>NC_087280.1:0-1302500 GCF_015220805.1 Pogoniulus pusillus
CCAAGCCACTCTCTATCATTTTCCAGCAGTCCTGGCTCACCAGAGAGGTCCCAGGAGACTGGAAAATGGCCAACGTGGTCCCCATCCACAAGAAGGGTTGGATGGAGGAACCTGGGAACTACAGACCCGTCAGCCTGACCTCAGTGCCAGGGAAACTGATGGAACAGGTTATCTTGGGGGTGATAAGAGCGCACCTGAGGGATGGCAAAGGGCTCAGGTCCAGCCAACATGGATTTAGGAAGGGCAGATCCTGCCTCTCCAACCTGATCTCCTTCTATGATCAGGTGACCCACTTGGTGGATGTGGGGAGGCCTGTGGATGTGGTCTATCTGGACTTCAGCAAGGCCTTTGACACTGTCCCCCACAGCAAACTGCTGGCTAAGCTGTCAGCCCATGGCTTGGATGGCAACACTCTGTGCTGGGTTAGGAACTGGCTGGAGGGCCGGACCCAGAGAGTGGTGGTGAATGGTGCCACATCCAGCTGGCAGCCAGTCACTAGTGGTGTCCCTCAGGGATCAGTGCTGGGCCCCATCCTCTTTAACATCTTCATAGATGATCTGGATGAGGGCATGGAGTCAGTCATCAGCAAGTTTGCAGATGACACCAAGCTGGGGGCAGATGTGACTGAGTTGGAAGGCAGAAGGGCTCTGCAGTGGGACCTTGACCGCCTGGACAGATGGGCAGAGTCCAAGGGGATGGTGTTCAATAGCTCCAAGTGCAGGGTGCTGCACTTTGGCCACAACAACCCCACGCAGAGATACAGGCTGGGGTCGGAGTGGCTGGAGAGCAGCCAGACAGAGAGGGATCTGGGGGTACTGATTGATACCCACCTGAACATGAGCCAGCAGTGTGCCCAGGTGGCCAAGAGAGCCAGTGGCATCCTGGCCTGCATCAGGAATGGTGTGGTCAGCAGGAGCAGGGAGGTCATTCTGCCCCTATACTCTGCACTGGTTAGACCACACCTTGAGTGCTGTGTTCAGTTCTGGGCCCCCCAGTTTAGGAGGGACATCGAAATGCTTGAGCGTGTCCAGAGAAGGGCGACGAGGCTGGGGAGAGGCCTTGAGCACAAGCCCTACGAGGAGAGGCTGAGGGAGCTGGGATTGTTTAGCCTGGAGAAGAGGAGGCTCAGGGGAGACCTTATTGCTGTCTACAACTACCTGAGAGGAGCTTGTAGCCAGGAGGAGGTTGCTCTCTTCTCTCAGGTGGCCAGCGCCAGAACAAGAGGACACAGCCTCAGGCTGCGCCAGGGGAGATTTAGGCTGGAGGTGAGGAGAAAGTTCTTCACTGAGAGAGTCATTGGACACTGGAATGGGCTGCCCGGGGAGGTGGTGGAGTCGCTGTCCCTGGAGCTGTTCAAGGCAGGATTGGACGTGGCACTTGGTGCCATGGTCTGGCCTTGAGCTCTGTGGTAAAGGGTTGGACTTGATGATCTATGAGGTCTCTTCCAACCTTGGTGATACTGTGATACAACTATTTCTCTTCCAAAGGACAGCCCTGACCAGAAAGTAGCACATCCAGATGAAGAAGTGAACTGCTTTGGCCACCACAGAAATGAGACCCAGGCAGCTTTGATCTCTTGCTACCCAGCTGGAAACAAAGCAGAGTAAAATTGGATGGTAATGTTCATTTAAAGCATGGAAGAAGCTTTTAAACAGAACTGGGGATAGATGGAGGCATACCTGCATTAGGAGGGTTGGGCTAAATCTCCAGAGGTCTCTTCTAACCCTTACCTTTCTATGAGTATGAGAGTGGCAGTCATTGGCCATTTTTCAAACCTTAATGGTAGGACAAATGGTGGCTGAATAGCTTCTGCAGCTGCAAGGTTCTAGGGCTGTTTCGGAGGGCAGTGCCTGCAGTAACAAATGTTAACACTATGAGAGTGAATGTGGTTAGGAACAAGGAGCTGATATATTTTTGAATGAGTAAAGGCAGCACTTAGTCTTCCACCCTAATGCTTCCTCTTGAAAATACTCTACAACCAAACTCACTGGCTTGAGTTTAATATACTATTGCTTCCCTCAGCATCCTTATTTGATTATTACAAATACAGGATCACATTGTTTAGGTCATGTCCCTTCATTAATAGTGAAATGGAATGTTTTCCTCTGGTGAAATCAGTAAAGTTAGCACTGGGATTTTCAATATTCCTGGCGAGTTCTGTCCTTAAAATTCAGCAGGTAAATGCTGAGAGGAAGCAGAACTCCACATCTAGGTCTGTAGGCTGGTTGTTCTGTTGGTGTTTTACAACCTCAACACTTGTTCCCTAATCTACATCAAGAGCTTTCTCTAACTGCTAAACCACCACCACCCTAGCAATATGAGTTTCCTGCTTCTCTTTATGGCCTGGAATAAAAATGTTCCACTCACTTGAAAGTGCTTTTCACTTATTACTTAATAGCTATGGAAATCATTATTCCCTCAAAGGACACTCCACTAGAAAAAAAACACACAGAATGGGGAAGATCCTCAAAGTATTCTTTGATAACAATATACCTTACATCAGGCCCACTTTCCAGTATATACCAAAACACACCCCACACATCAAGGTGGGGGTAACTCAATTATCAGCTCATTCCAACTCATCATCCCTTCCTCTCCCCTCACTTTCTGAGAGTCATCACATTAAGAAATCCTGTTTAAACTATGACTTTCCTGTAAGTATTGTTGAGAGGAACTTGAAAGTTAGTTATTAAACACCTCAGGAAACTAAATTAAAAAGCTTCTTGTTTTAACCGGCACAATCTTAACCGTTGAGTTCCCTTTTGAAAGACTATTTTCTAGTGCTGGGGAAATGAGGCTCTCCCAGTTTCAAATCCCTTACAGTTATTTTACTTAAGCTTTGGGAAAAAAGCCCATGAGGAAAACTGAAGGGGGGGAGTGCCCAATTTCCCAGTTATCAACTAGTGTGCTCCTCTTGGTTACTCATACACAGCATTCAATAAGGTTCTGAAATTAAGCCCTTCTTAAGAAAACAAGAACTAAATTTGCCATCAGTGTATAGCATTCTAAGTGGTGATCATCACACAAAGCTTAAAGAGAAGCATCCAACAGCAGATGCAGTGCTGAAGAGGAAACTTCAAGCTGCATGAGGGAAAGCAGGTATCAACCAAAGACCTGCAGCACCAGGCTCAAGAGATCCTGCTCCTAGGTGATTACTGATGGAGTCTAATGAGGAATAGATTGAAGGACTGGAGGATGAGCGAAGGAAATCCCTCTGCCCAGGCAATAAAAACAGACACAAAAAAGGGGTGATGTTAAGATGAATTATTAGTGTAATAAGGCAGCTAGGTGTTGGACTGAAGCCTCCTAAATTTTACACTATGTACTTTAGGAGTCACAGGTACACTGAAGTGAAAATTCCACTGTATAGCACCAGATGCAGGCATGTAAGTGCAACAGAAGTCATGGAAAAGAGAACAGGCTTTATATGCAAACACATCTTAAACACTGCAAGTCAGCAATGTAAGCATAAAAATAAATGGGTACCACACTGGAAACCACAACAGCATTCAGCAGTGCTGTTGGGAAACAAACCAGAGACAAGGGCAGCAAATAGTTTTCTACAGCAAATGCAGAGCAACATTCCATCACAACGGGGATGAAGCAGGTGCTCTATTTAATTCAGGCACTGCCTAGGTGTACTGGGTCTGGCTGGAAGGTCATTAACTCAGGTAAGTTATAGCTGTAAAAAAGGGGAAAAAACATATTATCTTCACAGGGAATAAAGTAGTAGTACAGGGGAATGAGAATGAAACAAGAGTCTGACATTGAAATCAGTCTGCTCTAGGGAAGAGTCTAGAGAACATAGGATTGTTACTTGTGTGGAATGTGACTGAGAGTTTTCCAATCTATGGAGTAAACTGCAGATTTAGATCATTGATGAAGATCTGTAGTCAACCTTTCCCTCCCTCCCAAGATTTCTAAATGTGGATAAGAAAGCAGAGAAGCCAAAAGAGCAATAAAGGAAACCAAAAGCAGTACAGTCAAATAATGAGGGAATAGGTTGGAGCTTGTGGTGTATAAACCGATGGCAAAAACCTGGTGGAATCCTGCAGCACACCTGCGAGACAGGACTGGATGAAAACACATAGAAGTAAGGTATGAGTGTGTTTTAATTAGAGTGGCATACCAAAAGCAGAGAAAAAATGCTTAGAAATTGCAAATTCTGCACAAAAACACGTTCTGAAAATGATCTGGGAATTAGCAACAGTATATGAGTTACAGAAGAGTCCCAGTTACTCCAGATTTATAGTAGCATAGACACATGCAGCTTTATTTATCAAAGCAGAGCTCACACAGTTACCAGGTTTGAACCGTCTGTGTTCAGAAGTAGTGATGTGTTCAGAAGTAGTTGATGTATTTCTTGTCATCTGCCCAAGTGATTTTATAACCTGTGTACACTTTCTTCGGTACCTCCAGAGTCACAGAGAGATCTGCTTTTCCACAGCCCTGCAGGAAAGCACAAGTGCTCATTAGACATGTACAGAAAGTCAGGCTCACAAGTAAGCCAGACAAGTTTTCCAGTGGTTCAAGGTGCACTGGGGTTTCAAATGCCCAAGAACCACCATACTACAGGGGGAAAAAAACAGAACAAAGACAAAAGAATTTGAAGGAATATTGGAGATGCACATACTGTAGAGGGCCCAATTACCCTAATTTTCTTGTCTTTGCTATCATGATCAACTTTCCTTCCTCCGAGGCTCTTGCACTCATACCCCAGCTTTTCCATTTCAAGATTTAGTTTCTCAAATATGTGACCTGCAGAAGAAAAGTGATTAGAGCCATTAGAATACACACTGGGCACCAAGCGCTCTTCAAGCTGTTGTCCATTCATTTTCCTCCTCCTTTCACCCGCAAGGTAGGGAGGTTTGTCTTGACAGACATAGCAAAGCTGTAATTAAGCTTTTCTGTTTCTTCACCAAGAATCACAGAACGGTTTGGGTTGGAAGGGACCTTAAAAATCATCTAGTTCCAAATCGCCCCCACCATGGGCACCTACACCTTCCACTAGATGAGGCTGTTAAAAGCCTTACCCACCCTGGCCTTGAACAGCTCCAAGGACAGGGCATTCACAGCTTCTCTAGCTAAGCGTGCCCCCAATTTCGCTCGGTTAGACAGATCTCACTCTCCCAGATGAGCTCTATCGAGTTTGGAAAGAACACCTGACAGACACGGACCACTCCGCACATTCGCGTGGGGCACCTATAAAGGGGGCACAAAACTGCTAAGCACCAGTCCCCGCAGGCTGGGGGGCCCCCTCCGCCTCAGCTTCCCGGGAATCGGCCGCCCCGTCCCGCCCTACGGAGAAGCCAGCGAAGGGGGGGCCGCCGACAGCTGCTTCCCCAGCCCCTGCTCCCCACAGCCCGTCGCGCACTGTGGAGCTCGGGCCGCCTGGCGCCGCGGACTATGCGCCGCTCCTCCAGGCGCACCAGGAGCTACCTGAAGCTTCCCTCGGGGTCCACAACGACGTCCCGCACCGCAGCCACGGCGCCGCCACCGCCGTCCTCCGCGGTGAGCGGGAAGACGGCCGCACGGGTCCCGGGCGCGGGTCTGTCGCTGCCGCTCGGCGGCTCCCCGTGAGGGGAGCGGGGCGCGGGCTGCCGGAGGCGGTGCTCTCTGCTCAGGGGCTCTGTGTGAAGGCGCAAGGGAAAAGCGAAGCGTTACTGCTTCCGTTTGCCCGTGGAGGTCTCGGGGGTGCACGGCTCCACGGGCCCTTTCCCAGAGCGGGGCCCTACCGGTGCCCGCCGTCACACATCGACTGCAAAGGGCCTCATGCTAGGGTTGGGGGCCAGGGGCAGCTTCACGCCCTCACAATCTATGTTACTCGTTCCATATATGAAAACAGGGGCAGATTTCTGCACTAAATTTAAAGAAACACTACATAAGAGAAATTCATCTCCCATTCGCTGTACTTCACAAGTCCCATGCAAGGAGCTAGGCAAGCTTCACAGGATCCATCACAAGGACAAAGGGCCACAAGAAGCAAGACAACGCCAGCAGGAGCAAACACGCCGTGTCTGGAGAAGGAAGACACAGCAGCCTCTGGCAGCTCCGGGGAGAAAAAACAACTACTCCCTTGTAAGCACTGCAGTAGGAGCATGGTCTTGTATCAAGTGCTTACTCCAAAAGTGGGGAGTATTGCAGATGAAAGAGTGAAGTTTTCCCAGTTCCAGAGTACCTCTACAGCTGCGTTTCAAACACAGCTGCTTCTTTGAAGTGCTCCACTGTGGGGCACTTTCAAATGAGCAATTCCATTCATCCATACCAGCAGAAAGCAGTTTGCTGACACGAATTTTGCCACCTATATGATACAAACCCAGTGCCTGACTACACAGGCAGATGTGTGCTATATACATTAAGATGCTTGAAAATCATGAATAAATTAGGGAAACAGCAGTTATCATCTGAACAAAGCATGTTAGAGGTGCTTTATTGACATCTTGCTTTGTGATACACTACTGCATACAGTTGCTTACTAAAAATCTTCTCAGCCTGGTCCCAAACCTTAACAAAACACTTGATATTTTAGGTTCTGTTGTTGATCATCTTCCTGGGGCACAGAACAGCACTGTCAATACACAGCAACAAAGCAGAGGCCAAATAAAGGAAAGAAATTGAACAGGTGAGAAAGGCTTTAAATAGCAAGCAAGCCTACCACCCAAAGTGCTCTGATCTGCCAAGGGCAGGCAGGGGAAGGGTGATAAAATCTGTGTCTGGGTGAGTTGCCCTTTAAGATCACAGCACCCCTTTCATCCAAAAGTTTCCTGTACCATTACTTAGCTACAAATAACAGCAGAAAGCAAAACTATCACAAAAAAATAATAGAAGTTTTAGGGCTTTTTGTTTTTTTTAGTGTCATTCCATCCTGGAACAGCAGCCTGCTGAAAATGGTCAGTCCCATAGTTAACTTGAAGGTACTTCAGACACCAGGTAACTATTCAGTGACTACTGTCTGCTCTTTGTTATTTTTACAAAAAAAAAAAAAGGTATCAAAAAGAAAACAGGAAAAACTTCCCAAGGTTCCCCAACAGTGTTACACAAGTGAACTGCAGGAAAATGGTGAATGGGAAAATAGGTGTTTCAGGCCTGGTCCTAAACTATCTACAGTCACCTGAGGTCTGGGACAGAATCATAGAATCAACCAGGTTGGAAGAGACCTCCAAGATCATCCAGTCCAACTTGGCACCCAGCCCTATCCAATCAACTAGACCATGGCTCTAAGTGCCTGTCTCGGTTCTAATTTAACTTTCCAGAGACTCAAATAAATTTGATCGAACCAATAACAATTTTTATAGAGTGCCCTTCCCTCTTCCCCCTCCTTTCCCAAAAGAAAGGGATTAGAAGTAGAGAGAGAGGAAAGGTAAGCACAGCCAAATAAATGAATCTCACTCCATTTGGAAGTTAAAAAGAGAAGTTTAACAATAACTGAAAAAGGTATCTGAGGTAAGGAAGTTACAAAGGTACAGGGAAGGGAAAGCAAATACAAAAGGTATAAATACAACCCCATTGTGATGGTGATGGCCACGTGGTGAAACAAAAGAGAAACCAGGAACAGGATGGTGATGGTGGCAAGCAGGGAGGCAGGGAGCACAGAGAGAGTGGACCAGGAAGTCCCCCTGCTTTTATGGCTCTTTAGGCAGGAAGGGGGAGTGAGCTAACCATCACCTGGTAGTGTTCAGACCCACCCCTGGGGAGGGGTCAAGACCACCTAGGGTCAGGTTCAGGGTTACTCCCCCTGGAGAGTTAACCTTATACAGTGCCTCATCCAGTCTTGTCTTGAACACATCCAGGGACAGCAACTCCACCACTTCCCTGGGCAGCCCATTCCAATGCCAATCACTCTGTGAAGAACTTCCTCCTAACATCCAGCCTAGACCTCCCCTGGCACAACTTCAGGCTGTGTCCTCTTGTTCTGTTGCTGCTTGCCTGGCAGAAGAGACCAACCCCACCTGGCTACAACCTCCCTTCAGGTAGCTGCAGACAGCAATGAGGTCAGCCCTGAGCCTCCTCTTCTGCAGGCTGCACACCCCCAGCTCCCTCAGCCTCTCCTCACAGGGCTGTGCTCCAGGCCCCTCACCATCTTTGTGGCCCTTCTCTGGACACGTTCCAGCACCTCAACATCCTCTCTTGGAATTGAGGATCCAGAACTGGACACAGCACTCAAGATGGTGCCTATGTCATGGAAGGTAGTTTGGGAGATTGTGGGAAAATACACGGGGCTCACTCCTATAGTTCAAGTGATTTATTGCTTGGACGCGGAGATCCCCCTCCCGAACTAAATTCCCCACGTGAATTCTTTTGATCTGAGGTGTGGTCTGACCAGTGCAGAGTACAGGGGCAGAATGACCTCCCTGCTCCTGCTGACCACACCATTCCTGATGCAGGCCAGGATGCCACTGGCTCTCTTGGCCACCTGGGCACACTGCTGGCTCATGTTCAGGTGGGTATCAATCAGTACCCCCAGATCCCTCTCTGTCTGGCTGCTCTCCAGCCACTCCGACCCCAGCCTGTATCTCTGCGTGGGGTTGTTGTGGCCAAAGTGCAGCACCCGCACTTGGAGCTATTGAACACCAATCCCTTTGGACTCTGCCCATCTGTCAGTTTGCAGTGGCTACCTCCTTAAACACATCAGGAGAAAGCCTTCCCCTCCTTCCAGAGGCGAAACACCCTCTTTTTCTCCCCCACTTCCTTCAGGAGCTCTTTGCTCATCCAAGGCTGGTCGCCTCCCCCTGCAGCTCATCTTTCGGCACGTGGAACTGCCAGTTCCTGTGCCTTCAAGCAGCTCCTGTTTAAAGTATGTCAACCATCTGGGACCCTTTGTTCTCAAGGACTGCTGCCCAGGGGACATTGGAAATAAGTTCCTTGAGCAAAATTGAAGTTTGCCCTCCTAAAGTCCCAGGTGTAGGTTTTTGTTGAAGTGCCTCCCTACCTCCCCTGTATATTGAAAACTCCACTAACTCGTGATCACTACACGCCAGGCAGCCTCCCACTATCACATCTCCTACCAGCCCTTCTCTGTTGGAGAGCAGCAGGTCAAGCTGAGCTTGACCCCTAGTAGGCTCGCTTAACAGTTGGGTCTTGAAGCTGTCCTCAATGCACTCCAGAAATCTCCTGGGACTGCCTCCTCTCTGCTGAATTAAGTTCCCAGCAGATATCTGGCAGGTTAAAGTCACCCACAAGGACAAGATCTTAAGATCTTGAGACAGCCTCCAACTGTTTGTAAAATATCTCACTGTTCCCTCATCCTGGTTGGGTGGCTGTAACAGACTCCAAACCAGGATGTCAGATTTATTAGTCCTCCCTCTGATTTTAATCCACAAGGTCTCTACCCCTTCATCCCTCACTTCAAGCTCAATGGCATGGAGTGACTCCTTAATATACAGGGCCACCCCTCCTCTCTTCTCCCTTGCCTATCTCTCCTGAAAAGGTTATATCCCTCCAGTATAACAGCCCAGTCATGCCTGTCGTCCCACCAAGTTTCTGAAATGGCAACTACATCATAGTCCCCCTGGTGGATCCAGGACCTTCCAATTCCTTCCTGTTTGTACCCAAGCTGCGTGCATTGGTGTAGATACACTTCAGCTGGGCTTCTTGATTCAATTGGCCCTTAGTGTCCTTCCATCTCTCTCCTTCTCAGATGAGAGTAATATCCTCCTCACCCACCCCTTTCAGACCTAGTTGTAAAGGCCGCCCCTAATGAGCCCTGCCACTCCATCTGCCAGGGACTCTCCCTGCCCTTCCATAGTAACTGCACCCCCATCACAAGCCAGCAGGTCCGGCGCAGTAAAAAGGTTCCCCCATGGTCAAAAGAACCCAATACGCCGACCGCTCGCACCATACCTCATCAGCCATTTGTTGATATTCGTAGGTTCGGCATATTCCTCTCTGTAAACTACCTTGCCACAGATGGGTACCTGAACGATACACCACCTGCGCTCCCGCCCATATCTATCATTTGTCCCCAGGGGCTTTGAAATCCTGTTTGTAATTGCCAACTGGTCCCCGTCCTTTTTCAATTTCGTCCGCTGCAGCCCTGTATAACCAACAAGGGGTAATAATCAGAGGACTGATTCGGTTAGGGATTCTCCTGGTGATGTCCCTAACCCCGGGCACCAGGAAGGGAGCAGACCTCCCTGTGAGACGGATCGGGACGACAAATGGGTCCCTCTGTCCCCCTCAAGATGGAGTCCCCGACAACTACAACTCTTCTCTTTTTCTTGTTTTTTGTGGAGCTAGTCACCACAGTTGGTGGTGACTGCTCCACCCTAGGCAATGTCTCAGTCGGATGCTCCTCATTGCTCTCACCCTCTGTACCCTCTGCATGCAGGGCCTCATACTTGTTGCGCAAGGGCAGAGGAGAAGGAGAGGGCCGGGGAGGATTTCCCTTACTACCCCTGACAGGGATCTGCACCCATCCCTCACTGTTTCCAGGGGCAGATTCCTTAGCAGGGGGGATCTGCAGAGCCTGCACCCACAGATCCAGCTCCCTTTCATTCTCCCTTATTGACCTGAGCCTGGACACTTCGTCCTTCAGCTCGGCCACTTCATCTTTCAATTCCGCCACCAAGGTGAGAAGGAAGTTCACCTGCTCACACCTGGTGCACCTGGTGCAATTGTTCTCCCCTTCCCCTTCAGCAGCAAGTGAGAGGCTGTAGCACTCCCTGCATCCAGTGGCCTGGACTCCTGTGCTTTCCCAGGTCACGTCAGTCTGTGTGCACACGCTCCTCCTGCCCTTTGTAGCACGAGTGACAGGCATAGTGCACAGCGATACTGACAGTCGGAAAGAGAAGGGAAAAAAAAAAAAAAAAAAAAAAATATATATATTATATATATATATATAATATATATATATATAATATATTTAAAAATATATATATCCCAGCCGCAGCTAGGCTGGCTTTTCACTCTCTCGGCTCGGCAGCCAAATTGGCGGCCGGCGTGGCACGCGGCGGGATTTTTAATCTCCTCACTGCTGACATTCACCAGCCCCGTCACAGTCTCACTCTGTATCGTGAGACCACAGCCCAGCCATCCCCTCTGCTTACCTTATCGTGTCCAGAACCACGGAGAGCAGCAGAACGGAGCACAAAACCGAACCCAGCAGCAACCCCCGCGGAGCTTTTCACTCTCTCGCTCGGCCGGCCACAATGGCGGGCTGCCGCCGTGGCCGGGGTGATGTGAGCGGCGGAGCAGGCTGCGCCGTGGCCCGGGGAGCTAGTGTGAGACACCATGGAGCAAACAGTTACTTCCCAGGGCTGTTCTCGATGATGAATGTTGTAGCCTCTCCTGTTGCTTGAATCCACAGCAACAGGGATTGGGGATGATGTGCGCAAGGACCTCCTGTCATAGTTCTCTGTCATCTCTTCAGATACGGATCCTCCCAACAGGCAGCAGCTGAACACATTAAGGGAAATTAAAAAGTGTACCTGAGAGTTCCGACCTCTTAAATCTACAGAGTGGAAAAAGGGGGAGACCTAGGGCTGTGTCCTGCATCGAGAATTCCAGAGACCCTTCTTCTGAAAGCCCCTAAGGCCCTCTTTTACCATGCGGAACACAGAACGTGGAGTGGGACAAGCAGGCACACAGATTCTCTTTCCACTCGGATCTTTGGACCAGAAGTGGGACAGAAATTGTTCTTTGATGAGACCATGAAGCAAGTGGTAAAGGATGTATTGAATGGGCAGAACTGGCTGGTGTACACCTATGGCATCACCAATTCAGGGAAGACTCACACTATTCAGGGCAGCAACAAAGATGGGGGGATTTTGCCTCGCTCCTTAGCGGTCATCTTCAACAGTGTGGGGGATAGGCTATATCCAGCCATGGATCTGAAGCCCTCCCTCTCCAGTGAGGGTGATCTGGCTGGACAGCAGGCAGGTGCAGCAGGAGGAGACCAAGAAACAGACTATGCTGCGGGCTGGTCTATGGGAGGGAAGAGCTGTTAACGCCAATGAAGAGGAGCCACAGTGCTGAATCTCAGCTCCGGGCCACTACCAGTTGGCAGCCTTGACAGTGGAGTTGCTGGCCTCTCTTCATCTAGCCAACTTACCAGCATTCTAATGTCAGCCAGACAGAAGAACTGGGCCCTTGCTGGGATGATTTGGATTGTATTTCGCTTGCCAACACAGGAGATGTACAGTTCTCATTTGGGTCTCCTTCTTTGAGATTTATAATGAGTTAATCTATGACTTGTTAGAACCAACTCTAACTGGCAGAACCACAAGAGGCAGACACTGCGGCTCTGTGAGGACCAGACTGGCAACCCCTATGTGAAAGATCTGAACTGGATCAATGTCCAGGATGGCTGATGAGGCCCTGGAAGCTCCTGAAGCTGGGTCGGAAAAACCAGTCTTTTGCTAGCACCCACATGAATCAGACCTCCCAGTCGCAGTCACAGTGTCTTCTCCATTCGGATTCTGCACTTGCAAGAGGTGGCAGTGAAATGGTTCCAAAAATCAGCGAGTTATCCCTGTGTGACCTTGCGGGGTTCAGAGCGCTGCAAAGACCAGAAAAGAGGGGACCGATGAAAGAAAGCAAACAACATTAACACCTCTCTCCACACGCTGGGCCGCTGCATTGCTGCCCTCCGCCAGAACCAGCAGTCCAAATTGAAGCAGACTGTGGTTCCCTTCCGGGACAGCAAGCTAACCCGTGTGTTCCAGGGGGTTCTTCACTGGGCGCGGGCGCTCCTGCATGATTGTCAACATTAACCAGTGTGCAATCTACATACGATTGAAACTCTGCATGTAGCCAAGTTCTCAGCCATTGCTAGCCAGCTTGTTCAGGTGCCTCCCCCAAAAGCTGGGACTTCTATCCATACAGTCTATCATCAAAGAGCACACTAGGCGAACCAGCCAGGGTCCAGAGGCAGTCCAGCAAATGAAGAAGTGGAATCAGAAGAAGACAGTGAGGATGAAGCAGATGTTTCCATGTATGCGAAGGAGGACTTGTTGCGCATTGTGGAAGCTGCACAGAAACTGCTGGTGCAAGAGCGGCAGGAGAAACTGCAGCTGGAAAATTTGTCTCCGTGACGAGATCTGCAATGAGATGCTGGAGCACATGCGGGAGAAGGAGCAATGGTTGCAGCCAGCATGTGGATACTCAGAGGGAGCTGCTGGGAGAAACTGTATGAGGATAAGCTGAATAACCTGAAGGAGTCACTGACTGACTATTACCAGGAGGAGATCCAGGAGCGTGATGAGAAGATTGAGGAGCTCCAAGCTGCTTAGCAGGAGGCAAAACAAAAGCTGGAGAGCCTGGATTCTAAGCATAAAGGAGTCGGAGCAAGGCTTACGTCGATCAAAGAGGGTGACTTCATCTGTTCTGCAACAGGAACTGGCAGATACTAAAGCCAAGCTGGAGCAATGTCAAATGGAGTTAAACACCAGAACAGCAGAGCTGCGCAAATGCCAGAAATTACTGGAGCCACCTCCCTCTGCCAAGCCCATTACTCTGGATGTAGACAGGAAGCTGGAGGATGGACAGAAGAACGTCAGATTGTTGTGATCAGAGCTACAGAAACTTGGGGAGTGGTCTTCAGTCCTGCAGAGAGGGCTTGCTGCCACAGTACTGGGGCAGGGAAGCTTCGAGAAGCCCTCTGTACCTGTGATGACCTTTTGGCAAGACAGGACCAAACACTGTCAGAACTGCAGAACAACATGATGCTAGTAAAACTAGACCTGCGGAAGAAAGCAGCTTGTATTGCTGAACAGTACCACACTGTGCAGAAAGCTCCAGGCTCCTCCAGCATCCACCTTAAAGAAACGTTTCTGTGCCAACAGGGAAAACCTACAACCTAACCAACCCTCCTGGTAAAAGGCCCTTCTGTCACGTTCAGCGCCTTTGTCCCGCTGCTGGATAGAGGGTGGCAACTTCATTCAGTTGCTCTATGACTTGAGATCTCTGCCCCACTATACTGGAAGAAGGTGGCAATCCAATATAATGGCACCTGTTTTTTTCTTTGTGTGCTTGTTTATTGTAGCTGCTTGAGAGCTTATGGGAAATATTTTTGGATATGTATGGTTAAACTTTTAATCAATACCAAAGTGGACAAAATGACCTTTTGTAATTTAAACACTACACCCAGGAAAGTCTTTAAATATAAAATAAGGCAGATGATCAAAGTTATTTCACAGAAGGACAAGTCAAAAGTGAGTTCTTATCTTCAACTGTGTGCCCATGATAACGAAAATATGTTCACAAGATCCTCCTTGACAGATATTTTCCTTCCTTGAATTACAATCCTTTATTGAAGTATACACGTTCTAGGTCAGGTTGTGTTGTACTCTCGGATCTTGGCTTGCCTAATCTGGCTCCAAGTGAGTGTTGTAGATATCCTTAGAGTTCTTTTGAGTCGTTGAAGTTATTTAGTCTGTAGGTAGAAGAGTCTATTTCCTTGAGTTACTCACTGTTTTAAGCAGTACTTCAGCACCAAGTTCGAAGCTTTGGGCGTGTCCCTTTCTTCGTCTGGGATCGGGGCCGATGCGGGCCTCTGAGCAGGGCCAATCAGAGTAGAGAGGTCACCAGGGCAGGAAGTGAGGCAGGCAGCGAGGCTAACGAGCAGGTACCCCGACCCCTAGGCCGACACGCCTTTTTGAATATGGTTCAAAAGAGGTGTAACCCCACCAGTTTCAGGCATAATTTTACGTTATTCTTAAGATAGGTACAAAGTTATAATCAACCCATGATAATTGGACAATTTTTACCAAAACAATTTCTCAGACCACCCCAAGTTCGGCCCACACAGGTGTTGGGCATGCAATGAGAACTGCCGTTCCCCCTAACCAAAACAGTGACCAATGTTTACCTTTTATCTCGACTAGGAGAGATTCTCTCATGGGACTGAAGGATTGTTTTGGGTTTTACGATGCTTTGGCCTTCAATGTGAGACTCTGGTACGCACAACATTGGGAACTGCTAGGGAGCTTTGCTACCCTCCGTGACAGCCTAACCCATGCTGAGTGCAGGGAAAGAATAAACCTCCCTAGTCCTGCTGGCCACACTGTTCGTGATCCAGGCCAGGATGCCATTGGCACTGGATGTCCTGGGCCTCTTCCAGTTCTTGGTGAGGTACTCCTCTATTTTGGAACTCAATCCGCCCTCTAGCTAACACACTGTGGCTCAAGACAACAGCCATGTGAACTCTCTAGTGTCCCTTAAGAGACTAGAAAACAAAAACATGGGAGAGCTCTACAGGGATAGAGTGGACACCAGTAGCCATTTTGTTGTGCTTGAGAAAAATTACCAAGTTGCTGAAGGGACTCTGCTGTGTGAGAGCTGCTCTTCCTTCTTTTCAGGATTGCTGCTTCCACTGGGCTGGGCTCCAGCATAATTGGACCATCAGCCTTTTAAGTTCTATCCTCCAGCTGCATGATGGAGAAACTATGACCTCCCTGCTACGGACCCTGAAACCTGACTGATCACAAAGGAACCTGAGCAGGCTGTGAGATGAGAGGGTAAGAAAAATACCCATCTCTCTGGAATGATAATTGGGGTCAGAAGGAGTTTTTTGCTTGCTGTCCTGTTTAAGGGTTGTAGGTTCAGAGGCTGACCAAGGGAAGCACAGCCCCTTACCTATATTAACAAGCATGACTCCTTCTCAAAATACAGATCTTAGGCAAGACATTGCTTGGCTGGCAAAAGAGAATTAAGACATTGCCCTCAGTGCCTCAGCACCTGCTTGGAAAGTGAGGTTGAAATCAGCCATAATTGCACACAAGCACCAATCACCCTAAAGACAAAGCTGTACACATCACTAGATGCTGTCCCTGAAATGTTTATCAGTACCAATATTCTGATAGAAACAAAATTGCACCTTCCATCATTTTCAGGTATTTTAACCAAAAAGAGAACATAAAAAGAGATCACCAATATGCATACTGGTCAGATACAACAGCAGCAGAGAGAAGGCGAGGCAAGAGACGGGCACTGCCTACAGGGCAGCAAACAGCATTTGGCCCTCTGGGTTTTGCACCGGCACTTCCCAGGCCCTGGAGGGCAGCAGCTGCTCGTTACTGGATTTAAACCATTTTCCTGGCACTCAGCATGCACACGACAGACCCCACTCCTCCAGCAGCTGGAAACAGAAACATGGGAATTACCCCAGGTCAATGTACCTACAGTCTGAAACCACTGATCAGAAAGCCTTCCTGGATGTTTCAAATGAGCATCTTCCCACCTTTTACACTACAAGGTCACACAGCTTAGCTTTAATTGGATGTGATAACCAACAGCTCTCCCTTTTTTGTAGGTTCAGGCTCTGGCTGTGCTAGCAGCTTCCTGAGTCAAAGGTGATGACGGCATTTTGTGGCTCCTCAGTAATTCAGTGCCAACTACATCTACATGCTGCCAGCTCTGGATCAGACACAGGCACCTGGTGAAGTGTGGAGTACCCAGGACACAACAACACACCAGCAGCCCAGGTAGGAGAACACACAAAACCTGATCTGGCACCAAGTTAAAGTGCAAGATTAAATCAAACAAAGGACACAGATGTTTTAACATCAGGGAATATCCTAAACCTAACTTCCCTTGGCTTCCTAAAGTCACATCTGGCAAGGTTAGTGGGGTTATAGAAACAAAAAAGGATTTTGAAGGAGTGTCAGGGGTTGAGGCTGTAAAAAAGATCACTGAAGTGAGAACTGGTTTGTTCTAGCTCAGATCAGACAAGGTGTGTAAGCCATGAGTTGGTCCCTATTCACCTTCATGCCTGGTTCTTTCTGTTGATGGGAGGATTCTTCAGAGATGCCTGTAGTGCAGCCATAAGTTCCCTGCGATAAATGGTTAAGGACCAGATCCAAGTATTTAGGAAGCAACAGAAGCAGCTGCAGGGTAGCAGGACCTGTAGCTGGCTTCTGTATGACTAAAAATACTGAATGGCTCAGTGGCTGCAGTGATTCCCTCCACAGCCAACACAGACAGCACTGTACGGCTGCAATCAGCAGGCCACCTGAGGAAGGCGCAGTCACCGGAAAGAAGTTGCACACTTCCAGTATTGGATCATACCTCTTAAGTTTTTTCACCACTCGAGGATCCAGGTAAAATTTATCATTCCCCCACCACGACTGCAATTCGTAGCCTCCACATCAGGCCTCAGGGACAGCAACTTAGCAGTGGCTGTTGGCAAGAGCTAGTAGCCAGGCAAGGAAGAGCGGCGGGCACATGGAGCACTCCTTTCCCTCCCCGGGAAAAAACCTTCCTCTATCCTTCTTGCCCCCTCCCAGATACGGCAGCCCTGGGCCGCACGTGGATGGAGAGAAGCGAGGCTGGCTTCCTTCTCTCAGTGCCCGGTCGCTTCTCCATTCAGCCTCGTAGCCTTTCTCCTGCCAGCCTGGATCGCTGCCTCCATCACTGCTCAATCAACCTTCAATCGCTGCCCTACCCTCCTGTCAGGCCATGGCCCTGTTCGGGCACAGACATTCCCATACCAGGCAGCAGCGCAGGTCCCGCTTGCCCTCACCTCTCTCCTCTTCGTCCACAAACTTGTTTCTCGTCGCACTCATGCATAGCCGCCCCAGCAGAACCGCGCCACCGACATCGCACCGCTTCACCACACCCGTCCGCTCGCGCCCACCGCCGCCAACGGCGGAGCCGCACACGCACCCGCGAGGCGAGCTGCCATTGGTCAGCCGCGATGTGCGTCACTGGCCTGGGTGGGGCTACTGCTTGCCAGGGAGACCAGTAACGCCTTCACCGTTTGGGCTTCTTGCTTGCCGAGCGTCCCTGGCGGTTGTTGTGCTGCTCGGGCATGACTTTCTTTTCTCCTGAGTGGCTTTTTACGGCGGGCTTTGGTCCTTGGTTTGCCGCGGGGTTTGCTGCTTTGTTTGTGAGGTTTCTGTGTGAGTGGTTTGGTGGTTTGTGGTGGGGTTCCATGGTGTGTGGGTGAGTGGTTGGTGGTTTGTGGTGGTCTCTTGTGATTTGTTGTGGAGTTTGGTGGTGTGCAGGGAGTGGTTTGGAAGTTTGTGGTTTTTTAAGTTTGTGGTGGCTTCTTATGGTTTGTGGTAGGTGATTTGTCTGGCCTGAGCCCAGCTTCACCTGTGCAGTCTCACTGTGTGAAGTCTGTGTGCTGGTGTCCACTTTCATCTTTTGGAAGCCAGCATCTCCTAGCAGCAACTTCTGCGCAACCAGTCCCAAGCCAAGATGTCATGCTTCAACATTGGCTCGTTTTTCAGAAAGGTATGAGCAAGGCAGGACCCTGCCGACCTCTCCCATGTTTTTTCTGGGCACAAAGGCTCAACATATCACCCAACAGAGTGTCAGTACAGTGCCCTGTGGTTAGTAAGTACAGTTTAGTCCTGGATTTAGAAGACTGAACACTATAATAATACTAGACTGTAAACCACATAAACCAACCAAGCCAACAAAACCAACAGTACATAACTGGTTCTGTACTTTTTGACAAAGTAAAGTAATAATCACAGGATCATTTGGGTTGCTAATAAACCTCAAAGGTCATCAAGTCCAACTGTCAACCCAGCACCACTGTGCCAAATAAACCATGTCCCAAAATGCTATGTCTACACGTTCTTTGAACACCTCCAGGTACTGTGACTCTAACACCTCCCTGGCCAGCGTTCCAAGCCTTGACCACTCTTTCAAGTAAAAAAATGTTTCCTAACAGCCAATCTAAACTTCCCCTGGTGCAGTCATTTTCTATCCTTCTATCAGTTCATAGTGGGGAGAAGAGACCAACACACCCCTCACTGCAACTCTCAGCTTAGAAAGCTTCTTGTGATCAAATTGGGTAACATTTTAGTGATAAGACAAGAGGAAATAGCCTCAAGTTGTGCCAGGCAAGGTTACAGAATCATTGGATCATAGGGGTGAGAAGGGATCTCATACAGTCCAACCCCCTTGCTAACATAGGAGAGTCATTATAACATAAAATTTTCCCTTCATCTTATACTAAGAAGTCTTAATGGGATTCAAAGTATCCAACTCAAGCCCTTAACTCCCAGAAGTGACTTTACAAATGATTTAGAACTCTCACCATTTTTGTGTACATATTTTTGGAATTCCCCTGAAATCTCTGGAGCCGCTTGGCTCTCAGGCATCTGATTCAGGTGCTGGAACAGGTCCATAGAAGGTCAGCAAAGCTGGTGAAGAGTATGGAGAACAGGTCCTGTTCACAGCAGCTGAGGGAACTTTTTTTTTTTTTAGTCTGGAGAAAAGGAGGCTGAGGAGAAACCTTCTTGTTCTCTACAACTTCCCTGAAAAGATGGTCGAGCCAGGTGGGGTGTCAGGCTCTTTTCCGCCAGGAACAAAGATAGGACAAGAGGAAATGGTTTCCCATTGCACCAGAAGAGGTTTATGTTGGACATTAGGAAAAATTTCTTCCCTAAAAGGGTTGTGAAGGTCTGGAGCAGGCTGCCCAAGACAGCTAAGAATGCCCCATTCTTAGAAAACCTTCAGCTGTTTGAGGAGATGGCTTTTTAAGGTGATGATGAGGACCAAGCAACCTCATGCTTTTAGTCAGCACATTCTGGATCACTTCAGTAATTAGACAAACAAACTAAATGCACAGCAGCCAAACAACCAGGTCAGTTTCACATCCTGACAGCACAGCTCAGTTCCTGGTTTCCTAGCTTAAGATAGCGTTCCTTGCTTTCACATGTTCCTTGCTTTCCTCATGTTAACAGCTGCAAGTGGTTAACAGCCTCTCAAACCAGCCCCTCTCCTAGATAACGTAGTAAGACTTTGTGTATAAACATGTAATGCACTGGCTGTTAGCATGAAGGTTCAGGTCTGAACTCTGCTCCAAGCCTTACTCCTTGAATGGTAATCTCTGCACTCAACTTCTCTCCCCAAACCCAAACCCTAAGCTATGGATATAACTCAGGAGGCAAGTTAAATTAGACATTTTGAAACCACTAATTTAAGTTGCCAGAGCTAGAAAGGGAGCTTGGGTATGTATCACCATGACCTTTGGTTGCGAGCTCTGCATCTAATGAACCTGACTGAGCATCTACCTTATTTGTGTAATGACCTTATCCTGTTGCTATGCTTCACAACAGAGAAACATAATGAACATTAGAAGTCAGGGTACATAACATCTGTGACCACAAAAAGAGGTGAAACAGTAGTAGAAGCACTGACATGGAGGTGAGGGGTGTTTAAGGTCATGACGAGAACCAAGCTACTGTCACATTTTTAGTCAGGTACATAGCATTGTGACTCCAGAAAGAGTGAAAAAAGTATTAGAAGCACTGATGTTACAAAATGAACCAGTGTGTTTATACACAACTAACATGACCTGGGAAGGAACCCCTGGGAAACAACATGGTCTTGTTTTAGTTGCCTGTCGTGGAGGAGTTTGTCTGGGTTTGGGGGAATGAAGACCTTTAGTATAGTAACAAATACATTTAGGGCCATAAGAAATGATCAGAGAGCTGAAACACCTCTACTATGAGGGCAGACTGAGAAAGGTGGGGATGTTCAGCCATTTTTTTTTACAAGAAAGGTGATGAAACACTAGCCCAGGTTGCCCAGAGAGGTGGTAGATGCCCTATTCCTGGAACCCCGTCACGTTGGACAGGGCCGTAAGTAACCTCCTCTAGTTGCAGACTCCCCTGCTGACTGCAGGGAGATTGAACTAGCTGACCTTTAAAGGTCCCTTCCAACCCAAACCAGTCTGTGGTTCTCTACTGACTCACCAAGTGAAAACAAAAGCACTGCTTTAAAGGACAGGAGCTTCTTTTTCAAGTTACCTTTGGGCTGTGTAGGCCCTCACAAACCTTTGTTATCCTATTAGATATTTCTTACTCATCAGAAAATTACAGAGCTTTGTGAGGCTTCTCTCAATGGAAGGCAACAGCCCTAGGAAGAAAAGACAACAAACAGCACACAACAGACACAGCTTGCCTGCTGTTGCAAAAGGGTCCCAAGTAGGTAAAGGATAGGCCAATTCTCACGTTCAGCCACATCAAGAGCAAAGTTGAACAGCTTTTACCTCAGCGAACTGACTGGATTCTCCTTTGCCATCTTTCGTTTCGGTACCTCTCCTGGTAGGACTCCAGACTGCTGACTTCCATATTCGCTTGGTCCCAATAAGACAACAGGAACCATCTGTGAACAAAGCATAGTTCTTTTCCTGATCAGAGAGATCACCATAGGGAGGAGCTTCCTCAGCATGAGTTATTTTCCTCCTCTGGAGGTTTGGAACAGTCTGTGCCTTCCCGGCCAGTTGGTGATCACCTCCACCAGGACCAGGTCGGTCAAGATTACCCATTCGTGCTCGTTGGGTTATCAAAGCCATCCATTTAGACCAGGTTGCATCTGTGGCATGATGTGGTGATGAGCCTTTCCCTTTGAACATCCATTGTTGGGCCACATGTATTGCCCAAATTTGAACTGCCAGGCCACCTAATGAATACATTCCAATGGATTTGTTCTCTCCACTATCCCTTTCCTCCTCCTGACTGGAGGCAGGGCACCCCTAATGCTGAACATGGCATGTAGGGGTGTACACCGTGATTGGTGGTTGTTGTGAGAGAAATTGCAACTGTTGGAACAATTGCAGTTGCTCTCAGGAGCTGAAGAAGTGACAGCTACTTTCCTGGCATAGTTGCCTCTGTTTCTGCCACTCTGCAGATCACTGACCCTCTTTGAAAGAGCTGAAGTCGGTTTACCGTCCCATTTGTTCATGTTCTCACCATATGTGTCACGCAGAAGTATCCACAATGATGAACGTGATTGCTGATGTCTGGGTGGAATTTGTCCTCCTCCTGGGCTGGAATTGCCTTGCAGGAGGTGGGGCGTTCCTGTTCCTGATTGCAGAAACATGCATCCATTCAGATGATGCCAGGAGTGGTATCCTTTACCAGATTGGTAATGTTTTTAAGATCCTCCTTCAGTTCTTTCATGCCATTTCTAATGCCATTCTCAATGCTATCCTTTATGCCATCTCTAATACTATCTTTAAGCTCTGTAGTCATAGTCTTTATTGGCACAGATTATAGCAGAATGGGACAAGCTGTCCTCAATCTGCCTGAGCTGATCAGTGAACCACCAACAGTGAAAGACCATTCCATTATCACTCCTTGATAGAAACCTGCCTAGTCAAGATGTTAGCATAGGATGAAGGAGCAAGCTTATTCAGCTTCTTCATGAGACCTGTTCACAAAGGAGTATCGTCAGGCTCATGGGTACCATGTTCTCCCATAAAGCACTTCCTTCACAGCAACTCCTTCAGAAGCTTAATTCCCTGCTCAATGGTGTTCCCCCTCTTGGCAGCCATGGCAGATCATCTCGGGAAGGATATCTTCTAGCCACAGCAACAGAAGGCGTGTCCACAAGCTAACCCTACCAAGAGGACTTGCTAGGTTATTTGTCCACTCTACTCTCCTTAGTGAGTGGCCCCAGCTGCTTGGCAGACTTGTCTCCTACCTGCAGGGCATTTAGCACCAATGCTACGGCATCTCACTAGCCAGCTTAGGATTGGCTCACCTGATTCCCTTGAGTATTCCTCTCTAACTTCCCCAGACCTCTCTGAGAGGATCATTGGAATCCTGGATGTCATCCTCCTCCTCTTCCTCCTGTTGATCTGGTTGTCCCTGGCCAAACAGAACCTTTCTCATAGCACTCTTAAACTCATTGGAACCATCCTCTCTCTTGGCAGCCAACCTCACAACACTCTTCCTCATTTGAATATTGATGTCTCAGCACATTTGCGACGTCTAGCAGACCTAACTGCCTCCTCTTCTTCCCTCTTGCTGATCACCAGAGGTCCCCTCTCTTACTCCTCCTGTGAACCACACTTTGTCTTAGCTTTTGCCTTAGCAGGTGCCAGAAAGGCCTGAACAGCAACAGACTTGGAAGTGTCTGCTGGAGGGTTTGGATCATTAGGGGTCTGACTTGGAGCTTGTGAGTTCAAATCTGCCTTACTTTTAGTAGGGCTCTGATTCTGGTCTGCTGGCTGGGGGTTCGAATTGGCTGAGGCTGGTGTCATTAGGATTTGGACTGACTGGGCTAGCGTTACCAGCATTAGCAGTGTTATTAGAATTAGTGGGATTATTTGCCTGTCCTCCTGGGATGCCTGCCAACCCTGACGTGTTATCATTGTTGCTAGAACATTCTGATTTAGGGTACCTGCCTGTGCTCCTGGGACTCCTGCCAAACTCTGTGGATTGTTGTTGTTATCCTTATTATTGTTTATGTTACTGGCAGGAACATTGGGCAGAATTCCAGAACCTACAGAGGAGGGTGGAGAGGCTGGCAGGGAGGAAGGAGATAACTGTGTTCCCTTGATTTGTTGTGAAAGAGACTGCTTCTGAGACACAGAATTTTTCCTAGGTTCTTACAGAAGCTGGTTTTGAATTTTTTCACACATAATACCAAAATTAATATGAAATTTAAAACTACAAGAGCCAGGATAATACCCAGCAACCCTGCCACGTTTTGTTTTGTGTAAAAATCCTTGCATGGGACTTGGCATTTCAGTCTGGGGCTGGATGACCCTCATGAGAGCAGTAGATAAAGCAGAATTTTGAATTGATTGTAACATTATTGATGAGTGCTCCCGTAATATACTTGTAATATTCTCAGAGACATTTAAAACCAACATAACCAAGAATAAAATCACCCAGCTCCAGAACTGCTTGAAACTTTGGCTTTAGCCTTCTTATAAGCTAAATCAATAAAATAAGCAACAATTTGAGCCTTTATCCAACTAAATGCCAAGAAAACAAAACCAGACCAGAGTAACGCCCCAAACAAGTACAACAGGCTGCCTTATTAAGCGTCATCTTAATTCCCAGAGTCAATGACAGTCACTCAAAATATTTAGCCCACGTTGGGCGCCAAATTAGAAATGTGATGGCTTGGGCTCTACCCGCCCCCCCCACACTTTTGAATTTGCCCCAGCTAACTCAGACGGCCTCTGGGAATATAATGAAGCTATTTATTTTACAGCAGCAAATATACAAGCAGCTATTTACAATATATACAGTTATATACCAGAAATATACAAAGGATAAACAATACAAAAGCACAACTCCCCTCCCAGAAACCTGAGTCCCCAGGAGGGCGCTCAAACCACCCCCAACACCTCCCCTTGCCCTCTCAACTTTACCCCAGTTCTCAGGAAGAAGAGAGGTGCAGCCAAGAGGTTAGGGAGCAAGGTTAGTGGGGAGCAAGGTTAATGAGATGTGACTAGTCTGAAGGCAAAGGCAGAATGAAAGACAAAATGGAGAATGTTTTACTTCTTCTTCCCAGAGTTCTCAGCGTGACTGTGAGCGAAGGAGACACGAGTGTTTTTCATTTCACTGCCCATTATCTAGTTCTTTTACCAAAACATTCTAGCTTGCTTCAAACTAGCATACCCTAGCTCTACCAAGGCTAGTGCTAAACAAGACTTTAGGGCTGGGTGATAGTTTGGACTGGATGATCTTGGAGGTCTCTTCCAACCTGGTTGATTCTATGGCCCTCAGCACCCACATCTCTTGCCTCTATAAAACAACTCCCTGGGGTGCCCTGTTCATATGTTTGAGTACCATTTCAGCCAAGAAGTATCTTCTTAATGTCCAACCTAAGCCTCCCCTGGCACAGCTTGAGGGCCACTTTCCTCTTGTCCTATCACTTATTGCTTGAAATAGGAGACTAGTTCTCACCTCACTCCATACCTCCTTTCAGTATGCTGTAAGAGGCAAGAAGTTCTCCTCTCAGCCTCTTTTTCTCCCGGCTAAAGAACTCCAGTTCCCCAAGCTGCTCCTCACCAGACCTGTTTCTCCAGACCCTTCACCAGCTTTGTTGCCCTTCCTATGAAGGGGGAGTCCCCCTTCATATCTCCTCTTCCATCAGGTTCAAGCATCTCTCCTTTAAGGTGTTTTTACTTCAGTCATTGAACTCTGCTTTCATCCCCTGAAGCTCTCCCTGAATTCCTGCTGGCCTACTGTTTTCCTACAGCTGCTTAGCTGCCTGCCCCTCATCTCCAACCACCTCCTGTTTGAATCTTTGTGGCATTAGACCAAACAAACTGGAGACTGTCTCCCCATGATTCTTTTCTTTCCTTCTCTAACCTCCAAGGCAGTGAGGCAGAGTGTTTCTGTTATCAATGCCTTTCTGCTAACCTTCATTTTCATCTTAAAATCCTGCAAGAATTTTTGCACCTGTAAGAGCAAAGTAGACTAGTGAACAGGCCAGGCTTTATCATCCTTTCTACAGCTGCTTTCAGGGAAGTTATGACACAATTGGATACTAAATCCAGCATCGAATTTGTTCCTTCTTCTAACACCTTGGCAAGGCTCACTTCTTTCTAAGCTCTGTCATCATAAATAACTCTCATGACTCCTAACAACAGAACAGGGTGACAGCTCCAGACAGAAGCAGTTTCTAGCTGATGAAGTCTCCTGGGAAGCCATTCAGAGGTCTGGATCCCCGGGCAGGTTTTACAGCTGTTTGTCTGATTTATTCAGGTTCACAGTAACACACCATGTGCCCTTTGCCCCATCACTCTCACAGGCTGAGCCTCTCCACCACGCTCTGCTTGACGTTTGGGTGGTGTGGGTCTGATCTTAGCACTGCTTCGATCTCCTGTGACAGGCGGTAACTGCGACACAGAAGCCACTGGGTTAGGATTTTTACAGGCAATGTTTCCTGCTCTATCTCTCAAACAGCAATATTCATGACATTCAAGAAGCCTTCAGTGATTCCCACTTCACAGGAAGGTTGCAACTCCACAAAGAGGAACACAGAATCATTGTTAGCTTGGAAAAGACACCTAACATCACTGAGTCCAACCATGCTCTAACTCTGCTAAGGCTGGGTGGGAAGCCGTGGCCCTCAGCACCACATCTCTACACCTTTTAGACACCTCCATAGACAGGGATTCAGCCACCTCCCTGGGCAGCCTGTTCCAGTATTTGAGAACCCTTTCAGTGAAGCTGTTTCTTCAAATATCCAACCACAACCTCCTCTGCTGCAACCTGAGCACATTTCCTCTCTTCCTATCACTACAGCTCTGTCAATATTTTACCACACTAAAGGCGATCTTTCACCTCTGCCAAATGCTTTTTTGTATGACACCCATGATTTTATTTTAAAACCCAAGAGAACAGTTCATGTGAATCTTGGATAACCCAACTGGCCTGTTTTACTGTGACTCCATACAGTGCAAATTATGACTCAATACAATGCAAATTAACCACTGCTTCAATTAGCAGAAAGATGGTCAAAGCTTAGTGGAGATAGCACAACCCTGTCAGTAAATGCTCTTGGGATCCTCTTGTAGCACAGAGCTCAGCTCTGTGATGAAAAACCCGCCCCAAACACCCTGAAGACATCGATGTGGTGAGCGCTCAACAAGCTCCGCATTGCCTTGGCTACCTGCCGCCCACACACACCAGCCAAACAACTCAGTGATCTTGATCTCCCTTAGGACTGACTTCTGAGCCTGTGTCTGCACATACATGTCATGGAGGGCCTGTAGGCCCAAAAAGAGGCTTATTTATGCCTATGCATGCCTGGACATGTTTTTCTGCCAGGACCCCTGGTTGTAAACAGGTTGTGTGAACCCCCACACACCCAGCTTGTGTCTCCCTGGTGTAAGCCAATGTGATCCCCATATTTGGGAAAGTCCAGGCAAGTGCTTTTGCCTATTATGGTAAGGTATGGCTAACTGCCAACCTGATTGGTCATTCTAGTGGCCAAGGGACCATTAATCTCGGCCCACATTCAATAAATAGGGGTGCACAGGTAAACAACCTGCTCAGACCCCCACGCTTGGACTCCATTGCATAGCTCAGATGCTCATGCTCTGACTCACTTGCAGCTCCCTGCCTGCATACCTTAGTTGCAGAGCTCACTTAAGCCTGCCTATAGTCTCCTAAGACAGCTGTGCACACTTGCACGCCACTGTGTTATCAGGACCAGATCCTGTATTGCCTGCCTTTGCCTATGGAGCTCAAACTCCTAAGCAGCCAGCTGCGCAACTTTGCATGCCTGCTGCCTATCACTGCCTGGTAAGTGCCATTGCCACTGAGACAACCAGGAAGCAGACTCTGAATCGTCTGCACACATGATCGGCCTGCTAGCCACGTGAGAATCGTGCTGAGACAGTACGACATTCTCCTCCTGAACCTGAGATCCTGCCAGCCTAAGAATCCCTGGACAGCGCATCCAGAAGAAGCCAGCAGCACAAAGGCAGAGATTGCATCCCTCACCAGGAGGGATCAGAGACAATCATTTCCCCACAAGCCAGGAAGATTCATCCTTTCCCCTCAAGCCGGGAGGATTCCAGCCTCAAAGTCCATGGGCAGAGATCCTCGGAAGTTTGTGACATTAGGCATAGGCTGTGACATAGCCCCGGAGGGTGGATTGATAGTTAATAAGAATTGTACTTGTTTGATGCCTCTGTAAATATCTGTTGCCTCTGCCATAGAGCAGAATCAGTTCCCAGCCCGCTCTGCTGGACAAATATGTATAGAACCCCAAACCATATTTGCTGCGGGGGAAAATTCCTCTCTCTGTTTATAGTTTGAATGTTTGCAGCTAATTAATAAGGTCACTGTAGATATTTATCCTAGAATGTTTTCATAACCATTGTAGGATATTTTTAATATTAATATACAGTGGTTAGGGGTGGCAGAGTTCAGAATATTTGGTTTAATAAATATATATTTTTATATAACATTATCTCACCCCAATTAATTTCTCCCCTCCGCCAAAATCTGCGTAGGTGGCAGAATACCTCCCCGCGACAATACAGACAGCCCAGACACAACAGACTATCTCATTTCAAAGTCAAAAGCCTGATTTCCCATGTCAAAACTCAGTGCTAAACAGGTTTCCTCCAGCTGGTTAGCAGGAGGCAGATGTATTTCTACTCCCCCTGAGCAGCAGTACACACAAGTTCCTGTAAGAAGATAGACAAGGGCTGACCTAATCTACCTGTGGGTGGGAGTGGGATAAGACAAACCTGCTTTGCCAGCTGGACTATGAACTCACCTCTCCTCCTCAGTTAAGTGCTCCTGCTTCCTGAACCACTGGATGAATTTGTGGTTCGGCGTCAAGAAATAGCTCTTACACGCAGACTGAAGCAGCTTAATTTGGGAAATCGCCTCAAACTCCTAAGAAGAAAACAAATAGCAAACAGGAATTCTAATTAGAAAGCAAGATAAAGGCAAACAAACTCATCCCTATACTAAACACATGACACAACAGCCCCAGGACAAACCCAGTCTGGCCTGAAGTTCAGTTTCAGTTGAGTGACTATTTCAAGAGCCACTTTGTCAAACAGCAACACTTGTCCAGCACCTGTCATGTGCACTGAGATACGAAACACTTTATCAGGCACACACTAATTCGAAGTCAACACAAGGAATCCTGCTTCATCACAGAGCTTGTCCCAGGGACTGCCTGAAGTGCACATCAGTGCAGATTTGTTTGATCAGCAGGCAGCTGCTGGTTGTCCCTGCAGGAACAAGGGCAGTGTTGCTGCTTTCTGTGGCAAGAGAGTGACAGACCAAGATCTTCTTATTTGACTCTTTCCCCCAACGGTTCAGTGCTTTCAACACTGCTCAGGCAGCAGGTTCCACAGGGCCTCCTGTAATTGGTACAGTCCAGGAGTACTCTGAATTCTGACGGCTGAAATACAAAGCCACTCAGAAGGAAAAGGAAAAGCATCATCCCGCTTCCCCAATGCAGGCACAAACGTCTTAGGCTTATCAATTCTCCCATCCTGCTTCTTCAGCTTAGTTATCCTTCCTCACTTCCTCCATCTCCCCAACAGACCTCAGATGAAAAGGAGAGGTTCGGGGGGAGGACAAGAAACAGGTGGTTTAAATGGAAAAGGATCCCCTGTGGGGTCAGTGCCACTGGCAGGCATCACCAGGTTGGGACGGTGCACGAATATCACTGTCGTATCAATCTGAGGGCTCCGGTACGGCGAAAGCACCTTCGCGCCTGCCAGTGCGGCCTGTGCTCAGCCGGAGGCCGCAGCTCAGCTGCTTCAGCACCGCAGCGGCCACCAGCACTGCGAGAAGTGCGGAGCGACTTCGCCCGGTGCTGCCTTCTGTACAGCCCCGATCGCAGCTGGGAACTGGGGCTCTGGCTGCCGCTAGAGCTGGCAGCTGCTGCGAGAGCCGCCGGCATTCCTGCAGCCCGCAAAGGCGCCAGCAGGGGAAGAGGTGCCCCCCGCGCCGGGACTGCGCCGCTCGGCACCGTGCCGGGGCTCTGCGCTGCCTTTAGCCGAGGCTCCAGCTCAGAATTAGTTACTCGCCGCACGGGCGACCACCCATTTGTGCGCTCATGTGTCCCGCACTGCCCGCGCTCTCTGCCGCCCTGCTGCCGCCAGTGTGTGTGCGTGGGTGCGGCAGACCGAGACTGCCTCACTTCGCTCTTCGCCCGAGGGAAAAGGCAGTAAAATCATAACGCTCTGGCTGGACTGGAGATGAAAACACAGACAGGCTGTATCTAGAGGTGTGCAGGGAAAGACACAGCATACCTGAATCCTTAGCACCTGATACAGGAGAAACTGCCCCCAAAATCTCCTCACCCAAAAAACGCCACCCAGAGCCCAGTGCTTATTTTCTCCCATCGCCATTGCCTCCCATTCCGGCCCCCAACAGGCGGAAATCCACTGCAGGCCGTGGCCTCGAAGGCCGATGGGCTACAGGATACCTTCTACATGGTTACTTAGTTACCCAGAGGAGATCCTGCAGAGGCAGGGAGAGAAGAGATCGAACAGACCTTGCTGCTTACGTGTAAAGCACTTGCAGGGTTATGGGACTGAATAACATCATTGCGATGCCTGGGGACAATCAGCTTGTCTCCTGGGTGGATCTTGGTCTTTGGAGTGTTCTGGGATAACCCGGAACCCCTCAAACCATGACAGGTAGCAAAGGTTTGTAGCTTCTTCAGCTCTTTACCCGACCCTAACCACTCTCCTCTGATGGCCAGACCAGCTCTGAGAGAAGAATCCTGCTGGTCCTCAGGGGGTTCTCAGGCAGCAAGCAAAGGTAAGAATTTGGGGGGTGCCTGCCATGCAAGCATTGTGGTCCTCCCTGGCTTTGGACATTGTGCAATCACACTTGGCCCAGAGGAACATATACTGCTGCCCTAGGTGTATGTGACTAGAACACTACAACAGTTCTTAGAAGCCCCTTGAAAGCAGGTTATTGACTCAGGAACAGAGTCAAATCCTTGGCATGGTTCAGACGGCAGCTCTGGTTCATACAAAGCTGGGCTGATGACCACAGAGAAGCTCACATATGGTATTAATGGTATCCCAAGCCATGCTGCCAAAGGTGCAAGGCAAGTGCAAGCAGTGGTTTGTAGAGCTGGGGGCAGCTAAAAGAAGGAAATGGCTCTGTCACAGACAAATCCAAGTCTGCTTTTGGACCCCAGAAGGGAGACTTGGCATGACTTCACTTGCACAGGTGTCCACCCTAGTACCTTTTCCTCCTACACAGCATTACTTGTCTCTCTCTGACCAATGAGGCTCACGCTGAAAGGGACACCTGAAAGCATTGATTTCTTAGTCCCATGTACCTGGCTTGTTCTCTGCAGCCTTTATCTACTAATTGTTTACTGCACCAAAAGAACAAACTGTATCTGTGTGCCACCAGGTCTGATTCAGCACACTGGACACACACGACATGTATTCCCATGGACACCAAGTGGAAGGAATGACCATGCCCTGGGGGTAAATCCCAGGGAAGTCAGTGGTCCAAAGCTCTTCATCCCCTCCTGCACACATCTAACCAGGGCTCTCTCCCTCTGCCACCCCTCAGTGGCCTCAGGGCCTCAGGTCATTTCAGAGATGCAGTTTTCCCTGGCAAACTTGCATTACAATGAATGGGTTTGCAGAGGCAAAGACAGGTACCCTTGGCAAGAGAAGGCTCCAGAAGGAATCACAGAGCAGCCAACTTACCCTGCGCCTCTTCTCGAAGTTCAGCAGCCTGCCCTGTTGGGAGCAAAGGGAAGGGATCAGAGCAGAAGAGCAGTGCTCAGCTGAATGCCATCACAAACAGGATGAAGCAGTAGGACTGATGTAAAGCACAGACCTGCCCTGAACGAGGGCCTTCTGAAAATACTTGCTCCCAGACCTGCTGTAAACCCCAGCACTCATGCAGCCAGGTCCCCAAAGGACGTCTGTCCTCAGGGCCTACATGGCCGTCTGTCCAAGGAGAAAAGTCCAGCACAAGAATGCTCATAGAAGCTGTGCTGAGATCAGGCCTGGAGAATGCTGGTGGCATTTTGCATGCAAGGAACAAGCTCAGCTTTGGTCTGCTCTGTGAGGCTCGAGTTCAGCAGTGCTGCCACTGACTCTCAGGAGCACCAGCTGAGCACAACCCATGGGCAGAAGGGAAATGGCCAAAAAGAAAATGGACATCTAACAACCTTACTGATTTAGTGCAGTCTGGCAAAACAAATGACAGCCAAAGAGACCAGAAGCTATTGCCAGCCCAGAGAAATGTGTGTCCTAAATATTAGCACCAGGAAAAGGAAGGCTGAGTTCCTGCAGCATGGCTCCTCAAGTGTCTCCATGAAAAGGGCCACGTTTCAGAGGTGTTTGAAAACCTTTCAAACAAACACCTTGGAAAATTTGCCCTGTCTTCAGTCTCTGCTAAGAGACCAGACTTTGGCAATTCTTTTTAACTTCCTATGCCAGATTGGTTCCCTCTGCTTGTTCAGCTTAAAGAGAAAGGGGAAAAAAACAAGTCTTTAAATCATTTCAGGGCTCAGACACACCTGAGCCAATACTGAAGCACTTCAGTGATCAGTGTGAAGAGTGTGGTGGAACACAGTTTCGCGGCAGAGTTATGGGGAAAATACGCGAGGCGTTGACTATTTTATCAGTGATTTATTGCAAAGAATGCGAATTCCCTCTTCCCGAAACTACACCACCACTGTGAATTCTTTTGATTGAGATCAAAGTAACATTTCCGAAAATGGCAAATTAAAGAGTCTATGATGTTTAAAGAGAGTTCTTTTGAGTCTCTGAGGTTTGAGTTAACAGTTCGTCAGCTACTCACAGTGTGTAGCTTGGTAGGGAGTCCCTTTCTCCCAATGAGGGTCCATGCATGCAGGCTTCCTAGCCTCTGCGACTCGGCGTGTCCGCCCGAGGCGAGGCTAGATTGTTAGAAGTCCGGGAAAAAACCAGAAAGGCTGGAAAAACCCAGAAGGCTAGAGGCAAGGCAAGGGCGCAAGGGCCAAAAGAGCCAAAAAGCCAAAAAGCCAAAAAGCAAAAGCCCCCGATCCTGGCCTGTCCACCATTTTTATAATGTTCCAAAATAGGACTAGCCCACAATTCGGACCACTTTTACGTTGTTCACATATATTGGTAAAAAACAGTAATCAACTTACACAATTGGATAACAGTACCTAAACAATATAAAGACCACTCCTCAGGCCAGCCCACCTGCAGGTGCTGGGCAGGCCTAAGATAGTAATTTCTACTTAACCAAAACAATACCTTGTTGTCTGGAAAGCAAGGCCAAGTGAAAAGGAAACATGGCCAGTGTTTACCTTTCACTTACCCTAGGGAGAAATCTTCCCATGGGACTGAAAGATTGTTTTGGTTTTTCGATGCTTCTGGCTTGAATGTGAGGCACTAGAAACTACACAATATAGCAAAAGCTGAGAGAGCTTTTGCTACTCTCCATGACAAAGAGCTGAATTCCTGATCCTGGTTAAGTTACCAATTATGCACAGAAATCCTTACAACTGAAATGCTGCTTTCAGAAAAACAAAACAGAATACTGGAAAGCCTCCTGTCCTCCTGTTTTCAGTTTAAGGAAACAATCATAACATCATAGAACCATTTTGGCTGGATGACTCCTTTAAGATCACAGAGTACCATCGTTAACCCAGCACTGCCAGGTCACCACTAAACCAGGTTCCTCAGCACCACATCTCCATGGCTTTGAAATCCCTCCAGGGATGGGGACCCCAATGCTACCCTGGGCAGCCTGTTTGATGCTAAGCTTGTCCTTTGAGATAACTGCACACAAATTCACATAAGATTCTTGTTGCCGAGACTCTTCTTCTTTGTGATAAAAGATTTTCATGAGCTGCACCAGAATCCAGCAGAAGATACAAGGAAGGGCAGACTCAGAGCTGAACGATTAGGAGGATATTTAGGATTCAATGATAATCACCCCAAATTACCTTCACAGAGTCTCGAAGGGCTGTGTCGAGCATGACAAGATCGGTGAGGAAAGCACCGAGGTAAGGTACCAGGACTTGCCCTGTCCCCTGCAGAAGATCAGAGCAAGAATAAGGACATGGAAGAACCAGGCAGTGGTCTTGTAAACCATGTTTTCTTTCATTCCATCATCCTCAGTATCTCATCTAGACCTTAAATCAAATTCTGAACAGGATGTTCTCACCAATATTGCCACCCTACCTTGATTTGTAACAGTGGGTCACCAGGAAACCCTGCTGGGGGAAGAAACCCTGGGAAGGGACAGGGTCCCTGGTTACCTGCTGCCAGAGAAGGAGCAATTCACTCCCCAGCCATTCCCTTCATTTTAACAGTAGTGATTCACATTTTTAAACCTTCTAGGCTACTAGAAGCTGCAGTCTGAGCTCTACAGTTTGTGTTTCTACACACTTGTGAAGCAAAGACTTGTCTCCTCCAGCCAAAAGGATATGTATTTTCCCCAGTCAAATTAAAAATTCTGCTCAACACTTTTGCCTCCCTATTCCAGAATTCTCTTCCCCTGTCCTTTGCCAACTTGGAGACAAAAGCCATTTGCATCAGCAGACTGGAAAGTGAACACATTTTATGAAGCCATCTCTGGAGAAGTCTGTGTAGCTTTCAAGCTGGTACATCAGAAGCTTTGTGACCTTGTTCAAAAAGATTCTTGCTCTGACTAGAGCCAATTTTCTTTATCACAAGAATTCCAATACTTACAGTACCTACTTTACTACACAGAACTGTCTGGGCTTCCACCTATTTCTCTTTAGCAAGAGCAGTTAATGGGATTCTTTCATGTAGGGCAGAAAGTAGACAGCTGAGCACATGTTTGTATTCATCAATCGTTCCATAGAATCACAGACTGCCTTGGATTGGGAGGGACCTTTAGACCTCATCTAGTTCAACCCTCAGCAATCGGCAGGTTGCTCACAGCCCTGTTCAAAATCACCTGAAATGACTCCAGGGATGAGGCATCTACCACCTCTCTGGGCAACCTGGACCAGCATCTCACCGCACTTTTAGTGGGAAAAGTATCCTTGTAGCCAGTCTAAATCTCTCTTCTTTAGTTTAAAACCATCACCCCTTGTCCTGTCACAACAGGCCCTGATAAAAAGTCTGTCCCCAGCTTTCTGACTGGCCCCTTCAAGTCCTAAAAGGCCACAAGAAGGTCTCCCTGGAGCTTCTCTTCTCCAGGTCGAACAACTCCAACTCTCACAGCCTGGTCTCACAGCAGAGGGCTTTCAGCCCTCCCATCATCGCAGTGGCCTCACTCCAGCAGGTCCATGTGTCTGCTGTGCTGAGGACTCCAGAGCTGGCCCTGGCACTGCAGGTGGGATCCCAGCAGAGTGGAGCAGAGGGGCAGAATCTCCTCCCTCCACCTCTTGGTTCTTTGAGGAACCACAAAATCACCTCACAGCCCAGGAGAAAAGCCTAAGCCTTACAAGAAGAGCTTTGGCAGGTTGGTTAGAGAAAGGGGCTAAGCTCAGCTGTGATTGTGATCACAAGCACTGCAATTCAAGCTAAGTCTCACCTTTGCCACCAGCTCTTTAGCTGTCAAGTAATTGTTATGGTCTGCAAAGGTTGTGATGGTTGGGGGTTACCCCGCCCCCCCACACTTTGTATTTGCCCCAGCTAACTCAGACGGCCTCTGGGAATATAGATGAAGCAATTTATTTACAGCTAGCAGAATTTACAAGCAGCTATTTACAATATATACAGTTATATACAATTATATACAGAAATATACAAAGGATAAACAAGACAAAAGCACAACTCCCCTCCCAGAAACCTGAGTCCCCGGGAGGGGCTTTCAAACCACCCCAACACCTCCCCCGGCCCTCTCAACCTTACCCCAGTTCTCAGGAAGAAAAGAGGTGCAGCCAAGAGGTTAGGGAGCAAGGTTAGTAGGAGCAGGGTTAATGAGATGTGTCTCGGTCTAAGGCAAAAGCAAGAGTGAGAGACAAAAATGGAGAAAAAGTCTTTCTTCTTCCCAGAGTTCTCAGCGTAACTGTGAGAGAAGTTGACATCAATTGTTTTCATTTCACTGCCTGTTATCTAGTTCTTGTACCAAAACATTCTAGCTTGCTTCAAACTAGCACAAAAGGTATGGGCCAGCTCCTCTAACAGCAGCACTGCCTTTCTGTAACAGGGAAAGATCCAATCCTTTGTGTCAGCAGTAAGCTCTAAATCAGACCAGATCACTTTTTTTTCTCTATGGATCAGTTGGGCATATAAAAGAGGACACCACCAAAATGTAAACAATGAGATGCTGCATGTCTACAAGAAACCCTGCTGGGAACTTTTGGTGCCCCAAATAAATTTAGGCTTTATTTTACTGCATCACAAGGAAATGCCATATAGGTATTGCCAGGGATCTCAATCACACCGCAGGGGATGAGACTAAGCTGGTTCTAAGAAGGTGGTTAAATGGATTTGAAGGAATAGAAAAATAACAGAGAGAGATTCTCTCAGGTGCCTTCCAAGTCAAGCCATTCCATGATGGTCCTATGATTCAAAGGGAGAGAAGACCAACAGGCAAGCACCATGGTGCCCTTGTGCTGGCCTTGTGAGAATGGTGGGCATGAGCTGGGTGAGTAGCTAGTCTCACAGCTGTTCAAAATAGGTTGTGGAAGACCCAGTATGCTACAAAGGACAGAAGAGAGCTGGTACCCCTAAGGGCACGGTTGCCCCCTTGGGTATGAAAGAGGAGCTCACATCTTAGCCTTACAGGAATGTCTGTGAAGGAGCAGGACAAGATGAAAAGACAGAGCACTGAGTTTTTGCCTTTCTTTGGGGCTAGGCACAGAACAGGAGACTTACTTTGGAACACGTGCCCGGGAACTCTTGAGCCAAAAGACAGCACAGGATTGCAGTGCCGAAACAACAGCCCCCAGGGCAGAAAAATTCTTTCAGCACACGACACTCCTAGGAAAAAAGTGGTCAGAAACACAGCAGCTTTAAATGTCAGCATCCCCATTGCTCAAGTGCTTTTCTGTGAGAGCGCTGTCATGCCTGGTGCACCTCCCCACTGCTAAGCAGGCAGCTGTACAAATACTGAGCATCAAAAACATCACTGCCTGTCCTCAGGCACCAAACACTTTATGTGCTTTGATGCTTAGATGTTGCTGCCCTCACTTTCATGCCTTTGTGCTACAGCTTCCAGTTCTAGAGAAAAGTGGAACAGAGAACTACTTGAAAGGAGGTTGGAGCAAGGTGGGGTTTGGTCTCTTCTCCCTATTAGTAAGTGATAGGACAAGAGGAAATGGCCACAAGTTGCACGAGGGGAGGCTTAGGTTGGACATTAGAAGAACCCTTCTCCTTGAAAGGGACAGGGAGGTGGTTGGATCACTATCCCTAGAGGTGTTTAAAAGAGGCAGACATGTGGTGCTGAGGGCCATGGTTTAACACCAGCCTTGGTAGAGTTAGAGAATGGTTGGACTTTGATTCATATTAAAGGTCTTTTTTCTAAGCAAAGCAATTCCATAATTCTGTGGTGTATGTGAAGGTATGAAAACAGAAACAGTTGTGCTGTCCTCTACCACACCTGATTTCAGCTCCCACTGCATTCATAGACACAGCAGAAGGAGCATGATGCTCATGGACTGAATGTTAATGGCCCAAAGCAAGTGACCACAAGGCTTATTCTGCCTGCACCACTGCCAGGCCAACTCCACTCTTGTCAAATGCTCCTCTGAAAGCAGGTCTAACCTCTGGATGCTGTTAACTACCATGTCACTTCTTTCACTGCTAGCAGGGAAGTGGTAGAATATACCTGTGTCTTCCCATAAATGTATTAGCAAGTGTACAGCACTCCCCATTCACCTCACCCATTCATTAGAGATCCCAGCCCTGTGAAGACCAGCACCAACCCCCATTTCCATGGTGGGGAAGGAACAGAGGAGAGGAAGGGGAATACTTCACCTGATAGTACACAGAAAGGCAGTCAAAAATAGAAAGATTTAGCACTAAGATGTTCACTGCCTGGGACCAATGCACACAACCCTTTTCTTCCTTCCACCTCCCACACCAGAAACACTGAAGATACAAAATAAAAGCTTTACATGGGCAATATGGATCCATCTCTCCATGATCCTGGCTCTCTGATGTGTCTTTAGGTCCTTATTCTTCACGATGGTGCTCACAATGCAATTGCAAATGGCGTTGAATTGAGTGATGGTGGCTCTGATGCTAAGCACCAGCTCTTTGTTTTCATCCTGTCTCTTCGTGACCAAATGCTCCCCAAACAATGCTGGGGAAACAACTTTCTGGAACAATTTCTAGAGTGAAATAGAGATGAATTAAGTCAGCAGGACTCTCCTAGACCTATGCTGTCCACAAGGCAGTGGACAATCTTTACAGTACAAATTGGATCTAAATCTAAGGCAATATTAAAAGGTAAAGATTTGTTTTCTCTTAGTTTAAAATAGACACTTTGGCACATTATTTATAGGCTTGATGCCCTAGAAAAAACTGTCAGCTAAACAGTCCTGGGAAAATAAGAGACAACTTCAGATCAGTTGCAGGACCAAGGGGAAACAAAAGTAAAAAAGATAAAGTGATACTCTGAAGGAGGTTAATACAGACAAACCAAACCGGAACGCTACAGACTACCTGCACATCTTGAGGCCAGGCAGCAATCTGGTCGAAATGTCCTATTTCTCAGGTGTCAAACACTGAACTTTGCCAAAAAGCCTACACAGATTTACAGTCACACCTTAGAGGAAACCAACCAAAGCTTCACAATGACTGAAGGAAGAAAGCCCAGTGAAGGAAGCTCTTTTGGATAACCAAGTAGAGCAGTGTTCTGTGTCCCAACAACCCAGGCCATCCCAGCATGGTGCGGGCTGGGAGGGACTTCTAGAGATATCTAGTCCAACCCCCCTGCTAAAGCAGGGTCATCCACAGCAGGCTGCCCAGGAACACAACGTTCATGTGGATTTGGAATCTCTTCAGAGAAGGAGACTCCACAACCTCTCTGGGCAACCTGCTCTTGGGCTCAAGCATCCTTACAGCAAAGAAGTTTTTCTTGATGTTGAGATGCAACCTCCTGCACTCCCATTTATGCCCACTGATCCTGGTCTTATAAATGGGCACCACTGAAAAGAGTGTTCTACCTGTTGTGCAACACTATGCTTATACAGACAGAACTTTAAAAGAAGGGAGTGCTGCAGAAACCCAGCAGAGTTTCCCCTCTACGTACAGAGTCCATGTAGGTCAGCTGTTCTGCTACAAGGGCCTCAGAGAAAGAAGAAAATTTTCGTTCTTCTTCATATTGGACCGCCAGGACATGGCAGCTGGTATTAAGGAATTCATCACCTGCCCAGGACAGAAAACATAACAGTAAATTTGTGCAGCAGGCAGTGAACGAAAGCACTTTGGGCACTCTGCTGCCTGACGTCGTGGTCCCGCAGTGCTGCAGGTTTTAGCAAGAAAGATGTTGACCTGTAGATTAAATTGGCAAAGAAAAGGTGCAAGAAAAAGAAACAGTTAGAATTGAGCTGTTCAGGGATTCTTAGCAGAGAAATGGCTTCATCCATTTGCTAACCTTTCTTCTGCAAAAAGAAACACCACCACCCCACAACAAAAATTCCTCATTAGCACTGCTGAATTTCACTAATCTACATTTTTGGTCTTTATACACTGTTATAATCTGCAAACAACAAAAAATAAACTGTAGAGGAATGAGATTGCAGTTATATCCCCAAGACACTGCCTTAGGAATGCTCTTAAATCCAGATTTCATCTGACACAGAGATTTTGGGTTTCAAAAAGAAGGAAATAAGAAGGCACTGGTGAGCCTCTCTGTAGTGTCCGTTAAGCAGCAGAGTTAATGAAGTATGCTCCACACACCCCCCTGTGGTACCACACAGTCTGGCAGAGCAGAGAGGCAGAAGGTAACTCACAGTTGTTCTCTGTTCCTTCACTCTGGAATTTTTCCAAGAGTTTATAGGCCTTCTTCTCTGTGTCAGAGCCAGGCAGGTTCCTGTTCAGGTAGTCCAGAACCTTCAGGAGAGAAGGGTAGTTGGGAGGCTCTCGGAAGTCCTCGGAGCACTGACTGAGCCAGGCACTTAACACTGATGCTACAGCCCTAAGAGCAAACAGAGAGAAGACATGGATTGCACACAGAACATATGGATGCAATTAGATCTTCCTGCCTCTCACACAGCTATAAAGACAGCGAGACAGTCACAAACCACCTGAACCCACTGAGCAAGGAAGTTAATTTGTCCTTTTTATGTATGCAATCTTATTAAGATACTACTCAGGTTTTGCCAGAGACTTCAGTGAAGCTGACCCTGATTTGCACTCCCACAAGTTATAGCCTCCCAAATACAAACTAACAAAGAACCAAATCTATGTAAGCAATATTGAGATCTTCCTACTGAATTCAAGACATCAAATCATGATGGCTAAGGCAACTACCACAACAGAATAGCTTACTTCAGTTGGAAGGACCTGCACTGATTATCTAGCCCAACTGCCCGACCACTTCAGGGCTGGCCAAAACTGAACGCCTGTTGTTAAGGGCATTGGCCAAGTGCCTCTTCAACACTGAAGACTCAAAGCATTGACTACCTCTCTAGGAAGCCTGTTCCAGGGTTTGACCATCCTCCTGCTGAAGAAATGCTTCTGAATGTCCAGTCTGAACTTCCCCAGGCACAGCTCCAAACCATTCCCATGCATCACAGAACATCAGTGGCCAAGCTTTTATCTGGAGCTTCGGGACCATTATTCTCAGCCAGGACAGATGTCACACAACAGCCAGTCCAGCTCCACAGCCCAAGGTGCAAGAAAGGCCACCAACAGATGTGTGCCCACAGAGAGGCTACCAAGCTCCCACTCCACCCTCTCCTTTCCTCACACTTTTAATCATCTTTTCCAGCTCAGCACACATCCAGCACCCTGTGTCACAGCACCATTTAAAAACATCACTCTCCTATATCCAAAGTATTTCCATCTCTTTCCCTTTTCTCTCCATCAGGCTCCTTGGGGTCCATAAGCTGGCTGTGAAATTATCTTTCACATGCCTAATATAAATCCTTAATCTGTTTTTGCATGACTGGACTGACTGGAGACAGGGGGAGGTCAAATGGTTTGCCCAGAGTTGGAGGTTAGAGGAGACCCTAGAGCTCATTTTGGATGGGAGTGTGGGAACTCACTGGCTGTCTGTTGTTGCCTCTACCTACTACATTATACTGTCTTCTTGCTGCTTGTGGCCAAGTTTTAACTACTTGCCCTTCTTTGATGAGTTCTCATGTTAAAACAGGAGGAAAAGGCTCCAGGGAGACCCAAGGAAGATCTAAGGAAGAAATCTTTTAAAGGTGGTGAGACCCTGGCTTAGGTTGCCCACAGGGGTGGTACATGCCCCATCCCTGGAATCAGTCCAGGTCAGGTTGTTTGGAGTTCTGAGCAACCTGCTCTCCTTGCAGATGTCCCTACTGACTTGCAAGGGAGTTGGGCTAGTTGACTTTTCAAGGTGCCTTCCAACCCAAACCATCCTGTGAAAATAGTCATAGCTCTCTGTTACACCAGCCAGGAAAGAACGGAGGAGAACTGAGCTCCCTTGTTGACTCTCACAGGGCAAGAGAAAGAGCCCAAATCAGCAGAGCTTGTAGCTTTCTATCCTGCTTTGTTTCTAATTAAAGCAGTTGAGAATCCTTTTACCATTTGTAGACATTAATTAGGCTCTCAAGTAGAGACAGCTACTGAAATACTCATAGCCAAGGAGCTTCCACTCATTGCTCTCTGGGGGTTAAACACAACAGATTCTTTGCAGGTTCTTTGTCCATTCAGGCAATGGAGACAGGAAGGTGTCTGGTATGTTAATGGAAACCATTTAAAGCCAGACTTAAAATTCCCTTATCCCAACACACAAGCCATCAGAAAAACATGGGGGTAAGCAGAAGACCAAGCAAAATGTTTATGGAACAGAAAGTGCTATGAGTCGACAGCCTGCTTGAACTTCAGGAATGGCAATGCTGTAGTGTACTGCTCAGTCTTGACTGCATCTCTTGATGAGGAAATCGAACATTTTTCTTCCATCTCAAAACTAAAGGTGGCTTCCTCAGGGACAGAGAAATCAGTGCACTGGCAAAAAAACAAGCCTTAAGCTTTTCCTAACTGGTGGAAGTTGAGATAAATTGTTAGAAAAACAGTCTTCAGAAATGCTGAAGAAGATCCTGTAGCCAAATGTAGTGATGCCACAGTGCTGCAAACCACAGCTCCTGCAGATGTCAAGCACTGATGACCTAAGGCACATTTTACACCCAGTGTATGAAGATAAAAACACATATTCATATGATGCTATGAGGTTAACCAAACTACTTTCCCCTTGCATTTCAAAATAGCTTTGCTATCTCTCTTGAAAATTAGGATGACTTCAGACTTTAAATTTGACACCAAGAGCAGCTGTAAATCACAGAGGCACTAATGGAAAAGACTCATACATGCAGATGTTGCCAGAGACAACACCAGCTTTGGTTTGCAGACACTGTTGTAAGGCGCAATAAAAACAGTCACAAGCAATAACCATTTACTGCCATGGATAAGGCAGGGGAAACAAACACTCCTTGTCTGTTTCAACAAAATGCTGGCCTAGATATGTTCATTTCATGTTTAATTCTAAGATGATTTCTCTGATGAGAAGATCTCTGGGTTATATTATTGTCAACCTGCTCTAGGTGAATCTGATCACCAAAGGTCCCTTCCAAACCCTGGTTTTCTGTAACTCTGTGTGATCCTCTGATATGAGACAGTTTAAGCAAGCAAACAGCACTGTGGCCTTTGAAAAGGAACAACATCTCTGCTGCCCATGTCCTCCCCGACAGCAAGTCCTGGCCAAAGCCACACTTACGTTCTAGGCAGAGCTTTGTGCTCGGAGCAGTTCTTGCTCTCTGTCTCCTCGAAGGTTGGGGTCTCCAGGTTCTCCTTTCTGAAAAATGAGATGGGTGTTTAGAGAAACCTCTACTGAATATCCCAACAGCAGAATTGATAAACTACAACCATAAACACTGGATGTTTGCAGTCAGATTGTCAAACCTCTGCATGATGTGACTCGTAAGAGAAACAATTAAGAGTGGGGACCTGAACAACAAGCAGCCTTTAATCAGATCAAGTGAGAAGTAGTCCATGCAGTGGGCTTGAGACCTGTGCGATCTGGTCCAGACATTAAAAACATTCTGTACGTGGTTGTGAGTGACAATGGTCCAACTTGGTGCCTTTGGCAGAGAGCTCCAAATGAGACACGTGGTCGTCCACTTGGTTTCCAGGGTCATAGCTACAGAGGTTCAGAGGCAAATTGCACCCCAACAGAGAAAGAGATACTAGCAGCCTATGAAGGAGTGAAAGCAGCTTCTGAAGTGAGTCACAATTGTTTTTAGCTCCTAGATGCCATCACCGCATCATGCCACAGATGCAACCTGGTCTAAGTGGATGGCTTTGATAACCCAACGAGCACGAATGGGTAATCTTGATTGACCTGGTCTGGTTGGACGTGACCACCAACTGGCCAGAAGGCACAGACTGCACCAAACCTCCAGAGGAGAAAATAACTCGTGCTGAGGAAGCTCCTCCCTATGGTGATCTCTCTGATCAGGAAAAGAACTATGCTTTGTTCACAGATGGTTCCTGTCGTCTGGTTGGGAACAAGCGAATATGGAAGTCAGCAGTCTGGAGTCCTACCAGGAGAGTTACCGAAGCGAGAGATGGTGAAGGAGAATCCAGTCAGTTCACTGAGCTAAAAGCTGTCCAACTTGCTCTTGATGTGGCTGAATGTTAAAAATTGGCCTATCCTTTAACCTCTATACCGACTCATGGATGGTAGCCAATTCTCTGTGGGGTTGGCTGAAGGACTGGAAGAAGCATGGTTGGCAGAGGAAAGGAAAGCCTATTTGTTGTGCTGATCTATGGCAGGACATTGATGCACGGCTGGAGAGAACTCCAGTGAAGGTGCGGCACGTAGACGCACACATGCCTAAGAACAGAGCCACTGAGGAACACCAACACAACCAGCAGGCAGACCAAGCTGCTAAGATTTCTCACGTTGATGCAAACTGTGACCTTGACTGGTAACACCGAGGTGAACTGTTCCTAGCTCGGTGGGCCCATGACTCATCTGGACATCAAGGTAGAGATGCAACATACCGGTGGGCACGCGATAGGTCAATTGACTTGTCCATGGACGCTATCACCGAAGTCATCCATGACTGTGACATCTGTGCTGCTATTAAGCAGGCAAAGCAAATCAAGACCTTATGGTATGGTGAGAGATGGTCAAACAGTATGTGCTAATGATGGTAGAGGCCAGCACTGGATGGCTGGAAACCAATCCAGTTCCACATGTGTGCTAGTTTGAAGCAGGCTAGACTGTTTTGGTGAGAAGGATTAGATCATAGGCTGTGCAATCAAAACAATGGTGATGTCCACTTCGCTCACAGCCTTGCTGAGAAGTATAGGAACAAGAAACAAAAACATTTGCTAACACTCTCGCCATCACTTTCACTTTCGCTGGGGCTGCTTGCTGAGCTACATCTTACTCTCTAAACTCACCCTCCATTTTGGGCTAACCCACTTTGCTTCTTAAATCTCTGTCTGAACCGCTATTCTTCACTGGGACTGGGGTAAGGTTGACAGGGGTAGGGGGAAGGTGAAGGAGTGGTTGAGAGCCCCTTCTGGGGACTCAGATTTCTGGGAGGGAAGTTGTGTTTCTGTTACCTTTTACCTTGTATATTTCTGTCTATAACTGTATAGACTGTAAATATCTGCTTGTATATTGTGCTATCTGTAAATATAAGCTTCATTCAATTCCCAGAGCTGGCTGAGTCTAGTCTGGGTGATTTCTAAAGTGTGGGGGGGTGGGGAACACCCAAACCATCACAACATGCTACTGCACCTAACACCATTCTTGGCTTGGAGAGACAAATCATGTGGAGACATGGAACTCCAGAGAGAATCGAGTCAGACAATGACACTCATTTCAAGAACAATCTTGTGAAAAACTGGGCCAAAAAGCACAGCATTGAATGGATCTACCACATACCCTACTATGCACCAGCTTCAGGGAACATTGAGAGCTACAACGGTTTGCTGAAAACCACCCTAAAATCCATGGGGGGTGGAACTCTGAAAAACTGGGACAAGCATTTAGCACAAGCTACCTGGTTGGTAAATAGTAGAGGTTCAGTAAACAGAGCAGGACCTGCACAATCAGATTTGGTCCAAACAGTAGATGGTGATAAAGTTCCTGTTGTATGTGAAAAGAATCTGTTAGGGAAAACTGTTTGGGTATTTTCTCCTTCAGGTGAAGGGAAACCTGTCCAAGGGGTGGTGTCTGCTGAAGGTCCTGGTCACACCTACTGGGTAATGCAGGAGAATGGTGAAATCCAGTGTAATCCACAGAGAAATCTAACCTTAGCTGAAAGAGTCTAAATTCAGAGTGTATAATACAAGCTGTTAGGAGTTTTCTGTTCTAGGTACCATCGGCGTCCAACACTGAAAGAATCTACGAGAGAATCTACAGTACATGAGCATGAACCCAACGTCACCTGGGAGTCCCTGTTCTCGTCTCACCTGTGAGGAGACAAACTGATTGCTGTTTTCTGAGCTTTTGAATCGCCTACATCTGAGATAGCTGGCATGAAGAGTGAACTGAACTTGTACTATTAATTAGTGTAAATGCTGTTCTAGATTAGATCAGAGAGTTCTCAGCAATACTCTAAGTGAAATAGACAGGGGTGGATTGTGCTAGTTTGAAGCTAACTAGAATGTTTTGGTGAGAAGGATTAGATCACAGGCTATGAAAGAGAAACAGTGCTGATGTATACTTCACTCATAGGCTTGATGAGAGGTATAAGAACAAGAATCCAAACATAGATAAGCTTCTTCTGCTTGGGAGCTCTGAGCTGCACGTCTCTCTAGCCTCTCTGCCGTCTCTCTGATTAATCCACTTTGCTTCCTAACCCCCTGGCTGAACCTCCATTCTTCCTTGGGGTAAGGTTGAGAGGGGTGGGAGAAGGTAGAAGGGTGGTTGGGAGCCCCTCCTGAGGACTCAGGTTTCTGGGAGGGCTGTTGTGTTTCTGTATTACCTTTTACCTTGTATATTTCTGTATATACTGTAAATATCTGCTTGTATACTGTGCTAAGCTGTAAATATAAGTATCATTCAAATTTCCAGAGCTGGATGAGTCTAGTCTGGGTGATTTCCAAGGTGTGGGAGGGTGGGTAACACCCAAACCACTACAGTAAGGAGGACAACTTCTTATCTCAGCCGTTATGTGAACCTACCAGGGGTGCAGCCCTGCTTGACCTGCTGTTCACAGAGAGGGGCTGGTGGGGGATGTGGTGGTCGGCAGCTGCCTGGGGTCCAGTGACCATGAAATTATAGAGTGTTCAATATACGGTGAAACCAAGAGGAGCGTCAACAAAACCTCCACACTGGACTTCCGAAGAGCAGACTTCAGCTTATTTAAGGAACTAACTGGGAAAATTCCTTCAGAAACAGCCCTTAAAAACAAAGGGGCCCAGGAAGGCAGGACCTACTTCAAGAATGATCTTCTGAAGGAGCAGGCTGTCCCATTGTGCTGGAAGATGAGCCAATGAGGGAGGCAGCCAGACTGGATGGACAAGTAGCTTCTGAAGGAATTAAAGAAAAAGAGAGGGGTTATCACCGTCAGAAAAATAGGGGAGGTATCCCAGGAAGAGTTCAAGGATGTTGCTAGGTCTTGTAGGAAAAAAATGAGAGGCAAAAGCCCGTTTAGAACTTAGGCTGTTTCTATAAATATATTAATAGCAAAAGAAGGGGCAAGCCCAACCTCCACTCCTTATTTGATGGAGAAGGGAATTGTCTTGGGTTCAAATGCAAGTTCCCAGAGACTCTTATAAATTTGGTAGACCCAATGACAATTTATAGAATTTATAGAGTTTATAGAGTGCCCTCCCCTCCTCCCCCTCCTTTCCCCAAAAGACAGGGAGAGAGATAAAAGGTAGGGACACCCCAATAAATCAATCTCACTCGATTTGGAAGTTAAAAAGGAAAAGTTTAACAATAACTTAGAAAAAAGGGATTGGAGGTAGGGGAGTTTACAAAGGATAAGGAAGGGAAAACAGCAAAATACAAAACAGGGATGGATACAACCCGAGTAGTGTGATGGTGTCTCTGCCTCGTGGCTGGTATGCAGTATCAGTGTGTGTGTGCGGTCATGAACGCAGGTAGGGAGAAAGAGGGCGAAAAGAGGAAGAGACAGGAGAACTCCTGTCTTTTATACCACAGGAAGTGGGGGGAGTGGGCTAACCATCACCTGGAGTGTGGCCCACCCCTGAGGAGGGGCCAAGACCCCTAGGGTCAGGTTCAGGGTCACTCCCCCAGGAGTGTTAACCCTATACATTCCACCCCTTGGTTAGACCACTTCCACCTTCCTAAGAACAGTCTTCTTCTCCAAAGATGGGAAAAAAGTTGTCCATGGGTTAAGAGTTCTTAAAGTCCTTCTTGGTTCCCGGCTGTATCCCAAGGCGATGTGCTCCTCTGGTCCGGTGCAGGTTGCTGAGATGTGAGCAGGGCAGGAACGGAAGAAAAGTCAGTGAATCAGGAACAGTTCTTGTTGGTACTCAGGAAAGAGTCTTTTCCCTCTGCGAAGAAAACATCAGGAACAGTCTCTTCATGTCTGGCATCAGGGGAACAGGTGTAGATGAGATGGCTGTAGACATCCTCTGGAGGGAAATCAGGAACAGTCTCTCACTGCAGGGCATCAGTGACGAATCAGATGCAGGGTTCTGGTTGGACGCCGTGGTGTGATGCGATGTTGTAGGACTCTGGATAGCTGCTGCTGTCATGTAGGTTCTGTTGGACGCCGTGTAGTGGTGAGGGTATAACTACAAAAACAACTTGTAACCCCTTATGAACTATGATACAAGTATTGCACAACTATGATACAAGTATTGCACAACTATGATACAACTATTATACAACTATAATACAAGATAACCTGAAAGTATCTGGAACACATGGAATCAACTCTGAGATTTCAAAACCTTTTCAGCTAAAGAGAGATTTCTCTGAGGGACACACTCGATAACACCAGTTTCCATCATCACCCAGTATGTGTGACCAGGACCCTCTGCAGATACCACCCCTTTGATAGGTTTTCCCCCACCAGAGGCAGGAGCAACCCACACAGTCTTTCCCAGTAGATTCCTTTCACAGACTACAGGAACTCCATCTCCCTCAACTATGGGCAGTAGGGCAGACTGAGCAGGACCAGCTCTGTTAACTGATCCCCTGCTGTTCACCAGCCAAGTGGCTTCTGCAAGGTGCTTCTCCCAGTTTCTGAGAGTTCCACCTCCCATAGCCTTCAGGGTGGTTTTCAGCAGACCATTGTGTCGCTCGATCTTTCCTGCAGCCTGTGGGTAGTATGGGATGTGGTAAACCCATTCTATCCCATGCTCTTTTGCCCAGTTGCTTACAAGGTGGTTCTTGAAATGGGTCCCATTGTCTGACTCTATTCTCTCTGGGGTACCGTGTCTCCACAGGATGTGGCTCTGCAGGCCCAGAATGGTGTTACGGGCAGTAGCATGAGGTACTGGGTAGGTTTCCAGCCACCCCGTGCTTCCCTCCACCATGGTTAACACATACTGCTTGCCACTACGAGACCGAGGCAGAGTGATGTAATCAATCTGCCAGGCCTCCCCATACCTGTACTTTGACCACCTTCCCCCGTACCACAAAGGCTTCATGCGCTTGGCTTGCTTTATGGTGGCACAGATGTCACATTCATGGATAACCTGAGTTATGGCCTCCATGGATATGTCCACGGACCTGTCTCGGGCCCATTGGTATGTGGCATCTCTTCCTTGGTGGCCAGAAGAGTCATGTGCCCACCGAGCTAAGAACAGTTCACCTTTGTGCTTCCAGTCCAGGTCAATCTGGCAGATGTGGGCAGCCTGGTCAGCTTGGTGGTTATGCTGCTGCTCTTCAGTGGCTCTGCTCTTTGGGATGTGAGCACTGATGTGGCGGATTTTAACTGGCAGTTTGTCCAGGCGTGCAGAAATGTCTTGCCAGAGATCAGCAGCCCAAATAGGCTTCCCTTTTCTCTGCCAATCATTTCTCTTCCACTCCTTCAGCCACCCCCATAAGGCATTTGCTACCATCCATGAGTCGGTGTAGATGTATAGCATTGGCCACTGCTCTCGTTCTGCAATGTCCAGGGCCAGCTGGATGGCTTTCACCTCAGCATATTGGCTGGATTCGCCTTCTCCATCTCTTGCCTCTGCAACCCTCGCTGTGGGGTTCCAGACGGCAGCCTTCCATCTCCGCTTGCTGCCTACCAGGCGGCAGGATCCATCTGTGAAGAGAGCATATGCCTTTTCCTCCTCAGGAAGGTCACTGTATGGGGGGGCTTCCTCGGCACGGGTCACTGCCTTCTCTTCTGCTGGCTTTCCAAAGTCAGTGCCCTCTGGCCAGTTGGTGATGACCTCCACAATGCCTGGACGCTCGAGAGTCCCCATCCTAGCCCTCTGAGTTATCAGAGCCATCCACTTACTCCAAGTGGCATCTGTGGCATGGTGCGGAGTCGAACCCTTCCCTTTAAACATCCAAGTCAGGACCGGAAGCCTTGGAGCTAAAAGGAGTGGTGACTCCGTCCCAGTCACCTCAGAGGCAGCTCTGACTCCCTCATAGGCAGCTAGGATTTCTTTCTCTGTGGGGGTATACTTGGTCTCTGAGCCTTTGTACGCCTTGCTCCAGAACCCGAGTGGGCGGCCTCTTGTCTCATCAGGAGCTTTCTGCCATAGGCTCCAGCTAGGACCATTCTCACCGGCTGCTGTGTAGAGAATGTTCTTAATCTCTGGGCCGGTTTGAACTGGTCCCAAGGCCATGGCATGGACCACCTCTCGTTTGATCTGGTCAAATGCCACCTGCTGCTCAGGTCCCCACTCAAAGTTATTCCTCTTTCTTGTAACGTCAAAGAGGGGTTTCACAATTTGACTGTACCCGGGAATGTGCATCTTCCAAAAGCCCACAAACCCCAGGAAGGATTGTGTCTCCTTCCGGTTAGTGGGTTCCACCATAGTGGCCACTTTATTCACCACATCCATAGGGATGTGGCGTCGGCCATCCTGCCAGCAAACTCCCAGGAACTGGATCTCTCTGGCAGGCCCTTTCACTTTGCTTCTCTTAATGGCAAAACCAGCATCCAACAGGATATTAATGATCTTCTCACCCTTCTGGAAGACCTCCTCTGCTGTCTCACCCCATACAATGATGTCATCGATGTACTGCAGATGTTCCGGAGCTCCACCCTTTTCCAGTGCAGTCTGGATGATGCTGTGGCAGATTGTAGGGCTGTGCTTCCACCCTTGAGGCAGTCTGTTCCAGTGGTACTGGACTCCTCTCCAGGTGAAGGCAAACTGCGGCCTACATTCTTCTGCAATGGGGATGGAGAAGAAAGCATTAGCAATGTCAATTGTGGCATACCATTTGGCCTCCTTTGTTTCCAGTTCATACTGCAGCTCCAACATGTCAGGCACGGCTGCGCTGATTGGAGGAGTCACTTCATTCAGGCCTCGGAAATCCACCGTGAGTCTCCACTCCCCCGTCTCCTTTCGCACTGGCCATATCGGGCTGTTGAAGGGCGAGTGGCTCTTGCTGATGACAAGCTGCTGCTCCAGGCGGCGAATCAGCTGCTGTATGGGTAGCAGGGAGTCTCTGTTGGTGCGGTATTGCCTGCGATGAACTACACGAGAAGCAATAGGTAACTTGACATCTTCCACCTTGTGGGTACCAACCACGGAAGGGTCATCTGACAAGCCAGGCATGATAGACAGCTGCTCTTTGTCTGCAGTCTCTACAGCTGCTATGCCAAATGCCCACTTGTTCCCCTTCGGATCTTTAAAGTACCCTTCCCGGAGAAAGTCAATCCCCAGGATGCAAGGTGCATCAGGGCCAGTTACTATGGAGTGCTTCTCCCACACATTCCCGGTGAGGCTTATCTCAGCCTGCAGCACAGTCAACTCCCGAGACCCCCCTGTGACTCCTGCAATTGTAACAGTATCTGTCCCCCTGTGGCTGGAGGGGATCAGAGTGCATTGGGCACCGGTGTCTACCAACGCTCTGTACTTCTCGGCTTCAGAAGTGCCAGGCCATTTCACAAACACGTCCCAATATACTCTGTTATCCCTGGCCTCCGCCTGGCTGGAGACAGGGCACCTCTAATTCTGAGCAGTGTGACCGCATGAGGCACATGGACCTGAGTTACTGGCTTCACCACCCCTTGAGCGAGAGCGCTGCCTGCGGGACACTGGGGCAACCCCTCTTCTGGAGGAGTTATTCCCTGTGTTTGTCCCCTGCAGTTCCCTTACCCTGGCCGATAGAGCTGAGGTGGGCTGGCCATGCCATCTATCCATGTTTTCCCCATGGTCACACAGTGTTCTCCAGAGTGACCCCCTGTGTGTACCCTGTCTGCTCTGGGCTGGTCTCCTGCGGGGAGGAGGAGGAGCACGGCGGCGTGTGTTCCTTACAGCTGAGACTTGCACCCATTCTGAAGGTGAAGAGCAGTCATCCTCTGCCTTCTGCATTTCAGAGAAAGAGGCTTTCAGCTCGTTCATTTCTTGGGTGAGGGTCTCTACAGTGGCAATTAAGGTTTTCCTCGACAAACTGTCTTCAAACTGTCTCAGGTCATTCACAAACTCCCTGATTGTGGAAGGTTGTTGGGGTCTCTGCCCAGCAGCAGTGCTCCCAATGTGGGGGCATATGTGGAAGGGGCACACTGAGTCAGTTTCTTTAAGAGGGCTGGCTTCATGCGGACATCATCAGGGTCCGAGGGCCTCTGGTCGGCTCCATAAATTATCTCTTGAACCGCCATTTGCCTCAGGTATGAGATACCCTGTTCCATATCTGTCCATCTAAGGGGATGGAAAATCATGTCATCCTTAGTCGGGTACCTGTACCTCACAGCTATCAGAAGCCTGGCCCAAAGTGAGTGGGTACCATCGAGCCTTCCCAGCTCCTTATCCACACCTCCATCCCTCGACAAGGATCCCAGCTGCTTCGCCTCCCTGTGATCTAGGTCCACTGTTTCTGCTCCTGCATCCCAGCATTTCAAAAGCCAGGCTAAAAGGGACTGTCCGTTTGCCCTTGCATACTCCTGCCTTATGTGCCTGATTTCCTTTCTGGGCGTGGAGCTGATAAGGATCACTCCATTATCAGGTCCATTTCCAGCTGGTTGCTGTTGCTGGGGGGGTGCTGGTTCCCGAAGAGGTCCCTTGCCCCGGATCGGTATCTGCGGGAGGATTTGGGTTTGATCTGGCTGGCCGCGTGGTGATGGGGGCAAGATGGATGGGGCTGGGCTGAGGGGGCAGGGTCCGGGGGGCTGCCCTGGGCGGGACCGGAGGCGGAGTTCGGGGCGGAGCCGCGCTAGGGGCGGTCTGCCCGGTCTGCCCTGTCGCCCATCCCCCGCAGCTGCAGCTGGGGCAGTGAGGACTACCCCTCCCCCTAAGCACCCTAATGGCGGCGCCCACTCGATATTTCCACGTGTCCCAGTTCACCGCTATCTTATTAATTCCCAAACCCAAATTTACACACAGTGAAATAACAGCTATCCAGTACCATTTTTCCCCCAAAATATCTGGAGCTTCTGTGCTCCAATGCATATACTCAGATTGATTCCATGTTCCAGAAACATTTCTAAACACAGTGATATTACTAACAGAATTCAGGAAATAGGCATAGACTCGGGCAGGCAAATGCTTAGAATATTCCCAGAGCATATCAATGACAATCCAGAAGACATGGTAACTTATAAACTTTAACAGCCAGCCCCACAACAGCCATGCAAATGCGTTAATGATTAAGACTTTCAGAATATCCATTTTTTAACTTCCAAATCTTCTCTGAAAGAATTCTTTCTACCTAGCCCCACTTTGAGACGCCAAATAAATTGTCTTGGGTTCAAATGCAAGTTCCCAGAGACTCTTATAAATTTGGTAGACCCAATGACAATTTATAGAATTTATAGAGTTTATAGAGTGCCCTCCCCTCCTCCCCCTCCTTTCCCCAAAAGACAGGGAGAGAGATAAAAGGTAGGGACACCCCAATAAATCAATCTCACTCGATTTGGAAGTTAAAAAGGAAAAGTTTAACAATAACTTAGAAAAAAGGGATTGGAGGTAGGGGAGTTTACAAAGGATAAGGAAGGGAAAACAGCAAAATACAAAACAGGGATGGATACAACCCGAGTAGTGTGATGGTGTCTCTGCCTCGTGGCTGGTATGCAGTATCAGTGTGTGTGTGCGGTCATGAACGCAGGTAGGGAGAAAGAGGGCGAAAAGAGGAAGAGACAGGAGAACTCCTGTCTTTTATACCACAGGAAGTGGGGGGAGTGGGCTAACCATCACCTGGAGTGTGGCCCACCCCTGAGGAGGGGCCAAGACCCCTAGGGTCAGGTTCAGGGTCACTCCCCCAGGAGTGTTAACCCTATACAGGAATATAGCAACAAAAGATGAGGAAAAGGTACTTAACATCTTCTTTGCCTCAATCTTCAATAGTGGGACAGATTGTCTCCAGGACAACTGGCCTCCTGAGCTGACAAATAGAGTCAGGGACCAGTATAGTCCCCCTGTAATCCAGGAGGAAGCAGTGAGGGACCTGCTGAGCCACTTGGATCCTCACAAGTGTGTAGAACCAGAAGGGATCCATCCTAGGGTGCTGAGAGAGCTGGAAGATGAGCTCATTTATCAGCAGTCCCAGCTCACTGGAGAGGTCCCCAAAGACTGGAAGCTCGATAATATTATCCCATCCACAAGAAGCGCAGAAGGAGGAACCAGGAAATTCCAGACCTGTCAGCCTGACCTCAGTGCCAGGCAAGGGCATGGAACAGGTCATCTTGAGTGCCATCACAAAGCACCTACAGGATGGCCAAGGGATCAGGCCCAGCCAGCATGGATTTAGGAAGGGCAGGTCCTGCCTGACAAACCTGATCTCCTTTTATGATCAGGTTCCTGCCTGGTGAATGTGGGGCAGGCTGTGGACGTAGTCTACCTGGACTTCAGCAAAGCCTTTGACATAGTCTGCCACAAGAAGCTCCTGGCCAAGCTGGCAACTCATGGTTTGGACAGATTCACTCTGATATGGGTCAAGAACCAGCTGGAGGGCTGGGCTCAGAGAGTAGTGATGAATGGTGCCACATCCAGTTGGCAGCTGTCACTAGTGGTGTTCCCCAGGGGTCAGTGCTGGGCACAGTCCTGTTCAATATCTTTATTGATGATCTAGACCAGGGGATTGAGTTCTGCATCAGTAAGTTTTCAGATATCACCAAGTTAGGAGCAGGTGTGGATCTGTTGGAAGGTAGGAGAACCCTGCAGAGGGACCTTGCCAGGCTGGATGGATGGGCAGAGGCTAATGGGATGAGATTGAACAAGGCCAAGTGCAGGATTCTACACTTTGGCCACAACAATCCCAGGCAATGCTGCAGGCTGGGGACTGAGTGGCTGGAGAGCAGCCAGGAGGAAAGGGACCTGGGGGTACTGGTGGATAGTGACTAAACATGAGCCAGCAGTGTGCCCAGGTGGGCAGGAGAGCCAATGGCATCCTGGCCTGCATCAGGAACAGTGTGGCCAGCAGGACAGGGGAGGTTATTCTTTCCCTGTACTCAGCACTAGTCAGGCCACACCTTGAGTACTGTGTCCAGTTCTGGGCCCCTCAATTCAAGAGAGGTGTTGAGGTGCTGGAACGTGTCCAGAGAAGGGCAACAAAGCTGGAGAGGGGCCTGGAGCACAGCCATGTGAGGAGAGGCTGAGGGAGCTGGGGTTCTTAAACCTGAAGAAAAGTAGGCTCAGGGATGACCTCATTGCTGTCTGCAGCTACCTGAAAGGAGGTTGTAGCCAGGTGGGGGTCAGTCTCTTCTTCCAGGAAACCAGCAATACAACAAGAGGACACAGCCTTAAGTTTTCCTAGGGGAGATGTAATCTGGATGTTAGAGGGAAATTCTTGACAGAGTGATTGGCATTGGAACGAGCTGCTCGGGGGGGTGGTTGAGGCACCGTCCCTGGGGGTGTTCAAGAAAAGACTGGATGGGACACTTAGTGCCATGGTCTGGTTGATTGACTAGGGCTGAGTGCTAGGTTGGACTGGATGAGCTTGGAGGTCTTTTCCAATCTGATTGAGTCTATGAGTCTATGAAACAATGAGGCTGGTTTGTTTTTTTTTCCTGTATGTGGTATTTTTTTGTTTGTTTGTTTTGCTGTTTGGTTTTGTTTGTTTGTTTGTTTTTTTGGGGTGGTGGTGGTTGTTGTCGTTGTTTGTGTTTACTTCTGGGATATATTTAATGTCCTTCCACTTTTCTGCTGAAGACCTGGAAAGCTGTTGCTTCTCATTTGTAGTGCACTCTTAAAGGGCAAGTATGTGAATTTCATTGCTATTAAAATGATCTGTTGGGTTCTGAGCAGCCTTGGGTGACTGTGAGCCCCCATCTGCTTCAGGGTGAAGGAAAACCTCTTGTGTTCACTGGGAAAGATTCTGTTTTTCCCTACACAGGGATTCAGCAAACCAGTTGATCCGATGAGACAAATCTGAGACATTTTAAAACAACTTGTAGGTGTCTTGAGTATTCCTGTAAAGTTCTTGCTTGATAATGTAGAGAAAGAAGTGCTTGAGGTTTTGTGTTGCATCTTCCATTCAGTTGTATTGTAAAAGCTTTCTAATATCTTTTGGCTTTCTAGAGTACCTCTGTGGGAGGTGTTAAGGTGATGGGGACTGTCTTCTAACCAGACACAGAAAACTCAGCTTTCTTTCTGCTCTTTGAAAATGTAGAAAGTAGTTTTTCAGGTAAAATTGTGGAGTGCCAGAGCTCCACAGTATGCTGCAATTGCTGCAGGAGGATGTGCTGGCTTGAGGCCAATCAAAATATTTTAATGAGAGAAATTAAATTAGAGGCTGCAAAAAGAAAACAGTGGTGATGTCTACTTCACTCATAGGTTTGCTGAGATATATAAAAGCAAGGACACAAATATAAATAAGACAGTTCTATCTGTCAGCGTCTGTCAGTGTCTGTGTTTTCGTAATGAAGGGGTAATTAATTGTGAGATTATATTTTTCAAAAATTAATATTATATATTAATTTCAATATTCAGAACTCTCACAACCCCCAACCACTAATTTTAATAGTTCTTCACATGGTAATGGAAACATTATACAGATAATAACATATGACCTTGAAATATTTTGCAAAATATATATAAAAATTAATTGAACTGGAAGACAAGACTCTTGCGGCCAAATAGCGCTTGCAGTCAATATACTGCTTGTCCACTAGATGGACTCAAGCAGCTTCTTGCTGCTTATGGCAGAAGGCTATGGTGAATTACAAGAAGTTTTAAGTATTTACTTACAAAATATTATCTGCTGACTTGCAGGGCTAGCTACAGCTTCAGACAGTACCCAGACACTTTTAGGGGATTCTGTTACTGTCTTGTTGGCTGCTGAGACTTCTGATTCTTCCCAGGCTTCTGGGGAAAGGAGGCAGACTATCTCTGACCTGGTTCTTTGGACAATGTGTGTATCTATGACTTCCCATCTTGGCAGGGGACTTTCAAGTGTAGGCAGAATGTCTTTGTGATGTGCAGTCCTAGCATGTCATACTGGCTGTGTAAGCCAATTATGTGGAGGCATTTAGAGCCTGTTTCTGGTAAACTCAAGGCAGACAGCTTCCAGGCAATTCAGGATGCACTGAGACAGTAAGCAATGGCAGCAGGCAATAGCAGGCACGAATACAATGGCGGAGCTCACATTGTGTTTTTTACCTTTACAGAAGGAGGGAGAGAAGAAAAACATGCCTGGGCAAGCTAATACATATATAAGCTTATTTCGGCCTATCAGGCCTACCATCACAGTTTTCTCCCTGGGCTTCTGCTGTTCTGCTTGGATCTGTGTAATCCAACTAATCATTCTGCTTCTAACCCCCCCTTGCCAATTCTCTCAACTCACCTTGCATGTAAGGCAGATTCTGGAATAAGAGTGGGGGATGGAAAGAAGGTGGAAGGGTGGTTGGGAGCCCCTTCTGGGGACTCTGATTTCTGGGAGGTGTATTGTATTTCTGTATATAACTGTATATAGCTGTAAATATTTGTAATGTATTGTAAATGTCTGCTTGTATATTGTGATAAACTGTGAATATAAAGCTTCATTCCTTAACTTCCAGTTGGATGAGTCTAGTCTGGGTGATTTCACTGTGTGGGAGGGCAGGTAACTCCCAAACTGTCACATCTTATTTTGGTGCCCAATGTGGTGTATGTGTCTGACTCACAAAGAGCAGCATGGAGCCTTATCCTGTTGGCTTCCGTCATGTGGCAGCTGCCCTGGAACTTGTCATGCCAATAAAATAACAGCCATGCTGAGAGAGACCAGAAAATGAAAGGCATTGGCTCTGAACCAAATCTCACTCTTCCCTATGTGCCTAAGCAGGTCTGAAATCTTGCGGCTGAGAGATGCTGTCAAAGCAGCCCATGTATTTTAGCAGCTGCCCATCAGAGTGAACTTTCAGAGGTGGTGCACTTGGCAGTAGCAGCCATCAGAAATGAGCGTTTTGGGCAAAAAGGAAGAAAATGTTCCATTCCTTCCAAAAAGCCAAGTACAGCCTGGCTTCCTAAAGATGATGGCCTAGCTGTGATAGTGGAGCTGTCACAAAAGCACATTCCTCTGCCTGCTTCAGTAGGGCCAAAAGTTTCAAACTGAAGCTGGACCTTGGAATGCCGCAACTGGATTAGAGAAGGCATGTTCCTCACAGTTCTCTCTCCATTTCAATCAGGACAAAGGTTGTCATGGTCTGGATTGAATCTACTGCTGTTATTCACACCACGCTGCAGCCATACCAGCTTCAAAAATGAAAGCTGGAGCCAAATGTCATGGGGCTCGAAGTTCAGATTGCAGCATGGAAGGCTTCCTGTTCTGGTTGCTGCTTTTGGTTCCAGGTTTTTGAGTGTTGGCTTTTTATGCAGGGATGGTGGTGAGATGAGTGGCAGTTAGATAGTTGCTGGCTTTCTTTTATTCAGTGTTCCCTCCTCCCTGTATTTCACTGTGCTTCTTCTGCAGATAGGCTGAGCTAAGGTAATCATGCATTGTGTTACTAGATTAATCACATTGTTGGCTAAGGTAATTGTGCATTGTATTTGTGATATCATATGTTCTGTTAAACTCTTTTCTCTTTATCTCAACCCTGAGTCTTGTGTGTTACTTTCCCCCTCGCTTTTGTATTGGGGGATCAGGCAGCTTACCTCTTGAATTAACCCATTACAAGGTCCAGGCAATTTTCTGTTGTTTAATATTATTGACAGTGACAGCTGGTGCTGGGATAGAATAATGATCTTTTTCTAAAGCCAGTGCTACCTGATGGAGGAACACACATTTTTCTTACATGTCTTACACAGGGTTCTTCAGATACTTGGAATGCCCATCTCAAATGCACAGCTAATGTTACCTTACGGGTAAGATCCCAAGGGCTGCTGTCTAAGAGTCCCAGGACTCTTACTAGAACTTTCTGATGAAACTAATGTTTGTTTCTCTGTTTCTCCAGTGCCCCAATAAGGACTTGTACTGACAGAGAAGCTGAACCAACCAAGTTGTTTAATTTTTTAGAGCAACAGACACAAGGGAGTTGTGATTGCCAGTGATAAATGCACTGACTGCAAGCTGATATCAGGGTGAGAAATACTGGGGAACATTTGGAGAAGCAAATTCTTGCAACAGCTCTCCTAAAGAAGAGAAAAGCAACAAAAGCTCAGCCATGTGCTGAAAGTGCAAATCTTACCAAGAAGGATGTCCCTGGCTTGGGTGGAAAAAAAGACATATAGACTGTCAGTTGTCTCTGTCTCTGTCCTTCCTTCCATGATGCCACACAGAGGGAGTAGTGATGCAATAGAGTGAGGCAGCCTCGCCCACCAAAAAAAAAAAAAAAAAAAAAGTACCTGCAGCCCTAAATATTTGAAATGCCTGAAAACTCCTGGAGGGAATTGAACAACATTAAAAACTCTAAGTTCCTCACTTACTCTATCTGTAAGGTGTTCCAACAGAGAAAAATCTCTGATTTTTATGTAGATACTGAAGAACTGTATTTATTTATATGTAAAAAACATTTTGAAATTCTGCCCCCCAACCCCTCTATTATATACAAAGGCTACTAAAATAAAAAAAAAAATCTTAAGTAGAGCCATATAGGGTCTTGAAATATAAATTGTGTAAATTAAAAAGAGTGGACTGTCTTCTGTGTGTATATCGTTATTTTCTAGTTTTAAATTTAAGTACAAACGACTCCGAATAGAACCGAGCTGAGCTGCTCCCCGCAGAGGAGAGAGAGACGCCGGTGCTCAGTGCTACCACCCGGTGATCACTTGTCAGCACTGCAGTTGTGAAGTGACGTGTGCCGCTCCATCAGTCCTTGATGCTGCTGTCTTGTCTCTAAACTCCCCGAATTCTTGAAATCTCTGACAAGAGTAAGGGGAGAGGGGGGATAAGGACATAGCGATTAAAATTATTTAAACTTTTTGGTATCAGTGTGAGGAGCTAAATAGACAGAAATCTCTTTATATAGATATAAAAAAATTCTATGCATTTCTCCTTTAAAAAGTGTCTAAAAATAAAAAGTCTGCATCTGCTCTATTATAAAAACAATTTTAGAAGATCAAAGCTCGTGCTGCAACGAAGCCAGCACTTTCTTAGCATCCCTCTTTGCTATGGCACAGGAGCAGCGCATTGCTATGGATTCTGTGCATGCACCACAGAATGTACATATGTGCTATGGGGTCAGAGTCAGGCCAAGCCAGATGGAGCCAAGTGGTGATGGATGATGCTGAACTGAGTAGAACCAAGCCAATCCAAGCTGGATGAAACCAAATGGAGATAGGATGAGCCAGAAGTAGTTGAGGTGGACACCAATGAGTTGGGCCGGACTGAATTGGAGCAAGGCAAGTGAAGCTGTAGCAAAGAGTCACAGTGGATGGAGCAATTTGAGCTGTGCAGAGACAGAAGGATGCAAGCTGGAAGGATGTGAGCTGGGTCTCCTTGTCCTGCTGCTGCTGCTTTTGAGGGAGGCCTCTGCTCTTCAGCCTGGGGGACATATACTGCAGAGGCCCACAGGATAGCTCTGCCTTGGGGTCAGAGGCTCCTGGAGAGCCTTCTGGAAGAGTTTGGCATCTGGCAGGGTTCTGAGCAGCCTGTGTGCCTGCAAGCCATCATCCTCTTGGAGTGTGGGAGAGGAAAAGCTCTGACATTCACTTTCTCTCTTACACAAGGATTCATTGATCAGATGCAACATATCTGATCAACATATCGGAGGGCAAACTTCAATTTGCTTAAGAAACTTATTTCCAAAGTCCCCTGGGCAGCAGTCCTTGAGAACAAAGGGGTCCAGGATGGTTGGACCTACTTTAAACAGGAGCTCTTGAAAGCACAGGAGCTGGCAGTTCCCATGTGCTGAAAGATGAGCCGGCAGGGAAGGAGACCAGCCTGGATGAGTAAACAGCTCCCAAAGGAAGTGGGGGAGAAAAAGAGGGTGTATCACCTTTGGAAGGAGGGGAAGGCTTCTCCTGACGTGTTTAAGGAGGTAGCCAGATTATGCAGGAGAAAAATTAGAGAGGCTAAGGCCCAGCTAGAACTTAGGCTGCCACCTCTGTGAAAGATAACAAAAAGCACTTTTATAAATGTATCAATGCTAAAAGGAAGGGCAAGAAGAGCCTCCACTGCTTACTGGACCAGGAGGGGAACACTATAACTGATGATGAAGAAAAGGCTGAGGTCCTGAATGCCTTCTTCACCTCAGTTTTCAACAGTAAGGAGGGAGGAGGAGGCAAGTGGCCTCTTGAACTGGGGGATGGGGTCGGGGAGCAGTGTGTTGCCCTGGAAATTCATGAAGAATTAGTTCAGGACCTGCTGAGCCATCTGGACACCCACAAGTCCATGGGACCAGATGGGATCCATCCCAGGGTGCTGAGAGAGCTGGCAGCTGAGCTGGCCAAGCCGCTCTCTATCATTTTCCAGCAGTCCTGGCTCACCAGAGAGGTCCCAGGAGACTGGAAAATGGCCAACGTGGTCCCCATCCACAAGAAGAGTCGGATGGAGGAACCTGGGAACTACAGACCTGTCAGCCTGACCTCAGTGCCAGGGAAACTGATGGAGCAGGTTATCTTGGGGGTGATAAGAGCGCACCTAAGGGATGGCAAAGAGCTGAGGTCCAGCCAGCATGGGTTTAGGAAGGGCAGATCCTGCCTCTCCAACCTAATCTCCTTCTATGATCAGGTGACCCGCTTGGTGGATGTGGGGAGGCCTGTGGATGTGGTCTATCTGGACTTCAGCAAGGCCTTTGACATTGTCCCCCACAGCAAACTGCTGGCTAAGCTGTCAGCCCGCGGCTTGGATGGCAACACTCTATGCTGGGTTAGGAACTGGCTGGAGGGCCGGACCCAGAGAGTGGTGGTGAATCACCAATCACATCCAGCTGGCGGCCAGCCACTAGTGGTGTCCCTCAGGGATCAATGCTGGGCCCCATCCTCTTTAACATCTTCATAGATGATCAGGATAAGGGCATGGAGTCAGTCATCAGCAAGTTTGCAGATGACACCAAGCTGGGGGCAGATGTGACTGAGTTAGAAGGCAGAAGGGCTCTGCAGCGGGACCTTGACCGCCTGGACAGATGGGCAGAGTCCAATGGGATGGGGTTCAATAGCTCCAAGTGCAGGGTGCTGCACTTTGGCCACAACAACCCCATGCAGAGATACAGGCTGGGGTCGGAGTGGCTAGAGATCGGACAGACAGAGAGGGATCTGGGGGTGCTGATTGGTACCCGCCTGAACATGAGCCAGCAGTGTGCCCAGGTGGCCAAGAGAGCCAGTGGCATCCTGGCCTGCATCAGGAATGGTGTGGTCAGCAGGAGCAGGGAGGTCATTCTGGCCCTGTACTCTGCACTGCTTAGACCACACCTTGAGTACTGTGTTCAGTTCTGGGCCCCCCAGTTTAGGAAGGACACTGAGATGCTTGAGCGTGTCCAGAGAAGGGCGACGAGGCTGGTGAGAGGCCTCGAGCACAAGCCCTATGAGGAGAGGCTGAGGGAGCTGGGATTGTTTAGCCTGGAGAAGAGGAGGCTCAGGGGTGACCTTATTGCTGTCTACAACTACCTGAGGGGTGGTTGTGGCCAGGGGGAGGTTGCTGTCTTCTCTCAGGTGGCCAGCGCCAGAATGAGAGGACACAGCCTCAGGCTGCGCCAGGGGAGATTTAGGCTTGAGGTGAGGAGAAAGTTCTTCACTGAGAGGGTCATTGGACACTGGAATGGGCTGCCCGGGGCGGTGGTGGGTCGCCGTCCCTGGGGCACTTCAAGGCAAGGTTGGACGTGGCACTTGGTGCCATGGTCTAGCCTTGAGGTCTGTAGTAAAGGGTTGGACTTGATGATCTGTGAGGTCTCTTCCAACCCTGATGATACTGTGTGATACTGTGATACTGTGAAGTAGCTTCTGCCTATTATGGTAAGGTTTGGCTAACTGCCAACCTGATTGGTCATTCTAATGGCCAAGGGACCATTAATCTTGGCCCACATTCAATAAATAGGGGTGCGCAGGTAAACAACGTGCTCTAACCCTACCCGCAGCTCAGCTCAGCTCTGACTCACCTGCACTGTTCAGACATAGCTCTGACCCTCACTTGCAGCACTCAGAGGCTCAGACCCTCATGCTTTGACTCATTCGCAGCTCACCTGCCTGCGTACCTTTCTTGCAGAGCTCATTTAAGAAAAGGTATTGGAGGTAGGGGAGTTTACAAAGGATAAGGAAGGGAAAACAGCAAAATACAAAAAGGGATGGATACAACCCGAGCAATGTGATGGTGTCTCTGCCTCGTGGCTGCCACGTGGTGTGCTGGTATGCAGTGTGTGTGTGTGTCGAGAGGGAGCGAAGAAAAGAGAGCTAGGAGCAGGAAGCTCCTCTGTTTTATAGGACAGGAAGTGGGGGGAGTGGGCTAACCATCACCCGGAGTGTGGTCCACCCCTGGGGAGGGGCCAAGACCCCTAAGGTCAGGTTCAGGATTACTCCCCCTGGAGTGTTATCCCTATACATTCCACCCCTTGGTTAGACCACTTCCACCTTCCTAAGAACAGTCTTCTTCTCCAAAAATGGGGAAAAGTGTCCATGGGTTAAGAGTTCTTAAAGTCCTTCTTGGTCCCCAGCTGTATCCCAAGGTGATGAGCTCCTCTGGTCTGGTTCAGGTTGGTGAGGTGTGAGGAGGACAGGAACGGAAGAAAAGTCAGTGAAACAGGAACAGTTCTTGTTGGAACTCAGGAAAGAGTCTTTTCCCTCTGTGAAGAAAAACATCAGGAACAGTCTCTTGGTGTATGGCATCAGGGGAACAGGTGTAGATGAGATGGCTGTAGACCTCCTCTGGAGGGAAATCAGGAACAGTCACTCACTGGAGGGCATCAGTGACAAATCAGATGCAGGGTTCTGGTTGGATGCCTCGTTCTGACGCGATGCTGTAGGACTCTGGATAGCTGCTGGTGTGATGTAGGTTCTGTTGGACGCCGTGTAGTGGTGAGAGTATAACTACAAAAACAACTTGTAACCCCTTATGAACTATAATACAAGTATTACACAACTATGATACAACTATGATACAACTATTATACAACTATAATACCTGAACCTGAAAATATCTGGAACACATGGAATCAACTCTGAGATTTCAAACCTTTTCAGCTAAAGAGAGGTTTCTCTGAGGGACACACTCAATAACACCAGTTTCCAGCATTACCCAGTATGTGTGACCAGGACCCTCTGCAGATACCACCCCTTTGATAGGTTTTCCCCCACCAGAGGCAGGAGCAACCCACACAGTCTTTCCCAGTAGATTCCTTTCACAGACTACAACTCCCTCAACTATGGGCAGTAGGGCAGACTGAGCAGGACCAGCTCTGTTAACTGATCCCCTGCTGTTCACCAGCCAAGTGGCTTCTGCAAGGTGCTTCTCCCAGTTTCTGAGAGTTCCACCTCCCATAGCCTTCAGCGTGGTTTTCAGCAGGCCATTGTGTCGCTCAATCTTTCCTGCAGCTTGTGGGTAGTATGGGATGTGGTAAACCCATTCTATCCCATGATCTTTTGCCCAGTTGCTTACAAGGTGGTTCTTGAAATGGGTCCCATTGTCTGACTCTATTCTCTCTGGGGTACCGTGTCTCCACAGGATGTGGCTCTGCAGACCCAGAATGGTGTTACGGGCAGTAGCATGAGGTACTAGGTAGGTTTCCAGCCACCCCGTGCTTCCCTCCACCATGGTTAACACATACTGCTTGCCACTGCGAGACCGAGGCAGAGTGATGTAATCGATCTGCCAGGCCTCCCCATACCTGTACTTTGACCACCGTCCCCCATATCACAAAGGCTTCATGCACTTAGCTTGCTTTATGGTGGCACAGATGTCACATTCATGGATAACCTGAGTTATGGCCTCCATGGATATGTCCACGGATCTGTCTCGGGCCCATTGGTATGTGGCATCTCTTCCTTGGTGGCCAGAAGAGTCATGTGCCCACTGAGCTAAGAACAGTTCCCCTTTGTGATTCCAGTCCAGGTCAATCTGGGAGATGTGGGCAGCCAGGTCAGCTTGGTGGTTATGTCCCTGTTCTTCAGTGGCTCTGCTCTTTGGGATGTGAGCACTGATGTGTCGGATTTTAACTGGTCGTTTGTCCAGGCGTGCAGAAATGTCTTGCAAGAGATCAACAGCCCAAATAGGCTTCCCTTTTCTCTGCCAATCATTTCTCTTCCACTCCTTCAGCCACCCCCATAAGGCATTTGCTACCATCCATGAGTCGGTGTAGATGTATAGCATTGGCCACTGCTCTCATTCTGCAATGTCCAGGGCCAGCTGGATGGCTTTCACCTCAGCATACTGGCTGGATTCACCTTCTCCATCCCTTGCCTCTGCAACCCTGCGTGTAGGGTTCCAGACGGCAGCCTTCCATCTCTGCTGGCTGCCTACCAGGCAGCAGGATCCATCTGTGAACAGAGCATATGCCTTTTCCTCCTCAGGGAGGTCACTGTATGGGGGAGCTTCCTCAGCACGGGTCACTGCCTTCTCTTCTGCTGGCTTTCCAAAGTCAGTGCCCTCTGGCCAGTTGGTAATGACCTCCACAATGCCTGGGCGCTCGAGAGTCCCCATCCTAGCCCTCTGAGTTATCAGAGCCATCCACTTACTCCAAGTGGCATCTGTGGCATGGTGCGGAGTTGAACCCTTCCCTTTAAACATCCAAGTCAGGACTGGAAGCCTTGGAGCTAAAAGGAGTGGTGACTCCATCCCAATCACCTCAGAGGCAGCTCTAACTCCCTCATAGGCAGCTAGGATTTCTTTCTCTGTGGGGGTATAATTGCTCTCTGAGCCTTTGTACGCCTTGCTCCAGAACCCGAGTGGGCGGCCTCGTGTTTCATCAGGAGCTTTCTGCCATAGGCTCCAGCTAGGACCATTCTCACCGGCTGCTGTATAGAGAATGTTCTTAATCTCTGGGCCGGTTCGAACTGGTCCCAAGGCCATGGCAGGGACCACCTCTCATTTGATCTGGTCAAATGCCACCTGCTGCTCAGGTCCCCACCCAAAGTTATTCCTCTTTCTTGTAAAGTCAAAAAGGGGTTTCACAATTTGACTGTACCCGGGAATGTGCATCTTCCAAAAGCCCACAAACCCCAGGAAGGATTGTGTCTCCTTCTGGTTAGTGGGTTCCACCATAGTGGCCACTTTATTCACCACATCCATAGGGATGTGGCGTCAGCCATCCTGCCATCGAACTCCCAGGAACTGGATCTCTCTGGCAGGCCCTTTCACTTTGCTTCTCTTAATGGCAAAACCAGCATCCAACAGGATATTAATGATCTTCTCACCTTTCTCAAAGATCTCCTCTGCTGTCTCACCCCATACAATGATGTCATCGATGTATTGCAGATGTTTCAGAGCTCCACCCTTCTCCAGTGCAGTCTGGATGATGCTATGGCAGATTGTAGGGCTGTGCTTCCACCCTTGAGGCAGTCTGTTCCAGTGGTACTGGACTCCTCTCCAGGTGAAGGCAAACTGTGGCCTACATTCTTCTGCAATGGGGATGGAGAAGAAAGCATTAGCAATGTCGATTGTGGCATACCATTTGGCCTCCTTCGTTTCCAGTTCATACTGCAGCTCCAACATATCAGGCATGGCTGCGCTGATTGGAGGAGTCGCTTCGTTCAGGCCTCTGAAGTCCACAGTCAGTCTCCATTCCCCATTCTCCTTCTGCACTGGCCATGTCGGGCTGTTGAAGGGTGAGTGCCTCTTGCTGATGACAAGCTGCTGCTCCAGGCGGTGAATCAGCTGCTGTATGGGTAGCAGGGAGTCTCTGTTGGTGCGGTATTGCCTGCGATGAACTACATGAGAAGCAATGGGTAACTTAACATCTTCCACCTTGTGGGTACCAACCACGGAAAGGTCATCTGACAGGCCAGGCATCATAGACAGCTGCTCTTTGTCGGCAGTCTCTACAGCTGCTATGCCAAATGCCCACTTGTTCCCTTTCAGATCTTTAAAGTACCCTTCCCGGAGAAAGTCAATCCCCAGGATGCAAGGTGCATCAGGGCCAGGCACTATGGTATGCTTCTCCCACACATTCCCAGTGAGGCTTATCTCAGCCTGCAGCACAGTCAACTCCTGAGACCCCCCTGTGACTCCTGAAATTGTAATAGTTTCTGTCCCCCTGTGGCTGGAGGGGATCAGAGTGCATTGGGCACCGGTGTCTACCAACGCTCTGTACTTCTCGGCTTCAGAAGTGCCAGGCCATTTCACAAACACATCCCAATATACTCTGTTATCCCTGGCCTCCGCCTGGCTGGAGCAGTGTGACCGCATGAGGCACATGGACCTGAATTACTGGCTTCACCACCCCTTGGGTGAGAGGGCTGCCTGCGGGACACTGGGGTAACCCCTCTTCTGGAGGAGTTATTCCCTGTGTTTGTCCCCTGCAGTTCCCTTACTCTGGCCCATAGAGCTGAGGTGGGCTGGCCATGCCATCTGTCCATGTTTTCCCCATGTTCACACAGTGTTCTCCAAAGTGAACCCCTGTGTGTACCCTGTCTGCTCTGGGCTGGTCTCCTGCGGGGAGGAGGAGGAGTACGGCGGCATGTGTTCCTTACAGCTGAGACTTGCACCCATTCTGAAGGTGAAGAGCAGTCATCCTCTGCCTTCTGCAGTTCAGAGAAAGAGGCTTTTAGCTCGTTCACTTCTTGGGTGAGGGTCTCTACAGTGGCAATTAAGGTTTTCCTCGACAAACTGTCTTCAAACTGTCTCAGGTCATTCACAAACTCCCTGATTGTGGGAAGGTTGTTGGGGTCTCTGCCCAGCAGCAGTGTTCCCAGTGTAGGGGCATATGTGGAAGGGGCACACTGGGTCAGTTTCTTTCAGAGGGCTGGCTTCATGTGGACATCATCAGGGTCCGAGGGCATCTGGCCATCTCCATAGATTATCTCCTGTACAGCCATTTGCCTCAGGTATGAGATACCCTGTTCCATATCTGTCCATTTAAGGGGATGGAAAATCATGTCATCCTTAGTCGGATATCTGTATCTCACAGCTATGAGAAGCCTGGCCCAAAGTGAGTGGGTACCATCCAGCCTCCCCAGCTCTTTATCTGCACCCCCATCCTTCGACAAGGATCCCAGCTGCTTTGCCTCCCTCTGATCTAGGTCCACGGTTTCTGCTCCTGCATCCCAACATTTCAAAAGCCAGGCTAAAAGGGACTGTCCGTTTGCCCTTGCGTACTCCTGCCCTGTGTGTCTAATTTCTTTTCTGGGCGTGGAGCTCCTCTGTTTTATAGGACAGGAAGTGGGGGGAGTGGGCTAACCATCACCTGGAGTGTGGCCCACCCCTGGGGAGGGGCCAAGACCCCTAGGGTCAGGTTCAGGATTACTCCCCCTGGAGTGTTAACCCTATACACAGAGACAGCACCAATATTCTTCTCCTGCTCCTGAAACCCTGCCAAGCTCAGAATCCCTGGACAAAGCATCCAGAAGAAGCCAGCAGCACCAAGGCAGAGATCATCCCTCACCAGGAGAACAAAGATTTATCCTCTCCCCTCAAGCTGGGAGGATTCCAGCCTCCAAGTCCACGAGTAGAGATCCCCTGAAGTCTGGACATTAGGCACAGGCTGATCATCTTTAATCTCTACTTTCATGACGTCCAGAGCATTCCTAATATATATGGCCACTCCTCCACCCCTTCTCCCTTGCCTTTCTGTCTGTAGCTGTTGATTACAGTGCTCCAGTTGTGAGAGTCATTCCACCACATTTCTGTGATGGCAAAGACATCGTAATTTTCTCTTGTACCAAGGCTTCCAGCTCCTCTTGTTTATTACTCATACTGCATGTATTAGTGTACATACATTTCATCTGGGCTGCTGGTTGTACGTCTATCTCTGGCCTACCCCCCTCAGCTTCCTTTGGTTCGTCTCTGTGTTTGACCCCCTCCCCCTTCCAGCCTAGTTTAAAGCCCTTTCAACATGCCCCACTAGCTCATGTGGCAGGATCTTTTATCCCCCTCTGAGACAGATGTACCTCATCTGTCGCTTTAACTCAGCGCATGCTGAAATTCCCCTGCATTGCTGGGTTTTCTTCTCCATTTAAAAAATTCAATAAACAAGAATTAAAGGCTTTATTCCACAAATAAAAGCTACACTTGTGACAGACCCTACTTACTCATTTAGCTGTCTTCAAAATGCCAACCCTGGCCAGAAAGCAGCACTCTCAGCTGAAGATTTGAACTGGTTTGTCCACCATGTCAGCGAGCCACTCAACACAATGCTGACATCACAAGCATGACAAAGCTTAGCTGTGTAGTCCATCCTCCCAGCTACCAAGTGAAAAGTGACAAAATCAAACGATGCACAGGCCAGGGCCTGCAATTTCGTTGGCTGACTCAGGCCTGTGAGACACCCTAAACTGCTGTGCAAAGAAAGAGCTTTTCCCTACCTTACAACTGACCCAGCAGTATGTGACATGACAAAAGGCTGCAGAAGCTGGCTGCAGGCTCCTAATGGACTGGTTCAGATATAGCCACTGGAGATGTCACAAGCGGAGACAAATTTCAGCTGCGTACCCTGGCCTCTCAACTAGCAAGCCACCTAGGATGATGCCAGGAGCTCCAAGCAGGTCCCTGAAACACCCTAAAGTGCTGCACAAAGTAGATGCCTCAGCTGCCCATATCACCAACACCTGACACCAAGAAAGGCCAAAATTCCCTGTAGATACTTATATAGTAAAGTGCATTTGCTACACCTCCTGTCAATACCTGCTGATCACTCACTGCTCAGTGTCTTACTTGATTCACACTGAGGGTCCAGATTCTCTTAGTTCACTGCGCATGCTGATAGGGTTTTATTCTGGGCAGCTAGGAGGTATGGTCTGTAACATTACAATGAGGCTGGTCTAGTCTAGGACACTATTTTCCAGTCTAAGCTGACTGCTCTCTTTAGTAGCACTTTTTACATACTTGTCTAGGATTTTTCATCTCTCAAGGACAACCTAATCAGAAGTCTCTTTCTTCATTGTTCCACCTGGTCTTTTAAAAGCCCAGTGTAACAGTGACCATGCACACTTCTTCAGAAACAATTCCCCACTTTGAGACTTTCAATAATTTATTTCTCAAGAATCTCACTTTTGTGCTCTTCATTGAGAATGATAATATTTAACTTCTCTGAAGTTAATTATCTGTGGAAATTGGTTGAATTCTTATTCTCTACAAGGCTAAGGGAGGAGTCATAAATCATTGAAGTTGTTTTTCCTGGCAAATGCTACTCATTTGTCTTTTTAGGCTTTGATTCATCCTTTTCACCTACCAAATATATGGTGGTCTCCAGAGGGTATGTAGGCCCCACTTGATGCCCATTATTTTGGATAAATTTTGCACAACACCAGGTCCTCTTTTTGAAGACATTTCCAGTGGAACTCTGTGTATGAGCATTATTTCTTTGAACAATACTTTTACTACTTTCCCAACTTTGTTGGTGTGACACAGAAAGGCTTCAGGCCATCCTGAAAAAGTGTGAACAATTACAAATAAGTGCTTGTCAATATTCTCCTGTTGTGAAGCCTCTTTCTACCCCTCTAACAGGAGGTTTCTTCTGATTTTTTTTTAAAAATTATTTCTAGCACAGATTTTACACTTTCAGCAACTGGTATAATCACAACAACTACAGCAATCTTTTGATTGTCTTCATTAAAGCTTCAGCTCCCATGGGTGCATTCCATTAATTCTGTACATTGTCCAACTGGCATTCTGTACAGATATTAGAATCACAGAATCATTAAGATTGAAAAAGACCTTTAAAACTGGGAGGTGTCCCTGCTCTCTGCAAGGGGAATTGAATAAGATTAGCCTTAGGGCCTCTTTCTGCCCAATGCAATTGGTAAACCTGTGAATGATCAAGTCCAACGATGCTGACAACTCCAAGGCTCAGGTTGGAGCAATCGATTCAGCTTTCTGAATGAATGGGTTTGCGGAAATGACCTTGATGTCATTCCTACTATGAACACTACATACTCAATCTTTTGTGGTCCCTTTATTACAAGAATGCTTCCATCAGTATGTTATAGAACAGTTCAGTAATTAGTTCAAAATGTGAGAATGGTTCAGAGAGACAAAAGCTTTAACTAAGGCAAGAAGAAACTACCCCAAGGGGTCTGTGTTGTCTTTCTGCATTCCTAATTAGTAGTGTGGCAGGTACAGCAACCCTGAAAGACACAAAAGCCTGACAGAAATATAGTTGAGGCTTGCTAGGAGCTGATAAAAGTCAGCTTGACCCCTTGCAGACAGTTAGCATACATTAAGTAGCACCTACAGGCCCAAAAGCTCTCACCTTGCTTTTGTGTTGTTTGAAGGACTCAGACCTCAAGCTAATTAGAAACTGATCACAGTGCACCCTCTCATTAGGGTATGGATAGAGCCCCGCTATGGAGAGGTTCTCCTCTCCCTCTGCTCACTCCTAGTGAGTCTGTGTCTGGAATACTGTGCCCAGTTCTCAGCTGCTCAGTTCAAGAAGGACCTCAGGGAACTGCTTGAAAGAGTCCAGCACAGAGCCACCAAGCTGCTGAAGGCAGTGGGACATCTCCCAGGCTGAGAGAGGTGGGGCTCTTTAGCTTGCAGCAGAGGAGCCTGAGGACTATTCTCACTCATGGTGATAAAGATGTGCAGGGATGGAGCCAAGCTCTGCTCAGGGATGCCCAAGGACAGGACAAGGGGCAACACAGGCAAGCTTTTCTGGAGACATTCCAAACCCACCTGAATGCATTGTTATGTGACCTGCCCTGGGTGGTCCTGGCAGGGAGGTTGGAATCAATGATCTCCAGAGGTCCCTTCCAACCCCTATCATTCTGTGATTCTGTGGTGTCATGATAAATAATATCCACCTCACCCCTCTCATCCTCCAAGGCAATCACCACCTTCCAGATATCTATCAGCTGCACGAGGCATGATTTCCCGCTTTGTAAATCCATACTGCCTATTCCCTAAGATAGAAGATCATCTAGATATGATAAAATGTCACAACAGCCTCATTGAACTAGCAGATGCCTATAGCATAGGAGCAGTTAAGTGTCCATTCATGTGCTGGGGAAATAGGCACTGCTGTATGTCTCAGGAGCACTGATGTATGCAACCCATCCTGTGATCCACTCCAGCCACTGGCCCAGCTGGCAATCCACCAGACTGTGAGGACTGGCTGATTAGCTCTGATCTTTGAAGGCAGGAATGAACATTAACTGCATAGCTCTGATAAATATGAAGAACTTAATGCTTTATTGCCTGATAAGATAAATAAATGAGTCACAGGAATAAGTCTGATTAAAACAGCAGATTACAGACATTGATCAAAATGTAAGAAGCACTTAGCTAGTTTATTAACAGGTGGTGTTATTGTTTCAGATTCTGAAATGCAGTTCATAAATTCACATTGCTGGCAAGGAAGGAAGTTATTTACTAGCAATTTTATTATTCGTTGAACACTAACAGGCATTCGTGACTCTCAATTAACTAACACTAAAATGAGCTGATGCTAATGCTTCTTACTGATAGTGACCCTCCACTGCAACAGCATGGAAAACAGAAGGCATATTTTTCATTCTCAGAGTCTCTAGGTCTGTGTATTCCCTTCAGAAGATCCCAGAATGGAAAACAGCAGCAGACCCCATTTAGCTTTATCTTTGACTTGACCCTTTAGCACCGCCCCAGATGCAGCTGCAGCACACCATGGAAGTGCATATCCACATAATAAGTGAATTCTTTGGGCATGATGTGCAACCTGATGTCAGGAAGCACATTGTCATAGTAATGGTGGGGCAGGGAATGGCCATCAGGATGCGAAGAGAAAGGCCAGAAGCCATAGAGTGTAATGTGCTGGCACAACTCCAGAGCAGCATTCACTAGCATGAAACCTGAAGAGAGGCGACGGGTGTGAAAGCCATGATCGTGCCAGTACTTGCTTAAAGCACTCAGGTAGCGAGGGTGGAAGAAGAAAGCACGTGACTGGGAGGCAGTGTCCTGTAAGGCATAGACTGCTCGGTAAGATGCCTCAGCACTGCCAGGGTAGGAAAAAGCCGGAATGAGAAACCAAGTTTTTCCATAGGAAGCAGCTGCATTCAAAAATGGCAAACGTCGACCATTCAGACCACGAAACCTGTGTGGCAAGACATGTGGCACCATCATCCTCTGCTAACCCCACCCTCATTCCCACCTGCCCCTCCCATGCTACTCTGCCCTGAAGCAATGAAATACCTGTTCACCTCCATTTTACCTGGCTCTGCCTTGCAGATGAGCTGAGTTCAAGACTCTCAGGAGCATCTGACTGATCCTTGGAGGTGTTTGAAAATATCCAGGAGGTTTGCTAGTGGCTGATTAAAAGTGATTAAAGGGCTGGAAGGATGTCTTAACGGTCCCACAGCTCACAATTGGTGGAGAATGAAGGGCAACTGACATCATCTACAGGGATCTGAGCAAGGCATTTGTCTCTGTCCCACATGACATCCTGGTCAACATGGACTTGGTGGGTGGTCCACCTGAAGACCAGTGACAAGTGATGTCCCTCAGGGGTCAGTGCTGGAACCGGTGATGTTTAACATCTTTGTCAGTGATACAGACAGAGGAATTGAGTGCACCCTCAGCAAGTTTTCAGATGACACCAAGTTGTGTGGCACAGTCGATGTGCTAGAGGGCAGGGATGCTATCCAGAGGGACCTGGACAGGCTGGAGAGGTGTGCCCAGGTCAACCTTATGACAATCAACAAGGCCAAGTGTTAGGTCCTGCAACTTGGCTCAATTTCAAGCACAAACACAGGCTGAGTGGAGAATGGCTGAGAACAGCCCTGAGGAACAGGACCTGGGGGTTGATGAAAAGCTCAACATGAACCTGCAGTGTGAGTGCAGCCCAGACAGCAAGCGTGAGCTGGGCTGCAGCAAGAGCAGCATGGCCAGCAGGTCAAGGGAGGGGATTCTGCCCCTTTGCTCTGCTCTCCTGAGACTCCACATGGAGTACTAACTGCAGTTCTGGAGTCCCCAACATAAAGACATGGAACTGCTGGAGCCAGTCCAGAGGAGGCCACAAAGATGCTCAGAGGGATGCTATGAGGACAGGCTGAGACAGTTGGGGTTCTGCAGCCTCAAAAAGAGAAAACTTCAAGGAGACCTTATAGTAGCCTTTCAGTATCTGAAGGGGGCCTACAGGAAGGCTGGAAAGGGACTATTTACAAGGTCTTTACAATGACAGGATGAGGAGTAATGGGTTTAAACTGGCAGAAGGGAGATTGAAACCGGATGTCAGGAAGAAGTTCTTTACAGAATTTTGCAGTGGTGAGACACTGGCACAGGTTGCCCAGGGAGGCTGTGAATGCTCCCTTCCTGGAGATGCTCAAGGTGAGGTTAGATGAGGCCTTGAGCGACCTGTTCTAGTGGGACGTGTCACTGCCTATGGCAGGGGGTAAGAACTAGATGAGCTTTGGGGTCCCTTCCAACCTAAACTATTCTATGATTCTGTGATTCCATGACTCTATAATAGAATAGGGGAAGGAATAGGAATGAAGGGGAAAGGGTTTAACAGTCACCTGCTGGCTGGTGACAAACAGTGGGGCAGATTACCAGAGGCAGAGGGATGGAGAGATAATGAGGGCCCTCAACTTGCTGCCCTGAGGCAAGCCAGGGATGACACAGCAGGGCAATCTGAGGAAATCAAGGGGAACTGGCATAAGAGGACAACAGGGCCAGCCCAGCTGAAGTGCCTCTGTACAAATGCACAGAGCTTGGGCAACAAACAGGATGAGGTAAGGGCCACTGTGCTGCTGGGATGCCATGACATAGTGGTTATTACTGAAGCTTGGTGGGATGACTCCCATGACTGGAATGTAGGGATAGATGGGCACAATCTCTTTAGGAAGGATAGGCAGAGAAGGAGAGGAGGGGGAGGAGGAGGAGGAGGAAGAGGAGGAGGAGGAGGAGGAGGAGGAGGAGGAGGAGGAGGAGGAGGAGGAGGAGGAGGAGGAGGAGGAGGAGGAGGAGGAGGAGGAGGAGGAGGAGGAGGCGGCATTGCCCTCTATATCGGTGACCAGCTAGAATCAGTGGAGCTCCACCTGGGGAAGGATGATGAGCTGGTAGAGAGTGTATGGGTTAAAATTAAAGGGAAGACAGAGGAGGGTGGTGTTACTGTAGGGGTCTGCTGCAGGCCACCTGACCAGCAGAAACAAAAAGATGAGGCCCTTCACAGGCAAATAGAAGCTGCTTCCAGGTCACAAGTCCTGGTCCTCATGGGGGATTTCAACCACCCTGACATTTGCTGGAGGGACAACACAGCAAGGCATCCTGGATTGCATAGATGACAACTTCCTCTTCCAAATGGTAGAGGAAGCAACGAGAAAAGGTGCTATGCTGGACCTTGCTCTCACCAACAGGGAAGAGCTGGTGGCTGATGTGAGGCTCAGGGACAGCCTTGGCTGCAGTGACCATGATGCAGTTGAATTTAAGATCCCTGGGGCAACCAGGAGGACGTATTCTAAGCTTACCACCCTAGACTTTAGGTGTGCAGACTTTGATCGCTTCAAGGATCTGCTGGCCAAAGTAGCATGGGACGAAGCCCTAGAGGGAAGAGGGGCCCAGGACAGCTGGTCAGGATTCAAGGATCACCTCCTCTGTGTCCAGAAGCAATGCATACCAACAAAGAGGAAAGCAGGGAAGAATGTTAGGAGGCCTGCCTGGCTGAGCAAGGAGCTCCTGGACACACTGTCACACAAAAAGGAACTCTACAAGGAGTGGAATAAAGGACAGCTGGAATGGAGAAGGAAGCTGCCCCAGCAGCTAGAGATCTGCTTAGGAAAGCCAAGGCAGAGCTTGAATTGAATCCAGCCAGGGAAGTCAAAGGGAACACCAAGAATTTCTGCAGGTATATTAATGGCCAAAAGAAGCCTAGGGAACGTGTGGGCCCCCTCAGAAAGGAAACAGGTGAAATGGTCACAAGTGACATGGCAAAGGCTGAGGTTCTCACAACTTCTTTACCTCAGTCGTCACTGCAAAGGCCTCCAGCCACACTTCTGGAGCCATGGAAGATAATGGCAGGGGCTGGAATGAAGAGCTGCCCATCATAAGTGAAGATCAGGTTCATGATCACCTGAAGAAGCTGAAAGTGTTCAAGTGCATGGGACCTGACAGGATACACCCATGGTTGATCAGGGAACTGGCACATGAGGTTCTATGTCTCTAGGCCAGTGACAAGCAGAGGCCCTCTTGGATCAGTCCTGGGACCAGTCTTGTTCAACATCTTTGTGGGTGCCATGGACACTGGCACTGAGTGCACCCTCAGCAAGTTTGCTGATCACACCAAGCTGTGTGGTGCAGCAGCCAGGCTGGAGGGCAGGGATCCATCCAGAGGGAGCTGGACAGGCTGGAGAGGTGGGCACAAGCCAAGCTCATGAGGTTCAACAAGACCAAGTGCAGTGTCCTGCATCTGGGTCACGGCAATGCGAAGCACAAATCCAGGCTGGGCAGTGGGTGGCTGGGGAGCAGCCCTGAGGAGAGGGACTTGGGGGTGCTGGTGGACAAGAAGCTCCACAGGAGCCGGCAGTGTGCACTTGCATCCTGGAGGGCCAAGCAGAGCCTGGGCTGCATCAGGAGAAGTGTGGCCAGCAGGTTGAGGGAGGTGATTCTGCCCCTCTGCTGTGCTCTGCTGAGATCCCACCTGGAGTACTGCATCCAGTTCTGGGGCCCCCAGTACAAGAAGGATGCAGACGTGCTGGAGCGTGTCCAGAGAAGGGCCACAGGGCTGGAGCGGCTCTGCTGTGAGGACAGACTGAAAGAGTTGGGGCTGTTCAGCCTGGGGAAGAGAAGACTCCAAGGTGACCTTCTGGTGGCCTTTCAGTATCTGAGGGGGGCCTACAAAAACGCAGGGTAGGGACTTTTCAGGCTCTCAGGAAGTGCCAGGACTAGGGGGAATGGAGCAAAGCTGGACGTGGGGAAATTCAGACTGGATGTGAAGAGGAAGTTGTTGGGCATGAGAGTGGCGAGAGCCTGAAATGAATTGCCCAGGGAGGTGGTTGAGGCTCCATGGCTGGAGGTGTTTAAGGCCAGGCTGGATAAGGCTGTGGCCAGCCTGATCCTTGCGGTGCCTTCCAACCCTGACTGATTCTACGATGTTCTATAGTGGTGGAGCAGAGTGTTGGCACAGAATTTATGCCATCTGCCTTTAGAGATCTATTATACAGACATCAACATCTGAACTAATTGTCTGAATGTCCTTTGTAGTCAGTGCAAGAAAGCAAATACAGCCGGATCACAAGTGATCTTTCTTGTTTCAAATGTTTGTTGTAGGACAAGGAGTACCTATTTTTTCCACTGCATATAAAGAGCATTTATGCAGATAGGATCAGAATGAGATGAAATCGTTTCCATCAGAGCTCCTTCTAAAAGCATCAGTACAGAATACAGCTGAGACTTCCTGTCTGTTTTCACGTTGCCCTTGAGATCAGCTCTCTGGAACAGTGAGCTAAAACAGCCCGCAGCAATCAAATCTTGAACATATTCTGCTGCATACAGCTCCAGGACCTGCACTGTTTCCTGTATACACAGAGAAGACCTCCTCATGGCAGTAGATGCCAACAGCTTTTTCCAGATGGGCCTTGCCTGTCTGTTTTCTGGGACCCAAAGCAGAGGCAAAGGAGAGTGCCTTTTCCAAAATGCAGTATATGGGAGAAAGTTAGGAGTCCTTTCCACACCCCTTACCTTTTCTGAAGGATACTGGGATTTACAGTGACGATGCTGGATTTTCTGCCCACATCCTCAGGGAAGTCAACAGAAGGCAGGTTAAACCTGATTGAGGTGATAAACAAAGGAAATCTCTGAGAAATAATACTGGAGAACATAACTCTGTGACGCTGCCAGTTCAGGTACACCCCACCAGTTCTGCAGCCTCTCACATTCAACACCACTCAGAATGCTTCCTTTGTCTCCATTTTCTCTACTTTCATCCTACTCATGTGAAAAACCTCTCCTCCTGCTGCTCCCCTACATCTCTTCCAGGCAAGCTGCAGCAATTACCTCATTACAAACTGGTGCCCATCAATTTTAGAGCCACAGCTGCTGTTCCTGAGAATTCCTCCATTTCCCACCACAGCACAGCTTTTGTAGAGAGAGTGCAGAAAAGGGGATTTCTATAAAGAACAACATGTTGAAATTCATTCACCTTTAAAGACTTATATAAAGACCTACCACAAATCTGCCAGCCAGACACACTGCAAGATACATGAGACAAAACCATGCAGACTGAGTTGTGATCCCCATCAAAAAGTACTCCTACCTCTGGCAGAATCTCTATCAAACCACTGCTGACTTTCAAGCTTGCTGTTTGATATCCATCATAGACAATCTTAGACCCCAGTGGTGTGTTGTCCTGTGTCACAGCCAGCCAGACTGAGGCATTGCAGCAACACCCTAGCTCTGCCCTGTAATGGGGGAGAGAGTGGAAGACAGTGGAGAATAGGTTTGGGGGTAGGATGAAGGGACACTGTAAGAGAGCAACAAAACAGAGAGGGATGAGAATGAAGCATTAGAAGCAGAAGTAAAAACTAGGTAAGCAAGTGTTGCAGTGTATGGGGAAAGTGAATTTGGGAAAGCATGGGAAACACAAAGAAGGCATTGTGTTGAGTTAAAACAACCTTCGCCATGAGCCCTTTTCATCCATCCCCACACATCCTTCATCTTCTTCTTCCTCATCCACACACATTTCCAAATATTTTCTGTCTGTTCTCTGTTCTTTAGCCCAGCCAGTAACCAAAACCCTTCCTGCTTTCTTCAGCCTCAGCTTCACCTGTGCATGCCTTCATCCTTCCCCTCAGAAGCTCACCAACATGCAAGATCAAAGGTCAGCACACAGGATGCAGAGGGGCAGTGCAGACAGGTGCAATGCAGGGACAGTGGCTGTTGGTGTGTCTGGATGCCTCACTCTCACAATATGACCTGGAGAAGAAAATCTTTTTATATGTGATGGTTAGCGTAGACAGTGTGTTAGGATCAGTCCAATAAACAAGTTTGGGCAGATATTCACCCCAAACTCATCTTGAAAGGGGAAAATGACCAAGAGACTCTTGGAATAAAGGAGTCACCTGAAATGAAGTATGAAAGGAATATGAACATTATTCACAAGGGTTGAATGACTATGGAGAAGAAAGAGCGGAAGTCAAAACTTGCTCCAATCCTGCCAGAAGCTGTCCCATCAGCATCACAACCTCTGACACGGACAGGCAGAGCATCCTTCCTGTCAGACACTGTGCAGCGCATGCATCCAGCCAGTGGGCTGTGAATGCTGGGTGCAGTAGACAGGGGCCCACAGCATGACTGTTGTACATCTTTGGATTCACAGGATGCTTCTTCACATGCTTGTGGATCAGTAGATTGTGGAGAGCAAAAGGGATTCCCATAAATCTAGAGCACGGGCAGGGCACATCCTGTGAGGGACCATGTGTAGGTGTCAGTGTGTGTGTGGCCACATGTGGTTAGAACTTTGGAGGGCTATTTCCAGAAGAGTGTTTAGAGACTTGCAGTTCTATGTTGGCATTTTATAAGCGTAAGACATTTGGTCTCATCTGCTTTGTTACTGACGTTTGATCATGAATGTCGGGTTCACTCATCGTGCATTAAACATCTGCTATTAGTAAACCACCTTGCTAATGGTTTTCTTGGAAGCAGGTGAACTGAGCAGTTTTGCCCCATGGGCATCACCTGTACTGGGCCAAGGCAGTTGCGTTGGACTTCCAGTGGCAGGTCTGCATTAACTTCACATGTCTCAGGCTCCAGACTTCATTTACCCTAGGGCAGAAAGAGCTTATAAGTAATGTGAATGCTCTTACAAAGACTTCATGCAAACAAAAGACTCTCCGTTAATCCCTCTCTGCTTCCTGGACCTTCACTGAGGCCACCAGGTGATGTAGTTTAGCCTGTCTCCCTCCGCCCAGCACACTTATGGACGTGACTCACTTCTGAGGTTGTGTTATGTTGCTCAACAGTCTTTGACACGCTTTTGCTTCTGGAACCTCAATGTCAGGTCTGCAAAGAAACCAACAAGGGGTTAAACTGAGTCAGAATAACATCTCCACACCCAGCTTTCCTCTGTCACTTCAGTGTCTCCCCTTCACCATCTTGTGGCCCTACCTGCAACCACTCCTACACTAAAATATCCATCAAAAATTAGCACAATTTCATGCTTTCCCTGCACAATCTCCACTCCTACCATATTGATTCATCCCCTAGAGGCCTTCCGGAGTGATCCTCTGTGTTCCCATATCTTTTCCAGAAATGAGGGGACACAGTTACTCCACCTCATCCCTCACTCACCTATTGTTCAGTACCAGAAAGCACATGGAGAAAAGTGAGATTGCAGCTACAGCCAGCAACATGACCCATAGCTTGTGCATCTTCAGCAGTCCTGACTTCATATTCTCCTGCCTGTTGACACTGCTTGGCATTTTGGAGAAAGCCTGAGAAGCAGAAGAAATGAGAAAAGTCATAGTTGAGCTGGTCAGTGCAAATGCTCAGCCCAAGGCTTATCTGGCACTGACCCTTGTTTAAAGTTTGCCTTAAATCTCTGCCAAATAACAGCACAAGGGATAGCAGAGGACTCATTTGTCTTGGGCTGTGCAGATGCATGCCATAGAATTATCAGTGGATCCCACTGGGCCTAGCCAGAAGGCATCATGAGCCAGTACCAGTCTGTAGTACTCCCTCTCCTATAAAGTTCTTCTCAGCTATTCTGTGGTAACAATTCCATTTGTACTCTTCCACAGCTTTGGCTCCACTCTGTGATGCATTTTGCATCTCATGTCTCTAGCAGTTATCTAAAAGCATCTGCACACAAGTTCCACATCGTCTGGGAGGCAGCTTTTCTTTGCATTTGCTTTACTGCCCTGCACACAGATTCACAGATTGCATTGGGTTACAAGGGACCTTCAAAGGTCATATCCAGCCCCCCACACTCAGCATGGGCTCCTCCAACTAGAGCTCAAGGACACATCCAGTCCTGAATGTCTCCAGGGATGGGGCTACAAGCACAGCCCTGGGCAGCCTGTGTCAGTGTCTCCCCACCCTCACATGCACAACTTCCTCATGATGTCCAACCTAACTCTGTCCTGCTCCAGTTCCAAATCATGGCCTTCAGCCTGTCTCCACAGACCCTTCTGAACAGTCCTTCTGCAGCAAGTCTCTTGTAGGTCAGGTATTGAAATGCAGCTCTGAGGTCTCCCTGGAGCCTTCTCTTCTCTAGGCTGAACAGATCCAACTGTCTCAGCCTGTGACCACAGCAGAGGTGCTCCAGCCCTCTGACCATCTCTGTGGCCTCCTCCAGACCCTCTCCAGCAGGTCCAAGTCTCCGTTGTGTTGAGGGCTCGTTATCTGGGTACAGCCCTGCAGGTGAGGTCTCCCCAGAGCAGAGGGGCAGGATCCCCTCTCTCCATCTCTGGCCATGTTGCTTTGGATGCAGCCCAGGCTGCCCTAGGCCTTCTGGGCTGCCAGTGGCCATTGCTGACTCCTGTCCAGCTTCTCACCCCCCCAGTACCCCCAAGTCCTTCTCTGCAGGGCTGCTCTGTCTCATCATCCCCTAGCCTGGACTGATATCAAGGGTTGCCCACATCTGGGTGAAGGGCCTTGCACTTCACTTTCTTGAACCTCATGAGATTCTCATCAGCCCAGCTCTGCAACCTATGCAGGTCCCTCTGGACTGCAACCACCCTGTCCTTCAGACTTATCAACCACACTACTTAGCTTGGTGTCTTCTGCAAACTTGCTGAGGGTACCTCAATCTCATTGTCTGTAGCACTGATGATTGATTCCCTGCCTTCATGACACCAAGTGTGTAGTGACAAGGGATGGGGCAATGGTTTTAAACTGAGATTTAAATAGACAGGTAGATTCAGGTTGGACATAAGGAAGAAATTTTTATGATGAGGGTGATAATACACTAGAAGAGACAGCCCAGAGAAGTTGCGGATGCCCTGCCCATGGCCGGAGGGTAGTTCCTTTAAGCCAAAACCACTCTGTGATTCTATGAATCTTTAATCTCATGAAGATGGAAACTTCACATTTTAACATGATTGTGCTGTGGCCATTAGTGGCCTGTTCACAAAGAAAATAAAATTTCCTGAAAATAATATTTTCTGAAGCTGGAACCCAACTAACTCAGCCCCAGGCAAAATTAAGGTAATCAGAATGCTGCTTTTTATGGCTATCTGCCAGGAAGTGTACTTAGATTTGTTCGTTTGGGGGCTTTTATTGAGCTAATTTGTTCAGAGTTGGGTTGGCCTGTTTGCTTTCCCCTTAAGTAGCAGCTCTTGTCAGATGATGAGAGCAATATTCTAAGACCCTTAGTCTGGATAAGCACGTAGTCAGTTCTCAGAAGCAGTAGCTGCTGAAACTCAGTTCAAACAGTGCACTAAGCTTTAGCACCAATTATGTAGCAGCACCCCAGCAAACAAAGCTTAGAAACCCTGATTCATTTTTCCACTCCAAACCCAAAAGGTTAAAACAATGGTTTCAATAAAATAAAAAGGTATGGAACCTAAAGTCAGGAAAGCAAAAGGACACGAACCTTTTAGCCCAAGAAGGCTGTGGCGCACTTCTATTTGATCCTGAAGCTGGCTTCAAATGCACTCACACCTGGGCTGGTACAGTTCTGCTGCAGCTCAAACCTCCAAACACTCTGGAACTACCCACTCGGGGGGAGGAGATGCAAAGATTTTCTTCTGTTGACTCATGCAATTTTCAGAATCACCACTAATCTATGAAGTGTGAAAAATTCATGACAAGAAGACATCCTTTGATGTCTCTGACCTGCTAAAGAGGGCTGGACTACACTTGTCTTGAAGGCGCAAGGGTGTCTTTGGCAGTAGGCTGGCCAGCTTAGTCAAGAGGGCTTTAAATGTGCCCAAAGATACAAGAATTTCCATGAAGTTCTTTCTCACCTCTCATTTCCATATCTTGTCTTTTTCAACTTTGCCTTCAAACTCTACATCTTTAAGTTAAACATTATATGGAAGATCATGCAGTATGGTTTATCCCTGAAAAAAAAATATGCTTCCATCTGTTCATCCTGGTGATGTACTAGGAAGGAATCTTTTGCTTTGCAGCTCACCTGTTTTCATATTCCTAACTCTAGATTCTTATCCCTTCTTTTGAAGCCTAAATATATCCTGGCTACCTCTGGCGTGACTTTCTCATCTCTATGAAGCTCTGAATATTTTGAGCCAGGAAACAAGAAGCTACTCCAAGACAGACAAAATAATTCTAATAGACTGCTAGGTAATTTATTTGCATTGTTACAGCTTACAATTCCTTTCAGTAACCATTTTGTTTTGAAGATTGCTGTGTAGTTCTGGCCTTCATGGTACTGGAATTACAAAGCATCTGCTAAGTAGTGCTGAGAGCAAGCAAAATCTCTTGTTTGAAAGGAAGAGATCAACTAAAATCGGTGATCAATAATATTATGTGCATCCCTCCCTGAACGATATGAGAGAAACTTCATATTGTGGAGTCATTCATTGCTTGTTTCTTGTCCTAATTGTTGGTGCTTACAATGCAAATAGCTGGTGAGGTAGCTACTTAGTGTACCTGTGTCGTAATGTCCTTCTATAGTTTCTACAGAAGCATGGGTACCATAATCTAAATGTATAAATGGGAAGAAATAGATCCCATCTAAAAGAACCACCACACTCCATCAGTAAAAAGAGGTGACACAGCTTCCACTTTTTATACTATTTCCTCTTTTTGCTTTATATCAAAAGGCTTTTTGCCTGACCTTGGGTCTCTGTAACTGTGAGGGTTTTGCCTAGTGTGTCAAAGAGAGCAACTATTCATGATTTGCCCTCTATCAGCAGCTGTGCTGTGGCAGTCCTCCATGGCTCTGTCACAGTTTGACAAGAATATGACTGAGATTAAGTGTTTGTGGTGGAGTGACAGAACAAGTGGCTGCTCTTCTTCATTAGCCATCATCTCCTATTAGACCTGCTGCAAGAGTATTTATATAGACACATAAAAATTACATGCCTTTCTATAAATTATATGTATTATATGTATATTAAATATATATATAAATTATATATACACTTAGCGAGATTACTTGAGGGCTTGGGAGCTTGTGCATGAATTGTCTGGGCTCATTGACAAGGCTTTAAACTAGCTCTGATGGGGGACGGAGATGTAACTGGCCTTGCCAGTGAGTCCTGGGTGTAATAGCCCAGTACTTGAGGAGCAAGGTGTTGGCATCTTAGATAACCAGAGGGTCTACCTCCCTTCAAAGATGAAAATTATGTACTTGGCTCAATCCATGAAATGTTTATACACCAATGCACACAGCATGGGGAATAATCAGGAGGAGTTAGAAATCCATGTGTGGTCACAGGGTTATGACCTGGTGGCAATTACAGAGACATGGTAGGACAGCTCACATGGCTGGAATGTGGTCATGGATTGCTCTGTCCTGTTTAGGAAAGAGAGGACTACAACGCTGGATTTCAGGGGGGCAAACTTTGGCCTTCTCAAGCAATTGCTGGGTTGAATCTCAGGGTACTAGAAGGCAGAGGGGCCCATGATAGTTGGTTTACATTTAAGGACCTCTTCTTCCAAGCTGAAGATCAGTGCATCTCAGCAAGTAGGAAATGGAAAATGTGAGCCAGGAGACCTGCATGGTTAAGAAAGGAACATAAGCAAACTTAAGTGGAAGAAAAGAGTCTACAGACAATGGCAGGAGGGGCTGGCCATCTGGGAGGAGTATAGGGCTGTTGTCAGAGGATGTAGGGAGGCAACTACGAAGGCTAAGGCCTCCTTGGAGCTCAATAAAAAGGGCTTCTTCAAACATATTGCATGAAAAGCTAATGTTACAGGCAATGCAGGCCCTCTGCTGATTGAGGAGGGTGCCCTGGTGACAGAGAGCACAAAGAAGGCAGAGTTACTAAATGCCTTCTTTGTCTCTGTCTATACTGCTGGAGACTGTCCTCAGGAGCCCCTGACACCTGAGGCCTCAGTGGACTGCATGACAGGAGTCTTCCCTGTTTGATGAGGACTGGATCAAGGAACAGTTGAACAATCTGCATATCTGTATTGGGGCCTGATGGCATGCACCTATGGGTGCTGAGGGAGCTGGCACAGGGCATTGTCAGACCACTCTCCACTATCTTCAGTAAGTCACGGCAGAAGGGAGAGCTACCTGGGGACTGGAGGAGGGCAAACATCACTGCATTCTTCAAAAAAAGTAAGAAGGAGGACCCAGGTAACTCTAGACAGATCAGCCTCACCTCCATCCCCAAAAAGCTAGTGGGACCAGTCTTGTTCAACATCTTTGTGGGTGCCATGGACACTGGCACTGAGTGCACCCTCAGCAAGTTTGCTGATCACACCAAGCTGTGTGGTGCAGCAGCCAGGCTGGAGGGCAGGGATCCATCCAGAGGGAGCTGGACAGGCTGGAGAGGTGGGCACAAGCCAAGCTCATGAGGTTCAACAAGACCAAGTGCAGTGTCCGGCATCTGGGTCACGGCAATGCGAAGCACAAATCCAGGCTGGGCAGTGGGTGGCTGGGGAGCAGCCCTGAGGAGAGGGACTTGGGGGTGCTGGTGGACAAGAAGCTCCACAGGAGCCGGCAGTGTGCACTTGCATCCTGGAGGGCCAAGCAGAGCCTGGGCTGCATCAGGAGAAGTGTGGCCAGCAGGTTGAGGGAGGTGATTCTGCCCCTCTGCTGTGCTCTGCTGAGATCCCACCTGGAGTACTGCATCCAGTTCTGGGGCCCCCAGTACAAGAAGGATGCAGACGTGCTGGAGCGTGTCCAGAGAAGGGCCACAGGGCTGGAGCGGCTCTGCTGTGAGGACAGACTGAAAGAGTTGGGGCTGTTCAGCCTGGGGAAGAGAAGACTCCAAGGTGACCTTCTGGTGGCCTTTCAGTATCTGAGGGGGGCCTACAAAAACGCAGGGTAGGGACTTTTCAGGCTCTCAGGAAGTGCCAGGACTAGGGGGAATGGAGCAAAGCTGGACGTGGGGAAATTCAGACTGGATGTGAAGAGGAAGTTGTTGGGCATGAGAGTGGCGAGAGCCTGAAATGAATTGCCCAGGGAGGTGGTTGAGGCCCCATGGCTGGAGGTGTTTAAGGCCAGTGCTGCTGTTGCTCCTGCAACATGCAAGGTAAGAACCTTTTCTGCAGTCAGAATGCAGCCCAGTGCCTGAATGCCAACAGGAGTCAGTTTTGAGGTGCTCTAATCTCACAAAGAATGAACATGGTTGTGTCTGAAGAGTATTTTTCCTAAGGCCTTCTTGAATGCTTTGTTCCTCATGCCATAGATGATTGGTTTAAACAGGGGTGTGGGCACTGTGTAGAGCACAGATGCAGCTTTATTGATCTCTGCGATCAGGCTGTAGACCAAACACACATGGACATCATGGCACTGTAGTACATTGTCACTACCATGAGGTGTCAGCTGCAGGTGGAGAAGGTTCTTCTCTTCCGAGATGTTGAGGGTATCTTCAGGATACTAAAAATTATAAATATGTACGAGAGAAGAGTGAGCAGAAAACTACTGGAAAGGACTAGGATAGAACGAATGAAGATGACAGCTTCTGTGACAGTGGCGTCTGAGCATGACAGCTTTAACAGTGGAGAGATGTCACAGAAGAAGTGATCAATGAGATTGTAATTGCAGAAATTTGGTCTGGACACCACCAAACAGGGTAGAAAAACAGTGCAAACAGTAGTGACCCAGCAGTCTGCATCCAGACAGCTGCAAGACTCAAGAGTCATGACAACAGCATAGTGCAGTGGTCAACAGACTGCCAGGTGTTGGAGGTCGGAGACCGGTGCGGCGAGAGATCGGGGCACTGAGAGTCGACTCTGTGGCTTCTGCGCAGCAGTGCAATTTATTAGGGCGATACAGCGACCTTTATAGCCCCCAAAGGGGGTGTAGACAACTGACTTAGTTCAAGATTGGTACAAGTGGAGGGTACAGATTGGCTCCAGGTTAAGTGTAAGGCAGAGATAGGTTAACTTACAGTAAACACCTTAAGGATCCCACCCAGGGGGGGGTGGCCAGAGTCAGCCCCCTGACCGTGCCCACCCCAGAGGCGGGCAGATTCCACCCCCTGACAGCTGTGCGTGGGTTGCTCATAGTCACAGGCTCAGGCCCCTGGGAGCCTCAAGGCTCCAAGGACACTTCTCATCACAGGGTCTGATGTTTACCTTTCATGCTCCGCTGCGGGAGGAAGCTTCCCACAGTACCCCCTTCTTTTCTTTTGAGCAACCCACGTTTGATTTTAGACGAGCTGTGCTCAGTGGGAGCGCAGGTCAATGGTGCTAAAGTAAAGAGAATACATTTGTTAAGAATTTTGCTAGTGACAACAATCTGGCAAACCAGCCACCCAAGCTTAGCTAATGATCCCAAAAGCTATTTCTGCAAGCAACAGTGAGTCAAATGTTCAAAAACCCAAAAGTCCAGACGAACATCACAGCTTCTGGAGGGTGCAAGTCTGTCACATCTTCATTAGCTCACTGTGGTAGCCGATGTTGTGGGCGAGTGAATTGTCCAGTATCTCTCCATAGCTTTAAGTTCACTTCATACTTTTCAGAGATCTTGATGTTCCCAGTGCAGTCCTCGGCTATGAGCTGCGTCTGACGATTGTGCTTAAGAACTACCAACCCCCAAATACAATACAAGAGTGCGTCTTAGATGTTGCTTTCAGGCTATTCTGCTTAGGCCTTTTCCCACAGCTCTCGATTCACTTCAAGAATTTGGAGCAGTGTTTTTTCATCCCTTGCAGGGCCCTTGCAAGAGATAAAGAAATCACTTGCCATCTTATGCCAATTTTAAGTGGGCTTTGGCCTTCATCAAAGGGACCAGACCGAATCTATTCCATTAAGCTACAATCATTGAAGCTCATGAAAATACCCAAATTCATTAGCCAAGATCCAATGCCTTATAATCCAAATACTCATGATCATCATCTCTATGACTCTCCCAAGATCTTACCACAATTCTGCCATCTGAGCAAGATTTTCTGCTCACTTCATGAAAGGACAAACCAATCATATTCAAGTTGGTATCCACCTTAGGGCCTGTACAGACAGGTGATAAAGCATAATACGAACATATTCAATACCTAAGCTGATAAATCCACTGATCTTACTTGTATGATGTCCAAAAAAGGCTGTAGTGTTTCTCCATGCCTCTCTTCTTATTTTACTAGCTCCTCTTCCACCTCGCCCCCTTTTCCTCCTTTTTTTTTTTTTTTTTTTAATATAAAAGACAAAATTCTACATTTCTATACGTTAAAGAAAAAAAATCATATAACTATAATACTGTCTTAACTTATAAACCTAGTAGAAAAGGAAAAGAAAAAAGGTGTGTGAGTGAGTGTGTAAAAGAGAATATGGTACCATATTATCCTTAGTATAGAAAAAGTGAGTAGGGACTTATGAGTATAAAATATGATGTCTTACCATAGTATATCAGTATAATATCTATCAAAAGCTAATTATGCTCTATCATGATTGCCTAAGAATTACTGCATTATTAACATTATCCTAAAAATCCAATATTATTAATAAGCATCAGTACCTTATCCAACAAATGTCCAAAATACAAAATATATTATAATTAAAGTCAAAAACAACGGTAAAGTCCCAGAGTCCAACATAGTTATCAAGACCCCAGTCTATATCTAGAGAAATCAACCAGGCTGTGTTTACTGTCTACCCGGCTGACTCGGCGGGGAGCTGCCCAGTTAGACCGCAGCGGAAGCAGGGGTTCCGTGGGTTGTTGTTTCGGCGGCCACGATTCCCTGCATCTGCGGATCGCAGTGCTGCCATTACGAGCTGCGTGTGCTTATCTAGAACTTGATCCATTTGGGTTGCAACAAATGTCTGCTGCTGGTTTGTAGGCATTCGAGCAACTCGCTCCAACATATCGTCCACTGAGGCTTCCCTAGGCAGAATGGACAACAGCTGCTTGGTCTTATTATTAGCATTCTCAAAAGCTAGGGTTCGAAAAAAGGCTTGTCTGGTTGCAGCATCTAACTCAGTGGCTGCTTCAACTGCAGCTGCTAGTCTATCAATGAAATGGTTATAGTCCTCACTCAAACCTTGCTTTACAGCGGTATAGCTAGGTGCTTTTGGCTCTGTAGGCACCATATTAAAAGCTGCTCTGGCAGTTGTCATGGACGCATGATGCCACTCAAAGGGATGACGTATCTGGGCATCCAGCGAGCTGAAAGCCCCTTTTCCCAGCAGTATATCTGCTTGAACATTGAGTAAGGGGTCGCCTAGTTGTCGTGGCTGCTCCACCACCTTCCTGCACTCATCGCGCCATGCCCTTTCCCACAACATAAACTGGGATGGTGTTAAAATCAGTCTCGCAACAGTCTCACAATCTGCTGGGCATAGCACATAGGCGGAGAAGATGTAATTCAGCAATTGCTTAGTCGGTTGTGAGTGCAAGCCGTGGGAAGATACTGCTGTTTTCAACTGCATAAGCAGTTTCCAATCAAGAGCCGTGTGAGTGGCTCCTGGCTGTCCATCTGCAGTCCGTGCTGCCACAACTGGGAATGCCGCTGCACCTTCCAGAGCAGCAGCTGCCTCCCAATCACCTTGTAACAAGGCGTCGCGAATAACGGCACGCCACCGATGTTGTGGACCAACGGGTGTAAGCTGGAGAGTCTTCCCGGTGATCTCTGTAGCTTGTGGTGCCGCCAGGGGCTGGGCATTGCCAGAAGGCATTATTCTAAGTTTCTGTAAGTCGTCGGCAACATTGTCAATAGTGTCGTCGGCATCGGACTGTGAGGAGTCGCTAGCATCCGAGTTAATCACAGGCGGCGGTTCCCGGGCTTGAGAGGAAGGACCGGCTTCCGTGGCGGAAGTCCAACTCGGGCCCGCTGCAGCCGGGGGGGGCGGGTCGGAATGTAGCAGAAGGAGTTTGCGCCGGACGTGGCGAGATGGTAGCGGAAGCCGGGAGTGGGGAAAACGGACCACTGTAGGGCGGTGGCGCTGGGAGCGGGGGGGCAGACGGCTGCACCGGAACGGCAGGGATGGTAGGAATGTTTTGGGGAATTGGTGCCGCTGGCATCGGGGGTGCTGGTGGTTGCACTGGAACGGCAGGAACGTCGGGAACGTCTTGAGGCAGTGCAGGGTATAACGAAGGGTCCTGAGCCGGCGGCACCGGCTGCATTGGGACGTCCTGCTGAGGCGGCGCTGGCTGCATTGGGACGTCCTGCTGAGGCGGCGCTGGCTGCTGGGGCGCTGCTGGCTGCGTCGGAGTGTGTGGAGTTGGCGGCACCGGTTGCTGGGGTGCTGCTGGCTGCGTCGGAGCGTTTGGAGTTGGCGGCACCGGTTGCTGGGGCGCTGCTGGCTGCGTCGGAGTGTGTGAAGTTGGCGGCACCGGTTGCTTCGGCACTGCGGACAGCATCGGAACAGTAGATGCACTGGGGAGAGTCATCAAAGGCACCACCGTGCCTGGAGAAATTTTCAGGTCGGAAAAGAGAGAGCTAGCTGGGGTAACCATTGCCTCTAGTGGTCTCTCCCCCCGAGTGTCCAAGCCGTCAGCAAGCCGTGCCACTGCTGTCGCTGCAAGGGTCTGTTCCAGTCTGTATTTCTTCAAGCAATTGATGACATCACGCCATTGCTTCTGTACGCTTTTGGCTGTTTTGTCACCATCAATAGCCTGGTCAAAAATAGTATCGCCACAGCGGCGCCATTCAGATTCATCAAAAAGAGAGTCTGAAGTTTGAAAGTGTCCTCTTACTAGTCCATATGCTACTAAGGAAGTCAATTTTTTCTTTGACATGGAAACTCCTCGCTTTTCCAAAAAGTTCAAGAGGAGAGAAATTGCTACTTGTTTATCCAAAAGTGCTTGTGAGGTCGGTTCGCCAGCTCCCCAAAGGGAGTCACCAATACTTTGAAAAAATCGCGGAAGAAGGAAGGGGCGGCTGGGAGGTTCCATGGTAACGGCAAGGTTCCGTAAGCGCGCGGAAGAAGAGAAAAAAAAGAAAAAAGGAAGGAAGGGGGGGGGGGGGGGGGGGGGGGGTGTGGGTGGTGCGTTCGCCTTCCGGCGGCAACTGCCCTGGGGGGATCTGACTATGCACGATCACTGCCCCCAGAAGTGCCCATCTATATGGTCACACCTGTCGTCACACCAGCTGCCGTTATTAAAATTTTTGCCCCCATATTTATGGGCGGCGACTCTTCTCTTTTTTTTTTTTTTTCTTTTTTAATAAACGCCTATCTATATAGGCCGTCCGTATCGGCAGACACCTTTCCCTTGGTTAGTAACGGGTTTAACGAGGGGGAAGGAAAAAAAAGAAAAAAAGGGAAAAAAAAGGAAAAATAGAAAGAAAGAAAAAAGGAAAAAAAGAGAAAAAAAAAGGAGACGTGTTTCCCCAGCAGGGGGTATAGTAGCGTCCGATCTCTTGCGTTTCCACCAGCTCCTTTTATGTGGAAGCCTCTATGTCCTTCGTGGCCGGAGGGGGGGGGGGGGGGGGGGGGGGGGGGGGAGCGGCCCTGGCGGTGGGGGGGGGAAAGCGGCCTGGCGGTTCTCTTCGCGGCCCCTAGCGGTGGGGGGGGGAAGCGGCCTGGCGGTTCTCTTCGCGGCCTGGCGGTGGGGGGGGGAAGCGGCCTGGCGGTTCTCTTCGCGGCCTAGCGGTGGGGGGGGGAAGCGGCCTGGCGGTTCTCTTCGCGGCCTAGCGGTGGGGGGGGAAGCGGCCTGGCGGTTCTCTTCGCGGCCTGGCGGTGGGGGGGGGAAGCGGCCTGGCGGTTCTCTTCGCGGCCTAGCGATGGGGGGGGAAGCGGCCTGGCGGTTCTCTTCGCGGCCTAGCGGTGGGGGGGGAAGCGGCCTGGCGGTTCTCTTCGCGGCCTAGCGGTGGGGGGGGGAGCGGCCTGGCGGTTCTCTTCGCGGCCTAGCGGTGGGGGGGGGGAGCGGCCTGGCCGTCTTCTCCGCGGCCTAGCGGTGGGGGGGGAAGCGGCCTGGCCGTCTTCTCCGCGGCCTAGCGGTGGGGGGGGAAGCGGCCTGGCCGTCTTCTCCGCGGCCTGGCGGTGGGGGGGGAAGCGGCCTGGCCGTCTTCTCCGCGGCCTAGCGGTGGGGGCCCGGGGTGCGGGTCTTCCGTACCTGGAGTTGTCCGGAGGTTCAATCGGTGTGTTCGGGCGCCATCTGTTGGAGGTCGGTGACCGGTGCGGCGAGAGATCGGGGCACTGAGAGTCAACTCTGTGGCTTCTGCGCAGCAGTGCAATTTATTAGGGCGATACAGCGACCTTTATAGCCCCCAAAGGGGGTGTAGACAACTGACTTAGTTCAAGATTGGTACAAGTGGAGGGTACAGATTGGCTCCAGGTTAAGTGTAAGGCAGAGATAGGTTAACTTACAGTAAACACCTTAAGGATCCCACCCAGGGGGGGGTGGCCAGAGTCAGCCCCCTGACCGTGCCCACCCCAGAGGCGGGCAGATTCCACCCCCTGACAGCTGTGCGTGGGTTGCTCATAGTCACAGGCTCAGGCCCCTGGGAGCCTCAAGGCTCCAAGGACACTTCTCATCACAGGGTCTGATGTTTACCTTTCATGCTCCGCTGCGGGAGGAAGCTTCCCACAGCCAGGTACCAGTCATACGCCATCACTGCCAAGAGGTAGCATTCAGTGGCTCCCAGGGACACAAAGTAGTAAAGCTGTGCCATGCATCCTGAGAAAGAGATGCTCTTCCTCTTTGACAGTAGACTGGCCAGCATCTTGGGGACAGCTGTGGAGGTGTAACAGTTCTCTAGGAAAGATAAATTCTTGAGAAATCTGTACAGGAATGAATGGAGTTGTGGCTCCAGTGTCACCAGAGATTATAATGATGTTTCCGAGGATGGTGAGAGTATAAAGAACCAAAACCACTGTGTGAACAGCAGAATCTGGCAGTGAGAGTTGCTACTGAAGCCCAGTAGCATGAATTCTAGTACTGACGTAATATTTGTCATCTCTTGGAAAGAGCTACGATCTGTCTGCTAAGGAAATAATGGCAGAACATGTTAAAATTCAGTGGTGAACGCACTACCTATAAAATACATGATTCTCAAATAAACCTTTGGACACATTATCAGAGTCTCTACCTGCCCCTCCATTTATCCCTTCTTCCCACCCTCCCTCCCATCTTATTCTCTCCACCCTGAAATACGTATTAATGGGAATTTAATGTACTTTACATAGAATGATAGAATGGTCTAGGTTGGAAGGGACCTCAAGGATCATCCAGCTCCAACCCCCCACCATAGGGAGGGACACCCCGCACTAGAGCAGTTGCTCAAGGCTTCATCCAAACTGGCCTTAAACACCTCCAGGGAAGAAGCACTCACAACCTCCTTGGGCAACCCATTCCAACATCTTACCACCCTCACTGTAAAGAACTTCCTCCTAACATCTAGTCTAAATCTCCCCTCTTCCAGTTTAAACCCATTACCCCTCATCCCGTCATTACAAGACCTTGTCAATGGTCCCTCCCCAGCCCTCCTGTAGGCCCCCTTCAGGTACTGGAAGGCCACAATAAGGTTTCCTCAAATCATTCTCACCTCCAGACTGAAGACCCCCAACTCTCGTAGCCTGTCCTCATAACAGACATGCTCCAGCCCTTTGATCATCTTCATGGCCTTCCTCTGGACTCGCTCTGACAGTTCCATGTCCTGCTTGTGCTGGGGGCTCCAGAACTGTACACAGTACTGCAGATGGGGTCTGACAAGAGCACCTCCCTTGCCCCGCTGGCCACATTTCTCTTGATGTGTCCCAGGACACAGTTGGCTGTCTGGGCTGCATGTGCACATTGTTGGCTCATGTTGAGCTTCTCGTCCACCAGCACCCCCAAGTCCCTCTCCTCAGGGCAGCTCTCCAGCCATTCACCACCCAGCCTGTATCTGTGCCTGGGATTGCACCAACCCACGTACAGGACCTTACACTTGGCCTTGTTGAATGTCATGAGGTTGGCCTGGGCACACCTCTCCAGCCTGTCCAGGTCCCTCTGGATAGCATCCCTGCCCTCTAGCAAGTCGACTGTGTCACACAGCTTGGTGTCATCTGCAAACTTGCTGAGGGTGCACTCAATTCCTCTGTCTATATCACTGACAAAGATGTCAAACAGCACTGGTCCTAGCACTGACCCCTGAGGGACGTCACTTGTCGCTGGTCTCCAGGTGGACATTGTGCCATTGATCACCACTTTCTGCATGCGACCAGCCAGCCAATTCTTTATCCAATGAGTGCTCCACCCATCAAGTCTGTGTTTTTCCAGTTTGGTGACCAGGATGTCATGTGGGACAGAGTCAAATGCTTTACTCAGGTCCAGGTAGATGACATTGGTTGCCCTTCCCTTGTCCACTGTTGCTGTGACTTCATCATAAAAAGCCACAAAATTTGACAGGCATGATTTGCCCTTGGTGCAGCCATTGCTGGTTACCATCAATCACCTCTGCTTTGTTTTCCATTTACCTTAGCAGAGCCTTCAGGAGGATCTGCTCCATGATCTTTCCAGGCACAGAGGTGAGACTGATTGTTCTGTAGTTCCTGGGGTCATCCTTTTTCCCCTTCTTGAAGATGAGCATTATGTTTGCCCTTTTCCAGTCAGCAGGAACTTCATCAGTCTGCCAGGACCTTTCAAATACAATGGACAGTGGTTTCGCAACTTGATCTGCCAGTGCCCTCAGGACCCGTGTGTGGATCTCGTCAGGCCCCATGGATTTGTGCACATTCAGATTCCTTAGGTGCTCACGAGAGCGATCTTCAATTATAGTGGGCAGATGTCCCTTCTCCCAGTCCTTGCTTTTGTCCTCTGGGACTTGGACGTTACAGTTGGAGTCCTTGCCATTGAAGACTGAGGCGAAGAAGTCATTCAGCACCTCAGCCTTATCCACATCCTTTGTCACCAACTCTTCATTTCCCTTCTCAAAGGATCCCACATTCTCTCTAGTCCTCCTTTTTCATTGATATACCTGAAATTCATCTTGTTCCACTTTATGTCCCTAGCCAGATTCAATTCCAGCTGTGCTTTAGCTTTCCTAACCTGAGCTCTGGTTGCATGAACAATTTCTTTGTATTAATCCCAGGTTCCCTGTCCTTGCTGCCACTCTCTGGAGGCTTTCTTCTTGCATCTGTGTCCAGGAGCTCTCTATTCATCCATGCAGGCTTTCTGGCATTAGTACCTGCCTTCCTCCTTTTTGGGATGCATTGCTCCTGGGCCTGGAGGAGGTGATCCTTGAACACTGACCAGCTTTCCTGGGTCTCCCTTCTTTCCGGGGTTTTTTTCCCATGGCACCTTGCTGTTGGAAAACACGTTCGGTGGAGCGCTATGGGAAGATGACTCTTTGTTCACCAATATGGTTAGATGGTCAAATCCACTTTATTTCCGTGATACAGTGACTTATATGCATTCTAGCAAGAGGCGTGCTCAGCTTAAGATTGGTTACAGTCAGAGGGTCCAGAGTTACATGTAAGGTGTGCATAGGTTAACTTATCACAACATTCTAAGGGTCAGCCTTCCAGACCACCCACTCCAGCCCCCTTGGTTATCTAGTCTCTGCCCAGTGCAGCTGTGTGTGGGGTGCTCAGTTGTTTACATCTCGATTTCCTAGCCTCGCTGGGAACCAAGGACGTTCTCAGCACCAGTTACCCATGTTTATGACTTTATGTCCTCGACTGGCGAGAAATTCTTCCACAATTCCCTCTTTTTCTTTTTGAGCAACCCACACCTGGCTAATTACCTTAGTTAAGCTCTTCTTAACGCAAGCAAAGACAATACAAGCGCATAGCAGAATTATTATGAAAATAACAAATAGCCGTAAGCCTTCTCCTAATAAGCTGCTTAACCACCCCGGGATTGTCCCAAACAGGTTCTGCAACCAGTCATCAAAAGTCGATGTTTCCTTTTTGATCTTATCAATGTGGCCTTTCAACCAGGTTATACTCTTGTGAATGGACTCACCATGATCTGATAAATTCAAACAACACATCCCTTCGAAGTCCTCGCAGCTGTGTCCTTGGGCTAGCAAAAGAAAATCAACGGTTGCTCGATTTTGCAATAGGGCATGACGAAGGCTATTTTGATCAACCAATAGTTGTCTTAAAACCTTTGTGGTGACGTTGGCTTGTTTTGCTGACCAACACACGAGTCTCTCTAGCTGTACTAATGCTTTTCCAGCTGCTCCTCCTGGTAGAAATACAGCTAAGGCAACAAGAGCAGCTGTGGATAACAATTGAACGTTGTCATTGCAATTAGGACTCAATTTTAAAGATCGCTTAGACCGGCGTCAGGCTAGGTCCCTGAGCTGACTAAGATGAGGGGCAAACATTGTCAGTTTACCCAGATAACATGGACCTCCATAAACGTTCTTTGGTATGCCTTGCCAGGCTCTATCACCACAAATAAGGAACACACCAGTGGGAAGTGCCTTGGCGGTTCTGTTGTTCCACAACAGATGACCTCGGCCCCTTCCTGATGCTTTAACACCATAATGCCAATTGTTTACTCCAGAAGCACCTAAAGGTCTAACATGGGCCTTGTCACTGTCGTTTGAACCGCAGTGTCCGCCCTCATTGCTAAGGAAGTTATCATAGGCTGTTTAACACAGGGGTGAATGGTGCAGCTACAAATCAACAGTGCTACAATCAAAGGAATAAACCTGTTAGAGCTTTCATCAGTAGCATTAGTCTGGCAAGCTAACAACCCAAGCTTAGCTAACAATCCCAAAAGCTATTTCTGCAAGCGACAGTAAGTCATTCATTCAGAAACCCAAAAGTGCAGACGAACATCACAGTCACAGGAGAGTGCAGATGTGCCACGTCTGCGCTGGCTCTGTGTGGCAGGCGACGCTGCAGACTCGCAGATCACTCAGCTGTCGAGTATTCTTCTCAGACTCCCATAGTTCTGGATTCACTCGATGTTCTCATTACACTCCTTAGCTATGAGCTGTGTCTGACTATTGTGCTTAAGAACTACTAACCTCTAAATACAATACAAAGATATGCCCTAGATGTTACTATCAGTCTATTCTACTTAGGCCTTTTCCCACAGTTCTTCATCTGCTTTTAGAATTTAGGGCAGTGTTTTTTTATCTCTTGCAGGGCCCTTGCAAGAGAAAAAAGTCACATTGCCATCTTATGCCAATTTGAGTGGGCTTTGGCCTTTACAAAGCTGTTAAACTGAACCTATTCCATTAAACCACAATCACTGAAAACTCGTAAAAATACCCAAATTCATTAGCCATGGTCCAAACCTTAAAGATCCATACAAATACAATCATCATGTCAGTGCTTCTTTCAAGTCCTTTCACAGTTCTGCCATCTGAGCAAGACTTCTGCTCACTTTAGGGAAAAAACAGGTTGGTCATAATCAGGTTGGTCTTCATCAAGGCCTGTGAAGATAAATGGTCAAACACAAGCAGATACAAGAACAAATGCAGACACATCCATTGCCTAGGCTAGCAGATCCACTGGCCTAGTCTGTATGATGTGATTAGAAAAATCCCGAAAAGGAAAAGATTTCTTCTGCTATCCTGCTATCCTACTGTCCTCTAACCCATTTTCCCCTTTTCAATAATGCCTAAATATACCCAAGAAAAACATCCCATAACATCCTTATGTCCTAAGTTCCCAAAACTACAAACCCTTAGTCTTAACTTATCTTACTCTAAGAATCTATCAGCTATAGAAACTTCAAGAAAAGCAAAGAAAATCCAAGAAGATAACAATTCCATGGTATTCTCAGAAAAGGGAAAAGTCAGAATTGTCACAAGGCTCATTTCAAGCAATTAGCAGCTGTTCCAGTAAACTTCTATGCTAGTCCTGTCTTTATCTGTTATTGGGGGAAGGAGCTGACTGGCATTAGCCTACAAGCTCTATCATTCCCTGCTCCTAGTCCAGAATCTGGTTAGTGACTTGCAATGTGGATCTCAGTGCCTACACCCTCGCTGTGAGAGGCAATGCATCTGAGTTCTAATCTGTCCTGCTTGGTGCCTTCCATGTCTGTATAAGTTTCCACCCATGGTCAGTGGCACTGGCATCTCTGCTATGTCCTAGCAATCTCCCTCTTTTTCTTTTTGCCACTGAGCAGGGGGTGCAAAAGTCATTGTTGTGTAGTCTGTAGAAAGAATTAACCAGTAAGGCGATGGTGAATACCCCAGCCAGGAACTATCAGCTATCATTTCGAATGCAAACTGTTATCATCAGGTGACTAAAAAATACACCTGTGCGTGTCCATGCCTGTAACAGGGGCAAAAATGGTCCTAAGTCATCCTTGTCATTCTTGCTACCATTTCCATAAACTTTCTGACATCTGTCTTCAGTAGCATAGTATCACAGTACCATCAGGGTTGGAAGAGACCTCATAGGTCATCAAGTCCAACCCTTCACCACGGGGCTCAAGGTCAGACCATGGCACCAAGCGCCACGTCCAACCTTGCCTTGAACAGCTCCAGGGCACCTGGGACGGCGACTTTACCACCTCCCCGGGGAGCCCATTCCAGTATCCAATCAGTCCCTCAGTGAAGAGCTCTCTCCTCGCATCTGGCATTGTCTAAACAGCTTCGAGGCTTCGCTGCCTCCTAGCAAGGAAAAAAAAATCCGTAAAAGAAACAACGGGCGGGGGGGGAACGGGGCCCCGCGGGCCCTCCACAGGTGGCTAGAGGGGGGGGAGGAGGAGGGGGAGGAGGCCAGCAGCCGCAGCGTCGCTTTTGTCCTTGGCCCTCCATCTCGCCCAACCCCTAGCTGTTTCAGGTCAGCCACCACTTGGTGTTTTCGTCCTTCTCCCATCCCACTACCAATCCTTAGTACACAACATGAAATCTACCCTGAAAACTCCCAAACTGCCATCTGTCCTCTCAGACTCTTCAAGACAGACAGAGAAAAAAGACAGAGGTGAAGCTGTGAGCTATCGAACTGCTAATCTCCCTGTAGCCATACAAACGCAAATTGACTAAACTCCGAAACGACCCAAGGAAACCCACAAACTCTTCCCACCCCACCGACCCCTCAGCATTCCCCTCAGTCCCCCAGCTGTTGAAGACTCGCGGGAGACCCCTCGGCTTTGGGATGCGGTCCGTCGGAGATGGGCGGGCGTGTGGCGGTGAAGGGGGCGGATCTGAAGACTGTTCCGCCGAGCCGCGGGAAAGGGAGGGTCCCGAGCCGTCCGGTGCGGTCGCGTCTGCCATCCGTCCATTCTCTCTTTACCGTCCGTTCCTCTGTTCCTTCAGTAACGTCTTTTACCGGCTGAAAACTAAAAGTCTGTGTCCCGTATCGCGTGCAGTCATCCGCGGGGACGCGCGGGCTACAGCGGCAGATTCGACACAGTACACACAGCGGCAGGCAGCCGCCCTCCGCGCGGCAGGGCCGAAAACTTTTCCAAGCTGAGAAGCGATTGTAACTGGCTGCTGGCAGGTCGCTACGGGCAGCCGCCATCATGGGTGTGTCAGTGAGTCACCACGGGCAGCCGCCATTATGGGTGTGTCAGTGAGTCGCTATAGGCAGCCGCAACAACTCAGTCCCAAGCGCGTCTCTCCCAGCGCTCCGGCTAGACCGATCAAAAAGTCCTTAGCTTCCTACGCGCAGCCCACAGAGCTGAAGCAAGACGAGATGTCTCTTGGAGACTAAGACTCATCAGCGGGGACAGAAAACAAAGTCATTCACATAGTGATAAACAATTGCACACGCCCAGTTCTTTTCGGGGGTCTTGCACAGCTTTGCAACGAACAATCAGCAGAGAGTTGGTGTGGTCTGCATGCCTCGCGGCAAAGTTGTGTACTCAGAGCGGCTCGCAGGCTCTGCTTCAGGCACAGATGGTACTATAAAGGCAAATCGCCGGCAACCTTGTTGCGAACCGCGTATTGCTCCTGCGGTCAACGTGGCTACAATCGGGTTACCGGGCGCGGCTCCAGTAGGGAAGGAGGGCGGAGGCGGGGTGCGGGGCACGGGGCGGGCAACATGGGTGCCCGCCGGGATCGTACGGCACGCTGATTTTCAACTCCGCCACAGAGCTGACAACCTTCCCAGCCACGCCTTTAACGGAAGCAGCTCTGCCGAGACCGAAAAACCGAACCATGGAGCTTTCTTTCTTCGGGACACTCGAGGCGGGGGTGGAGGAGAAACCTGGCGCCGCGCACGCGTCAGAGCTGTTCGGAACGGCCGGCAGGGCTAGGAGAAGTAACAGGAAAACCGCCGCCGCCGCGTTTCTTTCGGCTTTCATCCTTAGTAACGCGCGGAGCACCTCCCGCCGGGCGGGACTTAGCTGTCGGGTCGACTCAGAGTCTTTGCCGTTGCTAAGAACCGCGTCCCACAGTGCGTCTCCGACCTCCCGCTGCACTTTCGAACTTAAAATCATGGGAGGCTCTTTACTCGCATGACCCTGCGCACACGCCCGGGCCAGCAGCTCTCAGAGCTCAGTGTCTGACAAACTTCTCTCACGAGATAAATACGCCAGCAGACGCAGTGCCCCAGCAAATCCACTGTGGGCCTTACCTGCCTTACACATGGGCTGTTCACTCCGGAAATGAACGTCCAGACTACTGCCACCTCGGGGCAGCGCTACCCGGCCCAGCGGCACCGAATGATGCTTACTGTCTCCGATACGGAGAACGTCCCACAAGTTGATCGGACCCCTCTGTCTTCGGGCCAACCCTCCGGCCCCCAACGCAGTCTCACCTGCGGCCGGCTTGTGTCCTGACTCCTCTGTTCGAGCGCCAGATGTTGGGAAACACGTTCGGTGGAGCGCTATGGGAAGATGACTCTTTGTTCACCAATATGGTTTGATGGTCAAATCCACTTTATTTCCGTGATACAGTGACTTATATGCATTCTAGCAAGAGGCGTGCTCAGCTTAAGATTGGTTACAGTCAGAGGGTCCAGAGTTACATGTAAGGTGTGCATAGGTTAACTTATCACAACATTCTAAGGGTCAGCCTTCCAGACCACCCACTCCAGCCCCCTTGGTTATCTAGTCTCTGCCCAGTGCAGCTGTGTGTGGGGTGCTCAGTTGTTTACATCTCGATTTCCTAGCCTCGCTGGGAACCAAGGACGTTCTCAGCGCCAGTTACCCATGTTTATGACTTTATGTCCTCGACTGGCGAGAAATTCTTCCACACCTTGCCAAGGAGGGCTCTGAAGAGGCTGAAATATGCTCTTCTGAAGTCCAGAGCAGCCAGCTTGCTGTGCAGCCTCCTCGATGCCTTGAGCATCTTAAACTCTACCATGGGGTCACTGCAGCCAAGGCTACCCTTCAGCTTCACTTCACTCACCAGCCCCTCCTTGTTGGTGAGGACTAGGTCCAGCATAGCACCTTTCTGCCAGTGTTGCACCCCCAGAGTAACAATTGTAACACCAATGCAGTTACATAATTGTTCTCCAGATCATCTTTATTGCCATGATACAGTGACTTATATGCTATCTTGGAGGAGGCATGCATAGCTAGCTTAGTTAAGATTGCTACATGTGGAAGGCACAGATTGGCTTAAGGTTATGTGTGAGGTACAAATAGGTTAAACTTACATAAACAACTTGTAGGGTCAGCCTCCTGCAGCTGCATGTGGGGGGTTTGCTTCACAGTAATTTCAAAAAGTTTTTCAAACCAAGAAGGCTCTTTGCCACCTTTGCTGGCTGAGCACTTACCACCGGTGGGGGCGTTACCGGTCATGTCAACTGGAAAAGCAGGAGTAGCAACGAGCACGTGCGGTGACAGCCATAGCGACCTGTTGCTCTGCTTTCATGTCCATTAAGGTATTTATTACATCTTGCCAGGTGAAATCGAGCTTTTGAATGATTTTAGAGTCTTTGCCATCAGTGATAACTGTGTCCCACATTGCATCTCCCACTTCTCTCCAGCTCTCTGGGTTAAAAATCATATGGATCTGCTTCATAAAGTCCCTCTCTTTAGCCCATTTGATAAGCTTATGGAGCTTTTTCATATCTGGTGTAATGCCTCTTACAGAAAGTATGCTCACCAATAAATGCAGTGCTGTGTCCCCCACAGCCTTACTTGCTTCTACGGAGTACTCAGCTGCGGTCCGAGTTTCCGGCTACTGCCTCCTTTTTGCAGCATCCCTCCATCTGGTGTCACCGGTGACACTACTTCCGATTTGAAATGTCTGCAGTCTTGTTGGCATGTGCCAACCCCAGCCCATTATCTAGACATAGACATAGACATAGAATCAACCAGGTTGGAAGAGACCTCAAAGATCATCCAGTCCAACCTATCACCCAGCCCTAGCCAGTCAACTAGACCATGGCACTGAGTGCCTCATCCAGTCTTTTCTTGAAGACCCCCAGGGACGGTGCCTCCACCACCTCCCTGGGCAGCCCATTCCAATGGGAAATCACTCTCTCTGTGAAAAACTTCTTCCTAACATCCAGCCTATACCTACCCTGGCACAACTTGAGACTGTGTCCCCTTGTTCTATTGCTGGTTAACTGGGAGAAGAGGCCAACCCCCACCTGGCTACAATGTCCCTTCAGGTAGTTGTAGACAGTAATAAGATCACCCCTGAGCCTCCTCTTCTCCAGGCTAAACAGGCCCAGTTCTCTCAACCTCTCCTCATAGGATTTGTGTTCCAGGCCCCTCACCAGCTTTGTTGCCCTTCTCTGGACATGTTCCAGTACCTCAACATCTTTCTTGAATTGAGGGGCCCAGAACTGGACACAGTACTCAAGGTGTGGCCTGACCAGTGCTGAGTACAGGGGAAGAATAACCTCCCTTGTCCTGCTGGCCACACTGTTCCTGATGCAGGCCAGGATGCCATTGGCTCTCTTGGCCACCTGGGCACACTGCTGGCTCATCTTCAGCTTACTATCTATCAGTACCCCCAGGTCCCTTTCCTCCTGGCTGCTCTCCAGCCACTCAGTCCCCAGCCTATAGCGCTGCTTGGGGTTATTGTGGCCAAAGTGCAGAACCCTGCACTTGGCCTTGTTAAATCTCATCTCATTGGCCTCTGCCCACCCATCCAGCCTGTCCAGGTCCCTCTGCAGGGCTCTCCTACCTTCCAACAGATCAACACCTGCTCCTAGCTTGGTGTCATCTGCAAACTTACTGATGCTGGACTCAATGCCCTCGTCCAGATCATCAATAAAGATATTGAACAGGACTGGGCCCAGCACTGATCCCTGGGGAACACCACTCGTGACTGGCTGCCAACTGGACGTGGCACCATTCACCACCACTCTCTGAGCTCTGCCATCCAGCCAGTTCTTGATCCAGCACAGAGTGAATCTGCCCAAACCATGAGCTGCCAGCTTGGCTCGGAGCTTCTTGTGGCAGACAGTGTCAAAGGCTTTGCTGCAGTCCAAGTAGACTACATCCACAGCCTGCCCCACATTCACCAGGCAGGTAACCTGATCATAAAATGAGATCAGGTTAGGGAGATGCAGCTCAGTCAAAGCCCAGCCCGAAAGTGAGGACAGAATGGCGAAAGTGCTATCTAATGTTTACTTTCTTGTTCCCATACCTCTCAGCGAGACTGTGAGGGGAGTTGACATCACCATTGTTTTCCTTTCCACAGCCTATCATCTAGGTTTTTTTCTCACCAAAACATTCCACCCTGCTTCAAACTGGCACAACTCCTTAACCATCTTCCGTGGGCCAGGCAGAAACCACCCAGAAATCACCCAGAGCTCCCTGGCATCTGACAGCTGCAGCTCACACCAGGCTGGCTCACACAGGAGGCCAGGCCACTCCTAGGTCTCACACTCCTGAGGTCTTTCTGGCTGAGGACAGCTCTTGGCAATCTAGAGAGCCACCTTCACACAACAGAAGCCCCCTCACCTTCCCTTCTTCAGGCTGAACAAATCTCCTTCATGATCTCCCTCAATCACAACAGACTCCACTGTGGTCTTATACCTCCTTGTTGATGCTCTGAAACCTCGTTGTTGATGTCCCCTCTTCCTCTGTGCACAGGAAGACCTCTTTTGAGGCTGGTGCTTCCTGGATGTGGTCCTCCTGAAAAAAATCACTGGACCTTGTGCACTCTGTGGTGGGATTGCACAAGGATGTTTCTGTCCTGTCAACAAAGATGGAGGGAAACACCCCAGGCCCTAAAATGTCCCCATTGGCTTCTTATTGGTGGTTCTTTACTCCCACCTATGCACAGTATCACAGTATCATCAGGGTTGGAAAAGACCTCACAGATCATCAAGTCCAACCCTTTACCACAGAGCTCAAGGCTAGACCATGGCACCAAGTGCCACGTCCAACCTTGCCTTGAAGTGCCCCAGGGACGGCGACTCCACCACCTCCCCGGGCAGCCCATTCCAGTGTCCAATGACTCTCTCAGTGAAGAACTTTCTCCTCACCTCGAGCCTAAATTTCCCCTGGCGCAGTTTGAGGCTGTGTCCTCTCATTCTGGCGCTGGCCACCTGAGAGAAGAGACCAACCTCCTCCTGGCCACAACCACCCCTCAGGTAGTTGTAGACAGTAATAAGGTCACCCCTGAGCCTCCTCTTCTCCAGGCTAAACAACCCCAGCTCCCTCAGCCTCTCCTCATAGGGTTTGTGTTCCAGGCCCTTCACCAGCCTTATTGCCCTTCTCTGGACACGTTCCAGCACCTCAACATCTCTCTTGAATTGAAGGGCCCAGAACTGGACACAGTACTCAAGGTGTGGCCTAACCAGTGCTGAGTACAGGGGAAAGAATAACCTCCCTTGTCCTACTGGCCACACTGTTCCTGATGCAGGCCAGGATGCCACTGGCTCTCTTGGCCACCTGGGCACACTGCTGGCTCATCTTCAGCCTACTATCCACCAGTACCCCCAGGTCCCTTTCCTCCTGGCTGTTCTCTAGCCACTCTGTCTCCAGCCTGTAGCACAACTTGGGGTTGTTGTGGCCAAAGTGCAGGACCCTGCGCTTGGCCTTGTTCAGTCTCATCCCATTGGCCTCTGCCCACCCATGCAGCCTGGCCAGGTCCCTCTGCAGGGCTCTCCTACCTTCCAACAGATCAATACCTGCTCCTAGCTTGGTGTCATCTGCAAACTTACTGATGCTGGACTCAATCCTCTTGTCCAGATCATCAATAAAGATATTGAACAGGACTGTGCCCAGCACTGACCCCTGGGGAACACCACTAGTGACAGCTGCCAACTGGATGTGGCACCATTTACTGCCACTCTTTGGGCTCTGCCATCCAGCCAGTTCCTGACCCGGCTCAGAGTGAATCTGTCCAAACCATGAGCTGCCAGCTTGGCCAGGAGCTTCTTGTGGCAGACAGTGTCAAAGGCTTTGCTGAAGTCCAGGTTGACTACGTCCACAGCCTGCCCCACATTCACCAGGTGGGTAACCTGATCATAAAAGGAGCTCAGGTTGGTGAGACAGGACTTGCCCTTCCTAAACCCATGCTGGCTGGGCCTGATCCCTTGGCGATCCTGTAGGTGCTTTGTGATGGCACTCAAGATGACCTGTTCCATGCCCTTGCCTGGCACTGAGGTCAGGCTGACAGGTATGCAGTTTTCTGGCTCCTCCTTGAGACCCTTCTTGTAGATGGGATCACATTGGCAGCTTCCAGTCTTCGGGGACCTCTCCAGTGAGCCAGGACTGCTGATAAATGATGGAGAGTGGCTTGGCCAGCCTAGCTGCCAGCTCTCCCAGCACCCTGGGGTGGATCCCATCCAGTCCCATGGACTTGTGAGGTTCCAAATGTCATGTCTTCTGTTAGCAAGAAATTAGTCTACAACTTTCCCTATGGGTTTCCCTACCACATAGACAATCACAGCATGAATTTTGAGCACTGCAGCAGACAGCCACTCTTCACATTTGCAAACAAGGATATGTGTAAGAATGTACATAAATATATGAAGGTATCACAGATACTTATCCATATACATAAACTACCACACATATACTCCATGAACTCAGACACAAAGATCTGCTTTTCACAAAAAGAGATATAAAAACTTACAAAAATGAACAGTATTTACTGTAGTCAGTTCCCCTCAATGCACAGATGTTTGAAATAAAAATGTAAAGCCTCATTTGTATGATCCCAAACATATACAACAAGGACACACAGAGGACCTCTCCTAAAATGTTCTTTCATAGAGGAACACAAACTTGCTCACCTGTTCAGCAGTAGAATCAAAATTTCTTGATAAATATTCTAAGTAAAGATGCATTTTTCACCTCAAGAATGGAAACCATAACAAATAATTTGTTAATGCAATCTGATTAATCATAGATTGGCTCAGGTTGGAAGGGATCTCAGAAATCATCTATTCCAACCTCCCCCCCCACTAGGCTTGGTTTCTCAAGGCCTCACCCAACTTGGCCTTGAACACCCTCAGGTAAGAAGTTAAGCTCTAGCCTAGCCCTGCTCTCCCTCAGCTTCAAACCATTTCTCCTTGTCCTGTCTCTAGGCACCCTCAAGAAAAGTCTCTCTGCAGCCTTCCTGTAGGATTCCCTTAGGTACTGGAAGGCAGCTCTAGGGTCCCCCTGCAGCCTTCTCTCCAGGCTGAACACTCCCCACTGTCTCAGCCTGTTCTCATAGCAGAGGTTCTCCAGTCCTTGGATCATCTTTGTGGCCTCCTCTGGAGTCCCGCCACCTGTGTCCTTGTGATGAAGGCCAATGTAGTTCCTACATGGAGTCATTCCTACGAATAAGCTCCATTTCCAGTAAGCACAGTGAAGCTGATGCAGGTGACAGTGGAGTTTTACTTACATGTGAACCAACGAGCATGTGGTCAGTTTTTACAGGGTGTTTGCCAAGAGCTTGCACAGGTTTCAATCTGCATCCAAGTCCTTGTTTCAGACTGCATACATCTGGTAAGAAATGTCTTTCAAGTTGAGACACAATTAAAACCAGGAAAAAAAATGGTGAGTTTAATCATCCTTTGTACTTTGTGTCATTACTAAACTCTGAAATACAACATCACAGTGGATAGGATCCCTTACAGTTTGAGCTGACTCGTGGTCAGTCTGGATTGTCACAAACTGAGACAGACACAGATAAAGACTGAACTGCTCTGAGCATTGCTTTTCATTTTTGTGGAGGATTTCTGGGGAGGAATCCCACGAGTGGAGACACTCCATGGGGCACTCTAGCAACACCAGACTGATGACACAGCTGCAAGGAAGAACTTGCTGGCAAGAGAAGAAACCCTCTGGAAAAACTGCATCCAAAAGTCACCGGAGGCATCACAGATCTTTCGGCTAACCAAACTGCTTGCTGGGGAAAATAATAATAATAATAATAATAATAATAATAATAATAATAATAAGAAGAAGAAGAAGAAGAAGAAGAAGAAGAAGAAGAAGAAGAAGATAGCAGCTCAAATAGTTTTAAAGTAAAATTCACAATATATTTCACTCAATCTATGTCTTTCCATCACACCTTCTGAGTGACACATCAGGTAAGTTGTCTAGGCAAAGCATGTTGCTGCTTGTTCACCCTGAATAGACTTCCAAGGGTATTTTTAACAACTTTTAATTACCTTCAGGAACGGTAGAGGAATGAAGTGGGAGGGAAGGAAGAGAATTGTTAACCCCCCCTTCTTGATACTTATTTCCTATTTATGATAATTTCTTTCAGTCTGTATAAAACTCAAGCATAGAGGAAAACTTTTTTAAAACATTATCTTGATTTTTCTACTTCCAAAGTAGATTTAACAGTGCAAAAGAGAATCATTGGAAGGCTGCAACAAGGTCTACTCAAAGCTCTCTCTTCTCCAAGCCAATAAAGCCCAGCTTCCTCAGTCTCCAAAGGGGAAAATTCCTTGGCCAGCCTCTAACCCTTAAATGAACTCACTCCAGCTTGCTGATATTTTCCTCGCCATTTTCAGAAGCCATAAATCTGGCAGCAGTATCTAAAAGCAGCCTACCAATTTCTGAATAAATAGAGGGTACACAGTTTCTTTCCTTGATCTCCTGTATATGCTCCTCTCCATGGAATTTGGACCTTTTTGGTTGTCTTTGCTGGCAGGGCACATTTCTGGCTATCTGACTTGCTATCTGACAAGTCGTGCAGGTTTTTTTGAACAGATCTGATCCATAGTCACAGAATCACAGAATCACAGAATGTTAAAGGTTGGAAGTGACCACCAGAGATCATCCAGTCCAACCTCCCTGCCAGAGCAGGGGCACCCAGGGCAGGTCGCACAGGAATACATTCAGGTGGATTTTCAAAGTCTCCAGAGGAGATTCCACAACCTCTCTGGGCAGCCTACTCCAGGGCTCTGGCACCTTCACACTGAAAACAAATTGTCTTTATGTTCATCTGGTTCAGCTGGCACCCAGAGCTCCTTGGCCATCCCTGAGCAACACTGAGGGCAGCCCTGAGGCTCCTCTGCTCCAAGCCCCCAGCCCCAGCTGCCTCAGCCTGGCCTCACAGAAGATGTTCACTGCCTGCAGCAGCTTTGGCTCTGAACTGGGCTCTCTGCAGCAGTTCCCTGAGGTCCTTCTTGAGCTGAGGGATATTCCAGATGTGGCCTCACTCACGAACATCCTTCTGTCCACCAGGACTCCCAGGTCTTTTTTGCCAGATCATTGAGTCCAACCACACTGCCAAAACAGGATCAGTCCACAGTCCCTGCTGTTTCAAGAGGGTGTCTGTGTTCTCATAAGCAGAACTTTGCATTCAGTAAGATTTCTCTTGGCCAGATGTTCTGCATTTGAACACACCAATGAGTCACCCTGATATGGTGTCATCTGCGACCTTGAGAAGAGTAAACTGTTTCCTCATGAACACATGAAACAAGTTGTACAGCAGGTAATATTCCTACAGTACTTCATTTGCAAATGGCTTTCGGGCATGGTCCTACCCACTAACCATCAGCATCTAAGATAAAGTATTGCACCACCTCCCTAGACAGTCTCAAATTGTGTCCACTGTGTTGTGGGAAACAGTACAGATTGTGACATCCAAAGGAGTGTGGGCAACAGGGCAAGAGAGATTGTGCCCCTTGACTCTGCTCTGCTGAGACCTCACCCTCAACACTGCCTTCAGTGCTGCTGTCCCCAGTATAAGGACCACAAAGCAGTTGGAGTGAGTCCAGAGGAGGCCACACAGGTGATCCAAGGGCTTGAGCACCTCTGCCATGAGGACAAACTAAGGGAGCTGGGGGTGTTCAGCCTGGAGAGGAGAAGGCTCGAGAGGGACTTTAGAGCTGCCTTCCAGTGCTTGAAGGGATCCTTCAGGAAGGCTGCAGAGTGACTTTTGCTGAGAATGTCCAGAGACAGTCAAGGGGGAATGGTTTGGAGCTGAGGCAGAGCAGAGTTGGATTGGAGCTGAGGAAGTTTTGTAGTGTGAGGGTGATGAGACTTTGGCACAGGCTGCCCAGGGAGGCTGTGGCCACCTCCTGCCTGGGGATGTTGAAGGCCAGGTTGGATGTGGCCTTGAGCATCAAAGTCTAGTTGAGAGGTTGTCAGGGTCCGGAGGCTGTCGAAAGGCAAGATCGGGGCACTGAAGAGTCGACTCAGCAGCTTGCTATGCATCAGTACAATTTTATTAGGGTAGTGCAGTGTCTTATATAGTGCTCAGAGGAGGTGTACCCAGCCAGCCTGGGGCTGGCACAAGTGGACAGTACAGTTTGGCCCAAAGCCATGTGCAGAGTGCAGATAGGTTACCCTGTGGTAAACAACCTGTGGTTCCCACCCCAGGGGCTGGCAGGCTCAGCCCCCTGGAGCTGTGTCCGCCCCAGGGGCTGGCAGGTCCAGCCCTCTGCAGGTGTGCGTGGGTTGCTCACAGTCCACAGCCTAGCTTCCTTGAGCCAGCAAGCTAAAGGACATCTCATGCCCCTCTGTGGGAGAAATTCTCCCACAATACCTCCTTTTTTTTTCTTTTGAGCAACCCCACGTCCGATCTCATATAGGCTGTGTTTGGTACAAGTGTGAATGATACAAGTTCAAGTCAATAATGCTAAAGTTAAGAGAATGCATCTGTTAGAGCCTTTTTGCTAGTGGCAATAGTCTGGCAAGCTAGCCACCCAAGCTCAGCTAACAATCCCAAAAGCTATTTCTGCGAACGACAGTAAGTCAAATGTTCAAAAACCCAAAAGTCCAGATGAACATCACAGTCACAGGAGAGTGCATATTCGCCACGTCTTTGTTGGTTCAGTGTGGCAGCCGACGTTGTAGAGCCGCAGATGGATCAGCTGTCCAATATTTCTCCTCAGACTCCCACAGTTCTGGTTTCACTCTGTCGCTCTCAGAAATCTCGATGTTCTCATCACACTCCTCAGCTATGAGTTGCGTCTGACTATTGTGCTTAAGAGCTACAAACCTCTAAATACAGTACAAAGATATGCCTTAGATGTTGCATTCAGGCTATTCTATTAGGCCTTTTCCCACAGTTCTTCATTTGCTTTTAGAATTTAGGACAGTGCTTTTTATCCCTTGCAGGGCCCTTGTAAAAGACAAAAGCCACATTGCCATCTTGTGCCAATTTGAGTGGGCTTTGGCCTTTAGAAAAGGGTGCTAAACTGAATCTATTCCATCAAACCACAATCACTGAAAACTCATGAAAATACCCAAATTCATTAACCATGATTCAAACCTTATGATCCATACACATGTAGCCATAATTTCAATACTCCTTTCAAGATCTTGTCACAATTCTGCCATCTGAGCAGGATTTCTGCTCACTTTAAGAAAAGTCAGGCTAATCATACTCAAGCTGGTCTCCATCTTAAGGCCTGTGAAGATAAATGATCAAATACAAACAAATACAAAAACAAATGCAAGTGACCAAACACAAACAAATACAGAAACAAATACAAACATATTGAGTGCCTAGGCTAACAAACCCATTGATCTTGTCTGCAGAATTTCTTTTATACCTGCTTCCTTGTCTTTCTACCCCCTTTTTCCCCCTCTTTTTTTTTTTTTTATCCCAGTGCTACCCGGATATACAGAAAAAAACCAAAACCAGAACATCCCTATATCAAATAATATCAAACAGAATATCCCTATATCAAAAAATCCCATAACTGTCATATTACAAACTCTTGGCCTTAACTATATTATTTTAGCAGCTTAAAGGTCTAAGAAATTGAGGAAAATAGGAGAAAAAATCAAAGAAAATTCAATAAGTGTGGTACCACAGCAGAGTCAGAATCAGTACAGAGGGGGAAATAAGATCCTCCTAGAAATTCTGATACAATCAGTAATCATTTAACATCCTATTCAGTAAACTCCTAATCCGTAAGGTCCAGTACAGTGAAAAGAACAGAAACAGCATTAAAACTGACATCAAAACTCATAGTTAGCAAGATACAACAATACGAGTCTGTCACTTTAAGAGTCAAGTCGCCCAAGCTCCACGCAGGGGAGGGAGGCAGGGAAGGGAGAGGGGGCAGGGTGCTCATGACCTGCGGAGCCGGTGCCGTTTTCCAACTTGCAAGCTGGGATGGGAAGGGGACTCTGCTGAGCTCCGCAGCCAGCCGGAGGAGGGGGATGGGGTTGGTGTGCTCCGCTGAGCTCCGCAGCTGGGGGGGGGGGGGGGGGGGGGGGGGGGGGGTGTTTTCTGCTGGCGACGAAACTCGGAAAGCGAGGGGGGAGGAGAAAGGGCTGCTTGCATTCCCAGATGACTCGCCATTCGAGCCGGTCTTCCAAGCCCCGTCCCCCACAGTCTTTCTGTTCGTCCGTCTGTCTCTTTGGTGTTTTCTTTTTCCTGTACACACGATCAGTGGGGGGCACAGGGGGGTGGTTCCAAGTTCTCTGGCTTGGGCGCTCCTGCCATTTCTGCTTTTTCTCTGTGCTTTTTGTCCCTTTGTCCCTTCATCAACGTGGTGTTACCAGTTAAAAAGCGAAAGTCTCTGTCCTGCATCGCATGCTGTCTTTGGCGGGGACGTGGGGGGGGGGGGGGGCTGCATTCCAGACAATAAACAGACCCGGCAAATGCGGCAGGAACGCACTGTAGCAGCTGGCAGATTTGACATGGCACTGACGGCTGCAAGCAGCCGCTTTGCATGGCAGTCCCAAAAGACTTTTACAAGCTGACAATCGCCATTATGGGGTGGTGGGAGTGGCTATCAGCAGCCGCTATTACGGGTGATGGTCGGGGGTGGTTCCCAGTGATGCGCTGTCGCCATTCCGCCGAAAGTGAGGGGGGGGGGTGGGGGGTGGGCTCCGTTAAGCGGCAGGACTCCGAAAGCGAGGGGAGAGGGGTTTGCTGCTTTGCGGCAACAGCTGCTTCTGGAAAGATCCATCTGTGTGCAATCACCACTCCCGGGAAATGCCCATCTGTATGGTCGCATTCGCCGTCGTGACAGCTGCCGCTACTGAGTAATCCCTATATCTATAGGCAATTCCAAATTTCAGTAGATGCCCATATCTATGGTCACGCCTGTCTTCGCAGGAACTATCCCCCATGGTTAGTATCGGGTTGCCAGAGAGAGAAGAGAAAAAAAAAGGAATAAAAGCGAGTTTCCCCACCAGGGGGTATGGTAGCGTCCGATCCCTTTCGTTTCTGCCAGCTCCTTACCGTGTGGAGGTGAAGCAATGTTTCAGCCCCTCATCAGGGCCCCAGCAGCCCAAGCGCCGGGCTTAGAGCGTTGTTGATCGTGGCCTGGAGGCCTGCCGATGGTCAGGATGCAGGCCTCAGTGCCTGGCCACAGCGATACGGTGGTTCAGTTAGCCTGTTCGAGTGCCATCTGTCAGGGTCCGGAGGCTGGCGAGACACAGATTGGGGCACTGAAGAGTCGACTCAGCAGCTTGCTATGCATCAGTACAATTTTATTAGGGTAGTGCAGTGTCTTACATAGTGCTCAGAGGAGGTGTACCCAGCCAGCCTGGGGCTGGCACAAGTGGACAGTACAGTTTGGCCCAAAGCCATGTGCAGGGTGCAGATAGGTTACCCTGTGGTAAACAACCTGTGGTTCCCACCCCAGGGGCTGGCAGGCTCAGCCCCCTGGAGCTGTGTCCGCCCCAGGGGCTGGCAGGTCCAGCCCTCTGCAGGTGTGCGTGGGTTGCTCACAGTCCACAGCCTAGCTTCCTTGAGCCAGCAAGCTAAAGGACATCTCCCTCATGTTTACAGCTCATGCCCCTCTGCGGGAGAAATTCTCCCACAAGAGGTGTCCCTGGGCATGGCAAGGGATTGGAGTAGATGATCTCTGAGGTCACTTCAGCCATTCTGAGCCATTCTGTGACCTATCATTTGCCTTCCTTCAGTTCTTGGGAACATTCTCTGATCTCCCTGAGTTTGCTAGGATAATAGAGAACAGTCTTGCAAGGACAGCAGCTGGTTCTGTTGTTGTCAGGTAGAGCCTGCTGGACCATGTGAGCTAGTGTCTCTCAAGTATTCCCTCAGGTGTCAGTCACTGCCTTTTCAACAGAGTGCAGAGGCCTGGGAGGCCATGTTGGTGAAGACTGATGCAGCAAGGTATTAAATGCCACAGTCTTGTCTGTTTCTGCTGCTCAGTCAATAACAGTTATACCGTTTCCTTATTCAGACTTTCACTACTTGTGCTGTAAGTAGAGGATTCCCTTACTTCACTTCCCTTGCAAGCCTCAGCTCTAAGTTTCCTAACAACCAACCCAGTGTACCTGATCAGTCTTTCTAGATTGCTAATTGTGCTAGTTTGAGCCTAGCTGGCATATTTTAGTGAGAGAAATTAGATTATAGGCTGTGAGGAGGAAACAATGGTGATGTCTACTTCACTCATAGGCTTGCTGAAACATAGATAACAGCATTGCTCTCTAGCTTTGGCTGCCTCCCTTCTCTCTCTAACCTGCTTTCTGTGTAACTAATCCTACTTTCTAACACCCCCCCCTCCCCCCCAGCCAATCCTCCAAACTCACCTTGCACATAAGGCAAAGTCTGGGATAAGGCAGAGAGGCAGAAAAGAGGTGGAAAGGTGGTTGGTTTCTGGGAGGTGTGTTGTGTTTCTGTATTACTTTTTAGCTTGTATATTTCTGTATATGGCTGTAAATACTGTAAACATCTGCTTGTATATTGTGCTAAGCTGTAAATATAAAGCTACATTCTAATTTCCAGCTTGACATCTGCTTGTATATTGTGCTAAGCTGTAAATATAAAGCTACATTCTAATTTCCAGCTTGACATCTGCTTGTATATTGTGCTAAGCTGTAAATATAAAGCCACATTCTAATTTCCAGCTTGGCTGAGTCTAGTCTGGGTGATTTTCTCAAGTGTAGGGGGACAGATAGTACCCAAATGATCACACTGATTTATAGCCTATCCTTGTTCCCACTTTTTTTATGGAGCTGCTTCTTGGCCCTGCAGGTGTGAAAGGGGTGAACAAGGGACTCTTCTGGCATGAGGGGTGCCCGTACAGTGCCCACGCTGGAATTGGGCTGGGGATTGGCTGTGGTCTTCGTGCCTAGGAAGTGGTAACTCTGCTCTTTGTCTAGGAAGGGTATAAATATTGGGGGACTTCTTGCCTTGGGGTTCCCGCCTTAGAGTTCGCCCCCTCCTGGGAGTTCGTGCCTGCCTGAGAGTTCTCCCTCCCGGCCTGGATAGATTCTTCAGAAGGAGCCCCTGGCACTCTGCAGCTTCCCACCATTAGCACCCTTTATGCAGGCTCAATAGGCCTTAACGACCATCCAATGGCCTCTGAAAGAGAGCAAGGGGACAAGCAGCTGGACCACCCTTTCTTTCAGCCAGCCAACTCATCTGTGAGTAAATTTTGGCTCAGCTTTATTATTAAGTAGGAAACGCTATCATTAATAGCTCAAGCCTTTTTCCAACTTCTGACTTCCAAAATAGTCAAATTACCTATGGTATCCTTGTAGATCTTCTCAAACAAACTGAATCTACTAATTAAAACTAAAGTGATTTCTGTATATAGTTTTGTGGGCAGGTTTTCGGGAAATAAAATAATTCTGGGTTTATATAAAAATTCCTGACTCGGTCACATTAATTCCCTGCCTCCACAACACCTGGCCATATGGGTTAAGAGAAGGATTCCAGAAAAGAGTGACAATGCTTCCACATAAGCCTGCCTCCTTCCAGAACATTTGCCAGGAGCAGAGGATAAACTACAGACAATGCTGTGCCAGTGTTGCATGCTCTCCCGAGTTCTGTAGGACAGGTAAAGAGTAGGGACAGGATCCTAAATGTCAGAAAGGGGGCATACTGGAAGATCTTCTTAGAGCACTACAGCTCTCACTTCTGATATTCCAGAAGCCAGGCTGGAGAAGCAGGAGGCCACCTTGGTGAAGTCAAGATGTTCCAGGCAAACTGGAACACCAAGATAACATGCACTGGCAGCACAGGCAGGGATACATGTCCTGGAGAGATTGTAGAGATTGTACTGTGAGTGCAAGGAGGGAATCAGGAAAGCCAAGCACTGCTGGAGCCATGTGGGCCAGCAATGTGACAGGGACAAGAAGGGGTTCTTCAGTTACATAGGACAGCAAAGAAAGAGGAAAGAAATGCACCCCATGATGAGTGAGGCAGGACACCTGGCTATAACCACGTGATTTAGGTTAGATAGAAGGAAGCTGGACTAGATGAACTCTAAGGAGCCTTCCAGGCCCAAGTGTTTTCTGGTTCTATATGCATTCAATGACACTGGTGATGATCAGACTGTTCAGCAGTCCTTGTGGCTCACCCTCCACGCGATCAGTCAGACATCAGACATCAAAGAGCTGAGCTGCTCACACTCATCAGGAACTTCTTGACTGTAAGGGTCACAGAGCACTGGCACAGGCTTCCCAGAGCAGTTGTGGAGTCTCCTTCTCTGGAGACTTTCAAGGCCTGTCTGGATGTGTTTCTCTGTGATCTGTGCTAGATTGAGTGGTCCTGCTCTGGCAGGGATGTCGGACTTGATTATCTCCTTGAGTCACTTCCAATCCCTAATATCCTGTGATCCTGTGAACATTTTGTGCAGATTTGTGTGGTCAAAAGGTGTAGAAGTCCTGTTTGTCCATGAAGTCAATCCTGGTTCAAAGCCCTGTTGCTTTCATGAGCTTTGAGATAATCTCAAGTCATCACATGCCATGCCTGGACATAGATTTCTAGCAGGCTGCTTCAGCTTTTACACTGGTATTGTTCAGTGACAACACAACTGCTGCTGCCAAAGACAGCACTATTCTTGAGCCTGTGTCTGGTGGAAGAGGCACAGTGAGCAAGAAATGGTCTGTAGAAGAAAGGGCCTCCAAGTGTGTGCATGGGCATATGGAAGCTTCCCCTTGATGCCAAATGAGTGAACCGGACCACCTGGGCAATGCCTGTTCCTTCCCTGCAGGCAGGGGACAAGCAGTCCTGTTTTGAGAACCTGGCATGTCTTCCTACAGTTCACAGAGTGCTTCTTGTATTTCAATCCTGTCGTTCCCCACTGTCTAACTGGAAACCAGTGAGCTTTAATGGGATGTTGTGTGGTTATAGCTTTCCTGCCCATCTGATTTCTATCTCCTCTCCTCTCATTTAAGTACCACCAAAGAATGTGCTGGTTTGAGGCTAATTGGAATACTTTAATGAGAGAGATTAGATCATTGGTTGTGAAAATAAAATAATTATGATGTCTATATCATTCATTGGAATGCTGTGGAGGGTTGCAAAGCCCTCATTTGGACAGAATTGTGGCCCAAGGTCCATCAATCGTGGGGTCAAAAGTCCACGGCCTTGTATTTCATTCCCCCTAAACCCAGACAAACTCCTCCACGACAAGGGATAAAAAGCCAAAATATAAACAACCTTCCCCCACTTTGTCTTTGGACATTGCCCTGTCCATTTCTCCTATAATCTGCTCTAACATCTCTGCTCTAATCTCTCCACTTGAGAAATACTGACTTATTTATCAAAGAGATAAATAAAGCCTTGAAAGAGGTTGCATTTCTGTCTTTCAAGCAGAGCCTGTACATAAGACAAACCAAGTGGGTTCAATGATTAGAAAGTAATGACAGATGAACTTTGTGTGAACTATGCTCATCATAATATGGTTAACAACCACATGTCTCCTCTATTCAGCTATCCACTTCCTTAAAGAAGACACTCCCTCTTGAGCATGCACATTGATATTTCTGGGTATCACTGCTGTAAACTGAATCAAGCACTAGTCAATAGAGGAGTAGAATACTAATGAATGTGTATTAAATGAGAAGGACTTACTAAGCTGAGGTTTACAAGTAATTCTGGATTTGTGAGATTGGATGCTTGGTCAGGTGACCAAGCAGATATAGGCCTTGTGTGTCTATATCTTAAAACCTGCAATAAACTCAATATTTCAGCTCTGTGCATACATTGTCATTATAAATACTGGAAATTATTATTCTGGAGGGACAACAAAGAGATAAACCCAGTGCAAAAAGAACACCAAACTGCTGGAGAGGGTCCAGAGGAGGACACAAAGGTGATCAGAGGACTGGAGCACCTCTACTAGGGGGACAGGCTGAGGGCTCCAGGGGGCTAGCAAAAAGCACTAGGCATCACCTCACTTCCAGTCCCTCTTCTGGTGGGATGGGGAGGAGAAAATACAACAAAGACTCAAGGGTGGAGGCAAAGACAGGAAAGGTTCATTCACCACAACCAAATTAGAGCAAGATAATGAGAAATACAACTAGTTTGTAAAAATACCACCCCTCCTATAAAGCAGGAAAGGCTGTGTTCCCAAATGCTTTATCTCCTCCCCTCCTGCAGTCAGCCCACCACAGGTCTTTTCTGCTGCTCCTTTCTGCTCAAGGGGAGGACTCCTCACAGTCCCAGCCTACTGTAACATGGCATCCCTCCTGTGGGTACAGAGCCTCCACAAACTTCTTCAACATATGTCCTTCCCACTGGGCTGCTGTTCCTCATAAACGGCTCCAGTACAGGTCCCTGCAAGGGTCTGCAGTTCTCCTAGTGATGAAGTGCTCCAGCATGGACTTCCTCCAGAGTCAGAACCTTCTTTGGGTACACTCAGTACTCCAGCATGAGGTCTTTCATGGGCTGCAGGCAGGCATCTGCCTCACTGTTGATATCCATGAGCTGTAGGGGTCAGCCTGCATCTCACTGTGGGCTGCAGGGGACTGTCTGCTGCAGACCATCTCTTCCCTCCTTCCTTACTGACCTGGGTGTCTGCATAGTTGTTTCTTTCACATCCCTCTTCCTCTGCAAGAACAAAAGAAGTTACCCAGCAGGTTTTTCCCCTCTGAAATTATGTTCCAGCACCAATGTGTAGCTTAGTCTTGCCCAGAGGTGGGTCCAGCATGGAGCTGGGAGACCTTCTAGAATTTTCATGCATGAGCCACAACAGCAGTTGCTGCCCCCCTGCCTCTGCCTTTTACCAAACCCCCACCAGACTCAAACCCAACACAATACTAACCAAACAACCAGTTCCTGCATGTTGCCCTGCAGCTTCTCTATCCATCTCACATTACTGAAGTGTCATAGGAATAAGGTTTTTTTCCAGCCACCAGCTTATTTACCATCCCACAAACAACTATCAGAGGTCACACAGCGCAGGAAGTTTGTATTTGTCCTGGTGGCCTGAGCCACGAGAGCCAAAATGTTCTGAGATACTTTGAAGAGCTGAGCCACATCTCAGGAATTGAAGTGTTGCAGGGTATTGACACATTTGCACCTACTTCAAGGAAAGAATCCTTACTCCCTCACACCCTGACCCCACCATCTCTCCATGAGCGTTTGAGGACAAATCCTGGTTATTGCAAGTGGGGATGCCACCTGGGCACACTGCTGGCTCATCTTCAGCCTACTATCCACCAGTACCCCCAGGTCCCTTTCCTCCTGGCTGTTCTCTAGCCACTCTGTCCCTAGCCTGTAGCACAACTTGGGGTTCTTGTGGACAAAGTGCAGAACCCTTCCCTTGGCCTTCTTAAATCTCAACCCATTGGCCTCTGCCCACCCATCCAGCCTGTCCAGGTCCCTCTGCAGGGCTCTCCTACCTTCCAACAGATCAATACCTGCTCCTAGCTTGGTGTCATCTGCAAACTTACTGATGCTGGACTCAATCCCCTTGTCCAGATCATCAATAAAGATGTTGAGCAGGACTTGAGCCCAGCACTGACCCCTGGGGAACACCACTAGTGACAGCTGCCAACTGGATGTGGCACCATTCACCACCACTCTCTGGGCTTGGCCATCCAGGCCATTCCTGACCCAGCACAGAGTGAATCTGTCCAAGCCATGAACTGCCAGCTTGGCCAGGAGCTTCATGTGCCAGATGATGTCAAAGGCTTTGCTGAAGTCCAGGTTGACTACGTCCACAGCCTTCCCCACATTCACCAGGTGGGTAACCTGATCACAAAAGGAGATCTGCCCTTCCTAAACCCATGCTGGCTGGGCCTGATCCCTTGGCCATCCTGTAGGCACTCAAGGTGACCTGTTCCATGCCCTTGCCTGGCACTGAGGTCAGGCTGACAGGTCTGTAGTTTTCTGGCTCCTCCTTACGACCTTTCTTGTGGATGGGATCACATTGGCAGCTTCCAGTCTTCGGGGACCTCTTCAGTGAGCCAGGACTGCTGATAAATGATGGAGAGTGGCTTGGCCAGCTCAACTGCCAGCTCTCTCAGCACCCTAGGGTGGATCCCATCCGGTCCCATGGACTTGTGAGGATCCAAGTGGCTCAGCAGGTGCCTTCTTCCTCATGGATTTCAGGGGGACTATACCAGACCCTGACTCCATTTGCCACTTCAGGAGTCCAGTTGTCCTGGAGACAACCTGTCTCACTTTTGAAGATTGAGGCAAAGAAGGTGTTAAGCACCTCTGCCTTTTCCTCATCCTTTGTCACTATATTCCTCTCTCTATATAATAAGGACTGGAGGTTTTCCTTGGCCTTTCTCTTGCCATTCATATATTTATAGAAACATTTCTTATTTTCCTTAACCGCAATGAAGGGTCAGCATTAAGCTGTGTCCCTAAGCATCAGCTCCACAGGCTGCTTGAACACCTCCAGAGATGGTGGCTCCAGCACTGCCCTGGTCAGATCTTTCCAACATTTGATAACCCTTCCAGTGAAGAAATATTTCCTCGTATCCAGCCTGAACCTCCCCTGGTGTAGCTTGAGACCATTTCCTCTGCTCTTGTCCCTTGCCACCATGCAGAAGAGACCTCCCCCTCCTCACTCCAACCTCCCTGCAGGGAGTTAGAGAGAACAATGAGGTCCCCCCTCCGCCTCCTCTTCTCTAGCCTGAACAGTCTTCTTTAGTTTGAATAGTCTTTAAGACATCCCAGTAGATGCCTGCATTGAGAGGCTTTCATCAACCACCCCAGGAAGGCCTCTTCTTCTCCATTGGTTGATCTGTAGAGGACTCCTACTTCAATACCACCTGTGCTGAGCTGTCATTTGGTCCTTACTCAGAAACTCTCAACCAGTTCATCACCAGTAGCAGAACTAAATAACACACATGTAAGCCACCTCTTTACACAGAGCCTTCCTCTGTGTCTTCCCATTCTCTCTTTCTTGAAGTGTTTGTTTCCCTCCACTGCAGCACACCAGTCATGGGGTTGATCCCCACCATCTCTTCTCAGTCCCAAAGTGATTATAGCTCTGGGCTCTGCAGAGATTTCTTCTTTACCCTGCTGCTTTCCCATGTGCATATTTAGGATGGATCCTGATTCTCCCTGCTTTTACAGCACCATTCTTGCATGGTGAGCCATGGAATTGGAGGATGGTGCTGGAAAGAAGGAGATGGCAGAGGCTCATGCAGAACTCAGACTTTGGCTATTTTACATCAAAAAGCAGAAAATACTTACAAAAGGAAAACTTTTTGTGTCTTAAGCAGCTTGATTTGACCTGAAGAATGTGTTTAGAATGGTATTGTCTGAGTTTGTGTTTGGGAAATCTGGATAGGGTTGCACTGTACTGTGTTGGATGAGGCTGATTTCGGTTTTGTTGGGTTAGGTTAGGCTTGTCGTTGGTTTGTTTTTTCTTTTAGGGATAGGAATCATCCTGAGTGCTCCTCTTAGCAAGGAGCTGAGCACCATTGTTCTTTGTGGCTCCAGAACAGAATAACTCTCAGGTGTCCTGAACATACTTTCTTACTGGCTTCCCATATATTCTCCTTTGCTTTCCATCTTTCCTGTCTTTACTTCCCTTCCCTCTCCCCCTTTCTTTTCCTCTTGCCCTTTCCCTTTTCTTTCAGTTGAGGATTTGGGTTAGAGCTAGAGTTGGAGTTAGGGTTAGTTGTAGGGCAGAGGACATCAGACATAGTCCTGATCTTTCCACCAGATCAAAGGAAACTCCCAGAAGGAATGATAATTCCCTCGGTGCTGGGGGATCTCCTAACAGCAGCTAATAGAGAGGATCCCATATCTCTGCTCTGAGGGAGGGAGGTGAGGATTGGTTATGGCACAGTTATCATCTCCAAGCAGGCCTTTCTCAGCACAGACAAAGGGCTCTTTCATCCTCCCCTCACATGACAGCATAAGAGGGAAGAATTGGTATGTATTTGCTCAGAAGTTACAACAGGGGGATAGTCACTAGGTTGCTAAAAGATAAGGTCTGGGTGAAACAGGGCTTGCAAGTATGTGCATGAGCAGTAGGGGAAAATGTTATGTAACAGATTCCAAAATAAAGGAGGAGCTCCATTGTCCTTTGTTCAGTCTTCTGGGACATCCTGGCCATCCGTCACAGAATTCTGAACCCATATATACCGAGAGCTTAGGGAGCTGTGTTGGAAGGGCAACAGTCTTACCACCATGACGGTGCAGGTCCCAGTGGACTTGATGATCTATGAGGTCTCTTCCAACCTTGGTGATACTGTGATACCTACCTTAAGAAGATAATGCCTGCCAGCCCTGCCATCTACGCATCTCAGGAGTTTTACCGGTCAGTCAGATAGGCTGGGCATAACCTGCTCTTTGGTCAATAGCATTGACTTGGCATTCCTTATCATATAACTTTCTCTCTATGATTTTAGTACTTGAGCTATGGTAAACTGTTGAAACTGTACCCATAAGGGGGTACCCATGTATGCTCATGTTCCCAGTGGAACAGACTGATGCTCCAATGCTTGTCATCTCTATGGACTTGCATTGGATTTACTCTAGTCCAGTGCTTTTCTTCTACTGAGATGCTTAGAAGGGGACAAGGACTTCACAGGTAGCCTCAACTTATTGACAGTGCTCTTCCTAATGGCATACTGGATCCTGTTGGCCTCCTTTAACTTAGATTCCCAGGTCCCTTTCTGTCAAGCTACTTTCCAGTTGGTCAGTTCCTCCTGTATATTGGTGCATAAGGATCTTCTTCCTCAATACAAGACTTTGTTTTTCTTCTTTATTGAAAAGTTGACCTTTCCTGTCAACCTTTCTCTCCAGTTTGTCACAATCAACTGGCAGCAAGACTGTGTGCTGTGTCACAAAAGCACAGCATGGTTTGGGTTGAAAAGGACACCTATATAACCTTTGCCACCGTGGGCAGGAACTTCTTTCACTAGATCACGTTAGTCAAATCCCATCCACCCTGACTTGGACCACTTTCAGCGATGGAACATCCCCAAGTTCTCTGGATGACCTGTTACAGTGTCTCACAGCTCTCACAGTAAAACATTTCTGCCCTATGTTCAGTGTAAGTTTCTACTCTTTCACTTTAAAACCATTGCCCCTTGTTCAGTCATTGCAGATCTTTGTAAATTGTCAGTTGGAAGATGTCATCTTTCCAATTCTAATTCCATGGAGACCTCAAGTTTCTGGGTAGGCTTGTATAGCCACCAGTTAGTCAGGGTGACCATCAGGGCTGCAGCCTAAGCCTGTGGGTGAGTAAAGCAGGCAGAGACCTAAACTGGCAGATCTGCTGGGGTGCTTCCAACGAAGGCCACTCCCTGCTTGCATATCCTAGTCACTGGTGCTACCTAGGGACCAGTTACACATGCTTGAACTGGCTAGAGGAACAGCCAGCATTACCCAGGTCTTGCCCCTTCCTCTCCTTTCAGTACACCTGCTGCCTGCCCACCTGTCCCTCCCCTACACAGAGCCCAAGGGTGTTAAGCAACCACAAATCCCCTCAAACACAGCCCAGCTACCTCACAAGCCTAATGTTCCCCTCAGTACAATGCAACTGCTACCACCGTCATCTATCTGCAGTTTAACTGCATCATCCACTCCTCTAGGATTTCTATTGTCTGTACACTTCCTGAGGGGTCACCCTGACTTGTTGTCCAGGCCATCAATAGAAAATGTTAAACAATACAGAAACCATCACCAATCACCATCAGTGCCTAAGTGCCCAGTCTCTAGCAGGAGTTTATGCCACTGATGGGAGCCCTCTGGGCCTGACACTCGGGGTGTTCTTGTTTGGTTGCTGCAAACCGAAACGGGAGTATCCAAAGAGTCCATGGGTTGGCAGCAGAACAACCATGGAGGTTTTTTGGGTTCTAACTCCGCTGTTGCCTCTCCCGGTGTTCATTCAGTCCTCCCTGGTCTCAGCTAGAACAGAACCAGTTCCTGGTTCAGTGACTGGACGGTGCTTTCTGATGGCAATGCCAGATTCCCGCAGACAGAGGCTGCTTCTAGCAGTCATGAAGGTGATCTTCGGAGCTACTGCCAAGGCAGGGCTGGAGAAAGGTTCTTACTCAGACTTGCTCCTCACCAAGGTCACTGCTAAGTCTTGTGTGCCAAGCTGTCACAAAGTGCATGTCACTCCTGCAGGGAGCAGCAGGCAGGACAAGTGGTGCTAAACTGATTAACAAGAGATCCCATTCCATCTACATCATACTCAGATTAAAGCTGAGGGATCACATGGGTGAAGACGCTCATCTTCTTCAATGATCAGCATCTGAGGACAATGCACATTCTACATTCAATCTCAATCTATGCATTCCTTCATCCAGTTCCCATCTGCTGCTAAATCCACTCTGGGACTTCCCCAGTGCCTGCCCTCAGCATCAGTGGTGACCTGATTGTCACTGAGGAATTTTGATATTTGTTTTTTATGGTTTTATATGCTTAATTGTTTTCTTATTAATATTATTTTATTTTATTTTTATTGTTAGTCTCTCATTAAATCTGGTTTCATTTTCTTTTCTGAAATGTGAGTCTTACTCTTTTTCTCTTATTCCATTGATCTCTTTCTCCTCACCTTTGGGAAGGGAGAAGGGTTAACAGAAAACATTCTTACTTAATAGCCCAGCCTTAACCTTTGGCAGCTGCTGGGCCTGACAAAAGCAAAAGAAATCTTGTCTGTGTCTTTTGGGGCTCGTTAAATCTGCACAGACAAAAAACAAAATCAAAACAGAAATGAAGAAAAAAATAGCAGGTGTGGGTAAGCAGGGATGAAAATTTTCATTTGGATGCATGGAATTGGGCTCTGCAGGGCATTTTCTTGTTATTAGCAAAGAAACTCTAATTCCTAAGTGGATATAATAAAGAAAACTACCCTGCAAACACAAGATTTCTAACCATCAAGCCCCCAGGGTAAAGCAAGAAACTTTTCATAACTAGACTCACTACCTCAAGGAATCAATGCATTTGCACCTGTAGCTAACCGCACATTGCCTGTTAGGTTTTCGACTACAGGTGTCATGTTCCAGCCACGGCAGTAACCTTCTTGTAGACAGTGGGAGGCTCTTACATTTATGAAAGCCATGGGTTCTCAGCCTCCCGTCACAAGGCCAGAGCTTCCATTCCATGGCTAACCTAAGAATCCTCTTCTGAACTTTCTCCAGTTTATTACCACTTCTCCATGGATCACCAGAAAGTCTTCTTTCCCCTTTTTGCAAACTGGGGCAATTTTTCGCTCTCATTAATCATCATGAAGCTCCATTGAGTTCTTATTCCTGAACTGGAGAGCTTGTGAATTTCATCCTTCTTTCCTTTGGGCCCTGTGGCCATATCCAGATTGTGGTGTTCACCAGCATGGTTTAAGCCAGAAAGCTTTCCTCAATTTGTAGTTCCCAGGTGACTGCAGATTGGCAAACATGACTCTCATCTACAATAAGGGCTGGAAGGAGGGTGTGGGGAACTACAGAGCTGTCAATCTGACCTTGGTGCCAGGGAAGGTCATGAAGCAGATCATCTGGAGGGCCATTATGGCTACCAGGGATCAAGCTCAGTCAGCACAGATCTGTAAAGGACAGGACCTGCTTGGCAAACCTGATCTCCTTCTACAGCAATGTGACACAACAGTGGACGAGGGAAAAGGCTATGAGTGTTGTTTACCTGAACTTCAGTAAAGCCTTTGACATTGTTTCCTACAGCATCTTTCTGCAGAAACTGCTCATGGCTTGGATGGGGGGAGGCTTCACTTGGTTTAAAAGTGGCTGGATGGCCAGGCCCAAAAAGTGGCAGTGAATGGAGTTAAAGACTGTTGGTGGCCACTTACAACTAGTGTTCCCCAAAGCTCTGTACTGGGGATAGTTCTCTTACCATGGCAAAAAGGAGGCTCAGTGGAGACCTTAGTGCTCTCTACAAATCCCTGAAAGAAAGATGGATTGAGGGCCTGCCAGAGAAATCCAGTTTCTGGGAGTTCGATGGCAGGATGACTGACACCATATCCCTATGGATGTGGTGAATAAGGCAGCCACTATGCTGGAACCACTAACCAGAAGGAGACACAATCCTTCCTGGGGGTTGTGGGCTTTTGGAAGATGCACATTCCTGGGTACAGTCAAAGCCACTCTTCAACATTACCAGAAAGAGAGATAACTTTGAGTGGGGACCTGAGCAGCAGGTGGCATTTGACCAGATCAAATGAGGGGTGGTCCCTGCCATGGCCTTGGGACCAGTTTGAACCATCTCAGAGATTAAGAACATTCTCTATACAGCAGCCGGTGAGAATGATCCTAGCTGGAACTTGTGGCATAAAGCTCCTGATGAGACATGAGGCACCCACTGGGGTTCTGGAGCAAGGCGTACAAAGGCTCAGAGGCCAATTATACCCCCACAGAGAAAGAAATCCTAGCTGCCTATGAGGGAGTTAGAGCTGCCTCTGAGGTGATTGAGATGGAGTCACCACTCCTTTTAGCTCCAAGGTTTCCAGTCCTGACTTGGATGTTTAAAGGGAAAGGTTCAACTCCGCACCATGCCACAGATGCCACTTGGAGTAGCTCAGAGAGCTAGGATGGGGACTCTCGAGTGCCCAGGCATTGTCGAGGTCATCACCAACTGGCCAGAGGGCACTGACTTCAGAATGCCAGCAGAAGAAAAGGCAGTGACCCGTGCTGAGGAAGCCTCCCCATACAGTGACCTTTCTGATGAGGACAAGGCATATGCTCTGTTTACAGACGGATCCTGCTGTCTTGTAGGCAGCAAGCAGAGATGGAAGCTGTTGTCTGGAACCCTACACGCAGAGTTGCGGAGGCAAGAGATGGAGAAGGTGAATCCAGCCAATATGCTGAGGTAAAAGCCATCCAGCTGGCCCTGGACATTGCAGAGTGAGAACAGTGGCCAATGCTATACATCTACACCAACTCCTGGATGGTAGCAAATGCCTTATGGGGGTGGCTGAAGGAGTGGAAGAGAAATGACTGGCAGAGAATCTGCATGCCTGGACAAACTACCAGTTAAAATCAGACACATCAGTGCTCACATCCCAAAGAGCAGAGCCACTGAAGAACAGCAGCATAACTACCAAGCTGACTTGGCTGCCCACATCTCCCAGATATACCTGAACTGGAAACACAAAGGGGAACTGTTCTTCGCTCGGTGGGCTCATGACTCTTCTGGCCACCAAGGAAGAGATGCCACATACCAATAGGCCTGAGACAGGTCCATGGACATACCCATGGGTGCCATAGCTCAGGTTATCCATGGCTGTGACCTCTGTGCCACCATAAAGCAAGCCAAGCGCATGAAGCCTTTGTGGTACGGGGGACAGTGGTCAAAGTACAGGTATGGGGAGGCCTGGCAGATCGATTACATCACTGCCTCAGTCTCACAGTGGCAAGCAGTATGTGTTAACCATGGTAGAAGGAAGCAGTGGGTGGCTGGAAACCTACCCAGTACCTCATGCTACTGCCCGTAACACCATTCTGGGTCTGCAGAGCCACATCCTGTGGAGACACGGTACCCCAGAGAGAATAGAGTCAGACAATGGGACCCATTTCAAGAACCACCTTGTAAGCAACTGGGCAAAAGATCATGGGATAGAATGGGTTTACCACATCCCATACTACCCACAAGCTGCAGGAAAGATTGAGCGACACAATGGCCTGCTGAAAACCACCCTGAAGGCTATGGGAGGTAGAACTCTCAAAAACTGGGAGAAGCACCTTGCAGAAGCCACCTGGCTGGTGAACAGCAGGGGATCAGTCAACAGAACTGGTCCTGATCATTCTGCCCTACTGCCCACAGTTGAGGGAGATGGAGTTCCTGTAGTCTGCAAAAGGAATCTGCTGGGGAAAACTGTGTGGGTTGCTCCTGCTTCTGGAGACAAATCTATCACAGAGGTGGTATCTGCTGAGGGTCCTGGTCACACATACTGGGTAATGCTTGAAAATGGTACTATCGAGTGTGTTCCCCAGAGAAACCTCACCTTAGCTGAAAAGGTCTAAATCTCAGAGTTGTTTCCATGTAATCTTGTATCATAGTTGTATAATTGTTGTGTAATAATTGTATTATACTCTCCTGAGGCTGCCTTCTGTCCTCATCTTCCCACCAGTTGTGGACAGAGCTCCCTGAACTCGTATCAAAGCACCGAAAATAATCAAGCAGGCAAAAGGAGGACCAAAAAGCCTCAGGAGAAGGGAGTGTGAGTCTCTGGCGTAGTGATCATGGTGCTGTGACATCTCTCAGGGTGAGACTTGCTGCCCACCACTGCAGGTATTCAAGATCCAACCTCCTTTCTTCTGCCCCTGGATGCAGCACATCTCCCTGCTTGCTCAGCGCACAGGGAAGTTGTCACTGCCTGCCCCGAGCAGCTTCTCTGGCTGAGGACAGAAGCAGGCCTATGGACTGGGCGCAGGTGACAACAGATCCCGAGGTGGCAGGAAGAGCAGGACAGCTGTGCTGAGCTGCACTGTGCAGGGCGCCTTCGAGGGCACCTTCAGGCAGGGAGCTCTGGCCTTTGTGAGCCCGAATCTCAGCTGAGTCCTGGCATTTGAGAGCCAGGTTTGTGACTCCTTTCCTCTTGGCGATGCACCTTGCTGCTCACAGGTGTTTTGGAGGCAAGGAGCAGCTGAGCTGCTCAGCAGTGAAGCAAGGCCTCTTGCACGCAAGCATGGAGCCAGGCTTATTTGTCCTTACTTTCCCACTAAAATTGCTGAATACAGGGGAAATCCTGCTGCCCTTGACAAGGTAGACAATTTCAGAGAACAGAGCAGAGTTGAATACAAGCTATGAAAAGAGATGTAATGTTGTTGGTTCTTGAACAGAGTTTAAGAATCACATTTGCTCTGACATCCCAAGCAGCACAGCCCCACCAGCTGTCTTACACCTGAAACTATAGTGGCTCATCTCCACGATTGCACAGAGGGGTCTTAGTGCTAGCAAGGGAGGGAGGACACCTCCACGGTCTGAGAATCTTGACAGCATTCAGAAAGTGTACCCCACTTTAGGTGTCATGAATGCAGACTGTGCTCAAGGTCTCTGCCAGAATGCTTGGGTACTCACCTCTGAGCTTCTGCAGTGCAATCCTTAGGGTTTTCTGATGCTTCTGCCCAGGGAGACTCGGTAAGGAAAGTATCTTCAGTATAGACAGAATGCCCACACAGGTGCTCTGAGCCTTCTCTCAGAAACAAGGGAAGTATCTGCACAAGTTGTATGTTTTACATCAGGAGGCTGAGCTGCAGGAAAGAGTTAAAAGGGCTTAATTGATTAGTTAAAAATAAAGTTAAAAGTATAAGAGCTGAGTCTGGGGAGAGGCAGACTGCTCCAGAGTCATGTTCCAGTTGCAGACAACTCAGAGAATGAGCTGCCTGGACCCTGGTAATCCACAAACCCAGGGCTCTGCCAGAGTCGCCATGCTCCAGCCTTACAACCAGTGACAGTGGGGAAGCACTAACAGCTATGGACAGCCCTGACCGAGATGCACAAGGAGTACCAGCAGTACACAATGGGCATGGAAAACAGAAATGACATGCCAGCAGTGAGTGACTCTCTACTAGAAAGCACCAAGGCCTGACAGGGAGTGGTGGGCACTGTGCCGCCTTCTAGGAGCTAAGGTTGGCAATGGTGCTGAGCTCATTAAGAGCACCCATTATTGCTACTCTTTCACATGGGCACAAATGACACCGCAACCCAAACCAGGGCAGAATCAAGAAAGTACTCTGGTGCAACAAGTGAAAAATGTTGGGGCCTAAGTCATCTTTTCCTTTATTTTATCAGTCAGAGACATGGAGGCAGCCAGAAATAGGTGTGTAAAGCATCACCCTCTGGCTACATGGCTGGTGCCATTGTGAGAGTTTTGGGGTTTACAGCAATGGGACATTCTTTGCTGAGCACAACCAGTTAGGCAGGGATGGAATCCATCTGCCTAGTATGGGCAAGTGGATCCTTGACCAGCTTAGTTAAACAGTCTGTAAACTGAAGAATTTGTGGGGTGGGAGCCAAAATGGTAATGCTTAAGAAACAAGATGCTCTCCACTCCAGGATGTCCTCCAGCACCTGCAGACCTAGCTGGAGCAAGTCCCCCTGCAGCGTTATGGGCAGAAGTAGGGAGAAGGGGCAACCAAGGCCCTTGCACTTGCCACAGCAGGCTCAACGCCAGGATTTCAGAGGGGCATGTTTCCTGCTCAGGAAGGCAAGTACAGGATAGGTGAAGGGAAGGATGCTGAGGACTGGCAGTGCAGGCATGGCTGTGGCAGGTCCACACTGTACTAGTGAGAGCAGAGTGGCGCAGCGGAAGCGTGCTGGGCCCATAACCCAGAGGTCGATGGATCGAAACCATCCTCTGCTAACTGTGTTTTGCTTTGCTCCTCTCTTCAAGAAGCTTTCAGCTGCTCTGGGCCCTCCTCTTCCTTCACACCATCCTCTCTAACACTGACCACTTTTCCTTTTTGCCTTCTTAGCAGATACCACTGAAATGAATCCCAAAACTCAGGCAGAGTTCTGCAGTAGGTATGTTTTATTACAGCGCTGGGTGCAGCAGGATGGCTCCATCAATCCTGCACACCCCATGCTGGCACATGCCACAGTTTATGTCACAAGAGCAGGCATATTCATAATAGGAGGGAGGGTTGTTACAATTATTTCTTGGAGTTCATTGACATAGATATTTTCCCATTTTCCACCCCAGTTTCAATCCTGGTGGTCTGGAATGGTTATCTGCGAAGACCATCCCACACAGTCTTCCTCACAGAGTCTTTCTCATCTCTGGTCAGCAGACCCTTCTTTGTTGCTGATGTCAGCATATCTCTGCTTCTCATTTATCTCTTTCCCACTTTTCGTAGTCACTGCAGGCCTGGGCCTTTACAAGATTGCTTATCACAAATCTCAAGGAGTAGCTGCAGACACTTCTTCAGTAGCTCTTTTTTAGGTTTGCATATTAGCTACTGATTACTATAAACAAACATTTCTACAGAGTTTGATGTTTCAAGGTTTGTCAAAATGAGCATCTGGTCTATGAGACCTTTTTACCAGCATTCCTTGATTTTTCTTATATCACCACTCACAAAATCCACCCTCAGCAGGGTGGATGAACGTCTGTGGAGCACAGATACAGCTCCTCTTACAGCCACATGGAAGCCCTGGGGAAATCGGTGTTTCTCACTTCCAATCAAGGCATCTCAGTTCCCAAATTCCCAGCTGCAGGCAAGGTGTTCCATGAATCTGCATCTGGGAAAGGCAAGGCTGATCCTGCTCTGGGAAACACCAATGGGATCAGCAGGTGTTCCCCAAGAGTCAGGTAAACAAGTCAGATGTGAGGGAGGAAAGATGAACCTGGGTTAGGGGTGAGGAAAGGTACTCTTTTTTTCCATTAGATTAATCTGTTTTAATTGGCCCCAAATTACTTTTCCCCAGGCAAGCCTGATTTGCCCAGGACAGCTTTTGCTAAGCCACATTCTTGTGTTTATCCTGGGCCATTAGTTCCTAATCCAGCTATGAGTGGCCTGCAGCCCACCGAAGGTGGGTCAAGGAGTGAGCAGCTGAATGGGTGTTTACCTGAGCTCACAGCACCGCATTTCCATGTAGACCAAGGCACAGCCACTTGTGCAGTACATGAATGGCTGCTGGAGGAAGAAGCAGCAGGCAGCCCTGGGAGGCTGAGCAGCTGCAGGTGCTGCAGTCACTCCCTGGGATCCTGGGTTCAAGTGCTCCTCCTGACAGGCTCTTTTCCCTTGGCTTCCTCCCGTTTGCCTTGCTCCTCCACGCACTCTGTTCTCCAGCCTGTGCTGGAGCTCTTGCTGCAGGCCGAAGATGCCACCAGTAGCAGGAGGTGCTGATGAGAGGAAAAGTGGGTGGAGATTCTCTGCATTTCACCTTTCCACTCTCCCCTGCAAAGCTCATGTTCTGCAGGCCTCTCCCTGGAAATTCTTCAAATATCCACCCACACAATCCTCTCTCCCTACTGCCAGTTTACCTCCCAATGACTCTTCTGTTTCAAAGGCATTTCAGGGAGTCAGAGATTGCATCCTCCTGCTTCAAGCAGCATCACACCAGCTGATCAAGTTTTGCCCTTTTGGGCCATGAAAGACCTTGTGAGCCTCTCTGTACTGCTGCTCCCACTCCTGAGCATTGTCAGTGCAGTCCCTTTTGTGCGTATAGTCAGATACACAGGGCCTGTTCAATTATTGACCACCACTCTCATCCTCCAGCCAGCAAGTGACCTCCTAGTAGGCACTGGGAGGCTCTTGCTAAGCTTTTTCCTCCTCCATCTCAGCAAGACTTGAGTCTTCAGGCTCTGCTCACAAGTCCAGAACCTGCGATAACTCAGAGTTTAGTTAAGGACTTCTCAGGGTTAGGCTAATGATTGGACTTGATGATTGTAAGTCTTTGTACAGGGTTAAACCTCCTGGGGGGGAGTGATCTTGAACCTGACTCCAGGTGATCTTGACACCTCCCTAGGGGTAGGTCTGAACACTGCCAGGTGATTGTAGTTTAGCCCACTCCCCCTTCCTGTCTAGGATCCATAAAAGCAGGAGGACTTCCTGTTTGTCTCTCTCTCACTCTCCCCTGCCTTCCTGCTCATGAGAAATCAACATTCCTGTTTCATGCTCCTCTTTGTCTTACCACACGGCCATCATCACCACAATGTGGACAAAACCCATTGCCATCAAATCTGGTTGTATATTTACATATTTTGTATCTTATTTCCCCTTTCCTATCCCTTTGTAACTTCCCTACCTCATATACCTTCTATTTATTGTTAATTTTTTCTTCTTTTAACTTCCAAATCACGGTGAGATTATTTATTTGGGTCTGAATACCTTTCCTCTCTCTCTGTCCATCTAATCCCTTTTCTTTGGGAGGGAAGGGCATCCTGTAAATTGGTTCTATCAAATATATTTGAGTATCTGGGAATTTTAAATTAGAACTGAGACAGTCTTTTCCAACCAAAATTGTTCCACAATTCTCTGATTCCTCACCTACTTTAAACAGGAGCTCTTGAAGGCACAGGAGCTGACAGTTCCCATGTGCCGAAAGATGAGCCGGCGGGGAAGGCGACCAGCCTGGATGAGTAAACAGCTCCTGAAGGAATTGGGGGAAAAAAAGAAGGTGTATCACCTCTGGAAGGAGGGGAAGGCTTCTCCTGACGTGTTTAAGGAGGTAGCCAGATTATGCAGGAGAAAAATTAGAGAGGCTAAGGCCCAGCTAGAACTTAGGCTGCCACCTCTGTGAAAGATAACAAAAAGCACTTTTATAAATGTATCAGTGCTAAAAGGAAGGGCAAGAAGAGCCTCCACTGCTTACTGGACCAGGAGGGGAACACTATAAGTGATGATGTAGAAAAGGCTGAGGTCCTGAATGCCTTCTTCGCCTCAGTTTTCAACAGTAAGGAGGGAGGAGTTCAGGGCAAGTGGCCTCTTGAACTGGGGGATGGGGTCGGGGAGCGGTGTGTTCCCCTGGAAATTCATGAAGAATTAGTTCAGGACCTGCTGAGCCATTTGGACACCCACAAGTCCATGGGACCAGATGGGATCCATCCCAGGGTGCTGAGAGAGCTGGCAGCTGAGCTGGCCAAGCCGCTCTCTATCATTTTCCAGCAGTCCTGGCTCACCAGAGAGGTCCCAGGAGACTGGAAACTGCCAACGTGGTCCCCATCCACAAGAAGAGTCGGATGGAGGAACCTGGGAACTACAGACCTGTCAGCCTGACCTCAGTGCCAGGGAAACTGATGGAGCAGGTTAGCTTGGGGGTGATAAGAGCACACCTAAGGGATGGCAAAGGGCTCAGGTCCAGCCAGCATGGGTTTAGGAAGGGCAGATCCTGCCTTTCTAACCTGATCTCCTTCTATGATCAGGTGACCCACTTGGTGGATGTGGGGAGGCCTGTGGATGTGGTCTATCTGGACTTCAGCAAGGCCTTTGACACTGTCCCCCACAGCAAACTGCTGGCTAAGCTGTCAGCCCATGGCTTGGATGGCAACACTCTGTGCTGGGTTAGGAACTGGCTGAAGGGCCGAGCCCAGAGAGTGGTGGTGAATGGTGCCACATCCAGCTGGCGGCCAGTCACTAGTGGTGTCCCTCAGGGATCAGTGCTGGGCCTCATCCTCTTTAACATCTTCATAGATGATCTGGATGAGGGCATCGAGTCAGTCATCAGCAAGTTTGCAGATGACACTAAGCTGGGGGCAGATGTGACTGAGTTAGAAGGCAGAAGGGCTCTGCAGCGGGACCTTGACCGCCTGGACAGATGGGCAGAGTCCAATGGGATGGGGTTCAATAGCTCCAAGTGCAGGGTGCTGCACTTTGGCTACAACAACCCAATGCAGAGGTACAGGCTGGGGTCGGAGTGGCTGGAGAGCAGCCAGACAGAGAGGGATCTGGGGGTACTGATTGATACCCGCCTGAACATGAGCCAGCAGTGTGCCCAGGTGGCCAAGAGAGCCAGTGGCATCCTGGCCTGCATCAGGAATGGTGTGGTCAGCAGGAGCAGGGAGGTCATTCTGGCCCTGTACTCTGCACTGCTTAGACCACACCTTGAGTACTGTGTCCAGTTCTGGGCCCCCCAGTTTAAAAGGGACGTTGAGATGCTTGAGCGTGTCCAGAGAAGGGCAACGAGGCTGGTGAGAGGCCCTGAGCACAAGCCCTATGAGGAGAGGCTGAGGGAGCTGGGATTGTTTAGCCTGGAGAAGAGGAGGCTCAGGGGTGACCTTATTGCTGTCTACAACTACCTGAGGGGAGGTTGTGGCTAGGACGAGGTTGCTCTCTTCTCTCAGGTGGCCAGCGCCAGAATGAGAGGACACAGCCTCAGGCTTCGCCAGTTGACATTTAGGCTCAAGGTGAGGAGAAAGTTCTTCACTGAGAGAATCATTGGACACTGGAATGGGCTGCCCGGGGAGGTGGTGGAGTCGCCGTCCCTGGGGCACTTCAAGGCAAGGTTGGACGTGGCACTTGGTGCCATGGTCTAGCCTTGAGCTCTGTGGTAAAGGGTTGGACTTGATGATCTGTGAGGTCTTTTCCAACCCTGATGATACTGTGATACTGTGCATAGGTGGGAGTAAAGAACCACCAATAAGAAGCCAATGGGGACATTTTAGGGCCTGGGGTGTTTCCCTCCATCTTTGTTGACAGGACAGAAACATCCTTGTGCAATCCCACCACAGAGTGCACAAGGTCCAGTGATTTTTTTCAGGAGGACCACATCCAGGAAGCACCAGCCTCAAAAGAGGTCTTCCTGTGCACAGAGGAAGAGGGGACATCAACAACGAGGTTTCAGAGCATCAACAAGGAGGTATAAGACCACAGTGGAGTCTGTTGTGATTGAGGGAGATCATGAAGGAGATTTGTTCAGCCTGAAGAAGGGAAGGTGAGGGGGCTTCTGTTGTGTGAAGGTGGCTCTCTAGATTGCCAAGAGCTGTCCTCAGCCAGAAAGACCTCAGGAGTGTGAGACCTAGGAGTGGCCTGGCCTCCTGTGTGAGCCAGCCTGGTGTGAGCTGCAGCTGTCAGATGCCAGGGAGCTCTGGGTGATTTCTGGGTGGTTTCTGCCTGGCCCACGGAAGATGGTTAAGGAGTTGTGCCAGTTTGAAGCAGGGTGGAATGTTTTGGTGAGAAAAAAACCTAGATGATAGGCTGTGGAAAGGAAAACAATGGTGATGTCAACTCCCCTCACAGTCTCGCTGAGAGGTATGGGAACAAGAAAGTAAACATTAGATAGCACTTTCGCCATTTTGTCCTCACTTTCGGGCTGGGCTTTGACTGAACTGCATCTCCCTAACCTCTCCTGCCACTCACCTTTGCTTCTTAACCTCTTGGCTGAACCTCTATTCTTCTCAGGACTGGGGTAAGGTTGACAGGGGCAGGGGGAAGGTGCAGGGGTGGTTGAGAGCCCCTCCCGGGGACTCAGGTTTCTGGGAGGGGAGTTGTGTTTCTGTATTACCTTTTACCTTGTATATTTTTGTATATTTCTGTATATATTGTAAATATCTGCTTGTATATTGTGCTAGCTGTAAATAAATAGCTTCATTTATATTCCCAGAACCGTCTGAGTCTAGTCTGGGTACCTTTTAAAGTGTGTGGGGGGCAGGGTACATCCAAACCACCACATATTTTAATTTGGCTTCCCCAACGTGGGGCAAATTCATTTGAGTGACTGTTAATTAACTCTGGGAATCAGAATGAAGCTAATGAAGCAGCTATTTTACTTGGTGAGGGCTATTGTGTGGCCTGTTTTCTGTTTTCTTGTGCACAATTGGATCAAAGACCAAATCGGTTATTTCTTGCTTAACGTAGTTTTTAAGAAGGTCAAAGCTAAGCTTACAGGCATTTTATGGTCCTAGAGTGATTTCATTCTTGGGTATGCTGGTTTTAATGTCACTGAAAATCTTACCAGTAACATTACAGGGGTAATTGCCAATAATATTACAAGCAATCAAAAGACTGCTTTAACTACAGCCCTCATGAGCGTGATTCAACCCTGAACTGAGATGCTGGACCCTTGTAAAGATTTTTACACAAAGCAGACTGTGGCAGGTCTGATGTGTGTCAATTTATGTCTTATAGTTTTGATTTTCATATTAATTCTGGCTTTATGTGTGAAAAATTTGAATGCAATACCTGCAAAAACTAGGAAAGTGTCTGTCTCAAAACCAAAAGGAACAGTTTTGCAGCAACCAAATCAAAACACAGATAATTCGGGAACACCACCTCTCTCCCAGTCAGGGGCACAGCCAGGGATAGTCCCTGTACCTCCTTCTCCAGATTCTGGAAAAACTGCCAATGCTCCTAACAACAATGACAGCAAAGATAATAACACATCAGGGTTGGCAGGCATCCGAGGAGCACAGGCAAACACTCAAAATCAGAATGTCCCATCTGCTGATAACACTAATAATAACAATAGCCCAGTCAGTCCAAGTCCGAATCCACAGCCCGAACCAGCAGACCAGAACCCTGTTAGTTCTAAGTCAGATCTGAACTCACAGACCCCAGGTCAGACCCCCAATGATTCAAACCCTCCGGTAGACATGTCAAAGTCTGTTGCTGTGCAGGCCTTTTTGGCACCTGCTAAGGTGAAAGCCAAGACACAGTTTTTGACAAAGTGTGATTCAAAGGAGGATGTAAGAGAGGGGACCTGTGGTGAGCAAGAGGAGGAAGAGGAGGCATTTAGTCTTTGGGTCCTAGCGAACATGCTGAGATCGCAGTACTCAAATGAGAAGAGCGCTGTGAGGTTGACTGCCAAGAAAGAGGATGGTTCCAATGAGTTTAAGAGTGCTATGAGGAAGGTTCTGTTTCTAGGCCAGGGACAACCAGATCAACAAGAGGAAGAGGAGGAGGAGGATGACATCCAGGACTCCAACGATCCACTCAGAGAAGTCAGGGAAGTTAGAGAGGAATACTCAAGGGAATCAGGTGAGCCAATCCTAAGCTGGCTAGTGAGATGCCGTAGCATTGGTGCTAATGCCCTGCAGGTAGGAGACAAGTCTGCCAAGCAGCTGGGGCCACTCACTAAGGAGAGTGGAGTGGACAAATACCTACCAAGTCCTCTTGGTAAGGTTAGCTTGTGGACACGCCTTCTGTTGGCTGTGGCTATGAGATATCCTTCCCGAGGTGATCTGCCATGGGCTGCCAAGAGGTGGAATACCATTGAGCAGGGAATTAAGCTTCTGAAGGAGTTTGCTGTGAAGGAAGTGCTTTATGGAGAACATGGTATCCATGAGCCTGACGATATTCCTTTGGGAACAAATCTCATGAAGAAGCTGATTAAGCTTGTTCCTTCATCCTATGCTAACATCTTGGCCAGCAAGCTCCTATCAAGGAGTGATAATGGAAGGTCTTTCACTGTTGGTGAGTTCACTGACCAGCTCAGGCAGATAGAGGACAGCTTGTCACATTCTGCCCTAGTCTCTGCCATAAAAACTATGACTACAGAGATGAAAGATAGCATTAGGGAAGGTATCAAAGACAGCATGAAAGAACTAAAGGAGGATCTCAGAAACATTACCAATTTGGTAAAAGATAATGTCCCTGCACCATCTGAATGGGTGCATGTTTCTGCAGTCAGGAACAGATGCCCACCTCCTGCAAGGCAATTCCAGCCCAGGAGGAGACAAATTCCACCCAGACATCAGCAATCACGTGCGTCACTGTGGATACTTCTGCGTGACACAAACGGTGAGAACATGAACAAGTGGGATGGTCAACTTACTTCAACTCCTTCAAAGAGAGTCAGGGAACTGCAGAGTGGCAGAAACAGAGGCAGCAATGCCAGGAAAGTAGCTGTCACCTCTTCAGCTCCTGAGAGCAACTGCAATTACTCCAACAATTGCAATTTCTCTCACAGCAACACCAATCATTGTGTACACCCCACATGCCACGTTCAGCATTAGGGGTGCCCCTGCCTCCAGTCAGGAGGAGGAAAGGGATAGTGGAGAGAACCGAATCTATTGGAATGTATTCATTAGGTGGCCTGGCAGTTCAAAAGTTGGGCAATACAGGGCTTCAGTTGACACAGGTGCTCAGTGTACTTTGTTGCCATCCAATTGCATAGGGACAGAGTCCATATCTATTTTTGGCATCACTGGTGGATCTCAAGAGTTAACTAAGATACAGGCTGAAATCAGTTTAACTGGTAAAGAGTGGAAGAAACATACGATTGTAACTGGTCCTGATGCGCCCTGCATTCTGGGAATTGACTTTTTGAGACAAGGTTGTTTCAAAGATCCTAAGGGTCACAAATGGGCTTTTGGAATAGCATCTGTAGAGACTGAGGATGGTAAATTGAAGTTGTCCATGAGACCTGAACTTTCAGATGAATCTGCAGTTGTGGGACATCATGACATAGAGGATCTGGCAGTGCCAATTGCTACTCAAACTGTTCACCACAGGCAGTACAGAACTAACCGTGACTCTTTGTTGCCCATTCATCAGCTGATTCGTCAGCTGGAGAGTCAGGCTGTCATCGAGAAAGCTCATTCACCTTTCAACAGTCCCATCTGGCCTGTGCGCAAGCCTAACGGCAATTGGAGACTCGCAGTTGACTTTCGTGCCCTCAACGAGCTGACACCACCCATGAGCGCAGCTGTGCCGGACATGCTGGAACTCCAGTACGAGCTGGAATCGAAGGAGGCTAAATGGTATGCAACCATAGACATTGCTAATGCTTTCTTCTCTATTCCCATAGCAAAGGAGTGCAGGCCTCAGTTTGCATTCACCTGGAGAGGAATCCAGTACCAGTTCAACCGTTTGCCTCAGGGGTGGAAACACAGCTCAACCATCTGTCACTCAGTCATCCACAATGCACTGGAGAAAGGTAAAGCTCCAGAGCACATCCAGTACATTGACGACATCACTGTGTGGGGCCAAACTGCTGAGGAAGTCTTCGAGAAAGGTAACAGAATCATTGGCATTCTGTTGCAAGCAGGTTTTGCCATTAAGAGAGACAAGGTCAGAGGACCTGCCAGAGAAATTCAGTTTCTGGGAGTGCGGTGGCAGGATGGTTGCCGTCACATTCCTCAGGATGTGATCAACAAAGTCTCCACCATGGCAGTTCCCACAAACAATAAGGACACTCTCTCTTTCTTAGGTGCAGTGGGATTTTGGAGACTACACATTCCTGGATTCAGTCAGATTGTCAAACCTCTGCGTGATGTGATTCGTAAGAGAAACAATTTTGAGTGGGGACCTGAACAACAAGCAGCCTTTGATCAGATCAAGCGAGAAGTAGTCCATGCAGTGGGCTTGGAACCTGTGCGATCTGGTCCAGACATTAAGAACATTCTGTACAGGGCTGCCAGTGACAACGGTCCAACTTGGAGCCTTTGGCAGAGAGCTCCAAACGAGACACGTGGTCGTCCTCTTGGTTTCTGGGGTCGTAGCTACAGAGGTTCAGAGGCAAATTATACCCCAACAGAGAAAGAGATACTAGCAGCCTATGAAGGAGTGAAAGCAGCTTCTGAAGTGATTGGAACTGAGTCACAATTGCTTTTAGCTCCTAGATTGCCAGTTCTAAACTGGATGTTCAAAGGCAAAGGTTCATCACCACATCATGCCACAGATGCAACCTGGTCTAAGTGGATGGCTTTGATAACCCAATGAGCACAAATGGGGAATCTTGATCGACCTGGTCTGGTGGAGGTGATCACCAACTGGCCAGAAGGCACAGACTGTACCAAACCTCCAGAGGAGAAAATAACTCGTGCTGAGGAAGCTCCTCCCTATGGTAATCTCTCTGATCAGGAAAAGAACTATGCTTTGTTCACAGATGGTTCCTGTTGTCTTATTGGGAACAAGCGAAGATGGAAGTCAGCAGTCTGGAGTCCTACAAGGAGAGTTACTGAAGCGAGCGATGGCGAAGGAGAATCCAGTCAGTTCGCTGAGGTAAAAGCTGTCCAACTTGCTCTTGATGTGGCTGAACATGAAAATTGGTCTATCCTTTACCTCTACACCGACTCGTGGATGGTAGCCAATGCTCTATGGGGTTGGCTAAAGGACTGGAAGAAGCATGGTTGGCAGAGGAAAGGAAAGCCTACTTGTTGTGCCGATCTATGGCAGGAATGGTGAAATCCAGTGCATTCCACAGAGAAACCTAACCTTAGCTGAGAGAGTTTAAATTCAGAGTGTATAATACAAGCTGTTAGGAGTTTTCTGTTCTAGGTACCATCGGCGTCCAACACTGAAAGAATCTACGAGAGAATCTACAGTACATGAGCACAAACCCAACGTCACCTGGGAGTCCCTGTTCTTGTCTCATCCGTGAGGAGACAAACTGTTCTGAGCTTTTGAATCACCTACATCTGAGATATCTGGAATGAAGAGTGAACTGAACTTGTAAAATTCATTAGTGTAAATATTGGTTTAGATTAGATCAGATAATTCTCAGCGATACTCTGAGTGAAGCAGACAGGGGTGGATTGTGCTAGTTTGAAGCAGGGTGGAATGTTTTGGTGAGAAAAAAACCTAGATGATAGGCTGTGGAAAGGAAAACAATGGTGATGTCAACTCCTCTCACAGTCTCGCTGAGAGGTATGGGAACAAGAAAGTAAACATTAGATAGCACTTTCACCATTTTGTCCTCACTTTCGGGCTGGGCTTTGACTGAGCTGCATCTCCCTAACCTCTCCTGCCACTCACCTTTGCTTCTTAACCTCTTGGCTGAACCTCTATTCTTCTCAGGACTGGGGTAAGGTTGACAGGGGCAGGGGGAAGGTGCAGGGGTGGTTGAGAGCCTCTCCCGGGGACTCAGGTTTCTGGGAGGGGAGTTGTGTTTCTGTATTACCTTTTACCTTGTATATTTTTGTATATTTCTGTATATATTGTAAATATCTGCTTGTATATTGTGCTAGCTGTAAATAAATAGCTTCATTTATATTCCCAGAACCGTCTGAGTCTAGTCTGGGTACCTTTTAAAGTGTGGGGGTGGGGCGGGGTACATCCAAACCACCACAGGAGTCGTAGAATCACAGAATGCTTTGGGACCCTGAAGATCTTTGAGACCCAGCCACCATGCCGTGGGCAGGGGCACCTTCCGCTAGCCCAGGTTGCTCAAAGCCTCATAAAAGGGCAGGAGCGCAACCAGGAGTAAGGCTGGAGATTAGAGGGTGCTTAGAAAGAGCAAAAGTGAGAAAGAGGAGAGGCAATGTTTTACCCAGGCAGATGGAGAGGTTGTCCAGCATGGAGGTTAAGCGGGCCAGCAGCAGAAGAGAACACAATTGAAAGCATGAAGCCAGCAACCCGTGAATCATGACTGCGTTGTGCAAGCTGCACTGTGTGAGCCACAATGCTGAAGAGGCCGTAGAGCAAATATTTCTACAGGAGGTTCCATGGTGTAATGGTGAGCACTCTGGACTCTGAATCCAGCAATCTGAGTTCAAATCTCAGTGGGACCTGGCCTTTTGACTCCCAGGGGGAGTAACCCTGAACCTGACCCTAGGGGTCTTGACCCCTCCCCAGGGGTGGGTCACACCACCAGGTGATGGGTAGCCCACTCCCCCCCACTTCCAGTCCTATAAAAGGAAGGGGACTTCCTGTTCTCTCTCTCTCTCTCTCCCTCTCTCCCTCTTTCCCTCTCCCTCTCTCCACAATCTCTCCCTGCATACCACCATTGCCAGCTGTTTTACCACGTGGCAGACACGAGGCAGACAAAGCCACCATCACAAAACTCGGGTTGTATTTGTACATTTTGTATTTTGCTACTTTTCCCCTCCCCTATCTTTTGTAAACTTCCCTACCTCAGATACCTCTTCTAAGTTATTGTTAAGCTGTTTCCTTTTAACTTCCGAATCGAGTGACATTGATTTATTCAGGTGTGCTTACCCCTCTCTCTCCCTGCATCTAATCCCTTCCTTTGGGAAAGAAGGGGGAAGAGGCAAGGGCACTCTACAAATTGTTATTGGTTCTATCAAATTTAATAGAGTCTCTGGGAGTTTAAATTAGAACCCTAGACACTCTTTCAGGCCTTTCATGAGCATGCTTCACTTTCACAGCTTTGATGGTGGCTCAATTCAACGCACTCCAATCTTGCTTTCCTCTCTTCCCAGCCCTGGGACTGACACCAGTCACCCTTCTCCTGCCCTGCACCTAACAAGCCTCTGCAGCTTTCCTGACTGCTCACCTCTGGCCCCTCTCTGCTCCATTTTGCTTGAAGGGTGCTCCGGGTTGAGGGGACCCAGCAGCAGCTCAGACAGTCACGCAACAGCAGAGCTGGACATCACACACCCACCCTTGCCTCAAAGCAGGATCCTTAGGAGAGGAGGTTGTTTGTCTGGTCAGATGTTGGACAACCCCAAGGGTGGAGACTCTACAACACTCCCTGGGAAAATATCTCCTACTCTTGAGTGTCCACACAGTAAAACATGGTTGCAGTGCATGCAGTGCCTCTATTTCCAACCCTCTCTATTGATTTGCTCCGTTTCTGCAAGACTATTCTATGTTTTTTCCTTTTGCCTCATTCTTTGTTTTCTTTCTCTGGCATCACTTCAGCCAGGACAAACCACCACAAGTCTCCAGCTATGCTGCACAAAGTCTTTAATGAGAAGGAGAAAAGGCAGAGGCACAGAACAGAAACACTTCTGCAGGGCAGCACAGGGTGGCCCAATCCATGCATTTCCAATTACACAGGGACGCTGGGTCAGTCTCCCACAGCACCAAGGAGTCATCGTGAGGTGGGAGAGTCTGAAAACACCCTGGACTCCAGGCAAGCGTCACTCATCATGCTGTGAGCCTCACTGGACATTGTGTCCTGGCCTCTTCAGGGCAAAAGGAGCTGCTCTCCAGTTGAGATCATGAAGACTGCCAAGTCCACCCGGAAATCCAGCTCCCAGGGGCTGCCGAATGCTGCACTCCCCCAAGGCTCCTGCCTTGTTGCTTCCTCCTGGCACAGGCCCGCCCTTGAAGGTCCCTGACAGCTGAGGGTCGCCCTTGCCAGTGTGCAGTGCTGCAGGGAGTCAGACGACCACCAAGCCCTCCTATGGGGAAGGCCTGAAGGTCATTGGAGTGGCAGAGCTGCAGCAGAGCCCAAAAGAGCTGCCCCCTGTAGTTAGCAGGATTCAAACTTGTACGGGGAAACCCCAATGGATTTCTAGTCCATCACCTTCACCACTCAGCCACAACTACATGTGCCAGGCACCTTCCTGCCAGGTGGTGCTCAGGAAATGAGCCCTGGCTCCAGCACCAAGCGTGAGGCACACCTAGTGTCTTCATCACCTCTGTCCCCCTTTCGCTGGGCTCAGACAGACCCAGGCTGTGCAGAACAAGGAATCAGGCACACACTGACACTGATGGAGTTCCCTTTGCACTTGCTGCTGGGAACACACTGGGCCAAGACAGAAGGCAGAGGAAAGAGTCTTCACCCAGGGGAAGATGTGCACCTGCCCCAAAGCTGAGACACATCAAGCACTGAGCATTGCTGAGAGGTTTTACTGCAGCAGCACTGAGGAGAGGAATGCCTCATGTGGGACACTAAGCAGTGACACTGCTTAGTGATACTGCTTTGTGCCTGGCTCCATGCTTGCGTGCAAGAGGCCTTGCTTCACTGCTGAGCAGCTCAGCTGCTCCTTGCCTCCAAAACACCCGTGAGCAGCAAGGTGCATCGCCAAGAGGAAAGGAGTCACAAACCTGGCTCTCAAATGCCAGGACTCAGCTGAGATTCGGGCTCACAAAGGCCAGAGCTCCCTGCCTGAAGGTGCCCTCGAAGGCGCCCTGCACAGTGCAGCTCAGCACAGCTGTCCTGCTCTTCCTGCCACCTCGGGATCTGTTGTCACCTGCGCCCAGTCCATAGGCCTGCTTCTGTCCTCAGCCAGAGAAGCTGCTCGGGGCAGGCAGTGACAACTTCCCTGTGCGCTGAGCAAGCAGGGAGATGTGCTGCATCCAGGGGCAGAAGAAAGGAGGTTGGATCTTGAATACCTGCAGTGGTGGGCAGCAAGTGTCACCCTGAGAGATGTCACAGCACCATGATCACTACGCCAGAGACTCACACTCCCTTCTCCTGAGGCTTTTTGGTCCTCCTTTTGCCTGCTTGATTATTTTCGGTGCTTTGATACGAGTTCAGGGAGCTCTGTCCACAACTGGTGGGAAGATGAGGACAGAAGGCAGCCCTCCTTCTTTGCAGAGCACTGACCCGAGGGAGGGAGGCGACAGACAAACCGCCCCGAGTCTCCAGCCATGCTGCACAAACGGAATGCAACTGGGATACCACAGAGGGAGGGTTTCTCTCCCCAGGTGACGTCTCTGCTGCTCTCAGGGTGGAGGGCTCTCCTTCCATTCCTGAGTTCCCAGCGCTCGGACTGAAATCAATTGAACTGAAACACACACACACACACACACACCCCACCCCCCACCCCCCAAGTAAAGCAGGGTCACAGTGGGTGGCATTAATGCGATTTTTACCTCTCTCCCCTGCTTCTCCACTGCTTTTCAGTTTCTCTGTTGTGTCCCCATTTGTTTTGTTTCCCTGGCATCACTTCAGGCAGGACAAACCACCACGAGTCTCCAGCTATGCCGCACAAAGTCTTTAATGAGAAGGAGCAAAGGCAGAGGCAGAGAGCAGGAAGCAAGAAACACTTGTTCAGGCCCGAGGGAGGCACAGGGGATGGCCCATTTCCCAGGGACAAGCTGCACGCTACGAGCTTGCCTTTCCCCGTTCTGCTCTAGCCGGGGGCAATCCCCGCCCACCCAGAGCAGTCCCTAACTCCAGCACCCTCCCCGCATCAGCAGCAGGTTCAGCAAAGCAGAGCAGAAGAAGCCCTTTCTGCAGGAGCTCCGAGCAAAGCAGAGGCAGAGGAGGCACAGCCAGGCTTGCCATGCAGCCAGGAGCAGCTGTGGGCACAGGCCCCTCCGGGCCTGCCAGGTGGCACGAGGTCACGCAGCCCATCTGCAGGCTGTGGCCATGGTGGTGCTGTGCAGTCCGGCTCTTCCTTCCCGTTGCAAAGGGGGTGACGGGGCAGCTTCAGCAGTTGAGATTGCAGCGGGGGACAGGCAGGCACAGCCCTGAGCCGCTCAGACCGAAGGAGCTGCCCGAAGAGATGGGAACCCCACCGGTGCTGAGCGAGCTGCCCACAGCAGCTGACAGAGAGGATCCCACGGCTGTGTTCTGAGGGAAGGAGGTGAGGATGGGGCCCGGCAGGGTCACCACCACCGGGGAAGCCTCGATGGCCACCGTGGAGTCGGCGCAGCGGGCGAAGCAGGGCTCGCTGCAGCTGCTGGCAAGCGGGGTTGGGCCACAGTTGCCACAGGAGCGTGGAGGACAGGGTCTGAAGCAAGACATCTCTTGGGGAGGGAGGCAAAGCTGAAACACAGAGCAGAGAGGAAACACGGATCTCAACATCAGCCTCCATTTCTAGGTCCACGTCCAGAAAGGGCCTGCAGCTGACCCTGTCAGCGCACAGAACAGGTGTGACACCTGGCCCGCAGGCTGCGTCTGAAGAACTGGGAGCAAAGATGTGCCCAAGTGACTGCTGCCTGCAGCAGGGCCTCCCCCTGCGTTCCCCGGAGCAGCAGCACAGGAGAAGATTGACGCAGTGCTGCCAGCACGCACGGGCTGGGTTGCACAGGTGCCTCAGAAATCAGCCTTTGGCCAGAGAACATTCACAGCTTCACAGATTGCACTGGGTTGGAAGGGGTCCTCAAAAGTCATCTTGTCCAACCCTCCTGCGCTAGCTTCCACCTAGCCCGGGCTGCCCAGGGCCACATCTCCTGCTGAAAGTGCAAATGCCTGCGGGCAGAGCTTCCTGCAGCGGAGCACGTTGATCGTCTTCTGATCAAAAGACACCCCCCTCTACCCTCCATCCAAAGGGAAAGAGGTGACAGCCCTTCTACAGCTGCGGTGCAGGGCCAAGCTTAGCCAGCCCAAGTGTCAGCCTCAGCAGCCACCACAGCAGCAGCTCAGCCCACGGGGAGGGATGGAGCCAGGCTCAGGCTTACCTTGTTCCTTGTGGAAAGGGAGGCAAGAGAGGAGGATGCAGAGCCTGGAGCCGCTCAGGCTTTTATGCTGTGTCCCTGATGCCTGCGGGGCCACAAACATTCCTTGTGCATGAAGCATCTGAGCACCTCGGAGTTGCCTCTGGCAGAGGCCTCGCTGCTGACTCAGCCCTCACCTCTTTCATCTGAAATGTTTTGCTAATGCATACCACCTTCCACCAATGCTCCCACATCTTTCTGCTCTGAACTAATCTCAATCCAATTATGGCCCAGCCTGTATTCATGCTTTGGGTTGCCCAGACCCAGATGCAGGACCTTGGACCCACTTAAGTTCATGAGGTTTTCCTAAGCTCCCCTCTCTGGCCTGTCAAGGTGCCTCTCAGTGGCATCCCTTCCCACTGGAGTATCAACCACACCACTCAGCTTGGTGGCATCCACAAGCGTGCTGAGCATATCCTCTCTCCCACTGCCCATGTCCAGAGATGTTAAATGGTACTGATCCTTATATGGACCCCCGAGGGACACCCCTCACTGCTAGTCTCTACGCGGGCAGCAAGCTACTGCCTTCAGCTTTGAGCAAAACAATCAAGACCATTCCTTCCTTACTGAGTGGCCCACCTGTCAAATCCACCTCTCTCTAGTTTAGAAGCAAGGATGTCGTGTGAGAGACAATCTCATGTTCTGTGCAGGTCCAGCTACATGACATCAGCCACTCTTCCTTCGTCTGTCAATATGGTAACTGTGTTGTAGAAAGCCACCAAGCTGGTCAGGCACCCTTTGCCCTTAGTGAAGCCAGGCTGGCTCTTACCATTAACCTCTCTGTTTCCCATGTGCTTTAGCATAGAATCATAGAATCATAGAATCAGCCAGGTTGCAACTTCCAGGAGGATCTGCCCCAGGATCTTGCTGGGCAGAGGGCTGAGACTGACGTGTCTGCAGTTCCTCGGGGTTGATGTGTCTCCATTTCCAGTCACTGGGAACTTCACCACTCTGCCACAGATTGTCACATTTGATGGATAGTGACTCTGAAACTTCTTCTGCCAGTTCCCTCAGGACCCACTGATGCATCTCATCAGGTCCCATCAGTTTGTGGGCTTTCCTGCTCCTTGTGTGATCTCGAGCCAGGTCTTCTGTGGTGGGTGGCATTTCATTCTCCCAGGCCTGCCCTTGTATCCTGTGGATTGAGTGGCCTGGCTGAGCGTTTGTTGTGAAGAGCGACACAAACCGCTCACTGAGTACCTCTGTCTTCTCCACGTGGCTATAGCCAGGCCTCACTCATCAAGGGGTGCAGCTTCTTCCCTCTTCCTTTGCTGTCCCATGCACCTGAAGGAACCCTTCTTGTCCGTGTCACATCACTGGCCCACGCAGCTCCGGCGGTGCCTTGGCTGTCCTGATCCCCTCCTTGGACTCCCAACACAATCCCTACAATCTCTCCAGGATGTGTATCCCTGCCTGTGCTGCCAGTGTACTTTGGCTTGGCATGCCAGTTTGCCTGGGACATCTTGACTTCACCAAGGTGGCCTCCTGCCTCCCTTGCCTGACTTTCTGGATGTCAGGATTGAGAGCTCCCTTGCTCTAACTGAAGTGTCCTTCAGTCTCTTCCAGTTCTCCTTTGCTCTTTTACCTCTGGTGTCAGTTTCAAAGAGATCCCACACACAGTTTTGCTGTTCAGAGTGTTATGGTCCAGCCCTCGTTTTACCCATCCTGCACCCCTCAAGATTCAGCATTTGTCAAGGCCATGGCTGCTGTTTGAAGGCTGCCATGTGAGTCTTGGCTGCATTCCTCCCATAACCTCCTGTAGGTGGTGGGAGACAGCAGTGCCACGCACTCCTCCTCCCCTCACGCGTCTGTGCCAGGCTCCACAAGCCTGCTGCCCTTGCCCTCCCTCCCTATGCCATGTGCTCCAGCCATCCCTTCTGCCTGCTCCTCTGCCAGTTTCCCTGCATGAGAAGTCTTCACTTCTTGTCCCTGGGACACAAAATGGGGGACACTGATCCAGATGTGTCCTCTGCAGTGCCAAGAGCAGGGAATGAGCCTTCCCCTTCTCTTTCATCAAACAGCTTGGGTTGGAAAGAACCTCTCACGATGTCCCGCTCCAACTATATGTTCCCCTGAACACTGGCTTGAGGTCTGGGGCCCACTCTACCAGCTGAACCTCTGAGGCCCACAAGTGGGTCACCAGAAGATGAGCGTGACGTTGCCAGCAGCGGTGAGCAGATCCCAGTGCTGCGGAGTGAGGACCAAAGATGGATGTGAAGGACTGGGGTTTGTGATCAAAGAGCTGCCTGTGTCCTTCCCTGGAAGAGGCCCACCCCTAGACTGGCCTGTTTGGATCAGCAGGTTCCGCCCAGGAGCCAGAGGCCTGCGTGGCCTGCTTTGGAGGAGCGGCACAGGGCAGGGTGCCAAAAGCTCCTGGCTATTTTTTGTGGGGTCAGGCTTGGAGGGACCCATTCCATGCATTTCAGACCAGGAAAGGAGGTTGGCTCAATCCCTCAGAGCACCTGGGAGTCATCATCCTGTGGAAGAGCTGGGGAAAACCCTGAGCTCCAGGGCAATATGAGTGGAATCCAATAGACGCAGTGACCCAGCCTCATGTGTGCCAGGGACAGCAGAGCTCAGAGCCTCCTGAGACCCAAATGCCAAATTCTCCAAGGCCATTTCCACACATTTTAGCACCACTCCTGAAGCAGCTGGGGATTCTGTGCAAACTGATGTTGCTGCTGTCTTACCCAAGACATTGCCTGCCTTTACCTCTGGTAGCAGTTTCACCATTCCTGAATCAAGTGGGGCTTCTGCCCAGCGTGGTCTTATGCTGCTGCCATGTTCCACAGCATCTGCTTCCTGTGGCTGCTCAAGAGCCCATCAGACTCAATGCACCTGAGGACCGTCAAGGTTGGAAGGGATCTCTGAAGCTTTTCTTGACCAATCTACTCCTGATAGCCCCAAGACCTTGTTGCATCCAGCTCTGAATGCTGTCACTGCCTCAGAGGTCTCCATGTCTTGGGCAGCTCTTCCATGGTCTCACCCTGTGCCCCCTAGTCACAGAAAACCAGCTGCCATCAGGCTTGCTGGCCACTTGTGAGTGGTGTGGGTCTTGGTGATCAGCCCAGCCTGTGGTACCTGAACTTTGGAAGGGTACAAGAACCTCGTGTAAAGCTGAGCTCAGTGTGCTCCAGGCTGGGTGGAGCATGCCATGTGCATCAGTACGGATTCACTCTTGGAGTTCTTTGTGCTCTGGGTCCTGGGCTAGCTGGATATTTCCCTGTTACAGGACTCCATTCGTGAGCTCTTCCTGGGTAACATCTGCCTTGTGCAGCTGCTGCTGGTGGTGGGTGGGCACGGATTTGGTGAGTCCCCCACCACGGCTGTCCCAGAGTGGCTCATATCCCTGTTCCCCACAGCAAATCCCTCAGCAGGAATCCAGCCACTTGCACACAGCCAACCACTGCAGGCAACTGCAGGCAGCAGCAGACGGAGACCTTTGACCCGGACTAAGCAGCGACAGGTGCCCTGCCCTTCACTGCTGCAGACAGGTCCCTTGGTCTGCACGCCCGAGCAGGCAGCCAGCTGCAGCCTTTTCACCCAAGTCACACCCCTCTCCCTGTCACTGTTGTGGCCATCTGGCAGCACCAGCTGCCCTTTGCCATGTAGGTGCAAGTCCATCTGACCAGGGTGTGCCTTCCATTGCAGACTTGGGGGCACCATTGTCTCTCATTAAATGTCATAGCCAAGATCTTCTTGTGCTGCCCTGCAATTGGTTGGTGGCCATTTCTGGACTGCATCATACCCACCTGCTCTCAGGATGACCTGTGCCTGGCTGGCAGGACCGGCTAACCCTACCTGTGGACCCAGAAACACATCAGGCAAGGAAGCCTCCACTGACTGAAGACCAGATTCCTCATGGTTGTAGAGCAGTGTCTCATGCAGCTGGAGGGTTTCCAGGCTAGATTTTTGTCAGCTGCAGTTCTGGCCCTGGTTATCTGCCTGAGGTGTTTTGGAAAGGTACATCTGCTATAGATTCCTCATCAGGATGGAGTTCTCAGCCAGTGAGAGCTAGTTCAAGGTAGGTCTTCAGATCTGTGTGACCCTGAAGTGACAGCTCTTAGCTGAGGCAGCCTGGGCTCCTCTCGGCAGGCAGCACAGCAGTTGGGGCCTTGCCCTGCCCCTGCTGGGCTGTGCTTCCCCACAGCTCCTGGCCTGTCTTTGCCCTCACTCCTGCTGCAGCCCTGCTGCTCCCTGCTGCCGAAGGCTGGCCCTGCCACGATGCAGGGCGCCAAAGAGCCTGAGAAACCCCAACCCCTCTTCTCTGTGCCTTGAGCAGTGACTGTGCTGCCCAGCACTGCTGGGAATGGAGGTGGTAGGGCTCACCAGCCTTAGAGTTTGTGAGCTATCCCAGGAAGGTTCTCAGCAGGCTGAGCTGATAGAGCCTGCTGGTGAGGCTGAAGGATGAGGCGGCAGTGCTGAGCCCTGCATGTTTGCACTCTCTCTGCTGCTTTCTTCTCTCATCCACAGGCCAGAGCTCACAGCAAACAAACGGAAGGGTACAAAAGCAAAACTGGGATGAAGAATCACAGGATGTTATGGGTTGGAAGGGATCTCTGGAGATCATCTAGTTCAAGCCCCCCACCGAAGTGGGCTTACCTAAGGCAGAACACACAGGAACATATCCAGGCAGGTTTTGAAAGCCTCCAGAGAAGGATTCTCCACAACCTCTCTGGGCAGACTGCTCCAGGGCTCTGCCACTCTCAAAGTAAGGAAGTATTTCCTTATGCTGTGGTGGAACTTCCTGTGTTCCAGCTTCCACGCCTTGCCCCATCTCCCACCACCGGGCACCACTGGAAAGAGACTGGCCCAATCTTCTTGGCACCCTTAAGGTATTTGTAAGCGTTGATCCGATCCCCTCTCAGGCTGCTCTTCTCCAGGCTAAAGAGCCCCAGGTCTCTCAGACTTTCCTCATAAGAGAGGTGTTCTGTTCCCTTAACCATCCTCGTAGCTCTCCGCTGGACTCTCTCCAGCAGTTCCCTGTCCCTCTTAGGGGTTGGACCCGATGATTTCTGGAGGTCCCTTTCACCCTTTCACATTCTGTGAACTGGGGAGCCCAGAACTGGGCACAGTACTCCAGATGACACCTCACTAGGGCAGAGTAGATGGGGAGCAGAAGCTCCCTTGACCTGCCAGCCTCACTTTTCTTAACAAACCCCAGGATACCAACGGGCACCTTGGCCACAAGGGTGCATTGGTCAGCTTACTGTCCACCGAGACTCCCAGGCCCTTCTCCGTGGAGTTGCTTTCCAGCAGGTCAACCTCCACCCCCTAACCTGTACCGGTGCAGGGGGTTATTCTCGCCCAGGTGCAGGACTCTACACTTGTCCTTGTTGAAAGTCATTAGCTTCCTCTCCACACAACTCTCCAGCCTGTCCAGCTCTTGCTGAGGGGCAGCACAGCCTTCTGCTGTGCCAGGCAATCCTCCAAGTTCAGTATCATCCGCAAAACGGTCCGTCCCCTCATCCAGGTCACTGACAGAGATGTGGGACAAGACCAGACCCAGTACTGACTCCTGGGGAACACCACTGGCCACAGCCCTCCATCAGGACTCTGCACCACTGATCACAGCCCTCTGAGCTCTCTTAATGAGCCATGTCACCATCCCCTCACCTAACCCGCGCTTCCTGAGCTTGCCTATGAGGCTGTTATGGGAGACTGTGTCCGAAGTCTTGCTGAACAGAAGGGACACAACATCCTCTGCTGTTCCTTCATCTGCCCAGCTGGTCGCCCCATCAGAGAAGGCCATCAGACTGGTCTAGCATTGAGTTCCCCTTTGTGAATCCATGCTGACCACTCCTGATAACCTTTTTTTCCTAGAGGTGACCTGCAGAATGAGCTGCTCCGTCACTTTTTGAGCAACGGAGGTGAGGCTGACTGGCTGTACTTTCCTGGGTCCTCCTTCTTGCCCTTTCTAAAGACTGCAGCGACATTTGCTTTCTTCCAATCCTCAGGCACCTCTTCTACTCTCCTTGATCACTCAACATGATGGAGAGTGGTACAGCAACACCATCAGCCAGCTCGCTCAGCACTCGTGGGTGCATCCCATCAGGGCCTATGGACTTGTAAGTGTTTGGTTTACCCAGATGATCTGAGCCAATCCTCGCTGACCAAGAGAGAGTCTTCCATTCTCCAGATTTTCTCTCTTACTTCCAGGGACTGGGGTTCCTAGGGGCTGGCCCTATCAGTAAAGGCTGAAGCACAGAAAGCATTCAGTAACTCTGCACCCTCTGTCACTGGGGCACCCATCTCATTCAGCAGTTTGCCCACATTTTCCCTGTTCTTCCTTTTACCACTGATGTGTTTGAAGGCTGTCCGGAGGACTGGGGTGTTGTCGTGGAAGCAGTTTCACGGCAGAGTTTGTGGGGATATACGCGAGGCATTGACTATGTTATCAGTGATTTATTGAAAAAAAAAAAATAAAAAAAATTCCCTCTTCCCGAAACTACACCACCACTGTGAATTCGCTTGATCGAGGTCGAAATAACATTTCAGAGAATGGCAAATTAAAGAGTCTATGATGTTTAAAGAGAGTTCTTTTGAGTCTCTGGGGTTTGAGTTAACAGTTCGTCAGCTACTCACAGTGTGTAGCTTGGTAGGGAGTCCCTTTCTCCTGGTGAGGGTCCAGGCATGTGCAGGCTCCCAGCCTCTGAGACTCGGCGTGTCTGCCCGAGGCAAGGCTAGAGCGGCAAGCAGTTTGTTGTCGTTAGAAGTCCGAGGAAGGACAAGACGAGGGTGAGGTCCAGGAAGAAGAAAAAAACAGAAAGGGGGGCCTCGATCCTGGCCTGTTCACCATTTTTATAATGTTCAAAAATAGGACTAGCCCACAATTCGGACCACTTTTACATTGTTCACATACATTGGAAAAAAAACAGTAAGCAACTTATACAATTGGATAACATTACCTAAACAATATAAAGACCACTCCTCAGGCCAGCCCTCCTGCAGGTGTGGGGCGGGCCTAAGATAGTCGTTTCTACTAACCAAAACAATACCCTGTTGTCTGGAAAGCAAGGCCACTCTCATCCCACTTTGATGCCAAGTAAAAGGAAAACATGGCCAGTGTTTACCTTTTACTTGCCTTAGGCCGAAACCTTCCCATGGGACTGAAAGATTGTTTTCAATTTTTTTTTTTTTCCGATGCTTTCTGCTTGAATGTGAGGCATTAGAAACTACACAATATAGCAGAAGCTTAGAGAGCTTTTGCTACTCTCCATGACAGGTGTGGGTGCAGATGTGCCTTGAAGAGTGTGGCTGCAGCCTTCCCGTTGCAGGAGCTACTGCTGAGGGCAGAGAATTTAACTGCAGACCAAGAGATCCTCCTCTCAGCTTCAGGTCCTCCTTTCATTGCCCTTTTCCTTCTTTGTCCATGCTGCCAGCCTCTTTGATCTTCTTTACTTGTGCTGTTTCTGCCACAGCTTGGTGGTACTCCTGTGGGGAACATAACATGCACCAGCAATAGACTTTTTTCTTCTTCCTGCTCTTCCTCTGGACTCTCTCTGCATGTGCCTCATAGGATTTCTCCTTCTGTTAAGATGCTTCGCCAGCCAGGAGGGCTACCAGTGGCCCCTCTTTCTCTCAGGGGCTGTGAGAGATAACTGATCAGAGCCTGTGATGTCAGAGGATGATGTCCTGATGTCACAGTCACCCCCAAGGCCTCTTTAGCACTTGTACGTCTCCCCCAGGAGAAGAAGGCACTGAAAAATCATCATCTCCCATTCAGCTACCTTTGGGAAAGTCCCCTGGGAAAAGCTGTCCCTGTGTTCAGGAGCTAGAGAGGGTTCAAAGAGCAGACCACAAAAACCCCAGGTGAGATCTCAGATCTTCTCTTCATCACTAGCAACAAAGCCCATCAATGGACAGAAGGACCTCTTCTGTGGCTCACAGTTGGCTCTGACTCTTTGTCTTCCCCCCCCCCCCCCCCACTTACCTGTTTCTGCACAGCACTCTGCCTTGGGGAGACCAAAAGTGAGGGGTATCTGTCAGTGCTACCCGTGAGGTGCCTTTGGTTCTTGGTTAGCACAAAGGACCCTGCTGTGCAGGCTATCTGTGGAAGGTAAGCAGCTATAGCGCCAGGTGCAGGGACGACAGCTGTTGGGGATGTGCTGCCTTAGGGTATGTGTTGAGGCCAAACCGTGACGTTCTGCTCAGTAGACAGCAAAAGTGGACTTCTTTCTGGCTCTTTCTCTTTGTCCAACTCACCTGCCAGGTAAAGTGGGAGAAGGATTTGGCAGCCGTGCAGGCATTTCTCAGGGCAGGTAAGTACATGCAGGGCAGGCAAGGAGGTTTTGCTGAGAGCCTGTGTGCCCTGCGCAGCTGGCGGGGCCTTGGAGCCGAGTGGCAGAGCGCCCAAAAAGAGCTGCCCCCCGTAGTTGGCAGGATTCGAACCTGCGCGGGGAAACCCCAATGGATTTCTAGTCCATCGCCTTCACCACTCGGCCACAACTACCTGTGCCAGGCACCTCACTGCCAGGCACTGCCCAGGGGATCATAGAATCATAGAATCAGTCAGAGTTGGAAGGGACCACAAGGATCAGCCAATTCCAAACCCCCCTTCCATGCCCAGGGACACCCTGTCCTAGAGCAGGCTGCTCACAGCCTCAGCCAGTCTCGCCTTAAACACCTTCAGGGATGAGGCCTCAACCACCTCCCTGGGCAACCCATTCCAGCCTCTCACCACTCTCCTGCTCAACAACTTCCTCCTCCCCTCCAGCCTCACTCTCCCCACCTCCAGCTTTGCTCCATTCCCCCTAGTCCTGGCACCCCCTGAGAGCCTGAAAAGTCCCTCCCCAGATTTTTTGTAGACCCCCTTCAGATCCTGGATGGCCACCAGAAGGTCACCTCAGAGCCTCCTCTTCCCCAGGCTGAACAGCCCCAACTCTTTCAGTCTGTCCTCATAGCAGAGCCGCTCCAGCCCTGTGGCCCTTCTCTGGACACGCTCCAGCACGTCTGCATCCTTCTTGTACTGGGGGCCCCAGAACTGGATGCAGTACTCCAGGTGGGGTCTCAGCAGTGCAGAGTAGAGGGGGAGAATCATCTCCCTCAACCTGCTGGCCACACTTCTCCTGATGCAGCCCAGGCTCTGCTTGGCCCTCCAGGATGCAAGTGCACACTGCCAGCTCCTGTGGAGCTTCTTGTCCACCAGCACCCCCAAGTCCCTCTCCTCAGGGCTGCTCCCCAGCCACCCACTGCCCAGCCTGGATTTGTGCTTCGCATTGCCGTGACCCAGATGCAGGACACTGCACTTGGTCTTGTTGAACCTCATGAGCTTGGCTTGTGCCCACCTCTCCAGCCTGTCCAGCTCCCTCTGGATGGATCCCTGCCCTCCAGCCTGGCTGCTGCACCACACAGCTTGGTGTCATCAGCAAACTTGCTGAGGCTGCACTCATTGCCACTGTCCATGGCACCCACAAAGATGTTGAACAAGGTCTCAGGACTGATCTCTGAGGGCCCCCACTTGTCACTGGTCTCCACTTGGACATGGACCCATTGACAGCCACTCTTTGGGTGCGCCCATGAAGCCAGTTCTGTATCCACCCAGTGGTGCACCCCTCAAACCCATGTGGCACCAGCTTGGAGACCAGGATGTGGTGCGGGACAGTGTCAAAGGCCTTGCTCGGCTCCAGGTCAATGGCATCAGTTGCTCACCTCTCATCTATTCATGTTGTGACCTGTTCATAGAAGGCCACCAGGTTTGTCAGGCAGGATTTGCCCTTGGTGAAGCCATGCTGATTGTAGCCAACCACCTCTTCACTGTTCTCCTGCCTCAGCAGTGCCTCCAGGAGGATCTGCTCCATAATCTTACTGGGCACAGAGGTGAGACTGACTGGCCTGGAGTTCCCTGGCTCCTCCTTCCTACCCCATTTGACAATGGGAGTTCTGTTTCCCTTTTTCCAGTCAGTGGGAACTGCACCAGACGGCCATGACTTCTGGAATAGAATAGAGAGGGGTTTAGCAACCTCATCTGCCAGTTCCCTCAGCACCCGTGGGTGCATCCCATGGGGTCCCATGCACTTGAACACTTTCAGGTTCTTCAGGTGACCACAAACCTGATCTTCACTTATGATGGGCAGCTCTTCCTTCTAGACCCTGGCTCCAGGAGTGTGGCTGGAGGCCTTTGCAGTGAAGACTGAAGGAAAGAAGTTGTGAGAACCTCAGCCTTTGCCATGTCACTTGTGACCATTTCACCTGTTTCCTTTCTGAGGGGGCCCACATGTTCCCTAGGCTTCTTTTGGCCATTAATATACCTGCAGAAATTCTTGGTGTTCCCTTTGACTTCCCTGGCTGGATTCAATTCAAGCTCTGCCTTGGCTTTCCTAAGCAGATCTCTAGCTGCTGGGGCCTCTTCCTTATATCTCCCCCGTTCCTGCTGTCCTTTATTCTACTCCTTGTAGAGTTCCTTTTTGTGTGACAGAATGTGCAGGAGCTCCTTGCTCAGCCAGGCAGGCCTCCTAACATTCTTCCCTGCTTTCCTCTTTGTTGGTATGCATTGCTTCTGGACACAGAGGAGGTGATCCTTGAATCCTGACCAGCTGTCCTGGGCCCCTCTTCCCTCCAGGGCTTCATCCCATGATACTTTGGCCAGCAGATCCTTGAAGCGATCAAAGTCTGCACACCTAAAGTCTAGGGTGGTAAGCTTAGAATACGTCCTCCTGGTTGCCCCAGGGATCTTAAATTCAACTGCATCATGGTCACTGCAGCCAAGGCTGTCCCTGAGCCTCACATCAGCCACCAGCTCTTCCCTGTTGGTGAGAGCAAGGTCCAGCATAGCACCTTTTCTCGTTGCTTCCTCTACCATTTGGAAGAGGAAGTTGTCATCTATGCAATCCAGGAACATCCTGGATTGCTGATGCCTTGCTGTGTTGTCCCAGGTGAGCCCTGGCTCACTGTGACTTCCCCAGCCTAGGGCTTTGTGAGCGTTCAGCTTGCCCAGCTGATCTCTGGCCCAGTCCTCATCAGACAAAAGAGGCCAAGACTGCGTCGTCCCCTGCTGCAGAACAACGCAGCCCCTGTGCATTTGGACAAAACAAGGAGGCCGTTGCAGGCTGGAGGGAAGCCCACAGTGGGTAGCAGTGATGGCCTCAAGGACCTTGCCTGCACTCACTAGGCTCTACTGTGGTCTGGGTTTTGTGAACAAAGAGGTGCTCCTGTCCTTCCCTGTCCAGGACCCACGCCCAGATCAACCTAGTTTGCTCAGAAAGTCGAACTCAGAGGCCAGAGGCAGCCTGGTTTTGAGGAGAGACACAGACAAAAGCTCATAGTCCCTTGCTCCCTGGGTCAGGGATGGGATGGCCCAGCCCATGTGCTGCCAGTTACAGAGGGACATTGGATCAGTCTCCCAGAGCATTTGAGAGTCACTGTTATGTGGAAGAGTTGGGATAACCCGGAAGGCCAGGCAACCAGGGGTCATTGTGCTGGGGACTTCAGTGGACACCATGTCCTGGCCTTGGGCGTGCCAGGGACACCAAAGCTCATAGCCCTAGAGTGCCTCTTTCCTCCCGTGCATTTCCACACCCTAGCTCTACTCCTGAAACACCTGGGGCTTCTCTGCAGCCTCCTGTATATGCTCCCTCCCAAGGCATTTCCTTCTGGTGGCTGCTCAAGGGCTCCCCTGACTCTCTCCAGCCCACAAACCCAACATTTTGAAGAGAGCTCTGCAGGTCTCTATTCCAATCCACTGCTGCGAGCAGACCAAACTTCCCAGTCACTTCAGCCGCCTCAGCAGCTACCTCTAAGTCTTGTTCTGTCACCCTGTGAACACTGCCTCTGCCAGAGAGGTCACAGTCTCTCTCTCTCCATGTCCCCTGTCCCTTGTTTTCCCCAAATGAGAGCTGGTGCTTGCTTGCCGCGACTTTGAGTGCTTCCTCCTGCCCTTCTACAGTGCTCCTCCACCAGAGAAGTGACCTTCTCTGAGACAGCTCATCCAGAGGGATCTCCCCTGCCATGCCCCTTGGTAGCCTGTCCAGACCCTCTTGCTTCTTCCCACCACACGAGCAGACTTAGGTAGGGAAGTGGAGAATGTGCTGGAAAAGAGTAAGTCAGCGTGTGGGAGGGTGATCAAAGAGCTGCCTGTGTCCTTCCCTGCAAGACACCCACCCCCAGACCGACCTGTTTGGATCATCAAGTTCAGCCCAGAGGACAGAGGCCTGCATGGCCTGCTTTGGAGGAGCGACACAGGGCAAGAAGCCAAAGGCTCCTGGCTCTTTTTCCTGGCTCAGGGATGATGAGCTTCATTATGGAAGTTCCAGTTTCAAAGGGACACCGAATCAATCCCCCAGAGCACCTGAGAGTCATCATGATGTGGAAGAGTTGGGAAAAACCCTGAGCTGCAGGCAAACATGAGTGTCACTGCTGCTGTGGACTTCAGTGGCCACAGTGGCCTGGCCTCAAGCGTGCCAGGTGTACCAGAGCTCGCAGCCTCATTCTTCCCAAAATGCTGCTTTCTTCAAGGGCATTTCCACACGTGTCAGCCCCATTCCTGAAGCACCTGAGGCTTCTATGCCACCTTATGCTGCCGCTGTCTAGCCATGGCACTGCCCTCTTGTGCCTGCTCGAGGGCCTCTGTGCCCTTCTGAAGAATGATGATTAGAAGGGCTTCTGGAAATCCTTTAGGACAGCTTCCAGCTCTGATCAGACCAAACTTCCCAGGTACCTCAGGAAGCCCTGGGTCTTGTCATGTCTGGTTACGAACACTGCCACTGTTGAGAGGTCACTGCCTCTTGGGCAACTCTGCCAGGCCTGCACTGTGCCTGTCTCCCCTCTTTTCCCACTGGCACACCAGGCATTAGCCTTCGTGCAGTTTGTGGGTGATTGAGTGTTGGGGATCACTCCAGTTGTGCTGTGTGCGGACATCTGAAGAGGAGACATTTTGCAGCCTGTGAGAGAGACCAAGACAGAGGAAGGGAAGAATGGTGAGCCCTGGCAGTGCCAGGGAGCATTAGGCACAGTGGGGATGTGGGGTTTTCCAGCTGAGGTGCATACAGGAGAGAGTGGTGAAGTGGCAGCAGCTGTCTCATAACCCGAAGGTCATAGTTTAAAACCATCCTGTACTATTTGCCTTTTTTCTCTGCTCCTCACAGCTGCTGCCTCTCCCAGCAATTTTTCACCTGCCCTGCTCCTGCTCTGTAACGCTTACAGGTTTGAAGGGCTGGGGCACAGTGGAAGCCATACATATATACACTGTTATAGATTTTTAAAGATGATTTATTAACTATACTATAATAACAAAAGCAATCTACTACCTAGCACAGCAGAAGCATAATCCTGACACACATGCTGTCAATCCCAGTAGATAGGGTGATGCGCAGTGGCTTCAAGATGGCAAAGCACCAACTCTTAGCGGGCTGGGCCACAGTGGTCAAATGGTTGCCACAGCGTGTCGCAGACTCTGGGTGAGTTATATACCCTCTGCATCCTGGCTCGTAGTGCCAGGAGGCAGGCAAAGCACGCCTTTAGTGATGCAATGCTAAATACACCACTGGGCTTGGAATATAAGAAAGATAGTCTCGTACCCTTAAAGGTCAGTACTACAGCCACCCTCCTCTTCATCGCTTACACAATAAGTTTCTTCATCACTTATGTACTGGCTTTCCCCCCGCCTACCCTCCAAGGTTCCAGTGGCACACCAGGCCAGCTTCGTGGGTAGCGATACATTTTGCTACTTGCTTCCTCTACTCTCGTCCTTGGGTTATTACATTGCATACAGTCACAAGAATCAAGCCTTGCCAGCAGCCACATCCACAGAGAGTTACAATACAATAGAGCCCCTGTTCATTGGTTACAGCTACAGATCATAGTCCATCGTCACATCTCGGAAGCTTTCTCATCACTAACACATGTAATTTTCCCATCACTGTTATGTGCTCTCTGGGCACTCATGGATGCAGACATTCTGTTCCCTCAGACCCTTCTCTCCGTCACTGACGTCTGCTTTCTCTTTTGCCTTCTTGGGAGCCAGCACTTCAAAAATGACCCTCAGCAAGGCAGATGGGTGGAAATGGATCAGCAGGCATAGTAGTTTGCCTAAGAAAATCGGTGTTTCTTCCTTTCCATCAGGCAGCTCAGTCCCAAATTTCCCAGCTGTAGGTCAGGACCACCAATGGGCAGGTGAGGAGAAGGACAAGGCTGGTGCTAGTCTGGGAAACACCAGTGTGATCAGCAGGACTCATCTGAGGGTTTTCTCCATTCAAGTTTTTTTTGCTGAGATGCCCACCTGTAGGTCCAGGCAGCAGCAGGGCCAATCAGGTGTTCCCAATGGGCACTGCATTGGCTCTAAATGGCTAGGTGCTGATATTAGAGGGGAGAGGGGGTGTTGCAAGGACACCCCTTGCAAAAACATCTAAGGGGTTGCTGTGGTGGCCATCAGCCAATCACAAAGAGCTATGAGAACCAATGGAGAACGATGTTGTCAAAAGTTGCCTCTTCCTTGTACTTAGTGAGCAGGGGCTTCCTTACCTGATGTGTTTCTGGGTCTATGGGTAGAGCTGGTTGGTCCTCAGAGCCAGCCATGAGTCTGTCTGAGAGCAGGTGGGTGATTACAACACAGTCAAGAAATGGCTGTCAGCCAATTGCAGAGCAGTATAGAATCATAGAATCAACCAGGTTGGAAGAGACCTCCAAGATCACCCAGTCCAACCTGTGTCTGGGTTAGGGTGCTGGATGAGAAAACAGCAGCTGAGTGAAAACAGTGGCCCTCTGTACACAATGTCCTACTCAGATGGACACAACCATTCATGGATGCTGGCACAGACATTCACCAGAGAAAACATGCACCATGCAAAACCAGGAGCAGCACAAGGCAGGGTTTAGGCTAGGAACAGGAAGTGGGTAGAGTCCTGCTGACACTGCTGCTGAGCCTCTCCCCATCATTTGTGAAAAGCAGCAGAGGTGCCTGGGGACTGGCAGAAAGCCAGTGGAACTCCAGGCTTCAAAAAAGGCAAGAAGGAAGACCCAGGCAACTCCAGACCAGTCAGCCTCACCTCCATCCCTGGAAAGATGATGGAGCAGCTCATTCTGAAGGCCACCTTTAAGCACACGGAAGAGAAGCCAGCATGGATTTACCAAGGGCAGATCTCCCTTGGCTAACCTGATAGCCCCCTATGATACCATGACCAAATAAGCAGGCAAAGGCAGAGCTGTGGTTGTCATCTGCCTTGGCTTCAGCAAGGCTTTTGGTGCTCTCTCCATAACTTGCTCCCTAGGATAGGACAAGGAGCAATGGATGTAAGCTGCAGCACAGGAGGTTCCACCTCAACACAAGGGGGAACTTCTTTACTGTAAGAGCCACAGAGTACTGGAACAGGAACAGGCTCTCCAGAAGGGCTGTGGAGTCTCCTCCTCTGGAGACTTTCAAGGACTGTCTGGGTGAGTTCCTCTGTGACCTGAGCTAGATAGTATGATCCTGCTCTGGCAGGGGAGTTGGACTCGATGGTCTCTTTGGGTCCCTTCCAACCCCTGACATCCTGTGAACATCCTCTTAGGAGATGCGTCACAGGTGGATGGTCTGTGAGGTGGATCGAAAACTGCCCAAGAGCAGAGTTCAGAGAGTTGTCATAAGTGGCACAGAGTGGCCAGTGGTGTTCCCCAGGGATTAGAGCTGGATCCAGTTTTGTTCAGTATCTTTATCAACAATCTGCATGAGGGCATTGAGTGCACCCTCAGCAAGTTCCCTGATGATACAAAACTAGGGGGGGGGGGGGGAGGGGGGAGGGAGAGGGGTGTGACGGACAACCCTCAGGTTGTGCTGTCATCCAACCAGATCTGGACAGGCTGAGAGCTGGACAAAGGAAAACCTCATGGAGTTCAGTAAGGACAAGTGCAGGGTCCTGCATCTGGAGAGGAATAACAACAGGCACCAGTACAGGTTGGAGCTGCCCTGCTGGAAAGCAGCTCCATAGAGAAAGACCTTGGAGCACTGGTAGGCAGAAAGTTCTCCATGGGCCAGCAATGTGCCCTTGTGGCCAAGAGAGCCAAGGGCATCCTGGGGTGCATCAGGAAAAGCATGGCCAGCAGGGCTAGGGAGGTTCTTCTCCCCCTCTGCCCTGTTGAGACCACACCTAGAGTACTGCATCCATATTTGGGCTCCTCAGTTCAAGAGGGACAGGGACCTGCTGGAGAGAGTCCAACAGAGAGCCATGAAGACGAGTGGGGGACTTGAGCACCTCTTCTATGGAGAGAGACCGAGAGCTGTGGGGCTGTTCTTAGTCTGGAGAAGAGAAGGCCGAGAGGGGATCTGATCAATGTGTACAAATATCTGAGGGGTGGGTTTTAAGTGGCTGGGGCCAATCTCTTCTCAGTGGTCAGCAGCAATAAGACAAGGAGCAACAGCTACAAACTGGAACAAACTCCTCAATGTGAGGAGAAACTTATTTATGGTGAGAGTGACGGAACCCTGGAGCAGGCTGCCCAGAGAGGTTGTGGAGTTTCCTTCTCTGGAGACTTTCCAAACCCATCTGGATGCATTGCTGTGTGAACTACCCTGGGTGATCCTGCCTTGACAGAGGATGGGAGTTGGGGACCTCTGGAAGTCCCTTCCAACCTCTAAAGTTCTCTGGTTCTGTGATGTCCAACCTAAATCTTCCCTGCTCCAGTTTCAGACCATTGCCCCTCATCCTGCCCCCACAGGCCCTTCTGAAGAGTCCCTGCCCAGCCTTCCAGTAGATCTTCTTCAGATATTGAAATGCAAGCTCTAAGGTCTCCCTGGAGCCTTCTCCAGGCTGAACAGACTCAATTCCTTCATCCTGGCTTCATAGGAGAGGTTTTCCAGCCCTCTGATCATCTTGCTGGCCTCCTCTGGACCTGCTCCATCAGGCCCACATCTCTCTTCTACTGGGGGCCCCAGAGCTGGACACAGCACTGCAGGTGAGGTCTCCCCAGGGCAGAGCAGAGGGACAGCATCCCCCCTCTCCATCTCTGGCCACGCTGCTTTGGATGCAGCCCAAGGCTGCACTTTGCCTTCTGGGCTGCAAGTGGCCATTGCTGGCTCCTGCCCAGCTTCTCACCCACCAGCATCCCCGAGTCCTTCTCTGCAGGGCTGCTCTCTATCTCGTCATCCCCAACCTGGATTGATTGCCCCAAGCCGGGTGCAGGACCCTGCACTTTGCCTTATTGAACCTGATGAGGCTGTCCTCAGCCCAGCCCTCCAGCCTGTTCAGGTCCCTCTAGATGGCAACCATCCTGTCCTTCAGACTTATCAACCACACCACTCAGCCTGCTGCCATCTGCAGACTTGCTGAGTGTGCCTCAATCTCACTGTCTGTAGCACTGATGAAGGTATGGAACAGCTATCAGGAGTAGATTGGTCAAGAAAAGCTTCAGAGATCCCTTCCAACCTTGACGGTCCTCAGGTGCATTGAGTCTGATGGGCTCTTGAGCAGCCACAGGAAGCAGATGCTGTGGAACATGGCAGCAGCATAAGACCACGCTGGGCAGAAGCCCCACTTGATTCAGGAATGGTGAAACTGCTACCAGAGGTAAAGGCAGGCAATGTCTTGGGTAAGACAGCAGCAACATCAGTTTGCACAGAATCCCCAGCTGCTTCAGGAGTGGTGCTAAAATGTGTGGAAATGGCCTTGGAGAATTTGGCATTTGGGTCTCAGGAGGCTCTGAGCTCTGCTGTCCCTGGCACACATGAGGCTGGGTCACCGCGTCTATTGGATTCCACTCATATTGCCCTGGAGCTCAGGGTTTTCCCCAGCTCTTCCACAGGATGATGACTCCCAGGTGCTCTGAGGGATTGAGCCAACCTCCTTTCCTGGTCTGAAATGCATGGAATGGGTCCCTCCAAGCCTGACCCCACAAAAATAGCCAGGAGCTTTTGGCACCCTGCCCTGTGCCGCTCCTCCAAAGCAGGCCACGCAGGCCTCTGGCTCCTGGGCGGAACCTGCTGATCCAAACAGGCCAGTCTAGGGGTGGGCCTCTTCCAGGGAAGGACACAGGCAGCTCTTTGATCACAAACCCCAGTCCTTCACATCCATCTTTGGTCCTCACTCCGCAGCACTGGGATCTGCTCACCGCTGCTGGCAACGTCACGCTCATCTTCTGGTGACCCACTTGTGGGCCTCAGAGGTTCAGCTGGTAGAGTGGGCCCCAGACCTCAAGCCAGTGTTCAAGGGAACATATAGTTGGAGCGGGACATCGTGAGAGGTTCTTTCCAACCCAAGCTGTTTGATGAAAGAGAAGGGGAAGGCTCATTCCCTGCTCTTGGCACTGCAGAGGACACATCTGGATCAGTGTCCCCCATTTTGTGTCCCAGGGACAAGAAGTGAAGACTTCTCATGCAGGGAAACTGGCAGAGGAGCAGGCAGAAGGGATGGCTGGAGCACATGGCATAGGGAGGGAGGGCAAGGGCAGCAGGCTTGTGGAGCCTGGCACAGATGTGTGAGGGGAGGAGGAGTGCGTGGCACTGCTGTCTCCCACCACCTACAGGAGGTCATGGGAGGAATGCAGCCAAGACTCACATGGCAGCCTTCAAACAGCAGCCATGGCCTTGACAAATGCTGAATCTTGAGGGGTGCAGGATGGGTAAAACGAGGGCTGGACCATAACACTCTGAACAGCAAAACTGTGTGTGGGATCTCTTTGAAACTGACACCAGAGGTAAAAGAGCAAAGGAGAACTGGAAGAGACTGAAGGACACTTCAGTTAGAGCAAGGGAGCTCTCAATCCTGACATCCAGAAAGTCAGGCAAGGGAGGCAGGAGGCCACCTTGGTGAAGTCAAGATGTCCCAGGCAAACTGGCATGCCAAGCCAAAGTACACTGGCAGCACAGGCAGGGATACACATCCTGGAGAGATTGTAGGGATTGTGTTGGGAGTCCAAGGAGGGGATCAGGACAGCCAAGGCACCGCCGGAGCTGCGTGGGCCAGCGATGTGACACGGACAAGAAGGGTTCCTTCAGGTGCATGGGACAGCAAAGGAAGAGGGAAGAAGCTGCACCCCTTGATGAGTGAGGCCTGGCTATAGCCACGTGGAGAAGACAGAGGTACTCAGTGAGCGGTTTGTGTCGCTCTTCACAACAAACGCTCAGCCAGGCCACTCAATCCACAGGATACAAGGGCAGGCCTGGGAGAATGAAATGCCACCCACCACAGAAGATCTGGCTCGAGATCACACAAAGAGCAGGAAAGCCCACAAACTGATGGGACCTGATGAGATGCATCAGTGGGTCCTGAGGGAACTGGCAGAAGAAGTTTCAGAGTCACTATCCATCAAATGTGACAATCTGTGGCAGAGTGGTGAAGTTCCCAGTGACTGGAAATGGAGACACATCAACCCCGAGGAACTGCAGACACGTCAGTCTCAGCCCTCTGCCCAGCAAGATCCTGGGGCAGATCCTCCTGGAAGTTGCAACCTGGCTGATTCTATGATTCTATGATTCTATGCTAAAGCACATGGGAAACAGAGAGGTTAATGGTAAGAGCCAGCCTGGCTTCACTAAGGGCAAAGGGTGCCTGACCAGCTTGGTGGCTTTCTACAACACAGTTACCATATTGACAGACGAAGGAAGAGTGGCTGATGTCATGTAGCTGGACCTGCACAGAACATGAGATTGTCTCTCACACGACATCCTTGCTTCTAAACTAGAGAGAGGTGGATTTGACAGGTGGGCCACTCAGTAAGGAAGGAATGGTCTTGATTGTTTTGCTCAAAGCTGAAGGCAGTAGCTTGCTGCCCGCGTAGAGACTAGCAGTGAGGGGTGTCCCTCGGGGGTCCATATAAGGATCAGTACCATTTAACATCTCTGGACATGGGCAGTGGGAGAGAGGATATGCTCAGCACGCTTGTGGATGCCACCAAGCTGAGTGGTGTGGTTGATACTCCAGTGGGAAGGGATGCCACTGAGAGGCACCTTGACAGGCCAGAGAGGGGAGCTTAGGAAAACCTCATGAACTTAAGTGGGTCCAAGGTCCTGCATCTGGGTCTGGGCAACCCAAAGCATGAATACAGGCTGGGCCATAATTGGATTGAGATTAGTTCAGAGCAGAAAGATGTGGGAGCATTGGTGGAAGGTGGTATGCATTAGCAAAACATTTCAGATGAAAGAGGTGAGGGCTGAGTCAGCAGCGAGGCCTCTGCCAGAGGCAACTCCGAGGTGCTCAGATGCTTCATGCACAAGGAATGTTTGTGGCCCCGCAGGCATCAGGGACACAGCATAAAAGCCTGAGCGGCTCCAGGCTCTGCATCCTCCTCTCTTGCCTCCCTTTCCACAAGGAACAAGGTAAGCCTGAGCCTGGCTCCATCCCTCCCCGTGGGCTGAGCTGCTGCTGTGGTGGCTGCTGAGGCTGACACTTGGGCTGGCTAAGCTTGGCCCTGCACCGCAGCTGTAGAAGGGCTGTCACCTCTTTCCCTTTGGATGGAGGGTAGAGGGGGGTGTCTTTTGATCAGAAGACGATCAACGTGCTCCGCTGCAGGAAGCTCTGCCCGCAGGCATTTGCACTTTCAGCAGGAGATGTGGCCCTGGGCAGCCCGGGCTAGGTGGAAGCTAGCGCAGGAGGGTTGGACAAGATGACTTTTGAGGACCCCTTCCAACCCAGTGCAATCTGTGAAGCTGTGAATGTTCTCTGGCCAAAGGCTGATTTCTGAGGCACCTGTGCAACCCAGCCCGTGCGTGCTGGCAGCACTGCGTCAATCTTCTCCTGTGCTGCTGCTCCGGGGAACGCAGGGGGAGGCCCTGCTGCAGGCAGCAGTCACTTGGGCACATCTTTGCTCCCAGTTCTTCAGACGCAGCCTGCGGGCCAGGTGTCACACCTGTTCTGTGCGCTGACAGGGTCAGCTGCAGGCCCTTTCTGGACGTGGACCTAGAAATGGAGGCTGATGTTGAGATCCGTGTTTCCTCTCTGCTCTGTGTTTCAGCTTTGCCTCCCTCCCCAAGAGATGTCTTGCTTCAGACCCTGTCCTCCACGCTCCTGTGGCAACTGTGGCCCAACCCCGCTTGCCAGCAGCTGCAGCGAGCCCTGCTTCGCCCGCTGCGCCGACTCCACGGTGGCCATCGAGGCTTCCCCGGTGGTGGTGACCCTGCCGGGCCCCATCCTCACCTCCTTCCCTCAGAACACAGCCGTGGGATCCTCTCTGTCAGCTGCTGTGGGCAGCTCGCTCAGCACCGGTGGGGTTCCCATCTCTTCGGGCAGCTCCTTCGGTCTGAGCGGCTCAGGGCTGTGCCTGCCTGTCCCCCGCTGCAATCTCAACTGCTGAAGCTGCCCCGTCACCCCCTTTGCAACGGGAAGGAAGAGCCGGACTGCACAGCACCACCATGGCCACAGCCTGCAGATGGGCTGCGTGACCTCGTGCCACCTGGCAGGCCCGGAGGGGCCTGTGCCCACAGCTGCTCCTGGCTGCATGGCAAGCCTGGCTGTGCCTCCTCTGCCTCTGCTTTGCTCGGAGCTCCTGCAGAAAGGGCTTCTTCTGCTCTGCTTTGCTGAACCTGCTGCTGATGCGGGGAGGGTGCTGGAGTTAGGGACTGCTCTGGGTGGGCGGGGATTGCCCCCGGCTAGAGCAGAACGGGGAAAGGCAAGCTCGTAGCGTGCAGCTTGTCCCTGGGAAATGGGCCATCCCCTGTGCCTCCCTCGGGCCTGAACAAGTGTTTCTTGCTTCCTGCTCTCTGCCTCTGCCTTTGCTCCTTCTCATTAAAGACTTTGTGCGGCATAGCTGGAGACTCGTGGTGGTTTGTCCTGCCTGAAGTGATGCCAGGGAAACAAAACAAATGGGGACACAACAGAGAAACTGAAAAGCAGTGGAGAAGCAGGGGAGAGAGGTAAAAATCGCATTAATGCCACCCACTGTGACCCTGCTTTACTTGGGGGGTGGGGGGTGGGGTGTGTGTGTGTGTGTGTGTGTTTCAGTTCAATTGATTTCAGTCCGAGCGCTGGGAACTCAGGAATGGAAGGAGAGCCCTCCACCCTGAGAGCAGCAGAGACGTCACCTGGGGAGAGAAACCCTCCCTCTGTGGTATCCCAGTTGCATTCCGTTTGTGCAGCATGGCTGGAGACTCGGGGCGGTTTGTCTGTCGCCTCCCTCCCTCGGGTCAGTGCTCTGCAAAGAAGGAGGGCTGCCTTCTGTCCTCATCTTCCCACCAGTTGTGGACAGAGCTCCCTGAACTCGTATCAAAGCACCGAAAATAATCAAGCAGGCAAAAGGAGGACCAAAAAGCCTCAGGAGAAGGGAGTGTGAGTCTCTGGCGTAGTGATCATGGTGCTGTGACATCTCTCAGGGTGACACTTGCTGCCCACCACTGCAGGTATTCAAGATCCAACCTCCTTTCTTCTGCCCCTGGATGCAGCACATCTCCCTGCTTGCTCAGCGCACAGGGAAGTTGTCACTGCCTGCCCCGAGCAGCTTCTCTGGCTGAGGACAGAAGCAGGCCTATGGACTGGGCGCAGGTGACAACAGATCCCGAGGTGGCAGGAAGAGCAGGACAGCTGTGCTGAGCTGCACTGTGCAGGGCGCCTTCGAGGGCACCTTCAGGCAGGGAGCTCTGGCCTTTGTGAGCCCGAATCTCAGCTGAGTCCTGGCATTTGAGAGCCAGGTTTGTGACTCCTTTCCTCTTGGCGATGCACCTTGCTGCTCACGGGTGTTTTGGAGGCAAGGAGCAGCTGAGCTGCTCAGCAGTGAAGCAAGGCCTCTTGCACGCAAGCATGGAGCCAGGCACAAAGCAGTATCACTAAGCAGTGTCACTGCTTAGTGTCCCACATGAGGCATTCCTCTCCTCAGTGCTGCTGCAGTAAAACCTCTCAGCAATGCTCAGTGCTTGATGTGTCTCAGCTTTGGGGCAGGTGCACATCTTCCCCTGGGTGAAGACTCTTTCCTCTGCCTTCTGTCTTGGCCCAGTGTGTTCCCAGCAGCAAGTGCAAAGGGAACTCCATCAGTGTCAGTGTGTGCCTGATTCCTTGTTCTGCACAGCCTGGGTCTGTCTGAGCCCAGCGAAAGGGGGACAGAGGTGATGAAGACACTAGGTGTGCCTCACGCTTGGTGCTGGAGCCAGGGCTCATTTCCTGAGCACCACCTGGCAGGAAGGTGCCTGGCACATGTAGTTGTGGCTGAGTGGTGAAGGTGATGGACTAGAAATCCATTGGGGTTTCCCCGTACAAGTTTGAATCCTGCTAACTACAGGGGGCAGCTCTTTTGGGCTCTGCTGCAGCTCTGCCACTCCAATGACCTTCAGGCCTTCCCCATAGGAGGGCTTGGTGGTCGTCTGACTCCCTGCAGCACTGCACACTGGCAAGGGCGACCCTCAGCTGTCAGGGACCTTCAAGGGCGGGCCTGTGCCAGGAGGAAGCAACAAGGCAGGAGCCTTGGGGGAGTGCAGCATTCGGCAGCCCCTGGGAGCTGGATTTCCGGGTGGACTTGGCAGTCTTCATGATCTCAACTGGAGAGCAGCTCCTTTTGCCCTGAAGAGGCCAGGACACAATGTCCAGTGAGGCTCACAGCATGATGAGTGACGCTTGCCTGGAGTCCAGGGTGTTTTCAGACTCTCCCACCTCACGATGACTCCTTGGTGCTGTGGGAGACTGACCCAGCGTCCCTGTGTAATTGGAAATGCATGGATTGGGCCACCCTGTGCTGCCCTGCAGAAGTGTTTCTGTTCTGTGCCTCTGCCTTTTCTCCTTCTCATTAAAGACTTTGTGCAGCATAGCTGGAGACTTGTGGTGGTTTGTCCTGGCTGAAGTGATGCCAGAGAAAGAAAACAAAGAATGAGGCAAAAGGAAAAAACATAGAATAGTCTTGCAGAAACGGAGCAAATCAATAGAGAGGGTTGGAAATAGAGGCACTGCATGCACTGCAACCATGTTTTACTGTGTGGACACTCAAGAGTAGGAGATATTTTCCCAGGGAGTGTTGTAGAGTCTCCACCCTTGGGGTTGTCCAACATCTGACCAGACAAACAACCTCCTCTCCTAAGGATCCTGCTTTGAGGCAAGGGTGGGTGTGTGATGTCCAGCTCTGCTGTTGCGTGACTGTCTGAGCTGCTGCTGGGTCCCCTCAACCCGGAGCACCCTTCAAGCAAAATGGAGCAGAGAGGGGCCAGAGGTGAGCAGTCAGGAAAGCTGCAGAGGCTTGTTAGGTGCAGGGCAGGAGAAGGGTGACTGGTGTCAGTCCCAGGGCTGGGAAGAGAGGAAAGCAAGATTGGAGTGCGTTGAATTGAGCCACCATCAAAGCTGTGAAAGTGAAGCATGCTCATGAAAGGCCTGAAAGAGTGTCTAGGGTTCTAATTTAAACTCCCAGAGACTCTATTAAATTTGATAGAACCAATAACAATTTGTAGAGTGCCCTTGCCTCTTCCCCCTTCTTTCCCAAAGGAAGGGATTAGATGCAGGGAGAGAGAGGGGTAAGCACACCTGAATAAATCAATGTCACTCGATTCGGAAGTTAAAAGGAAACAGCTTAACAATAACTTAGAAGAGGTATCTGAGGTAGGGAAGTTTACAAAAGATAGGGGAGGGGAAAAGTAGCAAAATACAAAATGTACAAATACAACCCGAGTTTTGTGATGGTGGCTTTGTCTGCCTCGTGTCTGCCACGTGGTAAAACAGCTGGCAATGGTGGTATGCAGGGAGAGATTGTGGAGAGAGGGAGAGGGAAAGAGGGAGAGAGGGAGAGAGAGAGAGAGAGAACAGGAAGTCCCCTTCCTTTTATAGGACTGGAAGTGGGGGGGAGTGGGCTACCCATCACCTGGTGGTGTGACCCACCCCTGGGGAGGGGTCAAGACCCCTAGGGTCAGGTTCAGGGTTACTCCCCCTGGGAGTCAAAAGGCCAGGTCCCACTGAGATTTGAACTCAGATTGCTGGATTCAGAGTCCAGAGTGCTCACCATTACACCATGGAACCTCCTGTAGAAATATTTGCTCTACGGCCTCTTCAGCATTGTGGCTCACACAGTGCAGCTTGCACAACGCAGTCATGATTCACGGGTTGCTGGCTTCATGCTTTCAATTGTGTTCTCTTCTGCTGCTGGCCCGCTTAACCTCCATGCTGGACAACCTCTCCATCTGCCTGGGTAAAACATTGCCTCTCCTCTTTCTCACTTTTGCTCTTTCTAAGCACCCTCTAATCTCCAGCCTTACTCCTGGTTGCGCTCCTGCCCTTTTATGAGGCTTTGAGCAACCTGGGCTAGCGGAAGGTGCCCCTGCCCACGGCATGGTGGCTGGGTCTCAAAGATCTTCAGGGTCCCAAAGCATTCTGTGATTCTACGACTCCTGTGGTGGTTTGGATGTACCCCGCCCCACCCCCACACTTTAAAAGGTACCCAGACTAGACTCAGACGGTTCTGGGAATATAAATGAAGCTATTTATTTACAGCTAGCACAATATACAAGCAGATATTTACAATATATACAGAAATATACAAAAATATACAAGGTAAAAGGTAATACAGAAACACAACTCCCCTCCCAGAAACCTGAGTCCCCGGGAGAGGCTCTCAACCACCCCTGCACCTTCCCCCTGCCCCTGTCAACCTTACCCCAGTCCTGAGAAGAATAGAGGTTCAGCCAAGAGGTTAAGAAGCAAAGGTGAGTGGCAGGAGAGGTTAGGGAGATGCAGCTCAGTCAAAGCCCAGCCCGAAAGTGAGGACAAAATGGTGAAAGTGCTATCTAATGTTTACTTTCTTGTTCCCATACCTCTCAGCGAGACTGTGAGAGGAGTTGACATCACCATTGTTTTCCTTTCCACAGCCTATCATCTAGGTTTTTTTCTCACCAAAACATTCCACCCTGCTTCAAACTAGCACAATCCACCCCTGTCTGCTTCACTCAGAGTATCGCTGAGAATTATCTGATCTAATCTAAACCAATATTTACACTAATGAATTTTACAAGTTCAGTTCACTCTTCATTCCAGATATCTCAGATGTAGGTGATTCAAAAGCTCAGAACAGTTTGTCTCCTCACGGATGAGACAAGAACAGGGACTCCCAGGTGACGTTGGGTTTGTGCTCATGTACTGTAGATTCTCTCGTAGATTCTTTCAGTGTTGGACGCCGATGGTACCTAGAACAGAAAACTCCTAACAGCTTGTATTATACACTCTGAATTTAAACTCTCTCAGCTAAGGTTAGGTTTCTCTGTGGAATGCACTGGATTTCACCATTCCTGCCATAGATCGGCACAACAAGTAGGCTTTCCTTTCCTCTGCCAACCATGCTTCTTCCAGTCCTTTAGCCAACCCCATAGAGCATTGGCTACCATCCACGAGTCGGTGTAGAGGTAAAGGATAGACCAATTTTCATGTTCAGCCACATCAAGAGCAAGTTGGACAGCTTTTACCTCAGCGAACTGACTGGATTCTCCTTCGCCATCGCTCGCTTCAGTAACTCTCCTTGTAGGACTCCAGACTGCTGACTTCCATCTTCGCTTGTTCCCAATAAGACAACAGGAACCATCTGTGAACAAAGCATAGTTCTTTTCCTGATCAGAGAGATTACCATAGGGAGGAGCTTCCTCAGCACGAGTTATTTTCTCCTCTGGAGGTTTGGTACAGTCTGTGCCTTCTGGCCAGTTGGTGATCACCTCCACCAGACCAGGTCGATCAAGATTCCCCATTTGTGCTCATTGGGTTATCAAAGCCATCCACTTAGACCAGGTTGCATCTGTGGCATGATGTGGTGATGAACCTTTGCCTTTGAACATCCAGTTTAGAACTGGCAATCTAGGAGCTAAAAGCAATTGTGACTCAGTTCCAATCACTTCAGAAGCTGCTTTCACTCCTTCATAGGCTGCTAGTATCTCTTTCTCTGTTGGGGTATAATTTGCCTCTGAACCTCTGTAGCTACGACCCCAGAAACCAAGAGGACGACCACGTGTCTCGTTTGGAGCTCTCTGCCAAAGGCTCCAAGTTGGACCGTTGTCACTGGCAGCCCTGTACAGAATGTTCTTAATGTCTGGACCAGATCGCACAGGTTCCAAGCCCACTGCATGGACTACTTCTCGCTTGATCTGATCAAAGGCTGCTTGTTGTTCAGGTCCCCACTCAAAATTGTTTCTCTTACGAATCACATCACGCAGAGGTTTGACAATCTGACTGAATCCAGGAATGTGTAGTCTCCAAAATCCCACTGCACCTAAGAAAGAGAGAGTGTCCTTATTGTTTGTGGGAACTGCCATGGTGGAGACTTTGTTGATCACATCCTGAGGAATGTGACGGCAACCATCCTGCCACCGCACTCCCAGAAACTGAATTTCTCTGGCAGGTCCTCTGACCTTGTCTCTCTTAATGGCAAAACCTGCTTGCAACAGAATGCCAATGATTCTGTTACCTTTCTCGAAGACTTCCTCAGCAGTTTGGCCCCACACAGTGATGTCGTCAATGTACTGGATGTGCTCTGGAGCTTTACCTTTCTCCAGTGCATTGTGGATGACTGAGTGACAGATGGTTGAGCTGTGTTTCCACCCCTGAGGCAAACGGTTGAACTGGTACTGGATTCCTCTCCAGGTGAATGCAAACTGAGGCCTGCACTCCTTTGCTATGGGAATAGAGAAGAAAGCATTAGCAATGTCTATGGTTGCATACCATTTAGCCTCCTTCGATTCCAGCTCGTACTGGAGTTCCAGCATGTCCGGCACAGCTGCGCTCATGGGTGGTGTCAGCTCGTTGAGGGCACGAAAGTCAACTGCGAGTCTCCAATTGCCGTTAGGCTTGCGCACAGGCCAGATGGGACTGTTGAAAGGTGAATGAGCTTTCTCGATGACAGCCTGACTCTCCAGCTGACGAATCAGCTGATGAATGGGCAACAAAGAGTCACGGTTAGTTCTGTACTGCCTGTGGTGAACAGTTTGAGTAGCAATTGGCACTGCCAGATCCTCTATGTCATGATGTCCCACAACTGCAGATTCATCTGAAAGTTCAGGTCTCATGGACAACTTCAATTTACCATCCTCAGTCTCTACAGATGCTATTCCAAAAGCCCATTTGTGACCCTTAGGATCTTTGAAACAACCTTGTCTCAAAAAGTCAATTCCCAGAATGCAGGGCGCATCAGGACCAGTTACAATCGTATGTTTCTTCCACTCTTTACCAGTTAAACTGATTTCAGCCTGTATCTTAGTTAACTCTTGAGATCCACCAGTGATGCCAAAAATAGATATGGACTCTGTCCCTATGCAATTGGATGGCAACAAAGTACACTGAGCACCTGTGTCAACTGAAGCCCTGTATTGCCCAACTTTTGAACTGCCAGGCCACCTAATGAATACATTCCAATAGATTCGGTTCTCTCCACTATCCCTTTCCTCCTCCTGACTGGAGGCAGGGCACCCCTAATGCTGAACGTGGCATGTGGGGTGTACACAATGATTGGTGTTGCTGTGAGAGAAATTGCAATTGTTGGAGTAATTGCAGTTGCTCTCAGGAGCTGAAGAGGTGACAGCTACTTTCCTGGCATTGCTGCCTCTGTTTCTGCCACTCTGCAGTTCCCTGACTCTCTTTGAAGGAGTTGAAGTAAGTTGACCATCCCACTTGTTCATGTTCTCACCGTTTGTGTCACGCAGAAGTATCCACAGTGACGCACGTGATTGCTGATGTCTGGGTGGAATTTGTCTCCTCCTGGGCTGGAATTGCCTTGCAGGAGGTGGGCATCTGTTCCTGACTGCAGAAACATGCACCCATTCAGATGGTGCAGGGACATTATCTTTTACCAAATTGGTAATGTTTCTGAGATCCTCCTTTAGTTCTTTCATGCTGTCTTTGATACCTTCCCTAATGCTATCTTTCATCTCTGTAGTCATAGTTTTTATGGCAGAGACTAGGGCAGAATGTGACAAGCTGTCCTCTATCTGCCTGAGCTGGTCAGTGAACTCACCAACAGTGAAAGACCTTCCATTATCACTCCTTGATAGGAGCTTGCTGGCCAAGATGTTAGCATAGGATGAAGGAACAAGCTTAATCAGCTTCTTCATGAGATTTGTTCCCAAAGGAATATCGTCAGGCTCATGGATACCATGTTCTCCATAAAGCACTTCCTTCACAGCAAACTCCTTCAGAAGCTTAATTCCCTGCTCAATGGTATTCCACCTCTTGGCAGCCCATGGCAGATCACCTCGGGAAGGATATCTCATAGCCACAGCCAACAGAAGGCGTGTCCACAAGCTAACCTTACCAAGAGGACTTGGTAGGTATTTGTCCACTCCACTCTCCTTAGTGAGTGGCCCCAGCTGCTTGGCAGACTTGTCTCCTACCTGCAGGGCATTAGCACCAATGCTACGGCATCTCACTAGCCAGCTTAGGATTGGCTCACCTGATTCCCTTGAGTATTCCTCTCTAACTTCCCTGACTTCTCTGAGTGGATCGTTGGAGTCCTGGATGTCATCCTCCTCCTCCTCTTCCTCTTGTTGATCTGGTTGTCCCTGGCCTAGAAACAGAACCTTCCTCATAGCACTCTTAAACTCATTGGAACCATCCTCTTTCTTGGCAGTCAACCTCACAGCGCTCTTCTCATTTGAGTACTGCGATCTCAGCATGTTCGCTAGGACCCAAAGACTAAATGCCTCCTCTTCCTCCTCTTGCTCACCACAGGTCCCCTCTCTTACATCCTCCTTTGAATCACACTTTGTCAAAAACTGTGTCTTGGCTTTCACCTTAGCAGGTGCCAAAAAGGCCTGCACAGCAACAGACTTTGACATGTCTACCGGAGGGTTTGAATCAGTGGGGGTCTGACCTGGGGTCTGTGAGTTCAGATCTGACTTAGAACTAACAGGGTTCTGGTCTGCTGGTTCGGGCTGTGGATTCGGACTTGGACTGACTGGGCTATTGTTATTATTAGTGTTATCAGCAGATGGGACATTCTGATTTTGAGTGTTTGCCTGTGCTCCTCGGATGCCTGCCAACCCTGATGTGTTATTATCTTTGCTGTCATTGTTGTTAGGAGCATTGGCAGTTTTTCCAGAATCTGGAGAAGGAGGTACAGGGACTATCCCTGGCTGTGCCCCTGACTGGGAGAGAGGTGGTGTTCCCGAATTATCTGTGTTTTGATTTGGTTGCTGCAAAACTGTTCCTTTTGGTTTTGAGACAGACACTTTCCTAGTTTTTGCAGGTATTGCATTCAAATTTTTCACACATAAAGCCAGAATTAATATGAAAATCAAAACTATAAGACATAAATTGACACACATCAGACCTGCCACAGTCTGCTTTGTGTAAAAATCTTTACAAGGGTCCAGCATCTCAGTTCAGGGTTGAATCACGCTCATGAGGGCTGTAGTTAAAGCAGTCTTTTGATTGCTTGTAATATTATTGGCAATTACCCCTGTAATGTTACTGGTAAGATTTTCAGTGACATTAAAACCAGCATACCCAAGAATGAAATCACTCTAGGACCATAAAATGCCTGTAAGCTTAGCTTTGACCTTCTTAAAAACTACGTTAAGCAAGAAATAACCGATTTGGTCTTTGATCCAATTGTGCACAAGAAAACAGAAAACAGGCCACACAATAGCCCTCACCAAGTAAAATAGCTGCTTCATTAGCTTCATTCTGATTCCCAGAGTTAATTAACAGTCACTCAAATGAATTTGCCCCACGTTGGGGAAGCCAAATTAAAATATGTGGTGGTTTGGATGTACCCTGCCCCCCACACACTTTAAAAGGTACCCAGACTAGACTCAGACGGTTCTGGGAATATAAATGAAGCTATTTATTTACAGCTAGCACAATATACAAGCAGATATTTACAATATATACAGAAATATACAAAAATATACAAGGTAAAAGGTAATACAGAAACACAACTCCCCTCCCAGAAACCTGAGTCCCCGGGAGGGGCTCTCAACCACCCCTGCACCTTCCCCCTGCCCCTGTCAACCTTACCCCAGTCCTGAGAAGAATAGAGGTTCAGCCAAGAGGTTAAGAAGCAAAGGTGAGTGGCAGGAGAGGTTAGGGAGATGCAGCTCAGTCAAAGCCCAGCCCGAAAGTGAGGACAGAATGGCGAAAGTGCTATCTAATGTTTACTTTCTTGTTCCCATACCTCTCAGCGAGACTGTGAGGGGAGTTGACATCACCATTGTTTTCCTTTCCACAGCCTATCATCTAGGTTTTTTTCTCACCAAAACATTCCACCCTGCTTCAAACTGGCACAACTCCTTAACCATCTTCCGTGGGCCAGGCAGAAACCACCCAGAAATCACCCAGAGCTCCCTGGCATCTGACAGCTGCAGCTCACACCAGGCTGGCTCACACAGGAGGCCAGGCCACTCCTAGGTCTCACACTCCTGAGGTCTTTCTGGCTGAGGACAGCTCTTGGCAATCTAGAGAGCCACCTTCACACAACAGAAGCCCCCTCACCTTCCCTTCTTCAGGCTGAACAAATCTCCTTCATGATCTCCCTCAATCACAACAGACTCCACTGTGGTCTTATACCTCCTTGTTGATGCTCTGAAACCTCGTTGTTGATGTCCCCTCTTCCTCTGTGCACAGGAAGACCTCTTTTGAGGCTGGTGCTTCCTGGATGTGGTCCTCCTGAAAAAAATCACTGGACCTTGTGCACTCTGTGGTGGGATTGCACAAGGATGTTTCTGTCCTGTCAACAAAGATGGAGGGAAACACCCCAGGCCCTAAAATGTCCCCATTGGCTTCTTATTGGTGGTTCTTTACTCCCACCTATGCACAGTATCACAGTATCATCAGGGTTGGAAAAGACCTCACAGATCATCAAGTCCAACCCTTTACCACAGAGCTCAAGGCTAGACCATGGCACCAAGTGCCACGTCCAACCTTGCCTTGAAGTGCCCCAGGGACGGCGACTCCACCACCTCCCCGGGCAGCCCATTCCAGTGTCCAATGATTCTCTCAGTGAAGAACTTTCTCCTCACCTTGAGCCTAAATGTCAACTGGCGAAGCCTGAGGCTGTGTCCTCTCATTCTGGCGCTGGCCACCTGAGAGAAGAGAGCAACCTCGTCCTAGCCACAACCTCCCCTCAGGTAGTTGTAGACAGCAATAAGGTCACCCCTGAGCCTCCTCTTCTCCAGGCTAAACAATCCCAGCTCCCTCAGCCTCTCCTCATAGGGCTTGTGCTCAGGGCCTCTCACCAGCCTCGTTGCCCTTCTCTGGACACGCTCAAGCATCTCAACGTCCCTTTTAAACTGGGGGGCCCAGAACTGGACACAGTACTCAAGGTGTGGTCTAAGCAGTGCAGAGTACAGGGCCAGAATGACCTCCCTGCTCCTGCTGACCACACCATTCCTGATGCAGGCCAGGATGCCACTGGCTCTCTTGGCCACCTGGGCACACTGCTGGCTCATGTTCAGGCGGGTATCAATCAGTACCCCCAGATCCCTCTCTGTCTGGCTGCTCTCCAGCCACTCCGACCCCAGCCTGTACCTCTGCATTGGGTTGTTGTAGCCAAAGTGCAGCACCCTGCACTTGGAGCTATTGAACCCCATCCCATTGGACTCTGCCCATCTGTCCAGGCGGTCAAGGTCCCGCTGCAGAGCCCTTCTGCCTTCTAACTCAGTCACATCTGCCCCCAGCTTAGTGTCATCTGCAAACTTGCTGATGACTGACTCGATGCCCTCATCCAGATCATCTATGAAGATGTTAAAGAGGATGAGGCCCAGCACTGATCCCTGAGGGACACCACTAGTGACTGGCCGCCAGCTGGATGTGGCACCATTCACCACCACTCTCTGGGCTCGGCCCTTCAGCCAGCTCCTAACCCAGCACAGAGTGTTGCCATCCAAGCCATGGGCTGACAGCTTAGCCAGCAGTTTGCTGTGGGGGACAGTGTCAAAGGCCTTGCTGAAGTCCAGATAGACCACATCCACAGGCCTCCCCACATCCACCAAGTGGGTCACCTGATCATAGAAGGAGATCAGGTTAGAAAGGCAGGATCTGCCCTTCCTAAACCCATGCTGGCTGGACCTGAGCCCTTTGCCATCCCTTAGGTGTGCTCTTATCACCCCCAAGCTAACCTGCTCCATCAGTTTCCCTGGCACTGAGGTCAGGCTGACAGGTCTGTAGTTCCCAGGTTCCTCCATCCGACTCTTCTTGTGGATGGGGACCACGTTGGCAGTTTCCAGTCTCCTGGGACCTCTCTGGTGAGCCAGGACTGCTGGAAAATGATAGAGAGCGGCTTGGCCAGCTCAGCTGCCAGCTCTCTCAGCACCCTGGGATGGATCCCATCTGGTCCCATGGACTTGTGGGTGTCCAAATGGCTCAGCAGGTCCTGAACTAATTCTTCATGAATTTCCAGGGGAACACACCGCTCCCCGACCCCATCCCCCAGTTCAAGAGGCCACTTGCCCTGAACTCCTCCCTCCTTACTGTTGAAAACTGAGGCGAAGAAGGCATTCAGGACCTCAGCCTTTTCTACATCATCACTTATAGTGTTCCCCTCCTGGTCCAGTAAGCAGTGGAGGCTCTTCTTGCCCTTCCTTTTAGCACTGATACATTTATAAAAGTGCTTTTTGTTATCTTTCACAGAGGTGGCAGCCTAAGTTCTAGCTGGGCCTTAGCCTCTCTAATTTTTCTCCTGCATAATCTGGCTACCTCCTTAAACACGTCAGGAGAAGCCTTCCCCTCCTTCCAGAGGTGATACACCTTCTTTTTTTCCCCCAATTCCTTCAGGAGCTGTTTACTCATCCAGGCTGGTCGCCTTCCCCGCCGGCTCATCTTTCGGCACATGGGAACTGTCAGCTCCTGTGCCTTCAAGAGCTCCTGTTTAAAGTAGGTGAGGAATCAGAGAATTGTGGAACAATTTTGGTTGGAAAAGACTGTCTCAGTTCTAATTTAAAATTCCCAGATACTCAAATATATTTGATAGAACCAATTTACAGGATGCCCTTCCCTCCCAAAGAAAAGGGATTAGATGGACAGAGAGAGAGGAAAGGTATTCAGACCCAAATAAATAATCTCACCGTGATTTGGAAGTTAAAAGAAGAAAAAATTAACAATAAATAGAAGGTATATGAGGTAGGGAAGTTACAAAGGGATAGGAAAGGGGAAATAAGATACAAAATATGTAAATATACAACCAGATTTGATGGCAATGGGTTTTGTCCACATTGTGGTGATGATGGCCGTGTGGTAAGACAAAGAGGAGCATGAAACAGGAATGTTGATTTCTCATGAGCAGGAAGGCAGGGGAGAGTGAGAGAGAGACAAACAGGAAGTCCTCCTGCTTTTATGGATCCTAGACAGGAAGGGGGAGTGGGCTAAACTACAATCACCTGGCAGTGTTCAGACCTACCCCTAGGGAGGTGTCAAGATCACCTGGAGTCAGGTTCAAGATCACTCCCCCCCAGGAGGTTTAACCCTGTACAAAGACTTACAATCATCAAGTCCAATCATTAGCCTAACCCTGAGAAGTCCTTAACTAAACTCTGAGTTATCGCAGGTTCTGGACTTGTGAGCAGAGCCTGAAGACTCAAGTCTTGCTGAGATGGAGGAGGAAAAAGCTTAGCAAGAGCCTCCCAGTGCCTACTAGGAGGTCACTTGCTGGCTGGAGGATGAGAGTGGTGGTCAATAATTGAACAGGCCCTGTGTATCTGACTATACGCACAAAAGGGACTGCACTGACAATGCTCAGGAGTGGGAGCAGCAGTACAGAGAGGCTCACAAGGTCTTTCATGGCCCAAAAGGGCAAAACTTGATCAGCTGGTGTGATGCTGCTTGAAGCAGGAGGATGCAATCTCTGACTCCCTGAAATGCCTTTGAAACAGAAGAGTCATTGGGAGGTAAACTGGCAGTAGGGAGAGAGGATTGTGTGGGTGGATATTTGAAGAATTTCCAGGGAGAGGCCTGCAGAACATGAGCTTTGCAGGGGAGAGTGGAAAGGTGAAATGCAGAGAATCTCCACCCACTTTTCCTCTCATCAGCACCTCCTGCTACTGGTGGCATCTTCGGCCTGCAGCAAGAGCTCCAGCACAGGCTGGAGAACAGAGTGCGTGGAGGAGCAAGGCAAACGGGAGGAAGCCAAGGGAAAAGAGCCTGTCAGGAGGAGCACTTGAACCCAGGATCCCAGGGAGTGACTGCAGCACCTGCAGCTGCTCAGCCTCCCAGGGCTGCCTGCTGCTTCTTCCTCCAGCAGCCATTCATGTACTGCACAAGTGGCTGTGCCTTGGTCTACATGGAAATGCGGTGCTGTGAGCTCAGGTAAACACCCATTCAGCTGCTCACTCCTTGACCCACCTTCGGTGGGCTGCAGGCCACTCATAGCTGGATTAGGAACTAATGGCCCAGGATAAACACAAGAATGTGGCTTAGCAAAAGCTGTCCTGGGCAAATCAGGCTTGCCTGGGGAAAAGTAATTTGGGGCCAATTAAAACAGATTAATCTAATGGAAAAAAAGAGTACCTTTCCTCACCCCTAACCCAGGTTCATCTTTCCTCCCTCACATCTGACTTGTTTACCTGACTCTTGGGGAACACCTGCTGATCCCATTGGTGTTTCCCAGAGCAGGATCAGCCTTGCCTTTCCCAGATGCAGATTCATGGAACACCTTGCCTGCAGCTGGGAATTTGGGAACTGAGATGCCTTGATTGGAAGTGAGAAACACCGATTTCCCCAGGGCTTCCATGTGGCTGTAAGAGGAGCTGTATCTGTGCTCCACAGACGTTCATCCACCCTGCTGAGGGTGGATTTTGTGAGTGGTGATATAAGAAAAATCAAGGAATGCTGGTAAAAAGGTCTCATAGACCAGATGCTCATTTTGACAAACCTTGAAACATCAAACTCTGTAGAAATGTTTGTTTATAGTAATCAGTAGCTAATATGCAAACCTAAAAAAGAGCTACTGAAGAAGTGTCTGCAGCTACTCCTTGGAGATTTGTGATAAGCAATCTTGTAAAGGCCCAGGCCTGCAGTGACTACGAAAAGTGGGAAAGAGATAAATGAGAAGCAGAGATATGCTGACATCAGCAACAAAGAAGGGTCTGCTGACCAGAGATGAGAAAGACTCTGTGAGGAAGACTGTGTGGGATGGTCTTCGCAGATAACCATTCCAGACCACCAGGATTGAAACTGGGGTGGAAAATGGGAAAATATCTATGTCAATGAACTCCAAGAAATAATTGTAACAACCCTCCCTCCTATTATGAATATGCCTGCTCTTGTGACATAAACTGTGGCATGTGCCAGCATGGGGTGTGCAGGATTGATGGAGCCATCCTGCTGCACCCAGCGCTGTAATAAAACATACCTACTGCAGAACTCTGCCTGAGTTTTGGGATTCATTTCAGTGGTATCTGCTAAGAAGGCAAAAAGGAAAAGTGGTCAGTGTTAGAGAGGATGGTGTGAAGGAAGAGGAGGGCCCAGAGCAGCTGAAAGCTTCTTGAAGAGAGGAGCAAAGCAAAACACAGTTAGCAGAGGATGGTTTCGATCCATCGACCTCTGGGTTATGGGCCCAGCACGCTTCCGCTGCGCCACTCTGCTCTCACTAGTACAGTGTGGACCTGCCACAGCCATGCCTGCACTGCCAGTCCTCAGCATCCTTCCCTTCACCTATCCTGTACTTGCCTTCCTGAGCAGGAAACATGCCCCTCTGAAATCCTGGCGTTGAGCCTGCTGTGGCAAGTGCAAGGGCCTTGGTTGCCCCTTCTCCCTACTTCTGCCCATAACGCTGCAGGGGGACTTGCTCCAGCTAGGTCTGCAGGTGCTGGAGGACATCCTGGAGTGGAGAGCATCTTGTTTCTTAAGCATTACCATTTTGGCTCCCACCCCACAAATTCTTCAGTTTACAGACTGTTTAACTAAGCTGGTCAAGGATCCACTTGCCCATACTAGGCAGATGGATTCCATCCCTGCCTAACTGGTTGTGCTCAGCAAAGAATGTCCCATTGCTGTAAACCCCAAAACTCTCACAATGGCACCAGCCATGTAGCCAGAGGGTGATGCTTTACACACCTATTTCTGGCTGCCTCCATGTCTCTGACTGATAAAATAAAGGAAAAGATGACTTAGGCCCCAACATTTTTCACTTGTTGCACCAGAGTACTTTCTTGATTCTGCCCTGGTTTGGGTTGCGGTGTCATTTGTGCCCATGTGAAAGAGTAGCAATAATGGGTGCTCTTAATGAGCTCAGCACCATTGCCAACCTTAGCTCCTAGAAGGCGGCACAGTGCCCACCACTCCCTGTCAGGCCTTGGTGCTTTCTAGTAGAGAGTCACTCACTGCTGGCATGTCATTTCTGTTTTCCATGCCCATTGTGTACTGCTGGTACTCCTTGTGCATCTCGGTCAGGGCTGTCCATAGCTGTTAGTGCTTCCCCACTGTCACTGGTTGTAAGGCTGGAGCATGGCGACTCTGGCAGAGCCCTGGGTTTGTGGATTACCAGGGTCCAGGCAGCTCATTCTCTGAGTTGTCTGCAACTGGAACATGACTCTGGAGCAGTCTGCCTCTCCCCAGACTCAGCTCTTATACTTTTAACTTTATTTTTAACTAATCAATTAAGCCCTTTTAACTCTTTCCTGCAGCTCAGCCTCCTGATGTAAAACATACAACTTGTGCAGATACTTCCCTTGTTTCTGAGAGAAGGCTCAGAGCACCTGTGTGGGCATTCTGTCTATACTGAAGATACTTTCCTTACCGAGTCTCCCTGGGCAGAAGCATCAGAAAACCCTAAGGATTGCACTGCAGAAGCTCAGAGGTGAGTACCCAAGCATTCTGGCAGAGACCTTGAGCACAGTCTGCATTCATGACACCTAAAGTGGGGTACACTTTCTGAATGCTGTCAAGATTCTCAGACCGTGGAGGTGTCCTCCCTCCCTTGCTAGCACTAAGACCCCTCTGTGCAATCGTGGAGATGAGCCACTATAGTTTCAGGTGTAAGACAGCTGGTGGGGCTGTGCTGCTTGGGATGTCAGAGCAAATGTGATTCTTAAACTCTGTTCAAGAACCAACAACATTACATCTCTTTTCATAGCTTGTATTCAACTCTGCTCTGTTCTCTGAAATTGTCTACCTTGTCAAGGGCAGCAGGATTTCCCCTGTATTCAGCAATTTTAGTGGGAAAGTAAGGACAAATAAGCCTGGCTCCATGCTTGCGTGCAAGAGGCCTTGCTTCACTGCTGAGCAGCTCAGCTGCTCCTTGCCTCCAAAACACCTGTGAGCAGCAAGGTGCATCGCCAAGAGGAAAGGAGTCACAAACCTGGCTCTCAAATGCCAGGACTCAGCTGAGATTCGGGCTCACAAAGGCCAGAGCTCCCTGCCTGAAGGTGCCCTCGAAGGCGCCCTGCACAGTGCAGCTCAGCACAGCTGTCCTGCTCTTCCTGCCACCTCGGGATCTGTTGTCACCTGCGCCCAGTCCATAGGCCTGCTTCTGTCCTCAGCCAGAGAAGCTGCTCGGGGCAGGCAGTGACAACTTCCCTGTGCGCTGAGCAAGCAGGGAGATGTGCTGCATCCAGGGGCAGAAGAAAGGAGGTTGGATCTTGAATACCTGCAGTGGTGGGCAGCAAGTCTCACCCTGAGAGATGTCACAGCACCATGATCACTACGCCAGAGACTCACACTCCCTTCTCCTGAGGCTTTTTGGTCCTCCTTTTGCCTGCTTGATTATTTTCGGTGCTTTGATACGAGTTCAGGGAGCTCTGTCCACAACTGGTGGGAAGATGAGGACAGAAGGCAGCCTCAGGAGAGTATAATACAATTATTACACAACAATTATACAACTATGATACAAGATTACATGGAAACAACTCTGAGATTTAGACCTTTTCAGCTAAGGTGAGGTTTCTCTGGGGAACACACTCGATAGTACCATTTTCAAGCATTACCCAGTATGTGTGACCAGGACCCTCAGCAGATACCACCTCTGTGATAGATTTGTCTCCAGAAGCAGGAGCAACCCACACAGTTTTCCCCAGCAGATTCCTTTTGCAGACTACAGGAACTCCATCTCCCTCAACTGTGGGCAGTAGGGCAGAATGATCAGGACCAGTTCTGTTGACTGATCCCCTGCTGTTCACCAGCCAGGTGGCTTCTGCAAGGTGCAGAAGGCAGCCCTCCTTCTTTGCAGAGCACTGACCCGAGGGAGGGAGGCGACAGACAAACCGCCCCGAGTCTCCAGCCATGCTGCACAAACGGAATGCAACTGGGATACCACAGAGGGAGGGTTTCTCTCCCCAGGTGACGTCTCTGCTGCTCTCAGGGTGGAGGGCTCTCCTTCCATTCCTGAGTTCCCAGCGCTCGGACTGAAATCAGTTGAACTGAAACACACACACACACACACACACACACACACCCCACCCCCCACCCCCCAAGTAAAGCAGGGTCACAGTGGGTGGCATTAATGGGATTTTTACCTCTCTCCCCTGCTTCTCCACTGCTTTTCAGTTTCTCTGTTGTGTCCCCATTTGTTTTGTTTCCCTGGCATCACTTCAGGCAGGACAAACCACCACGAGACTCCAGCTATGCCGCACAAAGTCTTTAATGAGAAGGAGCAAAGGCAGAGGCAGAGAGCAGGAAGCAAGAAACACTTGTCAGGCCCGAGGGAGGCACAGGGGATGGCCCATTTCCCAGGGACAAGCTGCACGCTACGAGCTTGCCTTTCCCCGTTCTGCTCTAGCCGGGGGCAATCCCCCCCACCCAGAGCAGTCCCTAACTCCAGCACCCTCCCCGCATCAGCAGCAGGTTCAGCAAAGCAGAGCAGAAGAAGCCCTTTCTGCAGGAGCTCCGAGCAAAGCAGAGGCAGAGGAGGCACAGCCAGGCTTGCCATGCAGCCAGGAGCAGCTGTGGGCACAGGCCCCTCCGGGCCTGCCAGGTGGCACGAGGTCACGCAGCCCATCTGCAGGCTGTGGCCATGGTGGTGCTGTGCAGTCCGGCTCTTCCTTCCCGTTGCAAAGGGGGTGACGGGGCAGCTTCAGCAGTTGAGATTGCAGCGGGGGACAGGCAGGCACAGCCCTGAGCCGCTCAGACCGAAGGAGCTGCCCGAAGAGATGGGAACCCCACCGGTGCTGAGCGAGCTGCCCACAGCAGCTGACAGAGAGGATCCCACGGCTGTGTTCTGAGGGAAGGAGGTGAGGATGGGGCCCGGCAGGGTCACCACCACCGGGGAAGCCTCGATGGCCACCGTGGAGTCGGCGCAGCGGGCGAAGCAGGGCTCGCTGCAGCTGCTGGCAAGCGGGGTTGGGCCACAGTTGCCACAGGAGCGTGGAGGACAGGGTCTGAAGCAAGACATCTCTTGGGGAGGGAGGCAAAGCTGAAACACAGAGCAGAGAGGAAACACGGATCTCAACATCAGCCTCCATTTCTAGGTCCACGTCCAGAAAGGGCCTGCAGCTGACCCTGTCAGCGCACAGAACAGGTGTGACACCTGGCCCGCAGGCTGCGTCTGAAGAACTGGGAGCAAAGATGTGCCCAAGTGACTGCTGCCTGCAGCAGGGCCTCCCCCTGCGTTCCCCGGAGCAGCAGCACAGGAGAAGATTGACGCAGTGCTGCCAGCACGCACGGGCTGGGTTGCACAGGTGCCTCAGAAATCAGCCTTTGGCCAGAGAACATTCACAGCTTCACAGATTGCACTGGGTTGGAAGGGGTCCTCAAAAGTCATCTTGTCCAACCCTCCTGCGCTAGCTTCCACCTAGCCCGGGCTGCCCAGGGCCACATCTCCTGCTGAAAGTGCAAATGCCTGCGGGCAGAGCTTCCTGCAGCGGAGCACGTTGATCGTCTTCTGATCAAAAGACACCCCCCTCTACCCTCCATCCAAAGGGAAAGAGGTGACAGCCCTTCTACAGCTGCGGTGCAGGGCCAAGCTTAGCCAGCCCAAGTGTCAGCCTCAGCAGCCACCACAGCAGCAGCTCAGCCCACGGGGAGGGATGGAGCCAGGCTCAGGCTTACCTTGTTCCTTGTGGAAAGGGAGGCAAGAGAGGAGGATGCAGAGCCTGGAGCCGCTCAGGCTTTTATGCTGTGTCCCTGATGCCTGCGGGGCCACAAACATTCCTTGTGCATGAAGCATCTGAGCACCTCGGAGTTGCCTCTGGCAGAGGCCTCGCTGCTGACTCAGCCCTCACCTCTTTCATCTGAAATGTTTTGCTAATGCATACCACCTTCCACCAATGCTCCCACATCTTTCTGCTCTGAACTAATCTCAATCCAATTATGGCCCAGCCTGTATTCATGCTTTGGGTTGCCCAGACCCAGATGCAGGACCTTGGACCCACTTAAGTTCATGAGGTTTTCCTAAGCTCCCCTCTCTGGCCTGTCAAGGTGCCTCTCAGTGGCATCCCTTCCCACTGGAGTATCAACCACACCACTCAGCTTGGTGGCATCCACAAGCGTGCTGAGCATATCCTCTCTCCCACTGCCCATGTCCAGAGATGTTAAATGGTACTGATCCTTATATGGACCCCCGAGGGACACCCCTCACTGCTAGTCTCTACGCGGGCAGCAAGCTACTGCCTTCAGCTTTGAGCAAAACAATCAAGACCATTCCTTCCTTACTGAGTGGCCCACCTGTCAAATCCACCTCTCTCTAGTTTAGAAGCAAGGATGTCGTGTGAGAGACAATCTCATGTTCTGTGCAGGTCCAGCTACATGACATCAGCCACTCTTCCTTCGTCTGTCAATATGGTAACTGTGTTGTAGAAAGCCACCAAGCTGGTCAGGCACCCTTTGCCCTTAGTGAAGCCAGGCTGGCTCTTACCATTAACCTCTCTGTTTCCCATGTGCTTTAGCATAGAATCATAGAATCATAGAATCAGCCAGGTTGCAACTTCCAGGAGGATCTGCCCCAGGATCTTGCTGGGCAGAGGGCTGAGACTGACGTGTCTGCAGTTCCTCGGGGTTGATGTGTCTCCATTTCCAGTCACTGGGAACTTCACCACTCTGCCACAGATTGTCACATTTGATGGATAGTGACTCTGAAACTTCTTCTGCCAGTTCCCTCAGGACCCACTGATGCATCTCATCAGGTCCCATCAGTTTGTGGGCTTTCCTGCTCCTTGTGTGATCTCGAGCCAGGTCTTCTGTGGTGGGTGGCATTTCATTCTCCCAGGCCTGCCCTTGTATCCTGTGGATTGAGTGGCCTGGCTGAGCGTTTGTTGTGAAGAGCGACACAAACCGCTCACTGAGTACCTCTGTCTTCTCCACGTGGCTATAGCCAGGCCTCACTCATCAAGGGGTGCAGCTTCTTCCCTCTTCCTTTGCTGTCCCATGCACCTGAAGGAACCCTTCTTGTCCGTGTCACATCACTGGCCCACGCAGCTCCGGCGGTGCCTTGGCTGTCCTGATCCCCTCCTTGGACTCCCAACACAATCCCTACAATCTCTCCAGGATGTGTATCCCTGCCTGTGCTGCCAGTGTACTTTGGCTTGGCATGCCAGTTTGCCTGGGACATCTTGACTTCACCAAGGTGGCCTCCTGCCTCCCTTGCCTGACTTTCTGGATGTCAGGATTGAGAGCTCCCTTGCTCTAACTGAAGTGTCCTTCAGTCTCTTCCAGTTCTCCTTTGCTCTTTTACCTCTGGTGTCAGTTTCAAAGAGATCCCACACACAGTTTTGCTGTTTAGAGTGTTATGGTCCAGCCCTCGTTTTACCCATCCTGCACCCCTCAAGATTCAGCATTTGTCAAGGCCATGGCTGCTGTTTGAAGGCTGCCATGTGAGTCTTGGCTGCATTCCTCCCATAACCTCCTGTAGGTGGTGGGAGACAGCAGTGCCACGCACTCCTCCTCCCCTCACACGTCTGTGCCAGGCTCCACAAGCCTGCTGCCCTTGCCCTCCCTCCCTATGCCATGTGCTCCAGCCATCCCTTCTGCCTGCTCCTCTGCCAGTTTCCCTGCATGAGAAGTCTTCACTTCTTGTCCCTGGGACACAAAATGGGGGACACTGATCCAGATGTGTCCTCTGCAGTGCCAAGAGCAGGGAATGAGCCTTCCCCTTCTCTTTCATCAAACAGCTTGGGTTGGAAAGAACCTCTCACGATGTCCCGCTCCAACTATATGTTCCCCTGAACACTGGCTTGAGGTCTGGGGCCCACTCTACCAGCTGAACCTCTGAGGCCCACAAGTGGGTCACCAGAAGATGAGCGTGACGTTGCCAGCAGCGGTGAGCAGATCCCAGTGCTGCGGAGTGAGGACCAAAGATGGATGTGAAGGACTGGGGTTTGTGATCAAAGAGCTGCCTGTGTCCTTCCCTGGAAGAGGCCCACCCCTAGACTGGCCTGTTTGGATCAGCAGGTTCCGCCCAGGAGCCAGAGGCCTGCGTGGCCTGCTTTGGAGGAGCGGCACAGGGCAGGGTGCCAAAAGCTCCTGGCTATTTTTGTGGGGCCAGAGCTGTTCCATACCTTCATCAGTGCTACAGACAGTGAGATTGAGGCACACTCAGCAAGTCTGCAGATGGCAGCAGGCTGAGTGGTGTGGTTGATAAGTCTGAAGGACAGGATGGTTGCCATCTAGAGGGACCTGAACAGGCTGGAGAGCTGGGCTGAGGACAGCCTCATCAGGTTCAATAAGGCAAAGTGCAGGGTCCTGCACCCGGCTTGGGGCAATCAATCCAGGTTGGGGATGATGAGATAGAGAGCAGCCCTGCAGAGAAGGACTCGGGGATGCTGGTGGGTGAGAAGCTGGGCAGGAGCCAGCAATGGCCACTTGCAGCCCAGAAGGCAAAGTGCAGCCTTGGGCTGCATCCAAAGCAGCGTGGCCAGAGATGGAGAGGGGGGATGCTGTCCCTCTGCTCTGCCCTGGGGAGACCTCACCTGCAGTGCTGTGTCCAGCTCTGGGGCCCCCAGTAGAAGAGAGATGTGGGCCTGATGGAGCAGGTCCAGAGGAGGCCAGCAAGATGATCAGAGGGCTGGAAAACCTCTCCTATGAAGCCAGGATGAAGGAATTGAGTCTGTTCAGCCTGGAGAAGGCTCCAGGGAGACCTTAGAGCTTGCATTTCAATATCTGAAGAAGATCTACTGGAAGGCTGGGCAGGGACTCTTCAGAAGGGCCTGTGGGGGCAGGATGAGGGGCAATGGTCTGAAACTGGAGCAGGGAAGATTTAGGTTGGACATCACAGAACCAGAGAACTTTAGAGGTTGGAAGGGACTTCCAGAGGTCCCCAACTCCCATCCTCTGTCAAGGCAGGATCACCCAGGGTAGTTCACACAGCAATGCATCCAGATGGGTTTGGAAAGTCTCCAGAGAAGGAAACTCCACAACCTCTCTGGGCAGCCTGCTCCAGGGTTCCGTCACTCTCACCATAAATAAGTTTCTCCTCACATTGAGGAGTTTGTTCCAGTTTGTAGCTGTTGCTCCTTGTCTTATTGCTGCTGACCACTGAGAAGAGATTGGCCCCAGCCACTTAAAACCCACCCCTCAGATATTTGTACACATTGATCAGATCCCCTCTCGGCCTTCTCTTCTCCAGACTAAGAACAGCCCCACAGCTCTCGGTCTCTCTCCATAGAAGAGGTGCTCAAGTCCCCCACTCGTCTTCATGGCTCTCTGTTGGACTCTCTCCAGCAGGTCCCTGTCCCTCTTGAACTGAGGAGCCCAAATATGGATGCAGTACTCTAGGTGTGGTCTCAACAGGGCAGAGGGGGAGAAGAACCTCCCTAGCCCTGCTGGCCATGCTTTTCCTGATGCACCCCAGGATGCCCTTGGCTCTCTTGGCCACAAGGGCACATTGCTGGCCCATGGAGAACTTTCTGCCTACCAGTGCTCCAAGGTCTTTCTCTATGGAGCTGCTTTCCAGCAGGGCAGCTCCAACCTGTACTGGTGCCTGTTGTTATTCCTCTCCAGATGCAGGACCCTGCACTTGTCCTTACTGAACTCCATGAGGTTTTCCTTTGTCCAGCTCTCAGCCTGTCCAGATCTGGTTGGATGACAGCACAACCTGAGGGTTGTCAGTCACACTCCTCTCCCTCCCCCCCTCCCCCCCCCCCCCCCCTAGTTTTGTATCATCAGGGAACTTGCTGAGGGTGCACTCAATGCCCTCATGCAGATTGTTGATAAAGGTACTGAACAAAACTGGATCCAGCTCTAATCCCTGGGGAACACCACTGGCCACTCTGTGCCACTTATGACAACTCTCTGAACTCTGCTCTTGGGCAGTTTTCGATCCACCTCACAGACCATCCACCTGTGACGCATCTCCTAAGAGGATGTTCACAGGATGTCAGGGGTTGGAAGGGACCCAAAGAGACCATCGAGTCCAACTCCCCTGCCAGAGCAGGATCATACTATCTAGCTCAGGTCACAGAGGAACTCACCCAGACAGTCCTTGAAAGTCTCCAGAGGAGGAGACTCCACAGCCCTTCTGGAGAGCCTGTTCCTGTTCCAGTACTCTGTGGCTCTTACAGTAAAGAAGTTCCCCCTTGTGTTGAGGTGGAACCTCCTGTGCTGCAGCTTACATCCATTGCTCCTTGTCCTATCCTAGGGAGCAAGTTATGGAGAGAGCACCAAAAGCCTTGCTGAAGCCAAGGCAGATGACAACCACAGCTCTGCCTTTGCCTGCTTATTTGGTCATGGTATCATAGGGGGCTATCAGGTTAGCCAAGGGAGATCTGCCCTTGGTAAATCCATGCTGGCTTCTCTTCCGTGTGCTTAAAGGTGGCCTTCAGAATGAGCTGCTCCATCATCTTTCCAGGGATGGAGGTGAGGCTGACTGGTCTGGAGTTGCCTGGGTCTTCCTTCTTGCCTTTTTTGAAGCCTGGAGTTCCACTGGCTTTCTGCCAGTCCCCAGGCACCTCTGCTGCTTTTCACAAATGATGGGGAGAGGCTCAGCAGCAGTGTCAGCAGGACTCTACCCACTTCCTGTTCCTAGCCTAAACCCTGCCTTGTGCTGCTCCTGGTTTTGCATGGTGCATGTTTTCTCTGGTGAATGTCTGTGCCAGCATCCATGAATGGTTGTGTCCATCTGAGTAGGACATTGTGTACAGAGGGCCACTGTTTTCACTCAGCTGCTGTTTTCTCATCCAGCACCCTAACCCAGACACAGGTTGGACTGGGTGATCTTGGAGGTCTCTTCCAACCTGGTTGATTCTATGATTCTATACTGCTCTGCAATTGGCTGACAGCCATTTCTTGACTGTGTTGTAATCACCCACCTGCTCTCAGACAGACTCATGGCTGGCTCTGAGGACCAACCAGCTCTACCCATAGACCCAGAAACACATCAGGTAAGGAAGCCCCTGCTCACTAAGTACAAGGAAGAGGCAACTTTTGACAACATCGTTCTCCATTGGTTCTCATAGCTCTTTGTGATTGGCTGATGGCCACCACAGCAACCCCTTAGATGTTTTTGCAAGGGGTGTCCTTGCAACACCCCCTCTCCCCTCTAATATCAGCACCTAGCCATTTAGAGCCAATGCAGTGCCCATTGGGAACACCTGATTGGCCCTGCTGCTGCCTGGACCTACAGGTGGGCATCTCAGCAAAAAAAACTTGAATGGAGAAAACCCTCAGATGAGTCCTGCTGATCACACTGGTGTTTCCCAGACTAGCACCAGCCTTGTCCTTCTCCTCACCTGCCCATTGGTGGTCCTGACCTACAGCTGGGAAATTTGGGACTGAGCTGCCTGATGGAAAGGAAGAAACACCGATTTTCTTAGGCAAACTACTATGCCTGCTGATCCATTTCCACCCATCTGCCTTGCTGAGGGTCATTTTTGAAGTGCTGGCTCCCAAGAAGGCAAAAGAGAAAGCAGACGTCAGTGACGGAGAGAAGGGTCTGAGGGAACAGAATGTCTGCATCCATGAGTGCCCAGAGAGCACATAACAGTGATGGGAAAATTACATGTGTTAGTGATGAGAAAGCTTCCGAGATGTGACGATGGACTATGATCTGTAGCTGTAACCAATGAACAGGGGCTCTATTGTATTGTAACTCTCTGTGGATGTGGCTGCTGGCAAGGCTTGATTCTTGTGACTGTATGCAATGTAATAACCCAAGGACAAGAGTAGAGGAAGCAAGTAGCAAAATGTATCGCTACCCACGAAGCTGGCCTGGTGTGCCACTGGAACCTTGGAGGGTAGGCGGGGGGAAAGCCAGTACATAAGTGATGAAGAAAGTTATTGTGTAAGCGATGAAGAGGAGGGTGGCTGTAGTACTGACCTTTAAGGGTACGAGACTATCTTTCTTATATTCCAAGCCCAGTGGTGTATTTAGCATTGCATCACTAAAGGCGTGCTTTGCCTGCCTCCTGGCACTACGAGCCAGGATGCAGAGGGTATATAACTCACCCAGAGTCTGCGACACGCTGTGGCAACCATTTGACCACTGTGGCCCAGCCCGCTAAGAGTTGGTGCTTTGCCATCTTGAAGCCACTGCGCATCACCCTATCTACTGGGATTGACAGCATGTGTGTCAGGATTATGCTTCTGCTGTGCTAGGTAGTAGATTGCTTTTGTTATTATAGTATAGTTAATAAATCATCTTTAAAAATCTATAACAGTGTATATATGTATGGCTTCCACTGTGCCCCAGCCCTTCAAACCTGTAAGCGTTACAGAGCAGGAGCAGGGCAGGTGAAAAATTGCTGGGAGAGGCAGCAGCTGTGAGGAGCAGAGAAAAAAGGCAAATAGTACAGGATGGTTTTAAACTATGACCTTCGGGTTATGAGACAGCTGCTGCCACTTCACCACTCTCTCCTGTATGCACCTCAGCTGGAAAACCCCACATCCCCACTGTGCCTAATGCTCCCTGGCACTGCCAGGGCTCACCATTCTTCCCTTCCTCTGTCTTGGTCTCTCTCACAGGCTGCAAAATGTCTCCTCTTCAGATGTCCGCACACAGCACAACTGGAGTGATCCCCAACACTCAATCACCCACAAACTGCACGAAGGCTAATGCCTGGTGTGCCAGTGGGAAAAGAGGGGAGACAGGCACAGTGCAGGCCTGGCAGAGTTGCCCAAGAGGCAGTGACCTCTCAACAGTGGCAGTGTTCGTAACCAGACATGACAAGACCCAGGGCTTCCTGAGGTACCTGGGAAGTTTGGTCTGATCAGAGCTGGAAGCTGTCCTAAAGGATTTCCAGAAGCCCTTCTAATCATCATTCTTCAGAAGGGCACAGAGGCCCTCGAGCAGGCACAAGAGGGCAGTGCCATGGCTAGACAGCGGCAGCATAAGGTGGCATAGAAGCCTCAGGTGCTTCAGGAATGGGGCTGACACGTGTGGAAATGCCCTTGAAGAAAGCAGCATTTTGGGAAGAATGAGGCTGCGAGCTCTGGTACACCTGGCACGCTTGAGGCCAGGCCACTGTGGCCACTGAAGTCCACAGCAGCAGTGACACTCATGTTTGCCTGCAGCTCAGGGTTTTTCCCAACTCTTCCACATCATGATGACTCTCAGGTGCTCTGGGGGATTGATTCGGTGTCCCTTTGAAACTGGAACTTCCATAATGAAGCTCATCATCCCTGAGCCAGGAAAAAGAGCCAGGAGCCTTTGGCTTCTTGCCCTGTGTCGCTCCTCCAAAGCAGGCCATGCAGGCCTCTGTCCTCTGGGCTGAACTTGATGATCCAAACAGGTCGGTCTGGGGGTGGGTGTCTTGCAGGGAAGGACACAGGCAGCTCTTTGATCACCCTCCCACACGCTGACTTACTCTTTTCCAGCACATTCTCCACTTCCCTACCTAAGTCTGCTCGTGTGGTGGGAAGAAGCAAGAGGGTCTGGACAGGCTACCAAGGGGCATGGCAGGGGAGATCCCTCTGGATGAGCTGTCTCAGAGAAGGTCACTTCTCTGGTGGAGGAGCACTGTAGAAGGGCAGGAGGAAGCACTCAAAGTCGCGGCAAGCAAGCACCAGCTCTCATTTGGGGAAAACAAGGGACAGGGGACATGGAGAGAGAGAGACTGTGACCTCTCTGGCAGAGGCAGTGTTCACAGGGTGACAGAACAAGACTTAGAGGTAGCTGCTGAGGCGGCTGAAGTGACTGGGAAGTTTGGTCTGCTCGCAGCAGTGGATTGGAATAGAGACCTGCAGAGCTCTCTTCAAAATGTTGGGTTTGTGGGCTGGAGAGAGTCAGGGGAGCCCTTGAGCAGCCACCAGAAGGAAATGCCTTGGGAGGGAGCATATACAGGAGGCTGCAGAGAAGCCCCAGGTGTTTCAGGAGTAGAGCTAGGGTGTGGAAATGCACGGGAGGAAAGAGGCACTCTAGGGCTATGAGCTTTGGTGTCCCTGGCACGCCCAAGGCCAGGACATGGTGTCCACTGAAGTCCCCAGCACAATGACCCCTGGTTGCCTGGCCTTCCGGGTTATCCCAACTCTTCCACATAACAGTGACTCTCAAATGCTCTGGGAGACTGATCCAATGTCCCTCTGTAACTGGCAGCACATGGGCTGGGCCATCCCATCCCTGACCCAGGGAGCAAGGGACTATGAGCTTTTGTCTGTGTCTCTCCTCAAAACCAGGCTGCCTCTGGCCTCTGAGTTCGACTTTCTGAGCAAACTAGGTTGATCTGGGCGTGGGTCCTGGACAGGGAAGGACAGGAGCACCTCTTTGTTCACAAAACCCAGACCACAGTAGAGCCTAGTGAGTGCAGGCAAGGTCCTTGAGGCCATCACTGCTACCCACTGTGGGCTTCCCTCCAGCCTGCAACGGCCTCCTTGTTTTGTCCAAATGCACAGGGGCTGCGTTGTTCTGCAGCAGGGGACGACGCAGTCTTGGCCTCTTTTGTCTGATGAGGACTGGGCCAGAGATCAGCTGGGCAAGCTGAACGCTCACAAAGCCCTAGGCTGGGGAAGTCACAGTGAGCCAGGGCTCACCTGGGACAACACAGCAAGGCATCAGCAATCCAGGATGTTCCTGGATTGCATAGATGACAACTTCCTCTTCCAAATGGTAGAGGAAGCAACGAGAAAAGGTGCTATGCTGGACCTTGCTCTCACCAACAGGGAAGAGCTGGTGGCTGATGTGAGGCTCAGGGACAGCCTTGGCTGCAGTGACCATGATGCAGTTGAATTTAAGATCCCTGGGGCAACCAGGAGGACGTATTCTAAGCTTACCACCCTAGACTTTAGGTGTGCAGACTTTGATCGCTTCAAGGATCTGCTGGCCAAAGTATCATGGGATGAAGCCCTGGAGGGAAGAGGGGCCCAGGACAGCTGGTCAGGATTCAAGGATCATCTCCTCTGTGTCCAGAAGCAATGCATACCAACAAAGAGGAAAGCAGGGAAGAATGTTAGGAGGCCTGCCTGGCTGAGCAAGGAGCTCCTGCACATTCTGTCACACAAAAAGGAACTCTACAAGGAGTAGAATAAAGGACAGCAGGAACGGGGGAGATATAAGGAAGAGGCCCCAGCAGCTAGAGATCTGCTTAGGAAAGCCAAGGCAGAGCTTGAATTGAATCCAGCCAGGGAAGTCAAAGGGAACACCAAGAATTTCTGCAGGTATATTAATGGCCAAAAGAAGCCTAGGGAACATGTGGGCCCCCTCAGAAAGGAAACAGGTGAAATGGTCACAAGTGACATGGCAAAGGCTGAGGTTCTCACAACTTCTTTCCTTCAGTCTTCACTGCAAAGGCCTCCAGCCACACTCCTGGAGCCAGGGTCTAGAAGGAAGAGCTGCCCATCATAAGTGAAGATCAGGTTTGTGGTCACCTGAAGAACCTGAAAGTGTTCAAGTGCATGGGACCCCATGGGATGCACCCACGGGTGCTGAGGGAACTGGCAGATGAGGTTGCTAAACCCCTCTCTATTCTATTCCAGAAGTCATGGCCGTCTGGTGCAGTTCCCACTGACTGGAAAAAGGGAAACAGAACTCCCATTGTCAAATGGGGTAGGAAGGAGGAGCCAGGGAACTCCAGGCCAGTCAGTCTCACCTCTGTGCCCAGTAAGATTATGGAGCAGATCCTCCTGGAGGCACTGCTGAGGCAGGAGAACAGTGAAGAGGTGGTTGGCTACAATCAGCATGGCTTCACCAAGGGCAAATCCTGCCTGACAAACCTGGTGGCCTTCTATGAACAGGTCACAACATGAATAGATGAGAGGTGAGCAACTGATGCCATTGACCTGGAGCCGAGCAAGGCCTTTGACACTGTCCCGCACCACATCCTGGTCTCCAAGCTGGTGCCACATGGGTTTGAGGGGTGCACCACTGGGTGGATACAGAACTGGCTTCATGGGCGCACCCAAAGAGTGGCTGTCAATGGGTCCATGTCCAAGTGGAGACCAGTGACAAGTGGGGGCCCTCAGAGATCAGTCCTGAGACCTTGTTCAACATCTTTGTGGGTGCCATGGACAGTGGCAATGAGTGCACCCTCAGCAAGTTTGCTGATCACACCAAGCTGTGTGGTGCAGCAGCCAGGCTGGAGGGCAGGGATCCATCCAGAGGGAGCTGGACAGGCTGGAGAGGTGGGCACAAGCCAAGCTCATGAGGTTCAACAAGACCAAGTGCAGTGTCCTGCATCTGGGTCACGGCAATGCGAAGCACAAATCCAGGCTGGGCAGTGGGTGGCTGGGGAGCAGCCCTGAGGAGAGGGACTTGGGGGTGCTGGTGGACAAGAAGCTCCACAGGAGCTGGCAGTGTGCACTTGCATCCTGGAGGGCCAAGCAGAGCCTGGGCTGCATCAGGAGAAGTGTGGCCAGCAGGTTGAGGGAGATGATTCTCCCCCTCTACTCTGCACTGCTGAGACCCCACCTGGAGTACTGCATCCAGTTCTGGGGCCCCCAGTACAAGAAGGATGCAGACGTGCTGGAGCGTGTCCAGAGAAGGGCCACAGGGCTGGAGCGGCTCTGCTATGAGGACAGACTGAAAGAGTTGGGGCTGTTCAGCCTGGGGAAGAGGAGGCTCTGAGGTGACCTTCTGGTGGCCATCCAGGATCTGAAGGGGGTCTACAAAAAATCTGGGGAGGGACTTTTCAGGCTCTCAGGGGGTGCCAGGACTAGGGGGAATGGAGCAAAGCTGGAGGTGGGGAGAGTGAGGCTGGAGGGGAGGAGGAAGTTGTTGAGCAGGAGAGTGGTGAGAGGCTGGAATGGGTTGCCCAGGGAGGTGGTTGAGGCCTCATCCCTGAAGGTGTTTAAGGCGAGACTGGCTGAGGCTGTGAGCAGCCTGCTCTAGGACAGGGTGTCCCTGGGCATGGAAGGGGGGTTTGGAATTGGCTGATCCTTGTGGTCCCTTCCAACTCTGACTGATTCTATGATTCTATGATCCCCTGGGCAGTGCCTGGCAGTGAGGTGCCTGGCACAGGTAGTTGTGGCCGAGTGGTGAAGGCGATGGACTAGAAATCCATTGGGGTTTCCCCGCGCAGGTTCGAATCCTGCCAACTACGGGGGGCAGCTCTTTTTGGGCGCTCTGCCACTCGGCTCCAAGGCCCCGCCAGCTGCGCAGGGCACACAGGCTCTCAGCAAAACCTCCTTGCCTGCCCTGCATGTACTTACCTGCCCTGAGAAATGCCTGCACGGCTGCCAAATCCTTCTCCCACTTTACCTGGCAGGTGAGTTGGACAAAGAGAAAGAGCCAGAAAGAAGTCCACTTTTGCTGTCTACTGAGCAGAACGTCACGGTTTGGCCTCAACACATACCCTAAGGCAGCACATCCCCAACAGCTGTCGTCCCTGCACCTGGCGCTATAGCTGCTTACCTTCCACAGATAGCCTGCACAGCAGGGTCCTTTGTGCTAACCAAGAACCAAAGGCACCTCACGGGTAGCACTGACAGATACCCCTCACTTTTGGTCTCCCCAAGGCAGAGTGCTGTGCAGAAACAGGTAAGTGGGGGGGGGGGGGGGAAGACAAAGAGTCAGAGCCAACTGTGAGCCACAGAAGAGGTCCTTCTGTCCATTGATGGGCTTTGTTGCTAGTGATGAAGAGAAGATCTGAGATCTCACCTGGGGTTTTTGTGGTCTGCTCTTTGAACCCTCTCTAGCTCCTGAACACAGGGACAGCTTTTCCCAGGGGACTTTCCCAAAGGTAGCTGAATGGGAGATGATGATTTTTCAGTGCCTTCTTCTCCTGGGGGAGACGTACAAGTGCTAAAGAGGCCTTGGGGGTGACTGTGACATCAGGACATCATCCTCTGACATCACAGGCTCTGATCAGTTATCTCTCACAGCCCCTGAGAGAAAGAGGGGCCACTGGTAGCCCTCCTGGCTGGCGAAGCATCTTAACAGAAGGAGAAATCCTATGAGGCACATGCAGAGAGAGTCCAGAGGAAGAGCAGGAAGAAGAAAAAAGTCTATTGCTGGTGCATGTTATGTTCCCCACAGGAGTACCACCAAGCTGTGGCAGAAACAGCACAAGTAAAGAAGATCAAAGAGGCTGGCAGCATGGACAAAGAAGGAAAAGGGCAATGAAAGGAGGACCTGAAGCTGAGAGGAGGATCTCTTGGTCTGCAGTTAAATTCTCTGCCCTCAGCAGTAGCTCCTGCAACGGGAAGGCTGCAGCCACACTCTTCAAGGCACATCTGCACCCACACCTGTCATGGAGAGTAGCAAAAGCTCTCTAAGCTTCTGCTATATTGTGTAGTTTCTAATGCCTCACATTCAAGCAGAAAGCATCGGAAAAAAAAAAAATTGAAAACAATCTTTCAGTCCCATGGGAAGGTTTCGGCCTAAGGCAAGTAAAAGGTAAACACTGGCCATGTTTTCCTTTTACTTGGCATCAAAGTGGGATGAGAGTGGCCTTGCTTTCCAGACAACAGGGTATTGTTTTGGTTAGTAGAAACGACTATCTTAGGCCCGCCCCACACCTGCAGGAGGGCTGGCCTGAGGAGTGGTCTTTATATTGTTTAGGTAATGTTATCCAATTGTATAAGTTGCTTACTGTTTTTTTTCCAATGTATGTGAACAATGTAAAAGTGGTCCGAATTGTGGGCTAGTCCTATTTTTGAACATTATAAAAATGGTGAACAGGCCAGGATCGAGGCCCCCTTTCTGTTTTTTTCTTCTTCCTGGACCTCACCCTCGTCTTGTCCTTCCTCGGACTTCTAACGACAACAAACTGCTTGCCGCTCTAGCCTTGCCTCGGGCAGACACGCCGAGTCTCAGAGGCTGGGAGCCTGCACATGCCTGGACCCTCACCAGGAGAAAGGGACTCCCTACCAAGCTACACACTGTGAGTAGCTGACGAACTGTTAACTCAAACCCCAGAGACTCAAAAGAACTCTCTTTAAACATCATAGACTCTTTAATTTGCCATTCTCTGAAATGTTATTTCGACCTCGATCAAGCGAATTCACAGTGGTGGTGTAGTTTCGGGAAGAGGGAATTTTTTTTATTTTTTTTTTTTCAATAAATCACTGATAACATAGTCAATGCCTCGCGTATATCCCCACAAACTCTGCCGTGAAACTGCTTCCACGACAACACCCCAGTCCTCCGGACAGCCTTCAAACACATCAGTGGTAAAAGGAAGAACAGGGAAAATGTGGGCAAACTGCTGAATGAGATGGGTGCCCCAGTGACAGAGGGTGCAGAGTTACTGAATGCTTTCTGTGCTTCAGCCTTTACTGATAGGGCCAGCCCCTAGGAACCCCAGTCCCTGGAAGTAAGAGAGAAAATCTGGAGAATGGAAGACTCTCTCTTGGTCAGCGAGGATTGGCTCAGATCATCTGGGTAAACCAAACACTTACAAGTCCATAGGCCCTGATGGGATGCACCCACGAGTGCTGAGCGAGCTGGCTGATGGTGTTGCTGTACCACTCTCCATCATGTTGAGTGATCAAGGAGAGTAGAAGAGGTGCCTGAGGATTGGAAGAAAGCAAATGTCGCTGCAGTCTTTAGAAAGGGCAAGAAGGAGGACCCAGGAAAGTACAGCCAGTCAGCCTCACCTCCGTTGCTCAAAAAGTGACGGAGCAGCTCATTCTGCAGGTCACCTCTAGGAAAAAAAGGTTATCAGGAGTGGTCAGCATGGATTCACAAAGGGGAACTCAATGCTAGACCAGTCTGATGGCCTTCTCTGATGGGGCGACCAGCTGGGCAGATGAAGGAACAGCAGAGGATGTTGTGTCCCTTCTGTTCAGCAAGACTTCGGACACAGTCTCCCATAACAGCCTCATAGGCAAGCTCAGGAAGCGCGGGTTAGGTGAGGGGATGGTGACATGGCTCATTAAGAGAGCTCAGAGGGCTGTGATCAGTGGTGCAGAGTCCTGATGGAGGGCTGTGGCCAGTGGTGTTCCCCAGGAGTCAGTACTGGGTCTGGTCTTGTCCCACATCTCTGTCAGTGACCTGGATGAGGGGACGGACCGTTTTGCGGATGATACTGAACTTGGAGGATTGCCTGGCACAGCAGAAGGCTGTGCTGCCCCTCAGCAAGAGCTGGACAGGCTGGAGAGTTGTGTGGAGAGGAAGCTAATGACTTTCAACAAGGACAAGTGTAGAGTCCTGCACCTGGGCGAGAATAACCCCCTGCACCGGTACAGGTTAGGGGGTGGAGGTTGACCTGCTGGAAAGCAACTCCACGGAGAAGGGCCTGGGAGTCTCGGTGGACAGTAAGCTGACCAATGCACCCTTGTGGCCAAGGTGCCCGTTGGTATCCTGGGGTTTGTTAAGAAAAGTGAGGCTGGCAGGTCAAGGGAGCTTCTGCTCCCCATCTACTCTGCCCTAGTGAGGTGTCATCTGGAGTACTGTGCCCAGTTCTGGGCTCCCCAGTTCACAGAATGTGAAAGGGTGAAAGGGACCTCCAGAAATCATCGGGTCCAACCCCTAAGAGGGACAGGGAACTGCTGGAGAGAGTCCAGCGGAGAGCTACGAGGATGGTTAAGGGAACAGAACACCTCTCTTATGAGGAAAGTCTGAGAGACCTGGGGCTCTTTAGCCTGGAGAAGAGCAGCCTGAGAGGGGATCGGATCAACGCTTACAAATACCTTAAGGGTGCCAAGAAGATTGGGCCAGTCTCTTTCCAGTGGTGCCCGGTGGTGGGAGATGGGGCAAGGCGTGGAAGCTGGAACACAGGAAGTTCCACCACAGCATAAGGAAATACTTCCTTACTTTGAGAGTGGCAGAGCCCTGGAGCAGTCTGCCCAGAGAGGTTGTGGAGAATCCTTCTCTGGAGGCTTTCAAAACCTGCCTGGATATGTTCCTGTGTGTTCTGCCTTAGGTAAGCCCACTTCGGTGGGGGGCTTGAACTAGATGATCTCCAGAGATCCCTTCCAACCCATAACATCCTGTGATTCTTCATCCCAGTTTTGCTTTTGTACCCTTCCGTTTGTTTGCTGTGAGCTCTGGCCTGTGGATGAGAGAAGAAAGCAGCAGAGAGAGTGCAAACATGCAGGGCTCAGCACTGCCGCCTCATCCTTCAGCCTCACCAGCAGGCTCTATCAGCTCAGCCTGCTGAGAACCTTCCTGGGATAGCTCACAAACTCTAAGGCTGGTGAGCCCTACCACCTCCATTCCCAGCAGTGCTGGGCAGCACAGTCACTGCTCAAGGCACAGAGAAGAGGGGTTGGGGTTTCTCAGGCTCTTTGGCGCCCTGCATCGTGGCAGGGCCAGCCTTCGGCAGCAGGGAGCAGCAGGGCTGCAGCAGGAGTGAGGGCAAAGACAGGCCAGGAGCTGTGGGGAAGCACAGCCCAGCAGGGGCAGGGCAAGGCCCCAACTGCTGTGCTGCCTGCCGAGAGGAGCCCAGGCTGCCTCAGCTAAGAGCTGTCACTTCAGGGTCACACAGATCTGAAGACCTACCTTGAACTAGCTCTCACTGGCTGAGAACTCCATCCTGATGAGGAATCTATAGCAGATGTACCTTTCCAAAACACCTCAGGCAGATAACCAGGGCCAGAACTGCAGCTGACAAAAATCTAGCCTGGAAACCCTCCAGCTGCATGAGACACTGCTCTACAACCATGAGGAATCTGGTCTTCAGTCAGTGGAGGCTTCCTTGCCTGATGTGTTTCTGGGTCCACAGGTAGGGTTAGCCGGTCCTGCCAGCCAGGCACAGGTCATCCTGAGAGCAGGTGGGTATGATGCAGTCCAGAAATGGCCACCAACCAATTGCAGGGCAGCACAAGAAGATCTTGGCTATGACATTTAATGAGAGACAATGGTGCCCCCAAGTCTGCAATGGAAGGCACACCCTGGTCAGATGGACTTGCACCTACATGGCAAAGGGCAGCTGGTGCTGCCAGATGGCCACAACAGTGACAGGGAGAGGGGTGTGACTTGGGTGAAAAGGCTGCAGCTGGCTGCCTGCTCGGGCGTGCAGACCAAGGGACCTGTCTGCAGCAGTGAAGGGCAGGGCACCTGTCGCTGCTTAGTCCGGGTCAAAGGTCTCCGTCTGCTGCTGCCTGCAGTTGCCTGCAGTGGTTGGCTGTGTGCAAGTGGCTGGATTCCTGCTGAGGGATTTGCTGTGGGGAACAGGGATATGAGCCACTCTGGGACAGCCGTGGTGGGGGACTCACCAAATCCGTGCCCACCCACCACCAGCAGCAGCTGCACAAGGCAGATGTTACCCAGGAAGAGCTCACGAATGGAGTCCTGTAACAGGGAAATATCCAGCTAGCCCAGGACCCAGAGCACAAAGAACTCCAAGAGTGAATCCGTACTGATGCACATGGCATGCTCCACCCAGCCTGGAGCACACTGAGCTCAGCTTTACACGAGGTTCTTGTACCCTTCCAAAGTTCAGGTACCACAGGCTGGGCTGATCACCAAGACCCACACCACTCACAAGTGGCCAGCAAGCCTGATGGCAGCTGGTTTTCTGTGACTAGGGGGCACAGGGTGAGACCATGGAAGAGCTGCCCAAGACATGGAGACCTCTGAGGCAGTGACAGCATTCAGAGCTGGATGCAACAAGGTCTTGGGGCTATCAGGAGTAGATTGGTCAAGAAAAGCTTCAGAGATCCCTTCCAACCTTGACGGTCCTCAGGTGCATTGAGTCTGATGGGCTCTTGAGCAGCCACAGGAAGCAGATGCTGTGGAACATGGCAGCAGCATAAGACCACGCTGGGCAGAAGCCCCACTTGATTCAGGAATGGTGAAACTGCTACCAGAGGTAAAGGCAGGCAATGTCTTGGGTAAGACAGCAGCAACATCAGTTTGCACAGAATCCCCAGCTGCTTCAGGAGTGGTGCTAAAATGTGTGGAAATGGCCTTGGAGAATTTGGCATTTGGGTCTCAGGAGGCTCTGAGCTCTGCTGTCCCTGGCACACATGAGGCTGGGTCACCGCGTCTATTGGATTCCACTCATATTGCCCTGGAGCTCAGGGTTTTCCCCAGCTCTTCCACAGGATGATGACTCCCAGGTGCTCTGAGGGATTGAGCCAACCTCCTTTCCTGGTCTGAAATGCATGGAATGGGTCCCTCCAAGCCTGACCCCACAAAAATAGCCAGGAGCTTTTGGCACCCTGCCCTGTGCCGCTCCTCCAAAGCAGGCCACGCAGGCCTCTGGCTCCTGGGCGGAACCTGCTGATCCAAACAGGCCAGTCTAGGGGTGGGCCTCTTCCAGGGAAGGACACAGGCAGCTCTTTGATCACAAACCCCAGTCCTTCACATCCATCTTTGGTCCTCACTCCGCAGCACTGGGATCTGCTCACCGCTGCTGGCAACGTCACGCTCATCTTCTGGTGACCCACTTGTGGGCCTCAGAGGTTCAGCTGGTAGAGTGGGCCCCAGACCTCAAGCCAGTGTTCAGGGGAACATATAGTTGGAGCGGGACATCGTGAGAGGTTCTTTCCAACCCAAGCTGTTTGATGAAAGAGAAGGGGAAGGCTCATTCCCTGCTCTTGGCACTGCAGAGGACACATCTGGATCAGTGTCCCCCATTTTGTGTCCCAGGGACAAGAAGTGAAGACTTCTCATGCAGGGAAACTGGCAGAGGAGCAGGCAGAAGGGATGGCTGGAGCACATGGCATAGGGAGGGAGGGCAAGGGCAGCAGGCTTGTGGAGCCTGGCACAGACGCGTGAGGGGAGGAGGAGTGCGTGGCACTGCTGTCTCCCACCACCTACAGGAGGTTATGGGAGGAATGCAGCCAAGACTCACATGGCAGCCTTCAAACAGCAGCCATGGCCTTGACAAATGCTGAATCTTGAGGGGTGCAGGATGGGTAAAACGAGGGCTGGACCATAACACTCTGAACAGCAAAACTGTGTGTGGGATCTCTTTGAAACTGACACCAGAGGTAAAAGAGCAAAGGAGAACTGGAAGAGACTGAAGGACACTTCAGTTAGAGCAAGGGAGCTCTCAATCCTGACATCCAGAAAGTCAGGCAAGGGAGGCAGGAGGCCACCTTGGTGAAGTCAAGATGTCCCAGGCAAACTGGCATGCCAAGCCAAAGTACACTGGCAGCACAGGCAGGGATACACATCCTGGAGAGATTGTAGGGATTGTGTTGGGAGTCCAAGGAGGGGATCAGGACAGCCAAGGCACCGCCGGAGCTGCGTGGGCCAGTGATGTGACACGGACAAGAAGGGTTCCTTCAGGTGCATGGGACAGCAAAGGAAGAGGGAAGAAGCTGCACCCCTTGATGAGTGAGGCCTGGCTATAGCCACGTGGAGAAGACAGAGGTACTCAGTGAGCGGTTTGTGTCGCTCTTCACAACAAACGCTCAGCCAGGCCACTCAATCCACAGGATACAAGGGCAGGCCTGGGAGAATGAAATGCCACCCACCACAGAAGACCTGGCTCGAGATCACACAAGGAGCAGGAAAGCCCACAAACTGATGGGACCTGATGAGATGCATCAGTGGGTCCTGAGGGAACTGGCAGAAGAAGTTTCAGAGTCACTATCCATCAAATGTGACAATCTGTGGCAGAGTGGTGAAGTTCCCAGTGACTGGAAATGGAGACACATCAACCCCGAGGAACTGCAGACACGTCAGTCTCAGCCCTCTGCCCAGCAAGATCCTGGGGCAGATCCTCCTGGAAGTTGCAACCTGGCTGATTCTATGATTCTATGATTCTATGCTAAAGCACATGGGAAACAGAGAGGTTAATGGTAAGAGCCAGCCTGGCTTCACTAAGGGCAAAGGGTGCCTGACCAGCTTGGTGGCTTTCTACAACACAGTTACCATATTGACAGACGAAGGAAGAGTGGCTGATGTCATGTAGCTGGACCTGCACAGAACATGAGATTGTCTCTCACACGACATCCTTGCTTCTAAACTAGAGAGAGGTGGATTTGACAGGTGGGCCACTCAGTAAGGAAGGAATGGTCTTGATTGTTTTGCTCAAAGCTGAAGGCAGTAGCTTGCTGCCCGCGTAGAGACTAGCAGTGAGGGGTGTCCCTCGGGGGTCCATATAAGGATCAGTACCATTTAACATCTCTGGACATGGGCAGTGGGAGAGAGGATATGCTCAGCACGCTTGTGGATGCCACCAAGCTGAGTGGTGTGGTTGATACTCCAGTGGGAAGGGATGCCACTGAGAGGCACCTTGACAGGCCAGAGAGGGGAGCTTAGGAAAACCTCATGAACTTAAGTGGGTCCAAGGTCCTGCATCTGGGTCTGGGCAACCCAAAGCATGAATACAGGCTGGGCCATAATTGGATTGAGATTAGTTCAGAGCAGAAAGATGTGGGAGCATTGGTGGAAGGTGGTATGCATTAGCAAAACATTTCAGATGAAAGAGGTGAGGGCTGAGTCAGCAGCGAGGCCTCTGCCAGAGGCAACTCCGAGGTGCTCAGATGCTTCATGCACAAGGAATGTTTGTGGCCCCGCAGGCATCAGGGACACAGCATAAAAGCCTGAGCGGCTCCAGGCTCTGCATCCTCCTCTCTTGCCTCCCTTTCCACAAGGAACAAGGTAAGCCTGAGCCTGGCTCCATCCCTCCCCGTGGGCTGAGCTGCTGCTGTGGTGGCTGCTGAGGCTGACACTTGGGCTGGCTAAGCTTGGCCCTGCACCGCAGCTGTAGAAGGGCTGTCACCTCTTTCCCTTTGGATGGAGGGTAGAGGGGGGTGTCTTTTGATCAGAAGACGATCAACGTGCTCCGCTGCAGGAAGCTCTGCCCGCAGGCATTTGCACTTTCAGCAGGAGATGTGGCCCTGGGCAGCCCGGGCTAGGTGGAAGCTAGCGCAGGAGGGTTGGACAAGATGACTTTTGAGGACCCCTTCCAACCCAGTGCAATCTGTGAAGCTGTGAATGTTCTCTGGCCAAAGGCTGATTTCTGAGGCACCTGTGCAACCCAGCCCGTGCGTGCTGGCAGCACTGCGTCAATCTTCTCCTGTGCTGCTGCTCCGGGGAACGCAGGGGGAGGCCCTGCTGCAGGCAGCAGTCACTTGGGCACATCTTTGCTCCCAGTTCTTCAGACGCAGCCTGCGGGCCAGGTGTCACACCTGTTCTGTGCGCTGACAGGGTCAGCTGCAGGCCCTTTCTGGACGTGGACCTAGAAATGGAGGCTGATGTTGAGATCCGTGTTTCCTCTCTGCTCTGTGTTTCAGCTTTGCCTCCCTCCCCAAGAGATGTCTTGCTTCAGACCCTGTCCTCCACGCTCCTGTGGCAACTGTGGCCCAACCCCGCTTGCCAGCAGCTGCAGCAAGCCCTGCTTCGCCCGCTGCGCCGACTCCACGGTGGCCATCGAGGCTTCCCCGGTGGTGGTGACCCTGCCGGGCCCCATCCTCACCTCCTTCCCTCAGAACACAGCCGTGGGATCCTCTCTGTCAGCTGCTGTGGGCAGCTCGCTCAGCACCGGTGGGGTTCCCATCTCTTCGGGCAGCTCCTTCGGTCTGAGCGGCTCAGGGCTGTGCCTGCCTGTCCCCCGCTGCAATCTCAACTGCTGAAGCTGCCCCGTCACCCCCTTTGCAACGGGAAGGAAGAGCCGGACTGCACAGCACCACCATGGCCACAGCCTGCAGATGGGCTGCGTGACCTCGTGCCACCTGGCAGGCCCGGAGGGGCCTGTGCCCACAGCTGCTCCTGGCTGCATGGCAAGCCTGGCTGTGCCTCCTCTGCCTCTGCTTTGCTCGGAGCTCCTGCAGAAAGGGCTTCTTCTGCTCTGCTTTGCTGAACCTGCTGCTGATGCGGGGAGGGTGCTGGAGTTAGGGACTGCTCTGGGTGGGGGGGATTGCCCCCGGCTAGAGCAGAACGGGGAAAGGCAAGCTCGTAGCGTGCAGCTTGTCCCTGGGAAATGGGCCATCCCCTGTGCCTCCCTCGGGCCTGACAAGTGTTTCTTGCTTCCTGCTCTCTGCCTCTGCCTTTGCTCCTTCTCATTAAAGACTTTGTGCGGCATAGCTGGAGTCTCGTGGTGGTTTGTCCTGCCTGAAGTGATGCCAGGGAAACAAAACAAATGGGGACACAACAGAGAAACTGAAAAGCAGTGGAGAAGCAGGGGAGAGAGGTAAAAATCCCATTAATGCCACCCACTGTGACCCTGCTTTACTTGGGGGGTGGGGGGTGGGGTGTGTGTGTGTGTGTGTGTGTGTGTGTGTTTCAGTTCAACTGATTTCAGTCCCAGCTCTGCTCTGTGGGAGGCAAGAAGCGGTGGACTGCAATTGGAATGATGAGAAATGTCACCCCTAGTTATGCTGCTTTACTGTGACCATGATCAAAGACCCCTTTTCTGATGGTCAGATGTGTCGGAAACTCCTGCCTGTGACTCATAATCTAGAGGAGAAATGAGGGTGCCTCTATTCTTAGTTCCCAAGAACATCGTTCTACCAAATTCCATCAAACTTCAGGATGTGTCTGCAGTGCTGGAGCCTGGATAAGATAAGGGCAGTGACCTCTGCACATGAACTAGGGGCATAAGGTCCCCAAGATATCACAGTATCACCAGGGTTGGAAGAGACCTCACAGATCATCATGTCCAACCTTTTACCACAGAGTTCAAGGCTAGACCATGGCACCAAGTGCCATGTCCAATCCTGCCTTGAACAGCTCCAGGGACGGCGACTTCACCACCTCCCCAGGCAGCCCATTCCAGTAGCCAGTGACTCTCTCAATGAAGAACTTTCTCCTCACCTCAAGCCTAAATTTCCCCTGGCGCAGCTTGAGGCTGTGTCCTCTCGTTCTGGTGCTGGCCACCTGAGAGAAGAGAGCAACCTCCTTCTGGCTACAACCTCCCCTCAGGTAGTTGTAGACAGCAATAAGGTCTCCCCTGAGCCTCCTCTTCTCCAGACTAAACAATCCCAGCTCCCTCAGCCTCTCCTCATAAGGCCTCTCCCCAGCCTCGTCGCCCTTCTCTGGACATGCTCAAGCATCTCAACGTCCCTTTTAAACTGGGGGGTCCAGAACTGGACACAGTACTCAAGGTGTGGTCTAAGCAGTGCAGAGTACAGGGGCAAAATGACCTCCCTGCTCCTGCTGACCACACTGTTCCTGATGCAGTCCAGGATGCCACTGGCTCTCTTGGCCACCTGGGCACACTGTTGGCTCATGTTCAGGTGGGTATCAATCAGCACCCCCCGACCCCTTTCTGTTTGGCTGCTCTCCAGCTACTCCGACCCCAGCCTGTATCTCTGCATGGGGTTGTTGTGGCCAAAGTGCAGCACCCTGCACTTGGAGCTATTGAACCCCATCCCATTGGACTCTACCCACCTGTCCAGGTGGTCAAGGTCCCGCTGCAGAGCCATTCTGCCCTCCAACCCAGCCACATCTGCCTCCAGCTTGGTGTCATCTGCAAACTTGCTGATGACTGACTCAATGCCCTCATCTAGATCATCTATATGCTGCCTTGATAGTTAAACACAGGATTTCAGACCAAGGAACGCACCAAGCCTTTTGTCAGGGAAGAGTGCTACAGAAGCAGTGGCACTGTGCTCTGAGCACAGGCAACACACACCCCAGCATGCCCTCTGAAGGAAATGAAGTGTCAGCCTGTACCTCAACCTGAAGCCACATGTGCAGGAGGAATAGCCTGCTTTTAGTGGAGTGTCCTCCAGGACCCCAAGGCTGCTGATGCTGTATCGATATTTCTCAACAGCACTCTCCTCTGGAATCCTTGGGAGAAAAAATGAGAACTAGGAATGAAGAGAACCTGCTCAGCAAACACAGAGTTGCTTGTCACTCAGGGAGGACACCTTGTGCTGCTCTGATCACACCAGTCCTCGGTTATGCAGTGGACAAGACCCGGCACTGTACTTGTGGAACTACTCATCTGCAGTCAATTCTTTACAGACCTGGGACCACGTTGAGGCAGGGCCGCTGGAGTCGGGACACAGAGAGAGGTTTGCAGAAGCTCTGTGTAACCAGGGCTGCTGCTGTCACTAGCGGGAAGATCTTCCAGCCTGCATCAGAACTGTCTGCCTGCTTGCCTGCCAGTCAAGGCACCGCTCTTCGCTTGCATCCGCACTGGCAGGGCTGAACTCGCTGGAGAAAGCTTGGCAGGCGCGTTTGGGGCAAGAGTCGAAATGCGGCCGGGGATCCCGGCTCGACAAAAACGCATCTGCGTTGGCCGGGAATCGAACCCGGGTCAACTGCTTGGAAGGCAGCTATGCTCACCACTATACCACCAACGCTGCTGTGTTTGCTTCTTCTTGCAGCTCTCTTGACACCTGCTCATCTGCAGGCTGGTTGTCCCTTCTTTCCCAACTTTACATATGGACTCACCACCACAGATTGCTTCCTGAGTGTGCACTCGGTACATCTGAGACATTAGCTAGCAAGTCTCCAATTGCACTAGCCACCAACGAGGCCACATCAGCATCAGCGACTATGCAGGGTTTGAGCATCACACTGGACAATGCAGGCAGTGACACAAGCAGACATGCTGTCTGCAGGGACCAGTGGTGCTGTGACCTCAGGCAGCCAATCACCTAGCTGCTCACTCGGCCCACCTTTAGTGTGCTGCAGGCCACTCAAAACTGGATCAGGACCTCTAGGCTCAGGGTAAACACAAGGATGTGGCTTAGCAAAAATTGCTTTGGGCAGAGAAAAAATCAACCAGGGCAAAGGGAGTTAATTTATTGCAAGTTGAAACAGATTCACATAGTCAAAAAAAGACAAACACAAACCACCACTTTTACTCCCTCTTGTCTCATCTTCACACTTCACTCCAGACTCCTCCACCCACCCAAGCTGCACAAAGAGAAAACATTTTCCCTCTGCTCTTTCTGATCCTTGCCGCCACCACCACTGCCCCTCTCCTCTCTACCTGGCATTTTCTAGTCTTTCTGGAATACAGTTTTGCAGAGAGGCCACCAACTTTACTGATGGCTCATCTGTGTCATACAGGGGATCCACTGTATAGGTGTAACTGATTGTGTCTGGCACAGGGTAGCTCTTTTCTCAGGTCTTCCTGCAGCACCCCCTCATCTCCCAGTACCAGCACCTAGCCACATACAGACAACACGGTGCCCACTGGAAAGATCTGCTCAGCCCTGCTTCTGGCCAGATCTACAGGTGGGCATCACAGCAAACAGACTCGGGTGGAGAAAATCCCCAGATGGTGATGTTAATCACACCAGTGTTTCCCAAAGTAGCACCAGCCTTGTCCTCTCTGAGGGTTCCTGGAGGTTACCACTTGTGGCTGAAAAGTTTGGGTTGAGCTGCCTGATGAGAAGGGAGAGCTCGGGACATACATGTCCTTGCTGGGAGATCTGCTGTGCTGGCTTACAGATTGTGTTCCCCACTGACCTGTCTGCCTTGCTGAGGGTCACTTTGAGAGTTTTGGCTCCTAGAAGGCAAAGGAGAATGGCAGAGAGAAAGGAAGCACTACCATAGATACCCAGCGAGCAGGAGTACAGTAGCACTGGGAATGCCCCTGCTGAAGGTGTGAGCAGAAGGCAGAGGCTGTGGAACAGAAGCAAAACGGATCTGCTTAGCAGAGGACGGTTTCCATCCACCGACCTCTGCATTATGGGCCCAGCACGCTTTCGCTGTGCCACTCTGCTGACCTCAGCATGCCCTCTGCAACTTGACACAGCCTACCTTGATGCCCCTGGTATTGCCAACACTGGAGTTTGTGCCTGCCTCCTCCCTTTGACACCACTCATTCTGCTTTGCCTTTCCCCCTTTCCTTCCTTTGTGCCTCTGCACACACGTTTCCTTTTCACAAACAACTTGGACTCTGTGCATGAACTTTCTGTTAGACTGTGTACCCTCACCAGGAGCTCACTACAGACTATTGGATGACAGGATCACTTTTGAAGTGACACTCTGATATTCAATTTCTTCCCTCTCTGGATCCACTTCTGAGGGCAGAATGTTTTGTCCACCCACTTCTGAGATGGTTGGATCCCTTGCTGAGATGGTCAATGTCATCCAGTCTTCATAAAGAGCAAGAAGGAGGACCCAGGAAACTGCCAGTCACTCACCTTCATTGCTCCATAAGTAATGGAGCAGCTAATTCTGGAGGTCATATTTAAGCATGTGGAAAAAAAGACGGTTATCAGGAGCAGTCAGCATGGATTCACAAAGGGGACCTCATGCTAGACCAGTCAGATAGCCTGGGATGGGGTGACCAGCTGGGTAGACAAGGAGAGAGAAGTGAGTGGCATCTACCCTGACTTCAGCAGAGCTTCTGACACTATATCTCATAACATCCTCATAGCTAAGCTTAGGAAGCATGAGTCAGATGAGTGACAGTGAGCTGGGTAAGAACTGGTGCAGGACAGAGCTCAGAGGGCTGGGAGCAGTGGTGCAGGATCTAGCTGAGAACCTCAGGCCAGTGGTGTTCCCCAGGGGTCAGTATTGAGTGCAGTCTTGTTCTATCTCTTTATCAATGACCTGAATGAGTCCACTGGGGTAGAGTGGACCCTCAGACAGTTTGCTGATGATACCAAACTGGGAAGAGTGGCTCTCAACCCCTCAGGCTGTGCTGCCATCAGGCCAGACCTGGAGAAGCTGAGAGCTGGGCAGAGGAAACTCAAGAAGTTCAGCAAGGGCAAGTGTAGGGTCCTGCACCTCAAGAGGAACAACTTTCTGCACCAAGACTGGTGAGGAGTTGACCTATTAAAAAGCAGCTCTGAAGAGAAGGAGCTGGGAGTGCTGCTGGACAAGTTCACCATGCACCAGCAATGTGCCCTTCATAGCAGAAAGCAAAAGATAGAAAGATAAATTCAAGCTCTACCCCTCAGGTGGTCATTCACAAGGCAGGGAGCTTCTCCAGGTAGCAGGTGTGGTTCTTCCAATAAAATGCATTATCACGAGGTAAGTTCAGCACCAGGGCACTAGTCTGGGGGCCTCTGCTGACTTTACCAAGCAATGTTGATCATGAAGGATGCAGACCCTGTCTGCTGGTCTGCCTCTTTTCCCAACTCTAACAAACAAAAAGGACAATTCTACATAAGCCTTGCCTCGCTAGCAAGCAGCCTGTTCTCCTTTTGGCAGGGTCACCTTCTGATGGCGAGCCAGAAAGGAAAGCTGAGAACAAGAAAGTCAGAAACTCAGCTTTGGTGGAGCTGAAAGGCTGAGGATTTCCAATCTCCTTTCTCCTTCCATAGCTTCCTGGCATTCTCCTCACTGAAGGATGAGTGCTGCAGCTGCGATGGGAAGGACCACCCTGAGTTCCCAGAGGCTTGTAGCTGCTCAGGTAGGGTGCAAAGAGGAAGCTTTGCAAACAGTACCAGAAGTCTCTGGTATCTCCCCAGTTAGAGGAGCCAGAATGTCCTTTGATCATGTCCAGAGTGTGCAAAACAACAATAATACCACACAGGAAGCAAATTTGCTGTTGCTCTGCTCAGTCTCCTCAGGTGAACTTTGGGAAGCAGTGGGGAGTTGCAGAGGAGCAAGCACTGTTCCCCAAGAGTAAGGTGTAGATGAGCCAGCTGCAAAGCCAAGAGAGAAAAAAAAAGCAGCCCACAGAGACCAACCTGTAACAAAATCAAGCCAAACCCCAAACTGTCTAAACCCCAGCCCTGCTCCACTCACTCCCCTGGGAAAAAAGAAAACCCACTACAAGCATCTTCAGCTCAGTGCACAGCGTTTGTGGCTGAAGCTTCTGCTGGATGCAGCCTCAGCCACACTGGAGCACTGCTTAGGCATTAAGTCCTAAATTTCATTCAAATGCCAGAATTTGTGGAAGCTGCTTGGTGTTCATCCACTCTGATGTGGTGGGATTTCTGCTGGTTTCTTTTTGTTGCCATTTCACAGGTAAGGAGGAGTTCTCACTCTGTTCATAGCCCAGAACTTCCCAATTTTGCATCCCACATTTCGCTTTCAGTCCTGTGGAAGCACTTCCACAACTCTTTGCAGAAGTGACATGTTCAGTTCCAGCCCAAGGAGTTCTGGTGTCAGTGTGGGAATCCCATGGCAGCTTTTGAGTCACACTTTGGATGCCCCTTTCCAGGAAGGTGGCTTTAACAGTTCCTCTGTAGAACTCCCGGCAGCTTAGTTCCCGCCTGAGGGTGGATTTGAAATCCCAGCACATCTCGAAAAGCTTTGCAGACACAGACCAATGGAGCTGTGAAGAAACCTCTGCAGGCTCTGCTTCTTCCCCTGCCCAAAGCAGGCCAGTTGGATGGGGTCTTTGCCAGTCAAGTATCTAACAAGTTCAAGGAAGTTCAGGCAAACTCTCTCGGCAGGAACTTCCCACTCTGAATACGCTCCAGGTGAAAAAGTCTTCCCTGGGATCTAACCCACATTTCCCACGTCTTGACTTGTGTCCACCACCTCACACCTCCCCACTGTGCTCCTCTGGGAAATGGTTGCTCCCATTTTCTCTAAGAGAATACACACACACACAGAGTAGCTGTGGACAGCAAGATGATCTCCTTCTCCTACAAGGGGAAAGGGGGGAGAAACCCAGTCTCTCAGCCCCTCCTCGAGGTGGCCCTGAGGCATGTAAGAGCAGAGAAGGAAGGTATGGTTTTCTTGTTTTCCATCTGTACTCTTTCACTCTGCTCTAGCCAGAAAGCAGGAGACACAGTTTGATCTGTCCAGGATCATCTCGAGTGTTTCTGTGCAGGTGTTCTGTCTGATGCCCTGTGCTGTGTTTTGTTCATTTCTGCTCTGTTTGTGTTGCAGCAGTGTAGAAACACAGCCTTGTGGCAGCACTCTTCCTGCTCACCACCCTAGAGCCTTGACCTTCTGCCGTTGCCTCTCAGTGTGCCAGCAATGCTGAACAAGACAGAGGTCAGTGATTTCATCCTCTTGGGCCTCACCGCTAGGCAGGGGCTGCAGCACTTTTTCTTCATCTCCTTTCTCTTGCTCTACTTGACCACTCTCGTGGGGAATGGGGCCATTTTGACCTTGGTGGTGCTTGAGCCACGGCTCCACACACCCATGTACTTCTTCCTGGGAAACCTGTCCTGCCTGGACATCTTCTACTCCACAGCCACTGTTCCCAAGATGCTGACTGGCTTGCTCTTTGGGCATCAGCCCATCTCCTTTGCTGGGTGCTTGGCCCAGCTCCATTTCTTCCACTTCTTGGGCAGTACTGAAGCTGTGCTGCTGGCCACCATGGCTTATGACCGTTACAGGGCCATTTGCCACCCTTTGCACTACGCCCTCGTCATAACCCCCTGGACTTGTCTGCTGCTGGCCGCAGCCAGCTGGTCCTCTGGTTTTGTGCATGCCCTGATGCACTCAGTCATGACCTCTCAGCTGAGTTTCTGTGGTCACAACCATGTTCATCACTTCTTCTGTGACATCAAGCCCCTGTTGAATTTGGCCTGCAGTAGTACCAGACTCAACATGACCCTCCTCAATGTTGTTCTAGGCCCCTTCATTCTCATAGTCCTCTCCTACTTCTACATAATTTCCTCCATCTTCCAGGAAGTCCAGAGCCAGGAAGGAAGACGGAAGTCCTTCTCCACCTGTGCCTCCCACCTCACTGTTGTTGCATTATTTTACATACCAGTGCTCTTCAACTACACTCCACCCTCCTCAGGAAGCTCTCTGGAAAGGGATGTGCAAGTGTCTCTCATTTACAGTGCTGTCACTCCAGCTCTGAACCCCCTGGTCTACACTCTTAGGAACCAGGAGGTGAGGAGATCAGCCCTGAAAAAAATGTTAGAGAAAAAATTCTTTCCTGGAGGAAAGTGACTAAAAGGAGAAGATGCAGAATATGGTTGCTCCACCTTGTACATTGGCAAGGAAAGACGTCAAAAGGACACTGACCAACTGCTGACTGTAGTTTAGCATAATGTCCTGGTCTGAGCTGGGAGGGCACTACTTTTCTCCAGTGATTTGGCATGTCAACTCTGTCTCCTCTAGGTAACTGCACTTCCTGAAGTCAGTGGCCACTTTTGGAGAGTGTCTGCTGCTAGCAGTGGGAATGCTCAGTGCTTGGCACCAGTACCAAGGATTGGGGTGGAGAAAGGCTCTTGCTTAAACTTGCTTCTATGCAGACCAAGGTCACTGCTAAATCTTTTGTGCCACTTTGGGGTGCACTGGGCTGCACCTGTGGGGAGGACTAGACAGGACAGGTGACCTTAAAGAAATCAACAAAGTCCTGTATCCATGTACATCACATTCAGTGTAAAGCCGAGGGATCAGCAGGGATAAGATCTCTGTTTCAGTGGCCAGTGTCTGAGGAGGACTCTGTCCCTTCTGCCTTCCATCCCAAATCACGTGTTCTTGAATCCATCTCCCAAATGCAATTCCCATCTGCTGCTGAGTCCAACCTGGCACTTCCCCAGTGCCTGTCCCCAGCCTCAGTGGTGATGGTGAGGCCATTGCCAACAGAGGATTTGGTGTGATATTGGTTTGTATCTATTTCATGTTATTATTTCCATTATTGCTGGTTCTTCTTTCAGCTTTTCCAATCCATCATTCTCCTTCTCTTGTTCCATTTCTCTTTGGGCTTGTTACTCTGGGCCAGCCCAGCTCTAACCCTTTACAATGGAAAGTTTCAAATCTGATTAATTTTAAGAGATTGTGTAGTCAAATGTGTTAAGAGTGGCTGAATCCACTCTAGCAAAAGAGATGGAGAGTCCCCAAAGTCCTGGGCAGGGCAGCTGAGTGATTGCTCCTTACCCTTGTTTCATGGTCTCCTGATGACCAACTGTTTGCAGTTAGGCTGATACTCCTTAGCTTAGCAGAAAATAGCCTCAGGAAGAGGAACTGATGAAGCCAAGCTAATATTGCTTGCCTTAAGAGGATACTGAGATAACTGCTTCTGTACACAGCAGTTCTGCCTGGAAGGAGGCTGCAGTGAGGTGAGGTTGGCCTCTTCTCCCTTGTATCAGGAGACAGAAGGAGAGCAAATGGCCTGGAATTGTGCCAGGGACAGTTAGCTTGGAGATGTAGGAAAATGCCTTTGGTGCCAGAGTGGTTAAGGGTTGGCAGAGGCTGCCCAGGAAGGTGGTGGAGTCCCCATGCCTCGAGGTGTGCCAAAACCATGTGACCATGGCACCTGGGGCCACGATCTGGTGCCCATGGTGGTGCTGGATTGCTGGTTGGACTCAGTGGTCTTAGAGGGTTTTCCAGATGAAACAGTTCTCCAGGGAGATCTCAGAGCTGCCTTTGAATACTTGAAGGTATCCTGGAAAAGGCTATAGAGAGACTTTTCAAGACATACACTACTCGAGATGCGGGGTCACAGAGATAATAATATTGTTTGATCTTCTTTCTGTACGTTGAGCTGATCTGGAGTGTGCTTGTTTACATCACTGAGCTTGAGCGAGTCACCCCTGTTGCATCATGTGCTCATTAAAACTTCTGAAGTCTAGCAAAACTCTTTCTCAAAGGATGTTTCTCTTATTAGGCACCTGATGAATGTACAGAGAATTAGTAGCAAGAAACAACTTGTTTCACTTTTCTTGATCTGTCAAGCCCTTGGGTAAAAATTACACTGTGTGAAGGGCAGTCACAGGAGTAAATGTTTCTGGAGTTTTAATGGGGCCTGCTGAGGCTGTTAGAGATTGACCTGCTTCAGTAAGTGACCCTCTTGGGGAGCTGATCAGAGCAGAAATCAGAGGAAAATGAAGGAGCAAATGAATGTTTTCACCAAGCAGCCCCTTTGATGTATCCTGGCAAAGAAGGAGGCTGCGTGCTGAGTTGCAGCAGGAGCTTTTTAGGCCTTGCCTGCCTGAAGCTACTTTCCGGTCAGTGTGGGGTATGCAGAGGAGAAAACAGAGGCTGCAGTGGACACACAGCAAAGGTGCTCAAGCAAAGGTCTGTCAGTCTGGCCCACACATCACTGCTGTCCCAGCTTTAGGGCTGGCCTCCTGTCCTGAGTGCCCCAGGCTTCAGCACTGCTGCTCCATGTTGAAACGCAGCCCTCGCCATCTCACTTCTGATACTTGTCTGGTCAAGCCTGCAGGCCCTCAGCAGCCCAGCTTGCAGAGATGTTACCAGCTCCTCCACACAGTGTCTATTGCCCCAGGCCAGATTTGCACTCCACTGGACCCCACTGTTTCAGCAGTGCCTCCTGGACTACTCCTGCAATCCTTGAACTTCCATTCTTTGCAGACTATTTCCCAACCCTTTCAGATATGCATGGGTGCTCTTCAGCTGTGAAGAGCATCTTCTCCCTGGTGAGCATAGCTTGCAGGTCTCAGCTATTCCAGGCCCATCCTCCAGCTCTGTTCAGTGGATGCCCAGTTCCAATGTTTAGTGTTGTACCAACTTCCTCATCCCAAAGCCCTGAGCAACTCCTTGAAATACTGCCCACCATGACACCTCCCACCTCTGCAATAGTTGTCCAGGTCACCTGGTGTCCCTCACTGAACTGTCATCACTCTTCCACAAATATCCCCAGCGAGGAGTTCAGTGGAAATGATTCAAGCAAAGGGTCACTGTGAAATGGTTAGGCTGAAGGTATGAGCTAATCTCCATTGAAGAGAGTTGCTTAAACAGTATGGAGAGTAGGTATAGACTAGATCTTAGGAAGAAGTTCTTCAGTAGAAGGGTGGTGGGACTTTGGAGCGGGTTGCCCAGGGAAGTTGTGGCTGCCTGCTCCCTGGGAGTGTTCAAGTCCAGTTTGGATGAGGCCTTGGGCAACCTGGTACAGTTGAGAGGCATCCCTGCCCATGGCAGGAAGTTGGAGTAGATGATCTCTGAGGTCCTTTCCAACCCAAACATTTCTGCAATTCTATGATACTCCTGATGTGGGTGGTCCTCAAAAGCTGCAGTTCCTCTGTCACTGTCTGAAAGTAGAGAAAAAATTTTGTCCACAGCATCTTTGGGCCTGGTTTCACAAACTTTAGGGATACACATGGGAAATAACAACCTCTGAGAACAGAACCAGATGAAATCCAGGCTGTTTCACTGTCATGGATTGAGTTGAACCTGCTGCTGTTATTGATACCCTGCTGCAGCCATACCATCTTCAAAGATGGAAGTACTAACTGGAGCCAAGAATGATGTGGCTTCAAGTTCAGACTGCAACATGAGAGGCTTCCTGCTCCGGTTGCTGCTTCTGTGTTGTGGGTGTTGGGTGTGGGCTCTTGTCCACAGGCCTGGTGGCGAGATGGATGCCAGTTGGGTAGCTCACTGGGTTTGGGTTTCTGGTTCATGCTGCTTTTCCCCTTTATTTCACTGTCCTGCTTCTGCAAATAGGCTGAGTGAAGGTAGTTGTGCATCACATTATTAGATTAATTAGATTGTTAGCTAAGGTGCATTGTGCTTGTGAAATCTCAGGTTATATTAAACTCTTGTCTCTCTATCTCAACCCTGAACTCTCTGTGTTACTTTTCCCCTCACTACTGTGCAGGGGGAGCAGGCAGCTTTAGCCTCATAAACACACACACAAAAAAGATGGTTTGGAATTAATAAACAGAGAAGAGGGAAGAGTGTTTCAAGGTAGACTAAATTATCATTGGCTCAGCTTTTGCAGGCATTGAACCTAAGACAACTCAGAACATGCATTTGGGCCAGTGGAGACATCTCAGCCAACTTTGGTGTTCAGAGGTACATCTCAAGTGCCAGCCCACGCAGCTATCCCGTTACTATTGGGTTACATCCCCACGCTGAGCAATGCATCACCATAGCCTTCAACTGTTGACAAAGGAGCCAAAGGTACTTTAAAAAAATAAATAAATCCAGAGTTTGCAAAGTATGGTTGGGGCCAATCCAGGGAATCTCCAGAAGAGAGTTTTGGTCATCTGCAGAGATTTATCTGTCCATGACCTGTGAGGATATGGCAGCCATCTTGATACCTAAATATCTTCCAGGAACAGCAGTCCTTTGGCTTTCTGGCAGCCAGCATGCCCTGAAAGCTCTGGGACTGCTTCATTAGCAACCAGGTAAGGCACATTGCATAGTATGCTGTTTTCTTGAACCCTCTGACTCATGCAATCCTTGCAGCTCCCTTGGGACAAAGTTATTTGGGAAACAGGGCAAACTGGTCCCTAACTGACACCCTCCTGGTTCTCAAGGCCCAGGAGGCTTCTAAATCCTCACCAGCATGAAGCATTCTGTATTTTCTAAAATGTTCTCTTTTTCCTCTATTTTTACATTTCCCTATTCAGGATGTTCCACAATGTTCCTTTTCAGCCACAAACAGCTATTTTTCCTCTCCCAGTTAAAAAAAAAAATCTTCCTTGCTGTCATTTATATGTATTTATACAAATGGAAAGTTATAATTTAACTTTCCATCAGATACATTCAAATTACAGCTTTTTATGTTATTGTGTCTATATTTTTTTTCTGAAGTATCAATTGATGCAGAAGTGTCAATTCAGAATTAAGTTCTACAGCAAATATTTCAGTTCCAGAATCTGATTTCTCTGCCTAGTTATACCCTGGTTTGTTGTCTTGTTTTATCTCTATTGCTAGGGGAAAATACTTCAGAAAAGAGATAATTAAATATTCCTGCTTGCAGGATACTAGGTTCTGTCTTGTCCAAAACCCAAATCATGTCAGAGAATCCTGGAATGGGTTGGGTTGGAAGGGACCTTATAAAGATCATCCAATTTCAACCCCACTGCCATGGGCAGGGACACCTCCCACTAACTCAGGTTGCTAGAGACAAGCCAAGGGGGAATGGTTTGAATCTGAGGCAGAGCATGATTTGACTGGAGTTGAGGAAGAGGGACTGCAATGTGAAAGTGGTGAGACTGGCACAGGCTGCCCAGGGAGGCTGTGGATGCCTCCTGCCTAGGTTGGATGAGGCCTTGGGCAGCCTGGTATACTTAAGAGGTGTCGCTGCCCATGGCAGGAGGTTGGAGTAGATGATCTGTGAGATCATTTCCAATTTGAGCCATTCTGCGATACTGCTGGGAGTTTCCACAGCCCTTTTCAGGTGACTTTTTCGTACTGGAGGACTTCCATTGCCCATTCTCTCTTACCTTTTCAGGTGGAGTTTGTAAATAAGTACCTGAGGCTAGGTACAAATTAATATTGTGTGAATTCATTATCTGGAGGCACTGTGGCACCAAGAAGAGATCTGTCTTCTGATGTGTCTTGTCGTCCAGACTACAGCCACTAGATGACACTCACACAGGGAGACCATAACAACGATACAGTTGAGACTGGTTGAACACAAGCATTTGATGTCTACCAAAGAAGTGACAGAGCAGCTACTTTGTGGGAAACTAAGGGTATCTCTTGAGAAAGTCAGCAGGTAGGTTTGGTACTTTAGAGACAGATTTATTCCATCTCACATTAGCAATCACAAGGAGGTGACACTCGATGTCTGCAGCTTCGAGGAGGTGCCACTGGGTGCTTGCAGCTTCAAGGCGACGCTTGGTGTCTGCAGCCTGGTTCAGCAAGAGAGAGCAGGACCGAGGCTAGCTCAGCTGAAACGCGCTTTCTCGAAGCTTTTTTCTCCTCCATTTTGCAGCTCTCTCGATCCGAGGAGCCCAGAAGGGGACAGGGAGCGGCAGGCACTAAGTGCTCGCTGGAAGGTGAGGCAGAGGGGTGGTGCCTGGCGAGCGGCAGATGTAAACGAGGAGCAGCATCTCTGCTGAGCCCAGCCACAGCGCGCCAGGGAAAAAAGCCAAACACACCAGCACCCTCCCGTCGGCCTTCCAAGAAAGCCAGACATGGTGCAAACTAGGTCCAAGTCGTACAATACTTGTAAAACTGTGGGCACCCAAACAGAACCCACCTGTAGGAATGCAGGTGTCCAGGCAACTGGCTGTGAGGCATGTTGGAGCCTGGCACTGGAAGTCGAGTCAGACACAGGCATTGGCTGCATTAGATGTGAGCAGATTAATTGTCTGCTTAACCTGGTGGGTGAACTCAAGGGAGAGGTGGAATGCCTCAAGGCTGAGAGGGAATGTAAAAAAGAGCACCATGCTCTGCAGTCCCCCTTGCCAGAGGGAGATGAACAGAGCAACCAAGGAGAATGGATGCAAGTGCCTGCCAGAAGGGGCAGGGGTAAACCCTTCCAGCCATCCTCACATCCTCAGCTGCCCTTACACAACAGATATGGGGCACTAGAGGTTGAGGATGAGGTGATCTTGGAGCAGGCAGAAGCATCACTGGCTGGGAGGGCAACTGAGACAAATCAGTTGCCCCTTCACATCAGAACAAATACCCAGAAGAAAAAGAGAAGGGTAATTGTTATTGGTGATTCCCTTCTGCAGGGAACAGAGGGCCCCATATGCCAGCCAGACCCATTCCACAGGGAGCTCTGCTGCCTCCCTGGGGCCTGGGCCAGGGATGTTACCAGGAGGCTGCCTACTGTAGTGCAGCCCTCTGATTACTATCCCTTATTAGTTATACAGACAGGGAATGATGAGATTAATAACAGAGGGCTAAAAGCTATCAAAAGGGACTTTAAGACACTGGGGAAAGCAGTTGAGGGAGCAGGGGCACAGGTAATCTTGTAATCTGTACCCTTAGTCACAGGTTGGAATGCAGAGAGGAACAGGAAAGTGTATTTGATGAACAAGTGGCTCAGAGGTTGGTGCATCCAACATAACTTTGGATTCTTTGATCTCGGGGAACTTCATCTTGCCACAGGTCTGCAAGCAACAGATGGGGTACAACTGACACAGAGAGGGAGAAGGACCCTGGCACATAAGCTGGCTGGGCTTGTTGAGAGGGCTTTAAACTAGAGGGGAAGGGAGAGGGGGTTAAGCATGACAGCACCAGAGATAAATCAAAGGGAATTGAGGATGGTAGGCTAGAACTAGGGGTAAAAGCAGCAGCCCAGCTGAAGTGCATGTACACTAATGCACGCAGTATGGGTCACAAACAAGAGGAGCTGGAAGCTTTGGTGCTGGAGGAAAACTATGATATTGTCACCATCACAGAAAGGTGGTGGGATGGCTCACATGATTGGAGTGCTGTAATCAATGGCTACAGATTCTTCAGGAGAGACAGGCAAGGGAGCAGGGGTGGAGGAGTGGCCTTATACATTAGGAATGCTCTGGATGTCATGGAGGTAGAGATTAAGGATGATCAGGTTGAGTGCCTATGGGTGAGAATTAAGGCGAAGGCCAACAAGGCTGACATCCTGGTTGGACTCTGTTATAGACCACCCAACCAGGAAGAAGAGGTTGATTTATTGCTCTTTAAGCAACCGGAGGCTGCCTCAAGATCACCTGCCCTTGTTCTGGTGGGCGACTTTAACCTACCAGACATCTGCTGGGACTTTAATACTGCAGAGAAGAGGCAGTCTAAAAGGTTCCTAGAGTGTGTGGAAGACAACTTCTTATCCCAGCTGTTATGTGAGCCTACCAGGGGGGCAGCCCTGCTTGACCTGCTGCTCACAAATAGAGAGGGGCTGGTAGGGGATGTGGTGGTTGGAGGCTGCCTGGGGTCCAGTGACCATGAAATGATAGAGTGTTCAATACATGGAGAAACCAGGAGGGGATCAACAGAACCTCCACACTGGACTGCCCAAGGGCAGACTGCAGCCTATTTAAGGAACTAATTCAGAAAGTTCCTTGGGAAAGAGCCCTTAGAAACAAAGGGGCCCAGGCAGGCAGGAGCTGCTTCAAGAGAGAACTCCTGCAGGCACAGGAGCAGCTGTGCCATTGAGCCGGCAGCGGAGCCGAGGAGGGAGGCAGCCAGGCTGGATGGGCAGGGAGCTGCTGAAGGGATTAAAGATAAAAAGAGAATATATCACCTTTGGAAAAGAGGGGAGGTGTCCCAGGAGAAGTTCAAGGATGTTGCTAGGTCTTGTAGAGGAAAAATGAGAGAGGCAAAAGCCCATTTGGAGCTCAGGCTGGCCACGGCTGGTAAGGAGAGTAAAAAATGTTTCTTTAAATATCTGAATGGCAGAGAAGGGCCAAGGACAACCTCCAGTCCTTGTTAGATAGAGAGGGGAATAGAGTGACAAAGGATGAGGAAAAGGCAGAGGTGCTTAACACCTTCTTTGTCTAAATCTTCACTAGTGGGACAGGTTGTCTCCAGGACAGCTGGACTCCTGAAGTGGTGGATGGAGTCAGGGACCAGTACAGTCCCCCTCTAATCCATGAGGAAGCAGTAAGGGACCTGCTGAGACACTTGGATCCTCACAAGTCCATGGGACCGGATGGGATCCACCCTAGGGTGCTGAGAGAGCTGGCAGCTGAGCTGGCCAAGCCACTCTCCATCATTTATCAGCAGTCCTGGCTCACTGGAGAGGTCCCTGAAGACTGGAAGCTGGCCAATGTGATTCCCATTCACAAGAAGGGTCGTAAGGAGGAGCCAGAAAACTACAGACCTGTGAGCCTGACCCCAGTGCCAGGCAAGGGCATGGAACAGGTCATCTTGGGTGCCATCACAAAGCACCTACAGGATAGCCAAGGGATCAGGCCCAGCCAGCATGGGTTTAGGAAGGGCAGGTCCTGCCTCACCAACCTGATCTCCTTTTATGATCAGGTTACCCACCTGGTGAATGTGGGGAAGGCTGTGGATGTGGTCTACTTGGACTTCAGCAGAGCCTTTGACACTGTCTGCCACAAGAAGCTCCTGGCCAAGCTGGCAGCTCATGGTTTGGACAGATTCACCCTGTGCTGGATCAAGAACTGGCTGGATGGCAGAGCTCAGAGAGTGGTGGTGAATGGTGCCACATCCAGCTGGCAGCTGTCACTAGTGGTGTGCCCCAGGGATCAGTGCTGGGCACAGTCCTGTTCAATATCTTTATTGATGATCTGGACCAGGGGATTGAGTCCAGCATCAGTAAGTTTGCAGATGACACCAAGCTAGGAGCAGTTGTTGATCTGTTGGAAGGTAGGAGAGCCCTGCAGAGGGACCTGGACAGGCTGGATGGGTGGGCAGAGGCCAATGGGATGAGACTGAACAAGGCCAAGGGCAGGGTTCTGCACTTTGGCCACAACAACCCCAAGCAGCACTACAGGCTGGGGCCAGAGTGGCTGAGAGCAGCCAGGAGGAAAGGGACCTGGGGGTACTGATAGATAGTAGCTGAAGATGAGGCAGCAGTGTGCCCAGGTGGCCAAGAGAGCCAATGGCATCCTGGCCTGCATCAGGAACAGTGTGGCCAGTAGGACAAGGGAGGTTATTCATCCCCTGTGCTCAGCACTGGTCAGGCCACACCTTGAGTGCTGTGTCCAGTTCTGGGCTCCTCAATTCAAGAGAGATGTTAAGGTGCTGGAAGGTGTCCAGAGAAGGGCAACAAAGTTGGTGAAGGGCCTGGAGCACAAATCCTATGAGGAGAGGCTGAGGGAGCTGGGGGGGTGCAGCCTGCAGAAGAGGAGGCTCAGGACAGACCTCATTGCTGCCTACAACTACCTGAGGGGTGGTTGTAGGCAGGTGGGGTTGGTCTCTTCTGCCAGGAAAACCAGCAATAGAACAAGGGGACGCAGTCTCAAGTTGTGCCAGGGTAGATCTAGGCTGGATGTTAGAAGGAAGTTGTTGGCAGAGAGCGTGATTGGCATTGGAATGGGCTGCCCAGGGAGGTGCTGGAGCATTGTCCCTGGAGATGTTCAAGAAAAGACTGGACCAGGCACTTAGTGCCATGGTCTGGTTGACTGGATAGGGCTGGGGGATGGGTCTGACTGGCTGATCTTGGAGGTCTCTTCCAACCTGGCTGATTCTATGATTCTATGATGATTCTATGATCTCCGAGGAGATGACACTGGGTATCTGCAACCCAGCTAGAAGCAGCTCTGCAGTGGCACAGGCTGAAGCACTGTGACAGTCGCTCTCTAAGGTTGTTTTGCCTGCACTCCCATCTAGTGGTATTTGTCTAACAGAGCTTGCCTCTCTGCCTTCTGGGGACTTCATTTTTCATGTGGTCTGCATTTCCTCATTGTGACAGTTTGGGAGTTACCTCCCCTCCATCCCCCCTCTTCCCCCCCCCCCCCCCCCCCCCCCCCGAATTCACCCGGACTAGACTCAGCTAGCTGGAGGTTAAGGAATGAAGCTTTATATTCACAGCTTAGCACAAGATACAAGCAGATATTTACAATATATTACAAATATTTATAGCTATATACAGAAATATCCAAGGTAAAAGTAATACAGAAACAGGACACTCTGCAGGGACACAACCACCACAGCCCTGGACCTCCACTACAGCCCTGGACAGTCTGTGCCAGTGTGTCCTCACCCTCACTGTGCAGAATGTCTTCCTTCTATCTGACCATTAAATGTGGTCCAGGTGCGAGTTGTTGGCTGCGTGTCCTTACATGACTCTCTCTGCTCTGCTCTCTGGGCACCTCCCTGGTGTGCCTAACTGCCATCAGCAACACTGAGAAAAAGCTGCAGTCTGCATGGCAGAGGCTGACTTCTGAGGTCATATCTAAACTCCTACTACTGCCAGTGCAAAGAAATAGAATCCTGGAACTCTTTTGATTGGAAGAGACCTTCAAGATCATGGAGTCCAACTGCTGAAAGTAGATCATTTCCTCAGATTATTTATCTCAAACATGTGGATACACAACCCATGCCGGATGGATTGAAGGCCACAGCATACACTTCTCTCTGAAGACTGTAAGTTGTGTCTGAGGTCAGCGTCTGAGGCACAGACATTCCAAGTTAGGTGACACGGGTCCTGCTAAGGACGTTGCTAAATTTGTCTACTAGATCTGGGAAGATAATGGGCTCAAACAACCCAGAAAAGCTCCACCAAAGTTGTGTTTAGTGATAGGACTCTGGGGCTGAATATTTTCCCTCCCAGGCAGTGAATGGTCATGCCTGGAATTTGTGTTGCCACCAACATGGTCTCAAAAAGTGCATCCCACAAATGCATTGCCAATGGTAGGGTCCCAATCCCTGAAGGTATGCAAGAAGCATGTAGCCATGGCACTTGAGGACATGGTTCAAGGGCTGCGGTGGTGTTGAGTCAATGGTTGAACTGGATGATCTTGGAGAGCTTTTCTAACTGAAGCAGTTCTGTGATCCTGTGATTCCCAACTCTATGTGCATCTAAATAAAAGCAAAGCTGACAAGAACAGGCTACATAAGGGAAAAAAGAAAAGCAGCTGTTCTGCTCAGGTCCTTGGCCTGTGCAGCTATAACCATACCTCTGTCCAGTTTGGGCCACTGAGGTTTTCTTTTGTTTGGGTGTTGAGTTTTCGGGGGGGTTGGTTTGGCTTTTTTTGTTGTTTATTTTGTTCGGTTGGTTTTCCACTAAACCTGTAAAATATCAGCCTCATGAGAACATGGGATTTGTAAGAAAATATGGAGAAAGAGAGTGAAAGGAAGAAAAAATAAAGAACATTTTAGCAAGCAGTCAGATTTATCTAAACTGTGTTCTTCTCGTTAAGATTTGGCAACTCCTCCGTCTCTCTGAGTTCTCAGTGACACAGATGAGGTCCTGCCGCAAAATGATTCACTCTGCCTCAGGGTGAATTGGACATGAGCCAACAGTGTGCACTAGCAGCCCAGAAGGCTTCATCCAAAGTGGCATGGTCAGAGATGGAGAGAGGAGCTGCTTTTCTCTGCTCTGGGAAGACCTCACCTGCAGGGCGGCATCCAGCTCTGGAGCCCTCAACACAAGGAGGACATGGAGCTGATGGAGAGGGGCCAGAGGAGACCACAAAGATGATCAGGGAGATAGAGAGCCTCTACTGTGAGGACAGGCTGAGGGAGCTGAGGGTGTTCAGCTTGGTTGGCCAGGGCTGGGTGCTAGGTTGGGCTGGATGAGCTTGGAGGTCTCTTCCAACCTGCTTGATTCTATGATTCTGTGCCAGGGCAGGTTCAGGCTGGATGTTAGGAAGAAATTCTTCATGAAAAGAGAGAATATGGCACTGGAACGGGCTGCCAGGGGAGGTGGTGGAGTCCCCATCCCTGAAGGTGTTTAAAGGGAGGCTGCATGAGGCACTTAATGCCATGGGTTAGTTAATTAGAAGGTATTAGGTGATAGGTTGGACTTGATGATCTTGGAGGTCTTTCCAACCTGGTTAATTCTGTGATCCTGTGATCTGTGAACAAGTTCTGCAGCAGGAGGCTACTGGAATACTGCAAGAGGTTACCCAGGGAGATGGTTGAGGCCCCATGCCTGGAGATGTTCAAGGTAAGGCTGGACAGGGCTGTGGGCAACCTGATTCAGAGGAGGATGCCCCTGCTGAGTGCAGGGGTTGGACTGGATGAGCTTTGGGTGTCTCTTCCAAATCATTTTTATTCCAAAATCTTTAAATCTGGAACCCTTCATTCTACTTGTTGACAACACTGAATTGTGAGACAGCTGGAAAGTGCTGTTGTGTGTTGGGTGGTGTGTTGGCTGGGTGAACATATGCTGAGGATGGTCTGGATGTTCTGCATGCTTGTTTTCCTAGGTGGAAGCTGAATTTCAGCTTCCTTCAAATAAGAAAAAGGTCTGCATTAAAGGTGCTGCTGCGTGCTGGGAGGTAGTGAATGTGTGGGACAGGTGAGCAGGTGTGGGCACGTGGCTGTGCCGCTGCTGGAGCACTGACCCAGCTCTGCTTGTTCTCACAGCAGAAGAGAATGTGGCAGCACTTCTGGACATGTCTAATGCAAGAAGATTTTCAGTTCACTTGCACAGACAGCAAAGGTCAAACTGCAGCCTTGTGCCAAAGATGAACCAGCAGCATTGTTCATAGATCCACAGAACAGGAGGGGTTGAAATGGGACTTCAAAAGATCATCAAGTCCAAACCCCTGCCAGAGCAGGATCACCCAGGGCAGGCCACACAGCAACACATCTATGTGAATTCTGAAAGTCTGCAGAGAAGGAGACTCCTCAGCCTCTCTGTCAGCCTGCTCCAGGCTTCCAGCACCCTCACATCAAAGAAGTTCCTCCTCATGTTCAGGTGGAACCTCCTGGGCTCCAGCTTGCACTCATTGCTCCTTGTGCTGTCACTGGGCACCAGCACACAGAGCCTGGCACCTTCCTTCTGGCCCCCAGCCCTCAGATATTTACAGCCACTGCTCAGGTCCCTCTCAGCCTTCTCCTCTCCACACTAACCAGCCCCGGGGCTCTCAGGATCCCTTCACAGGAGTTTACACTTCTCAGTACATGAAGGTCAAGGAATGTGACTGAGTACGTGAGAAATCTTTCTGGAGATCAGGGGGAGGGCTGACCATGCAAAGACTTTTTTACTCTCTCCTCTGTCCTGTGAAGACACTTACACTTTCTGAGTCAAGGTCTTCATCGGTGCTGCCATTTCCTGGTTTATCACTACAATAAAGCTTATGACAAAGCAAGAGTGGAGAAACAGAACAGCTGTTACAGAATTCATCCTCCTGGGATTTGGGGATGGCCCTGAATTGGATTTTTTTCTCTTCCTGTTGTTTCTGTCCATCTATAGTGCAACCATAGCTGGAAACAGCATCATCGTTGTGCTGACAGCATCTCACCGTCACCTCCAGACACCGATGTACTTCTTCCTGAGCCAACTGTCCCTCCTGGAGATCTGCTACAGCTCAAATATCTTGCCCAGGATGTTGCTTAGCTATCTCAGTGGAGACAGAAGTATCTCAATCAGTGGATGCCTCACACAGTACTATTTCTTTGGCTGCCTGGCAGCTTCAGAGTGCTATCTGCTGGCAGCTATGTCCTATGACCGGTACCTAGCGGTGTGCCAGCCCCTGCAGTACCCATCCCGTATACAGGGCAAGCTCTGCCTCCAGCTGGGTGCTGCATCCTGGCTCGGTGGCTTTCTAGCTAATTCCGTACTGATAGTCCTGATCTCAGATCTGGATTTCTGTGGGCCTAATGAAATTGAGCACTTCTTCTGTGACTCCTTCCCTGTGCTGCAGCTCTCCTGAGGTGACACTCATCTGGCAGCACTTCTCATTTCCATTGTGGCAGGTGCCTGCTCACTGCCTCCCTTATGTCGGGGTCCGGAGGCTGGCGAGAGGTGAGATCAGGGCACTGACGACTCGACTCAGCAGCTTGCTATGCATCAGTACAATTTTATTAGGGTAGTACAGTGTCTTATATAGTGCTCAGAGGAGGTGTACCCAGCCAGCCTAGGGCTGGCAAAAGTGGACAGTACAGATTGGCCCCAAGCCATGTGCAGGGTGCAGATAGGTTACCCTGTGGTAAACAACCTGTGGTTCCCACCCCAGGGGCTGGCAGGCTCAGCCCCCTGGAGCTGTGTCCGCCCCAGGGGCTGGCAGGTCCAGCCCTCTGCAGGTGTGTGTGGGTTGCTCACTTGTGCCTTCCAGCTCAAGGACTTTCTCCCATCACAAGTTCTCATGTTTACAGCTCATGCCCTGCTGCGGGAGAAATTCTCCCACACCCTTCCTGCTGACCTTCTCATCCTATCTCTACATCATCATCAAAGTCATCAAAATTCCTTCTGCTTCTAGTAGGAAAAAGGCCTTTTCTACTTGCTCCTCGCATCTTGCTGTGGTGATTCTTTATTACTGGTCAATATTAACTGTCTATGTGCTTCCTCACTGGGACACCCAACTATCTCCAGACAAAGTCTTCTCTGTTTTTCATACCATTCTCACTCCCTTGCTCAATCCTCTCATCTACAGTCTGAGAAACAAAGAAGTAAAAGACGTTCTGCACAAACAGACAATTAAATTGCTGGGGTTCTGAGGGCTGCCTTACGTTGAAAATAGTCCTGAAGGAGTTCCAGGTTCAGACATGGTTACCTGGCACACAGATGTCATAAATATGAATAAAGCCTGGAAAGGTTGAGCTGCACAGCTTGAAAATGTATGAGGAGGGAAACAAATCAGGGAAATAATCATAGGATTAAATAATCATGCTCAGGTTGGGAGGGACCTCAGAGAGCATCTGCTGCAATCTCCCCACCATTGCCAGGGACACCTCTCAGCTAGACTCAGCTGCTCAAGGCCTCATCCAGCCTGGCTTTCAACACCCCCAGGCAGGAGGCAGCCACAGCCTCCCTGGACAGCCTGTGCCAGGCTCTCACCACCCTCACACTGCAGAACTTCTTCCTCGGCTCCAGTCCAACCCTGCTCTGCCTCAGCTCCAAACCATTCCCCTTGGCCTGGCTCAGACCCCCTCAGCAGAAGGCTCTCTGCAGCCTTCCTGCAGGATCCCTTCAGGCACTGGCAGCAGCTCTGAGGTGCCCCTGGAGCCTTCTCCTCTGCAAGCTGCACCCCCAGCTCCCTCAGCCTGTGCTCACAGCAGAGTTGCTCCAGCCCTTGGATCATCTTTGTGGCCCCCACTGGCCTCACCCCAGCAGCTCTGTGTCCTTCTTGTGCTGGGGACAGCAGCACTGGAAGCAGGATTGGTGGTGAGGTCTGAGCAGAGCAGAGGCAAGGGGTACAATCCCCTCTGCTGCCCTGCTGCCCACACTGCTCTGGCTGCAGCCCAGCACTTGGCTGCCTGCTGGGCTGCAGAAGGGCACTGCTGGCTCCTGGGGAGCTGTTCAGCACCCAGCACCCCCAAGGCTCTTTCTTCAGGGCTGCTTTCACCTCACTGCACCCAGCCTGGATTTGTGCCAGGGCTTGGCCCGACCCAACTGCAGGACTGTGATATCAGTCAAAGGGTAGCATGGAGAGAGAAGAGGAATATGCAGTGAACACTGCAAAGTAAGCAAGTTTGACCTTAAATGTCTCCCAGGATGGGGGTCTCCATCACCTCTCTGGGCAACCTGCTCATTTCACTACCCTCACTGGGAAGAACCGTTGCCCTCCTCCTGTCCCCACAGCCCCTCCTGAACAGTCTCTCCCCAGCCTTCCTGTAGGTCCCCATCAGATATTGAAATGCTGCTCTTATTGACTGCATTGATGAATTTCACCTCACAACTCCTCTCCCTTTATTTTGGGGCAAGTGACTTTGTGATAAGCTCAGGTGTAGACATTTCGGACTCAAAGGACTTGACAAACAGAGGCCTTCAGTGCTCTTTGAAATCTCCAGGAGTGTTGCAGCTGTTCCAGAGGCACAGATCTCTGAATCTCTTAACGGTGTTAAGGAGATAGCTTTTGGATGCTCTAGAGCATTTCAAAGGTCACTCGATATGGAATGCAGATGTCTAAAGTTAGCTAAAGTGGGCTCAGGAGGGACACGGATCTGCTGGAGAGAGTCCAGCAGAGGCTGTGAGGATGCTGAAGGGCCTGGAGCAGCTCTGCTGTACAGAAAGTCTGAGAGGTCTGGAGCTGCCCAGAGAGGCTGTGGAGTCTCCTGCTCCAGAGGAGTTTGCAAAACCACCTGGATGTGTTCCTGGGAGCCCTGCCCTGGGTGCCCCTGCTCTGGCAGAGATTGGACTGGATGATCTCTGGAGGTCCCTTCTAACCTCTACCATTCTGTGATTCTGTGATTCTCTGGCTGGGTTTGGATTTCGTTTCTCTTCATTGAGACAGGCTTGGCTAATACTTCCAACAAGACACCTAATAGAGGGAGCTTTCCTTCTCCCATTGCCCTCACAGAATCACAGAACTGTCAGGCCTGGAAGGGACCTCAAGCATCAGCCAGTTCCAACCCCCCTGCCATGGGCAGGGACACCCTACACTAGATCAGGTTGCCGAGTGCCACATCCAGCCTAGCCTTAAAAACATCCAGAGATGAGGCTTCCACCACCTCCTTGAACAACCTGTGCCAGGCTCTCACCATCCTCATGCTGAAGAACTTCTTCCTAACATCCAGTTTGAATCTCCTCCCAGTCCTGTGCTGGTTCGTGTTGAGCTTCTCATCCACCATCACCCCCAAGTCCCTCTCCCCAGGGCCACTCTCAAGCCAGGAACTGCCCAGCCTGTATTGGTGCCTGGGATTACCCCAATCCATCTGAAGGACCTTGCACTTGGTCTTGCTGAATTTCATGAGGTTGGCTTGGGCTAACGCGTTCAGGTTCATCAGATGGTTGCAGACCTGATCTTCATGTACCATGGGCAAGTCTTTCTTCCAGCCCTGCCATTATCTTCTGTGACCCTAGGAGTATGGTGTTGCAGAAGCAGGGAATTAATGTGGCCAAGTTAGAAATTATAAAAATAGAATTAATTTATTTCCCTGAAACCCTGCTCCCAAACTATATACAAAAGTAATTTAGGTTTATTTACAGATTCAATTCAATCAGGAATTTCTTCAAAAGGGTGTTACAGACAAATTTAGAGTTTTAGGAAGTCAGGAAATAGAAAAGGCTAAGCTATAAACACAGCTTTACCCCACTATAAATCAGGCTGAGCAGAGATGTGAGGGAACAGCAGGTTTTACTCACAGAGGTGAGATAGGTATTCAACAGTGATCCCTTGCTGGATGCCTCTGCAGAAGCAGCCGTCTGGCACTGCAGACACTATCCAATAGTATGGATCCACACAGCAGAAGCCCAAGGTGAGTGGCAGAGCCACCAGATCCCGAAATGTCTCAAGCACTTCTTCCACAAGTGGGATGATCGTGGAATGATGCTGCCTCAACAGTGGCAGGGAAGAGCCAAACTATTAGCATCTTCCCAGCTCAGGAGGCAGCCAGGAAGTCAGCTGCTGATACGTTCTGAGAGTAGCCGGTCCAGGTGTCTCCAGCAGCTCTCTCAAAGGACCTCAGGACTTGCCAAGCCTGCAAGTTTGCACAGAAGGTTGCAGAAGTGGGGAGAACTGCCCAAAACCAGGGCCGGTGTAAAACCAAGACCCATGCAACAGGTAGGCACCATCCAAAAGCGGGGATGGTCCAAAACAGGAATTGTGTCACGGCAGGAACCTGTCCTGTCAGGCACTCTGTTGAGGCAGGAATCTTTCAGGGTGGGAACCCATTCTTTTCTCCCTTGCTCTATTTAAGCTTTTCTAGACAAAGTGTCTAGACAGGGTTATCATTTTATACTGGGCACGTAAACTCAGCCAACCACCAGCCCAATTCCAGCACAGGCTTCCACATGTGTCAGCCCACGTGTGGGAAAGTGCCTTTTGCTGTTTGCCCCTCAAGCCCACAGGGCAGGGGGGGAAAGCAGCTTTTCCCATTTAAACCCACAGCAGGGGGGAGAAGAAAGGAATCTGGAGTACCCTTGAACATATGACTGCAGCCCTCACCAGTGAAGACTGAGGTAAAGAAGTCATTGAGAACCTCAGCCTTCTCCATGTCCCTTGACACCAGTTCTGCCCTTTCCTTTCTGAGGGGCCCACACCTTCCCTGATCTTCCTTTTGCCATTAACGTATCTATAGAAACTTCAGCTGCTCCCCTTGATGTCCCTGGCTGGATTCAATTCTAACTGAACTTTGGCTTTTCTAAGCAGGTATTGCTGCTCAGACAGCTTCCCTGTATCCCCACGATTCTAGCTGGTCTTTCTTCCACTCCTTGTGCAGGGGCTTTCTGTGTGACAGTGTCTAGGAGCCCTGTGCTCATCCACGCAGGTCTCCACACTGAGAATCACATTTTGTGGTTTGAACTTAATGTAAATGACATTTTTTCACCTCGTTATCCAGTTTATCAATTCCACTGGTGTAAGACTGGGAAAACAAATAGTTGTTAACTTTCATTAAATTGTTCCCAGTCTGCAGCAATACCAAGGGAGATGTTTTGTCCTCAGAGTAACTTGGTAATGTATCCTGAGAGGGGTTGGTGTCTCAGGAAGCAGAGTACAATGATATGGAGCACAGAACAGCTGCACCTCACTCTCTCTTGGACACCCTACTGACACAGTCCTGAAGTGTTATCCTAAAGAAAAAAGTATCCTAGTATCTGGAATATGCAGTATCATGGAACAGCTGGAGCAGGTCCAAAGGGGGCCATGGAGATGACCTTGGAAACCTCCCTAATGGGGACAAGTTGGGAGGGTTGGAGCAGTTCAGCCTGGAGAAGAGAAAGCTGCAGGGAGACCTCAGAGAAGCCTTGCAGTAGCTGAAGGGCTCCAGGATATCTGGCGGGACTTTGGACAAGGGCTGGGAGTACCAGGCCGAGGGACAATGTCTTTGAGCTGGGAGAGCAGAGACTGAGAGTGGAGAGAGGAAGAAATTGTTGAGAGTGAGGAGAGACTGGTACAGGCTGCCCACAGTGGGTGTACTCACCTGGAGATGTTGCAGGCCACTTTGAATGAAGCCTTGAGCAGCCTGAGCTGGTGGAGATGTCGTTGTCCCTGGGAGGAAGTTGGAGCAGATGAACTTTAAGGTCCCTTCCAACCCAACCCATTCTATGAGCCTATGAATATAAAAATCATGAGCAAAGACATCCTTGCAAACTCTGGATTGCTTCTCCTTAAAACTGAGGTATGCCCACATCTTTCATACTGTTTGGGAATGAAAAGTGACAGCAGAAAAAATGTTTATTGGTATAGACAGGAGAAGAAAACAAAATAAACTGTTTTAAAGTGTAGAGGAGGATGCAGCTCAGAACTGCAGGAGTCTGCATGGTGACATCTGAGTTGTGTGTTGAGACAGTCACAGAGACATGAGGGGGTGAAGTACTTCTGGCAATTAGCTCATGTTAGATGATTTCTGAAGAGGTAACAGGAGAGTTGTTGCTTCCCCTCATGGACTGCAAGGGACCCATGGCTGGGTGTCTTAGCTGCTGCTGCTTTGCCATCTTTTTAACTTCTTATAAAACCTGGCCAAGACAGGATATGGATTTGGGATTCTTGTGTGGAGCTGGCATTCTGGTTGTCCTCTCTGTCTTAGGAACAATTTCTTCACTATGAGAGCAGTGAACACTGCAATAGGTTTCCCAGGGAGGTGGTTGAGGCCCCATCCCTGGAGATACACAACATGAGGTTCTACAGGGCTCTGAGCAACCTGATCTAGTGGAGGATGTCCTTGCTGAGTGCAGAGGGGGTTAGACTGGATGAACTTTGGAGGTCCCTTCCAACCCATCCCATTCTATGATTCTGTGATTCTGAATTATGGAAGTTTGGCTGTTTAAAAAATGCTTTTCTACTCCTAAAGCTGCACAGGTCAGGAAAAATTAAGATTATTTTGTACTTGTAGGCTAATCTCACGTGAAATGTGTATTTTTTTTGTTCATGTGAGGCATCAGATTGTAAAGGCAATCTTCCACATCTTAGTAATTTTCATAAGCTCTTCAGAGCTTGGGGTTCTTGGAGGCAGGAATACATAACTGTGCCAGTGAGCAGAAGTGCTCAGCCCCTCTTCTACCCATCCACTGCAGTGCCAGGCCAAGGGACAATGGCTTTGAGTTGGGAGAGGGGAGATTAAAAGTGGAGATGAGGATGGGTAGAGACTGGCACAGGTTGTCCAGGGAGTCTGTGGCTGCTCCTTGCCTGGAGATGTTGCAGGCCAGGTTGGATGAGGCCTTGAGCAACCTGGACTGGAGGAAGATTGAAGATCATCTAGTCCCAAGCTCCCTGAAATGGGCAAAGCCCAAGCAGGGTGCTCAGAACTAGATGGTCTTCAAGGTTCCTTCCAAGCCAACCATTCTAAGAGTGCCTTGAGCAACCTGGGCTGGTGGGAGGTGTCCCTGCCATGGCAGGGGTTTGGGACTGAATGATCTTCGAGGTCCCTTCCAACCCAGCCCATTCTCTACATCCAGAGATAGTGAACTCCTGAGGCACTGTCCAATGGCACTGAATGAGGAACAAGTGGCTTTAAAAAGCCACAAATTCAGCCGGTGATTGTTTTCTGCTCAAGCAGAGGTCAGACCACACAGTTGGTTGTGCCTTCTGCCCACCCTTCAAGCTTCAGACATGCAGCTGGATCAGCAACCATTTCCTTCTCCTTTCCCTCTTTGCAGTGTGTACAGACATCTGCTCACACAGGGGTGCAAAAGCAGGGCACATTCTGTAGGGTTTTGCTTTGTTTCCCTTAGAGCAGAGAAAGTAATGAGATCTGAGCTCTGTAGGGAGTGACTTCATGTTCTGCACACGGGAAACAAGAAGAGGTGAACAGCTGATGAAAAGCTTCAGAAAGTGCCAGCTGGGTGGAGATATGACGGAGAGGTGGCAACATTCTGGCTCAGGTGAAAAGGGAAACAAGCGACCAGGAAGGAGGGTCCCAGAAATTCCACACTGAAGCTGATGGCTTTTCACTCAGCACCACAGAGGTGATATAAGGGCTGGAGCAGCTCTGCTGTGAGCATAGGCTGAGGGAGCTGGGGGGGTGCAGCCTGCAGAGGAGAAGGCTCCAGGGGCACCTCAGAGCTGCTGCCAGTGCCTGAAGGGATCTGCAGGAAGGCTGCAGAGAGACTTCTGCTGAGGGGGTCTAGAGAGAGATGAGGGGAATGGTTTGGGGCTGAGGCAGAGCAGGGCTGGACTGGAGCTGAGGAAGAAGTTCTGCAGTGTGAGGGTGGTGAGAGCCTGGCACAGGCTGCCCAGGGAGGCTGTGGCTGCCTCCTGCCTGGGGGTGTTGCAGGCCAGGCTGGATGAGGCTTTGAGCAGCTGAGTCTAGCTGAGAGGTATCCCTGGCAATGGTGGGGAGATTGTAGCAGATGATCTCTGAGGTCCCTTCCAACCTGAGCCGTTTTATGGGTTACTTTTTTTAATGTGCCTCTCAAGATGTTCTTTGCTCAGCTATATTTGCTTGTCCCTCTCACTAAGCAGTGGCACCAGTTTCAGAACAGCTCCCTCTTGTTCATCCCTATAAAGACTTTTCTTCTTGTGTCTCCCTTTTTGGCTTCTCCAGGCTGAGTTGTTTCTCTTCCACATGGAAGATGTTGACGTGCTGGGGCTCACAAACCAGACCTACTTCAATTTGCAAGGCTTCTCCTATCTCACCACCCTTCAGGATTTCCTCTTTGGGGTCATTCTTCTGATGTTCCTAATCACAATGGCAGGAAACCTTCTTATCATCATAGCTGCAACCGCCGACCCTGCCTTGCACACCCCCATGTATTATTTTCTCCAAAACCTGGCTTTCATTGAAATCTGCTTTACACTAAACATAGTACCCAGGATGCTTGTGGATTTGTTGTGGGAGAGAAAGGCCATCTCCTTCTTTGCCTGTGCCCTGCAACTTTACTTTGTGCTGTCCTTCATAACTTCTGAGTGCTTCCTCCTGGGTGCCATGGCATATGACCGGTATGTGGCTATCTGCCACCCCTTGCGGTATGCCATAAGGATGAACAGCAGAGTGTGTCTTCACATGGTGGTGGCATGCTGGGTGGCTGGCATTCCACCCTCACTAGGACTCACTGCCTGGCTGTTCAGCTACCCCTTCTGTGGCCCCAGGGACATTGAACATTTCTTTTGTGATGTCACTCCTGTCCTGGCCCTGGTCTGTTCAGACACACATTTATTCAAGTATCTTCTGTTCATTGCTACTGTGGTCATTATTTTGATCCCATTTATCCTGATTGTGGCCTCTTACATCCAGATAATCCACACTATTGTCCAGATGCCATCTGCTGAAAGAAGACTCAAGGCCTTTTTGACCTGCCTTGCTCACCTGGTGGTAGTGACACTGTTCTACTGCACGACCGGCTTGATACACTTAAAGCCAAAGAGCAGCCTGCTGGTGCACAACAGGAAGCTGATGGCTCTTTCTTACACGGTGGTAACCCCTATGCTGAACCCAATCATCTACAGCTTACGCAACAAAGAAATGAAGCGTGCCCTGAGGAAGGTCCTTGGGAGAGGACAGCTCTTCAGCAAGGTGTCTCTGTCCTCATAGGCTCACTGATCTGCTGAAAAAGTCTCCACACTTGGAAAGTTAAAAATCAAACAGTTAATGGAGATTCCAAGTCGGTGATGGATCAGAGCATTTCAGAATGATAGATCAGTAGAGGCTGGAAGAGACCTTTGAGATCATGAAGTCCAACTGCTGCTGAGCTCACACCACCACCACTGCTGGTAAGCCACTGTTACCAAACCACATCCCTCAGCACCACATTCACACCAAATGCCTCCAGGGATGGGGACTCCATCACCTTTTGTTGGAAACCACTGAGAAATGTCCCTGCTGCGTACGATGAACACTCACTGGCACAGAAAGCACTAAGAGCTATGTGTGAGGAGTTGATTTGATGTTACAGGGACACAATGTTATGTTCCCATAAACAGAAGGGAAAAGTTTTTCCCTGTGAGGCTTCTGGAGGCCTAGAGCAGACTGCCCAGAGAGACTGTGGAGTCTCCAGCTCTGAAGACTTTCCAAGCCCACCTGGATGTGTTCCTGTGTGCCCTGCTCTGGGTGATCCTGCTCTGGCGGGGGGGGGGTGACTTGGTGATCTCTGGACATCTCTTCCAATGTTCTGTGACTCTGTGTGAAATAACTCAGAGTTTCTGAACATTAACTGCCAAATGCTGAAGCCTTTTTCCCTTCTTCTGCACAATGGTTAGCTTCCAAGCATCTCTGAAGAAGCCACTGTGAGAACCTAACTCACTCTGAAATCAAAGTATAAAAAGTTTATTATAAAATAAAGGCAAACCACACTGGGTGCATAGCAAATAAAATTGCTACAGGCATAAACTAACAGCAGATGATAATGATTATATAGGATAAGGACTAGACAGCTTTATACATATTCATGAGTATTCTTTTACATTTTGTAAACACTACCCCTAACCCCCACCCCTTAGTCTCTTAGATCAAAACAGCTGGGATTTTTTCATAAGGTGAACTTAGCCCTCTTGTATTTTGAAAACACCAATTAGAGGGGCCTCTGGAATCCTCCCGGATGCACTGTTGTCTTTGGTCATGGACACTCTCTTGATAACTCCTAACACCCATGGCTAACTCATTATTTTACTGGTTAAGTCTTATGAATACCTTATTGTACAAAAGCCAAATATCTGTATAATATACCACTCTCAGGAGAACACAGGACTCCAGAATCCATGAACCTAACTCATAGCAAAACCCCAGCAAAGTCAGGAAGACAAAAGTTGTGCCTAATTCCAGCTCCTTTAGCACCCTTGGGTGGATCCCACCCAGTCCAATAGTCTTGTGTGCTTCTAAATGGCGTAGCTGTTACAAACCATTTCTGCTTGTTGCTTGTGAGCCTCGTTTCCTTCCCCTTCCTTGTCTTCCATCTCAGGGCACTAGTACCCAGAGAACAGCTGCTTCTCCTGCTAAAGACTGGGGCATGGAAGGCACTGAGCACCTCAGCCTTGTCCTCATTCTTTGTCACTCTCCTCCATCCTTTAAAGGACGGAGATTCTCCTGAGCTCTCCTGCTGCTGCTGCTGTGTTTACAGAAACATTTGTTATTCCCTTTCACAGCAGCAGCCAGATTAAGGTCAAATTGGGCTTTAGCCCTTCCAGCTTTCTCCCTATAGTGTCTCACCACATCTTTATAGTCTTCCTGACTGGCCTGCCCCTTCTTTCTACAATTATAAACAGTTCTCTTGTTCCTGAGCTCCAGTCAAAGCTTTCTATTCAGCCATGCAGTTCTCTTTCCTTGCTAGACCTGTTTAGTCTGGAGAAGAGAAGGCTGAGAGAGGAACTTATCAGTGTCTATAAACATCTGAAGGGTGGCTGTCCAGAGATGGCACCTGGCTCTGCTCAGTGATGCCCAATGCCAAGAGGCAATGGATGAAGCTAGAACCCAGGAGGTTCCATCCCAAGAGGAGAAACTTGTTTGGTGTGACGGTGCTGGAGGCCTGGAGCAGGCTGCCCAGAGAGGTTGTGGAGTCTCCTTCCCTTGCAGACTTTCCAAACTCGCCTGGACGTGTTCCTGGATGTGACTCACCTGGAAGTGTTCCTGGACATGACCTGCCCTGGGTGATGCAGCTCTGGCAGGGGGGGGTTGGACTTGGTGATTTTTTGAGGTCCCATTTCAACCCCTACTATTCTGTGGTTTTATGATTCTGTGAGATAGGGCTGGCCTGTTCCTGTGCCTTCTAGACCTCCTTCTTGAAGAGTACCTGGCACCCTGTGACTGTCTGTGCCTTGCAGAATGGATTCCCAAGGCCAGCCAACCTCCTGAGCAGGCCAGATGGGGTGGGGAAGGGTGGATGATATAGAAGCAGGTGACACAACAGCACGGTGGTGCAGCAGAGGCATGCTGGGCCAGTAACCATCTGCATCTTGTGCCCCTACTCCAGCAGTGCCTCCACTCTGCATAGTTCACAGCACAGTTGGTTGCAGAATGGGCAATGTGAGCAGCTAGGCTGGTTAGCTCAGTTGGTTAGAGCATGCTGCTAATAAAGCCAAGGTTGTGGGTTTGATCCCCACAGGGGCCATGTCCTGGGTTCTTGGTAGGGACTGTTGTGCACAGTTGTTTTGTACATTCCTGTGGCATTCTCTAATCATAGCCTTCTGCTTCAGGCAGAGCCCAGAAAGTTTTCAGTGGGCTTCAGAGGCTCTCAGTGGGAACAGAGCTCAGCATCGCTAAGACAAAAGCTCCCTATAATGCCAGTGACTTTAGAACTGGGAGAACGGCAGACTAAAAAACATCAAAACATCAAAACTAAGGCACACCAAACCTTTACCTAAACCAATTCTCTTCTATGAAAATGTTATAGGAACATTTTAGTTGCATGCTTCCTGTTTCTTCCTGCTATATCCTTTGGTCATTGGGGCCATCCTTCCCCTCTGTCCTCCTGGCTTTGACTCACTCTGCCCTGGTCACCCATCACACAGGGACCTGCAACCCTTGCCGGGGCCGCGCAACTCAGGGAAGCAGGCGAAGAAAACATCAGAACTAGCAGAGGATGGTTTCGATCCATCGACCTCTGGGTTATGGGCCCAGCACGCTTCCGCTGCGCCACTCTGCTGCTCTTCAATAAGCCTCCCTGCCTGTGTAGAAGTATTCAAATGCATTCATCTTGATCCCTGTGTAGGCCTGGCTTGCACCCTTGGCATGGTCCTCCGGAGCAGCCCCAACCTCCAGTCTCCTCCCTGCACTCACTACCCCTTCCTCTGCAGATTTTTGTTGCTATTCGAGGACAAAGCTAACTGCAGACCACAGCCAGCAGCACCCACTAGAGAGGTAAAGAACTATCAGAAAGCAGTGGGTGCAGAGGAGGCAGGGACTGGCCACTGCCCAACCGAGCACCTGGAGAGCCACACACTAGCTGGCACTGAGCCTGGCCTGATCCCCAGCAGTGTGGGCAGCAGGGGCAAGGAGGAGATTCTGCCCCTCTGCTCTGCTGAGACCCTCCCCCTGCAGTGCTGGGGCAGCTCTGGAGTCCTCAGCACAACAGAGACAGGGACCTGGAGCTGGGCCGGAGGAGGGCACAGCAGTGCTGGCAGGGCTCTGCTGTGAGTCCAGGCTGGGAGAGTTGGTGGCATTCAACCTGTAGAGAAGGCTCCAGGGAAACCTTTCAGTGCTTCAGGAGGTGATCAGGGAGCTGTGAACAGAGTTTTGAGCAGAGTCTGTGGTGACAGGACAAGGGGGGATGGATTTAAACCAAAGACAGGAACATTTAGATTAGATAGAATGAAGACTTTTCTTTACAGTGGGAGTGGTGAGAGCCTGTCACAGATTGCCCAGAGAGGTGGGAGATGCCCATCCTTAGAACCATTCCACATCAGGTTGGTTGGGGCCCTGAACGCCCTGTTCTAGTTGCAGATGTCCCTGCTAACTGCAGGGGGTTGGATTAGATAACCTTGAAAGGTCCTTTCCAACCTCCAGCGTTCTGTGCCTCTCTGATGAAGCACTCTAACAGCATCACAAAGGGGATCAAGCCAGACACAGAATCCATCACGGCCAGCATTGCTATCACAACTTGCTGTACGGGAAGATTCAGGTTGCTCCTCACACCAACTGGCTTCTGAGGAGAGGTTCCTCTTCCCACCCTCACCCCAAGGCTCTGTCTCTAGCTTGTTTTTTCACATAGTAAATATTTCTCCTTGGGGCCAATGTGTGCCAACAGCCACTGGCACTGCCAAGAATTCTTCATGCCTGTGAACTTGCTGGGAGACCAGCCCCAGCCCCTGCCTGCCGTGGTTTTAAAATACCAGCCCTGGCTGACCCTGAGTCATCCCATCCCATTCCAGAGTGTCCCTGGCAGCAGCCTCAGGGGATCCTCAGCTCACAGAAGTGCTTCCCCCCTGGGATCCCAGGACCCCGTGGCTGAGGTGGGCCCCAGGGCACTGCCCCCTAGCCAGGCTTCAATCACTGCACCATGTTCCAGACTCACAGGAGCATCTTTGGCTCTGCAGGGCCTGGAGGAAGCTCATCCAGTCTGGCTCCTCATCGAAACTGCAAGGTCACACTGGCAGGTTTCCTGAATCCAAAGGCAGTTGCTTTCACTCTTCTGACACCATCCACCACGGCAGCCACTGCCCTACAGAGAGCAGCCAGGCTCAGTAGACCACAGCACAGAACCCCTTAGGTGGAGGTGCTGCAAAAGCTCCAAAGCAGCACCAGCTCCAGGGTTGCCTCACCTGCTGCAGATGCTTTGAAGGACCAGGTGTGCAGGACTTGTGTCTGGTGGGGTTTTCGTAGTAGAGGAAAGGACAACTGCTGTAGGCTCCCGTAAGAAACTTGGAGAAGTTCCACCAGTTCAAGTCCAACCCACCTCTAGGCAAGCCCAAGCCAACCGGTGTCTCTGCAAGAGGGGGAGGTTTTGTTTGGGCAAAGAGTGGGACCTGAGAAACAGAACCATGGGACACCGAGGGCTGTGAAGAAGGAGGGGTGGAGGCACCCTGGAGCAGCCATTCCCCTTCTGCCCTTGGTGAGATGTCAGCCTGAGCCCCTGCAGCCCTCAGACATCAACAGTGGAACAGAATCCTGCCTGCAGTCCATGAAGGGCACCATGCTGGAGCAGGGGACTGATCCTGAAGAAGGCTGTGACTCTGAGGGGAGCCCAAGTTGAGGCAGTCCATCACTGGCTTGAAGAACCTCCCCTATAGGGACAGGCTGGGAGAGCTGGAGTTGTTCAGCCTGCAGAGCAGGCTTCAAGGAGACCTTGCAGCAGTCTTCCAGCACCTGGAAGGAACCTGCAGGAAGACTGGGCAGGTGTATCATAGATTAAAAATAGCTGTGAAATATGAATATTAATTTCTGTATTAATATCAGGGTTTATTATTAATATTTGAAATTTGGGGATGTGCTAGTTTGAAGTAGGCTAGAATGTTTTGGTGAGAAGAACTAGATTACAGGCTGTGGAAAGAAAACAATGGTGATGTCTACTTCACTCACAGTCTTGCTGAGATGTATAGGAAGAAGAAACAAAAACATTAGATAATCACTCTCGCTCGGGCTGCTGGCTGAGCTACACCTCTCTAACCTCACCCTCCATTTTGGACTAACCCACTTTGCTTCTTCCTTGGGACTGGGGTAAGGTTGAGAGGGGTAGGGGAAGGTGAAGGGGTGGTTGAGAGCCCCTCCTGGGGACTCAGGTTTCTGGGAGGGGAGTTGTGTTTCTGTATTACCTTTTACCTTGTATATTTATGTCTATAACTGTATAGACTCTAAATATCTGCTTGTATATTGTGCTAGCTGTAAATAAATAGCTTCATTCATATTTCCAGAGCCAGCTGAGTCTAGTCTGGGTGATTTCTAAAGTGTGTGGGGGCAGGGAACACCCAAACCATCACATCATTTTTATTTTGGCACTCCAACGAGGGGCAAATTCATTTTGAGTGATAGTTAATTTACTCTGGGAATCAGAATGAAGCTAATGAAGAAGCTATTTTACTTAGTGGGGGCTATTGTGTGGCCTATTTTCTGTTTTTCTGTTTTCTTGTGTATAATTGGATCAACGCCCAGATTGGTTATTTTTTGTTTAATATATTTTTTAAGAAGATTAAAGCTAAACTTACATCCATTTTTTGAAGCTGGGGGGATTTCATCCTTGGCTATGTTGGATTCAATGTCACTGAGACTTTCACCAGTAACATTACAGGGGTATTCACCAGTAACATTACAGGAAATTGAACTGTTACTTCTGCTTTATTCACAGCACTCATGAGAGTTATCTTACCTAAAAGTGAGGCAGATCCTTGTTCAGAATTTTATTCACATCAGACTGTGGCACTTCTGGTATGTGTGATCTTAGGTCTTATAATTTTTGATTTTATAATAATTTTAACATTCTGTGTGAGAAATTCAAGTGTGATGCCTGTAAGAACTAAAAGGAAAGCTTCTGTGGCCCACACGAAAGATAAACAAAGTGATCCAAACCAAAACAATGATAACTCAGGGGCACAGCAAGGAACACCTTCTCCTTCCCAAGATTCTGGGAAAGCTGCCAATGTTCTAACCAGGAATGACAACATGGCAGGATTCCCAGGAACACAGGTAACTACTCAAAGCCAAGATGTTCCCTCAACTAACAACACTAATTCATCCAGTTTGAATGCCCAGGCAGCAGACAAGGACTCTACCTCCTAAGGCAGATCGGAACTCACAGGCCTCAGGCCAGATCCCAAATAATTCAAACCCACCAGTGGACTCATCAAAGTCTGTTGCAGCACAGGCCATCTTGGCACCTGCCAAAGCCCGAGCTAAGACACAACATTTGACAAAGAGTGATTCTTAAGAGGATTTAGGAGAGGGGACTTCTGGTGAGCAAGAGGAGGAAGAGGAGACGGATAGTCTTCGGGACCTGGCAAACATGCTCTCTGATGAGAGGAGTGCTGTGAGGTTGGCTGCCAAGAAAGAGGATGGTTCCAATGAGTTTAAGAGTGCTCTTAGGAAAGTTCTGTTTCTAGGCCAAGGACAACCAGATCAACAAGAGGAAGAGGAGAAGGATGACATCCAGGACTCCAACGATCCACTCAGAGAGGTCAGGGAAGTTGGGAAGGAATACTCAAGGGAATCAGGTGAACCAATCCTAAGCTGGCTAGTGAGATGCCGTAGCATTGGTGCTAATGCCCTGCAGGTAGGAGACAAGTCTGCCAAGCAGCTGGGACCACTCACCAAGGAGAGTGGAGTGGACAAATACCTACCAAGTCCTCTTGGTAAGGTTAGCTTGTGGACACGCCTTCTGTTGGCTGTGGCTATGAGATATCCTTGCCGAGATGATCTGCCATGGGCAGCCAAGAAGTGGAACACCATTGAGCAGGGCATTAAGCTTCTGAAGGAGTTTGCTGTGAAGGAAGTGCTTTATGGAGAACATGGCACACATGAGCCTGATGGCATTCCTCTTGGAACAGGTCTCATGAAGAAGCTGATTAAGCTTGCTCCTTCATCCTGTGCTAACATCTTGGCTAGCAGGTTTCTATCAAGGAGTGAAAATGGAAGGTCTTTCACTGTTGGTGAATTCACTGACCAGCTCAGGCAGATAGAGGACAGCTTGTCACATTCTGCCATAAAAACTCCAGGTACAGAGCTAAAAGATGTCATTAAAGATAGCATTAAGGATGGCATCAATAATAGCATGAAAGAACTGAAGGAAGATCTTAAAATCTCCATTTCGAATCTGGTAAAGGATACCATTCCTGCATCATCTGAATGGGTGCATGCTTCTGCAGTCAGGAGCAGACGCCTACCTCCTGCAAGGCAATTCCAGCCCAGGAGGAGACAAATTCCACCCAGACATCAGCAATCACATGCGTCACTGTGGATACTTCTGCGTGACACATATGGTGAGAACATGAACAAGTGGGATGGTCAACTTACTTCAGCTCTTTCAAAGAGAGTCAGGGAACTGCAGAGTGGCAGAAACAGAGGCAGCAATGCCAGGAAAGCAGCTGTCACCTCTTCAGCTCCTGAGAGCAACTGCAATTACTCCAACAATTGCAATTTCTCTCACAGCAACACCAATCACTGTGTACACCCCACATGCCATGTTCAGCATTAGGGGTGCCCTGCCTCCAGTCAGGAGGAGGAAAGGGATAGTGGAGAGAACTGAATCTATTGGAATGTATTCATTAGGTGGCCTGGCAGTTCAAAAGTTGGGCAATACAGGGCTTTAGTTGACACAGGTGCTCAGTGTACTTTGTTGCCATCCAATTGCAAAGGGACAGGGTCCATATCTATTTTTGGCATCACTGGTGGATCTCAAGAGTTAACTAAGATACAGGCTGAGATCAGTTTAACTGGTAAAGAGTGGAAGAAACATACTATTGTAACTGGTCCTGATGCGCCCTGCATTCTGGGAATTGACTTTTTGAGACAAGGTTGTTTCAAAGATCCTAAGGGTCACAAATGGGCTTTTGGAATAGCATCTGTAGAGACTGAGGATGGTAAATTGAAGTTGTCCATGAGACCTGAACTTTCAGATGAATCTGCAGTTGTGGGACATCATGACATAGAGGATCTGGCAGTGCCAATTGCTACTCAAACTGTTCACCACAGGCAGTACAGAACTAACCGTGACTCTTTGTTGCCCATTCATCAGCTGATTCATCAGCTGGAGAGTCAGGCTGTCATCGAGAAAGCTCATTCACCTTTCAACAGTCCCATCTGGCCTGTGCGCAAGCCTAACGGCAATTGGAGACTCACAGTAGACTTTCGTGCCCTCAACGAGGTGACGCCACCCATGAGCGCAGCTGTGCCGGACATGCTGGAACTCCAGTACGAGCTGGAATCGAAGGAGGCTAAATGGTATGCAACCATAGACATTGCTAATGCTTTCTTCTCTATTCCCATAGCAAAGGAGTGCAGGCCTCAGTTTGCATTCACCTGGAGAGGAATCCAGTACCAGTTCAATCATTTCCCTCAGGGGTGGAAACACAGCTCAACCATCTGTCACTCAGTCATCCACAATGCACTGGAGAAAGGTAAAGCTCCAGAGCACATCCAGTACATTGACGACATCATTGTGTGGGGCCAAACTGCTGAGGAAGTCTTCGAGAAAGGTAACAGAATCATTGGCATTCTGTTGCAAGCAGGTTTTGCCATTAAGAGAGACAAGGTCAGAGGACCTGTCAGAGAAATTCAGTTTCTGGGAGTGCGGTGGCAGGATGGTCGCCGTCACCTCATTCCTCAGGATGAGATCAACAAAGTCTCCACCATGGCAGTTCCCACAAACAAGAAGGACACTCTCTCTTTTTTAGGTGCAGTGGGATTTTGGAGACTACACATTCCTGGTTTCAGTTAGATTGTCAAACCTCTGCGTGATGTGATTCATAAAAGAAACAATTTTGAGTGGGGACCTGAACAACAAGCAGCCTTTGATCAGATCAAGCGAGAAGTAGTCCATGCAGTGGGCTTGGGACCTGTGCGATCTGGTCCAGACATTAAGAACATTCTGTACAGGGCTGCCAGTGACAATGGTCCAACTTGGAGTCTGTATAGGGTTAACACTCCAGGGGGAGTAACCCTGAACCTGACCCTAGGGGCCTTGGCCCCTCCGCAGGGGTGGGTCACACTCCAGGTGATGGTTAGCCCACCCCCCCCCCAACCCCCACTTCCAGTCCTATAAAGGAGAGGGGCTTCCTGTTCCTCTCTCTCTCTTTGCTCGCTCTCTCAACACACACCACACTACACACATCTCTGCCTGCATACCAGCACACCACGTGGCAGCCACACGGCAGACAAAGCCACCATCACACCACTCGGGTTGTATTTATCCCTTTTTGTATTTATCCCTTTTTGTATTTTGCTATTTTCCCTTCCCTACCCTTTGTAAACTTCCCTACCTCCAATACCTTTCTAAGTTATTGTTAAACTTTTCCTTTTAACTTCCAAATTGAGTGAGATTGATATATTTGGGTGTGCTTATCTCTCTCTCCCTATATCTAATCCCTGTCTTTGGGAAAGGAGGGGGAAGAGGGGAGGGCACTTTACAAATTGTTATTGGGTCTATCAAATTTATTAGAGTCTCTGGGAATTTGAATTAGAACCCAAGACAATTTATTTGGCGTCTCAGCGTGGGGCTAGGTAGAATTATTTCAGACAAGATTTGGAAGTTAAAACATGGATATCCTAAGAGTGTTAACCATTCAGGCTCTTGGATGGCTGTTTTGGTTCTGGCTGCTGAAGTTTGTCAGTTCCCAGGTCTTCTGGATAGTCACTGTTATGGTCTGGGAATATTCTAAGAATTTGCCTGTCCAGGTCCATGACTATTTCCTGAATTCTGTTAGTAATCTGTTTAGAAACGTTTCTGGAACATGGAATCAATCTGAGTATATGTGTTGGGACACAGAAACTCCAGATATTTTGGGGGGGAAATGGTACTGGATAGCAGTGATTTCACTGGGTTTAAATGTGGTTTCAGGAGGGTATATTACAGCTCTGAGCTGGAACACGTGGAAAAGGCATTTGGCCGTGGCCATTAAGACAGGGGGAGGGGTGGCCTGTGTTGCTGTGGCTGTAGCTGTGGGGGGGGGCACAGGTCAAGAACGGTCTGATGGGTCAGGCAGCCCCCAGCACAGCCACTGCCCCTAGCGCGGCTCCACCCCGAACTCTACCCCCAGTCCCGCCCAGAGCAGCCCCCGGACCGTGCCCCCACAGCCCAGTCCTGTCCATCTCACTCCCATCACCACGTGGCAAGTTAGACCACACCCGAACCCTTCCACAGACACAGACCCGGGGCAAGGAACCTCGTCGGGAAGCACTTCCCCCCAGCAACAGCAACCAGCTGGAAATGGATCTGATAATGGAGTTATCTTTATCAGCTCCACGCCCAGAAAGGAAATCAGGCACACAAGGCAGAAATATGCAAGGGCAAACTGACAGTCCCTTTTAGCCTGGCTATTGAGATGTTGGGCTGCATGAGCAGAAACCATGGCCATAGACCAGAGGGAGGCTAAACAGTTGGGATCCTTGGCGAGGGATGAGGGTGTAGATAAAGAGCTGGGGAGGCTGGATGGCACTCAACTCACTTTGGGCCAGGCTTCTCACAGCTGTGAGATACAGATATCCCTCCAAGGATGACATGATTTTCCATCCCCTTAAGTAAACAGATATCGAACAGTGTGGTAGTTTGGCTGTTATCTGCCCCCCCACACTTAAGAAGGTACCCCAGCTAACTCAGACAGGCTCTGGGAATATAAATGAAGCTATTTATTTACAGCAGCACAATATACAAGCAGATATTTACAGTATATACAATTATATACAGCAATATACAAGTTAAAAGTAATACAGAAGCACAACTCCCCTCCCAGAAACCTGAGTCCCCAGGAGGGGCTCTCAACCACCCCTGCACCTTCCCCCTGCCTCTGTCAACCTTACCCCAGTCCTGAGAAGAAAAGAGGTTCAGCCAAGAGGTTAAGAAGCAAGGTTAGTGGCAGTGAGGTTAGGGAGCTGCAGCTGAGTCCAGAAGCCAGCCAGAAAGTGAAGACAAAATGGAGAAAAGTGTTATCTAATGTTTACACTCTTCTTCAGCGAGACTCTGAGGGAAGGAGACATCACCAATGTTTTCCTTTCACAGCCAATTATCTACTTTCTCTCACCAAAACATTCTAGCCTGCTTCAAACTAGCACAAACAGGGTATCACATACCTGAGGCAAATGGCTGTACAGGAGATAATCTATGGAGATGATCAGATGCCCTCGGACCCCGATGATGTCCGCATGAAGCCAGCCCTCTTAAAGAAACTGACCCAGTGTGCTCCTTCCACATACGTCCCCACACTGGGAGCACTGCTGCTGGGCAGAGACCCCAACAACCTTCCCACGATCAGAGGGTTTGTGAATGACCTGAGACAGTTTGAAGATAGTTTGTCTAGGAGGACCTTAATAGCAGCTGTGGAAACCCTCACCCAGGAGATGAATGAGCTGAAAGCCTCTGTCTCTGAACTGCAGAAGGCAGAGGATGACTGCTCTTCACCTTCAGAATGGGTGCAAGTCTCAGCTGTCAGGAACTCACACTGCCATGCTCCTCCTCCTCCCTGTAGGAGACCAGCCCAAGGCAGACAGGGGACACACAGGGGTTCACTTTGGAGAACACTGTGTGAACATGGGGAAAACATGGACAGATGGCATGGCCAGCCCACCTCAGCTCTATGGGCCAGAGTAAGGGAACTGCAGGGGACAAACACAGGGAATAACTCCTCCAGAAGAGGCGTTGCCCCAGTGTCCTGCAGGCAGCCCTCTCGTCCAAGGGGTGGTGAGGCCAGTAACTCAGGTCCATGTGCCTCTTGTGGTCACAGTGCTCAGCATTAGAGGTGCCCTGTCTCCAGCCAGGTGGAGACCAGGGATAACAGAGTATATTGGGATGTGTTTGTGAAATGGCCTGGCACTTCTGAAGCTGAGAAGTACAGAGCGTTGGTAGACACCGGTGCCCAATGCACTCTGATCCCCTCCAGCCATAGAGGGACAGACACTATTACAATTTCAGGAGTCACAGGGTGGGTCTCAGGAGTTGACTGTGCTGCAGGCTGAGATAAGCCTCACTGGGAATGTGTGGGAGAAGCACACCATAGTGCCTGGCCCTGATGCACCTTGCACCTTGGGGATTGACTTTCTCCGGGAAGGGTATTTTAAAGACCCAAAAGGGAACAAGTGGGCATTTGGCACAGCAGCTGTAGAGACTGCAGACAAGGAGCAGCTGTCTATGATGCCTGGCTTGTGAGATGATCCTTCCGTGGTTGGTACCCACAAGGTGGAAGATGTCAAGTTACCTATTGCTTCTCGTGTAGTTCATCGCAGGCAATACCGCACCAACAGAGACTCCCTGTGGCACATACAGCAGCTGATTCGCCGCCTGGAGCAGCAGCTTGTCATCAGCAAGAGCCACTCACCCTTCAACAGCCCAACATGGCCAGTGCAGAAGGAGAATGGGGAATGGAGACTGACTGTGGACTTCAGAGGCCTGAATGAAGTGACTCCTCCAATCAGCGCAGCCGTGCCTGATATGTTGGAGCTGCAGTATGAACTGGAAACAAAGGAGGCCAAGTGGTATGCCACAATTGATATTGCTAATGCTTTCTTCTCCATCCCCATTGCAGAGGTATGTAGGCCTCAGTTTGCCTTCACCTGGAGAGGAGTCCAGTACCACTGGAACAGACTGCCTCAAGGGTGGAAGCACAGCCCTACAATCTGCCATAGCATCATCCAGACTGCACTGGAGAAGGGTGGAGCTCTGAAACATCTGCAATACATCGATGATATCATTGTATGGGGTGAGACAGCAGAGGAGGTCTTCAAGAAGGGTGAGAAGATCATTAATATCCTGTTGGATGCTGGTTTTGCCATTAAGAGAAGCAAAGTGAAAGGGCCTGCCAGAGAGATCCAGTTCCTGGGAGTTCGATGGCAGGATGGCCAACGCCACATCCCTATGGATGTGGTGAATAAAGTGGCCACTATGGTGGAACCACTAACCAGAAGGAGACACAATCCTCCCTGGGGGTTGTGGGCTTTTGGAAAATGCACATTCCCAGGTACAGGCAATTGTAAAACCCCTCTTTGACGTTACAAGAAAGAGAAATAACTTTGAGTGGGGACCTGAGCAGCAGGTGGCATTTGACCAGATCAAATGAGAGGTGGTCCCTGCCATGGCCTTGGGACCAGTTCGAACCATCTCAGAGATTAAGAACATTCTCTACACAGCAGCCATTGAGAATGGTCCTAGCTGGAGCTGATGGCAGAAAGCTCCTGATGAGACATGAGGCACCCACTGGGGTTCTGGAGCAAGGCGTACAAAGGCTCAGAGGCAAATTATACCCCCACAGAGAAGGAAATCCCAGCTGCCTATGAGGGAGTTAGAGCTGCCTCTGAGGTGATTGGGATGGAGTCACCACTCCTTTTAGCTCCAAGGCTTCCAGTCCTGACTTGGATGTTTAAAGGGAAAGGTTCAACTCCGCACCATGCCACAGATGCCACTTGGAGTAAGTGGATGGCTCTGATAACTCAGAGAGCTAGGATAGGGACTCTCGAGCGTCCAGGCATTGTAGAGGTCCTCACCAACTGGCCAGAGGGCACTGACTTCAGAAAGCCAACAGAAGAGAAGGCAGTGACTCATGCCAAGGAAGCCCCCCATACAATGACCTTCCTGAGGAGGAAAAGGCATCTGCTCTGTTCACAGATGGATCCTGCCACCTGGTAGGCAGCAAGCGGAGATGGAAGGCTGCCGTCTGGAACCCTACACGCAGAGTTGCAGAGGCAGAAGATGGAGAAGGTGAATCCAGCCAGTATGCTGAGGTGAAAGCCATCCAGCTGGCCCTGGACATTGCAGAACGAGAGCAGTGGCCAATGGACTCATGGATGGTAGCAAATGCCTTATGGGGGTGGCTGAAGGAGTGGAAGAGAAATGACTGGCAGTGAAAAGGGAAGCTTATTTGCGCTGCTGATCTCTGGCAAGACATTTCTGCATGCCTGGACAAACTACCAGTTAAAATCAGACACATCAGTGCTCACATCCCCAAGAGCAGGGCCACTGAAGAGCAACAACATAACCACCAAGCCAACTTGGCTGCCCACACCTCCCAGATAGACCTGGACTGGAAACACAAAGGGGAACTGTTCTTAGCTCGGTGGGCTCATGACTCTTCTGGCCACCAAGGAAGAGATGCCACATAGTAATGGGCCTGAGACAGGTCCATGGACATACCCATGGATGCCTAGCTCAGGTTATCCATGACTGTGGCGTCTGTGCTGTCATAAAGCAAACTAAGAGCATGAAGCCTTTGTGGTACGGGGGACAGTGGTCAAAGTACAGGTATGGGGAGGCCTGGCAGATCGATTACATCACTCTGCCTCGGTCTCGCAGTGGCAAGCAGTATGTGTTAACCATGGTGGAAGGAAGCACTGGGTGGCTGGAAACCTACCCAGTACCTCATGCCACTGCCTGTACCATTCTGGGTCTGCAGAGCCACATCCTGTGCAGACCTGGTACCCCAGAGAGAATAGAGTCAGACAACAGGACCTATTTCAAGAACAACCTTGTAAGCAACTGGGCAAAAGAGCATGGGATAGAATGGGTTTGCCACATCCCATACTACCCACAAGCTGCAGGAAAGATTGAGTGACACAATGGTCTGCTGAAAACCACGCTGAAGGCTATGGGAGGTGGAACTCTCAGAAACTGGGAGAAGCACCTTGCAGAAGCCACTTGGCTGGTGAACAGCAGGGGATCAGTCAACAGAGCTGGTCCTGCTCAGTCTGCCCTATAGCCCATAGTTGAGGGAGATGGAGTTCCTGTAGTCTGCAAAAGGAATCTGCTGGGGAAAACTGTGTGGGTTTCTCCTGCCTCTGGTGGGAGAAAACCTATCAAAGAGGTGGTATCTGCAGAGGGTCCTGGTCACACATACTGGGTAACGCTTGAAACTGGTACTATCGAGTGTGTCCCTCAGAGAAATCTCCTGTCAGCTGACGAGGCTTAAAATCTCAGAGTTGATTGCATGTATTCCAGGTATTCCATGCTATCTTATATTATAGTTGTATAATATTTGTATCATAGTTGGGTAATACTTGTATTATAGTTCATAAGGGGTTATAAGTTGTTTTTGTAGTTATACACTCACCACAACATGTGCAACAGAACCTACACACCAGCAGCTATCCAGAGAAGTCCTACAGCATCACAACGAGGCGACCGACAGAACCCTGCACCTGATTCGTCACTGATGCCCTGCAGTGAAAAGACTGTTCCCGATTTCCCTCCAGCGGATGTCTACAGCCATCTCACCTACAGCTGTTTCCCTGATGCCATACACCAAGAGACTGTTCCAGATGTTTTCTTCAGAGGGAAAAGACTCTTTCCTGAGTTCCAACAAGAACTGTTCCTGTTTCATGACTCTTCTTCCATGTTCCTGTCCTGCTCACACCTCACCTCACCAACCTGCACCGGATCGGAGAAACAGACCACCTTGGGGTACAGCCGGGGACCAAGAAGGACTTTAAGAACTCTTAATCCATAGACACTTTTTCCTATCTTTGGAAGACTGTTCATAGGAAGGTGGAAGTGGTCTAACCAAGGGATGGAATGTATAGGGTTAACACTCCAGGGGGAGTAACCCTGAACCTGACCCTAGGGGCCTTGGCCCCTCCGCAGGGGTGGGTCACACTCCAGGTGATGGTTAGCCCACCCCCCCCCCACTTCTGGTCCTATAAAGGAGAGGGGCTTCCTGTTTCTCTCTCTTTGCTCGCTCTCTCAACACACACCACACTACACACATCTCTGCCTGCATACCATCACACCACTCGGGTTGTATTTATCCCTTTTTGTATTTTGCTATTTTCCCTTCCCTACCCTTTGTAAACTTCCCTACCTCCAATACCTTTCTAAGTTATTGTTAAACTTTTCCTTTTAACTTCCAAATCGAGTGAGATTGATTTATTTGGGTGTGCTTATCTCTCTCTCTCCCTATATCTAATCCCTATCTTTGAGAAAGGAGGGGGAAGAGGGGAGGGCACTTTACAGATTGTTATTGGGTCTATCAAATTTATTAGAGTCTCTGGGAATTTGAATTAGAACCCAAGACAGAGCCTTTGGCAGAAAGCTTCAAATGAGACACGTGGTCGTCCACTTGGTTTCTGGGGACGTAGCTACAGAGGTTCAGAGGCAAATTACACCGCAACAGAGAAAGAGATACTAGCAGCCTATGAAGGAGTGAAAGCAGCTTCTGAAGTGATTGGAACTGAGTCACAATTGCTTTTAGCTCCTAGATTGCCAGTTCTAAACTGGATGTTCAAAGACAAAGGTTCATCACCACATCATGCCACAGATGCAACCTGGTCTAAGTGGATGGCTTTGATAACCCAACGAGCACGAATGGGGAATCTTGACCAACCTGGTCTGGTGGAGGTGATCACCAACTGGCCAGAAGGCACAGACTGTACCAAACCTCCAGAGGAGAAAATAACTCGTGCTGAGGAGGCTCCTCCCTATGGTGATCTCTCTGATCAGGAAAAGAACTATGCTTTGTTCACAGATGGTTCCTGTTGTCTTGTTGGGAACAAGCGAAGATGGAAGTCAGCAGTCTGGAGTCCTACCAGGAGAGTTACTGAAGCGAGCGATGGCGAAGGAGAATCCAGTCAGTTCGCTGAGGTAAAAGCTGTCCAACTTGCTCTTGATGTGGCTGAACGTGAGAGTTGGCCTATCCTTTACCTCTACACCGACTCATGGATGGTAGCCAATGCTCTGTGGGGTTGGCTGAAGGACTGGAAGAAGCATGGTTGGCAGAGGAAAGGAAAGCCTATTTGGTGTGCTGATCTATGGCAGGACATTGATGCACGGCTGGAGAGAACTCCAGTGAAGGTGCGGCACGTAGACGCATACATGCCTAAGAACAGAGCCACTGAGGAACATCACCACAACCAGCAGGCAGACCAAGCTGCTAAGATTTCTCAAGTTGATACCAACTCTGATCTTGACCTTGATTGGAAACATCGAGGTGAACTGTTCCTAGCAGAGTGGGCCCATGACTCATCTGGACATCAAGGCAGAGATGCAACATACCGGTGGGCTCGCGATAGGTCAATTGACTTGTCCATGGACACTATCGCCCAAGTCATCCATGACTGTGACATCTGTGCTGCTATTAAGCAGGCTAAGCGAATCAAGCCCTTATGGTATGGTGAGAGATGGTCAAAGTACAAGTATGGTGAAGCCTGGCAGATTGACTACATCACTTTACCTTGATCTCGTTCTGGCAAGCAGTATGTGCTGATGATGGTAGAGGCCAGCACCGGATGGCTGGAAACCTATCCAGTTCCACATGCTACTGCACCTAACACCATTCTTGGCTTGGAGAGACAGATCATGTGGAGACATGGAACTCCAGAGAGAATCGAGTCAGACAATGGCACTCATTTCAAGAACAATCTTGTGAAAAACTGGGCCAAAAAGCACAGCATTGAATGGATCTATCACATATCCTACTATGCACCAGCTTCAGGGAAGATTGAGCACTACAACGGTTTGCTGAAAACCACCCTAAAAGCCATGGGGGTGTGGAACTCTGAAAAACTGGATAAACATTTAGCACAAGCTACCTGGTTGGTAAATAGGAGAGGTACAGTAAACAGAGCAGGACCTGCACAATCAGACTTGGTCCAAACAGTAGACGGTGATAAAGTTCCTGTGGTAGGTGAAAAGAATCTGTTAGGGAAAACTGTTTGGGTATTTTCACCTTCAGGCGAAGGGAAACCTGTTCGAGGGGTGGTGTCTGCTGAAGGTCCTGGTCACACCTACTGGGTAATGCAGGAGAATGGTGACATCCAGTGTGTGCCACAGAGAAATGTGACCTTAGCTGAGAGAGTCTAAATTCAGAGTGTATAATACAAGCTGTTAGGAGTTTTCTGTTCTAGGTACCATCGGCGTCCAACACTGAAAGAATCTACAAGAGAATCTACAGTACATGAGCATGAACCCAACGTCACCTGGGAGTCCCTGTTCTTGTCTCACCTGTGAGGAGACAAACTGTTTTGAGCTTTTGCATCAGATGCATCTGAGATAGCTGGAATGAAGAGTGAACTGAACTTGTAAAATTCATTAGTGTAAATATTGATTTAGATTAGATCAGACAGTTCTCAGCAATACTGAGTGAAGTAGACAGGGGTGGATTGTACTAGTCTGAGGCAAGCTAGAATGTTTTGGTGAGAAGTAGATTACAGGCTGTTGAAGGAAAACAATGGTGATGTCTACTTCCCTCACAGTCTTGCTGAGATGTATAAGAACAAGAAACAAAAATATTTCAGGCAGAGGGAAGAGATGCTGCTGCTCAGCTGTCAGGTGTGAGCCGTATACTTTAATGAGCTGCAAATGAGAGGCAGGAAGGCTCTGTGCAGACAGAAAGGCAGGTGCAGAAAGGCTAATGTAGAAAGACAGTTTCTAAATCATCCCTCTTTAAGTATTTCATTTTGAAAATCAAACTGGCCAATAGGCACTAGCACCATTGTTCTGGCTAACAAATTCAAAGCTTCATGCCTCCTTTGACCAAGCAGGCACATTGAGGGCAGCACAAGACACCTGACACATGGTGCTAAGGCTAAGCCCCCTAGCCCTCAAGGCTTTGCTCATCTGACTCAACTTCCTGGAGATTCCCCGCAACAGGAGAGCAAGAGTTAAACCAGCCTGGCAGGATTTATGCCCTACGAGAACAGCAGGGAGGGTCCAGAAGGGCCTGCGGGGACAGGCTGAGGGCAATGGTTTGGAACTGGAGCAGGGCATCAGAAGGAAGATGTGCAGAGTGAAGATGGGCAGACACTGGCACAGGCTGCCCAGGGCTGTGGTGGAGGCTCCATCCCTGGAGACATTGAGAATTAGTCTGGATGTGTCCCTGGGCAGCCTGCTCCAGCTGGAGGTGTCCCTGCAGAGTGCAGGAGGCTGGGCAAGATGCTCTTTAGGGGTCCCTCCTAGGAACCATTCTATGATTCTCTGAAGCTGTTCACTCCCTACCCTGCTAGATCTCACTGAACCTGTCTCCTTAGGAAAGGCCTCTGTTACACTTGAGAAATGCCAAACTCCATCAGCATCACTGAGAGGACTCAGTAGTGTGTAACACGCTGCACAGTAGGTCAGACTGGCTCTCAGATGGAAGCATGCACATAAAGGGACAGGGCAACCACCAGTGCAGGTATAAGGACACAGCCTACCTGCAGGCAAGCTCCTAGTGCAAAATACCATCACTGCAGGGCTCCGGGACACCAGTAGATAGAGTCCTGGGTTGGAAGAGACCTCCACAGGGCATCCAGTCCAAGCCCTGTACTCAGCAGGGACATCCTCCCCTAGAGCAGGTTGCTCACAGCCCTGTCCAGCCTCACCTCGAACATCTCCAGGCATAGGGCCTCAACCACCACCCTGGGCAACCTCCTGCAGTGTCTCAGCAGCCTCCTGCTGCAGAACTTGTTCCTCACATCCAATCTCAATCTGCTCTGCTCTCATTTCAGACCATTGCCTCGGTGCTGTCCCTGCAGGCCTTTGGGCACAGTCCCTCTGCAGCCTGCTTGGAGCCCCTGCAGACACTGGCAGGCAGCCCTGAGGTCTGCCTGGAGCCTTCTCTTCTCCAGGCTGAACACTCCCAGCTCCCTCAGCCTGTTCTCATAGCAGAGACTCTCCAGCCTCTGATCATCTCTCCAGTCCTCCTATGGCCCCTCTCCATTAGGCCCATGTTCTTTCTGTGTAGAGGGCTTCAGAGCTGGACACAGCACTGCAGGTGAGGTCTCACCAGATGCCCAACACCAGCACCACCCACTTGTAACACAGCCAGACTTTCTGCTGCCAGAATTGGCACAACCATGGCAAAACAGGCTTTTGGAGAAGAGGCAGCCAGAAGCTTTTAACATGAGTCATGACTTCTCTGGAGCAACCTGAGCACTATTCCATGCTGTCTCTTTCCTTGTCCCACATACCTGCAGGTGACCCCAGCAGTGCCTGCTGCCCAAGGTAGCTTTGGAAATAAGAAGCAGGAGCCTGGTTCTGTGTGTTACAGGTCATGTTTGCTGGGTTGCAGCACACCACAGAGGCAGTTGGCAAGCACAGCTCATGCACACTGTCACACATTAAGACACAGTGTCCCAAGGCCTCAGCTAGCTGCTGCTGCCTCCTCCGCTGCCCTTCCCAGCAGCTCCTGCTTTCTGCAGCCGGCTGGCGCTCGGTTGCCGAGGCATCCTCTGGGCAGATCCTTCCCGGCCGCTCCTCTCCGCTACAGCCTGGCTCCCGCTGGCTCCAGGAGTGCTTTTGTTCCTCTCTGAACAAACAGAACACACACATTAGTTGTTTCAGTCCCAGCCCCACAGGTCACCCACACAGCATCTAAGCTGCAACCATGCAAACGGCAGAACTCTGTTAGGCGTCCCCAGACATGCCCAGCACAGGAAGCAGATTTGTCAGTTCAGCCCAACAGGTATCAGGGGCCACAAAACCAGGACAAAGTTGCAGTAGGAGCAGTTGAAGGTCCAAAGTCACCAGCCACATGAATGTATGTGCCTGGCATAGGAGCACCAGCACTGCAAGCAGCCCCTCAGAACCATGGAGAGCACTTCAAATCCTGCGACAAATGACCACCATTTTCTGAAGCCAGGAGCCACCACGAGAGATCAGAAACCCTCCATGCCCCTGAGACTCACTGGGCAGGCTCAAATGGTCTATCATTTTGGTGTCTCCAGGAGCTCAGGCTCCTACCCAGGAGCTACTCACAGCTTTTTCTTGCTGTTTTCATAAGAACTGAACTGCCCTGCTGCAGCTCCAAATGCAATGTGACAGCAGAGAGGAGCCATAGGTGGAGAGGCAGAAGCTGAGGAAAGAGAGGGGCAGGCAGGACCCTGAATCTCTGCTAGATTCAGCCAGAGGAGAGGGACAGGCTGAGATGTGCTGCAGATGAATGACAGCAGGGGTAAGTAAGGGAGAACGAACCTTTCCTGGCACTGAAGAAAGAACTACTTCAGATGAGAAGCATCACAGAACAGCTTGGGTTAGAAGGGACCTCAGAGGGACTTCAGCAGCTGTCACCACAGCAACTTCCAAGCACCAGCAGCTCCTCCCCATGCACAGCCTGGAGCCCATTCTGCTGGGTCATCTGTGCCCGGGCAGCACACACCCCTGAGACAGCTCAGCTTTACTTAACAACCCACCCCAGCTCCTCCCAGCAGCTGTCTGACAGCAGCACTCAGCTCCACACCACTTGCAGCATCAAAAAGACAACCTGAGAACATCCCAATTATGGAATGTGGCCTCTTCACCACTGTAAAATTTTACAGACTGGAGGCAAAAGAAATAAATTCAGGCCCCTCAGGTGCTCTTGCAATCTGTTCCTATGAACACAGCCCTGCTCTGCCAGCAGTGACCCACCCTGAGCCAGCCAACCAGCCCTGCCCCTTCTCTGCAGTTAAAGCACTTCAGGCAGCGTCAGCAGCGCAAGTCCAAGGAAACAACCAAACTGCATCGAGGCTGCAGCTGATCTCACAGCACTGCAGAGCTGGTAGGACAAGCAGCAGTGGAATTTGCCATGACACTGACAACCCAGGACAGAGTCACCAAACCGGTTGGGTCACAGGGTACCTTCAAGACCATCTAGTTCCAACCCTGCTGCCATGGGCAAGGACACCTCCTGCAAAAGCAGGCTGCTCAGCATCTTAGAACCCTCCCCTCTCCCAAATGCAGCTACCTCGCAGGAGTGTAAGTCCTCAACTGGACCAAAGAACAACTGCACCACTGAGCTCTAGGGGGAGGCAGGACCTTGGTCTTCTGATCTAGTGAAAATAACTTGTGGAGCAAGAATCCCTTAGTGGAAGAGCAGCTGTGCTGCACAGGCAGGTGGCCTCTGTCCCCTGACCTCAAAACCACAGTAAAGCAAACAAGATATACCCCAACAGAGCAAAACACAGCTGCAGCTTTGGAAGCATACAAAGGATAAAACTGATCCTAGAGGTACTTGGGCAGACTGCAGGGGTAAGCCTCATGAAGTTCAACAAGACCAAGTGCAGGCTTCTGCAGCTGGGCTAGGGCAATCCCCAGCACAAATCCAGATGGGCGAGGAGTGGCTGAGAGCAGCTGGGAGGTGTCGGTACCAAAGCGCTCAGGAGCCAGCACTGCTCCCGGCCCAGAGCCAGCTGTGTGCTGGCTGCAGCCAGAGCAGGGAGAGCAGCAGCACAGGGAGGGGATTCTGCCCCTCTGCTCTGACCTCACCTGCAGCACTGCCTGCAGCTCTGGGGCCCCCAGCACAAGAGGGACCTGGAGCTGCTGGAGAGGGGCCAGAGGTCACAGAGATGATCAGAGGCTGGAAAAGCTCTGCTGTGGGGACAGGCTGGCAGAGTTGGGGCTGTTAAGCCTGGAAGGAAGGTTGCAGGGAGATCTCAGAGCAGCCTTGCAGTAACTGGAGGGGCTCTAGGAGAGCTGAGGAGGGACTTTGGACAAGGGCTGGCAGTGCCAGGCCGAGGGCCAATGGCTTTGAGCTGGGAGAGGGGAGACTGAGAGTGGAGAGGAGGAAGAAATTCTTGGCAGTGAGGGTGAAGAGAAACTGGCACAAGTTGCCCAGGGTGGGTGTCCTCTCCCTGGAGCTGTTGCGGGCCAGGCTGGATGAGGCCTTGAGCAACATGTGCTGGTGGGTGGTGTTCCAGCCCCTGGCAGGGGGTTGGAGCTGGCTGAGCTTTGAGGTCTCTTCCAACCCAACCCATTCTAGGAATCTATGATGTGTCTAGAGACAGAGGACAGGTCAAAAGAAGACGTTTCTCAAATGCACTTTCCTAAGTGGTTAGGGAAGACCTTGAGCAAGCACCAAACAGATAGTCATTACTGGAACACTTTCTCCTGCAAACACTGAAGAGGATTTGAAGAACACAGAATGGAGACCTCCACAGGCCCATCAACCACCTGCACAGAACCTAAAGTGGTTAGAAACTCTGTAACCTTAAATGTCTTCTCTAACCAAAACAATTCTGCTCTCTGACTCTACAGCTCCCTCTTTTCCCCAGCAGCCTGTTACCTCAGGCAGGGATTCAGCTGAATTTCAAAAGCAAGCTGATATGTATGAAGCCCCATGTCCTCTTTCAGACCCTGGCAAGCCTCCTTAGGTGCTCAGACATCACAGGTTACCACACTGGGTCAGGTAGGTTAAGGTGCAGAGCAATCCCCCTCCCAGAGGAGAGGTCTGCAGGAGTCTGATCAACCTGATAGTCCTCTTCCAAGGCAACTCTCCTCATTCTCATCTCCACAATGGATGAACTCATCATTACTCTGGCATCTATATTGCCTTCTCAAGCGGCCTACTTAACCACCTGTGCTGGTCTGAGACTAATGGGAATGTTCCAGTAAGATAAATTAAGTCATTGGTTGTAAAAGAATAATAAGAGTAAAGTCTGTGTCCTTCATTGCTTTGCTGAAAGGGACATAAGGCCAAAGCATAAACAATTTGTCCTTTTGCCACAGAGCCCTTGCTCCTTTCACTTCTCATTTGCTCTGCTCTATGCTCTTCCACTAAAAGATAACAAGTGAGCTTTGCTGGTTATGTGTCTGCAAGAAAGGGAGGCTCTGAGCTTCTTTTGTTTGCCTGGGAGGGGAATTTGGATCTCTGTATCATTTCTCAATTGTACATAACTGTAAATCCCTGACCACGTATTGAGTGCATGTGCTTGTACATTCAGCTTTGCTGTAAACAGAGCTTTAGCTTCCATCCCATCTGAGCTGGGCCGGTACATTTCCAACAGTGATGGGGAAGTTCCTCAACCCACTACACCACCCATGAAGTGCTCTGGTTGATGCAGCCTGGGCTATATCCAAAACAACATGGGCAGAGATGGAGAGGGGATCCTGCCCTTCTGGTCTGGGGTGACCTCACAGGCAGGGCTGGGGCAACCTCTGGGACCCCAACACAAGAAGGACATAGAGCTGATTAAGAAGGGCCAGAAGAAGCCAGGAAAATGATCAGAGGCTGGAGAATCTCTCCTGTGAGGACAGGCTGAGGGAGCTGGGAGTGTTCAGCCTGGAGAAGGCTCCAGGCAAACCTAGAGCTGCCTGCCAGTGTCTGCAGGGGCTCCAAGCAGGCTGCAGAGGGACTGTGCCCAAAGGGACAGCACCGAGGCAATGGCCTGAAATGAGAGCAGAGCAGACTGAGATTGGATGTGAGGAACAAGCTCTGCAGCTGGAACACTGCAGCAGGTTGCCCAGGGAGGCAGTTGAGGTCCCATGCCTGGAGATGTTCAAGGTGAGGCTGGACAGGGCTGTGAGCAACCTGCTCTAGGGGAGGATGTCCCTGCTAAGTGCAGGGGTTGGACTGCATGCCCTGTGGAGATCTCTTCCAACCCAAACCAGTGAAGCACTCTGAAGGCAGCCTGCCTGAAGGTCTGTCTCCAATACTCAAATACAACCATTTGTGGACAGTGTCACAAACACAGTCAGCAGCCAGCACAGCCCCGTGCTGGGCACCACAGGGCAATTGCTGTCAGACTGCCTATGGCTTTAGCTGGAACTAAGCTGAAGTAGCTAGCAGGGAGCACCCCTGTCCCCTTAGCAGTGTGGTCAAGCTTCCTCTAGTTGCTCTGAAAGCCCTTCCTGCATGGTGATGAGCTGAGCACCCTGGGCTGGAATCTCACTGCTACTGATAAAATCTGGGCAGGCTAAACTTGGACAAGGTTTGGGGAGACCTGGAGGACTTCAGCCACTTGTCTGCCTTCTGACACACGAGGAACTTGGCAGGATAGCAGATCTGCAGAGCTGCAGGAATGGTGAGAAGCAGCTTGGCAAGCTCAGAGAGGACAATCACTGCTCTGTGTTAGCACAAGTTGCTCTAGTAGATGTAGAGACATCTCCCACCTCTAGATGCCTGGTCCTCCCTGGAAGCTGCACCATTTGCCTCTTAGATGGAAGCAGCACCTTGGTAGGGCCCACGACAGGTACATATCTAGAGCTGCTTCACCGCAGCGGCTCCTAAAGAGAAAGGCAGAGCAAGCCAAAAGCTGCTGCAGGACAGAGCCAGCCCAGAAGACAACTTTCAGCCACTCTATTCACACTTACCCAGCTCTTGAAGAGTGGACACAGAGCTGCCTGCCAGTGCCTGAAGTGAGCCTGCACAGGGATTTCTCCTGAGGGTGTCTAGAGACAGGCCAAGGGGAATGGTTTGGAGCTGAGGCAGAGCAGGGTTGGACTGGAGCTGAGAAAGAAGTTCTGCAGCATGAGGGTGGTGAGAGCCTGGCACAGGCTGCCTAGGGAGGCTGTGGATGCCTCCTGCCTGGGGGAGTTCAAGGCCAGGTTGGATGAGGCCTTGAGCAACCTGGGCTAGTTGAGAGGTGTCCCTGGGCATGGCAGGAGGTTTGAGTAGATGATCTCTGAGGTCCCTCCCAACCCAAATCACACTGCGATTCCATGTGAGCAGCTCCAGCACTGTGGGCAGTGTCTGTTTTAAACAAGGCAGACAGTCCACAGAGGAGAAGGCTGAGAAGAACCTGATCAGTGTCTCTAAATACCTGAGGAGTGGGAGTCAGGAAGAAGGTGCCAGGCTCTGTGTGGTGGTGCCAGTGACAGGACAGGGAGCAATGAGTACAAGCTGGAGCTCAGGAAGTTCCACCTGAACAGGAAGAGGAACTTGCTTGGTATGAGGGTGCTGGACACCTGAAGCAGGCTGCCCAGAAAGGTTGTGCCCTTCTGCAAAGAGCTTCCAATTCCACCTGGATATGCTCCTGGGTGCCTTGCTCTGGCAGAGGTTGGACTGGATGATCTCCATTCTGTGATTTTCACACATCCAGAAACGAGGACACAGCCCTAAGCTTGTGACAAGCCATGGCTGAACTCAAACTCTCCTTGAAGACTATTCTGAGAGTGACGCTTTCAGTGGTGGCTTTAATCAGGGATGGTAATTAACTACAGTGAGGCCTTTAATCATTAACAGGGGTTGCAGAGTTGCAGCACAGTCAGCCTGAGGAGTTCACACAGTATCACCAAATCACAGAATATTAGGGGTTGGAAGGGACTTCCAGAGCTCATCCAGTCCAGCCTCTGCCAGAGCAGGAGCACCCAGGGCAGGGCATTTAGAAGCACATCCAGGGGGGGTTGGAATCCCTCCAGAGCAGGAGTCTTCACAGCCTCTCTGGGCAGCCTGCTCCAGGCCTCCAGCACACTCACAGTCACAAAGTTCTCCCTTCTGTTCCTGTGGCATCTCATCTGCTCCAGCTGGCACCCAGTGCCACTTGTGCCGCCCTTGGCCACCCCTGAGCAGAGTCTGGCTGGGTCCCTGCACGTCTTTATCACAGCTCTGAGGGCAGCCCTCAGGCTCCTCTGCTCCAAGCTCCCAGCACCCTAGCCTGGCCTCACAGGAGATGTTCACTGCCTGCAAGAGCTTTGCCTCTGGGCTGGGCTCTGCAGCAGTTTCCTGAGCTCCTTCTTCAACTGAGTGGCCCAGAACTGGACACAATATTCCAGATAGGGCCTCACCACAGCAGAGCAGAGGGGCAGGAGAATCTCTCTGGACCTTCTAACCACAACCCTTCTAATGCACCCCAGGGTGCCCTTGGCCTTCTTGGCCACCAAGGGCACACTGCAGTTCTGTCTCTGATGTAAGAGAAGCATCCAGAAAACAAAACAATCCAGACATGGTCAGGGAAATCAAACCTTCTGGCACAAGTCCCATTGACCTCAGTCCATCAACCATCCCTGAAGCCCCTTTTAGCTTAGCGAAGCAAAGCAGCCCCAGGAGCCCCTGGAGGCCAGGTTAAGCCTGCATTCACCATGAACAGCACCAGGCTAATGCCATCTGCCTCTGATCCTCACCATGCTGCACTCCTGCTTGCCAGGGCTTGTCCCAGTGCACTTAAGGACATCAACATCTCCATTTCAACGTCAAACTATGGAGAGGGAAGTCTGGCTGGACACATGAGGACTGTGATGTGGCTTGGGCACTGCTTTGGACCAAGAGATATTCTGCTAAAGACGCACAGTGAGCATCTGTGTTTGACACGGATACAACTCCATCCTGCAGCCAGGACAGGTGGTAACTCCTGCAAACTCAAACGCCTCTCAGGTGCTTGCAGCACCTCAACGTAGTAGGAAGCAGCAGTTAACGGCATATCAACTCTGCCTTACAGTTTCTGGCCGTTCCTACAGAACAATGTGATGCTGATGAACAAACAAATTCTCATCTGGCCAATTCAAACCTGAGCCAACCTACTGCTATCAAAAAAGCAGCTGGTGGCAGCAGCCCAGCACTAGAAATCAGAGCTCCTTTGTCCAGGAAGTCCCACACAAGCAGCATGCAGGAAAACAAAAGCTCCTGCAAATTAACAGAAACCTTACCAAAGCTCTGCCATAATTTTGTGGTTCATCACACCTGGAGCACCAACAGAGGAAGAAAGACCAAAATTTAACAGCACCTTTTGTTCACAATCACTACTCTTTTGAGATGTTTCCTCTCCACGTGGTACCAGGAGAGCTGCTGCTTAGTTAAAAGATCCGGGTGCTGCCCTTCTCTCATCTTGCTCAGGAAAAGCATCAGCCAGGTGTCTTCCTTTTCCCCTGTGCATATTTGGAGTCACTTCTCAATCACACACAAGGCTGTTACTCTACAAACCCAACCAGTCTGCAAGAAATTCTGGGTAACAGAGTCTCTTGAGAATGGGGAACCTGTCACAGGAAGTTCTTGAAGCCCTAGACACTTTACCCATACACTCCAGTTCCAATTCCAGCTTCGGCAAGCTTCCTAAGAGCCTCTGTACAGCCACCTTTGGCTGCTCAGTGAGGTGACTCTCACCCTTCGCTTACCATGTGGGCAGAAGCAGCAGGCTCTGCTGGTGCAAAGGTGCCTCAGACTGGGGCACAATCCCACTCACCCTGCTTATAGCTGCTCCAAGCTACCTTGCAGCTTTGCTGTCTACAGGACTTACCAGCAGACTGCACAGCACAGCCATGAGAGTTAACAGCCCTTATCAAGGCAGCCTCAGCCGCGAGGCCAGACTCAAAGGGAAAAGTTACTTACCCCCCACCCTGATCCACTCAGCTGCACCGACCAAGTGTTTCTTGCTGGCCACATCGTCCCTGTTTCCAGCAGTGTTTCTCGCCAGCTCCTTTCTAAAGCTTTGCCTCAAAGTTCACTGTGGGTCAGCAGAGACCCACCAGCTACAACGGAGTTTTCATCTTGAAACAGAGAGAGCAAGGGAGAAGAGGACACAGCGATACAACTCTGCATGGCCCGAGACATTTCTGGGCTCCTACTGGGACGCAGCGAGCTGAGCTCTGAGCCGAAAGATTTGTTCTGCAAAACCACAATCAAGGAGCACAAAACCTCGCGGGTGTGGCCACTGCCCCCTCCTGCGCTTTTGAGCAGAAGGGGAACGAGAGCCTTCCCAGAGGGAACCCCAGCAAGCTTCTCCTCATCCCTTCTAAACCTGTTGTATCACACAGAGGACTGTGAGCTACCAACTGAAGTTCACTTCAGGAAGTTCAGGGAGTAAACAGAAGTTTTATTAGAAGTGGTCAGGAATAAAATCACATACGTGTGGCACAGCTGCAGGGCTACATTTGTAACTGCCCATCCACATCAGAGGACAATGGCATTCAAAAGCAGTTGTGGTAGCTGACAACCCCACTCAGCCTCCCATCTCACTTTCCACCTAAATGCCACCCAGCGGCAGAGCAGCAGAGCGCAGGCGGAGCGGAGGAAGCGTGGCTCTCTCTTTCTGGGGGAATTCCTCCCCTACCCAGAACTTTACCTGTCTTTGAGTCAGGCCAGGCGAAGGAGCACGGTGTGACACCGTGCACTGAGAGCTGCGCGTTAAAGGCTCGGAGAGCAAAGGAGAGAGGGTGCAGAACCCAGCGGGAGCGCCCGCGGCAGCTTCTCCCTCAGCACCGCACCGCTGCCCACACCCGCCCCTCCGCTGCCCGACGCGAACGAAACCGCAGAGCGCAGGGTGCGGGCAGCAGTCTGGGGCGCAGCGACCCGAGCTGGCGGGGGCTGAGTTGCCTCTCCTCGGGACCGCGAGCAAGTCCCCGCCAGGCCCGGCCCCAGCCCCAGGGCTCACACCGAGCGGGCCCCTCGGGGTCCTGCCGAGCCCACCCTTGGGCCCTGCCGTCCGCTCCGCGGCCCCCTCCCCGCGGTGGGGCGGGCGGCGCGGCCGGCGGGCGCCGCGGGGAGGCCGCGGGGCAGCAGGGAGGCGGCGGGGGCGCCGCGGGAGAGCGGCGAGCGGGCTCCGAGCCGCGGCGGCCGCAGGGCAGAGACAGGGAGGTGGGCGGCGGAGGCCCAGCCGTTCTCAGGGGGCTCTGCGCGGAGAAGACACAGAGATTAGAACACGTCACGGCCGCAGACCCCTCGCCTACCGCCCACCCTTGCCCCGCGGTGGGCTGCCTACCTCGGGTGTCGGCGGCCAGCGGCGCCGGTGCAGCGGCTGGTCCAGTGTCGGCTGCCGGCGCCAGCCGCTGCCCAGCGCACATGGACTTGAGCACCTGGAAGACGGCGAGCGGCGCCACGTTCATGCGCAGCAGGTCCAACAGCACCCTGCAGGGACACCCATCAGCGGCGGAACCGGCGGCAACGGGGCACCTGAGACGGTACCCAGCACCGCTCCCGCCGCTCACCGGAACACCTCCGGGTCCAGTCCGCTGCCCGCCGCCTGCGCCAACTCGAACAGCTCCGCCTCTTCCGCGCTCAGCAGCTGCTTTCGCCGCAGTCGCGCCTCCATCATCGCCGCCGCCATCCCCGCCGTCACCTCCGACATGGCCGCCCCGCCCCGCCCCGCGGTGCCCCACCGGCAGCGTCCCCCCGGCTCTGCGGCCCCGCCAGGCCCCGCGCAGCCTGCCCGCGCCCGGCAGGTGGCAGCCACGATCCAGCCGCAGCTGAGCCGGGCCCGGCGCCGGGGGAGCCCAGCGGGGCCCTCGGCCTCTTCTCGCCGGCCTCCCGCCGCCGCGCTGCTGCAGGTTCTCGGCTGTCGTCTCCAGGCTGCCCTTTGTGGGCTGCCTCTCTGCGTCCCCGTGAGAGCCTCCTCCAGACTCGGGTGCCTTTTGCTCAGAACGAGCCCTCAGCTTCCTGGCAGGAGCCTCTCGGTGCCCTCCTTTACCTGTCAGTTTAGTTGTGCCAGCTTCCTGCCTCAGAGCAGCCCAGGCGTTCTAACGGGACTTTCAGGTTGTCGTGCCTTCCCCCACCACTCCCTCCAGCTCCTTTTGGGTTTGCCACTGTCCCTTGTGGCACCCTGGTCACCAAGCTGGAAAAGCATGGACTCGAGGGTGGCCACTGGCTGGCTAAGGAACTGGCTGGATGGCCACACTCAGTTGTGGTCGATGGCCAATGTCCCAGTGGAGACCAGTGACAAGTGGTGTCCCTTGAGGGTCAGTACTGGGACCAGGGTGTTTAGCATCAGATCATGGACATGGGCACTGGGATTGAGGCACCCTCAGCAGGTCTGCAGACAACACCAACCGCTGTGGTGTCCAGAGACACTTGGATAGCCTGCAGGGCTGGGCCCAAGGCAACCTCATGAAGTTCAACATGACCAAGTGCAGGCTTCTGCAGCTGGGCTAGGGCAATCCCCAGCACAAATCCAGATGGGCGAGGAGTGGCTGAGAGCAGCTGGGAGGTGTCGGTACCAAAGCGCTCAGGAGCCAGCACTGCTCCCGGCCCAGAGCCAGCTGTGTGCTGGCTGCAGCCAGAGCAGGGAGAGCAGCAGCACAGGGAGGGGATTCTGCCCCTCTGCTCTGCTCAGCCCTCACCTGCAGCACTGCCTGCGGCTCTGGGGCCCCCAGCACAAGAGGGACCTGGAGCTGCTGGAGAGGGTCCAGTGGAGGTCATGGAGATAATCAGAGGCTGGAGAAGCTCTGCTGTGGGGACAGGCTGGCAGAGTTGGGGCTGTTAAGCCTGGAAGGAAGGTTGCAGGGAGATCTCAGAGCAGCCTTGCAGTAACTGGAGGGGCTCTAGGAGAGCTGAGGAGAGACTTTGGACAGGGGCTGGGAAAGCCAGGCCGAGGGCCAATGGCTTTGAGCTGGGAGAGGGGAGACTGAGAGTGGAGAGGAGGAAGAAATTCTTGGCAGTGAGGGTGGGAAGAGACTGGCACAGGTTGCCCAGGGTGGGTGTCCTCTCCCTGGAGCTGTTGCAGGCCAGGCTGGATGAGGCCTTGAGCAACATGTGCTGGTGGGTGGTGTAGGGAGGTTAGAACTGGATGATCTTTAAGGTCCTTTCCAACCTCAACCATTCTATGAATGCACAAAGTAGGAAGCTGTAGATGTGATGCTCCAGGACATGGTTCAGTGGTGAGGGTGGTTGGGTTATAGATTCTCTGTCTTTATGACTCAAGGTGCTCTGCAGGGAGGCTGGGAGGTGCAAGAGCCATCTCCATGTAGCAGGGCCTGCCAAGTAGTGCCAGGGGCTCTCCCCAAAGCTGCAGTGCTGTGCCAGCGCAGTGGCAGCGCTGGTGCCTGCAGTCACTCAGGACAGGGCAAACGAGCTGCAGCACTGGGCACAGGCGTGCAGCCTGCCCCTGGATTAGAAGGGCTGTGGTTAGAAGGTCCAGATTCTCCTGCCCCTCTGCTCTGCTGTGGTGAGGCCCTATCTGGAATATTGTGTCCAGTTCTGGGCCACTCAGTTGAAGGAGCTCAGGAAACTGCTGCAAAGCCCAGCCCAGAGGCAAAGCTCTTGCAGGCAGTGGGAGCTTGAAGCAGAGGAGCCTGAGGGCTGCCCTCAGAGCTGTGATAAAGACGTGCAGGGACCCAGCCAGGCTCTGCTCAGGGGTGGTCAAGGGCAGCACAAGTGGCACTAGGTGCCAGCTGGAGCAGATGAGATGCCACAGGAACAGAAGGGAGAATTTTGTGACTGTGAGTGTGCTGGAGGCCTGGAGCAGGCTGCCCAGAAAGGTTGTGAAGACTCCTGCTCTGGAGGGATTCCAAACCCACATGGATGTGCTCCTCCTCTAGCAGGGGGGTTGGACTGAATGATCTTTGGAGGTCCCTTCCAAGTCCTGTGATTCTGTAGTGTGCCTCCCATACCCAGAGATGGGAAAAGAGGGATTAAGCAGATGTAAGTGTTCATGCTGAAGTCTCCTGAAGGAAACACAGCCTCAAGACAGAAAGGCAAAGAGCAACACACTCCAGCCTAGCTGCATGGTCTCAGTGCAGTGATTCTCCTTTGACAAGCATAGCAGATGATGCTTCATGTTTTGATTGAAGGGAGGAGTTTGATTTGCACCCAGTCTGAACCAGTCTCCAGTGCTGGAAATCATGGGTATGGATATAGCAGAGGAACCAGCTGAGCAAGTAAACAAGGAGCTGTGTTAGAAGGGGTGTCTCAGCAGAGATGCTTCAATACTGTTCCTCCACCCCAGCCATGGGATCACACCATGGGTGTTAGTAGCAGGGCCGCGAGTGTGGAGTAATGCCTGGAATGTTTGCAGGAGGGACACAGCCACACCACTGGGCAGGCACTGGGAAGCTCTCACCTGAAGGTCTGCCCAAACACGTGGCTTTCAGAGAACCATAGGACGATTTGGTTCACAAGGGCCCAAGCCTCTGCAGTCAGCAAGGACATCTGCAGCTAGAGCAGGCTGCTTGGAGCCTCAACCAACCTGGTATGGAATGGTTCCAGGCATGGGGCATCTCTCACCTCTCTGGACAAGCTGGGACAGGGTCTCACCACGAGTTTAAGGTGATGCCAGGGCAGCATAGCAAAGGCACTGAGCAAGGGTGGTCTGTGGTTAGGAGCTGAAACCTGTCCCTTTTGTCACCTTTGTTGGTCTTTGCAAGAGGATCTGAAAGGAGGCACTCAGCTGGGCCATGTGTGTGCCACATGCACACGTGTGCCTTCTCTGTGCTACCCTGCACGTTCTGCTGGTAGCCTGCAGGGCCTGGGAACCAATCACTCTCCCTTGCTACAAACTTTGGCAGCCAAGCTGCTATTTGATCGTCCTGCAGATTGCTGTGGTTCGAGAGAGAACACAGGGCACTGTGCATGCAGCAGTGTTGGACCAACTCTGACACCACTCTAGGGCTGTGGTTTTAAACTCATCCCTGAGCTTGGTCTTCAGGGAACATCTTCAGGCCAGAGGAGCAGGAAGGGGGCATGGATGATGGACCACAGCCTACACACATCTAAGATCAGTTTCTGATGAGAATCACAAAGTGCTGAGGCAGAGCAGCTGATGCTGGGGTGGATGCTGAGGCTGCCATCAGGCTCGATGCTCACCAAAGCTTCGCTGCCAGTAGCTGGGAGATACCAAGAGCTGAAATGCTGCCAGCACACAGCAGCTCCCAAAACAGCAAGCTCAGGCTCTGCCCTCAATTAGCCTTCACCCATCTAGACTGTCTTCCTCACAGCTCCAGTACTGGCTTCAGGCTGGGTGCCACAGGGTAAGAAAGACACTGAGGTGCTGGAGGGTGCCCAAAGAAGAGCAATGGGACTGGTGAGGGGTTTGGAGGGCATTATACAAAGAGCAGCTGAGGGACCTAGGGTTGTTTGGCCTGGAGAAAGCAAGGCTAAGGGAGGGGACCTCATTGCTTTCTACAGCTCCCTGAAGGAAAGTTGGAGTGAGGTGGGGGTCAGTCTCTTCTCCCAAATACCCAACAATAGGATGAGACGAAATTGCCTCAGGTCATGCAAGGGGAGGGTTAGGTTGGACACCAGGAAAAATGTCTTTGCTACGAGAGTGGCCAGGGATTGGACCAGTCTGCCCAGGGAGGTGGTGGAGTCCCCGTCCCTGGAGCTGTGCAAGGAGCTGTAGATGCAGTGCTTCAGGATGTGGGTTAGTGGTCTTGGCAGGTGCCTTACGGTTGGACTCGATGGCCTTGGAGGTCTTCACCACCTTAACGATTCTACGGTTCTGGCCAGTGAAGTCCTCTACAAAAGTAATCATGGTCCCACGCTGGCTCAGCCCCAGGCAGAGCAGGGCAGTGCTAGGCGCAGACGGCTGGGTGCCGAGCGCCGCAGCAGCTCTCCTCTCCTGGCGCCTCTAATCCCATTGCACAACAAACTTCCTGCCTGCAGCACCAGGCCGCGGCGTGCTGAAACAGCTCTGAGATTAGTGAGGGTTTAGCAAGGGGCTGGAGATCAGGCAATGAATGGCAGAGCTGTTCCACGTTCTGGGAGCAGGGAGAACAGGGGGCATCTGTGAGCACGCGGAGGGGGATTGCTGGGGCAAGGGGATTGGGAATTGCTACAGACAAAGAGGTCTCTCTGACCAACATTCATGTTCCCAGTGGGGTTAACCTCAAAGCCACATCAGGTTGCTCAGCATTTGTCTATCCCAAGAAATTAACATCCTCATAAATGGGGATCCCTGTCACCTCTCCAACCCTGTGGCAGGGCTGCATCGACCCACCTCATTCCCAAATAACCCTCACTTCAGTTATGGGATGGCAAAGGTAGCAAGGGAGACTAAACTCACATCTTCCAAAGAGCTCTTGATCAGCTCCCATCACAGAGAGGATGCAGTGCACCAGCCAGACAGAGTCATAAACTTTCTGTGTATGAGACCTCTGGGTCCAAACAGGACCCAGGACCTGTTTGGATCTGCCTCATTCAAGAAGACAAGGTCCACTCCTGATCCAGCATCAAGCTGTAGGCTGGCCCTTTGCAAGAATTCTGCATCCTGCACTCTGCTCTTATCATCTTTCTTGATGGACCTCTTCTGCCATGAGGGCCCAATGCAGCTCCACTAGACTGGAGATGTTGTCTTCAAGTTGCACTGAACTCACAGCGTCCAGTGTCTCCTGCTATGCAGAAGGAAAGGGAAAAAAATGAACCAAAAAGGGAGGGGAAAAAGGGGGGGGAAACCCAGCCTCCAAAAACTCAACTGGGCTTAGAAAGCTTCTTATCTCCCCAAAAAAACACTAACACTGCTTGAAGCAGAAGGGTAAGCTAGAGGTCTCCTGAGATCCTTCCTACCCCAGTCATGATGTGAGTGTAGACAGAACAAAGGAAGTGGCTATTCCCTGGTTTTGGACCCCAAGCACAAAGACAGAGTCCTGCAGAGGGTCACTATGATGGCCAGGGAACATGTTGTACAAGTTCATAGAATAACAGAATGAAGCAGGTTGGAAGAGATCTCCAAGCTCATCCAGTTCAACCTAGCACCCAGCCCTGGCCAAGCAACTAGATCAGGCTTTTCTTGAACTCCTCCAGGCAAGGCGACTCCACCACCTCCCTGGGCAGCCCATTCCAATGCCAATCACTCTCTCTGCCAACAACTTCCTCCTAACATCCAGCCTAGACCTCCCCTGCCACAACTTCACACTGTGTCCTCTTGTTCTGTTGCTGGTTGCCTGGGAGAAGAGCCAAACTCCATTTGGCTACAGCCTCCCTTCAGGTAGTTGCTGCTTCCCAGACAAGAGAGGGCTGAGGAGAGGTTCAGTTGCCACAGAGCAGCCCAAGAGCTGCTTAGAATTACAGAATCTCCTCTTTGGAAAAGACATTAAGATCACTGAGTCCAACCCTAACCTAGCATCTCCCTGTACAGAGCTCTTAGGCAATGTCACTAAGCTCCTCAAAGTGCTTAAGCGAAGCACTTGGACATGAAGCCCAGCCCCAGGGCAGTCCCACTGGTCTATGGCTGTCCTGGGGAGCTGGTGCAGTGCACACAGGTCTCACAGCTCTTTGTGCCCAGCAAGGGATGCTCCTGGGATGGAGCCAGGGGCAGGATTCCATTGTTAGGCTGCAAGCTCACTGCTCCAATCGGCACAGGCTGCCAGGCAGTTTGCTCCCTGCTACAACTTCCCTAGAAAATAAGCCAAACAAGAAGAGTCTCACCTGGGCCTTCACTGCAGTGTGCCCAGGGATGAGTTCTGTGCTTGAGCTGTCAGGGCACAGCAGGGTTAAAGGCCCTTGAAACCTCTTACAGACCATCCAAGAGCATCTCTCTGCATCTCCAGCCCTTTCTGCTGTAGCACTGCTGAGAGAAAAGCCCTCCAGCTGGAGTCACCTCTGTCCCTGCCAGACAAGAGGCCTCCCTGGGATGGAGAGAGGCAGCCAGGGAGCTGTGCAGGGCTGTGAGGAGACACTGGCACTCAGGGAGCTCAGACCACTGCCTTTTAAGGAGTGGCAGAGGCTGAGGCATCCTGGAACAAACCACCACAGTTTCTGCAGGCTCCCAACCACGGAGTGCCCTCGGGTACTACACTGGTCATGCTTGATAGTCTGGACAGAAGCTCAGAGTGGTGAGAGGCAGGAAGGACCACAATCCTCTGGCTGCAGACTGAGCCTGGAATGCTCCTGAGTCCCCCGCGGTAGAGCAGGGTTCCTGCGTTCTCACCCACGCAGCGTCCCTGTGGCCCAAACATCTTCACCCCCCCCAGCAAACAGCAGGATGGATGCTGCTTTTTCACTAGGCAGCCATCGAATCACTGCTGACACAGCCCAGCAACAGCCCAAGGGCTTTGATCCTCCCGAGCTAAAAGTTGGGTGGGTCCAGCAACGAATCTGCTGCAGCCAGCCCCTCTGCTGAGCAGGAGCAGAGGGGAGCAGTGGGGAAGGGGCTGCGCTACAGGGGAGGAGCATGGGGACCCAGCTTGGTCTGAAGCATGGATGGAGGACACTGAAGTGCAAGGGCAACAACAAAGAGTAAGGTTAAGGCAAGGGATGCATTAAATGCCACAGAGCACCAGACACAGCTTCAACCAAATGGAGAGGAGGAGCAAGCTGACCCAAAGCCAAGGCAGCAAGAGTCCAAAACCAGCCAGAGGAGAGCAAGGGGTGTGAAATGGAAGGAGTTTGCCTAAGCCTGACAAGTGGTGAAGGAAAATGAGGATGCAAAAGATCCCAACGAGCACAGCCTTTCGCAGCCAGTAACAGGCAAGTCCAGCAGCAGCTCAGTGCTGCTCAGGAAGGGTCCCAAAGACACAGCAAGGCCCTGACCCCTTGTGCCCTGTGCCTCCTGGCCACACCAACTGGGCATAGGGGACTCAGCGTGTGCAAGAGTCAAGGAGAGAAAGCAGCTCCCTCAGAGCTTTGTGTAATGAAAGCCCCTCCCCTCCACTGCCCCGGCAGCCTCCTTCTCAGGGTGGTGGGATGCAGGCAGGCGGTGCCAGTGGCACAGGAGGTGACCATGCACCACTTTATTGGGCAGTGGTGTTGCAGCTGCAGCCCAGGCCAGGCACTATTTACATTTGGCAAAGGGTGGCAGCGAGTACTGGGCACACGTGGGGGCCACCATCAGCCTGCCCACTGTCTTGCTAGCCCTAGGAGGCCCCTGCTTGGCCCCTGCCAGCCTCACCCGTGGGCACAGCCCTTCTGTCTCCTGTGGGCACAACCAGGCAGCCTCATGGTGGCACCTCAGGCCTGCTACTAGATGATTTCCTCCTTTTCCTGCACACAGCCCCCTCCCTGGCCTCTCCAAGTGCCCTCTTCCAGTCTTCGTGTCACAACCTCTGTGCAGAGGCAAGTGAGGGTAGCGTGCAGTCAGTAAGCTCCACTCAGCTCCTCCAATACTGTCCCAGCAGGCAAACCAGCACACAGGAGCCCCCGAGAGAGCAGGAGAAGGGCTTCAGCTGCAGCAATCCCCAGCAGCAGCAGCGGTGCCCAGCAAGCTGCTCGCAGGCTGCCAGTCCAGAGCCCGTCCTCAATGCAGCAGTGCTGTGGATGGGCCATGTCAGGCACATCTGACGCCAGCTGGCAGGGGGCAAGTACTATAGGGTACGGATGGCCACCGGGTACAGCAGGGACATATGCTCGGCCCCCTTGATGGGCAGCTTGCGGCTGGCATAGTGGTGGATGATCTCGGGCACGCTGTCGAAGGGGGGACTGTGCTGCCCCAGCACATACTTGTTCTCCTGGGTCCGCGACAGTTTCATGTGCATGAAGCCCTGGCTGCTCCTGTGAGGAGACATCAAGACAGGGTTAAGGGGTGCAGATGGCTCCAGCCTCCCACCAGCTCCTGAACCCCCCTGAGGCAGATGGCCTGCCCCTGAAGCTGGCACAGGGATGCTGCTGCCTCCTGTCCCCAGCCACAGTGCTGCCTGCACCATCCTGCTCTTGGCCAGCTCCAGGTGAAGCCCCAGTGCAATGGAGGGACAGTGCTGGCCACACTGCACTGCATTCCCTCTGGGGAGCATGGCCATGCAGTGAGGGTGGGGTGGTTCCACACAGCACCAAGGCTGGGGTAGGTAGCACAAGCCAGGCAGGAGCAGCAGCAGGTCTGGCTACAGGGTGATGCAGGGGCAGCAGCTTTCACACCTCTCATGTGTCCAAGCCCCTTTGCAACCACCCTGTCTCACATGGGAGGCCTTTGGCTCACACAAGGGGCTTTCAGCTTCTGTCTCCAGCTTCTCAGTAGCAAAGCAGGATTTTCTCCCCCAGTGCACCACATGCTGCCCCTGCTCCAGTGCCAGCACCATACAGGCTGCTCAGCACAGCAAGGCCACTTCCCGGCAGGAGCACAGGCAGCGTGGGCAGCTTCTGCCACCAGCACTGATGCTGAGTGACGGCCTAATGGCCCTGGTGCTATTAAATTGTGTCTCCGAGGAGAGCCACAGCCTGTCTGCAGCGTCTGGAATGCACATTATAGCAAAATATTGATGACTTAAAAGCAGACAGGACCTCATCAGCCATGCTGAGCCACTGCCAGCACGCCACAGCCCAGCCCCATCCCCCGCTGCAGACGCTGCCCATAATGGACGTGGCACGGCTGCATTAGCAAAATGAGTTTGCAATCCATTTATCGAGGAAAGGCAGGGAGCTGCCTGCCTCCAGGGAGGGTAGGGGGAGAGCTGCAGCCCCCTGCCCGGGGCAAGGAAAAGTGATCTCTGGCTTCATCCTGTGTTCCGGCAGCAGGGTGTGGGGAAGGGCTGCAGCCTGCGTGGCATCTGCAAAGGCGCAGGGGCTGACCCAGCACACACACACTGGGGTCTGCATCCTGGCTGCAGGCACACCCAGCCCCTGGCTGCTGCTGATGGGAGCCCAGGGCAGCAGCACCGACAACTCCAGAGAGGTGATGCTGGCTGCGTTTCCCAAACCACTCCACAGGTCTTTGTCACCAGCTCAGGGACATGACTGAGACTGGACCCCTGGAGAGATTCCCGAGGCAGCAAACTAAACAACCTCAAAGCCAGCAGCAGGGATAAGACAAGAACAAGGCACAGGTGCTGCTCCTGCTGAGCACCTTATAGGGATGAGGCAGGACCCGAACATTTGCAGCATGGCCTCAGCCACTCTCAGAGAGGTCCAAGCCAGGGGGTCTCATTCTCTGTGTGTCCCAGGCACACGACAGGCCGTGTTGGGCTGCACAGCCTGGACCAGACAACACTGAGTCCTTCCAGCTACCTGCCATGCCAGGGGGACAGCCACTCCTGCCGCTCTCTCTTGTGCATATTATTTTAAAGCAGCACAAAAGGGCTTCAGGTCAGCACCGGAGCTCTCTCTCAGACCACTCCTCCGCTGGCCTCCTTCCTCAAGGCAAAAAAGATAAATGGACACAAAAGGAATGTAAAAATAAACAAACAACTGAGGCAATGCAGGCAGGCAGCTTCCGGTGAGACACAAAACCTCCCGGGGGATCTGCCTCAAAAGACTCTGCAGAGAAAGGCAGGAATGCCAATTGTGCTGCCAAGGTGTGGGCTCTCTGCAAGAAGTGCTGGTGGACAGGACAGGCTCCGGGAGGGGGTGCAGGCTTCCCTGGGGAGGTGGCACACTGCTGCAAGGCCCCAGCCTAGCCACACATGCCACTTGAGGAGAGGATTTGGCCATTTTTCTCACTAGGGATAAAGACAAGCAGTAAGAAAGGAAAAAAACCACCAGATGGCCTTGCAGAGAGGTAATGGAAAGAGGCAGCAGGGCTGGCAAGGGAGGCAGCCCCAGCACCAACCCCAGCACCACCTCCCTGGCTTTGCAGCACACACACCAGCTGATGCTACCCACAAGGACACGGCTGAGTGGACCTCTTACAGCCTCAAATCTGCCTCAGCCAGCTGGCAGAAGCTGTTGCTTCAAAACTGCTCAGAAGCTGAAGCAAGACAAAAAGAGTGAGAAAATTAAAACATCAGTAAAAATTCTGAGCAAAAAGCAAAGAAAGGAGAGAGCCTTCCCAGCAGGGCTGCTTATGCAAGTTGAATGCCACAAATGCCTATGGAAGAAAGAGTGTTTTCAGCTCAGATTCTACACTGGTTTGGTGTTGAAGGCAGAAAAAAAAAGGAAAATTATATCTATCTACATATATAAAAGAGAGAGAGCAATCTAGTGCCAGGCTGAGGGACAATGGCTTTGAGCTAGGAGAGGGGAGATTGAGACAGGAGATGAAGAAATTGTTGAGAGTGAGGGAGGGGAGAGACTGGCACAGGTTGCCCAGGGAGGCTGTGGCTGCTCCCTGCCTGGAGGTGTTGCAGGCCAGGTTGGATGAGACCTTGAACGACCTGGGCTGGTGGGAGGTGTCCCTGCCCATAGCAGGGGGTTGGAGTAAATGATCTTCAAGATTGTTTCCAACCCAAACTATTCCATGAATCCATGAACTCACAGTTGTGTTGCTGGGTAACAACCAGGGCAGGCTGAGTGCAGCAGGGAGCAGTGCAAGAGCAGAGACCACCAGAGAAAAGCATCAGGCTCTGTGGGCTGCAGCTGGGCAGAGCTGGCTGCAGTGCTCAATAAATTCTTGTTTCCCATCTGGCGGGAGCAGAGCTAACAGAGCCAGCAGCAAGACAAGAAGCTGTCTGCTCATCCATCATCATCTTCAACACACTTACAGCTTTGGTTTCATGGCTTGGGGCTGACTGAAGACGGGTGCTCTGGGCAGCAAAAGCTCTGGTGCTCAGGGAATCTGGAAAACCTGGGCAGGGTGCAAAGATCCCCCCCCAAAAAAGTCCAGGTAGAATCCAGGGCACACTGCAGGGGTGAGGGGATCCTGCTGGGAACCACAGCAGGGTACTGCCCCTGCCAACCAAGAGCCTCAAGGCAGCAGTGATTACAAGGGCTAGGGAGGCCAGGGGGCCTGGAGAGGGCTCAACATCAGACAGATTTTCTTTTTTTGTGACACTAAGATACAAAAATAACAGGGGAAGGGGAAGCCAGAGCTGGAAGCTGTAACCAGATACAACCAGGCAAGCACTGAGGCACATTCCCTGGATCCATTTGAGGGATTTCTTGCACTGCCAGGGGAGAGGCAGCCTGCAGATCCACAAACCTTTCTAGGTTCACAGAATGGGTTGGGGTGGAAGTGATCTCAAAGATCAGCCAGCTCCAACCCCTGCTAGAGGCAAGGATACCTCTCACCAGTCCAGACTGCTCAAGGCACTCACAGAATGAGTTGGCTTGGAAGGGACCTTGAAGATCAGCTAGTTCCACACTCCCTGGGCAAGGCAAAGACATGGGTTTGGAACTAGATGATCTTCAATATTATACTAGCCCAGGGTGCTCAAAGCCTCATCCAACCTGGCCAGCAACACTTCCATAACCTCTCTGGGCAAACTGTGCCAGTCTCTCCCCACCCCCACTGCCAAGAATTCCTTCCTCCTCTCCACTCTCAGTCTCCCCTCTCCCAGATCAAAGCCGTTGTTCCTCAGCCTGGCACTCCCAGCCCCTGTCCAAAGTGCCTCCGCAGCTCTCCTGGAGTCCTTCAGCTACTGCAAGGCTGCTATGAGGTCTCCCTGCAGCCTTCTCTTCTTGCGGCTGAACAGCCCCAACTCTCCCAGCCTGTCCCCATGGGGGAGGTTCTCCAGCCCTATGATCACTTCCATGGCCTCCTCTGGATCCTCTACAGCAGTTCCAAGTCCCTTGTATGCTGGGGACACCATACAGTTCCCAAGAGAAACTTCTGCCAGACAGCAAAAGAGAAGCTGCTGGCACAGCACAGCAGTGCAGACCTCACAGTCCAGCCATTTCTGACTAGCTTGTGTCCATCTCAGTCATCCCCCAACAACACAGTTCATGGGGGGCACCCACCCATGGCACCAGGGCAGCTCTGCTGTGGGTCTGGCACCACCTCTGAGTGTCCCCTGGCTGACTCACTTCAGGGAGAGGGAGAAGTCGTTCTTGCTGGTCTCGCTGTTGCGCACCAGGTAGCTGGCCTCCTTGCACAGCCGCAGCAGCGTCTCCGCATCTGTCCGGCTGATGGCTCCGTGGTACCAGCTGCGGGCAGGAGAGGAACCGGCTGTGCCAGGCAGGGAGCAGGCACCGCAGCAGGAATCAGCCCCAGGGCAGCAGCAGTGCCAGCACCCCGGCACCTTGCCAGAGACGATAGCCACAGTCAGGGAGAGGGATGCAGGTAGCAGCACCAGGACTGGGGGACAAAGTTCGGAGGCTTCCACTGGGCAGCAGAGGAGTGAAGAGGGAACACCATGACCATGAAACAGGTGGTAGGGACGAGCAGGCAGAAAGGCAGGGCCAGGGGAGAAAGTAAGAGGCAAGTCTGTCCTGGGGCTCATCATGGTGTGGCCACAGGGATGCTGGAGCAAGCAGAGGGGTCAGGCAGCCTCTGAGAGCAGGCAGGACTCACCACTGACTCTCTAGGGGCAGGGCAGGGTCAATTTTCTCTCCAACGAAGTGTCCAGGCTCAGGGATCAGCGTCTTGGTGCTCTTCAGGCTGCTGGAGCCATGCCTGAGGGAAGCCCTGGCCTTGTCCTCCTTGCAGGGTGAGGTGCGGCCATAGCCCAGCACCTCCAGGGGACCTGCAAGATAGACCCACGGCACAGCTGGCAGTGAGGACACCTGGACAGGCTGGGCCCCAGCTACCCCCCACAGAGGAACCCACAGAAGCAGCCAGAGTCACATCACATCGTGCTGGATCTCCTCAAACTGTCCTCTCCCTCTGCTCCAAGCAAGGGCAGCCTGCTGCTCACTGCAGCACCCCAGGAGAGACATGGTTGTGTCCCCATGCCAGGACTGGGATACTCACAGCACCTGAGCCCCTGGAGTTTTCTGGCAGGTTTCAAAATGCCAGTGAAGTTTGGCTGATGAAACCAGAGAGGCAGCAGCTGCAGCAGAGAGCCAAGTGAGGAGGAAGGTCAGCAATGAGGCCGTGTGGCCAAGGGGGTTCTTCTGCCCCTCTGCCCTGCCTTGCTGAGGCCACCCCTGCAATGCTGTGTCCAGGGCTGGGCTGCCCAGTTCCAGCGGCAGGGACCTGCTGGAGAGAGGCCAGCAGAGGCTGTGAGGATGCTGAAGGGCCTGGGGCAGCTCTGCTGTGAGAAAATGCTGAGAGCCCCGGGGCTGGGTAGTGTGGAGAGGAGAAGGCTGAGAGGGACCTGAGCAGTGGCTGTAAATATCTGAGGGCTGGGGGTCAGGAGGAAGGTGCCAGGCTCTGTGTGCTGGTGCCCAGTGGCAGCACAAGGAGCAATGAGTGCAAGTTGGAGCCCAGGAGGTTCCACGTGAACAGGAGGAACAACCTGCTTGGTGTGAGGGTACTGGAGGCCTGGAGCAGGCTGCCCTGCTCTGGAGGGATTCCAGCCCTCCCCTAGATGTATCCCTGTGTGCATCTGCTCTGGCAGGTATTGGACTGGATGATCTCTGGAAGTCCCTTCCAACCTCTATGTTCTCTGGTTCTGTCATACTGTGTGAACTGTACAGGCCAAGTGACTTTGCTGTCACTCAGCACTCCCTGAGGTCGATGATTAAAGTCAAAGGTGGAACCAAAGGGAATTTGGGCACAAGGGACACATTTCTGCTGGCATAAGTAAACCTCCTGGAGGGTGGAAAAAGAAATGACAGATTCCCCAAGGCGAGAAGGGGACATTTTGACTGCAAGATGCCTCCCCAACACAGCTTCCTGCCCAGCTGCAGCAGCTGTGCATGGCTGAGGCGCGACAGGTACTGTGTGCTACAGGAACAGTGGAGCCCCAGGGACACAGCCTGCTGCTGCCTGTTGTTTCCATGCAGGATGATTTCAGCATTAACAATTTAGTTTCTCCCTCCTCCAGAGAGTTCATCACTGCTCCCCTGCCAGGCAGCCCCTAGCACAGATTGCATATCGATCAGCACCACTGCCCTGGCAGGAGCTGTATTGCCTGCAGAAAGGCTTCGCCTGGATGAGCCTGGGGAACTGCAGCTCCCAGGGAATGTGGGATGTGGTGGGCTGGGCAGCTGCCCCTCACTCCATGCTTCCTGAGGCAAAGGAGGAGAAGGAGGCAAAAGCAGAGACATGCTGCAACCACTCTACTGCAGGGCAGAGGTAACAAACAGCCACAAAGGGCTGCTCTTCTCTCTAGCAGGGCAGATTGAGAGTGGAGATGAGGAAGAAATTGTTGAGAGTGAGCAGACACTGGCACAGGTTGCCCAAGGAGGCTGTGGCTATCCCCTGCCTGGAGGTGTTCAAGGCCAGGCTGGATGAGGCCTTGAGCAACCATGGCAGGGGGTTGGAGCTGGATAGTCTTTGCGGTCCCTTCTAACCCAACCCACTCAGTGAGTCTATGATCCTCTAAGGTGGCTGCTTGAGGGACATCTTACCTGGGCCCTACACAGGCAAGCAGGTTTACAGTCCCAGCCCCAGCACTGGGAGCAAGGCAGCTGAAAGAAAACCCAGCCAAAATCTCCAGCAGCTAAGCTGGGAGGCTCAAACCTCTCTGAGAAGGAGCTCGGGGAGGAGATGCTTGGCACTAAAGCTTGCTAAGCTCTGCCTCTGCAGCCATCTGCTGCTCACTGCCCAGGTTTGTCCTTGTACCTAACATTCAGGCTTCAGTTTCAATCCATGGCCTTAACTAAAGGGCAGTACTCGTTAAAAAGCCAGACAATCAGAACAGTAAAGTGTCTGCTGTTCTGCCTAGCTGCCGTGGCAGAGGCTCGGCCAAGACCAGCAAGACAGAGAGGCATGTGCATGATTAAACAGGATATTAAAAACAAGCCCCTAGGAGCAAGAAGACTAAAGCAGTTCAAGACACCTTCAGACAGGGGAGGCAAAAAACAAAACAGAACTCAGACAAGATAACCCTAACACAACAAAGCAGTCAGGGCAGGGGGAAAAAAAGTGCTTCTGTGTTGCCAAAGGCAGGAGAAGCGAGGGCCCGATGTGTTCACTGGGAGCGGAACACATGTCACAGCCACTGTGGGGGCAATAAACAGTGAGAGGAGGGGAAAGGAGAGGCTGCACAGAAAATAAATTAATTTTTCTTGACACCTGCATTCATTGTAGGAAGAGGATCAGGAAGTTTCCCCCTGGCAAGAGCTGACCTCAGTCTGTAGCATCCCTGTGGGTTTGAGGCAGTGCCTTGATACGTCAATGGCAGAGTATGGCAGCTACCACAGGCAGCAAAACTAGCTGTGGTGTGCAGCCTGGTGCTCAGCCCCAGCTGGGAAGAAGCAAAACCAAGACTGTTTTTTCTTTCCTAGGCTCTGCAGGGATCTGGGTAGCTGCAGATAAGGCAATCAGTCATCTGCACCGGGCACGTCGCAGTGCCAGCCAGGAGCGGCGTCAGTGCTGAACGGGCAGCCATGGCACACCAGAGAGCAAGCTGCAGCTCTCACACACGTCCTCATTCACTGCAAGAAGAGAATGGTGGGGTTCTCCCAGCCCCAGAAGCCTGGAATGGCTTTCAACAAAGCGCCTCACCTCCTGGCAAAACCCCAATTCACTGCAGCATAGAGCAAGGTCTTTAAAATCCCAACAGCAGGCTAAAGGAGCAGCAGCGATGCTTGGGCTCCATAGGGCAGTGCCAGAGGAGCCCGAGGGGATTCCCGCCAGGGCTATGCTGCTCCTCACGCACGAGAAAGAATTTACAAGGCAAACTGGAGATGACAAAGTGTACTCGGGAGACTTCGCTGCTCAGGACGGCAGAAAGGAGAGCAGGGGACCCAGACGGACCTCCTGCCGCCGAGCAGTGAGGTCATAGAAGGTGGGAAGAGACAAAGGCAGGCGCAGGGTGAGAACACTAGCCCCACCTCAGCACTGCCACCTGGAGCCAGCTATTCCGACACTGCCAGTGGGCATTAAGAGCAGCAAGAAAACAGCAATTGAGTGTTGGTGAGAAGACCGTAAATCAGCCCTCGTACCTCGGAACTTGGAGACAAAGAGGAGAGAACAAAAGAGGAGGCAGGAACTGTGCCACCAGTGCAGCTGCTGCGTCGAGCAGAGGCACAGTGGGGCTGGAGAAGCAGCAGAGGAGGAGAGGAAAACCTGCTGGCACCTGAGTGGGCCAGGAGCTGGAGGAAGGCAGAGGAGGAGGGTGGGTGTCTGGCAGCACCATCGGGCAGCGAGCAGAGCCCTGCCAGGTCCGGGCAAGCCTGCTTGGTGGCAGGGCAGCAAGGCAGGGTCCCCCCGCGCCCCGCGAGACCCACCGTTGGTGTCCTCAGAGCTGGGCTGGCCGTGCTGCAGGGGCACCAAGGCACCGGCCTCACCCTCCAGGGGGCTTTCACTGCTGTCCAGCTGTCCCACCGGTGGTGGCCATGGCAGGTCTTTAATGACCTTGATTTCAACTGGATGGAGGAGGAAGGCAGGGATGGAGAGGAAAGAGAGAGAAAGAGAGAAGGAAAGGGCTTAGAAAAAAAACATGAGTAACACCAGGCCTGTGGAGGAGAGCAGCTGTGGCCAGAAAGACCTCAATTCCTGGGAGCTCTATGTCAGCTTGGCCATCTCATCCTCTCCCAAGCACTGAGCAGGAACAGGCCTGATGCAGGGCACATTTCCAGTGGAGAGGCACTGCTCCTCTATCAGCTTTCCCAGCAGACCTTCTACAGTCAAGGGGGAGCCTGTGACTAGCCTGATCCCCGTGTGCACATCCATGCAGGAAACCTTGGCAGAGCGTTCCATTGCCATCTGTCCTACCCAGGCATCCTTTCTGCTCTGGGTGCTTCCACATTCCCCTTCCGGGCACCAGGGGGTTGCTATCTTACGTCCATACAGGCTGCCTATCGGCAAACCCCCCAGAGGCTGAATGTGCCTGCAGAGAGACTGACAGCACAACAGAGAAGCAGCTCCCTGCAAGAAGCTACAGCAAGACCTGCTCCAGCTCTGACAGAAAATGGGCAGAGTCCTAATGTGGCCCAGGGCACAGTGACTCAACTCCCTCAGGACTCCAGGGAGCACCCACACAAGGGCCAGACCTCTCAGCACACCACCTCTACCCAAGGAAATCGAGCAAGTTGGCTCCTCTGCCCAGACTCCAAGCACAGACAGCTCAGCATATGGCAGCACACCACACTCCCTGACAGACCCCGATAGGCTGTCTTCAGCACAGCCATGCCACGGGCACCAGCCCTGTGCCCAGCCGAGCCCCCACAGCACAAACTCAGTGCTGAGCATAAGCAGGCACTGCAGTGTTGAGCCCAGCAGAGGCACCTCCAGCTGGCAGAGCCCAAACCCGAAAAGGGAGTCTGTGAACCCCACAGCTTCCCTGTCTGTGCCCCTGCACAGTGCTGGCACCCATCAGCTACAGCCACACTGTGCTGCCATTGAAATGCAGCCTGGGTTGCAGCACTCAGCACAGCAGGGGGCTCCTCGTTAGCAAACGCAAATGCCATCGATCCTGCAGCACCCACACGAAGGGCACAGCTACCCAAGGCCAAAGGCTCCCCAAGAAGAACCATGTCTTCTCTGCCCCAGGCCAGGGTGGAGCTTCTCCCCACTTCTCCCCTGAGGCTGGGGGGGCTGCACTGCACTGCAGGCTGTGATCAGTCAGAAGGGGAATGAGGCAATGAGAGAGGGGCACTAGAGAGGCTGCCAAGGTGGCTCCAACCACCACTCCACCCAGCCCAGCTCCCTACTGAAAAGAAACAGCCTCTGCCAGTGCACAGTGCTCCCTCAGACAGCCTCTGCCAGTGCACAGGGCTCCCCGAGCCACAGCGATGTGGAGGCCAACACTACTGAACCCCAGAAGTCGAAGGAGCCCGCAGGAGCCTGCCACCTGCAGAAGGCAGGGCAGCACCAGCTGCTTTATGGAGGCTGCGTCCTTGACGGCCACTCCCTGCTCACGGCTGCCCCAGACTCACCCGCGAAGGCTTTGGAGATCCGCTCCTTCTTCCACTCCCAGGGCTGGTCGTACTCCTCGGGCGGCCGCTCGTCGTCCTCGGGCAGCCTGGACTCCCTGGGTCTGGGGCACACCGGGCGTTCGCCCTCCACCTCCAGCCCCGCCAGCACGGGCTCGTAGGGGGTGTCGTAGAGGTGCAGCGGCCGGGCAGGGGCCTCCCGCAGGCCCTTCTGGCGGATCTCTGGCCGAAGAGGGAAAAGTCTGTGAACTCTCTGCCCAGCGAGACCAGCCACGGGCACCAAAGCCCTGCTCAACTATGCCCAAGGCAACAGAGGGTAGGGAGCCTCAGCCACAGGCACCTCCTGCAGACCTGCAGCCAGCACCCGCCAGAAGCAGAGGAGCCTTTGGCAGCCCACAGCATGAAGAATCTCCTCCCACCACGGCACAGCGTCCCCACTCCTGGGCGGCCCTACGAAGCGCAGCTGCTGCGGACAGGTGGCTTGGGTGCAGCAGGTCTGCCCTGAATGCCCGAGTGTGGCCAGTTAATAAAATGTCTTTCCCTGAGCTGAACAGAAGTCTCCCAGACACCAGCAGCATCCTCACTGCTTGCTCCTTGTTACAAGAAATCACAGAATGGCTCATGTTGGAAGTGACCCCTGCCATGGGCAGGAACACCTCTCAACTAGCCCAGGTTGCCCAAGGTCTCATCCAACCGGACCTTGAACACCTCCAGGCAGAAGACAGCCACAGCCTCAGCCTCCCTGGGCAGCCTGTGCCAGGCTCTCACCACCTTCACACTGCAGAACTTCTTCCTCAGCTCCAGTCCAACCCTGCTCTGCCTCAGCTCCAAACCATTCCCCTTGGCTGTCTCTAGACCCCCTCAGCAAAAGTCTCTCTGCAGCCTTCCTGCAGGATCCCTTCAGGCACTGGCAGCAGCTCTGGGGTGCCTCTGGAGCCTTCTCCTCTGCAGGCTGCACACTCCCATCTCCCTCAAGCCTGTCCCCACAGCAGAGCTGCTCCAGCCTCTGGCCTTAGATCATCTGGCCTCACCCCGGCAGCTCTGTGTCCTTCTTGTGCTGGGGACAGCAGCACTGGAGGCAGGATTAGAGGTGAAGTCTGAGCAGAGCAGAGCTAAAGGGCATAATCCCCTCTGCTGCCCTGCTGCCCACACTGCTCTGGCTGCAGCCCAGCACTTGGCTGCCTGCTGGGCTGCAGAAGGGCACTGATGGCTCTAGGGGAGCTGCTCAGCACCCAGCACCCCCAAGGCTCTTTCTTCAGGGCTACTCCTCCAAAAAGCTACACAAGCTTCCCAGCAGCCACTCACTTCAGGAGAACCAGGGAACTACAGATCAGGGCCAGAGCCTGGAGCATGCCAGGCACCACAGCCACCCTGTGCAGGCCGCAGCAGCAGGAATGATGCCCTTGGAAGTACCCAGCTGCCCCTCTCTGGCTTCCCAGGTAGTCACCAGCCTGCTCTGCCCCCACTGCTGTGGCAGATCCTGGCATGTTCTGCCTACCCCTAGCCACATTCCGCAGCTCACACATCCATCATGGTTTAATGCTGCTTGCACCCAATGCCAGCTCTCTCCTGGCTCCACCTGGCCAGCACACACAACGTGGTGCTGGGCGAGCAACACAGGAAGAATGTGGAGGTGCCTTGAACTGCTGAGGCAGCTCCTGAGTGCTCTGCCTACAGCCAGCCCCTCACACACAAGCTCTGGAAATCCACCTGCAGAGGTGCCTGTGGCCCCCAATAGTGATCACCCCAGTGCCTGCTCTGAGGGGCCTGGAGCTTCCCAAAGCCGCAAGAGACAGGGCACCACAGCCACCAAATTCACAGAGCAGGTACCACAGGCACAAGGAGCAGCCCTTGTCCAGAGCCTCCCACCTTACCTGCCATCATCTTTTGGGCTTCATAGGGCTCCATGTAGCCATCGTTCTCTGTCACCTTCTCCAGTGCTGCCTGGCTGCCAGCCACCTGCGCTGCATCAAAGGGGTCTGCATAATCCTCCAGGACAGGCAGCTGGAAGAGGGAAAGGGTAGGAGAAGGGTTAGAGTACCCTTTCTGAAGGCAATCAGGTACCACTTGAAGCCCCCTGAAACCTCACCATGTGCTCCACTTAGTCAGAATGGCAGCTGGCAGCCCGACCCCATCACTGCAGCCATGCAGAGCAGGTGCTGGCAGCCAGTGGCTTTCCAGGCGCTGGCACTGGGCCATGGAAATGCTCCAGCCTTTGTCCCAGAAGCTGGGAGGGAGCCAAGCTGAGCAGAAGGCTCTCCAGCCTCCTCCCTTACCACAGGCTCAGTGCTGCCAGAACCAGTGAGCAGATGCCCCAGCAAGGCTCCCACTATGCTGTCGGGTTGCTGGCAGTGCCATGCCCCCACCATGGCATGCAGATGCTCCTCCTGCATGCAGCCACACTTCCTCCCCCAAGGTGGAGCAGGGGCGCAGGGGTGTCAGCTGGCACTGGCACGACTGGGAACTCACTGGTTGCTTTCCAGTGCTCCTGCAGGCTCATTTGAAGACGTCTCTTAAAGACAAGGCTAAGAACAGCATCTGGCTTCCTTTCTGCTCACTCCCAGGCCCCCACAGCATCCTCACATGCATTCCAAGGACACAAGACAGCTCCTCCATGCAATCAGGAGTCACTGGAAAACAGGACCAGGAGCCTCTCAAGTGCCATGGCATGGGCACAGCACAAAATACCCGAGGTTTGCCCTCAGCAGCCAAAAGGAGATGATCCTGAAGTATGTCCCAGACCTCAATCCCCTCCAGCTGGAGGCAACTGTCTGCTCCAGCTCCTCATCAGCTTCCCATTTGGGGCACCCTATTGCATGACCCTGCATCCCCTGGCAAACCTGGACACCCCATCCCAGCCCCAAAGCCTGATCCTGAAATGGACCCAGGCAATATCTGCAGTAGTGCCTGAGTGCACCTCAGCACGTTTGCAGGGTCTGCAAACTCCATGCTGGACCATCCACAGAGATGGGCACTGGCAGCACAGTTGTCAGCTACGGAGCTCCCACAGCAAGGACCAAAAGGCCCAAGCACAGCTTGGCAGCTACCTAATGCCAACCAAGGCCAGGTTCTGTCCTCACCACTGCACTCTCCCTGCTCCTGGCCAGCCCTGCAGCCCAGGACCACTTAGGCATTCATTCTTCTGTAGTTCTCACAATCAGCTTAAAACCACTTCTTCCTCCTGCCTGTGCAAAATGACCTGACAGTAACTTGGAGCAACAAAACCCAGCAGGAAAAGGGAACAGGAACTGGATTCATAAACACCTCTGTTCTGTCCTAAGCCTTCACATCTCTCTGAGCTGTGGGATGAAGGCAGCTCCCCAAGCCTCTGATCCACCATCTCCTTCAGAGCAGCAGAGAGCCAGGACAGCTCTCCCAACTCAGCCTCTCTGTCCCACAGCACAAGCAAGCAGTGAGGCAAAGCCCACCAGCCGCAGCGCTCACTCTCACCAGGGACACCACAAGCAGGGCTCAAGGGTGGCAGCCAGCAGCTGCTCTGACACCTCTGCAAGGCACCAGCAGGATGGGCAGCTGCTTGGGGCGCCATGGGAAGGGCTGGAGAACCTCCCCTAAGGAGACAGGCTGAGAGTTGGGGCTGTTCAGCCTGGAGAAGAGAAAGCTGCACGGAGAGCTTAGAGCAGCCTTGTAGTAGCTGAAGGGCTCCAGGAGAGCTGGGGAGGGACTGTTCAGAAGGGGCTGTGGGGACAGGCTGAGGGCAATGGTTTGGAACTGGAGCAGGGCAGAGTTATGTTGGGCATAAGGAGCAAATTGTGCAGAGTGAGGGTGGGGAGAGGCTGGCACAGGCTGCCCAGGGCTGTGGTGGAGGCTCCATCCCTGGAGACATTCAGGACCAGCCTGGATTTGTCCCCGTGCAGCCTGCCCCAGCTGGAGGTGTCTCTGATGAGTGCAAGGAGGCTGGGCAAGGTGCCCTTCAGGGGTCCATTCCCACCTGATCCAATCTATGAATCTGAGATCCCACAGGCTGCCCACATGCCTCAGAAAGCTGTGAAGAGGCTTCTGCAGGAGGTCTGCAGAACACAGCCCCATGCTGGTCACAGCTTATTGACACAGGCACAGGTACCAAGGGAGCAAATGCACAGACAGGCTCCCAGCAAGCAAAGAGGCACCAGCTGGCACATGAGCAAGGCAGGCAGGCAGCACCATGCCCCAGGCTCACCCTCTGCAAGGAGCTCTCATGGCTCCAAGCATGTTGTGGGACTGCAAAATGCACTCTTCTGTCCCTCCTCGCTTCAGAAAGGCCTTCTCAGCCCTCCTGCCCTGAGCACAAGCTGCCCACATTGGCACCTGCCAGGAACTCCACTCCCTGGAGTCGCTGCGCTCGCAGGCACAGACCCAGCTCACTGCTGGCATCAGCGTCAGGCCCTGGGCCCTGCCTCTCTCCCACAAACAGCTGGCAGCTCCAGACAGGCAGGGCACCAGCACAGCAGCTCGGCAGCCAAGAGGCTGCTCCACACGCCGCTGCGCTTCCAGCTGGAGCAAAGCCCCTCCACAGCTCCTCTGCACTCAGGCCTGGCTGCCAGGGATGGGAACACAGGCTCAAGCACATTCCCAGAGCACCCCCACTCCAGAAAGCAGAGAGCAGTGGAGACTCCCAACATGTCTCTGCTGCCACTCTTACAGCAGAGTACTTTGCTGGCAGGGGGTGCAGAGGCACTGAACAGCAGTCAGCTGGGCTCTGCTAGGCCAGACCTGGTTTGCTGGGCTTAGCTAGGACCAGAGCAAACAGCTCAGATCACAGGCTTGAGTCTTGGGAATCCCTAAGGGTGGTGGAGCTTTGCCATGCTGGTGTTACTCCTCCGCTACCTCAACAGTGCCTCTTCACAGGAGTGAAGACTCTGCACCGTGGAGTGCTGGAAACACAAACCCATCTTTAGCTGCTCAGAGACTACAGTGGAAAGCCACAGAAGAACAGCTCCAAAATGTCTCCAGGAACATTTCAACTGCACCATCCAGCAAGCGAGAAGAGCAACCCAGGCCCTAAGCCTGAAGCCTCTAGGCAGTGCCAGAACAGGGCAAGGCTCTTAGAGGGCAAGCAGCATGCATGACACAGTTGCCAGCTCCATCCAAACGCCCTTGCACATGGGGCCAAATGAAGGTTGCCTGGGAAACCGCAGCTCTGACATCCCCCAGCCCCAGGGCTGGACTTCCCCAGCCAGGCCAAAGCCCTCTGCCACAGCCCTGTGCCTGCAGCTGCTCCCCCAGCACGGGAGGGGGCCACAGCCGCCAGCAGGGCAGGTCCCAAGAGTGCCCCCACACCCCCAGCCACGCCAAAGAATCCTAGAATCAGTCAGGTTCCAACCCCCCTGCCATGCCCAGGGACACCCTACCCTAGAGCAGGCTGCCCATAGCCTCAGCCAGCCTGGCCTTAAACACCTCCAGGGACGAGGCCTCAACCATCTCCCTGGGCAACCCATTCCAGCCTCTCACCACTCTCCTGCTCAACAACTTCCTCCTCACGTCCAGCCTGAACCTACCTATTTCCAGCTTTGCTCCGTTCCCCCCAGTCCTGGCACTCCCTGAAAGCCTGAAAAGTCCCTTCCCAGCTTTTTTGTAGACCCTCTTCAGATCCTGGATGGCCACCAGAAGGTCACCTCGGAGCCTCCTCTTCCCCAGGCTGAACAGCCCCAACTCTTTCAGTCTGTCCTCATAGCAGAGCCGCTCCAGCCCTGTGGCCCTTCTCTGGACACGCTCCAGCACGTCTGCATCCTTCTTGTACTGGGGGCCCCAGAACTGGATGCAGTACTCCAGGTGGGGTCTCAGCAGTGCAGAGTAGAGGGGAAGAATCACCTCCCTCAACCTGCTGGCCACACTTCTCCTGATGCAGCCCAGGCTCTGCTTGGCCCTCCAGGATGCAAGTACACACTGCTGGCTCCTGTGGAGCTTCTTGTCCACCAGCACCCCCAAGTCCCTCTCCTCAGGGCTGCTCCCCAGCCACCCACTGCCCAGCCTGGATTTGTGCTTCGCATTGCCGCGACCCAGATGCAGGACACTGCACTTGGTCTTGTTGAACCTCATGAGCTTGGCTTGTGCCCACCTCTCCAGCCTGTCCAGCTCCCTCTGGATGGATCCCTGCCCTCCAGCCTGGCTGCTGCACCACACAGCTTGGTGTCATCAGCAAACTTGCTGAGGCTGCACTCAGTGCCAGTGTCCATGGCACCCACAAAGATGTTGAACAAGGTCTCAGGACTGATCTCTGAGGGCCCCCACTTGTCACTGGTCTCCACTTGGACATGGACCCGTTGACAGCCACTCTTTGGGTGCGCCCATGAAGCCAGTTCTGTATCCACCCAGTGGTGCACCCCTCAAACCCATGTGGCACCAGCTTGGAGACCAGGATGTGGTGCGGGACAGTGTCAAAGGCCTTGCTCAGCTCCAGGTCAATGGCATCAGTTGCTCACCTCTCATCTATTCATGTTGTGACCTGTTCATAGAAGGCCACCAGGTTTGTCAGGCAGGATTTGCCCTTGGTGAAGCCATGCTGATTGTAGCCAATCACCTCTTCACTGTTCTCCTGCCTCAGCAGTGCCTCCAGGAGGATCTGCTCCATGATCTTACTGGGCACAGAGGTGAGACTGACTGGCCTGGAGTTCCCTGGCTCCTCCTTCCTACCCCATTTGACAATGGGAGTTCTGTTTCCCTTTTTCCAGTCAGTGGGAACTGCACCAGACGGCCATGACTTCTGGAATAGAATAGAGAGGGGTTTAGCAACCTCATCTGCCAGTTCCCTCAGCACCCGTGGGTGCATCCCATCGGGTCCCATGCACTTGAACACTTTCAGGTTCTTCAGGTGACCACAAACCTGATCTTCACTTATGATGGGCAGCTCTTCCTTCTAGACCCTGGCTCCAGGAGTGTGGCTGGAGGCCTTTGCAGTGAAGACTGAAGGAAAGAAGTTGTGAGAACCTCAGCCTTTGCCATGTCACAGGGCAAAGGCCAAGCAGGCATTTCCATGCTTTGCTCTCCTCCCGTGTCGCCCAGGCCACTGCTCAGCACCCGGCTGACTGCGCAGTGCTCGGCTGCCTGCCCACACACAGCACCAGCTTTGCTGGTTGTGAAATAATGGGGGGGCAAAGCAAAAGCCTGGCATATGCAAAGTCAGTGCCACAGGGCAGCTCTTGGTGCAGATCTGTCCTTCAGAGAGAAGCCCAGCAGGGCTGACACTTGGGCACTCATCCTCCTTGTGCACCTGAGTGTTTGCCGTGGCAACGCACACCCAGACCCCCCTGCTTCAGTACTAAGCTTGGTCTGGCTCCATTACCTGTGCCAACGTAAGAACAGACGTGAAACAGGCAGAGGACCACATCTTCACTAGGTTCTCACACTTAAAACAGCTTTTATGCTGCCCTTTGGGGAAAGTCACAGCAGCTCTGCAAGAGTGTTTATTGTTCTGACACAGAGCTGGAGCTCTTCGCCCCATGTTGCCTACAAATGTCCTGCCTGCCACCACCTCTGGCCACAGGACAGGCTTCTCTATGGAGAGGTGCCCAGAGGGCACCTAGGGAGAGCTTTTATTCTATGAACAAGTTTCTTGCCTTGGAGCTAAAGTGTGTCTGGGGTCCTCTCAAGAGCCTGCTGGGTTTAAATACTGGAGCCACTCCGAGTTATCACAGATTCATGGAATGCATCAGGCTGGAAGAGACCCTCAAAGGGCATCTTGTCCAACCTCCCTGCAGGCAGCAGGGGCACCTCCAGCTAGAGCAGGCTGCACAGGGACACATCCAGTCTTATCTTCAATGCCTCCAGGGATAGGGCCTCAACCATATCCCTGAGCAGCCTATGCCAGTCTCTCCCCACCCTCATTCTCAAGAATTTCTTCCTCTACTCTCAGCCTCCCCTCTCCCAACTCAAAGCCATTGCCCCTTGGCCTGGCACACCCAGCCCTTGGCAAAAAGTTCCTCCCCAGCTCTCCTGGAGTCTCCCTCCCTGCAGCCTTCTCTTCTCCAGGCTGAACAGTCCCAGTTCCCTCAGCCTGTGCCCACGGCAGAAGTTCTCCAGCTCATCCCAGTTTGTTCTCTCTGCCAGGTGCAAATCTTCTCCAGCTCTGCACATCTTGCAGCTTGCCTTTTGGTGGACGCTGAAGCCAAACCTCAAAGCAAACAGAGCACTGGGGACCCAAAGTCCCGAGGGTGAGGTCCCCCAGGCCGTGGAGGGTGGGTGGCCAGGTGGGAGCCCCCGTTTCAGGGGAGGAGGCACAGGGGCCATGCAGCACCACGCAGGATGAGTCAGCGCAGGGAGGCTGTGGCAGGAAGGACACACACCCAGCAGCTTCCTGGCCGGTCGTTCCCACACCCCCTCCACTGACCCCACTCGCAGCAGGAATCCCAGCAACCCGTCCTGCCAGCCGTGTCACAAAGATGTCCCCAGGCAGATCCCTCACCCCATGCCCCACACACACTGTGACCCCACACAGGGAGGTCCCTGACTGCTGATGCCATTGCTCCTTTAACCCAGAGACAGCCAAGAAGCCACCTCTGGAATATTCACCTTACTCAGGCAGGACATACAGGGCCACTGCTGTAAGGAAAAAATCCAGACCAAGTAGGTGAAGAAGAACCTGTGCAGGCCCCCATCATGCCTAGCAAGCTTTTTTAATGGAGCAGGAGCCACTGAAGAGCTCACCCTAAGCCTGTCCCCACAAGACACTGCAAATGCCACACAAGGCAAAAAGACGTGAGCACCTGGCCAGGAAGGATGCCAGAGCAGAGATGGTCCTGCTCTGTCTTCAATTCTCCACAACAGGCAGGGCAGCTACAGCAAGCACAGGGCTCCTAGGGAACACATCTGGTCCCCCAACCACGACACAGAGCCTGTACCACAAGCCACATGGCCTCAGCCAAGCCACACAACCAGGAACTGGTGGCAGCTCCTTCCTCCTGTCCATTCTCAGCCTCCCCACTCCCCAGGGCTGCACATTTTATTCATGTTGTTCACTGTCAATCCCTAGAAAAAGACTCTCTACCCCAGCAGCCCTGCCTGTACAATTGGACTTCTACCTCCATCATCGGCATCACACAGCTCGAGGCCCATACCCGTGGCATTTCTGGAGTTCCAGCCCCCACAGCAGGCAGAGAACAGTGCCCACTACCTCTTCCTAAGCAGGATGGCACAGAGCCCCTTGCCACAACCATCACTTCAGCTTGAAGAGCTCAGCAGAGGCTCCAGCCTGGCCCTCGACTGCCTTCTCTGCTCCAGGACACCTTGACATTGTCACCAAAAGCAAGGGCCACAAGCACCAGAGACCCCCCCCCCAGCAGGCACCTCCATCCTCCTGGCCCACTGCCATGACCTTGTAGAAACCAGGGAACCCTCCTACTGCTCAGCCCAACATCAAGGCCAGCGGAAGGGAGCTGTAAAGGGGGCTCAGGCAGAGCAGAGATGGTAGACACTGCCCAGATCCTCCACAGCTGCGTGCACCATCAAATGCTACCACTTATCTCCGGCTTCTCCCAGCCTCCAGAGCTCTGCCAGTGCCCATCACATATTGGAGTCCTGAAGAACCAGAAACATCCCCACACCAGCACACAGGAGATGCTCTAATCACCACTTATCTTGGTCTTCTTCATCTTAGTGATGTTACCAGCATTTCCCCCAATGCATCCCAGCTTCTCTAAGCTTCCTGGCTTCTCCCCAGCCCTCAGGCCCCTTCCTGCAACTGTGGGCAGCCCTCATTTCCCACAGCTCCTGCTCAGCCCTTCGCAGCCTGAGTCCTTCCTGCAACCACCACTCTCTCCTGGTCTCTATGATCCCACAAGCTCATCCCAGAGGGAAAACCATCCAGCCCGCCTCAGCAATCCTCATCACCACAGTGGCACCTCCGCTCTCTGTGTCAGTGCCCTCCTCCTCTGCTGCCCACAGTGGCCAGTGTAAGGACCTCCGCACAGAAGTTTTCTCCTCGGTCCCTCCGGAAACCTCCCGACAAGGACCAGGCAGTAGCAGCAACTTTCCAACATCCACCGAGCAGTTCTTCTATCTGCTTGAAACGCTCCCGAGCAGATCTGGCCAGGTGCTCGCCCCGCCGTGCTGCCCGGCGATGCCGGGACCACAGACGGGCTCCTGGTATCCCCCATTCCCTCCGCAAGCCAAAGCCGCGCTCGGCAAGCCCGGTCCTGCAGCTCTGGCGGGCACCCGGTACCCTCCTGCCTTCCTCTGCACAGTGCCCGCATCCATCTCCGAGCCGAGAGGCCAGGCACTGACAGCCGCGGCGGGCTCATCCCTTCCTCTGCCCGGGTCCCGGTGCCGCTCACCGGGGATGTTTCTCGCTGCCTTTCCGGCACCGGCCCCTCTCTCCCTCCCCGAGCAGCTGGCTGAGAGGCGGCAGACAAAGAGGCGCTGAGGCTCCTGACAAAGCAACTCGGGGGAGCTCGGCCGCCGCCGGGACGGGCAGGCCTTGGCAAGCGGGCAGAGGGAGATTCGCGCCGCCGAGCGCAAGGAGGCCCAGGGCCAACGGAGACGGTCCTGTGCCACGCGAGGGCCTCCCGAGCCGCAGGGTCCTCACCCCTGCGGAGCAGCGGGCACCTGGCTGCAGAGCCACGGCAGAAGCGGGGGCACCTCAGCGCTGCCTGCCGAGACGGTACCTGCCTCCCGCGGGGGCCGCAGGAGCAGGCGAGGCCACCCTCTCGGCGCCGCGGCTGCTGACGTGTGACCGTCATGTCGCCGCTGCCGGGGCGCAGGGGGACACGCAGCGGCAGTCCCCGCGGAGCCCAGCCGCGGCTCCCGCTGTGGTAGACGCTCGGGCTCCACCTGTCCCGGGACCACTGGCCCCCGCTCCTCGCAGAGGGGGCCGAGGGTTCGGCGGGGACACCCCGAGTATTCCACCGACCATGGGACAACGCCATCCCGGGGAGGGTGGCGGGGCGCCCGTACCGGGACACTTACCTCCGCCGGCGGCGGCTCGTCGAGCGGCTCGGGATCGGCCGATGGCGAGCTGGGGGCGGCGGGCGTCACCAACGGCGGCGGGGGGCTGGCGGGCGCCTTCTCGACCGTCTCCACCTTAATGAGCCGGTGCTTGGGCGAGACGTAGCGGGGTCCGTCGGGAGCGGCAGGCGGCGGCGCTCCGCTGTAGGGATCCTCGAAGTCGCGCTCCTTCTGCAGCCGGTAGGCCGCCACGATGTCCGGCTGGGCGGCGGCCAGCGGCTCGCCGGCGCCCCCCGGCGGCGGGGGCGGCTGCGGCGGCAGCCCGGCGCGATAGTCGGGCTTGGGCGGCGCGGGGGGCGCGGGCTTGGCGCTGCGGAAGCCCAGGTGCTCGCGGAGCCAGCGGGCCATGGTGCCCACGCACTGCGGACCCCCGCCGGCCGTCGCCCCGCCGCCGCGCTCCGAGCCGGCCGCCGCTCCGCTCAGCAGCATTGGCTCTGGCGGACTGAGCGCGGCGGCGGAGCTCGGGCTGGGGGGGGCGCGGGGGAGGCGGCGGGGGGAGGCGGCCAGTGCCACCTGCCGGAGCCGCCGCGCCGGCTGCGCCGAGTGGGGCTTCCCCCCGCCCGCCAGCTCCGCCCGCCCCGCGTCCCCGGACCCGCTCCCCCCCGGCACGGTACGGCACGGCACGGCCTCCCCGCCGCCCGGCCTGGCCCAGCCCGCCTCCCCCAGGGCCCGCCCCGCTTCCCCGCCGCCCGGCCCGCCTTCCGCCGCGCCCGGGCCGACCTTCCCCGGCGCTTCAGGCCGGCCCCCGCCGCCGCTGAGCTCCGGGCAGCCGCTGGCACTTGGCTGTCTCCCAGCCGCACCGCGTCCCGCCTCGGCCCCGGGGGAGGACCGGTCTCCGAGGGCTCCCGTAGTCCCCCGGCCTTCTTGCGGCGGAGCCTGGAGCCCGCGGGCCTGACCCGGACCTGGCTGCCGCGGCTGCCCAGCTGCGGGAGCAGAGGAAAGGCGTCCGTGTTGGCAACAGAAGAGCGAGGCGGGAATGGTAAAGGGCCCCTCGATGGCAAAGCCAACGCCCATGAGGTGTTCATGGAACCAGCTCCGTGCGTACCCGCACAACAATTGCTCCAGGGAGAGGCACCGCAGAATCACACGCTGGTTTGGGCGGGAAGGGACCTTTAAAGGTCATCTAATCCAAAGTCCTGCTGCAGGGAGCTGGAACATCTGCAGCTAGAGCAGGTTACTCAGACTCTCAACCAAACTGACCTGGAATGGTGCCAGGCATGGGGCATCTCCCACCTCTCTGGGCAGCCTGGGCCAGGCTCTCACTACCCTCAGAATAAACAATTTCTTTCTTTTGTCAAGTCTAGACCGCTCTCTTTTAGTTTAAACTGTGCACTCTTTGTCCTGTCCCAATAGGCCCTGCTCCAAAGTCTGTCCCCAGCTTTCTGATCATCTGCTTTAACCACTGAAAGGCCACCAGAAGGTTCTCCCCAAAGCTTTCCAGGCTGAACAACCCCGACACAAGAACCACAATGGGACAACGATGAGCAAAGCTGAGCCAGGGGAAAGGTGCCTGGGAAGAAGGATGAGGCAAATTTAGGTGTGTGGGGACATCATCAGGGTGAGCGCGTAGGGCTGGGCCCCAAGACACAAGAGGCCAGGACATGGCCTGGAAGATATCTCCCGGAATGCAGCCCCCGCTGGGCTGGATTTGCTGATAAGTGGCCAGTGGTGACAGGCATGCAGAGCAGGAAAGCAGTATTTGAAGCAGCAGGTTGGAGTGTGGCAGTGGAGGCCAAGGCTGTTGTGAAAAACAGCATGCTGGCAAATGTTGTGATGGTCATCACTGCATGCACACCCATCACCAGCCACCACCACCCCTGTTCCCTGACCACGTGCTCTGGCTGGTCCCCCACACCTTGCTAGCTCCTGGCAGGCCCTGTGCACAGCCCTGCTTCTGGACCTGTGCTCCTGAATCCTCCGCACCCCTTTCTGGAGGCTCTCCATTCTCTCAGCCCTGCTCTCAGGCTGGACCCCGCAAAAGCCATGGTCAGCTGTGCCCAAAAGGGAAGAGGCCAGAGACATGATACCCTGAAAACTGGACCACAGCAGAGGTGAGGCCATGCAGAAGCATGCAGAGAGGCAGGAGAGGTGCCACGGTGTGCTCCTGCCCTTCCTCACATCAGTGTGCTTCTGCCCCTCTCACACTGAGCCAGGCTCCTGGCCTTCCTTGCAGTGTAAGCCAGGCTCCTGCCCCGTGATGGCAACAGATGCTGGGAGCAGCTGTTGGAGTGATGGCTGCAGGGAGAATTTCCTTTTGGTGACCACCCCTCCTTCCAGCCCCTAAGCAGGAGGACAGCTGGGCTAGGGCCTCCAAGGAGCTGAATCTCCTACACCAGCCTGGCATGGCACATGCTGAGCATATGCCCAGTGAGCCCACTGAGTCCCACTGAGTACAGGCACATTGCACACTCCTGCCCAGTAAGCCCACCCACATCCCCCAGGTCCAACCAGGCATCACAGGAGCCTCCGCTCCAGGGAGAAGACAGCCATGGCACCTGGAAAGCAAGACTGGGATTTTCAGAGAATAGGGGATGCAAGACATGCAAAGCATGAGGAAAAGAAAAATTGTCTGCCAGGAACTGAGTGAATACAAGGCAGTGTTTGAGGTCTAGCGTCAGACCTCAGTCCCAGTAGATGGCAACGAAGGGATTGCTAATGACATGCAGAAGAGACAGAGGTTCTCAATAAATCCGATTGTCATTTGGAAGGAAGCAGGACACAGGGCTGATGACACAGGAGATGGAGAGTTCTTCCGCCCTCTGTCCGTAACCAAGGAGGATGTTTAGCAGCACCTGTTGGAGATGGCTCTTGGTAAATTCTTGGGCCTGGAAAATACATGCTCAGCATCTCCTGAGCAGTGACTAAGGAGGGATCCACTCATGGCCGTGCATACCAGAGGAACTGCAGAGCTCCTTCCTTCTTATCCCATCCTGTCGTATCCCTCCCATCACTCGTCCTTGGAAGGGCATCTTCACCAGGGCCATGCTGGGCATTGAAGAGCATTTGTGGCCTGAACCCACCCAGGACCACAGCACTTCTTGACCATTTGCTGGGCCTGTTTCTATTCTAAACTCCTCTGTAGCCTTTTGGCAGGTAGACACCTGGTCCAGTACAGCCCCCTTCTGTGCCCCACAATGCATCCCTTTCTCACCTGAGGCTTCAGTACAGCCTAGAAGAATATTATGAAGATCATCTGTGGACTCACCTAAGGCTTCAGATCTGAGCTTCCCCTGGATGTTTGCTATCCCTGGGCCAAACCCCCCTGACAGCAACATGGGTGAGCAGAACACATCTGGGGTGGGAGTCCCCCACAGAAGACTTCTTTGTGCTTGAAGAGTTTCTAAGGGGACCAAACGAGCTCCTTACACGCTGCATGGCTTGTCACAGGCACGAGCTGCTCATATTGGTGTGGCAGGACCCTGGCTGCAGCCTTCCACCCACAGCAGGTCACTGCACAGCAGCGGATTTCTGCACGGGCACTGCCCAAGCCTGGCTTGGTCTGTGTCTGCGTCTGCAGCTGGTGCTGCTCCAACCCCGAGCCCTTCGCGCCCTCCGATGGGATGCACGCCGGGTCCCGGCTGCCATGTCCGCCCCGCAGACCGGCCCCGCTACCGCGGCCGCGATGCCACTCTGCCTGCGAGCCGCTGCGGCCCGCGGTGGCGGATGGCTGCCAGGCGGCAGCACCTGGCAGGGGCCGACGTGGGCTGCAGGGTGCGGCTGGCAGACAGCAGAGGAACGCGGAGCAGCCGCGGAGCCGCTTGCGTGCCAGACGCCACAGTTGGGCTGCTCTCACGCAGCACCGGCAGGAAGATCCCGCTGGGACGTGCCTGCTGCTCACCCTGCCCGCAGGCCCCTCACTCCTGGCAAGGAGGGAAGGATGGAGGCTGCAGTCCTCATTCGGGAGGAGAGCACAGCCTCAGGAAGGAGGGAAGGATGGAGGCTGCAGTCCTCAGACAGAAGCACAACCCATGGCTGTACAGATGTGACTTTTGGTTCACTCTTACAGATCACAGGAAGAAGTAGGATGGAGGCCTCCTGCAATGGCCTGTAAGGCCCTGAGGCTGGACCTCTGCACCAAAAGCCCTGCTCCTGCTCTCTTCTCCATCTCTGAGAGTACAGAAGCTCCTGGGCTGGAGCTCACAGCCTGGCCCTTCCTCTTACTGAGGGTAGCAGGAGCTGCTGCCAGGGTAAAGATTCCCCAAGCAAGTCGGAGCATGCACCAGGAAGAAAATGCCAGGCAACATCTTCTGAGTTCCTGCCAGCCCTGCAGAGAGCTGCACACATCCTCAACCTTTCTCTGTCCTCCTGGCTGTGAGGAGCTGCTTCAGCTGCCCCAAGTGCTCCTTGTGCTCCTCACCTACAGCTGGAGACAGGCCCCCTGCTTGGCAGCCAGGCCAAGAGCAGGACACAGGACATTCCCTGGCTCTAGGAGTGCTCAGGTCTGGCTAAACCTTCCCACCAATATAGCCCTGGGTGATGTGGGCACAGCCCAGAGTCCCCCAGGCAGCAGCTTGTGGTGACTCAGAGGAGTTCTCTGCTCCTGCATGCTCTTGAGGAAGTGCAGGAAGATGATTCACCCACAGGTGATGTGGGGGCTGGAGTTAGCATTTCACACTTCCCAGTGTGTCACCTGAGTCAGGCACTGGCTTGGCTGCTCCCCCTGATGCCAGCATCTGCCCTGGCTTGCAGGGAAGCCTGCAGACCCTTCAGCCTCCAAGTACTTCTTCCACAGCTTCAACTAAAAGCTATCACTGGGAGTTTAAAAACATCCGTGGTGAATCCAGCACCAGACGTCTGTGCTGCACCCTACAGCACAGCAGGGACCAAAAGGATGTCACGTCTGCTGACGTCCCTCAAGGCCAGGCTGCAGCAGAGGGCATGAGGACTGGAAGGTGGCAACTGTGGCACCAAAAAAATGTGACACTTTGCTAGAAGGCACCCAGGGAGCCTCAGACTGGTAAATGCCACATCTGCCCTCTGCCAATGAACAAACTGGCATGAGAGGCAGGAAACTGGCACCACCATCGGACAGATGGGTGAATGTGGCACATTGGCACAGAGTCAGCACAGCTCTCCTCAAGTGACCAGTGCTAGTGGCTTTCTTGGAAAGAGACAGCAGGTGTCTGAGGGCCATCCAGCTGAGAGAGGTCACCTGCATTGTCACAGGGAGGTGAGGTCAGCAGAGAAGTGATAAAATCTGCCGAGAAGCTGGAATTATTCTGGATGCTGGGGATGAATCCTAAGAGCTGCAGGAGGAGGAGTTTCAGAGCCTCACTAGCCTGGCAATAAACCGATGCAAGCCAATGTCAGGGAGGTGACAGACGCCAGGGAGCCAGGCTCAGTCCCATGGCTGCAGCAATGGGTTCTGGAGCAGGAGCTCTGGCAGGCAGTGACAATGGCCCCTCAGTGGTCATCAGAGGTCAAAAATGCAAAACCTCTCTGTCAGAACTGATAGGACAGGTTAGGGAAAGGTAGGGATGACATCAGAGGGGACAATAATCCTCAGTCAAATTGGCCTGTGTGTGGTCCTGATCTCCTCATCCTGAGAGAACAGCAGAGCTGGAAAATGTACAGAGAAAGGGGACAGGAAACCAAAAGCTTCTGCATCTGGCATGTATGATGGAGCAGGGCTCTTTGCCATGGCAAAGAGACACCTGGGGTCACAGGGCAGAGGAGTCTGTGTGGCTACAGAAAGGTGGAGGGAGACTGGCAAAAGGGGGAGAAGCAGGAGGAGGTGTCTCAGTGCACAGCAGCCCTCCCTAGCACGGCCCACTGCAGACACTGCATGGAATAGGAGCATGTCCAACACACCTCTAAATACAGAGACTGGCACAAGGAACCTTGCAAATATGTAGGGGTGGGCCTCATGCCCAGGAGAAATGCCCCAAGAGTCCATCAAAGGGTGAACAGTGTGTGAGATGGGACAGCCAAGGTGCAGGACACTGCTCCCAGCTCTATCATGCAGGCAGCATTCTGCCATCTGGGAAGCCATTCCCAAGGCTGGAAGCATCTCCCTTGCAGCAGCTCCTCCTCTGCACACCTAGCACAGCCCCCACCACTTAGAGTGCTTAGAAGCCTGCAAGCTTCCAGATATCCCAGCTCCCATGGGGCTGGAAGGAGGTGGCATGGAGCAGCCATGCCCACCTATTCCAGCTCACTGCCAGGTGCCCAGGAGAAACGTAGGCATGGCATGGAATGGATGCTCTGCGCAGGATGTGTCCTGGGCTGTATCAAAAGCAGTCAGAGCAGCAGCACAGGAAGGGCATTCTGCCCCACTGATCTGCTCTGCTGCAGCACTGCCTTTAGCTCTTGGGTCCCCAGCACAAAAAGGACCTGGAGCAGCTGGAGAGGGTCCAGAGGAGGCCACAAAGATGATTAGAGAGCTGGAGAAGCTCTTATGTGGGGACAGGCTGGGAGAGTTGGGGCTGATCAGCCTGGAGAAGGCTTCAGGGAGACCTCAGAGCAGCCTTGCAGTAGCTGAAGGGGCTCCAGGAGAGCTGAGGAGTGACTTTTGGCAAGGGCTGGGAGAGGGGAGATTGAGAGTGGAGATGAGGAAGAAATTTGTGGCAGTGAGGGTAGGGAGACACTGCCACAGGTTGCCCAGGGAAGTTGTGGATGTCCCTGCCTGGAGGTGTTCAAGGCCAGGCTGGATGAGGCCTTGAGCAACCTGTGCTGGTGGGAGGTGTCCCTGCCCATGGCAGGGGAGTTAGGACTGGATGATATTTGAGGTCCCTTCCAGCCCCACCCATTCCATGAATTCTGAGTTCTGTGAACATTCAGAGGTGCTCTGCAGCCACATCTCCCCCCAGGCAGCCACGGTGAGTGGCAGATGTGGCAAGGGATGAAGACAAGTGATGAGCTGGGGGGAAAGCAAGGAGGAATATGGAGAACGTGCCTCGTGTCTGATGCTGCTCCTTGCGCACAGCACATCCTGGGGTATTTGTGCCTTAGCAGCTGCGCACAGCCACGGCCGCGGCAGGCAGGTGCCAGCTGTCGGGACAGCAGCGTGAGGCCGAGGTGCACATGTTGAGTAAATGGAGACTGTGCTTGCAGACACTTTTAGCAGATCCCCAGCCTTTCTGTCAGGAGACATTCCGAGCAGATGCTAACAGCCGGAGCCGTGCTGGCTGACCAACCGACGGACTGCAGCTTGCTGACAGACATCTGCCAGCCCAGAGCCGGAGGCGTCGGTCACTGCCGCAGCCACGCCGAGCGCCTCCGCTGCCTCTGCTGCCTCTGCTGACAGCCTCTGCGCATCCACGGCCCGGAGTGTCAGAACTGCTCCCCGCTGTGATCTGTTCTTTCATTAACACTTGATGAGGTGTGGAGAGCTGTGAGGAGCTTCATTTCCACAGCACTCTGGAAAGGGGCCAGCAGGAGAGCTGGGTGACAGCTAGCAGGAAAAAATGGCTCCAGGACTGAGACGCAGAGGGTGAGAAATGGCTTCTTGCAGCAGCGAACGCTGCAGCTGGGCTCAAGGGACATGGCCAAGCAGCCACTGTCTAAACGACCTGGTGGTACTAATTTTTTTTTCCTGTGGATTCGTTTTGCATGGGCTGAAGCCTTGGAGAGCTGACACTGCTCTCTGCCCATAGGGACAAACCGCAGGAGCTCACTGCAGCTGCCTTCAGCATTTCCCCAGCAAAACCAGCCTTGTGGCATGGAAAGCCCCAGACAGAGCCCAGCTCAGTGACAGCAGCTGCATCACCTCACACAGAACTCCTGGCCTCAGCAAGCCACACACTTTCACTTTACCCAGCCAGGCTGAGGCTTTCAGGGCTCCAACTACAGCACAGATTCAACCCCTTTGATCCAGTGGGAACACCAGGGAGGAATATCTCATCTGCAGGTTGTTATTTACCTCTACCAGGGTGCTTGACCCTGCAGTGTCCTGGTGGAGTCAGTTGCCTGAATTCCTCCCCTGAATGAACAAAGGGAGCAAGACCAGCTGGGAGAGCATAGCCCTGAACCGGATAACAAGTGGTAAAGTGGAATTGATTGGAGCCGCCTGCACTCATCGATCTGAGGCAGAGCAAACTAAGGAGCTGGAGCATTTGTAGCTCAATCAGATTAATCCAGCTGCAGTGGCCACACAGCTGAGTCCTTCTCCAGCCAGACTCTCACTAGCTTTTACTGGCTTAGGCACTGTTAACCACCCCCGGCACCCTGCCTTATATCTCTTAATAGGGCTGCCATCAACCTTCAGGAACTTGGGCACCATGGACAAGAGCAGAACAGAGCCATTTCCCTCACGCAAATTGCTTTTGCCACCAACCCAGTCCTGTGTCTCCCAAAGGGCTGGGAGGCAGAAAATGAATTGAAAGGGGAGCTAAGCCTGGAGCAGTGAGGGCTGCCTGGCAATACGTGGCTGCCCTTTTTTCTGCCCACTAAGTGTCATGAAGAGGGGTTAAAGGTGGCTGCCTGCAGGCCATAAATCCCTGCTGCAGAAGGCTCCTGGTTGGGGTGCAGGCAGAGGCAGAGCTAGGGCTGGCAGCTGGAATAAGGCAGGGCACATGCAAACATGTGGCAGTGTCTCTGCAGGACCCTGGGGGATGTTTCAGTCACATCCCATCTCCAGCTGGATGCTGGACCCAGGAGGAAAGGGCTCAAGAGGCTGCTCCATGCTTTGTGATCCCTCAAGGTTGTACAAGACAGCTCTGGTGAGTCCCTGGTCCATGCACTTTGGGGACTGTTTCCCTTGATGTCTGAATGTGAAGCCAGGTGAGATGATCCTGAGCCACAACCAAGCAGGCTGTTGCCTGCCCTGCCCAGTGCTGGCAGACTGGAAGATGTCCTTTGAGACTTGGGCTTTAGAAGAACCAGCACTTTGGCAGGCTCATCAAGCCTGCCAAGAGCATCACCGATGAACATTCACATCAAGAAATGCTTCATTCCTTCTCCTTCAGTTCTTGGTGCTCGTCTCATGAAGGGGCCAGGAGAAGGGACAATGGCTTTGATCTGGGAGAGGGGAGATTGAGAGTGGAGATGAGGAATAAATTCTTGAGAGTGAGAGTGAGGAGAGACTGGAACAAGTTGCCTAGGGAGGTTGTGGATGCCCTCTCCCTTGGAAGTGTTTAAGGCCAGGCTGGATGTGGCTTTAAACTTGTGGAAAATTGAAGATCATGGCAAAGCTGCCAGGGCAGGGGGCTTGGAATTAGATGATCTTCAAGGTCCTTCCAAGCCAACTCATTCTATGAGTGCCATGAGCAACCTGGGCTGGTGGGAGGTGTCCCTGCCCCTGACAGGGGGTTAGAACTGGATGATCTTCAAGGTCTCTTCCAACCCAACCCACTCTGTGAATCTATGAACTAGAAGAGGCTGAGGAGGTGGACAACAGAGACAGTACCATGTCAGGTTGCTTACAACTGTCTCCCATCATAGAGGTGCTGTCCTTCACCCCCAGATTAAACCTAAACTTTCATCTCCAGAATGATCCCAGCCCCAGGACACTTCCCTGGCCTGCCCCTGCTCCAGCATCCTGTGGTCATGGGAAGATGAGATCCTGGTCTGGGTGGTGTAACTCAGTGGCCCCATTCTGATTTCCATTGGGCTTCAAGCAGCAGAGAACTGGCAACCTGAGTTTATGCCCTCTAAATGCCCAGAGATGACAGTGCTGGTCTCATCAGCTTACAGTGATGTACTGTCCTGCCTCGCCTGGCAGTAGCCACACTCCTGGGGCTGCTTTAGGCATCCGAGACTAACAGAGGAAGTGGTGGGGATCACTCTGCCTCCCACCTGCCTCCCAGAGATGGGAAAAGGATGGCAGCAGCTACTCCCAGTGAGAGAACAGCTGAAGAGGCCAGGCAAGAGGCAGAGAAGCCAAGACAACTATGTGGTGATGAATGGCTCTTGTGCCTGTGCCACTGGAAGATTTATGCTTGTGCCACAGAGTGGCAATGTCTGTGCCCAGCAGTGCTCTCTGCCTGGCTGTGCTGGTGTTTCAGCACTGCAGGCACCTTTGCAATCGCCTTGAACACAACTCACAGGCATCAGAAGGCTTGTGGAGAGCCACCGGGGGACAGAGCAGTGTGGGAAGAGCAGAGAGGCCTGGCAGCAGCCACCATTCTGCCCAGGTGCTGTGCAGAGCCCAAAGGGATCAGTCACCCAGTAGACAGATGGTCCCCTAATGGCCCCACAAGCTCATCCATCCCTTTCCCTCCATGCTGTGTGAAGATGTTTTAGCAAGTCTGAAACACCTAGGCTGGAGCAGCAGCAGCAGCTTGTGGATAAACCCACGTAAGGTTGCTGGGGCCCTGACAACCTGGCCTGGCTCATTAGGAGTGGTCATACCCAAATCCCCTTGGTAAAGGCAGGGAGCTGGGATGGGGCCACCACCCCCAGTGATGGGTGTCAGCATCTTCATACCTCCTCTTCTGCACCCATGAAGCCCCTGCCAATTATCTTCATATGCACTCCCTGCTCACTTCTGTGTTTGGCCAACTCCTCCTTATCATTGCAGTGTTTATCTCATCCGGCCAGGCTCACAATTGAGGTCATCGTTGTTCTGCTGCCTTCCAGAAGCACCTGCTGAGCATCCAAAGCAGACTCCCTCTGCCTCCTCCCCACAGTGCCTGGCACAGACCCACACAAATAGAAGGACATACACAGCACCTCCCACCAGTGATGCTGCACCCACTTTAGGGTTCAGTGTAAGGACACAGATAGATGAGCAACAGCAGTCCTATGAGAGGGGTGGACTGGCATCCTTACAGGGTGGACAAGGAAGGAGAAGAGCAGCACTCGGGAAGGAGGGCAGCACTGAAAACCACAGGGACATCCACAGTCGTCTAGAGATGCCACTGGAGAGTCTCTCCTCCACCACCTCCGTGTCAGCCAGGTTGGAGGCTGTGGAGAGCATCTCCCATTGTGAAGGTTCCCACCACCACTGGAGCCCAGCACACACACACCTGTGCCCAGCACAAGTCAGCAGCAAAGAGGTTGAGGGAAGAAAGAGTTAGGCATAGACAAAGGGAGGGCACAAAAGGTCATTTTGTCATCATCCACCACTCTGAGCTTTTATGAGTTGGATATGAGCAAGATATGGAGCTCAGGGTGGCAGAAGCAATTACTCCACAGAGTAATCAAGGTGCACAGAGCCTTTCTCTGGCTTGTCCTGAGCCTCAGCTTTAGCACTCACCAGCTGCAGTTGATACACCAGGACAGAGCTGGTGCAGGGATATACCCTGGCCAGCACAAGTTGCAGGAGACCTCTGCCTCTTCCCACCCCTCCTCACATGCAAACAAAACAGGCAGAGCTGCACTCAGGTGATGCTGCGATGAGGTTTCTCTGAGCAGCTCAGAGGCATGAGTCATCTGGGCCACCAGAGTGCCTTGATGTGCCATAGCTGCTCCGAAAATATTCTACAAAGAAATGCTTTTGATGGCAGATGTCCTGAATTTCTTTGCATATCTGCTGGAATAAGGAGCCTTTGGCACACCAAGTACGGTGAAAATCATCATCAGCAAACAGTCATCAGCCAGCGGGGGGGCTCAGCAGGAAGATTACAGGAGCCCAGCACAGGCTGGTGCCTGCCCCCTCATCCTCCTCTCTGTGGGAACTACCCTGGTGCCGTTGATGCCATTGTAAAGAGAAACTGTTCCCTGAGACACAAACATGAGGGTGAGAGGTGGGATTACAGCTGGGGGCGTGGGGAGACAGTAAGATCTGGAGTGTGGAGAAGGGTGGCAGCAAGAGTTGAGTGGGGTCAGGGCTCAGGCAGGGACAGCATCAGGGTCACAGCCTGCAGCCAAGGCCAGAGAGAGGCGCTCAGGGTGCGGAGTGGGGTTAGAGAGCAGTAAAACCGCGGCCAGGGTGAGACACAGCTGGGGTGGATGCGGGGCTGGAGTAACGAAGGGCTGGAGGTGGGGTCGGAGGTGGGTTTCGGTCAGGCAGGGCAGGGTGCGGAATGAGGGGCGGCGAGAGACCCAAGAGTCAACGGCCTCTGGCTCGGGCCTACAGTGGGAAGCAGAGCTGAGAGTCCGATCGAGCCGAGCTGGACCCAGACGACTCCTCCACGCCGAGCCGAGCCCCTCGATGAGGAGGAGTCAGGAGACGCCTCTCGAGGCGGAGCGCGGCTGGCCTCAGTGCGCCCAGCCCCGCCCCGCTGGCCTCAGCTAACAGCCGCCGAGCCGCGCGTCTCGCCCGGAGCCCCGGTAGCGCGCCGTGATCGTATAGTGGTTAGTACTCTGCGTTGTGGCCGCAGCAACCTCGGTTCGAATCCGAGTCACGGCATCGCCCCGCGGTACCACGGCACACGGGCTCGCTTTTGCCCCAAACGACGCCCGGAGATTTTTTGACTCCCCCGGACACCTCCTCTCCTTCGCTTCGCCTCACAAAATGTTTTCACCTACCCCACAGCGGTTCGGACTATTCATTTTCCTGCCTCGCGGCGGGTCGGGGGACTCTGGGGCCCTCCCGGAACCCGCCCTGCTGCCCGGAGATGCTATGTGGGCAGCAACGGCGCGACGGGAAAGGGATCAGAACAATGTACAGTAAAATAAAATAAAACTAATATATGTTTTTTTAAAAAAGGTAAAATCATAGAAGAAACCAGTGCAGAACGATGAAAGGAAAAGAAGAAAATAGGGGGGAAAGAAAAAAAGAAAGGGAAAAAAAGCGGGGGGAAGGAAGAAAAGAAAGGAAAAAAGGGGGAGGGGGAAGAAAATGCTGTTGTTGTTAGTGTTATTCAGATGATGATGATGACGACGATGATGATGGTGATGATGATGAATAGAAGAACAGGGAAGGAAAACGGTGGTTCTCATGGCTCTTTCTTTTCCTTTTATTTTAATATAATCTCGTTTAACTATACTTTGTTATTTTATCTGTATTGTTGTTCATTCTTCCTTCCTTTTCCTTTTTCTTTTTCCTTTCACTTTTATCTTTGCTATTTTTTTTCTTTTCTCCTGCTCTTCTCTTTTCCCTTTATCGTTCTTTACTGGTTTGCGGGTTTTGTTGCTGTAGTTTGTTAAAACTATTTTACATATTTTATTTTACTTTATATTTTAAATTTTATTTTTGTTTTTAATAAAGGTGAAAACATTTTGTGAGGCGAAGCGAAGGAGAGGAGGTGTCCGGGGGAGTCAAAAAATCTCCGGGCGTCGTTTGGGGCAAAAGCGAGCCCGTGTGCCGTGGTACCGCGGGGCGATGCCGTGACTCGGATTCGAACCGAGGTTGCTGCGGCCACAACGCAGAGTACTAACCACTATACGATCACGGCGCGCTACCGGGGCTCCGGGCGAGACGCGCGGCTCGGCGGCTGTTAGCTGAGGCCAGCGGGGCGGGGCCTGTTGCTGCCCTTCTTTCGCTGGTACTGCGGCGGGGCAGTTCCGAGGGAATCTGGGGGGTGGCTCGACCCTGCACAAGCCACGATCCCGGTTCTACTGCCAGTAGCACCGGCGCTGGGGACAGGTGCTGAGCGCCCTTACCGGCACCAGGCTCAAATGCCAACGGCGCCAGCGCCGGCTCGGGCAAAGCCCGCGGCTGGAAGGTCCTGCCCGTGCGGGAGCAACACCAGGAGTATGCCATGCGGGCCATCCGAGCACTGCCAAGGCCCCGGCCGTCCCGCGGAGGTGATGTCTGAGCCATCGCTGATCCACTGACCTCCCTGGCATCCCCTCAGCCCTTTCGCCCTCCCTATGCCAAGCCCGAGCGTGGATGGCAGAGCCCGCACCGACCGGCGCCCGCCGCAGAGCCCGGCTACAAGCGCTCCCTTGGCTGCCACCCGCCCGTCCCGGGCCGCCCAGGGGCTGGCGCCGCAGCTCCGCACCGCCGCGGGCTCAGACTGTTCCCAGACCCTGACTGGGGCAGCCCTTCCTGGGGTGGGGTAGAGGTTGCATTTCTGCTTTCAGTGCCTTCCTCTGAGGCCTCTTTCGCTGGGGCATGAAACTGTCCTGGGCAAACTTCTTTTAGGCAGCATGGTGCCCGGCGTGGTGCCCCACTGGCCTCCCTGCATGCCCTCGTGGCCACCCGGATGTGAGCCCTGGGAGAGGCTGAGGTGCCCTGGCCCCGTGGTGCCCAGCCCAGCCCAGCTCTTTGGACCGAGCTGTTAATCGGTAACTGGGGCGTGGGGCCAGGAGCTCTGTGGTCAGCTGGGCTGGCAGGTGAGTGTGGGAGCCAGTGGGCACCAGGCTGGGGGGAAGATGTGGGGCACAGGGAGGGTGTGAGGCTGTTTGGGGTATGAGAGTGTGAGGCATGAGGACACAGTGGGTGTTAGGGCATGGGGTGTAAGGGCATGAGAGGTATGAGGACTTGGGGTGCAAGGACATAATGACATGGGGCACAAGGACACAGGGAGTGTGAAGGTGTGGGGCACAGGGACATGATGACATGGATCATGAGGATGTGGCGGGGGGGGGTGAAGGTATGGGGCACAGGGATGGGGGGACGTGCTGAGGACACCCACCTGCTGCCCCACTGATGACTGAGGGCCCAGCCCTGAAGGGGAAGGCAGTCACTGAGTCCTCACTGAAGCCAGATGAGCTGCGTGGAAAGGAGTGGCACTGGGGGTGGGCACAGAGGTGAGGTCAGGCCAGGGGTCCTGGAAGGCATTGCCCCTAGAAGAGATGGGGAGAACCAAGAGCCCTGGCAGGGTCCCAGAGCCCTGAGAGGTTCTGGAGGGGTCTCTGAGTACCAGGGGTGCTGTAGAGGTCCAGAAGAGCCCCAGGGGAATGTCTCTGAAATGGGAGTGAGCCTGGGGAGGGGAGGTCCTGAACCCTGCCAGAGTCCTGAGGAGGGGCTCCATGAGCCCTGTGGGACACCAGGCATGCTGGAGGCCCTGGAGGAGGTCTGGGGTCCTAGGTCAGCTGCAAAGGAGTCATGAGCCCAGGGGACACACTTAGGGACAGCAGGCTTCAGTGGTCCCCCTTGGTGGCTCTGCTGGCCTGCGGAGCCCACTGCCAGGAGGCCCCGTGTCAGGGTGGTCCTCTTCAGAGCTCCTTCCCAACACTTGTTTCTCTTGGGGCTGGGTGGCTCCCTCAGCAGACATCAATTGTCACACTGGGAAGCAGTTCATGCCCTGCTGTCTCCACCTCCTCTGTGCAGACCTCTGCGACTCTCCTCTGAAACCAGGACAACTCCTTACTCCCTCTGGCCTCACAGAGAAGAGCTCCTACAGTCAATCACTGCCTCCTCTGCGACCTCCCTGCTCTTCCCTCATCCTTCTCCAGGTAGTGGAGCCAGAGGAGTGTCCAGATGAGACGCTCCAAGTGTTTCTGCATGGCACTGGTTCTGGTTTGGCTGGACAAGTTCCCTCAGCATAAGCCTCCATAGGGACCAGTTTTCCCAGAGCCACAGGAGAGCAGCCCATGGCCCAGGGGCCCTGTGGGATGGTCTCTTGCTGTGCTGGTCAGGAGCTGCTCCAAAGCCCTGCTGCACAGGAGGGCTTGTGGAGACCCAAACCTGGGCTTGGGCCTTTGTCCTTCCCAGACGTGGGCCTCCTTCGTCTCCTCAGCTGCTGTTGGTCTGCCCCAGTGCTGTTTCTCTAGCGCACCAAAACTGTGGCACTGATGGAGATGGAAGCAAACCAGATAACCTTGGAGAGCTTGGAGAAGGGCACAGAGAACCCAGCTTTCAGCCCCACGGTAAGCCAGCCCTTCCCCTCCTCGCCGCTGTCACGGCTGCTCAGCATGCTCCACCTAAGGATCTTTTTCAGGGGGAGGAGAGGCTTGGTGAGGAAGACCACGGTCGGTGTGGTGAGAGCAAGGAGAGGGGCACAGAAGAGGAAGGGCAAGGGCAGCTCTCCTGCTGCAGGTAGGATACGCCCTAGGGGTGCCGGTGCAGGGGATGTGCAGTGGTCAAAGCAGGGCTGCAAGCCTTGGGCCAGCCATTCTCCCAAAGCCAAACCTGATCTGGCAGCAGAGTTGGCTCTTACTGACTGCACAGGGGGGACAGTGCCTGATGGCTCTGTGTGGCCTTGCAGAGTGGCAGCAGCAGGTCTCTGTCCCTGTAGTAGCCACTCAGAGTAAGCCTCCAGCTCAGGCATGGGGGTATGTGGTGGGGTCTGCCCCAGCACAATGGACCAGCTTCTGGGAGTGGGCAGCGCTACCGCACAACCAGACCACCCAACTGCTGCCATAGGTGCCCACATGACCTGTATTAGGAGCAGTGTGGGCAGCAGGACAAAGAAGGTTCTTCTGCCCCTGTACTCAGCACTGCTTAGGCCACCACTTGAGTGCTGTGTCCAGTTCTGGGCTCCTCCATTGCAGAGAGATGTTGAGGTGCTGGAAGGTGTTTGGAGAAGGGCAGCAAGGCTGGGGAGGGGCCTGGAGCACAGCCCTGTGAGGAGAGGCTGAGGGAGCTGGGGGAGTGCAGCCTGCAGCAGAGGAGGCTCAGGGCAGAGCTCACTGCTGCCTGCAGCTGCCTGCAGGGAGGCTGTAGCCAGGTGGGGTTGGGCTCTTCTGCCAGGCAGCCAGCAACAGAACAAGGGGATACAGTCTCAATTTGTGCCAGGGGAGGTCTAGGCTGGATGTTAGGAGGAAGTCGTTGGCAGAGAGAGCAATTGGCATTGGAATGGGCTGCCCAGGGAGGTGGTGGAGTGGCCGTGGCTGGAGGTGTTGAAGCCAAGCCTGGCTGGGGCACTTAGTGCCATAGTCTGGTTGATTGGCCAGGGCTGGGTGCTAGGTTGGGCTGGGTGAGCTTAGAGCTCTCTTCCAACCTGCTTGATTCTATTGTATGATTCTATCATCTGTTGAGTTGGGCTGGGCTGATCTTTGGCCCCCATCTCTTGCTCCTCTCACATCTCTGATGTGTGCCTCTTACCCAGGAGGGCTCTGCAGCCAGTGGCCAAGGCCAAGCGCTTCTGCAAGGCTCATACCAAGATGCTGAGAAGAATCATGCTGGGACTCCTTGGAGTGGGTAAGGAATTTCTGAAAACCTATCTTCACATCCCTTTGGCTGACCGTGTCCCCAGCCTCCAAGCACTGGGCATGGCCACCCACCTGGAGGCTTCCTCCACTCAAACCAGCCCCACTGCCTGCCCCTTCTTACACCACCACTGCTCTCTGTAAGGGCTGCCTGCACTTTGTTGTCCTCCTCTCCTTCTCCATCTACCCAAAGGGTTTGCTGTGCCTCTTCCACCTGCTCCATGTACCCCCAGGCAGCTGAAGTGCTGTCACCAATGAGCCTGGCTGCTGGGGTGGTGCTGAGTCCGCTTCACATGCAGATGGGAGCCTCAAGGGTGCCCAGAGAAGGACATTTGAAGGAAATAAAACCTCATTGTTGGCCCAAATAAGTTATGAATCTGTGATCATAGATTCACACACTGCACTGGGCTCCAAGGGCATCTCACCCAGCCCCTGCATCCAGCAAGGACGCCTCCAGCTGCAGCAGGCTGCACAGGGATGCATCCAGGCTGATCCTCAGTGTCTCCAGTGATGGAGCCTCCAGCACAGCCCTGGGCAGCCTGTGCCAGTGTCTGCCCACCCTCACGCTGCACAGCTTCCTCCTCATACCCAACCTAACTCTGCCCTGCTCCGGTTCCAAACCACTGCCCTCAGCCTGTCCCCACAGGCCCTTCTGAGAAGTCCCTCCCCAGCTCTCCTGCAGATACAGCCCTGGTGTTTCTGACCCACCATGTGCCTCCTCCAGGCTACCTGTGCTACTTTATTGCTGCCTGTTGGCTCAACTTCCAGCGAGCCCTTCCCTTGGTCATCATGACTGCTGTGGTTGCCTTCTTCAGCTTCTGGAGCCTCTTCAAGAAGTTCTGTGGGGCAAAAGTATTGCTGCTGCTCAGGCCTGTTTGGAAATGCTGCCAGAAGTGCTGGCCCTGGCTGAGATGGTGAGTCAGGAAAAGGCAGGGCTGGGGCCCTCTCAGCACCTGGTGCCACCTGCCTATGTGGCCATAGATACCGAAGTGGGCACTGCCCTCGTGCCACTCAGGCACCTCATGAATAATGAGGCAGGGACCAGCCTGGGGACCACGTCAAAGTTACAGGAGAGACATTGTGTTGGCTACTCACAGCCCTCACTCGTGTCCGAGCCTCAGATTTGTTCATCTGCATGGATCTCCTGGTGCTATCTCCCACACCATCAGTTCCTGCCCTTCGTGGGCTCCCCTCCCCATGGGTTCATCCTGTCTGTGACAGTCTGGGATTTCCTTTGCAGGCTCCTGTGGGCAGCTCTCCTGGGGGGTCTGATCGCGTGGCTGGTGTTGGACACCTCCAAACACCCAGAGCAGCTCATCTCATTGGCTGGCTTCTGCTTCCTGGTGCTGTTCCTCTTCGCCTGCTCCAAGCACCACGGTGCAGTAGGTGTTTCAGATGCCCCCCTCACAGGAGTTGCTTCTGCCCCGCTGCCATCCCCTGATGGCCCTTTACTGGAGCTCCCTGGAAGAAGCAGAACCTAGCAGGGCTCCTGGGCAGAGCTGGTCACATCGTGGGGAGATGAACTGGTTGGGTGTATGAAGCCTCAAAGCCACCTCAATGCTCTCCTTCTTGCTGTTCAACCCAGGGCTCCCCAATGGTGCTTCCACCTTGGTTTCTACCATGTCCCTCACAGTGAGTCAGATCCAGGGACCCAGCACCATGCCTGAGCTTCAGGTGCCTATTGGTGCAGGGCGGGCCTGATCCACCCAAAGAGTGCCCTGGATGAGTTAGGCAGAAGCGATTGAAGTGCCCAGGTCGTTGCAGTGCTTTGGTTAACCCCTGCAGCCGCACGCCAAGGGCTGAACAGGCAGCTCTGATCTCCTGGGCTTCAGCAGCAGGAGGTCTCTGGGAAAACCTGACAGGCTCAGCTCCCAGGTCCCACCAGCTCCTCTATCACCAAGCTACATTTGTGGGCTCCTGCGACACTTCCCGTGCTGGTATCTGGTCGCCTTCACCCAGGGCACAGTGACTGCCATCTGCAGCTGTGGAAGGGGAGGAAATCAGGGAGGGAAGGTCCTGTAGGCTTTCCTCATGTCTCAGTCCCTGTTCTGCTCTTGGTCCTCAGGTGTCCTGGAGAGCTGTTTTTTGGGGTCTTGGCTTGGAGTTCTTGTTTGGAATCTTTGTCCTCCGAACAGCCCCTGGCACCCAAGCTTTTCAGTGGCTGGGTGACCAAATCCAGGTACTGCATCTGCCCACCCCATCCATGCTTGCAGCCTCCATTCCTCCCCCTCACCGCGGGATCAGCCCGAATTGCTGAGGGTGGCATGGGACAGAGAAGCTGCTGGGGCTGGGCACTCAGACACTGTTGTTTGGGTCTGGAGAAAAGCCACCAGCTCCTTCCTGTCTTTCTGCAGAGACCTTTCAGTGTGGTCTCCCATGGCTCAGAGACAGCTAACTGGTGTCCCCATCTTAGGTTTCAGAGCCATCGTCTGGGGGCACAGCCCCTGCTAAGCAGCACTGAGGGCTGGGCAAGAGCTAATGGAGCTCTCTATCCTACCATGTACATCCTCCCTTTGCAGTACTTCCTGGGCTACACCACAGCTGGCTCCAGCTTTGTCTTCGGGAACTCGCTCATTGAAGAGGTCTTCGCCTTCCAGGTCAGCCTGGGGCGTGGAGCATGGGGGCAGGGCCTGGCCCCTCCTGGGCTGGCTGCCTTGCTGGGTCCTTGCAGAGCATGGAGCTGATAGCCACAGCTCCACCAGCCCCAGGCTGGGGCTCCTACAGCTTATGCCCACCCTCAGACCTCCTGAGTGCCATGGAGGATTTGCACCCGTTCCTGTCCCTCCTGCCAGCCTGGCCCGGTGCTGTGGCACCCCAACGGCATGGGCTGGCTGTGCAGTACTGCACCAGGCTCAGAGAAGCCTGGGCCCCAGGTGGACTCAGATGTGTTGCTCATCCCTGCTTTAGCTGTGTGCTCTGGTGCCTGCTTGCAGACTCTGCCCATCGTTGTCTTCTTCAGCTGCGTGATGTCCATCCTCTACTACCTGGGTGTCATGCAGTGGATCATTGTCAAGGTGAGGGGTCTCACGTCTGGCTCAGGGGGAGCTGGAGTGGGGAAGAAGCTGTTGGCTCTCTGGCTGTGGCCATCAGCTGAGGGATGTTCCAGCAAGAGGCAGGGTACTGGTTTGGGGTGGTTGGTCCTGCATCAAGGCACAGACCCCCACCCCCCCGCTGCATGTGCTGAGAAAGTCTAACCCTGGGGTGCATGCTGCCTGCTCTGAGGGCATTCCTGAGATCACCTCTGTGCAGCTTCAGGGTCAGAGAGTGCCATGCTGCATGGGCTGGGTGGCAAGGTGCCCGAGGTCCTGGTGACCATAGTGGCCCTGACTTTCCCCAGATCTCCTGGCTGCTTCAAGTTTCCATGGGCACCACTTCCACTGAGACCCTCAGCGTGGCAGGGAACATTTTTGTGGGTCAGGTACCGTGCAGCTCCCCAGCCCTCGCAGCTGAGCCTGGCCCGCAGGAGGAGTCCCCTCCGTGCCCGGGAGGCCGTGCCCAGCTGGAGCCAGCAGGGTGTGTGCCCGGCAGACGGAGGCGCCGCTGCTGGTGAAGCCGTACCTGGCGGACATGACTCGCTCGGAGCTCCACGCGGTGATGGTCGGCGGCTTCTCCACCATCGCGGGCAGCGTCATGGGCGCCTACATATCCTTCGGGGTGAGTCTGCCACCTGCTCCCTGCTGCCCGGCCCGGGCCTGCGGGACCCGCCCTCCGCTGGCAGCGAAGACTCCCACGCTGCCCTTCCATAAACGGGATGAAAGCAGGGCTCCTCCATGCCCAGCCTTGCCCAGAGCCCTGCCAGGGCCGAGGCACAGATGTGGCACGCTGGCTGCCTGTCCTCGCATGGGGAGCAGTGCCAGGCTGGCTGCAGCTCTGGATAACTTAGCCTGGGGGGACCCTCTGGGGAGCTCTGATCCCCCCTCCTGCCCAAACAAGCAGATGGCAGAGCCCAAGGGGATGCTTAGGGACTTGTCCCAGTTGTTGGTGAACATCTTCATGGATGGAGATCTCCCCACACCTCTCTGCTCCACCCCGCAGCTGCCTCGGTCACAGGGAAGAATTTTTTTTCCATATATCCAACTGGAACTCCTCCACTAAGCCTGCTCTGCCTTTGGGCACTATCCTGCTGCCAGAGCTTGTTAAAGCAGCTGCAGCCCCCTCTTCTCCCACCTGCACAAAGCCTGCTCCTCCAGCACTGCCTCAGTGCTCCTGTGCCCCAAGATGCTGGGGATGCCCTCTCTAGTTCCTCATCAACTCAGCCCTGGGCAGGGTGTCCAGATGAGGCCTCATGAGTGTTCTGTAATGGGGATGAAACCTTCCCCTTGACCTGCTGGCTGAGCTCCTGCAATTTAAACATTAATTAGCCTCCTTAAATGAGGAGCCAAGGGTGAAAGGTCACAGAAATGAGATCTTGCAGGGGAGGGGTGAGGCTGGGGGCTTGGTTCTTCATCACTAGGTAGAAGTTCAGGATGTTGCACAACCTATTGCTCTGATACTGATAAAAAGGGACAAGGATCCTCAGGATGAGGTCAAACAGCAGGGCAGATCAGCATCTCTGAGGCTGCCAGTGCTGCAACTCCTGCCAGGGCCACACCTGCATGCCAGGGCCAGCTGAGATGGGAAAAGCAGAGACATTCTCCCCGCTCCGAGTAAATAGGGAGCCCTGAACTGCTCTGGTGCCAGCCATGTGGGGGGATGCCTTGAGGTGGGATGCCGTGGGGCACAGCTTGGCAGGGAGATGCCTAAGCCCAGGGCATGCTGCAGATAGATGCGGCGTCGCTGATCGCAGCTTCAGTGATGGCTGCGCCCTGCGCCCTCGCCATGGCCAAACTCACCTACCCAGAGGTGGAAGAGTCCAAGTTCAAGGGCAAGGAAAGCATCCAGTTCTCCAGTGGGTAAGTCTGCAGAGAGGGTAGGGAAAGCATTCAGCTCTCTGCTGGGTGAGCCTGAGTAGAGGGATGGCAGCATGGGGCTGCCCGCATCCTGCCCAAAAGCAGAAGCTGTGGGGGAAAACTGGGGGCACAAGTGGACACTGGAAGTGGCCTGAGACTGGGAGAGCCTTTGGTGTGCAGACACCAATAGAGCAAGAGCTGTGAGGCCACAGGAGCCCACCAGGGTCTTGCCCCCACAGGGAAGCGCAGAACGTTCTGGAAGCTGCCAGCAATGGGGCTGCTGCCTCGGTGGGGCTGGTGGCCAACATTGCAGCCAACCTCATCGCCTTCCTGGCAGTGCTGGAGTTCATCAATGCTGCCCTGCGCTGGCTTGGGGGGATGGTGGACATCCAGGGGCTTTCCTTCCAGGTAACCCCAAGGGCAGCTCTATGAACTGCCCCCACCCACTCCCACCCTTCTCCATCATCTCAGCAGGCTGCAGAGACCCTTGTTGGGTTCTTGGCAAATGCTGGCAGTGGGTGCTCAGGCCAGGGGCTGTGGGTCAGCTCTGAGCTGCTCCCTGCTGGGATGCTTTTCCCAGGTGATCTGCTCCTACGTCCTCATGCCAGTGGCCTTTCTGATGGGGGCAGACTGGGCAGACTCCCCGCTGGTGGCCGAGCTCCTGGGGATCAAGATCTTCTTGAATGAATTTGTGGCATACCAGCAGCTGGCACAGTACAAGAAGAAGCGGCTGGCAGGGCTGCCCGAGTGGGATGGTGACCACAAGCAGTGGATATCTGTGAGGGGCACTGTGACTCTGCTGGGCACGGGGCAGAGCTGGCATCACCTGAGTGAGGCAGGGGCCATGGCCAAGCAGACGGGTGGTGGGCAGGCAGGCGCGTAGTGGTGCTGAGTGGGGAACACCTTTGGCCACAATTTGGCTGTTCACCACCTGCTGCTGGAGGACATCGTGAATGCCCCTTCCTGTGCGTGCTGCTCCCTGCAAGGACAGCTCATGGTACCACAGGGCTGCCTGTCTCCCAGGCCCAGCCTTGCTCAGGGGCAGGCTGCCTGCCACCTGTGGCCTAAAGGCAGCTGAAAGAGAGAGGCCTGCGGTGGGGACCTCATCTCAGTCGTGTCTGGCTGGGCTGGGAGCTACTGCATGGTGTCCAGCTCCAGGTGCTCTGGGCCAGCAGCTGGCTGGCAGTGACCATCCTGTGCCACTGTGCCCCTTTCAGGAGCGAGCCGAGAGCATTGCCACCTTCGCACTCTGTGGCTTCGCCAACCTCAGCTCCATTGGCATAGTGCTGGGATGCCTGGGTGAGTGTCCCCCATGGCCTGGGTGCCTGGGCACCATTCCGGGGGTATCCTGAGCACAGGGAGCAGAGGCTCAGCAGGGGCAGGAGTTTGCTGCCTTCATTCCTCCAAGTCTGATCTCCACCACCAAACAGATACGGAACTGGTTCTGCATGAGGTGATGGGCATGAGTCTGCACTGCACCCATGGGCAGGAACACATGCATGCCCCACAAACCCAGGTGCCATCCAGCCATGGGCCAAAAAGCAGAGACGCCAGTGCTGAGCGCACTGAGGGCTCTGGTTGATCACCTATGGGTGCTGGGTGGGCATGGCACAGGACAGGCAGATAATGGGCTGCGATCACCATGTCCCTAAGGCTGGGGTGGGCAGGACATCGTGTGGCAGAGCCAGCTGGGTGCCTGGGACATGTGCCAGGCTGGGGAAGCAGCACAGCAAGGATCTGACCACTGGCATCCCTTGCCTGCAGCCTCCCTGGTTCCCCAGCGCAGAGGTGTCATCGCCTCCCTCGTGCTGCGTGCCCTCCTCGCTGGCATCTGCGTCTCCATGCTCAACGCCTGCCTGGCAGGTAGGTCCCTGCCCACCACCAGTGGGGCCAGAAGGACCTGGGGAGGGACAGGCAAAAGGCTGAAGCCTCCTTCAAATGCAGGTGCAGGGCTGGGGACAGCTGGGCCTGTCCTCCCCGTGGCTCTGCCATGGCTGCAAACCCTCCACTCTCCCTTTGTGGCTTTGCCACGAGCTGCCCAGGCCCAAAACCCTGCCTGGGCTCCTCATCCTCACTTGGGGACACGTCAAGGGCAGCTTTTGCAGCACTGCAAGGAGCTCCCTGGGGGCACTGCTGCAGCTGTTTTCGGGGTGACTGCATGGGACCTGCAAGCACAGTGCCAGGTCCAGGACCTGCACTCAAGCACAGCTGAGTGGCACAGATGTAGTAGCAGGCTTCGGGCTCAGGACTTGGAAGCAAGCCCAGAGGATGGGATTTGCATGCATGGTCCTCAAGAGCCCCAACCAGACTTTGTCCCCAAGGTCTCCTTCATGTACCAACGGAAGCAATTGACTGTGCAACCTTCTTCAGCACTGTCAACTTCAGCTCCCCCAGCTACCCCCTGTACACCTGCTGCAAGGAGCTCTTCACCAGGTGGGTGTGAGGGGCCCTAGAGCCATACGGAGCTGCCAGGGGACCCAGGTGATGGGCAGCAGCTTGTCCTGACCATGCTTCTGTCTCCTGCCAGCTCAGTACTGGAAAATGGGACACTGTCCTTCACGGGCCCCTGGGCTGCCCTGGCACAGGGTGTGCTGTACCTGACGCAGTGCTGTGGGCACTACAACCACACCTCCTGCGTGGGGACAGCCTAGAAACATGCCAGAAACTGCCCACTGCAGAGGCAAGGGCCTAGGAGCACCAAGGCCAGGGGGAGACAAGCAGCCCTGGCGCAGCTGTGCTTGATCTCCGCAGCAGGAGTGACAGCAGCAGGCACCCTGCTGCCAGCACTCTCAGGTGCTGGCCCCAGGCACACTTGGGAACTGCTCCCAAATAAAGCCTGTAACTCCCCAGATGTTGCTCTTGCCTACCTTCAGGAGTGGAGGCCAAGATGAAGGTGCCAGGCTCTTTGCAGTGGTACCCAGTGACTGGACAAGCACCAAGGGGTACAAGCTGGAGGCCAGGAGCATTCACCTCAGCACCAGAGAAACTTCTTTGGTGTGAGAGTGCTGGAGGCCTGGGGCAGGCTGCCCAGAGAGGCTGTGGAGTCTCCTGCTCTGGAGGCTTTCAAACCCACCTGGATGTGTTCCTGGGTGGCCCTGCCCTGGCAGGCGTTGGCCTCAGTGATCGCCAGGGCTCCCTTCCACCCCCTGCCATTCTGTGCCACTGGCTGTGCAGGCCACAGCCTGTGTTGCTTTCCTCAGGACAGCCTGGCCCAGCCTCCACTGGGTGCCAGCTTTCAGGTGGGAGCCCAGCCACCCCCTTGTCTGCAGGCTGGGGTGGCAGCCACCACTCACAGATGTTGCCATGCCCACAACACACAGCCCTTGGTGCTGCCACACTCAGTGCCCAATGCCTGCAGGCAGCACACTCCGGGCAGCAGGCCAGGCCTTGCTTTATTGCACTCCAGCAGCCACCTTCTGTACAGCCTTGTCACAATGAGCCTTCTGTCACCACCATGCAGGGTGGCACTACTGGTGCCCAGCACCCTCCTCCAAATCTTTCTTTGCAAGCCTCACTGCCCACTGCCCTGCTCCACTGGCTGCTGAGCAGCTGAGTTGATTGGCACCTGAGAGGCTTTGATGCAACGCAGGTGGCTTTCCTTAGCCATGTGAGCACCACTGCCTGCCCATCACTGCCTAACTGCCAGCTGCCACTGGGCTAGGCAATGTACCAAGCAGGGGCGATGCTAAGCAAGCATGACCAGGTCACGTTGTGGGGCTGGGCAGTGCCTACAGGTTCTGCATGTGGCAAGTGGGCAAGGAGAGTGAAGTCCTGTGGGCTGGACACCCACATGTGCCACAGGAATGCCTGGCATGGAGGAGATGTCATGCTTTTGCCTGCTCCTGGGTGCTCCATATGAGGTAGAGCATCCTTCCTGTGAGGCTAGCTGGCACCCACAACCCTCGACATCCACCCAGAACAGGGCTGGGAGGCTTATCTTGGGTGGCAGGGGAGAGTGGGAGGGCAGGGGGCAAACCCCCACCTTTGTTCAGCTGCCGGTGCCAATGCCAGTGCCCTGGTACAGGCCAGAGCCTCACACAACAGCAGCAGCCCTGCAGCTCACCATGAGGCTCTTTTGCAGCATGTAGCTCAGGGTGTGCCAGGCCAAAGAGGCCACTTGGGCACCACTGGGACTCCCAGCTGTGGCATGGAACACGAGCAGGGCTTGGCACAGTCACTTTACGGTAGGACACAAAGAGGGACAGGAGGTACTGGGAGTCAGGAGGGCACTGCATTATCCCAGTTTGCTGGAGGGCAGCCAGGCAGGGGGACACAGCACCTGCAGAGCCAAGGAAGCAGGTTGCTGGCACTGCCTTAAGGCAGGCAAACAGAGAGAGCTGGGAGAAGGACCTGAACCTGAGTGTGCAGGGACACAGCCCCATGGGCACCACTGCTGCAGCACTGATGGGCAGTGGGAAGGTCCCCACACTGCCCACAGCTGGCAGTCCGTGTGGCCCTGTCAGGCAGTGGGCAGGGGCCCAAGCTGCCCACAGCTGGCAGCTGCCATGGCCCTGGCTGAGGCACTGACACTCGCACACACCACACACTGGGCACACTGCAGGCCAGGAGAGGAGCAGCAGCAGCAGCCACTGCTGGGGTGCCCCTGCCCAGCCAAGCTGCAGACTGCCTCCAGGCTGCTCAGGCTGGGGTCAGAGTGGGGGGTCCCAGCTGCAGCTGCTCTGGCTACTGTGGGGCGCCAGCCCTGCCCCGCTCTCCAGTCCCCAGTTTGGAGCCTGCTGCAGCCTCCCTGGTTTCCGCGGCTTTCCGAGTGGCCTTGGGGCTCACTGCAGCCTTGCGCATGGCATGGGGGCTTGCCGGTCCCTTCTTCTGGAGCTGGGGGCTTGACTGGGCAGACTTCCTGCTCATGGAGGGGCTCCGGGAGCCCTTGGGCTTGGCTGGCTCCAGCATCTTCAGGCCCAGGATGCTGCAGTAGTGGTTACAGCGGTGAGCGGTCACGAACTGCTCCAGCAGCGAGGGGAAGCAGCTTTCCTTCAGCCCCTGGTACCTGCAGCACAGATGGCACAGGTGTGCCACCAGGGCAAGGGGCTGAGGATGTTGCCCAGCTGTGCTCACCACCACAGCCCTTTACCACCTGAGTACTGCAGCTGGTGGCAGCCAAGACCACACCTGCCAGCAGCTCAGTGCCACTCACCCTTTCAGGTTAGTGGCGATCCGCACGTTGGTCACCTTCCAGCCCACTCCTGCAAGGAAAGGGAGGCCAACCAGGCCCTGCTCAAAGGACAGACACTGGCACCAAGGGAACTGGGCTCTGGCACTTGGGGAAGGGGGCAGGATAGCAAGGCTGGGAGCTTTCCTCCTCCTTTCCCAGCCCAGGGGTGGCAGGAGGTCAGGGGAAACTGGCTGGGTGATGCATTTACCTTCCATGTCAGTCACAAGGATGTTTCCATTTGTCCACTGGTAGACCCAGTGCTGAAAGGTGCAGCATTTGAGCACGATCTCAGAGGTGCCTCGTGCCACCAAGCTACCATCTTTCTCGGTGGCACAGTACTGCTGGCAGGGCATGCCCAAGTCCTCCTCCATGGTGGCATAGGGGATGTTATTGGCTGGACGGTAGATAAGGTACAAGGGAAGGATCCTGCGGGGGGGGCACAGTGAGGGGGGGTCATCCCAGCTGCTGAGCTCTGCCCTTTGGGATGTGCCCAGCAGCCCCAGGTTGCCCTGGGACGCTGTGCTGGGCTGCCACACCATGGTACTCACTCAGGCACCGCTCCAAAGCCGGGGGCAGCTCGAGCCTCAGCAGCGAAGATCTTGCAGTACTCACGGCTGGAGTTCTGCACTTTGCATTCCTGAGGGAGCAAACAGAGCACTCAGAGACCTGCCCCAGCCTCTTCCAGCGCTGCCACAAGGAGTGGCATTCCCTGGGACCACTGCCAGTTAATCCATGTCCTGGTGGTCAAAGGACAAGTGGCAGGAATGCTTCCAGGAGCTCTGAAAGAGTTGAAGCCAGGAACAGCAAAGGGCATTGGCAGCCTCCTGGAATGCAAATCAGCCCCTCTGGAGCACTCCCTCCCAAAGGGAAAGGAAATTGGATCCTTGGGGGCACCAAGTGTGGGCAGCAGGGCTGGGGAGGTTCTGCTGCCCCTCTGCTCTGCCCTGCTGAGGCCACCCCTGCAGTGCTGTGTCCAGGGCTGGGCTGCCCAGTTCCAGTGGCAGGGACCTGCTGGAGAGAGGCCAGCAGAGGCTGTGAGGATGCTGAAGGGCCTGGGGCAGCTCTGCTGTGAGGAAAGGCTGAGAGCCCTGGGGCTGGGTAGTGTGGAGAGGAGAAGGCTGAGAGGGACCTGAGCAGTGGCTGTAAATATCTGAGGGCTGGGGGTCAGGAGGAAGGTGCCAGGCTCTGTGTGCTGGTGCCCAGTGACAGCACAAGGAGCAATGAGTGCAAGCTGGAGCCCAGGAGGTTCCACCTGAACAGGAGGAACAACCTGCTTGGTGTGAGGGTGCTGGAGGCCTGGAGCAGGCTGCCCAGAGAGGTTGTGGAGTCTCCTGCTCTGGAGGGACTCCAGCTCCGCTGGATGTGTTGCTGTGTGCCCTGCCCTGGATACCCCTGCCCCGGCGGAGGTTGGACTGGATGATCTCTGGAGATCCCTTCCAACCCCTGCCACTCTGTGATTCTATCAAGTGATGCAGGCAGGGAGCTGCAGACTGTGGCCCAGTGCGCTGATGGGGAGGCTGTCACCTGGATGGTGATGTCGTAGTTCTTCTCCACGAGGCTGTTGTCGTTCTTGGTCCCGAAGGCGATGAAGTTGTGCACCTTGATGACGCAGGTGCGGCCGGACTCGAAGAGCGGCTCCAGGCCATAGATGGCCCTGGCGCGGCAGCCCTTCCGCAGTGGCCCGGCACGCAGCGCGCAGTCCTGGCTCTCCACACGCCCGAACAGCTTGTCCCCCCAGCAGCCCGCCTCAGCCAGCCCCTTGGCGAACACCATGGGCGTCAGCTCGATCTCCTCTCCAACTGCTGGGGGCAAGAGCCAGCGAGGGAGGGCAGCCCGAGGGCCTCCTGCCGCCGCCGCGCAGCCCGCAACAGTGCTGGCGGCTCCCCAGCCCCTGGCCCTTACCTTCCATCTCCTCCCGTGGCACCAGTCCCGACAGCACTGCGAGGGACAGAGCGCAGAGGTGTCAGGAGCCTGCCTCTGCCCGCCCATGGCAGGGGCACCTGAACAGGCAGCGCCCGGCAGGCAGGGGCAGGTGCACCTCGCTGTTTTGCGGTACATGCGGGGCTGCCCCTCTGCAGCCTGGCACCAAACCCTCTCCACGGGCCAGCCCACAGCTGGCACGCCTGCCAGGCTGCCGAGAGCTCCTCACCTTCTGGGGTGAGCAGGAAGTGGGTGGCAGCGGTGCCATGCTCGTTGCTGATCACGCAGCGGAAGGCACCGCAGTCCCCCGGGCGATGCTGCACCACGGCCAAGGCCACCTGGCTCTCATCTCCAGCACTGCAAGAAACCAGGGTAGGGCCTCAGCCCAGGGAGAGCTGCCAGGGGCCCGCGGGACCTCGCACAGGATAGGCACCGTGCTGCCCTTTCAGAGACTGGAAGAGGGCTACCGCAGAAACTGGCCCAAGGGTATCTCAGCTGCTCCCTTGGCACCTCACATTCGCACTCACAGAGATGCCATCTGCAGGCCTGGGGCATCTGCCTAGGACTGGGGTACTGAGTGTGGAGGGGCTGGGGCTGAGCTGGCAGAGCTGCAGCTGGGTGAGGTGGTAGAAGCCAAAGTCCCCAGGGCTGTGCGGCGTCACCTTCATCTGCTCCAGGCGAGGGCAGACACCACTCACTCCCCTGCCTGCAGCCTGCCCCTCTCCAGCAGACTGCCCAAGCACAAGCTCTGCACAAGAATCCAAGGCCTGTTTCTGGCCAGCATGAACCAGCACGGGCATGACAGGCCACAGAGGGAAGATCTGGCACCACCATCCTGAGACCTGCTGTCAGCTGCAAGCCATGGCCACTCCTGGTCCACCTGGCCCAGCTCAGACATCTGCTGCAAAAGGTCGTTTCTCCCCAGCAATGCCTCTTTCTGCCCCTTCATTAGAGAGAGAACTCAAGGGACGCCCAAGGGCATAGGGCAAATCCTCTCCAATCTGGAAGACGCTCCCACACAAGCTGCTGTGGGCTTGGGAATAATCTGCTGTGCACGACATGCCCAAAGGAACATCCAGGGCACAAGGAGCCATCCAGCTGTCCAAGCAGGCTCTCCCTGTGCAAAGGTAGTGCAATGGGACAGAGTGGGCACAGCTGGATCTGCCTTCTCCCTGGCGCTGTTTGCCAGTGGTGGCTGCATGGGAGCACCTGCTTGAGTGCAACCTGCAGGCCCTCCTCACACAGCTGCCACTCTCCCATGTGTCATCTGGGGACCCAGTTTTGCCCTCTATGGAGCTTGTGTTCAACCCATGCTCTGCCAGGGCTCTGCTGCTCAAACTGTCATCCATGGACATCAATGGGGCACACTCAGCAGCAGGTCCCCATCTGGACAATCCCTCCTGCCCTGCACAGTGAGAAGATCAAGGTCACAGTGTACCATGCCATGCAGCAAGCCTTCCATGCAGCCCTGGCAGAGGGCACCTCCACTCCAGGAGGAAGGCAAGGAGCTGAAGCTGAGGTGAGGGCCATGCCTGCAAGCACAGCAACATGCAGCTGGCAGGTTACCTCCTGTGGACTTCTGCTACAGGGCTCTCGTCCTTGTACCACAGCAGCTTGGAATCACTCAGGATGTTGAAGAACTGGCACCACAGTTTCAGGTTTCCCGAGGCGTCGGAAAACTGCTCTGCCCTTATCTTACGAATGACCTGTGGAGCTGGGCACAGGGGCAGAGAGAGCTGTGCTGAGGCCATGCCAGCTGCAGCTCTGGGCACAGGCCAGCTAGCCCTAGCACTGCCATACAGGGCTTTGATGCTAGCACCACCTCTGCAAGCACAGCCTGGTGTAACATGCAGGGCTGGGCAGAAATTGTCCCTCTGTGCTTGGCACCGGTGAGGCCACACCTTGGGTACTGGGTTCAGTTTTGGACCCCACACTTCAAGAAGGACATTGAGGGGCTGAAGCAGGGTCAGAGAAGGCACTGGAGCACAGGGCTGGTGAGGAGTAGCTGAGGGACCTGAGAGTGTTCAGCCTGGAGGAAAGAAGGCTGAAGGGAGACCTTTTGGCTCTCCACAACACCCTGGAAGAAGGTTGGAGCCAGGAGGGGATTGCTCTCTTCTCCCAAGGAGAGGAAATGTCTTCTTATTGGATTGGCCACAAGGAACAGTTTCTTCCTCAAAAGAGTTTTCCAGTCCTGACCCGGGCTGCCCAGGACAGTGGTGGAGTCTCCATCCCTGGAGGGGTTTAAAAGTGGTGGAGATGTGGTCCTGAGGGCCATGGTTTAGTGGTGCCCTGGTAGTGCTAACAACTGGACTTGAAAATCTTAAAAGATCTCTTCCAGCCAAACCAGCTCTGTGATCCTCTCAGTACAACCTTACCAGGAAGACTCAAGAGCTCACTCTGGTGGCATACAAGTGGTACAAAGTCTTTGCTGTAGGGCTGCAGTGCCCAGCAGGACTTGGTCAGAGGCAGTTCAGGAGACCACTGCAGAGTGCTGGAGGGAAGGTTCCTCCAGCAGGGCTTTTCAAAGGCTGCCCTTCCTTCTGCAAGAGTGCTGAGCACTGGGAGGGTACTGTTTGGCTCCCAGAAGCACTTCAGCACCAGGATCATACTTTTAATGAGATGCCACAAGGGATCAACTCAGCATTGCCCGTGGGAGGTGGAAAGGGAGGGTGCACCTTGACAGACACTGGAGACTTGACCAGTGTGAGGTGCGGTGAGAACCAGGACAGAGACCACGAAGGAGGGCTCTGTGCTTCCTTGCGCAGGGCTGTGCAGGCTGTGGGTACAGCCAGTCCCAGCACTGCTGTCTCTTGTGTTCCTCCACCCTCCCTGTGCCAGGACAGTTCTGGTGCCACAGCCAAAAGGCAGTGATGAGCACCCTGCAGGGGCACACGGCTCTGGTGGCCCCAGGTGACTCTCACCTGCCCAGCTGGACAGGCTTCCTTGGAAGGCAGCAAGGAAAGAGGCCTCCTGGGGACCACCTCTGCCCCTACCTTTCAATGGATAATTGGCCTGCTTGGGCTCTGTCGGCTTTGCCTCTGGCTTGGCGTCCTCGGGGACCTGCTGGTCACCACTGCTGTCAGCTGCGGGTTCCTCGTACAGCTTGGGCACCTCCAGCATGTCCATCTTCCTGGTGGGGGCTGCCAGGCACCGCTCTGCGGGCAGGGACACAGCCGGCACCGTGCCCTTTCCAGGGTACCCTGGGGAAGCAGCTGGACTCCCCTCAAGGCTGGGGCCCTGGGGGGCTGCCTGTCCCTCCTGCCCACCCAGCACGGCTTTGGGCAGGAAGATCTTGCGCCGGGCGCCAGATGCCAGCTCTTCTGGCGTGGCACAGGGTAGCGGTGCCACAGAGCCAGTGGGACCCTCCTTAGAGCTCCCCGTGGGCAGAGGGCAGGTGCCGTGGGCAGGCTGCCCGGCTCCCTCTGCTGGCACGCCTCCCACCACTATGGAGGGCACAGGCAGCTGGGGCGGCCCCTCTGCCTCGGCGGCCACCCGGGGCCGTCTCTTCGGCGGCACAGGCCTGGCGGCCAGCAGCTCGGTGTTGGTGCGCAGCTCCCGGTCGATGATGCCGGTGATGCGGCGGGAGGTGCGCGGTGTGAGCTGCAGGCGCTCGGCCGAGCGGAAGAGCTGCTCATCCTGTGCCTTGGCCAGCACCCGCCGCGACGTGCGCGGGCTTAGCCCCGCGATGCCCATCTCCGGCAGCAGGGATGCCTCTGCGCTGGGCTGCTCCTGGGCACCACCCTCAGGCTCCTCTTGCGTGGCATCCCTGCTGCCATCCGACATCTTCAAAAGCAGCAGCAGATAGTTCTTCAAGGAGGAAACGAGGTTCTTGTGCTGCATCTCCTCCTCCAAGGACACCTCCTCAGGTGTCTTGGGGCTAGGCAGGACCAGTGGCACTTGTGGCTGAACCTCAGCACCCCCCTCCGAAGTGTCTGAAGGTGCTGCTGATTCCTGGTGTGGGGCCGTATCTGTTTGCTCCTCTCCTTCCTCCTTCAGAGGTCCTGCAAGCGCTGCTTTGGCACTCTCTTCCCACTGCATGCTGGCTGAGAACTCCTTCTGTGGGGCTGATCCACAAAACTCCTCCTGTGGGGCTGATCCATAAAGCTTCTCATGTGGGGCTGCCCCATCTGCTTTTTTGATGGCTGCTTCTCTGGAGGCAGGAGGCAGGCTCTGGGCTGCAGCTGGGTGCTCTCCTGCTGAGGCCTCCATGCCCGGGGCTGCAGGCGATGCCCCCTGAGCCGCAGTCATCCCCGCTGCAGGGGCAGGAGCTGATTCTTCTTCGGCAAGCTGAACTGAGGCAGGAGCTGACCTTTGGGTCTCCTGATGTCCCAGAGGTGTCCCTCCTGCTTCCCTGTTCACAGCCCCAGGAGAGGGCTCTGCTGCACTGCTTCCCCCTGCCCCTGCGCCGCCATGGCTCCTAGCCAGCTCTGCTCCTGCCTCTTTGCTCTCCCCATTCTTGACTGCTGTCTGATGTCTGATTTGCTCCAGAGGAGTCTTTTCTCCAGGTCCTGGAGGACTCAGTTTCTTTGGCAATGGCTCTTCCTCACCTTGGCTTTTGTCTTTTTGATTTAGCAGTCCTTGTTTTGTCTCTCTGCCCTTAAGAGCATGGGAATGTCCTTCTGTCTGCTTCCTAGAGGGAGGATGCTGCTTGCTGGACTGCACATGGTTTGCAGAAGGTGCCGGTGGCTTTGGTGGCTCCCGGGGTCTCAGCCGAGGATTTGTCCTTCTGGCAGCCCCTGTGGTGTTCTGGCAGACAGGCAGCTCTTTCCTGGGCTCCTCTGACCTGTTAGCCTGCTGCTTGGTCTCTGCAGCTGGCACAGACACTACATGTTGCAGGTCACCAGCAGACTGTCCCCCTGATGCTGAAACCTGGGCACAAAAGAAAATGGACAATCAGCATCGTTTGTCTGCCTGGGTCTGCTCAGGGGCTCTTGTGATCCTTCTGCACTGCCCAACCTCTGCTGCAATCTGAAGTATCAACCTGCAGTCGCTGATACCCAGGATGCCACAGCAGTGGGTGCCTCAGCCCCTGACATGCTGCACAGAATGGTTTTCTCATCAGCTCCAACTCTTCAGTGCCTCGGCTGTGCACAGGCAGGAGATATGCCTCTAGAACCCTCTCAAGAATCAGAGTCCTTTGGATGGAGAAGCCCGTTCAGATCCTAACTCTGCCAAGGCTGGGGCTAAATCATCATCCTCATCACCACAACTCAGCCTCCTGGAAACACCTCCAGGGATGGGCATTCAGCCACACGCAGGGGCAGCCTATGCCAGAGCCTGAGAGCACTTTGAGTAAAAGTGTTTCTTCTAATGTCCAATCTAACCCTCCCCTGGCACAATTCCAGGCCAGTTCCTCTCCTAGGCAGCAGAGCCCAACCCCAGCTCACTGCAGCCTCCTCTCAGGGAGCTGTAGAGAGCAATGAGCTCTGCCCTCAGCCTCCTCTTCTCCACACCAATCCCCCAGCTTCCTCAGCTGCTCCTCTCTAGCTCTGTTCTTCAGACCCTGCCCCAGCTTCGTTGCCTTCCTCTGGACCTGCTCCACCTTCTTGGAGTGAGGGACCCAAAACTGAACCCAGCATTCAGATTGTAGCTTCAGCAGTGCCCAGCACAGGGCCTGCCTTGCTCAAGTTGGCCACAATTCAGTGTCCTCTGACATGAAGCCTTCCCAAGGAGCTCAGGGTTCCCCTTTTCACCAGCTGTTGCCAAGATCTTGTATCATTTCCTTCTTCTTTTTTAAGCTCCATGCTTCCCCTCTGCTGTATCTGCATCTCCTCTGAGACAGGGCCATGGGCATGTCACACACTGCCTCCATGAAGCTGCCCCTGCTGCTACCTGCACTGCTCCCACCACCCAAAGTCTTGCCCATGGTCACAGTGGCCTAGGGGGATTTGGAAGCTCTCCAGAGAATGAGACTCCACAGCCTCTCTGGACAACCTGCTCCAGGCCTCCAGGACCCTCACACCAAAGCAGTTCCTCCTGCTCAGATGAAGCCTTCTAGCTTCCAGTTTGTGCCCAGTGCTCCTTGTCCTGGCATTGGGCACCACTGACAAGAGCCCAGCCCCATCCTCTTGCTCCCCACCCTTTAGCTCTTGCTGAGCATTGCTTAGATCCCCTCTGGGGCTGCTCTCCTGCAGGCTCTCAGCCTCAGGGCTCTCAGCCTTTGCTCCTCACAGAGCTGCTCCAGGCCCTCAGCAGCTTTGCAGCCTCCTCTGGACTCTGCAGCTGTTCCCTGTCCCTCTTGAACTCGATACTCCAGATGTGGCCTGACTAGAGCAGAGCAGACTGGGAGAACCTCCCTTGACCAGAGTCTTCTGACTGCACCCCAGGAGACCATTGGTGTTGTTAGCCATGAGGGCACCTTGCTAAAGCAGCCCAGTGCCCAAGGGGTCTGGAGATGGACCAGGGTTGGTGGTTCACGATGAAGGCACAATGGTGGTGGTCAGTGGGGACCTGTGTTGGGAGAATTTTGGCTATCATTGGTGCACTGACACAAGGTCAGCCAGAAAAGCTCTCTGGGGGCTCCTCAGAAAAGCCTCTGTCCTTAGCTGCAGAAGACTCGGAGCAGGACACGGCAAAGAAAAGCAACCAGGTCACCACAGCTGGGCAGCAGCCATCACCACGGACACCCTGTGCCCTCTCTGCCCTGCTGCACGAGGATCTTCAGAGCCTGGCTGCAGGTCTGGCTCTTTGCAAGGCTTAAATCCAGCTCAAAGGAGAAGTCCTGAGCCTGACGCACAGGTAGGTGCCAAGGTCTGGAAGAGCGCTGCTGCCACCCTGCCTGCTTTAAAACAAAGGCTAAAGGAGAAAAACAAGCAACTGTGGTCCTGGGCAGGGAAAATACCCTCGGGTGTCCTGGGGAGGGAAATCATCCTCAGGTGTCCCGGGGAGGGATAACATCCTCAAAATGGGAGTCAGCTCTGAAGGTCTTTACAATAACTTATTTAGCCACACAAAAGCCTGAGCGCTTAGCCCAACATCAGCAGCTGCTGAAGCATTCGAATGCAAATCAAAGCATCCCCCGCTCAAAGGCACACCGCAGACAAGCTGCAGCTTCCCCACCGAGAAGATTTTTGAAGAGGAAGAGCTCTTGATGCATGTCAAAGGCTCGTGAATGACAGCCTGAGCCTGGCTGCTCTGCACCAACACTTCCCACCCTCCCTAAGAGCAAGGGGAGGAGAAAAGGGTGAGCAGAGAGGGAGAAAACAAAGGGCAGAGAGGGGCAGAAAACAAATTGCTCTGCCCTGTCCAGCACTGTGTGATGCTGGGGGGCAGGTTAGGGGTGGGCTCAGCACACTGCACTCTGTGAGTGAGGTCCCCTGCCAGTGAGTGAGGCTCCTGCCTATGGCTGAAGAACTCCAGAAGAGAAAAGGCTTTTCTGTCACTGCAGCACCTGGCAGCCCCACGTCCTGTGTCACAGAATCGCAGAACAGGCTGGGCTGGAAGGGACCTCAAAGATCAGCCAGCTCCAACTCCTGCCACCGGCAGGGACACCTCCCACCAGCCCAGGCTGCTCAAAGCACTCCTAGAATGAGTTGGCTTGGAAGGGACCTTGAAGATCACTTGGCTTTGCCTGAGGCAGGGGGCTTGGAACTAGATGATCTTCAAGGTCCCTTCGGGCTTGGAACCAGATGATCTTCAACTCTCTCAGCCCGGATGTTCTCACAGAATGCCAGAGGCTGCAGGGGACACCAAAGGATTACTGAGTCCAACTCCTCTGCCAGACCAGGATCACCCAGGGCAGGGGACACAGGAGTACATCCAGGGGAGCCTTGAAGGAGACTCCACAATCTCTCTGTGCAGCCTGCTCCAGGCCTCCAGCACCCTCACACCAAAGAATTTTCTCCTCACGTTCAGCTGGAAGCTCTTGGGCTCCACTTTGTACCCATGTTCCTTGTCTTGTCACTGTGCACATAGTGCTTGGCACCTTCCTCCTGACCCCTATCCCTCATATTTACAGACACTGCTCAGGTCCCTCTCAGCCTTCTCCTCTCCACACTACCCAGCCCCACGGCTCTCAGCAGGGGTCATGCAAGAAGAAAAGGAGCCCTGGCAGCCCCTGCAAAGTGCTTCAGGTTAGGTGGCAAAAATAGAAGTTGACTAAAAGATGTGGTGATGAAGGTCAGGAGCAGGTGCTGTGTCCTGGCACTGCACTGCCACCACAATGAGTCTTCCACAGATTTTCCACCAGGGAAGAGCCCAAAAGCAGCCTGGATGTGAGCTACTGTATTGCTCCTGCACTGTAAACAAGCCCCGGGGCCCTGCCCCAGCTCCTAGCTCCCTACACCTGGCAGGATGTGCCCTTCTGCGTGGGGGCTCCTTCAGCCTGGGCTGGAGCTGAGGCTCAGCCGCGGCACTGATGTCACCACTGTCACATCCACCCCTCACTATAAATAGGCACTGAGCTGCCAGCTCCACTGATTTGGAAACCTTTCCCATGAGGCCAGGCTGCTGCTAACCCAGCAGAGCTCAGGCTGTGCCCCAGCCCAGCAGGGACCAGCTGCTGTGTGCAGGGCCCTGGCTGCAGCTCTCCTCACCACTGCAGGCTGCGGCATGGGGTGGAAGCCTGGGCACACCAAGCCCTTGCTCCTGGGTGCTTTTGCAAGTGGAGGCTTAGGAACCCTCAACAGCAGATCCTGTGAGGTACACACAGCACCCAGGGCTGGTGCCACAGCCACAGAATCGATCACAGAATGGCTCAGGGTGGAAGTGACCTCAAGCCCCTGCCCCAAGCCCCTGCCATGGGCAGGGACACCTCTCAGCTAGACTTGGCTGCTCTAGGCCTCATCCAGCCACACAGGCTGAAGGTTTGCTCAGTCCAGTCTCTGTGCTGTGGGACCACACAGAGGATGGAATAATCACAGAATCACACAACATACCTAGCAGGAAGAACCCTCCAGGCTCGGCCAGTCCCAGCCCCCACCCAGCACTGCAGGGGCACCACTGAACCTGGCCCTAAGTGCCAGCTCACAGCAGCTGAACACCTCCGGGGGCTGCAACACTGCCCTGGGCAGCCTGTGCCAGCGTCTGAGAACCCTTCCAGTGCAGAAACACTTCCTGAGCTGCAGCCTGAGCCTCCCCTGGGGCAGCTTGGAGCCATTCCCTCTGCCCTGTCCCTTGGCACCAAGCAGCAGAGGCTGCTCCCTGCTCACTGCCACCTCCCTGCAGGGAGCTCTGCCCTCAGGCTCCTCTGCTCCACCTGCACACCCCCAGCTCCCCGAGCCCCTCCTCACCCCCAGCTGCACCAGGCCCTTCTCCAGCCTCAGTGCCCTGCTCTGGACCTGCTCCAGCTCCTCAATGTCCTTCCTGCAGTGAGGGGCCCAGAGCTGAACACAGCACTTGAAGTGTGGCCTCCCCAGAAGGAAAAGGCATCCTAGAAGAGCATCAGGACCTTGCCTGGTTGTGTAGGGACACGTCAGGAAGGCCAAGGCACAGCTGAACTGAACTTGGCAAGAATGTAACAAGGAATAAGAAAAACAAGAAGGGTTCTGCAGGTCCCTGAAGCAGCAAAGGAAGGGCGAAGAAAGTCCCTTGAGGAGCAGCAGTGGGGAACTAGGAAGAGAGCAGGAGAAGGCTGAGGTTCTCCACAGCTTTCTGGCAACCCTCTGCTCATGGCTCTCGTAGTGAGGGCCCAGAGGATGAGGACCAGGGAGACAAAGTCCTCCCACGGTAAGTGCAGACAGCGGGGAGTGAGCACATGAGCAACATGGAGACAAGTCCATGGGACCTGAGGACATGGCTCTGGGCAATCTGCTCTAGTTGGGGATGTCCCTGCTGACTGCGCAGGGGCTTGGACTGGATGACCTTTGGAGGTCCCTTCCCACCCAGACCATTCTGTGATTCTGTACATCCCAGAGCCCTGGGGCAGGTAGCTGATAGAGCTACCAAGCCACTCTCCATGATACCCAAAAATCCCTGGCAGCCAGCTGCAGGAAACATTGCACCCAGTGTTAACCTCACCTCTGACCTGCCAGCCTCACCTCCCTGCCTGGGCAGATCACAGAGCTGCCATCCTAAGGCACATGGAGGGCAGGGAGGTGACTCAAGACAGCCAGCAGGGCTTTACTGAGGGCAAATCCTGCCTGACCTACCTGGTAGCCTTCTACAAGGGAGTGACTCTGAAGTGAACAACAGACAACCTCTGGGTGTGATCTGTCTGGACTGCTGCAAGGCCTTTGCCACAGTCCCCACAACATCCTGCTGGCCAAGTTGGAGAGATGTGGATTTGCTGGGTGCACTGTTCAGTGGGTAGGGAATTGGCTGGATGGTGGCATCCAGCCAATCGGTCCTCAATGGCTCCAAGCCCAGCTGGAGAGCAGTGAGCAGTGGTGTCCCTCAAGGCTTTGTGCTGGGACCAGCACTGTTTAATGTTTTGTTTGCTGTAGACAGTGGGATGAGGCACCAGCAGCAGTGTGAGGGAGACCTCACCTGCAGCACTGCATCAAGCTCTGGAGCCCTCAGCACAGGAAAGACATAGAGCTGATGGAGAGGGGCCAGAGAAGGCTGTGAAGATGATCAGGGGGTTGGAGCAGCTCTGCTATGGGACAGGCTGAGGGAGCTGGGGATGTTCAGCCTGGAGGTGAGAAGGCTCCAGGCAGACCTCAGGGCTGCCTGACAGTGCCTGCAGGGGCTGCAAGCAGGCTGCAGAGGGACTGTGTCCAAAGGCCTGCAGGGACAGCAGCAGGGGCAATGGTTTGAAATGAGAGCAGAGCAGATTGAGAGTGGATGTGAGGAACAAGTTCTGCAGCAGGAGGCTGCTGGAACACTGCAGCAGGCTGCCCAGGGCGGTGGCTGAGGCCCTATGCCTGGAGATGTTCAAGGTGAGTCTGTACAAGGCTCTGGGCAAGCTGCTCTGGTGGAGGATGTCCCTGCTGGGTGCGGGGCTGGGCTGGATGAGCTTTGGAGGTCCCTTCTGACCCAGCCCATTCTATGGCTCTGTGACTCCACCCAGGCTGCTCTGCCCTAGTTACCTCTGCACTGTTGGCTCTGTTTGCCTCTGGCTCGTGCCCGCGGCGCTGGCCTCTGTGTCCCCGGGGTGGCACAGGTGCTGCCTGCACCACGTCTGAGGTTGGTGCCACGTCCTCTGGCTGCCCGCTGGCTGCCACAGGCTGCAGGACAGGCTCGGTCGCAGTCTCTTCCCTGGCTGCCTCCTCCTGCTGCTGCCCTGCCGCCGCCTGCCCTTGCTTATCAAGGAACATCTCCCTCAAGGAGAAGCGCAGGGCACCCTTGCCCGCACTGCCCTGCCCTGCCGCCTGCCCGGGCTCCTTGACCTTTGTGCCGCTCTCCACTTCTGGGTCGCTGCCTGCCCTCAGCCTGGCACTTCTGCGGGAGGCGCCTGGAGGGGCAAACCTGGGGTTGGGCACGGGGGGAGCCCTCTCCCTCCCGCTGTCTTCTTGCACTGAAGCTTCCTGCTGCGCTGCTGGAGCAGCCTCCACCTTCTTCTTCTTCTTAGCTGCAGAGTCCTTGGCTGCAGGCTGGGCGGCCAAGCCCTCCACCGTCTCGTACATGTACTTGAGGAAGCTGTGCCCGCTCTCCTCCACGCTCTCCAGAGAGGCGTCTCCGTTGGCAGTCACCTCTGCCTCCAGAGGTGCCACCAGCTTGCTCGCAAAGCCTGTCCTCAGGCGGCCTGGCTGCTCCTTCAGCTCAGCCATGTCCTCCTGCAGCCTGGACTCGGAATCAGCCACGTGCACCTTCGCTGCCTCCTCCTTCTCCCAGGCAGAGGCTCCCAACCGGGTGCTCAGGTCCCGGTCCAGCCTCCGCTTCCTCTGCAGCCGATCGGGGCTCATCCCCTGCAGCCTCTCCACCTCCACATTCTCTTTCCCTCGCTTCTTGCCCTCTTCTATCTCTCGCAGCTTTTCTTCTGCCTTCCTCTTGATTTTGTCAAACCATCTCTGGTGGATTCTGAACTCTGTCATGGTGCCCACCTCCAGCACACCAGAGCAGGACACTATGCCTTTGGTGTTTCTTGCTGAGGCCTGATAAATGCCTGCATCTTCTTCTTGGCACCTGGAAACCAAAAGCTCTGTGTGAGACCTGCCCAGCCTCCCCTGGCACGGCTGCTGGGCGCACAGCACCCACACTCTGTCACTTCTGCTTCTAGAAGGGCCAGGACCAGAGAATTATGGAATGGCCCAAGTTAGAAAGGACCTCAGACACCATCTACTCTAACTCCCCTGCCAGGGGCACGGACACCTCCCACCAGCCCAGGTTGCTCAAGGCACTTCTAGAATGAGTTGGGTTGGAAGTGACCTTGAAGATCATCTAGTTCCAGGCCTTCTGCAATGGGCAAAGCCATGGGCTTGGAACTAGATGATCTTCAATTTTCCATCAGCCCCAGTTGCTCAAGGCTTCATCCAACCTGGCCTTCAGCACCTCCAGGGAGGGGGCATCCACAGCCTCCCTCGGCAACCTGTGCCAGTGTCTCCCCACTCTCAAGGATTTCCTCCTCATCTCCAGTGATGGATCTCACACTGCTGAGATCGGGATGAAATGAAGGGAAAGGGACAGCAGGGGACATGGCTGTGGCGAGTAGATGAGTGCTGGCAGACAGCTCGTCCCTCACTAAGTGCCACCCGTGTCCAGCCTCTCCACTCACTTGTAGAGCTGCAGAGTGTGGCGGTTGCCGTGGCGGAAGATCTGGTACTTGGGCAGGCCGCAGTAGCGATCCATCTCCTCATCGTCCTTGTACCACGTCACCTCCGGCTGTGGGTACCCTGCAGGGACACAGAATGGCTGGGACCTCCACAGGGCATCCAGTCCAACCCCGCACCCAGCAGGGACATCCTCCACCAGAGCAGCTTGCCCAGAGCCCTGTCCAGCCTCACCTTGAACGTCTCCAGGCATAGGGCCTCAGCCACCGCCCTGGGCAGCCTGCTGCAGTGTTCCAGCAGCCTCCTGCTGCAGAACTTGTTCCTCACATCCACTCTCAATCTGCTCTGCTCTCATTTCAAACCATTGCCCCTGCTGCTGTCCCTGCAGGCCTTTGGGCACAGTCCCTCTGCAGCCTGCTTGCAGCCCCTGCAGACACTGTCAGGCAGCCCTGAAGTCTGCCTGGAGCCTTCTCTCCTCCAGGCTGAACACCCCCAGCTCCCTCAGCCTGTCCTCACAGCAGAGCTGCTCCAGCCTCTCATAATTTCCATGTCCCTCTTCTGGACCTCTCTCTCAAGTCCATGCCCTTCCTGTGCTGAGGGTTCCAGGAACACACCAAACCTGCTCCTGGGAACAAGGTACCCCTCGGTTTCCCTGGCAGCAGGGAGCTCTGGGCTGCCTGCGGCCCCAGGGTGACGCAGCAGTGGCAGCATTGTTGAGTGGAAACCTGAAGGCTTATCTGAGGCTTTTATCACTCCTGGGCACAGAGCTATTTTTGAGAAGAAAATCCCAGCACCTCATTCCTGAGCAGAGGGAAGGGATCACACGACTGGCTCCTGGGAGCACTCTGCCACTGGATCAGAGGAGGCTGCTTCTGGGCAGGCTGTGCTTAGAAAGCAGGCACTGGCCTGGCTGCCCAGCTCCAGCCTCTTGCTGCTGCCCGTAAGCTGATCCTAAAGTTTCCATCAAACAGGAACAACCTTGATTGCATCACAGCCAGCTCGGTGTCCTACAAATGTCACTTGACAACAGATGTCACCTGCCTTTTCAGTCCAATGACATCATGATGCGTGTGACTGGCTGGTGAGCGGCACTGGGCACGGTGCCATCTTCCCTGAGCCCTGTGAGAGCCCCACACGGACCAGTGGGAGCACAGCCCTCATCTCCCACCCACAGCAGCTCGGGCCCACAGCAGCCTTCAGAGGCAAACTGCCCCAGCCTTCAGGCAGCCTCGGTTCTGGGGCTTCACATGGAGCTCCTGGCACAGCCAAGCTGACCCTAAGGGCATGGGAAAGAAGGTTCAGTGATCATCACTGAAGTCCATACACCCAACAGTTGTTTGAGGCCCCAAGGCAAATAACCAAAGCTTACCTCCTGCACATCCCCTGCTGCCTTCCCCTGCTGCTGAAGTCAGCTTCAGCACACTGCTCACTTCCACCAGTCCCCAGAGGTCAACCCATGAGCCACCATCACCCCACAAATGCAGCAGAGGGTCAGCTTTCATGGACATCCCTGGCTCGGGGCCAGCAAGGGCTCTCCAGGAATATCCACTGATGGCTCTGAAGCAGAGAGAGGGCAGGACAGGGCACTACCTACCCCTCTCCTGGGTACTTTCCAGCTGCCAGCCCACAGGTATCAGGGCTGACCAGGTCTGTTTGAATCTCCAGAGTGCACCAGCACTATCTCCTCCTGGAAGTAGCCAGAGACACTGGCAGCCTGTAGCCACATCTGAGCCCAGCTTACACTGCTCCTGGGAAGGACCCACAGCAGGAGCAAAGGAGCAGCAGTAAAGACTGCTTGGCAGGATCCTCTCTGGGCCTGGCCTTTGCCCAGAGAAGCAACAGAGCCACATCTCCTTGTGCACTGCACCCCCACACTCTGCTCTTCTGGTGCCCTGCCTGACCCCAGCCTGGGCTGCTGGAGCTCTCCAGTGTCCTCTGAACCCACTGAAATCAGTCAGGGTTGGGGGGCAAAGCCTCAGAAGTTTTCCTTTTCTGCTCTCCCCCATGAATGGCAGCCAGCCCCACAGCCTCCACACTGTGGGTTCCTTTCTGCACTGCCCCTGCCACCATCCTCATTGCCCCCACACCTCTTGCACCCTTTGCTCCCCCTTAGCAGCTCTGGGCTTCTGCTGGTTAGTTCCTCCTTACTCTTCTGTAGGATGCCAAGTCATGATTTCCTCCTGAAGCCCTTCCTGTAAGGCCCTTCCCATCCTCTGCTTTGGTCCTGTCTCACCCTGAGCTGCTCTTTGCTGTGGCTCTGCCTGTCCAAACTGGTTTCTAGAAGTGCAAAGCCCTCACACAGAATCACGGAATGTAGGGGTCAGAAGGGACCTCCAGAGATCACTGACTCCAGCCCCCCTGCCAGAGCAGAATCACCCAGGGCAGGTCACACAGGAACACACCTAGGGGGGTTTAGGAAGGCTCCCAGAGCAGACAGGGCTGGAGGTGGCTCTGGTGATGGCTGTGGCTGACTCTAATGAGCTCTAGTCCACTAATTGGAGGAGGCCACGAATCCCAGTGATGAGATCAACAGATATCAACGCTGCTGCTTGCATCTGCCATAAATGCCAGCTGATGACTTACTTGGCAGCAGGCACCTGGGATGCAGAAGCCTTTGGTGGCTCCTTTCTGTGCCAGGGCTGAGGAACATCCTAGGAGTTTTCATTCACAGCTCGCACTGTGCCCGGAGCTTTGTCCTGCAGGCAGGCTCTGCAGAAGCCCCCCATGTTCCCAGGCAGATTGTCCTCAGGCCTCTAGAGCAGCAGGCACAGCAGCTGGCTCTGGGCACTGCCTCCGTGCCCCCTGCCTGCCACCCCACACCGTGACCCTGCCGTGCCCTTGCCACTGATTCCCATTCAGCTGGCAGCTGCCAGGCAGCATCGTGGCCCTGCCTCAGCCCGGACTCCTCTCACCTGCAGCACTCTTGTCCTGCTCCCTGCCAGTGCAGACAAGAAGGGCCTGGCTTCTGCCAGCTCGCTGCAGGCGAAGGGAGCCACCGGGCCCCAGCTCCCCCGCAGCAGCAGCGGCCCCAGTGGCTCCCCAGGGGCTGCAGCCAGAGCCGGGCAGGAGTTGCAGCGATGCCTGCGCAGAAGGAGGCTCCCCAGTGTGCCTGTACTCTGCTGCGGAGGGCAGCAGCTGCTGACACTGCAGACACCCCCCAGGCTGCCAGGCACACCAGCTCTATCACCCCACAGCACTCGTGGATGAGCCAGCTGCCACTGCCTTCTGCGCTCAGAGCTCAAAGCACCCAAAGCAGTGCAGCCAGAGAGGGAGAGAGGGCATCCTGCCCCTCCACTCTGCTCAGACTTCATCTGCACTGCTGTGTCCAGCTGGGGCCCTCGACACAAAAGCGACAAGGACCTGATGGAGTGGGTCCAGAGGAGGTCATGGAGATGATGAAAGGCTGGAGAAGCTCCCCTGTGGGAACAGGCTGGGAGAGTTGGGGCTGTTCAGCCTGGAGAAAAGAAGGCTCCAGAGACACCTCAGAGCAGCCTTCCAGTACTAGAAGGGGACCTACAGGAAGGCTGGGGATGGTCTGTCAGCACTCGTGGAAGCCTCCTTGTTTACACGGTTTGGGCAGGTTGAAATCCATAAAGCCAGGAAGGACGAGGTCTTGCTGTGACTTCTGCATCACAAACTGGAGCTACTGAAAGGTCACCACAGCACTGAGGGCTTCTCAGGCTTTAACAGCTTTGGGAGAAGGAATGTCTGACCTGGTCAGCTCCAAGGCAAACAACTGCCTCGCCCACAGCAGTCCCCTGGCTCCTGCTGTGCTGCCCACCCTGCTGGAGCAATGCTGGGCTGGAAGCGGTGCAGCACAGACCTGCCCTGCTCCCAGGAGCACCAGCACCGTGGGGCACCGACTGCTGGACCTACTGCAGGCTTTGGGAGGGTCAGTAGACCAAAGCAGAGCTGCTCCAGCCTTGGGATCACCTCTGTGCCCTCCTCTGGCCTCACCGCAGCAGCTCTGTCCCTTCTTGTGCTGGGGGACAGCAGCACTGGAGGCAGGACTGGAGGTGAAGTCTGAGCAGAGCAGAGCCAAGGGGCTCAATCCCCTCTGCTGCCCTGCTGCCCACACTGCTCTGGCTGCAGCCCAGCACTTGGCTGCCTGCTGGGCTGCAGGAGGGCACTGCTGGCTCCTGGGGAGCTGCTCAGCACCCAGCACCCCCAAGGCTCTTTCTTCAGGGCTGCTCTCACCTCACCGCACCCAGCCTGGACTTGTGCCTGGGCTTGGCCTGACCCAGCTGCAGGACCTTGCCCTCCGACTTGTTGAATCTCCTGCAGCTGGCACTGGCCACTTCTGAAGCCTGTCAAGACCCTTCTGGATTCCATCCCTGCCTTTCAGTGAGTCCATGGCACCACACAGCTTGGCACCACCAGAAAACCTGTTGAGAGTGTCTCAATGCCACTGCCCATGTCTGTGACAGAGATATTAAAGGTACTGGACCCAGGGCAGACCTCTGTGGAACTCCACTTGTCACTGATCTCCACCTGGACATGGAGCCACTGATCACAGATCTCTGACTGCAACCATGTGGCCACGTCCTTATCCTCCCAAGAGCCCCAAACCCTCTCACTGGGAAGGAGCTGCCCAGGGCAGTTGGTACAGAGAAGCAAGGTGTGCCCTGCTCTGTGAGGAGCTGTGACTAGAAAGCTTCTTGTTGCTTTCTCCACTGCTCTCAGAGAACAAAGGATGGACTCATTTTGTCTGAAAAAAGAAAACAGGTCACAACTGATGCAGGAGTTGACCCAAAACAATCAAATCAGACATGGCAGGGACACTACCAGCAGGCAGAACCAGGCAAAAGGGGGTTTGTGCAGCCAACCAGGAGCATCAGGAAGTTTGCCTCTGCCTGCACCATGCAGCACACTCTGGAGATTGCCTCTTCCAACACTGGTGTCTGGCTGCCTGCCTGGGACATGGCCAGCAGGTCCCTGCTGCTCTCCAGCAGCGCTCATTATGGCCAAGAAGCAGCAAAAAGAGGTTGGCATGAAGCTGGGGAAGATTTAGCTTAGTGAGAGGAGCCAGATCTAAGCACTTCAAAAGCGGCAAGAAACCACAGGATGGAAGGGGCTGGGAGGGACCTCCAGGGATCATTCAGTGCCAGAGCAGGAGCACCCCAGGGCAGGGCATACAGTAGCACAGCCAGATGGGTTTGGAATCCCTCCAGAGCAGGAGGCTCCACAACCTCTCTGGGCAGCCTGCTCCAAGCCTCCAGCACTCTCCCAGGGACAAAGCTCTCCCTGCTGTTCCTGCAGCACCTCCTCTGCTCCAGCTGGCACCCAGTGGCCCTTGTGCTGCCCTTGGCCAGCCCTGAGCAGAGCCTGGCTGGGTCCCTGCATGTCTTTAGCACAGCACTGAGGGCAGCACTGAGGGCAGCCCTCAGGCTCCTCTGCTGCCAGTTCATAGCTCCAGCTCACTCAGCTTGGCCTCACAGGAGATGTTCACTGCCTGCAGCAGCTTTGGCTCTGGGCTGGGCTCTCTCTCTGAGGTCCTTCTTGAGCTGAGGGGCCCAGAACTGGACACAGTATTCCAGATGTGGCCTCAGCATGGCAGAGCAGAGGGGCAGGTCCAGACCTTCTAACCACAGCCCTTGTAATGCACCCCAGGGTGCTATTGGCCATTGGCCACAAGAGCACACTGCTGGCTCATGGGCATCCTCCTGGCCACCAGGAGGACCACCAGGTTCCTTTCCCCAGAGCTGCTCTCCAGCAGGTGCTCTCCAGCCTACACTCTCTATATGCCCTACCTATATCCCTTGTCCAGGCCTGCCACTGGCTCAGCCTGAGCTGCCAGGTTGTGCCTTTGCCTCCTCACAACCCCTCCAGAAATCCCAGGCAGTCAGAGCTGGAGGCCCTCGCCGGGCAGGGCTGCTGAGGTGCAGCCCTGTCAGCAACTGCCGTGGAGCTGCCCTGGTGGCAGGGCAGGGGTGCCAGGCTGCAGCCCCTTACCTGTCACTATGCAGGTGAACTTGGCATCAGCGTCTTCGGACACCGCGCGCGACTGGATGGTGGTCTCAAAGAGGGGCTGGGTCTCCTCGGTCAGCTGGGAGATGATGGCACAGAAGGTGCTCCTGGAAGAGCCAAGAAGCATTTCTTAGAGATCCAAGCACCACGAGGGTCAAAGGCTCCACTTCCTACCTGCTAGCCCAAGCCTGTGGTGCCCTCCTTGCTGTGAGCGGCCTCCTGCCCTCCCACCTTTGCTAACCCTGGGGATGCTCACAAGGCCCAGTCCTGGGCAGGGCATGGGACTGGTCTGGCACTCCTAAGGTGGCTGTCAATGCAGTATCCTCTGACAGATGTCCCCTTTGGCCTAGCCTTGGTGGCTACCAGGATAAGGAACATCAAGAGCCGTTTCAGTCCTTGATTACAGCAGAACAAGAGAAAATGGCCTCAAGCTGTGCCTGGTTCAGGTTGGCCATGAGGAACAACTTCTCCTCTGAAAGGGTTGTCAAGGCCTGGCCCAGGCTGCCCAAGGCAGTGGTGGAGTCCCCATCACTGGGGGATTTCAAAGCCGTGGAGCTGCGGTGCTGAGAGCCACAGGTTAGTGGTGCCCTGGCAGTGCTGGGTTTATGTTGGACTTGGGGATCTTAAAGGCCTCTGCCAACCAAAAGGATTCTGTGGTTCTCCCGGCAAACTTGCTCAGCCAGCAGGCTCCAGGGGAGACCCTGCCAGTGTCAGCTTCCCTCTGCCAGCACTGCTCCAGCAGTGGTGTGCTGGGCGTTGGTGTTTTACTGCATGAGCAATTTCAGCCTCCCAAAGGCAGCCCTCTCAGGGGGCTCTGAATGAAGAAAAGCTGCCTGATGCTCATGGAAGGAGCCCTCCACCCTGGCTTGAGGCTTTCTGAGCTCAGGGCGTAGGTGTGAGGCTGGCATCCATTCCCTGCTGAACCTCCTGTGTGGGCACTCACATTGTGTACACCCCATGGGACCAGACTGGGACACCCCCAACAGCCAGGAGCTGCCCAAAGATGCCACCTTTGGAGCTCAGAGCTGGGCCTTTCAGTCCCCAACCACACGAGCACTGCTCAGTGACAGCAACAGATCGCTGCCAGCCCTGCTGCAGAGAGGCCTGGGAAGAGTTGGGCTTTCTGAACAGAAGGAACTGAGTCTTCAGGTAGGAGCTCTGGGGCTTGTGGAAGGGAAGAATCTCTCTACCTTTGCCCTCTGCAGTTAAAACACAGCACATTTATACGTGGGGAGAGCAGGACCCTCAGGCCTCAAGGGCAAGGATCTCAGGACAGCCAGCAACTCTGGCAGCCCTGGTTGTGCAATTCCAGCAGTGAAAGGCATTCCTCAAACGAGTGATTGGCTCCGGGGTGAGACACGCAAAAGGTGGGACAAAACCCCAGCCTGCTCCTGCCCTGAACCAGAGGCTGACAGCACAGCGGTGAGGGCTGCAGGAGGACCCTGGCCTCCCAAGCAGTCCTCGGCTGGCAGGCAAGCAGGGTGCTGCTGCTGCTCTGCCTGCCGAGGAAGCAGAGAAAACCAAAGGGAACCTCGCCTCTGGCACCACCCAGCAGAGTTAGCTGCACTGGTAGGGACTGACCTGCACGGCTGAAGGTGCCAGCAGAGCCCCAGCCACAGCAGCTGCTTGTTCCATCCACCCAGCAAACTTACCTGGAGGCTGCGGCACAAGCATTTCCCCTCTGGCGTCATGCTAGAGTGGGGCTGGGACAGGCCCAGGGAGGTGAACCCCTGGGTACAAACAACCAGGATGCAGTGGGAGTCTCAGCCAGCTCCCAGGCACTCTGAGCTGTGTAAGGACATGGCAGAGGGGCAGGCAGAGCTGCTGCAGACTGGGTTCATCTGCTGAAAGAGGGCTGCAAGCACTGCCTGCACCCCGGCACACAGGAGTGGGGTACACAGCAGGTGCCACAGCTCAGACTCCTCTGGAGATCAGTGGGCCCCAGGCCCTGACAAGCAGCTCTTAACACAACTACAGGGCCAGGAGAGGGCTGAGGGGGCAAACAGCTGTTTCAAACCAGAGAAACTTCTCCATACTCCAACCCTAGGAGGCAAAACTCCCACTCCCAAAGAGCAAGGCAGACAATCCAGTACCAAGGCAGTTACTGGTGGGGGCTTGATGCCCCCTTTGATACAGACCCCCAGCCCTAAACCAGTAAATGCCTTTTGGATCCACATCAAGAACTTCCCAAGCATCAAAGAACATTTCATACTTCAGCAGGAGAGCAAACAGATCAGCATCTTAAAACACACCCAGGTGATGCACACACACACAGTGACACTTGGGACCAAGTTTAATCCCAGTGCCAGGCCACCAGGCTCGGCAGGTGGCACCAGGAGTAAGGTTGGTCCCACTCGGTGCAAACCCCAAAGGCTACTGAATGGTTTGGGAATGCTGGGGAGGCTTTTCAGGCTCTGCAGGGACAGCAGGGGAGCATTGCCCAGAGGCCCCCCTGTCGGGAAGCCCTGGCAGGTCTATGCCACCTCTCCAAACCCCAGGGTGTTTGACGTGTAAGGTTCAGAGACTGAAGCAGTGGGGGGCTCTCAGGTGTCTCCACCAGCTGCCACAGCCTCATCCAGTTCCAATCGCTCTCTAAACCAGGCATTACTGGCATTCCAGAAATCCAGTACAAAGGGGCAGACTCTCTCCCCTGCCGCAGCAGCAGCCCTCCAGCCCAGGCAGGACCCTGTGATTCAGTAGCCTTTCACATCAGGGGGACTTCCATGCAGAAGCAGCCTGCAGAAAAAGGGGAGCTGAGGAGCCAGAAGCTGCAGCCCGAGTCTGCCATCCTCGATTTTTGGGTGAGCAGTCCCACAGCTCCAAGGCTGCTCCTGCAGCAAACTGGTACTGCCAGCCGATTTTCAGAGCAGGCAAAGTGCAGCCCTGCAAGGCAGGGTCGGAATGGATGAGGATCTTCACAAGGCACAGGGTGGCAGGGGGAGCAAAACCCCTCTGTGTGCTGTGAAAGCCTCGGGGCAGGCTCCCCAGACGCTGAGTGCCTCCGTATGGAAGCCTCCCTTTCACATCAGAAGTGGCTCAACACCCACCCTTGGGCTAAGGACGAGAAATGTTCCTTGCGCCCTAACACAGAGCTGAGCACCACTGTGCTGTCCGTAGTGCCAGCAGGGGTTAGGCACCAACCGTGCACGACCAGGCTATTAGCATCACCTCAGCTCTGTCTCTAAGGGGTTAGTACCAAGGCAGGACAGGTTAGTCAGGTGCAGTCAGGTCCAGCCAAGTGATTTGGTCAGAGCAGTTTTAATGCAATGTAGTTTTTTACCTTCCTAAGCTGGAGGGAGAGAATCTGCTGCTTGATAAGCTAAGCAAAAAACAGCATAAAGACCATTAAAGAGAGCAGGGTGGAGAGGAACTGAAACAGGACAGAGAGGCATTAATGATCAGCTGGGTGGCAGAGGGCACAGCTCCTGTTATAAGAAGGTGCAGCTGCCTTGCCCAGGCTGCTGCCAGCACCAGCCAGCCACGCTGCCTGCTGAAACCATCAGGCTGTTCAGGAATGAAATGGTCGTTACCCAGAGCCCCAGGTTAGAGCCCCTTGAGAACCCTGGCCAGGGAAGTTTCCGAGGAGCAGCACCTGAGCCTTCCATGCACCACCTGAAGCACTGGGCTCAAAGCAGGCAAATCCACCCCGGGAGATGCTGGGCCAGGGCACAACTCCAGGCTGGCTGAGGAATGGCTGAGAGCAGCCTGAAGGAGAAGGCCTTGGGGGTGTCAGTTGGTGCCAAAGTGCCCAGCAGCCAGCACTGCTCCCAGCCCAGAGCCAGCTGTGTGCTGGCTGCAGCCAGAGCAGGGAGAGCAGCAGCACAGGGAGGGGATTCTGCCCCTCTGCTCTGCTCAGCCCTCACCTGAGCACTGCCTGCGGCTCTGGGGCCCCAGCACAAGAGGGACCTGGAGCTGCTGGAGAGGGTCCAGAGGAGGCCATGGAGATACTGAGAGGGCTGGAGAAGCTCTGCTGTGGGGACAGGGTGGCAGAGCTGGGGCTGCTCAGGTTGTAGAATAGGAGGCTGCAGGGAAACCTTAGAGTAGGCTTGCAGCAGCTGAAGGGCTCCAGGCAATCCCACACCACCTTCAGGGCAATCGAAGGCTCAAACTAAGGAGGTAGCAGCTGGTCATCAGTTAGCTTAGTGCCCAGGGAGGTGGCTGAGGCCACAACCCTGGAGATATTCAAGGTCAGGTTCAAGAAGGCTCTGCACATGCTCTAGTGGAGGAGGTCCCTGCTGAGTGCAGGGGTTGGACTGGGTGCTCTTTGGAGGTCCTTTCCAACCCAGCCCATTCTGTGGTTCTACCTTGGCCACGGCTGTGCAACACCCTTGGCACACAGCCAAGCAGCACCGATGCCACTCTAGGCTGTGAGGAGTCAGCCTCACAGCAGAGCTGCTCGGCCTCCTGCCGAAAGGCCCCAAGGATCACCCAACGCTGAGTGCTGCAGAGGAGAGCACAAGGGTACAAGAGCTGCTTCCCCAGGGCTCCCACCCAAACCACTGCAGCCAGGCTCTGTGCCAATCCCAGGGGCACAGAACTCAGCAGAACTTCAGGGCTTGCCCTGAAAACAACCACACAGAGTCTCTGAAAACTGCTCCTGCCAACCACAGAGCACAACCACAGAGCCTGGAGAAGGATCCACGGGGATCTCAGAGCTGCTGTCAGTGCCTGAAGGGATCCTGCAGGAACGCTCCAGAGACAGCCAAGGGGGAATGGTTTGGAACTGAGGCAGAGCAGGGCTGGACTGGAGCTGAGGAAGAAGTTCTGCAGTGTGAGGGTGGTGAGAGCCTGGCACAGGCTGCCCAGGGAGGCTGTGGCTGCCTCCTGCCTGGGGGTGTTCAAGGCTGAGCTGGATGAGGCCTTGGGCAGCCAAGTCTAAGTGAGAGGTGTCCCTGGGCATGCAGGGGGTTGGGGTAGATGATCTCTGAGGTTCCTTCCAAGCTAAACCGTTCTGTGTTTCCACCTGTGGAGCAGAGCCCCCAGGCCAAGCAGTGGAAGTTCTCAGCTTGCAGCTTCACTCAGGCAGCTTTAGGTTCACGTTGCAGAGCTCACAGCACCCCACAGGGCTCCACCAGCTCCTCTCCATCAGCTCAGGAGAGCAACGACAGCAGAGGTTCACTTGAACCAAGGACTTAGAGCAGCCTTAACCCACCAGACGGGGCTGGCTCTTGCCCTCCTGGCAGCAGCTTCACCCTCTCCACCCCCAGCCACACGATCCTGATCCCTCCCCAGTGCCAAGTGCTGCTCAGGCAGCCAGAGGATGAGCGGATCTGAGGTTATCCGGCTGGAAAAGTCACACAGCAGCCACAGCACGCTGCAGAGCAGCACCTGATCCATCCTGCATGCTGACCTTGTGCAGGCGCCAGTGGAATGTGGCCTTTCCAGCTGAGTGCCACCACCTGGGCACCCCTCTGTGCCCCAAGTCCCCTGCAGCACTCAGGGCATGCCCCTGCACTACCTGTGACTGCCCTGCCCCCTCGTCCTCATCACTCCCAGCTGTCCCGACAGCTTGGAGAGCTCAAGTTGCACCTCCAGCTGCTCTCACCCTGCCCTGGCTCCCCAGGGCAAGCAACTTCCTCCTCCACAGCCTTCCCAAGCATGACCTCCAACAGGGAGTCCAGGGGCAGCGGCAGCCACCTTGTGCTCCAGGCTGTTCCCAGGCAGCTCTGTCTATCTGGAAACACAACTCCTGAACTTCAACTGTCTCAATGCTTCTTAATGAGTCAAACGGAATCTGCCCACTGCTGCAAAGGAAACATGTTCTGTTAGGCTCCGGGAACGCTAAGGAGCTGAGCTCTGCCCGAGGAGGCAGCAGGCAGGACCCTGGAAGGTTTGCTGGAGAAGGGCAGGACAGGCAGCAGTGGGAGGACTTAATCATGCTGCTCTTGCACAAGACAAATGGGAAGGTGTCTGCGGTGGGACATAAAGCAAATCACCCAAACAGCAAGCATCAGCCAAGGGGGAGCTGTGCCACAAACCCCTGTGCTCAGCACTGCGATCAGGGCAGCCTCAGGGCTGCCTCCCGCACCCCAGTGCTGAGACACAGCCTGGCCCTCAGGGGGCTGGGGGCACACAGATCCACCTTACTGAAATTTAGCCTCAATCTGCTCAGGAGCTTCTCACAGGAGAACTTTAAGCCGGCAGTGAGCAAAGTTCGATCCCGAGTGCTTGAGTGGGCCCAGCCCTGCTGGCATTTCACCACCTTCACACAGCCAGCAAACCCACCCCTGCAAGCACCTCAGCAAGACACAGCAACCCTGCCCTGGTCCTCCTGGGACTGAGCTGTGTCCTCAGCTTCCCAGACACTCATTAGCTCACAGGCTGCAGGACTCTGCTGAACAGCAGCAGCAGCGACTCCCCCAGAGCAAGCCTGAGGCCATGTCATTTGCTGGGTGAAGGCAAACGCCTGCCCGAGCCTGAGGAACACCTCTGAGCTGGAGGAATCAAAGTCTAAAGGGGGGAAATCCCCAGCACAAATCCAGCTGGGTGAGGAGTGGCTGAGAGCAGCCTGAAAGAGAAGGCCTTGGGGGTGTCAGTTGGTGCCAAAGTGGCCAGCAGCCAGCACTGCTCCCAGCCCAGAGTCAGCTGTGTGCTGGCTGCAGCCAGAGCAGGGAGAGCAGCAGCACAGGGAGGGGATTCTGCCCCTCTGCTCTGCTCAGCCCTCACCCGCAGCACTGCCTGCGGCTCTGGGGCCCCAGCACAAGAGGGACCTGGAGCTGCTGGAGAGGGGCCAGAGGAGGCCAAGGACGTGATCAGGGGCTGGAGAAGCTCTGCTGTGGGGACAGGCTGGCAGAGTTGAGGCTGCTCAGCCTGGAGAAGGCTGCAGGGAGAGCTCAGAGCAGCCTTGCAGTAGCTGAAGGAGAGCTGCAGGCTGGGCAGGGATTGTTCAGAAGGGGCTGTGGGGACAGGCTGAGGGCAACGGTTTGGAACTGGAGCAGGGCACAGTTAGGTTGGGCATTGGGAGGAAGCTGTGCAGAGTGAGGGTGGGCAGACACTGGCGTCCCTCCCAATCCAGTGCAAGCTGTGACTGAGTTCTACCTCTCTGCTTGGTACTTTCCCCAGCCTCAGTCCTTTGCATTGCTGTTTCTCAGATACTTTCAAACCCCTTTGGACATTCATCATCCTCTGAAGGGCTCTGCCCTTCAGCTCCTCTCTCTTCCCCAGCAGTGCAGACATCTGCCTCATTTTTCATGCACTTGCCACACTTCAGTCCTGCTGCCAGGGCAGGAGGCACAACTGTCAACACCACTCACTCCTTTTTAATTACTAAAAAATACCGCTCAGGTTGATGGCCCAGACTGGGACATCACCCCCCGAGCTCTGGAAAGGTCTCTGTCTGAAACACAGACAGAAACCCCACAGCTTTTTGAACCCTCCCAAGCAATCACTGCAGGAAATTCTCCTTCTTCTCCAATGCTTCTCCTTGAGATGAAGAAATCAATCTCCTGCCAGCTCATGCCCTCAGATGGAAGCCGACAAGAGCTCAGACCTCGAAATGGGCTTCACAGTGGCTCCACCCTCACATGGAGATGAGGGAATATTCTTTCCTGCAGGAGTGGTCAGAGGTTGGCAGAGGTTGCTAAGGGATGTAGTGGAGTCCCCATGCCTGGAGGTGTTCCATATCCATGTGGCCATGGCACTTGTGGCCATGGTTTGGTGCCCATGGTGGTGCTCAGCAGCTGCTGTTGGACTGGGTGGGCTGGGAGGGCTCTTCCAGCCCAAACAGTTCTAAGGTTCTATGCACAAGTGCCTAGAGTTGAGCTGCTTGAGCTGCAGCAGTCACTGAGACACTTCAGTGCTCCTCCACAGCACCACACAAGCTGTGCAGTACAGCAGGCGAAGAGCAGAACCTGCCAGGGGCAGCCCAGCTGAGGGCTCCAAGGTCTGCTCTGTCAGAGACAGCATTAACAGCATGGCAGAACCACGAAATGATGAGTCACAGACTGCTCAGGGTTGGAAGGGACCTTAAAGATCACTGAGCTCCAACCCCCTGCCCTGGGCAGGGACACCTCCCACTAGTCCAGGTTGCTCAAAGCCACAAGAGCTGCTGAAAAGAGCCCCCTGAGGATCAGGCAACCTTTCCATGGCAGGCCAGGCCAGAGGGGTGGCCACGGGAAGCCCCAGCGATGCTCCATCTCGCTGGCACTCCAACTCCTGACACTGTTGAGTCTGGTTTGCACCTGCAGACTTCAAAGGATAAGATTCCACATGGATCTCTCTACCCCCAAGGTTAATCTCCTCCAGACAAACACAATCCACTTGAGTGTCTTCTCAGCTTGAAGCAGCAAAATGTTTGTACCACATCACACAGCCTGGGCTGCAGCGAAGGCAGCATGGCCAGAGATGGAGAGAGGGGATCCTGCCTCCTCTGCTCTGCTCTGCTCTGGGGAGACCTCACCTGCAGGGCTGCATTCAGCTCTGGAGCTCTCAGCACAGGAAGGACATGGAGAGGAGCCAGAGGAGGCATGGAAATGATTGAGGGCTTGGAGCAGCTCTGCTGTGAGGACAGGCTGAGGGAGCTGGGGGTGTTCAGCCTGGAGAAGTCTCCAGGCAGACCTCAGAGCTGCCTGACAGGGGCTCCAAGCAGGCTGCAGAGGGACTGTGCCCAAAGGCCTGCAGGGACAGCAGCAGGGGCAGTGGTTTGAAATGAGAGCAGAGCAGATTGAGAGTGGATGTGAGGAACAAGTTCTGCAGCAGGAGGCTGCTGGAACACTGCAGCAGGTTGCCCAGGGAGAGAGTTGAGGCCCTATGCCTGGAGACGTTCAAGGTGAGGCTGAACAGGGCTGTGAGCAACCTGCTCTGGTGGAGGATGTCCCTGCTGGGTGCGGGAGTTGGGCTGGATGCCCTGTGGAAGTCCCTTCCAACCCAAACCGTTCTGTGACTGTGATTCCACAGCTGAGTGAAGTTTTCCCACATATATATTTAAGGCTCCTCTCCTGCCATGTGTCCTGCTCCTTATCTAGGCCCTGAAGCAGAGGCAGGAGGCGGTTGTTTCCCAGCTCACAGCAGTGGTTATCAGGCTCTCACGACAAGGCAGCTGTGAGTGCCGCGGAGCTGCAGGGAACACCTTGGATGGAGTCTGTGCCCGTCAAGGTCACAGAACAAAGCCATGCGGGAGCTGCAGACAGTGCTTGTGCTTGCTGCGGTGACCGAGTGGAGATGAGCAGGAACTGCCTGCAACAGTTCAGAGCTGGAGTTCACCGACAGAGAAGGTAGAAGGTGATAAACCAAGATACAGGCTCCTGGATCAGCCTCTGCCGTGCTCTGAGAGGGGCTCAGAGCTGTATGTTTGAACTCGGAATGATCACAGAATCCTAGAGTGTGTTGGGCTGGAAGGGACTCCTGTGCCAGTCTCTCCCCACCCTCACCACCAAGACTTTCTTCTTCATCTCCCCTCTTCTTTCCCATCTCAGTCTCCCCTCTCCCAGCTCAAAGCCATTGTCCCTCAGTCTGGCACTCACAGCCCTTCTCCAAAGTCTCTCCCCAGCTCTCCTGGAGCCCTTCAGCTGCTGCAAAGCTGCTCCGAGGTCTCCCTGCAGCCTTCTCCTCTCCAGGCTGAACAGCCCCAACCCTCCCAGCCTGTTCCCACAGCAGAGGCACTCCTGCCCCTGATCACCTTGAACAAGTGTGAGTCTTAGCTGCTGTGAGGTCACAGCAGTAGGGACAAGACCCCCTCTCTGTCCTAGAGATTCCACAGACCAGCCTTGACTCTTGCCCTACCAGTAGGCACTGGATGTTTCTCCTTCCAGAGCTTGGGACACTTCCACCCAACAAAGCCAATGGACTGAACTCCCCCGGGTACCACAGGGGAGTTCTGGGGATTTGCACCACTTGCTGACAACAGTAAGATCTCAGAAGAGGTTGCAGAGGACCTTCTCTGCCCTAGGCAAGCTCACCATGCTTTCCAGGAAACAAGCCCTCCTGGGCTCTCAGCTCACTCTATTTTAGTAACAGATCCTTTACCTTCATCTGAGACCATGTGTGGGGCAAGGACTGCAGGAGCAGGCATGGTTGCCAGCCAGACAAGGCAGCCTGCAGTGCTCCACTGCCATGACAGCAAGAGAGAGCCCAGAAGCAGAGCAGAGGCAATGAATGTCACTGCACTCCAGAAACAGCCACCTATGGTGAAGCTGGCACAGCAGCAAGGTAGTTAAGCAAGGAGGCAATGCTGTAATGAGGCCAAGGAGAAGACAGCTGCAGAGACAAAGAGGTGCAGAACACAGAAGTGCAGGATGGCAGGGGCTGGGACCTCCAGAGCTCACCCAGACCAACCCCCCTGCCAAGGCAGGGTCACCCAGAGCAGGTCACAGAGAAACACATCTGGGTGGGTTTGGAATGCCTCCAGAGATGGAGGCTCCAGCACCTCTCTGGGCAGCCTGCTCCAGGCCTCCAGCACCCTTCAATTACAGAAGCTCCTCCTCATGTTCAGAGAGAACTTCTGATGTTCCAGTCTGTGCCCACTGCCCCTCGGCCTGTCCCTGGGCACCACTGAACAAAGCCTGATCCTACCTTGCTGACAGTCACCCCTGAAGTGTTGATGAGCACTGATCAGGTCCCCCTCAGGCTGTTTCTCTCCAGACCAAGCAGCCCCAACCCTCTCAGCTCACAGAGAGCTGAGGCCTCACAGAGCTGCTCCAGTGCCCTCAGTACCTCTGCAGCCCTGTCCACCTCCAAGGAGTTTGCCGAGGACTCAGATGAAGTTTGCAGATAAAAATGCACCTCCCTGCACAAGACTTCTCCATCACCCAGAGGACACCTGCAGAGCAGCCTGCAGCCACGGCCGAGGCGTGCAGCCAGGGCAGTGCCCGGGCAGGCTGGCAGCTCCTGCGCCCCACTGGTGCAGCTCACAGGGCAGTGCTCTGTGACCGGGGCCTGCGAAGCACAACCACCCAACACCTCCCACCGAAGAGCAAAGGTCTAGGGGCAGGCCAGGCCTCAGCAGCAGCTGCTGCTGGCTGTGCCCTAGCTCAGCATAGTCACTGTCCTGCGGCGCCGAGCTGCTGCCCACGGGCAAGGACCTGCCCAGTAAATGCCACAGAACCATGCACTGGACTGGGCTGGAAGGGACCTCAAAGCTCATCCAGCTCCAACCCCCTGCCAGGGCCAGGGACACCTCCCACCAGCACAGGTTGCTCAAGGCCTCATCCAGCCTGGCCCTGAACACCTCCAGGCAGGGGGCAGCCACAGCCTCCCTGGGCAGACTGTGCCAGTCTCTCCCCACCCTCACTCTCAACAGTTTCTTCTTCCTCACCACTCTCAGTCTCCCAGCTCAAAGCCATTGTCCCTTGGCCTGGCACTCCCAGCCTTTGCCAAAAGTCCCTCCCCAGCTCTCCTGCAGCCCTTCAGCTACTGCAAGGCTGCTCTGAGCTCTCCCTGCAGCCTTCTCTTCTCCAGGCTGATCAACCCCAGCTCCCTCAGCCTGGCCCCACAGCAGAGCTTCTCCAGCCCCTGATCACCTCCATGGCCTCCTCTGGACCCTCTCCAGCAGCTCCAGGTCCCTCTTGTGCTGGGGCCCCAGAGCCACAGGCAGTGCTGCAGGTGAGGGCTGAGCAGAGCAGAGGGGCAGAATCCCCTCCCTGTGCTGCTGCTCTCCCTGCTCTGGCTGCAGCCAGCACACAGCTGCCTCTGGGCTGGGAGCAGTGCTGGCTGCTGGGCACTTTGGCACCAACTGACACCCCCAAGGCCTTCCCTTCCAGGCTGCCCTCAGCCATTCCTCACCCAGCTGGATTTCTAGCTTTGGTGTGCTTTCATGAAGCCACTGCCATGTCTGCGACCACCCCTCCCATGTCACTGCACTTTCTGCTGCCTTAAGGATGAGCGAGGAGAGCAGAGCAGAGCCTCAGTGAAGCTCACCCCACTGATAGACAGGCAGAGAAGCCTGGGGAAAAAAAAATTTCTTCAGCTGCAAATTTGCAGTTTTGCTTTCTAGCCACCAGGGCAACCTTCCTCCACAGCCCTGTGGCTGCAGCATCTGTCTCACAGCTTTGTTAGCACCAAGCCCATCAAATCCAATGTCCTGAGTTCAAGAGAACTGCTGCCTATTACCTGCTCCTGGAGGTATGCAACCCAGCTTGCTCGTCGAGTTCTCCCAGGCAAGCTCTCCAGATGTTCCTGGGCTTAAACTCATCACTGCTTTCTGAAGGCCTTCCTGCCACACCATCCTCCCTGGAGGCGTTCAAGGCCAGGCTGGACAAGGCCTTGAGCAACCTGGGCTAGTGGGATGTGCCCCTGCCTATGGAACTGGATGGTCTTTAAGATCCCTTCCAACCCAACCCATTCTGTGATTCCATGAATCACAGACAAGGAGGCAGTGCTCACATCCCAGCTCAAGCCCTCAGAAGCTGCAGGTGCTCTCAAGGCTGTGCAGGCAGATGAGACATTCCTGTTGCTCCTCCCTATCTCATTAGAGAAACTCGAAGGTGTCATGAGCAGAGGGAAAGGTCAGTTCTGCTCTTTGGAGGGGATCTGTTCCCTTCTGCCATTGCAACAGAAGGGACAGCTACTGAAGGCAACAGGCAAAATGAAACGACCTTGACACAGGCTTTGACCAGCACAGAGTCACAGACTGGCAGGGGCTGGAAGGCACTTCCAGAGATCATCCAGCCCAACCCCCCTGCCCCCCACTCAGGACAGGGCACAAAGAAGCACATCCAGATGGGTTTGGAAATCTCTCCAGAGGAGACTCCACAACCTCTCTGGGCAGCCTGCTCCAGGCCTCCAGCACCCTCCCAGGGACAAAGCTCTCCCTCCTGTTCCTGTGGCACCTCCTCTGCTCCAGCTGGCACCCGGTGCCCCTTGTGCTGCCCTTGGCCAGCCCTGAGCAGAGCCTGGCTGGGCCCCTGCACACCTTTAGCACAGCTCCGAGGGCAGCCCTCAGGCTCCTCTGCTGCCAGCTGCCAGCCCCAGCTGCCTCAGCCTGGCCTCACAGGAGAAGTTCACTGCCTGCAGCAGCTTTGGCTCTGGGCTGGGCTCTCTGTAGCACTTCCCTGAGCTGCTTCTTGTGCTGAGGGGCCCAGAACTGGACACAGTATTCCAGATGTGACCTCAGCAGGGCAGAGGGGCAGGAGAACCTCTCTGGACCTTCTAACCACAGGCCTTCTAATGCACCCCAGGGTGCCCCTGGCCTTCTTGGCCACCAAGTACAGCAGTGGGTCAGAGAAGGGACTGGGCCAGCTGTGGAGATCAAGTGCTTTGCTGATCTAAATGTGGCACCAGTGCCCCTTTGCCTGCAAGGCATTAGGCTCCCATGGGTGGGACTCAGGGTGCACCTACCCAGCCTGACAAGCTCAAGGTGCTCAAGCCTCAGCGCTTTGCAGACAGAGCCTGGATTCAGCTTGCCTGACCTGCAGCATGGAGCCAGCCAGAGGAGCCCAGGCTCGCCCCAGGCAGTCTGCATTGCTCTGGGCCCTCCTCAGCAGCCTGGAGGAAAGTTTGGGGAGCTGGGGAAACTGGCTGTGAGCACTGCAGGGGTTGCATGCAGTGCTGGAGAACTCTCCTGCATGGTTAAACTGACTGAAGCTGCAACTTGAACACACTCAGGGGGAATAAAGGTCAAGCTACAGGCAATTAAACACCTCAGCACCTCTCCTCCTGCAGTCCGCAGAATGGCCTCAAATGACTCAATCCTGTGACTCCATGAGGGGGGCTAGAACAGGCCAAGGGGCAATGGCTTGCAGCTGAGGTAGAGCAGGGTTAGACTGGAGCTGAGGACAAAGTTCTGCTGTAGGAGAGTGATGAGAATCTGGCACAGGCCGCCCAGGGAGGCTGTGGCTGCCTCCTGCCTGGGGGTGCTCAAGGCCAGGCTGGGTGAGACCTTGGCCAGTTGAGTCTTGGTAAGAAGTGTCCCTAGGCATGGTGGTGAGGTTGGAGCAGATGAGCTCTGAGGTCCCATCCAACCTGAGCCATTCTGTGATTTGCTTTACATGGTGTGGTCGGAGGTCACAGGTGGGTTGTGGGTACTGTGTGGGCATTTGGTGGCACTGAAGATGCCCCCAGCATGGGAAGGATGTCGAACTGCTGGAGAAGGTCCAGAGGAGGCCATGGCAGTGATCAGATGGCTGGAGAAGCTCTGCTGTAGGGACAGGCTGGAAGAGTTGTGGCTGTTTAGCCTGGAGAGAAGACTGCAGGGAGTCCTCAGAGCAGCCTTGCAGTAGTTAAAGGGGCTCCAGGAGAGCTGGGGAGGGACTTGTGCCAAGGGTCAGGAGTGTCAAGCCGAGGGACAATGGCTTTGAGCTGGGAGAGGGGAGACTGAGAGTGGGGAGAAGGAAGAAACTGTTGAGAGTGCAGGTGAGGAGACTGGCAGAGGCTGCCCAGGGAGGCTGTGGCTGCCCCCTGCCTAGAGGTGTTCAAGGCCAGGCTGGATGAGACCTTGAGCAACCTGTGCTGGTGGGAGGTGTCCCTGCCTATGGCAGGGGGCTGGGACTGGATGAGCTTTGAGGTCCTTTCCAACCCAACCCCTTCTGTGAATCCATGAAAGGTGCCACAGGATCTGTTCTGCAAGTAGACTGCAATCAGGTCACAAGCTGTGATACAGGCACACAGGAGCTGAGTTCAGGAAACTTCCCTTTAGCATTACCCCAGTTTCACACCTGCCTTCCACACAGCACTTTTTAGATCTCTTGGTGCTGTGTTTATTTTTACCAATCTCTGGCTCTTTGAGGCATCAACACTCCAGACGCTGGCGATGGATTATTTATAAACCATCAAGAGGGAAAAGGCAGGCTCGCTTCAAGAGCTCCAGACTGCAGAGCATTCCTCCTGCATTCAAAGTGATGTAGAGGCTTTATCTGAACCCCCAGCACAGCCACTGACACCTCTGCCTGCGCTGGCTCTGCGCCGGGGCGCTCTGACAGCGTGAGTGCCGTGCCTGCTGCTGTGCGAGCACGGCCCCGCTGCGGCACAGCCCCCTCCGGCCCAGGAATGCTGTCCCCATCACCGCCCAGCCTGTGTCCGCGTTGTAGCAATGTCTCTCGGGCAGGAAGATAAGGCACACACGCAGCGGGGCCCTGCTCACATCCTGCTGCCGGTAACACCGCCGGGGGGGCAGCGCAGGGCCCTGCGAGCAGCCTGAACTGGTGAGCCACAGCAGCTGGTGTCCGCCAGGACGCGGGGGCCAGGCCAGCGGTTTCACTCCTGCCCTGGCACCCCACCGTGCCCCACGCCGACAGTCTCTGCCCCACAGCAAAGCCGTTTCTGGGACGCCAGGGGCTGGCTCGCAGCAAACGAACAGTTCCGCAGCACGGAGCAGCCCTGGAGCAGAGGAAGGCCCCGGGGCTGCCGGGGCCGCGGTGTTGCCTTACAGCCTGGGCTGCCGGCAGCCCGCTCCGCTGCCGCCCTGCTCCCGTGCCCCCGGGCCCGCTTCCCCCGCGCCTCGCCCGCAGCCTGCCGCTGGGAGGTGTCTCGCAGGCCCCGTCCCCAGCCCAGGCGGCCCCGCGCTCTCTCGGCAGCAGCTGGACGTGGCTCCCCCAGGCCCGCCCCGGCCCGGCCGCCCTCACCTGTTCTGGGGCCGTATGCCCAGCAGGTAGCTGCGCCGGTCCGGCCGGGAGGCCCAGGCCACGCTCTCGGCCTCCTCTGCCCCCTCCACGTCGCCCGTTCCCCGTCCGTAGAGGCCAGCGAGGGCCCGGCGGGAGGAGCCCATGGCGCGCTCCGGGCTCCGCTGCCGCAGCCTCTTGGCCGCCGTCGCCCAGCGCCGTTTATAGCCGCCCTGCACATGCCGCTGTCAGTCGGGGCGGCCGCGCCGTGACGCGCGGGGCAGGGGCGCAGGCTGGGGCCCCGGGGCTGGGGCCGGCCCCGCCGCTGCCGCTGCCGCTGCCGCTGCCGCTTCGGGACGGCCTTCAGGGACGCAGTGGAAGGTGCTCCGGTTTAGTTTTATCACCCTAACCCTCGCCTTGCCCTGGGGCATTCCTCGCGCTCCAACGTGGCTCAGGATCAGCTGAAGACGTAAAAGGGCCGAGCAGAGAGCTGGGGACAGGCTTCTGAGCAGGACCTGCTGTGGCAGGGCAAGGGGGGATGGTTTGAACTGGAATCTCTTTGGTTTGAACTGGAATCTCTTTGGTTTGAACTTTAATCTCTTTCTGCTTCTCTTTTTTCCTCCTTCACCTTGCTGGATTTTCTCCTCTGCTTTGGTGCTTCCTTCTTTAGATGGGGCTGGTAAGGTTGGGAGTGGAGGGAAGGGAGAAATGTCTGACACTGAGGGTGCTGAGACTCTGGCCCGGATTGCCCAGAGAAGTGGGAGCTGCCTCATACAGGCACCACTGAAGGTCAGGTTGTCTGGGGCTCTAAGCAACCTGCTCTGTTTGGGGATGTCTCTGCTGGATGCAGGAGGATTTGATTAGATGACCTTTAGAGGACCCTTCCAACCAAACCCATTCTACCATTCCTCCTGCTCCAAGCAGGCAGGAGGCTGCCACCCTGGCCAGTAGCACTGCTCTGTGCAGCCACAGCTGCAGCCACCTCCTCATATCAGCCTCAGGAGTACCTCACCTGGCAGCCTGGTGCTTACTCTGGGTGCCTGGGAGAAGGTCTGTGACGGTGTCTGTTCAGGCTCCACATGAAAAGGGACAGCACAAAAGCTGGCTGCACAAGGTGAGTGCATGTCAAGACTGTTCCCAGCAGTGATTTAATGCCCAGTGGAAACGTAACAAGCAATAAAATGGGATTTATTCCTGTTCCACCTCTGTCTCGCCTGTCAAGCTGTTGTATGGTGTAGCAGAACCACAGTGCCAGTGGCACCACATCCCTCCAGCACAGGGCTGATGGATGGAGCAGGTTTGCTGTGCGTCAGCTGTCTGCCCACCACTGCACAGCAGCCTTTGCTGCAGAGGAGGAAGGTGATGAGCAGAGAGCTGCAGGCTGGGGACAACAGCAGGCTTTGAGCTGATCCTCCCTGGGCAGGAGAGAGCATGAGTATGGCAGCAGGAACCAGGCAGGGAATCACAGAATGGCTCAGGGTAGAAGGGACCTTCAGAGGTCATCTCCCAACCACCCTGACATGGGCAGGGACAACCCCAACACAAGAGAGACAGGTCCAAAGGAGGCCACGAAGATGATCAGAGGTGGGACAGGCAGGGACAGTTGGGGCTGTTCAGCCTGGAGAAGGCTTCAAGGAGAGCTCAGAGCTGCTTTCCAGTACCTGAAGGGGGCTGCAGGTAGGCTGGGCAGGGACTGTTCAGAAGGGCCTGTGGGGACAGGCTGAGGGCAATGGCTTGGAAGTGGAGCAGGTGTTGTGGAGGCAGGGAATTAATGTGGCTGAATCAGGAATTTTATACAAAAATAGAGTTATTTTATTTTCCCAAAAACCCACCCCCAAAACTAGAGACAGAAACCATTTTAGTTTTCATTACCAGATTCAGCTCATTCGAGAAGATCTACAGGATGCCATCAATAGTCTGACTATTTTGGAAGTCAGAAGTTGGAAAAGGCTTAGCTGTTAATGAACAGCGTTTCCCACTTAATAATAAAGCTGAGCCAGAATCACTCACGGTCAGGCTGGCTTGGTCCCACGGCCTGGGCTCTCTCTCTCTTCTGAAGCCGTAGAAGAGTCGGCAAGGGTCGTTAAGGTCTGCACAAAGGACAGTAATGGCTGTAGCAGTCCTTTGGAGCGCTGCGCTCTGTCTGTATCCAGGCCAGGCGAGGGGGGGAGAAGGCTCAGGCAAGCACGAACGCTCAGGCAGGCAGGATCTCTCAGGCAGGAACGAACTCCAAGGCAGGAACCCCAAGGCGGGAAGTCCCCCAATATTTATACCCTCCCTAGACACAGAGCAGAGTTACCACACCTAGGTGCAAAGGGCACAGCCAGTCCCAGCCCGATCCCAGCGCGGGCACTGCACGGGCACCCCTTACACCTAAGGGCCCCTTGCTGCCCCCTTCACACCTGCAGGGCAAGGCGGGGGAACCAGGTGTCTTTTCCTCTCCCATTCAAGCCACAGAGGGAGAGGAATTTAGGGGTATAAAGGACTCCAGACAGCAGGGCAGAGTTGAGTCGGACATCATGAGGAAGTTGTGCAAAGTGAGGGTGGGGAGAGAATGGCACAGGCTGCCCGGGGCTGTAGTTGGGGTCTAATCTCTGGAGACATTGAGGATCAGCCTGGATGCGTCTCTGGGCAGCCTGCTCACATCTGGAGGTGTCCCTGCTGAGTGCAAGGGGCTGGGCAAGATGTGCTTGATGGATCCCTCCTAAATGCGGTCTGTGACTTATGTCAGCAAGTTCTCAGCCCTGGTTCTTCACCTGATGTTGGTGCAGGCTGTGCAGGGCTCTCACAGCAGCCAAGCATGACAGACCTTTTGTCTGGGGGGTTGGTGGATGCTGTCTCTGAAGGCCAGAGAAGTGGTCTTTGTGCAGCACAGCAACCTCTGGCTGGTTGAAAAGATGCTGCATCAACCACAGTTGTCATCTTCAGCTGCAGGGAAGTGCCTTTGCAGGAGCATGGTGTGACTGTCCCACCCTGCACAGAGGAAAGGACAAGGAAGGACCAACTCTGCTGGGCTTGGCTTTTTGCCACCATCGTCCTTCCCACCCCTTAGAAGAGAAAAGCAGCAAGAGGAGGGCTTCCCTCAGCCATGCTTGTGCTATGGCATGGCTCAGCTCTGTCCCAGGTTCCCCAGAGAATCCTGTGGAGGTGGTCCATGACCACTTTCAGCCATGACTGCTTCTCTCCACCATCCTGGAGACCTGCCTGCACCCTTCTGCACTAGCACGGAAGGCACCTGGGAGAGACATCCCTGTCGGCTTTGCTTTTCCTCGGCCAGCCCCCATCAGAGCCGCTGCTGCAGCCCCAGCAGGGAGAAATAGCAGGGAGCAAGAGTCTCTCTCACAGCTGCTTCTCCATGGTGATGAGGTCCCCGTCATGATGATGTCCTGGTCTCCATCACTTCTGGCACCATAAAGACCTGCTGCCCCGGGCCATTGACTTGGGGAGAAGCCAGACTGATGGGGATATTTGTCTGCCCTCTGGGGCTGGAAGCCAGTCAAGTTATGCCCCACGAGTCCTGAGCTCTATTTCATCCCCCTGGGAGCATGTCATGGTCCTTGCCCTGTCCTTGAAAGGCCTTTGGGAAGGACTCCCTGGTCACCCCCACCTCTCTGTTCACCATTGCCAGCTCCTCTCCACGTGGTCCTCCCATCTTTGGAAAGGTTTGGGTTAAGGATCCTGCCCTTACTTGCCCTGACTTAATCGGTGAAGGTCACAGCACAGCAGAAGCTTGTCCTGGCGCTCACCACCATGCTGCTGCCCAGCTGTCCGGTTCCGCCGCGGTCTGGGTGGCCTTGAGCAACCTCGGGGCGGGCTGCCCCAGCATCACTTCCCCCCGGCCGCGTGATCCCCAGCCGGCGGGGATTTCGCAGAGGAAGCAGCCCCGCGGGCTTGCCACTCGCCTGGTGGAAAGGGTCACCGCTGCTGCGGCTCCACCATGAGCCTCGGGGCCGCGGGCACTCGGAGAGAGGTGAGGGCAGCTGTGCGGAGTGGGGACTGAAGGCAGAGATGCTGCGGGGAGGGTGCGAGGGTGGTCGTGGGCATGTGTGGAAGTGCGGTCGTGGGGACATCAGCAGGAACACCTGTGGGGACGGGGAGGACAGCTGTTGTGACAGGGGAAAGGGCACCGCTGGGGAAGAGGCATGGGCGTCCATGCGGAAGGGAGCGGGGACACGCGTGGAGGTGGGAGTAAGGTTATTGATGGGCAAGGGGCGAGGACGCTTGTGGGGTGGGAGTGAGGACACCCGTGGGAATAGGGTCAAGGACACTGGTGGTGCTGCGAGGAGTACGCTATGGGGCTGTGAGAGAAGTCAGTCGTGGGGACGGGATGAGGACACGTGTGGGGATGGAGCGAGGACACCCGCGGGCAGGGGAGGCGCAGATCGCCTCGGTCCCCGAGCTAGAGGCGCCGGCAGGAGCGTCCCCGCCGGAGCATGCCAGGCCGTGCGGCGCCGCCCCGACAGGCAGCCCCCGAGGGGCCCGGCCGTGGGGGCGGTCTGGGGCCGGCGGCAGGTCGCGGGGGAGCCTCTGAGGCCACGGCCCTGCGAGTCAGCGCCCGGCGCTAGGCCCGCCCCGCCCCGCAGGCCGCCATGCCCGCCCGCCGCCGGGGCCCGGGGCCCGAGCCACCCTCCGAGCTCCGGGCGCTGCCGTCCCGCCCGCCGCAGGTGCTGCTGCCGCCGCCCCACGAGAGGAGCTGCCGCGGGTTCGGCCGGCGGCCGCCCAGGAGCCGCCGGGGGAGCGATGCAGGCAGGTGAGAGGCCGGGAGCCAGCGCGCAGCTCGGCCCCGCCGTGCCCCGCGGCGTGCGAGAGTCGCGTCCCCTGCGCGGGGTGCCGGGGCCCGCCCGGAAGATGCCCCGCGGAGGCACCCTGGGCACGGGCGGCCGAGCACCCCGGCCCTGCCCAATCCCCTTTCCGCCCGTTCCTCCCGGCATGGGCGCCGAGGGCCGAGTCCCGCAGCCCGGCGCGGTGGGAGCGAGCCTGGGAGTCGTGCCCGGCCGGCGACTGCCACCTCCGTGCCCTGTCCCTCCTCAGCCATCGTGATCACTGAGCAGCCGATCTCCGTCGCCGTGCCCGTGGGACACAGCTTCAGCCTGCGGTGCCGAGCCGAGGGGCGCACGGCACTGCGCTTCCAATGGTTCTGCCAGCGCCAGGTGAGGCTCCACAGGTGTCCCTGGCACAGCACCAGGCCGGGTGCCAGCCCGCGGTGGTGGAGCTGTCTCTCTGTGGGCAGAGATGGTGAGACCCAGGGGGCCGGCAGGAGAGGGAGTAGGATGCGTGTGTGCCAAGGGCTTGTGCAGGTACCGAGGGAGGGCAGACTCATAGAATGGTTTGGGTTGGGAGAGCCTTTCAAGACCTTCTGGGCAGGGACACCTGATCAAGTTGCTCAGGGCCTTGTTCATGAAAATGGAATGGACAAAATCTGTCTGCATCCCAGCAGCTGCAGGAGGGGGGAGACCAGGGAGTTCCACTTCTGCTCTTGAAACTGGCCTGCTGGTGCCTTCCCCTACCAATGCTGAGGGAGGCCTTGGTACCTACTGCCTGTGCTTTCCCTTTAGTCTGTCTGCCAGCAGATCCCAGGTGCCACCGAGCAAGACTTGCCAATCACTGCCCAGCAGTCCCAGCTCTACACCTGCAGAGTCAATGACCTCGACAGAAACTGCATCTTCTCTGACTGGGTGAAGGTGGAGGTGCACCAGTGTGTGGCCAGAGGTATGAGCCTGTCTGGTTGCTCTGCGGCAGCTGGTCCTTTCCTCAGCCCTGCAGCAGTGTCTGGGGCAGCTCCAGGGGCAGTTGTTTTCTCCCAGAGCACAAAGCACAATACAGGTTTGCTCCAGCCTGCAGCTCTGAGCCAGGTCTCTTCGTCCTCTGGATGGTTCAGGTTCCTGTGGTGGTCCCAAACCCCTCATCTGTCTGTGCCTGCCCCACCTGCTGAGCATTCACCAGGGTGTTCCCAGCGCTGCACTGGGCCTTGCCAGTTTGCAGTGGGCAGAGCAGCTGGAAGAGCGAGTTTGGCTGTTTCCAAGCTGAGCAAAAATAACTCTAGGGCTGGCTACCCTCTGCATGTTGGCTGGCCTTGGCAGAAAAGGGCAAGAGTCAGGTCTGAGAAGCCAGAGGCAGGGATTTGGTGTGTCCCTTACTGTGGTGGGTGTCACTCAAGGGTTCCCTGCTCCCAGACAGAAGGGTGCAGTGGTGATGCAGCCAGAGCCACCCTGTGGGACAGCACCTTGGGGTGCTCTGACAGGCTGCACAGGACTGCCAGAGGCTGATGGGCACTAGCTTGGTGGAGAGAGGACCCATTCTGTACCACTGTTTCACAGGGCTGCCCCCTCAACTCTGGCAAGGAGAACCTGTCATTGTCCTCAACCCCACTGAGCAGAGGCTGGAGGTGGGGAGTCCACTGCAATTGCGCTGTGCTGCCATGGGAGTGCCAGCCCCCAACTACCAGTGGTACCACAACGGCAACCTGCTGGAGCACCAGAAGAAAAAAAGGCTCTGGGTAATGTTGCCTTGGGGTAGCTCAGAAACTTGGGCTGCTGAGGTGGGTGATGGCAGAAGCTCAGAGAGGTTGGAGAGCCTCAGAGGCTTTGGAGGGCCTGGTGAAAGTGGTGTTACTGTCATCCTGGATACTGCCAGTCCTTCAGCCTGGCTTGCAGCTGCCTGTCAGGGCTGAAGTGTGCTTTGGTCTGTGTGCTCAGGTGAGTGCTGGCAGAGAGCAGCCTCCCCTTGTCCAGCCTCCCCACATCCAGCCCCTGAGGAGCAGCCTCCTGACCAGCTCTTTCTGTGCCACGTGACAGGGCTGTGAGGGAGCTTCAAGATGTGCCCCTGGTGCTTTGGTGCTGCCTGAAGCATGCTGGGTGAAGAGGGAACACATCTGATGAGCTTTCAACGGTGCTCTCAGGAGTAGCCTATCAGAGATGTGTCAAGGGCTTTCGGCACAGCTCTCTGTTGGTTTTGTGTGGTGCCAGCCTGCAGCAAAGTGAGGACACTCCTGACACAAAGGAGTCAGGGGACAACAGCAGCTCTGGGGTTTTCTGGGTCATCAGCTGAAGGTGGTGACTCAGGGTGACTCAGGGCTGTCTTCCTGAGGCAGACTTCATTGAACCACAGAGCTTTCAGGGCTTGAAGGGACCTCAAGGACCATCCAGTTCCAGACCCCTGCCATGGGCAGGGACACCTCACACTAGATCAGGTTGCCCAGAGCCACATCTAGCCTGGCTTAAAAAACTTGCAGGGGTGTGGCCTCCACCACCTCCCTGGGCAACCTGTGCCACTGTCTCACCACCCCTGCAGTGAAGAATTTCTTGCAATCTGAATCTGCCTCCCTCTAGCTTGCATCCATTTGCCCTGGGAATGTCCTTCTGGGGCATCCTGTGGAGGGTAAGGAAGACAAGACAGCTGCTCAGCAGGGTGGTTTTAGAGTGGTGGATGGTCCAGATTGCTCTTTCCTTGGGCAAGTCCAGGGTGGGGATTAGGAAGAGGTTCTTCCTTTGGAGGTGAGTGGTGCTGCCGTGCAGCCCAAGGGGCAGCTGCAGCTCTGCCCGTGCAAGTTTTCAGCACTTGACTACACAAAGCCACGGCCAGCCTGACCCACTGCTGTCTTTGATTCCTCTCTGAGCAGGAGCTTGGGCTGGAGAACCACAGAGCTCCTTACCAGCCAGTACTGCTCTGACTCTTGTCCTATGCCAAGAGAAGTGGGTAAGAGCTGAAAACTTACCAAGGGAGAGCAGTGGACATGATCAGGCATTGAGAAACAGTCACCTCAGGGGTCAGATGAGCAGCCTGCTGTTGCTGGCCATGCTCTGTTTTCCCAGAGTGGCTTCAGGGGCAGAATATGGCTGGGACAGGCTGCCAGGGTGCTGCAGAGAGGAGGGAAGGCATTTGGACAGAATATTCTTGCACTCCAGAAGCTGTGGCTAGCAGCTGTGGGAAAGCTCAGATGAGGCGAGCAGTGAGGCCTCAGCAAGAGTTGTTCCTGCAGGAGCAGGGGTGCCTTGGGCAGATGCCCTCAGGGGGTGCAGACTCACCATAACTGCTGGCGTTTGCTGTTTGGTCTCCAGGTGGCCCAGGCGCAGCTCAGCGACTCGGGCACCTACCTCTGCTGTGCCTTCAACAGCCGTGGGCAGCACTGGAGCAGTGCCGTGGATGTGCTTGTGGGTAAGCAGAGCCAGCCCATGCCTGCTGGGCTGCAGGTGGCCTCCCATCCTGGCACCCTCCATACCAGTCCAGACTGGGGGGATGAGACTGAGAGCATTCCTGCAGAGTGGGGTGCTGGTGGGAGAGAATCATAGAATCATAGAATCAGCCAGGTTGGAAGAGACCTCCAAGCTCATCCAGTCCAACCTAGCACCCAGCCCTATCCAATCAACCAGACCATGGCACTAAGTGCCTCATCCAGGCTTTTCTTGAAGACCCCCAGGGACGGTGCCTCCACCACCTCCCTGGGCAGCCCATTCCATTGGGAAATCACTCTCTCTGTGAAGAGCCAGCAATGGGCACTGGCAGCAGAGAAGGCCAATGGCAGCCTGGGCCACATCCAAAGCAGCATTGGCAGAGATGGAGAGAGGAGATCCTGCCCCTCTGCTCTGAGGAGACCTCACCTGCAGGGCTGGGGCCAGCTGTGGGACCTCAAAACAAGAGAGATATGGACCTGATGGAGAGGGTCCAGAGGAGGGCAAGAAGATGATCAAATGGGCTGGAGCAGCTCTGCTATGGGGACATCCAGTTGGCAGCTGTCACTAGTGGTGTCCCCCGGGGATCAGTGCTGGCCCAGGCCTATTTAATATCTTCATTGATGATCTGGATGAGGGGATTGAGTCCAGCATCAGTGAGTTTGCAGTGACACCAAGTTGGGAACATGTGTCCCTCCATAGAGGGCAGGAGGGCTCTGCGGAGAGATCTGGACAGGCTGGACAGATGGCACAGTCCAGTGCTGGGAGGTTTAACAAATCTAAGTGCCCGATTCTGCACTTTGACCACAACAACCCCATGCAGCACTACAGGCTGGGGACAGAGTGGCTGGAGAACAGCCAGGCAGAGAGGGACCTGGGAGTTCTGGCTGGCAGCTGAACATGAGCCAGCAGTGTGCCCAGGTGGCCAAGAAGGCCAGTGGCATCCTGGCTCAGATCAGGAACAACATAGCCAGCAGGACCAGGGTAGTCCTTCTGCACTGTTTAGACCACACCTTGAGTGCTTGGTCCAGTTCTGGGCCTCTCAGCGTAAGAAAGATGTTGAGGTGCTGGAAGGTGTTTGGAGAAGGGCAGCAAGGCTGGGGAGGGGCCTGGAGCACAGCCCTGTGAGGAGAGGCTGAGGGAGCTGGGGGGGTGCAGCCTGCAGCAGAGGAGGCTCAGGGCAGGGCTCATTGCTGTCTACAACTACCTGAAGGGAGGCTGTAGCCAGATGGGGTTGGGTCGTAGTGAGGAGCCCATGGAGAGCAGGGTTGCAGCTTGGCTGTGGTGATCTCAGCCAAGGTGCACAGGCTGCTGCACAGGCCTCTGCTGGTCCATGTCAAACGGGACTCGGTGCCAGCTCAGAAGCAGTGCTGCCAATGCCCTCAACAGAGGGAGGAGCCCGGCCCCAGCGCTGCTGTGCCCCGCAGCCAGGAGCCTGCTGCATTAGGGCGGGTCGGGTGCTCAGCTGCTCGCCGTGAAAGCCTTGCTTTGCCAAGGTGCTGGTTCACACAGATCATACCTTTGGTTAGAAGAGACTTTCAGGACCATCCGGTCCAGCCTTCCACCCAGCTCTGCGAGGTCCCTGTGCACCAGGTCCACAGCTGCTTGAACAGCACTAGGGGTGGAGCCAGGAGCCAGGATTCGGCAGGCTCCTGTGCAGAGGTGAAGCAGGGGAAGACTTTGCAGGGTTGGCAGCCCAGGCCTGCAGGACCTGATGGATCCCAGGGAGAAGATGTGTCACCAGAGGCTTGGGCAGGCTCCAGCTTTGGTGTGTGGGCTGCTTGGTGCTGCCGTGTGGCAGGAGCAGCGTGGGCTGCCCTTTGCAGATCACTCGTGTGGAGCCAGAGAGCCCTCGGCCCAACACCACAGCCTGGCAAGGGGGCACAGGCAGTGAGAAAGGGGCACCAAATATAGCTGGATGCAAAATGTTACAGATGGGTGGCTTTAACATGCAGGAGGCCTGCAGGGGCAGCAGCAGGGGCAATGGTTTGAAATGAGAGCAGAGCAGACTGAGAGTGGATGTGAGGAACAAGTTCTGCAGCAGGAGGCTGCTGGAGCACTGCAGCAGGTTGCCCAGGAGGTGGTTGAGGCCCCATGGCTGGAGACATTCAAGGTGACAGAGCTGTGAGCAACCTGCTCTAGGGAAAGATGTCCCTGCTGAGTGCAGGGCTTGGACTGGATGAGCTTTGGAGGTCCCTCCCAACCCAGCCCATTCCATGGTCCTGTGATTCTGAGTGGTCATGGCACATGGGGCCATGGTCCAGTGGCCATGGTGGTGCTGGGTTGCAGGTTGGACTGGATGTTTTTGGAGGCCTTTTCCAACTGTAATGATGACTGCAGAAGGCTTTGGCTCCAGTTTGGATGCCTTTAGCCAGTTCCCCCTGAGCCATTTCTGAGCTGTCCACATTGCTGCGTTCCATCTGGTGGGGGTGAGGAGCTTCCTGGTGGCACCTCTGGGAACAGCTCTGGCTCTCTGAGCCAGCTTGGCCCACCCTGCTAACAACTCTGCAGGCAGCACTGCTGAGGCCTGCCAGCTTCCTTCCACCCTTTCCCACACCCTGCCCAGCACACTGCCTGCCCAGCCTGCTCTTTCCTGGTGCTCTCCATGCTACCTCTCTGGGGTCTCTGCTGCTCCTCTGCTGAGCACCTTCCTCCTTCCCTGCAGTCCTTCAGCCTGACAGTGGTGAACATCTGGGCCCAGGGAGGTGGTTGAAGAGGAGATATCCAAGGTCAGGCTCTTTGAGGCTGTGAATAGCCTGCTGTAGTGGAGAAGGTCCCTGTCGAGTGTTGGACTGGATGCCCTTTGGAGGTCCCTTCCAACCCAGCCCATTCTATGGATCTGTGAGGTGGCTCAGATGGAGGCAGAGGAGTATGAGCAGCCTTGGGCTTTCAGACTTCTCTGGTGCAGCAACAGCACTGCTCCAGGGGCTAAAAGTCTTCCAGACACAGGAGATAGGTGCAAGGAAAAATCTGCCTTCAGTTTCTACTGTTTGGAGCTTGCAGCTGGGGAGAGATCCCTCCTGGGCTGGCTTTGCGAATGGATTTTTGTGGGGCCAAGGAAAAGGTAGAGCTGTGAGGGCAACAGTTGTGAGAGGCTGAGAGTGCTGGGCAGAGGAGCTTGTGGAGCTCCTGGAAGTGAGTCCTGACTCTGGGGTGGCCTTTCTGAGCTGGAGCTGCGGGTAGGCAAAGCAGGGTGGTGAAGGGTGCAGAGGCTGATGGAATGGCTTGGGTTGGAAGGGACCCCAAAGTCTATCCGGCGCCAAGCCCCTGCCACGCGCAGGGACACCTCTCACGAGCCTTATCCAGCCTGGCCTTCAGCACTTCCAGGCAGGGGGCAGCCACAGCCTCCCTGGGCAGCCTGTGCCAGTCTCTCCCCACCCTCACTCAAGAATTTCTTCCTCCTCTCCACTCTGTCCCCCCTCTCCTAGCTCAAAACCATTGTCCCTCAGCCTGGCACTGCCAGCCCTTGGCAAAAGTCCCTCCCCAGCTCTCCTGGAGCTCTTCAGCTACTGCAAGGCTGCTCATACTCCTCAGGTCTCCCTGCAGCCTTCTCCTCACCAGGCTGATCAGCCCCAACTTTCCCAGCCTGTCCCCACAGTAGAGCTTCTCCAGCCCTCTGATCATTTCCATGGCCTCCTCTGGACCCTCTGCAGCAGCTCCAGGTCCTTCTTCTGCAAAGTGCTGGATGTATTCTCACAACCAAACTCAAAGAGATGCCTTCCTCTGTGCTCCTGGGCAGAACCTCTCAGATTTGAAGCTTCTGTTGACCTTGAGTCCTGCTTGCTTGGCTTTCCCTGTAGCAGAGCAGCAGAGAGATCATCTTGGGCACCCCAGCAGGTATAAGTAACACAGAGCTGCTGATGGGTGTGAGCTCCTCTGTGCCATTCCACCAACCCCTGGCCTGCCTCCAAACTTTGCTTACCAGCTGATCAGGATCACAGAAATCAGGGTTTGGAAGGGATCTCCAGAGATCATCCAGTCCAACCCCTGCCAGGTCAGGGGCATCCAGGGCAGGGCACACAGCAACACATCCAGGGGGGCTGAGAATCCCTCCAGAGCAGGAGACTCCACAACCTCTCTGGGCAGCCTGCTCCAGGCCTCCAGCACCCTCACACCAAGCAGGTTGTTCCTCCTGTTCAGGTGGAACCTCCTGGGCTCCAGCTTGCACTCATTGCTCCTTGTGCTGTCACTGGGCACCAGCACACAGAGCCTGGCACCTTCCTCCTGACCCCCAGCCCTCAGATATTTACAGCCACTGCTCAGGTCCCTCTCAGCCTTCTCCTCTCCACACTACCCAGCCCCAGGGCTCTCAGCCTTTCCTCACAGCAGAGCTGCCCCAGGCCCTTCAGCATCCTCACAGCCTCTGCTGTCCTCTCTCCAGCAGGTCCCTGCTGCTGGAACTGGGCAGCCCAGCCCTGGACACAGCACTGCAGGGGTGGCCTCAGCAGGGCAGAGCAGAGGGGCAGTAGAACCTCCCCAGCCCTGCTGGCTCACAAGTCTTCCCTAAGCTCACCAGATCCATGCTGTGAAGGTCTCAGCCATGGTGTCTGATCCAGCTGTGCTGCTGGCAGCTGCTGGAGCAGGTGTCAGGCTGTGGTGGGAGCTGGCACTGAGTGCTACGCACAAGGCAAACATGTCTCTGTTTCTTCTTCAGGTCCATGTTGCTCAGAGAAGCTCTTTGGTGAGTGTTGGCATCTTTTTCTTCTAAGCAGTAAATCCCTCCATTAAAGGCAGGCTGTGGGTGGCTGGCAGGGCAGGGCAGGGCGGGACAATGCTCCTCAGCAGAGGCTGCCCATATTGCCACAGGCTCTGTGCTGTGGGGGTCACAGCTGCCAGGCACAGGGTGAGTCCCATTCCCTGCCAAACCCTGACTGATCTCAGCAGGATTCATCCCCAGTTGTGTTCTCTGTGCCCACCAAAGGGGTGTTGTGCATGTGGCACCTCTGCCCTTCCCTGAAATACCTCCCAGGGCAGGGCTCCTTGCCCCCACCCCCATCAATCTGGTTTCTCTGCAATGGGAAGTGAGGATAGAAGGAAAACAGGAGCGTGGTGGGGTTCCTCCTGCAGCCCTGTGGGGGAAGGAGCCTCTCATCCTGTCTCAGGCACTGCTGTCAGGTGCTGGCAGTGCTGCAGTGTGGCTGTGAGGTGGCAGCTTCCCCGGCACCCCTGGCACAGTGCCGTTTTCTGTGCTCTGTCAAAGCCTGGAGCTGTCTGCAGGCTGCCCCGGGCTGGCAGAGGGCAGGGCAGGGCTGTCCTTCCTGCCAAGATGAAGGGAAGTGTCTCCCTTGTCTGGAAGGTGAGACCTTGCCTCCTGTGCCTGCTCCCAGCCTTGCCCCTCGGTGTCCCTCCCAGCCACAGGCAAGGTAGCACTGCTGGTGGGCAATAACCGCTACTGGCACCACCCCAACCTGCTGGCTCCCGTCAGAGATGTGTTCGAGCTCAGGCTGCTGCTGGAGCAGCTCAGCTTCCAGGTGGTGTCCCTGCTGGACCTCAACAAGGCTGAGATGCTGGCAGCAGTCAGTCGGTTCCTGCAGCTCCTGGGGAAGGGAGTCTACGGTAAGGGGTAGCCAGCCCTGCTCTGGGCAGCAGTGTGCGGGAAGCAGGGGGTGGATGCCAGGGAGGAGCAGGATTCGTGGATTCATGGAATGGTTTGGGTTGGAAGGGACCCCAAAGCTCATCCAGCTCCAACCCCCTGCCAGGGACAGGGACACCTCTCACCAGCCCAGATCGCTCAAGGCCTTCAGCACCTCCACAGCCTCCCTGGGCAGACTGTGCCAGTCTCTTCCCCACCTCACTCTCGACAATTTCCTCCTCCTCCACTCTCAGTCTCCCCTCTCCCAGCTCAAAGCCATTGGCCTTCGGCCTGGCACTCCCAGCCCTTGGCAAAAGTCCCTCCCCAGCTCTCCTGCAGCCCGTCAGCTACTACTGCAAGGTTGCTGTATGGTCTCCCTGCAGCCTTCTCTTCTCCAGGCTGAACAGCCCCAACTCTGCCAGCCTGTCCCCACAGCAGAGCTTCTCCAGCCCTCTCAGCATCTCCATGGCCTCCTCTGGACCCTCTACAGCAGCTCCAGGTTCATCTTGTGCTGGGGGCCCCAGAGCGGCAGGCAGTGCTGCAGGTGAGGTCAGAGCAGAGCAGAGCAGAAGGGCAGAATCCCCTCCCTGTGCTGCTGCTCTCCCTGCTCTGGCTGCAGCCAGCACACAGCTGCCTCTGAGCTGTGAGCAGTGCTGGCTCCTGGGCACTTTGGCACCCAAGTGCCTCTCAGAGTGAATCAAAAGAGAAGAAATTGAGCTTTGCATTGGGGAAGGTGGCAAGAGAGGCCTGCAGAATGCCCCTCAGTGGTGCCAGGCTTGACAGAAGCCCCCAGACAAAAGAGAGTTCAGTTTGGGCTGGGTTCAAGTGGGTGGAGCAGGCGTTGCTCAGCACCTGATTCACCTCCCCCTCTAGCAGCCTGCTCTGAAGCTGAGGTTTTGGGGAGGCAGTGTTTGTGGTGGCAGATGGGAGGAGATGCTCTGATACTGCCTCAGATGTCAGAACCGAGAGGCTGACCCTTGGTTGTCCCCAGCACTCTGTTGATGAGATCAGGGCTTACAGAACCAGAGGAGCTCAGAATGCTTAAGGCTGGAAAAAGCCTCTGAGCTCATTAAGTCCAACCAGAACTCAGCTGCCAGGAGCACTGAAGCTTGTCCTGAGGCACCACATCTACAGCTTCCTCAACACCTCCAGGCATGGGGACTCCATCACCTCCCTGGACAGCCTCTGGCAATCCCTGACCACTCTTACAGCAAAGACATTTTTCCTCATCTCCAGCCTAGCCCTCCCCTGGCACAACTTGAGCCCATTTGTGGCTGCCACAGCTGCTCACAATTTTCTTCCTTTTTGGGCCTCTGAAAGGCTTTTTTGCAGAAGAGCATTCCCATCTGCAGGTGGCTTTGAGGTTGGACCTTGAGCTTCCCAGATGCTGTCCTCTGTGGGCAGGGGTCATAGAATCATAGAATCAACCAGGTTGGAAGAGACCTCCAAGATCATCCAGTCCAACCTAGCACCCAGCCCTATCCAGTCAACCAGACCATGGCACTAAGTGCCTCATCCAGTCTTTTCTTGAAGACCCCCAGGGACGGTGCCTCCACCACCTCCCTGGGCAGCCCATTCCAATGCCAATCACTCTCTCTGTGAAGAACTTCTTCCTAACATCCAGCCTATACCTACCCTGGCACAGCTTGAGACTGTGTCCCCTTGTTCTATTGCTGGTTGCCTGGGAGAAGAGGCCACCCCCCACCTGGCTACAATGCCCCTTCAGGTAGTTGTAGACAGTAATAAGATCACCCCTGAGCCTCCTCTTCTCCAGGCTAAACAGGCCCAGCTCCCTCAACCTCTCCTCATAGGATTTGTGCTCCAGGCCCCTCACCAGCTTTGTTGCCCTTCTCTGGACATGTTCCAGCACCTCAACATCTCTCTTGAATTGAGCCCAGAACTGGACACAGTACTCAAGGTGTGGCCTGACCAGTACTGAGTACAGGGGATGAATAACCTCCCTTGTCCTGCTGGCCACACTGTTCCTGATGCAGGCCAGGATGCCATTGGCTCTCTTGGCCACTTGGGCACACTGCTGGCTCATCTTCAGCTACTATCTATCAGTACCCCCAGGTCCCTTTCCTCCTGGCTGCTCTCCAGCCACTCAGTCCCCAGCCTATAGTGCTGCTTGGGGTTGTTGTGGCCAAAGTGCAGAACACTGCCCTTGGCCTTGTTAAATCTCATCCCATTGGCCTCTGCCCACCCATCCAGCCTGTCCAGGTCCCTCTGCAGGGCTCTCCTACCTTCCACCTGCTCCTAGCTTGGTGTCATCTGCAAACTTACTGATGCTGGACTCAATGCCCTCGTCCAGATCATCAATAAAGATATTGAACAGGACTGTGCCCAGCACTGATCCCTGGGGCACACCACTAGTGACAGCTGCCAGCTGGATGTGGCACCATTCACCACCACTCTCTGGGCTCTGCCATCCAGCCAGTTCTTGATCCAGCACAGGGTGAATCTGTCCAAACCATGAGCTGCCAGCTTGGCCAGGAGCTTCTTGTGGCAGACAGTGTCAAAGGCTTTGCTGAAGTCCAAGTAGACTCCATCCACAGCCTTCCCCACATTCACCAGGTGGGTAACCTGATCATAAAAGGAGATCAGGTTGGTGAGGCAGGACCTGCCCTTCCTAAACCCATGCTGGCTGGGCCTGATCCCTTGGCTATCCTGTAGGTGCTTTGTGATGGCACCCAAGATGACCTGTTCCATGCCCTTGCCTGGCACTGGGGTCAGGCTCACAGGTCTGTAGTTTTCTGGCTCCTCCTTACGACCCTTCTTGTGTATGGGAATCACATTGGCAGCTTCCAGTCTTCAGGGACCTCTCCAGTGAGCCAGGACTGCTGATAAATGATGGAGAGTGGCTTGGCCAGCTCAGCTGCCAGCTCTCTCAGCACCCTAGGGTGGATCCCATCCGGTCCCATGGACTTGTGAGGATCCAAGTGTCTCAGCAGGTCCCTTACTGCTTCCTCATGGATTAGAGGGGGACTGTACTGGTCCCTGACTCCATCCACCACTTCAGGAGTCCAGCTGTCCTGGAGACAACCTGTCCCACTAGTGAAGATTTAGACAAAGAAGGTGTTAAGCACCTCTGCCTTTTCCTCATCCTTTGTCACTCTATTCCCCTCTCTATCTAACAAGGACTGGAGGTTGTCCTTGGCCCTTCTCTGCCATTCAGATATTTAAAGAAACATTTTTTACTCTCCTTACCAGCAGTGGCCAGCCTGAGCTCCAAATGGGCTTTTGCCTCTCTCATTTTTCCTCTACAAGACCTAGCAACATCCTTGAACTTCTCCTGGGACACCTCCCCTCTTTTCCAAAGGTGATATATTCTCTTTTTATCTTTAATCCCTTCAGCAGCTCCCTGCCCATCCAGCCTGGCTGCCTCCCTCCTCGGCTCCGCTGCCGGCTCAATGGCACAGCTGCTCCTGTGCCTGCAGGAGTTCTCTCTTGAAGCAGCTCCTGCCTGCCTGGGCCCCTTTGTTTCTAAGGGCTCTTTCCCAAGGAACTTTCTGAGTTAGCTCCTTAAATAGGCTGCAGTCTGCCCTTGGGCAGTCCAGTGTGGAGGTTCTGTTGATCCCCTCCTGGTTTCTCCATGTATTGAACACTCTATCATTTCATGGTCACTGGACCCCAGGCAGCCTCCAACCACCACATCCCCTACCAGCCCCTCTCTATTTGTGAGCAGCAGGTCAAGCAGGGCTGCCCCCCTGGTAGGCTCACATAACAGCTGGGATAAGAAGTTGTCTTCCACACACTCTAGGAACCTTCTAGACTGCTTCTTCTCTGCAGTGTTTAAGTCCCAGCAGATGTCTGGTAGGTTAAAGTCGCCCACCAGAACAAGGGCAGGGGTCCTCAGGACCCCAAGCAGCAGGTCTTGTGGTTGGGCAGATTTGCTGGTACCTATCACTCCTTTGGGCTTTCTGAGGTTCTCCCATCCCAACAGATCTCCTGAGATCACCCTGCAGGTGTTGGGGCTGGATTTTGCTGCCAAACCTCAGCACTTCCCTGTGGCACAGAAGGCAGTGGAAGTCAGCACGGGGTCTGGAGGTGGTGCAGTGGGCAGGGATCGGGCACATGTGAGATGTTTCTGGAAGTTCTGAGTCACTGGGGCAGGCTGAGCTGGCAGGGAAGTTGGCACCATGCCAGCTGGTGACAGCCCATTGCCGTGACTTCACCTGCAGCCTCCTCTGGTGGTTGCTCTCTGGCATCGCCTCGAACTCAGCCTTCAGCTCCTTTCTCTGGCCAGGGCCATCCCTAGGAGCTACTGCTCTTGTGCTACAAAGCTGCCATCCCTAGCCTGCATCCATGGCAAGTGAGGACACAGATGGCACTTGGTGCTTCCCTTTTTTCACACAATCATGGAATTGTCTGGGCTGGGGAAGGCCTCCAGGATCATCAGCCCAGCACCACCATGGCCACCAAACCGTGTCCCAGGTGCCATGGCCACACAGTTCTGCAGCACCTCCAGGATGGGGACTGCAGCACCTCCTTCGGCAGCCTGGAGGGCAGCAAAGTTTGAGGACAGCAAACGTCTCGTCTGCCATGCCATGTTTGAACTTCAGTGCTTGTCTCCCTTAGTGCCCGCTGCTCCTTCCTGGCTGGGGAAAGCATCTGAGTCATGCAGGCGCGTGCTGGGCAGGGACTGTTCAGAAGGGTCTGTGGGTACAGGCCGAGGGCAATGGTTTGCAACTGGAGCGGGACAGAGTTAGGTTGGACATCAGGAGGAAGCTGTGCAGAGTGAGGGTGGGGAGGGACTGGCACAGGCTGCCCAGGGCTGTGGTGGAGGCTCCATCCCTGGAGACAATGAGAATCAGCCTGGATGTGTCCCTGTGCAGCCTGCTCCAGCTGGACGTGTCCCTGATGGGTGCAGGGGGCTGGGCAAGGTGCCCTTGGAGAGTATCTTCCAACCTGATGCATTCTGCCCCTAAACGCTATTTTGAGCATCCTAAGAAGTCTCAACCCAGACAGTGTCAGAGGTGCAAGGGGAGTAGGAAAAAAATGTCTGCTGTGCAAGAGTGGTCAGGGATTGGCAGAGGCTGCCCAGGGAGGTGGTGGAGTCTCCATGCCTGGAGGTGTTCCAGAACCGTGTTGACATGGTGGGTTTGGGTTGCTGGTTGGACTGGGACTGGTTGGTGTGGGAGGGCTTTTACAGCCCAAAGAGTTCTGTTGGTTCTCTGACTGTGAGAAGCAGTTAGAGCCCTGCAGGTTCACACCATAACTCAGCTCTCCTCTCCCTGTTCCCAGCTGTCTTCTACTATGCTGGGCATGGCTATGAACACCTGGGCAGGAACTACATGGTCCCTGTTGATGCTCCACAGCCCTACAGCCCTGAGAACTGCATCAGCGTGCAGAGGATCCTCCAGAAGATGCAGCAGCAGCAGACGGCCCTAAACCTTGTCCTGCTGGACACCTGCAGGAAATGGTAGGCTGCTGCTCCCTTCCCTGCCTGCAGCTGGGCACAGCCTGCTGTGTAGAGGGGCCAGGGGAAGAAGCTGCCATGCTCAGCCCGGCTTCAGCAGTGAGCTTCTTACTGACCTCCTGGGGTACTTCTGTGGCTGCCCAAAGCCACATCCCCCTTGTGCTGCCCAGTCCAGACCTCTGTAAAGGTCCGCCTTGTTGTGCCATAAGATCAGCAGCCTGCCAGGTCCAGCAGGGTGTCCTGCTTCTGTATGAGGTGCAGAGGGCACTGGTGCTGCCCAAGCTCTGCTGGAGGCCTTGCTGTGTTCTTTATGCTGAAGTGGCCTGTCGAGCAAAGGCAGAATCCCTGCAGGCTGCAGAGGGGTGACTGTGCCCTGGCATGAAGGAGTGGCTGCAACTAAGCACAGGGTTTGTACCTCTGTGTTTCACCCTCACTGAGCCACCTGACCTGACAGGCTGCAGCAGTGCTGCTGACCTGCTGCTGCCAAGGGAGGTGATGGCCACCATCTGGGGCTGCTCAGCTCACCTCTTCTGGCTGTGCTCTTGCTGTGTTCTCTGCGCTGTTCTCTGCTCTGTGTTCTCTGCGCTGTTCTCTGTGCTGTTCTCTGCACTGTTCTCTGCTCTGTGTTCTCTGCGCTGTTCTCTGTGCTGTTCTCTGCACTGTTCTCTGCTCTGTGTTCTCTGCTCTGTGTTCTCTGTGCTGTTCTCTGCGCTGTTCTCTGCTCTGTGTTCTCTGCGCTGTGTTCTCTGCTCTGTGTTCTCTGCTCTGTGTTCTCTGCGCTGTGTTCTCTGCGCTGTGTTCTCTGCTCTGTTCTCTGCTCTGTGTTCTCTGCGCTGTGTTCTCTGCACTATGTTCTCTGCTCTGTGTTCTCTGCGCTGTGTTCTCTGCACTGTGTTCTCTGCGCTGTTCTCTGCTCTGTGTTCTCTGCGCTGTGTTCTCTGCTCTGTGTTCTCTGCTCTGTGTTCTCTGCGCTGTGTTCTCTGCACTATGTTCTCTGCTCTGTGTTCTCTGCTCTGTGTTCTCTGCGCTGTGTTCTCTGCGCTGTGTTCTTTGCTCTGTGTTCTCTGCGCTGTGTTCTCTGCGCTGTGTTCTCTGCTCTGTGTTCTCTGCTCTGTGTTCTCTGCGCTGTGTTCTCTGCGCTGTGTTCTCTGCGCTGTGTTCTCTGCTCTGTGTTCTCTGCTCTGTGTTCTCTGCGCTGTGTTCTCTGCGCTGTGTTCTCTGCTCTGTGTTCTCTGCGCTGTGTTCTCTGCACTGTGTTCTCTGCTCTGTGTTCTCTGCGCTGTGTTCTCTGCGCTGTGTTCTCTGCGCTGTGTTCTCTGCTCTGTGTTCTCTGCGCTGTGTTCTCTGCTCTGTGTTCTCTGCGCTGTGTTCTCTGCGCTGTGTTCTCTGCACTATGTTCTCTGCTCTGTGTTCTCTGCGCTGTGTTCTCTGCGCTGTGTTCTCTGCGCTGTTCTCTGCTCTGTGTTCTCTGCGCTGTGTTCTCTGCTCTGTGTTCTCTGCTCTGTGTTCTCTGCGCTGTGTTCTCTGCACTATGTTCTCTGCTCTGTGTTCTCTGCTCTGTGTTCTCTGCGCTGTGTTCTCTGCGCTGTGTTCTCTGCTCTGTGTTCTCTGCGCTGTGTTCTCTGCTCTGTGTTCTCTGCGCTGTGTTCTCTGCACTGTGTTCTCTGCTCTGTGTTCTCTGCTCTGTGTTCTCTGTGTTCTCTGCACTATGTTCTCTGTGTTCTCTGCGCTGTGTTCTCTGCGCTGTGTTCTCTACTCTGTGTTCTCTGCGCTGTGTTCTCTGCGCTGTGTTCTCTGCTCTGTGTTCTCTGCTCTGTGTTCTCTGCACTATGTTCTCTGCGCTGTGTTCTCTGCGCTGTGTTCTCTGCGCTGTGTTCTCTGCACTATGTTCTCTGCTCTGTGTTCTCTGCTCTGTGTTCTCTGCGCTGTGTTCTCTGCACTGTGTTCTCTGCACTATGTTCTCCGCGCTGTGTTCTCTGCGCTGTGTTCTCTGCTCTGTGTTCTCTGCTCTGTGTTCTCTGCGCTGTTCTCTGCGCTGTTCTCTGCGCTGTGTTCTCTGCGCTGTGTTCTCTGCGCTGTGTTCTCTGAGCTGTTCTCTGCTCTGTATTCTCTGTGCTGTGTTCTCTGCACTGTTCTCTGAGCTGTTCTCTGCGCTGTGTTCTCTGCGCTGTGTTCTCTGCGCTGTGTTCTCTGCTCTGTGTTCTCTGCGCTGTGTTCTCTGCGCTGTGTTCTCTGCACTATGTTCTCCGCGCTGTGTTCTCTGCACTATGTTCTCCGCGCTGTGTTCTCTGCACTGTGTTCTCTGCTCTGTGTTCTCTGCTCTGTGTTCTCTGCGCTGTTCTCTGCGCTGTGTTCTCTGCTCTGTGTTCTCTGCTCTGTGTTCTCTGCGCTGTTCTCTGCGCTGTGTTCTCTGCGCTGTGTTCTCTGCGCTGTTCTCTGCTCTGTATTCTCTGTGCTGTGTTCTCTGCACTGTTCTCTGAGCTGTTCTCTGAGCTGTTCTCTGAGCTGTTCTCTGCGCTGTGTTCTCTGCGTTGTGTTCTCTGCGCTGTGTTCTCTGCACTGTTCTCTGCTCTGTATTCTCTGTGCTGTGTTCTCTGCACTGTTCTCTGAGCTGTTCTCTGCTCTGTGTTCTCTGTGCTGTGTTCTCTGCACTGTTCTCTGCGCTGTGTTCTCTGCGCTGTTCTCTGCGCTGTGTTCTCTGCGCTGTTCTCTGCTCTGTGTTCTCTGCGCTGTTCTCTGCTCTGTGTTCTCTGAGCTGTTCTCTGAGCTGTTCTCTGCACTGTATTCTCTGTGCCGTGTTCTCTGAGCTGTTCTCAGGAAGTGTTTCTGCACTGGAGGGGTTCTCAGACACTGACACAGGCTGCCCAGAGCAGTGCTGCAGTCTCTGGAGATGTTCAGTTCAGCTGCTGTGGAGCTGGCACTTAAGATTCAGTGCTGGGTGGGGACTTGGACTGGCTGAACCTGGAGGGCTCTCCCCACCGGGTGTCTGCTGGGAGTGGTTCTGTATTGGCCTTGCTGCCCTGGACAGGAGCTGTGTCTGCCCTGCAGGCAGATCTGGGTACTGCCAGCTGTGCCCAGCAGTGATCCTGGCTTGGTCTTCTCTTGCAGGTACAACCCCGGGGGTGCCCTGTCACAGCTGCAGCCACTGCAGCCCTGGGGCAATACAGTCTATGGCTATGCTACGTGAGTGCCACTGCAGCCTCATGCCCATCCCTGCCTGCCTGGTGGCTTTGAGGGCTTCAAAGAGCTTCTCTCAGGTCTCCTCTGGCACTCCCCCTGCTCCCAGCACTGCTGCTCAGGCTCTTCTGTCCTTCCTCCTGACAGCCCCGGTGGTAGCGTGTCATCAGTCAGGTGATGGGCGAAGGTGGCATCAGCTCCTGTCCTGTCCTCCCAGGCCTGCCCCTGTTTGCCCAGGTGCCTGTGCTGTGAGCATGTCACCTGAAGCCTCCTGAGCTGCTCCACTGTCAATTCCTCTGCTTGTCAGCTTCTGTCACCCATGGAGGCTGGCAGAAGAGGCTGCTCTGCCCCCCACCCTTTCTGCTGCTCTTGCCCATCCTGTGCCCTTCCCATCCTCTCCTGCGTGCCAGCAGAGCCTGCCCGGAGCCAGCAAGCCCTGCCTTGCCTCACTCTGAGGGCTCCTGCCCAGAACCAGCAAGCCCTGCCCTACCTCACTCAGGGCTGGGTGGCACTGCAGAGGGTGAGCATAAGTCCTTCCTGCTGCAGGAGTGAAGATGCTGAAGCCTATGAGCTGCAAGATGGGGAGCTCAGCTCGGGCATCTTCATGAAGTACCTAAAGCAGCACATCCTGCAGGAGAAGAAGGTCACACACATGCTGGAGAAGGTCTTAGAGGGTAAGGGCTGGGCTGGAAACCAGCTGCAGCAGCTGGGCTCAAGAGAGACAGCAGCAGGAAAGAAGCAGTTCCACCCTTTCCCTTCCCTTCCTTTCCCTTCTATTCTCTTCCCCCTCCCCTTCCTCCTTCCCCATCCTTTCCCTTCCCATCCCACCCAACCTCTCCCTCCCTCCCTCCCTTACAGCCCAGTGCCAGGCCATGCCTGCTGGCAACTCTGGGTGAGCTGGCAGCAGCCTGGAGCTTCATTCCCAGCATCACAGCCTGGCATGGGCTGGCAGTTGGAGCCCCCTGCCCTGGCAGGGACCCCTCCCACTAGTGCAGGATCTGGCAGCCAGGAAGGTGCCCGAGAAGCCTGCCATGACCCTGTGCCTCCCGTGCTGTGCCCAGCTGTGGGGCAGGACCCACTGGTGGCTGGCAGACAGGTGATGGAGATCAAGCACACGCTGAAGGAGCCCCGAGCCCTCACCGACCCCCTCTGCCCCTCGGCAGCAGCTGCCCAGCGCTGGGGCCATGGCCATGGTGAGCCCTGGGAGCATGGGCAGGGGGCAGGAGAGGTGCCTGTGCCCCTCAGTGGCACTGCTGCAGGGAGGCTTTGAGCTGCCGACAGCTGAGCTGTGCTTGCAGAGCTGCTGAGCAGAGTGGTGACCTTCTCCTGCGGGGCAGAGGTGGAGCTACACTGCCACTGGCTCTTCTCCAACCTGCTCCACGTCTGTGCCAAGCTACTGCCCACCCCAGCACACCTCGCTGATGCCCACCTGCTGCTGTGCCAGGCCCCTGGGACTCAGGGGCTCAGAGAATGGCTGAGCGTGGAGGACACCTCAGGGAGCAGCTGCTCCACCTGGACCCATTCCCCTCCATTCCAGAAGGCTCCTTCCCCCATGGCAGAGGTGAGGAGTGGCTGGGGGGAGCCCAAGGGGTGCTGAGAGCTGGGAAAGGCCAAGCCCAGGTGGAAGACCCCTGGCACTGCTGCCTCTGTTGGAGAGAGACCTCTGTCAGCACCTCCTGAAGAGCCTCTGCCACCCACCAGGGCCATATGGGTTTCCTGATTGGCTCCTAATGCAGCCCAGCCCTGGGCCCCTCACTCTCAGAAGGGCACTGAGGGGCTGGAGCAGGGCCAGAGAAGGGCACCAAAGCTGGGGCAGGGTCTGGAGAGCAGGGCTGGGGAGGAGCAGCTGAGGCAGCTGGCGGGGGTTGGTGTGGAGAAAAGGAGGCTGAGGGCAGAGCTCATTGCTCTCTGCAGCTCCCAGTGAGCTGGGGTTGGGCTCTGCTGCCCAGTCTCAGGGTATAGAAGGAGAGGAACTGTCCTGGAGTTGTGCCAGGGGAGAGTTAGGGTGGAGAGGAGGAAATATGTCTTTGGTGCCAGAGTGGTCAGGCACTGACAGAGGCTGACAGGAGAGCTGAGGATGGACAGTTCAGAAGGGGCTATGGGGACAGGCCGAGGGCAGTGGTTTGGAACTGTAGCAAGGCAGAGTTAGGTTGGGCATCGGGAGGAAGCTGTGCAGAGTGAGGGTGGGGAGAGACTGGCACAGGCTGCCTAGGGCTGTGGTGGAGGCTCCATCCCTGGTGATGTTCCAGAGCCATGTGGCCGTGAGGTTCAAAGGAGCAAGTGCAGGGTCCTGCAGCTAGGTGGAGCTATCCTCTGTCAGTGCAGGCAGGGGGAGGAGGTGAGAGAAAGCTCTGAAGAGAAGGACTTGGAGGTGCTGGTGGGGAGAGGCTGGGCAGGAGCCAGCAGTGAACACTGGCAGTACAGAAGGCCAAGGGCAGCCTGGGCTGCATCCAAAGGAGCGTGGGCAGAGATAGAGAGAGGGATCCTGATCTGTGCTGAGGAGACCTCACCTGCAGGGCTGGGTCCAGCTGTGGGACCCCAAAACAGAGGGGACTGAGCCTGGTGGAGAGGATCCAGAGGAGGCTGCAGAAATGCTCAGGGCCTTGGAGCAGCTCTGCTGCGAGGACAGGCTGAGGGAGCTGGGGGGGGTCAGCCTGGAGAAGAGAAGGCTCCAGGCAGACCTCAGGGCTGCCTGCCAGTCTGCAGACTGCAGAGGGACTGTGCCCAAAGGCCTGCAGGGGCAGCAGCAGGGGCAATGGTTTGAAATGAGAGCAGAGCAGACTGAGAGTGGATGTGAGGAACAAGTTCTGCAGCAGGAGGCTGCTGGAGCACTGCAGCAGGTTGCCCAGGAGGTGGTTGAGGCCTCATGGCTGGAGACATTCAAGGTGACAGAGCTGTGAGCAACCTGCTCTAGGGAAAGATGTCCCTGCTGAGTGCAGGGCTTGGACTGGATGAGCTTTGGAGGTCCCTCCCAACCCAGCCCATTCCATGGTCCTGTGATTCTGAGTGGTCATGGCACATGGGGCCATGGTCCAGTGGCCATGGTGGTGCTGGGTTGCAGGTTGGACTGGATGTTTTTGGAGGCCTTTTCCAATTGTAATGATGACTGCAGAAGGCTTTGGCTCCAGTTTGGATGCCTTTAGCCAGTTCCCCCTGAGCCATTTCTGAGCTGTCCACATTGCTGCGTTCCATCTGGTGGGGGTGAGGAGCTTCCTGGTGGCACCTCTGGGAACAGCTCTGGCTCTCTGAGCCAGCTTGGCCCACCCTGCTAACAACTCTGCAGGCAGCACTGCTGAGGCCTGCCAGCTTCCTTCCACCCTTTCCCACACCCTGCCCAGCACACTGCCTGCCCAGCCTGCTCTTTCCTGGTGCTCTCCATGCTACCTCTCTGGGGTCTCTGCTGCTCCTCTGCTGAGCACCTTCCTCCTTCCCTGCAGTCCTTCAGCCTGACAGTGGTGAACATCTGGGCCCTGCTGCTGGAGCAGGGGCACTGCCCCTGGGTGCTGTGTGGTGGCTGGAGGAAGGGCACTGCCCCTGCCTGCTGTCTGCTGGTTCCAGCCACAGCATTGGAGCTGATCCTGCCCTTTCTCTTCGTCTTCTCTTCCGAGCTCCCTCGGCAATATGGAGGTCCCTTGTGTGTGTGTCACCCAGCCCCCCAACCTGAGGCACCCAGCTGCTGGCTGTTGCCTCCACAGCTGTCTGTAGAGGGGCTGGGGGGGCAGAAATGTGTGCAGGGCAGCAGGAGCCTGTCCTTGTCCTACTCCACAGCACTGCTGGCTCTTGCAGACCTCCGCTGCTGCCTGCTTATGTGGCATTCAGCTGCCCACCTGGCACCCACTGCTACCTCACCCTCACCTGTGGGGCCACAGATAGCTGCAGGGCTGTCTGCAGGAGCACACCTGGCAAGCTGGCAGCATCCTGGTTGTGCCAGCCCTCAGGGGAGCTGCTGGCACTGCCTGAGCCATACTGGCCTTGCTGAGTGCAGGAGCTGGAGGCTGAAGGCCAACAAGGCCAGGCTTGGCTGTGAGGTGTGCCCAGGGAGCTGTTTGGGTGAGAAGGGGCAGTTTTCCTACCATCTGCCACATACTGCTTCCCCAGGTGAACCAAGCAGAGGGGCCTGGGCTTGCTGCAGGCCCTGCCATAGGGAGTTGTGCTGGGGTTTACAGCTCTGGTCCCTGTTCTGTAGCTGCCCAGTGCTCTGCCATCCTGGATGGCATCCACCACCTCCCCAGGCAAGGTCCAGGGCAAGCAGGACATGGTGGAGGAAGAGCAGGTCAGGGAGCACTTAACAGAAATGGGCACCGATAAAGCCATGGGGTCTGGCAGGGGGCACCCGTGGGTGCTGAGAGAGCTGGCCATGGGCTGAAGGGCAGTGCCTCGACTCTTGGTGGTTTCCCTGAGGCCCAGAGGAAAGCCCTGCAGAGGGACAAGAGGTGATATCTGGGGAGCTACAGCCTCAGCTTGCTCCCTGGGGAGGCAGTGGAGGCAGTGACCCCTGGAGCTGTCTCCAGGCACAGCAAGGGCAGGGCTGAGTAGCAGTGGTCAGGTTTCGAGGGGCTGCTGTGCCTGGTGAGCCTGGCAGTGAGCAGCTCCACAGGTGAGGGGGCAGCAGGGGACCTTGGCTGTCCTGATTTCATGGGAAAGCTTTGGACACTTAGGTGTGGCAGCCTCCCAGACAAGCTGGTAACAGGCTGGAGTGGGTGGAACCTGGGCTCAGCTGGCAGCTGCCAGCCAGGAGGGCTTGAAGCTTTGTGGTCCCTGCTGGGCAGTCCAGCTAGATGCACTAACGGGCAGTGCCAGGCATTCCTGCTGGCACCAGTACCAGTTTGCATCATCATGAGTGAACAGAGTGGGCCCTCAGCAAGTTCACTGCTCACGCACGTGAGGAGGAACAGCTGCTGCTGCCACCCAGAGGGATGTGGGTGGGCACACGGGAATGGGTCAGCAGGAGGCAGGGCAGGGTCCTGCCCTGAGAAGCTGTGTCCCCTTCACAGGCACAGCTGCAGGCCAGCAGGCTGGAGAGGCCTCGTGCTGGGCACCAAGCTGACCACAACAGCAAAGGGCCCTCATAGGGACCAAGGTGATTGGCAAACTGATCTGTGCCCTTGGCACTGGTGAGGCCACACCTGGAGAGCTGTGCCCACTCCTGGGCTCCTCAGGAGCAGAGACGGGGAAGAGTCCCGCAGAGAGCTGCAAGGATGGCAGGGGAGCAGCACTGCTGGCAGAGCTGGCAGCAGGAGGCTTAGGAGCTCAAACTCATCAAGCTGTGCCAGCATCTTCAGGGAGGGTGCAAATAGGACAGCTGGGATCTGCCCACTGGTGCCCAGTGCCAGGACCAGAGGCTGTGGGCAAAAAGTGCAGGCGAGGACAATCCCTGTAAAGCCAGGAGAAAGTTTCCAGCTGCAGGCGTGGTGCAAGGTGGTGTGGGGCTGCTCTGCGTGGGCACTGCCGGCCCCAGGGCTGCTCTGCGTGGGCACTGCCGGCCCCAGGGCCGCTCTGCGTGGGCACTGCCGGCCCCAGGGCTGCTCTGCGTGGGCACTGCCGGCCCCAGGGCCTCTCTGCGTGGGCACTGCCGGCCCCAGGGCTGCTCTGCGTGGGCACTGCTGGCCCCAGGGCCTCTCTGCGTGGGCACTGCCGGCCCCAGGGCTGCTCTGTGTGGGCACTGCTGGCCCCAGGGCCACTCTGTGTGGGCACTGCTGGCCCCAGAGCTGCTCCACAGAGGCGCTCATGAGATCCAAGTTCCTTGAGTCACAGAATGGGTTGGCTTGGAAATGACCTCGAAGGTCATCCAGGTCCAGCCCCTTGCCATGGGCAGGGACAGCTCCCACCAGCCCAGGGTGCTCAAGGCCTCATGGAAGGAGTCCCTGCCCTGTCCAGATGCCATGGCAGGGACAGAGCCAAGTTTTAGAAGAATTTGGGTGGAGATGAAGGCTGGGGCTAAGGCTGGAATGAGCATCAGTGTGAGTGTGGGATGGCAGATGCCATGTGTCCAGTTCTGCAGCCCCCAGCACAAGGACATGGAGCTGCCAGAGCAGGGCCAGAGAGCTGGAGAAGCTCTGCTGTGGGGACAGGCTGGGAGAGTTGGGGCTGCGCAGCCTGGAGGAGAGAAGGCTGCAGGGAGAGCTCAGAGCAGCCTTGCAGCAGCTGAAGGGATCCAGGAGAGCTGGGGAGGGACTTTTGTGCAGGGCTGGCAGTGCCAGGCTGAGGGCCAATGGCTCTGAGCTGGGAGAGGGGAGACTGAGAGTGGAGAGGAGGAAGAAACTGTTGAGAGTGAGAGTGGGAGAGCCTGGCAGAGGCTGCCCAGGGAGGCTGTGGCTGCCTCCTGTCTGGAGGCGTTGCAGGCCAGGCTGGATGAAGCCTTGAGCAGCTGGGCTGGAGGGAGGGGCAGGGGTTGGAGCTGGATGAGCTTTGGGGTCCCTCCCAGCCCAACCCATTCTGTGAGTAAGAACTTTGGGGAGGACTTCTGGGCAGCCTTTTGCTGCCGGTGCTCAGGATGTGATGTGTGTGCCAAGTCTAGCAGGGTTCAGAGATATCTTTGACAGCTCCAGGACAGTCCCTGAAGGCTCTTGAGGGCACAGACAGCAGCTCTGACTGGAGCAGTCCTGACTCCCCCATTGCTCGGGCTGGCAGGGCTGGTGCCATGCACATCTTTTCCCTCCCCTGGCATCAGCTGGAGGCTGGAGCTGGCTGGCTGCAGTGGGGCCATCTCTTCTTAGAGGCCTCCTACCCATGTGTGGCATCCAGGGTGATCTGCTTTGTGCCCGTCTGGGTCTCCAGCTGCAGTTCAGCCTGGTGCTGGGCTCAGCACAGCAGTGATGCCATGGGGGTAGCTGGCAGCAGGTGCCCAGTGCAGTGAGGCAGGGCAGGAGGTGGCTCTGCCTCACAGCCTGGCATCTGCTGCAGGCACAGCTCCTGGAAGGCACTAGGGTGAGGCTGCCTGGGCAGCAGAGCTGCTGCCTGCCCGCTGAGCTGAGCCCTGCCCTCCTGGCTCACCCAGCTCCCTCTCTGCCAGCTCCAGCCCACATCTTCCCCAGCCTCCTCCAGTTGATCTTTCCAGCAGTGAGCTGCCAGGAGCAGCCTTGGCCTTGGCTTTGGCTTTGCTTTGTGCAGGGCTCAGATGTGCTCCTGCAGCCTGCTTCAGTGCAGGCATGGGGTCAGCTCTGGGAGCTGCTACTCCTCACAGCCTGCACTGTGCTGGGAGGGCCCCAAAGGGCATCTCACCCAGCCCCCTGCACCCAGCAGGGACACCTCCAGCTGCAGCAGGCTGCACAGGGACACATCCAGGCTGATCCTCAGTGTCTCCAGGGATGGACCCTCCACCACAGCCCTGGGCAGCCTATGCCAGTGTCTGCCCACCCTCACTCTGCACAGCTCCTCCTGGTGCCCAGCCTAACTTTGCCCTGCTCCTGCTTCTGCTCCTCATCCTGTCCCCACAGCCCCTTCTGAACAGTCGCAGCCTGCAGCTCCCCTGCAGACACTGAAATGCAGCTCTGAGGTCTCCCTGCAGCCTTCTCCTCTCCAGGCTGAGCAGTCCCAACTCTGCCAGCCTGTGCCATGGCAGAGGTTCCCCAGCCCTCTGAGCAGTGGCCTACTCTGGACCCTCTCCATCACGCCCAGGTCTCTCTTGTGCTGGGGACACCAGAGCTGGCCCTAGCCCTGCAGGTGAGGTCTCCCCAGCACACAGCAGAGGGGCAGGATCCCTCTCTCCAGCTCTGCCCACACTGCTCTGGATGCCCTTAGCCTTCTGTGCTGCCAGTGCCCATTGCTGGATCCTGCCCAGCTTCTCCCCCACCAGCATCCCCAGGCCCTCCTTTGCAGGTCTCGTCCCACTTAGCCTGGGTTGGCACTGAGGAGCTGCCCTGAGGCAGGTGCAGGACCCTGCCCTGGGCCTTATTTCCTGCTGTCCACTCTTGTTTTCCTGCCCCAGGACAAGGACAATGTGGGCATCCCGAGGCAGTGCCACCCACAGCTCCTGAGCTCCCTGCTGGCCTCGGTGTGCAAGCAGGAGAGGGACTGCAGCCTGCAGCTGCCTGAGCTGCAGAAGATTCAGGTATGGAGCTGCCAGCTACAGGTCTCCTCTTGCACCCTCACATAGGTGCCACTCCCCACCCCTTGTTTGCGACCGTGTGTGCCATCCGACCGTGTGTGCCTCCCTGACCCTGTGTGCCCTCTGACCATGTGTGTCATCCGCCGACCATGTGTGCCATCTGCTGACCATGTGTGCCATCCGACCGTGTGTGCCTCCCTGACCCTGTGTGCCCTCTGACCCTGTGTGCCCTCTGACCGTGTGTGCCATCCGCCGACCATGTGTGCCATCCGACCGTGTGTGCCTCCCTGACCCTGTGTGCCCTCTGACCATGTGTGCCCTCTGACCGTGTGTGCCATCCGCCGACCATGTGTGCCATCCGACCGTGTGTGCCTGCCTGACCCTGTGTGCCATCCGACCGTGTGTGCCCTCTGACCATGTGTGCCATCCGACCGTGTGTGCCATCTGACCATGTGTGCCATCCGCCGACCATGTGTGCCATCCGACCGTGTGTGCCTGCCTGACCGTGTGTGCCATCCGACCGTGTGTGCCATCTGACCATGTGTGCCATCTGACCATGTGTGCCATCCGACCGTGTGTGCCATCTGACCGTGTGTGCCCTCTGACCATGTGTGCCCTCTGACCATGTGTGCCATCCGCCGACCATGTGTGCCATCCGACCGTGTGTGCCATCCGACCGTGTGTGCCCTCTGACCGTGTGTGCCCTCTGACCATGTGTGCCATCCGCCGACCATGTGTGCCATCCGACCGTGTGTGCCATCCGACCGTGTGTGCCATCTGACCGTGTGTGCCCTCTGACCATGTGTGCCATCCGCCGACCATGTGTGCCATCCGACCGTGTGTGCCATCCGACCGTGTGTGCCATCTGACCGTGTGTGCCTGCCTGACCATGTGTGCCATCTGACCGTGTGTGCCTGCCTGACCGTGTGTGCCATCCGACCGTGTGTGCCATCTGACCGTGTGTGCCTGCCTGACCATGTGTGCCATCTGACCGTGTGTGCCATCTGACCGTGTGTGCCTGCCTGACCATATGTGCCATCCGACCCTGTGTGCCATCTGACCGTGTGTGCCTGCCTGACTATGTGTGCCATCCGACCATGTGTGCCTCCCTGACCCTGTGTGCCCTCTGACCATGTGTGCCCTCTGACCGTGTGTGCCATCCGACTGTGTGTGCCATCTGACCGTGTGTGCCTGCCTGACCATGTGTGCCACCTGACCATGTGTGCCATCCGCTGACCGTGTGTGCCATCTGACCCTGTGTGCCATCCGACTGTGTGTGCCTGCCTGACCCTGTGTGCCATCCAACCCTGTGTGCCATCCGACCGTGTGTGCCTCTCTGACCGTGTGTGCCTCTCTGACCCTGTGTGCCACCTGACCCTGTGTGCCTGCCTGACCCTGTGTGCCTGCCTGACTGTGTGTGCCATCTGACCCTGTGTGCCTCTCTGACCACGTGTGCCATCTGTGATTCCTGCTGCCGTCTGCCAGCATCCTGGGAGTGATGTTCCCAGTGGCAGTGCCCTGTCCTGGCTGGGGTCTCAGTGGCCTGGTTTCAGGAGTCCTGAAGCGCAGCAGCCCCGGCTGAGGCTCGCAGCTGCCCGGGGTGCAGGAACAGCGCCGATCTCCTTGGCAGCAGCATTACTCTCTCAGGCCACAGCATGGGGCTGTGAGCCTGCACAACAGCCCAGCGCCTCTGCTGAGCCCTGCTCGCTAACTGACTGTGCCCTCTGCTCTCCCCTGGCAGGCAGACGTGGTGCTGCAGCTGGACTTGCACTACAGCCAGCAGGGCACCAAGCAAAGGACTTGTGAGAGCCTGCGGACAACCCTCCGGAGAGCTCTGCTGAGGCAGTTCTGTGGCCAGGGGGCTGCAGCCTCTGCACATGTGTGGCTGCAGGATGTGCTGAGCACGGACCCCGCGGGGCAGACACATCTGAGGACAGGCTCTAGCCACAGCTTGCCCAGCAGCAGCCCCTCCAGTAGCAGTCAGCCAGAGGAGAACGATGAGAGTGAGCTCTGCTGTGCCCTGCTGTGGGCTGGCACTGGGCATGGCTGCCCCTGACCCGGCTGGGTACTGCTGCTCTGGGTGGGTGCTGCTACTGTGGGTGGGAGCTGCTGGTGTGTTGTGAGAGCTGCTGGCATGAGCGGGAGCTGCTGGTGTGGGCAGGGGCAGCTGGTGTGAGTGGGAGCTGCTGGTGTGGTGAGAGCTGCTGGTGTGGGTGGGACCTGGGATGGACATTTGGCAAGGGCTGGCAGTGCCAGGCTGAGGGACAATGGCTTTGAGCTGGGAGAGGGGAGACTGAGAGTGGAGGAAGAAATTGTTGAGAGTGAGGGTGGGGAGAGACTGACACAGGCTGCCCAGGGAGACTGTGGCTGCCTCCTGCCTGGGGGTGTTGAAGGCCAGGCTGGATGAGGCCTTGAGCAGCCTGTGCTGTTCCTGTCCATGGCAGGGGGTTGGAGCTGGCTGAACTTTCAGGTGCCTTCAAACCCAACCCATTCTGAGACACTATGAAGAAGGAGATAAAGCTGAATTCGCTCAGAGCACTCTTGGTGTGAGACTCTTTTGGCAGAGAGTGGTGGGGCAGGGCACCCTGGCAGATCGTGTGGCAGAGGTGCTGCTGCTGCTGCCCAGGACCCTGTCATGCCTGCCCACACGCTGCACTCAGCCCCAAAGAAGCTGCCTAAAACGCCCAAGTCCAAACCAGAGAGGGACTCTCCTGTGGTGAGCACCTGGGGAGGACCAATAAACTGCAGCAGGACAGGCTGGGAGGTGATCTGCTGGAGAGCAGCCTTGTGGAGAGGGACCTGGGAGTGCTGGTGGAGAACATCCATGGCACAGCAATGTGCCCTTGTGGCCAAGAGGGCAATGGGGTCCTGGGGGGCATTAAGCAGAGTGTGTCCAGCAGATCCAGGGAGGTTCTCCTCCCTCTCTGCTCTGCCCTGGTGAGATCTCATCTTGAATACTGCCTTCAGTTCTGGGCTCCCCAGTTGCAGAGGGACAGGAACTGCTGAGAGAGTCCAAGGGATGAGTAGGGGACTGGAGCAGTGCCTGATGAGGAGAGGCTGATGGACCTGGGGCTATTTAATCTGGAGAAGAGAAGACTGAGAGGGGATTTAATCAATATCTGAGGGCTGGGAGTCAGGAGTCGGGGGGACAGGCTCTGCTCACTGCTGCCTGGGACAGGACAAGCAGCAGTGGATGGAAGCTGCAGCACAGGAGGTTCCAGCTCAGCACAAGAGGAACTTCTGGACTGGAAGGGTCCCAGATCCCTGGCACAGGCTGCCCAGAGAGGCTGTGGAGTCTCCTTCTGTGGAGCCTTTCCAGGCCTGTCTGGATGTGTTCCTGTGTGCCCTGAGCTGGATTGTGTGGTCCTGCTCTGGCAGAGGGGTTGGACTCCATCTTGTTGGGGCCCTGCCAACCCCTGACATCTGTGAGTTCTGTGACTCTGTGACTGTGGTGAGGAGGAGATTATTGGGCAGAAAAACGTGTGGCCAGTGACTAAATGTTCTGGTTTAGAGCTTCCCAGAGCCCCGAAGCCCACAGAACAGAGTGAACTATAGGATGCCTCCCCTCTCCCCGCTTTGCAAAGAAAAGAGTTGGGTGGAGAGCGTGGGCAGGGTAAAGCCCACAGAAAGCAGTCTAGCTGTGATTCTTTGGAAGTCAGAAAGATCATTTGAGCAATGAATAAAGGATATTTAAGGTAAGGAGTTTACAGAGGTATAAGGGGAGGGAAAAGAGGTGCAAAATTCCATACACAGCCCCAGAGGGACGGCAGTGGTGGAGGTGGCTCCGGGAGGTAGCTGGTCTGGCACATGGCACAGCTGGAGCAGCGAGGGCATTGCTCTTCAGGCAAGGCAGCGGCAGAACAGCTTGGCCTGCTTTGAGAGTGCTGCAGAGAGGGAGTGGAGTGAACTACCCTCTGTACCTGGAGGGCTCAGGTTCCAGACCACCTCCCAACCCCCTAGAGGCTGAGCCTGTAACACCAACACAGCGGTTTGGGACGGTAGCGGCAGGAGGCGCAGCACTGCCACCATCGCTGCAGCTGGCAGGCACTGCCCAGGCGTGCAGCTGAGCAAGCTGCACAGCACAGGCCAGGGAGCCAGGGGGCTCGGGCGCAGGATAGGCTGTCGGCCCTCTTGTGCTGGAGGAGACAAAGTCTTCTCGGACTCGGCAGCCGGGACTGAGCAGATGACCTGTTTCTGACTCGGGAACCCAAGGGCTGGCACAGCCTGACGGCGCAGATGACTCTGGAGGAGCAGCTTCTGGTCGGCTCACAGCGCGGAACCGACTGGGTTAGAGGTCACCAGCTGCAGCAAGGGCAGCGCGACCAGCAGGGCAAGGGAGGGGATTCTGCCCCTTGGCTCTGCTCTCCTCAGACCTGTAGTCCTGTGTGCAGTTCTGCAGCCCCCAGCACAAGCAGGGCATAGAACTGTTTGAGCCAGTCCAGGGGAGGCCACCAAGATGCTCAGAAGCTGCAGCACCTCTGCTCTGAGGACAGGCTGAGAGAGTTGGGGCTGTGCAGTCTGGAGGAGGCTTCCAGGAGACCTTGGAGTGGCCTTCCAGGAACTGGAGTGGGCTACAGGAAGGCTGGGGAGGGACTATTGGCAAGGAGTTGTAATGCCAGGAGGAGGAGGAGGAATGTGTTTGAACTGGCAGAGAGGAGATTGAAACTGGATGCTAGGGAGAAGTTCTTGACAGTGAGGGTGGTGAGACACTGGCACAGGTTGCCCAGGGCGGTTGTAGAGCACAGAATCACTGAATGTGATCTCTCATCTTCAATCACTTTGAGTCATTCTGTGCTCCACAGCCTCCTTGGTGGTGTTCAGAACCAAGATCGATGAGGCCTTGAGCAACCTGTTCTAGTGGGAGGAGTCCTTGCCTATGGCACAGGAGGGTTGGAACTTGCTGAGCTCTGTGGTCCCTTCCAACCTAAATCTTTCTCTGACTCTAACTCCCCTGAGCTCAGCATGACACTTTGCAGGCTTCCCTGCATGCAGGCAGTGAATGGTAAGGGAAAATCTGAGTACTCCTCAAGGTCCCAGGCAGACCCAGGGTGAGGGGTGCAGGGTTGGAGTCAAGGTGATGGGTGCAGGGTTGGAGCCATGGTGAGGGGTGCAGGGTTGGAGTCAAGGTGATGGGTGCAGGGTTGGAGTCAAGGTGAGGGGTGCAGGGTTGGAGTCAAGGTGATGGGTGCAGGGTTGGAGCCATGGTGAGGGGTGCAGGGTTGGAGTCAAGGTGATGGGTGCAGGGTTGGAGCCATGGTGAGGGGTGCAGGGTTGGAGTCAAGGTGATGGGTGCAGGGTTGGAGCCATGGTGAGGGGTGCAGGGTTGGAGTCAAGGTGATGGGTGCAGGGTTGGAGTCAAGGTGATGGGTGCAGGGTTGGAGCCATGGTGAGGGGTGAAGGGTTGGTGCCATGCTGCAGTCTGCAGGGTTAGAGCCATGGTGACGGGTACAGGGTTGGTGCCATGGTGCAGCCAGCAGGCTAGGACTGCGTCGATGGTGAGCAGTGAGTGGCAGCAGAGCTCCTGCAGCTGGTGGCAGGCTTCCTCCTGCTGTCCAAGCCCATCTTGAAGGCTCTGTGCCCACTGTCACTAATTGCTAGCAATGAGCTGCAGGACCTCACGGCGCAGCTGAGGAGAGAAAACATCAGAGGATAAAGGAGGATCCCTGAAGTGTCTGAAGCTGCTGCTTCTCTCACAGTTTGGGCAGCTTTGGCATGACGCTGCCCGCCGGAGCGGTGCTGGTGCTGTCGGCTTGGCCCCTGCCGGGGCTGGGAGTTGCTCTTTGCAGCCGCAGCCGGAGGATCCGCGGAGGTGGTGTCAGAGCACTGAGGGCTGCCACAGAGCTCTCCTGCTCTGCTGCGCTCTGCGGCCCTGCTGCGAGCAGCTGCAGAGGCACTTGGGACACCAAGTGCTGACAATAACCAGATGGAAGGGACAAGGCAGAGATTTCAGATAGGACTACCCAGGACGTGTCAGCAGAGTAACCTCTTTGTGTCCATTCCCTGCTGCGGGGGAGAAATAGGAACCACTCACCGAGGCCAGAAAGATGCTCCAAGGGCTGGAGCAACTCTGTTGTGGGCACAGGCTGAGGGAGTGTCCTGGGTTAGGGTGGATTCCTCCCCCGGTAGAATAAACTCACCACAACACAGATGGGTTTTTTTTCTGACAGTGAGGGAAAGATTAAATTGTATTTCTTATAGTTTGTATAACAGAACACAGAGAAATAAACAACCAGAGGAAAAATATAATAGCCTTAAGGAAGATGGGGAAGGGTCAAGTGGCGGCGAAGCAGCAAAAGCAGCAGCAGCCAAAGCAGCAGCGGGGGAAGATAGCAGCAGGCACAGCTGAAGCAGCAGAAGCCAGCAAGGGGGAAGAACAAGCTGTGCTTCTAGACACGAGGCTCCTGATGCTCCAGTGGAATGATATGAACTTAGCCATTGTTGCCATTCTATGGCCTATCCCTGGAATGTTCACCTCTCCCCTATGTCTGAGCTACAAAATCAGCTCAAACGGCCACAGGGAGCTGGGGGGGTGCAGCCTGCAGAGAAGAAGGCTCCAGGGACATCTCAGAGCTGCTGCCAGTGCCTGAAGAGATCCTGCAGGAAGGCTGCAGAGAGACTTTTGCTGAGGCTATCTAGAGACAGCCAAGGGGAATGGTTTGGAGCTGAGGCAGAGCAGGGTTGGACTGGAGCTGAGGAATAAGTTCTGCAGTGTGAAGGTGGTGAGAGCCTGGCACAGGCTGCCCAGGGAGGCTGTGGCTGCCTCCTGCCTGAAGGTGTTCAAGACTGAGCTGGATGAGGCCTTGAGCAGCCGAGTCTAGGTGAGAGGTGTCCCTGGGCATGGCAGGAGCTTGGAGCAGATGAACTTTGAGGTGTCTCCCAACCTGAGTCATTCTGTGCTTCTGTGAACAGAGGCTTTGGTCTCAGAGCTGACAGCTTCTGCTGTGTCACCACAGCCACCCCTGGGCTGCCTGCTGCTGTGGTGTTGAGGCTCAGGCACAGGACCTCCACTCAGATGGATGCCTTTGGCCTTTCTGGGTGACACCAGCAGGCTCCAGCACCACCTGTGCTGCTGCCCTGCAAATGCCAATGGGATTCTGGAAAGGTTACCCCAGGCTGTGGCGGGGCTGGAGCTGGCAGAGCAAACAGCATGCCCTTTGCTGATGCCTTTTTAATGACTGCTGTTATCTGCCAGCATCTGAGGCCTCTGAGTCTTCTCAGGTGGAGTCATTCTGGGAGGGAAACTTCCTGGAGAAGAGCAGTGTGGCTGTGCTGCCATGGTGGAGATCTGCAGGGGAGCTGCTGTGCTACAGAGCCCTGCCAGCTGCAGGCAGGGGTTGGCCCCTCTCTGCTGTTCCTGCTCCCCGGTGGGGTGCAGCAGGAGCATTCAGCCCATCTCTCTGCTGCGCTGCTGTGAGTCAACACAAGCTCAACCTTTGGGAAATGGTTTCTGAAGGCCACAGACATTTGTCCTGCACTTCAAGAGCTCTGCCTGACAGGTGGGAGCAAGCACAGCCCTGCACTGAGCAGCCTGAGCAGCAGCACAGCCCAGCTGAGCAGCAGCCACTGCCTGGCAGGATGAGAAGGGACATTGGCATCCCCAGATGGCCACAGGGAGTGGGGCCAAGGGGGGGGCCCACCACGGCAAACTTCATTTGCAGGGGGCTGAAGGCCATGTCACACACACTGCTTCCTTAGCATCACCTTTCCTGCTGCTGGGAAGCACTCAGAAGCCTTTTCCCCACCACAGACCCTTCTTTCCCTCTCCCTCTCTGCAGAGCCCATGTTTGTCACTCTCCCTGCTGGCTTCCTTCTCCTTTCTCCCGAGGCTTCATTGGAAGAAAAAAGTATTCAGGCCCCCTGCACCTCTTAGAGGTTCAGAGATTCACAGAGTCACAGAATGCTTTAGGGACTCAAAGCTCATCCGGGTCCAACCCCCTGCCATGGGCAAGGACACCTCCCACCAGCCCGAGCTGCAAGGCACTCCTAGAATGAGTTGGCTTGGAAGGGACCTTGAAGATCATCTGGTTCCAAGCCCCCTGCCATGGGTAAGGCCATGGGCTTGGAACTAGATGATCTTCAATCTTCCATGAGCTCAAGGCCTCATCCAGCCTGGCCTGCAACACCTCCGGGCAGGAGGCAGCCACAACCTCCCTGAGCAGCCTGTGCCAGTCTCTTCCCACCCTCACACTCAAGAATTAATTTCTTCCTCCTCTCCACTCTCAGTCTCCCCTCCATTGTCCCTCAGCCTGGAACTCTCAGCCTTTGCCAAAAGTCCCTCTCCTGCTCTCCTGGGGCCCTTCAGCTACTGCAAGGCTGCTGTGAGATCTCCCTGCAGCCTTCTCCAGGCTGAACAGCCCCAACTCTCCCTGCCTGGCCCCACAGCAGAGCTTCTCCAGCCCCTGATCACCTCCATGGCCTCCTCTGGCCCCTCTCCAGCAGCTCCAGGTCCCTCTTGTGCTGGGGCCCCAGAGCCGCAGGCAGTTCTCAGGTGAGGGCTGAGCAGAGCAGAGGGGCAGAATCCCCTCCCTGTGCTGCTGCTCTCCCTGCTCTGGCTGCAGCCAGCACACAGCTGCCTCTGGGCTGGGAGCAGTGCTGGCTGCTGGGCACTTTGGCACCAACTGACACCCCCAAGGCCTTCCCTTCCAGGCTGACCTCAGCCATTCCTCACCCATCTGGATGTGTTCTTTGTGCTGTGTCCTGATACCTGATGTTAGTTTCTCTCCTTCTCTACAGCCCAGGCATCACTGAGCAGAGGCCTCATTGCTCTCTTCATCAAGAAGATGGAGGCTGGAGTGGGCAGGGTCCTGCCATGGTGAAGCCTGAAGGGAGGGCCCAGCCTGTGCTCCTTGGTGGCAAGGGATAGGAGCAGAGGAAATGGCTTCAAGCTGCCCCAGGGGAGGCTCAGGCTGGAGCTCAAGGAATGTTTCTGCACTGGAAGGGTTCTCAGACACTGGCACAGGCTGCCCAGGGCAGTGCTGCAGCGCCCATCCCTGGGGATGTTCAGCTGCTGTGAGCCGGCACTTAGGGCCAGGGTTCAGTGGTGCCCCTGCAGTGCTGGGTGGAGGCTGGGACCCTGGATGTGTTGCTATGTGCCCTGCCTTGGGTGCCCCTGCCCTGGCAGGGGTTGGTCTGGATGGCCTTTAAGTTTCCTTCCCACTCCTCCATTCTAGGATTCAATGATTCAAAGATTCTTTTGACACAGGAATTTCAGGTCAAGTGTCCATTGCTGCAAGAGGACCACAAACACTGTCTCCCAGCTGCTTTGAGCACAGGCATGGAGCCAGGCATGGAGCCAAGGCAAGCTCTCTCCATGTCCCTGGTGGCTCAGTGGTGGCAGTGAGATCTTCACCGGGTAAATGTTGGCTCAGCAGCAGATGTATCATGGAGCAAAGAAAGAGCAAAAAATTCAGTTTGGGGCAATACAGAGGACATGCTCTGGGAGTCACAGAGCCCAACAAGCCCAAGTGAGAAGTGTCAAATGGCTTGACAGGTGTCCAGGTGAGGTCTGACGCACAGCAGGTTGGGAGTGTGCCTGCAGAGCGCTGCAGGCTGCACTGCTGTGGTGCAGGAGCATTTGTGTCTGGAGCTCCCTCCCCTCCCCACCAGTCAGAAACCTTCCCCCTGAGTTTCTGCAGCATTAATTAGACTTTTGGAACAAGCAATGTTTTGCAAGCAGCTCCAGGTGAATCTCCCAGCTCTGACAGAAGGACATTGATCACTGCCCTGAGAACCGACAGCTGCTCTGTGGCCCTGGCTGGGGCTCCCTTCTCTGGAGGCCTTCCACACCCACCTGAATATGTTGCTGTGGGGTCTGCCCTGGGTGATCCTGCCCTGGTGGGGGACGACGACACTGGATGATTTCTGAAGGTCCCTTCCAGCTCCTCACATTCATGGTTCTATGGTTGCCTACAAAGACCTCCAGCACAGGCAGTGCCTGCAAAGGACTTATGTCCCTCAGCTAACAAGCAAGAGCCAAAAACCCCAAGCAGAAAGAGGAATGAAAAGTGACAGGATATGGTCAGCCAAAGAGTCTGGGAACTGTCTGTTTGGGGCAAAAAGAAACCCAGGGCCAGTGGCCTTCCAGTGCCTGCAGGGGCTGCAAGCAGGCTGCAGAGGGACTGTGCCCAAAGGCCTGCAGGGACAACAGCAGGGGCAATGGTTTGAAATGAGAGCAGAGCAGATTGAGAGTGGATGTGAGGAACAAGTTCTGCAGCAGGTTGCCCAGGGCAGTGGCTGAGGCCCCATGGCTGGAGATGTTCAAGGTGAGGCTGGACAGGGCTGTGAGCAACCTGCTTTAGTGGAAGATGCCCCTGCTGAGTGCAGTGCTTGGACTGGATGAGCTTTGGAGGTCCCTTCCAACCCAGACCACTCTGTGATTTGATGAAGACCTCATCTACAGATATACCTGGAGGATCAGCAAGAGCTCAGGTCCCATCCTGCCTGCTCAAGCTGGCAGGGGCAGGTGACAGGAGCTGTTCTCTCCTGCCCTGCCAACCAACCCTCCCCATTTGGGCTGGGTTGTGAGCAGAGCTGCTCCTAGTGCCTCAAGCAACATGGTGGAAAACAGCCTCTCCTTATGCCAGGGTCAGCAGAAGCAGAGCTGCTTCCAACACAGCCCTTTAAACACTACCAAGCTCGTGCAGGAGCTACCTCCTCAAGCTGTCAGGGGAAGCATTACTCCAACAAAAGCAACTGGAGGCCCTTTCCAACCCAAACCTCTCCATGATTTGATGAAGACCACATCTACAGCTGGACGTGGCCTTAGAGTATTTCATCTGGGGGCTTCCCTCACAAAGGTGCCAGCAGGGCACAGTGGTTGCCACCAGTGCTGCTCGCTGCTCCAGCCTCGGCGTGTCACAAGTGCAGAGGGCTGGTTTGTGCCAGCTTCTCCTTTAGATCTACAGCTTTGTCTCTTCCTTTGTCAAGTCCTTTTGCTGAGATTATGAAACAAGCCCGAAGGGACAGATTTAAACCTTAAAAAAACCCAAAGGAGGAGGGTTTGTGTTATTCCCAGACCTGTCAGCTCAGCACGCTGCACTCAGAGCACAAGCAAAGATCTGCAGGTCCCGCAGCAGCAGGCAGAGCCTCCTCACCCTGCTCCTGTCTCTGCTGCCTTACAGAGGTGCCTGCAGCTGCCCACCCAGCCACGGCAGGGCTGCCTCTCAGCCCGGGCTGCCTGGGTGCAGCTGCAGTCTGTGGCGATTCTGGAGGAGCGCAGCGCTGGTGAGGCTCTGCTGCAAGGTCCGGGACAGAGCTCTGCGTTAAAACCCTCAGTTCCCCTCTGCGGCCGCGGGGCCAGGAGCAGACTTAAAGGTGCCTGCCAGTGACAAGCATGAGCCAGCAGTGGTCCTCCTGACACCCTCCCTGCAGGTGTGTCTGGAGCTGGGTGGACAGTTCTCTGAGGCTGTCTTTGCACAGAAAGCTCAGTGATGTGCTGGGGCCGTGCAGGTGTCTGTGAGCCTCCTGCACATCCAGGCCCTTTGCTGGACTCTGCCCCAGCACAGGGCACAGCAATCTGGGCACAGCCTCACCACAACTTCCAACTCCATCTCTAGCTGTGGGACATTGGTTAAGCACAAAACTCTGCAATTCATCTTTTGGTTTGTTTTAAACTGTAGGCTTTGATACCTGATGTCCTGGAGTCCTGTATACCCCTAAATTCCTCTCCTGCCGTGACTTCGGGGGAGAGGGAAAGCCGCCTGGTTCCCTCCCCCCCCCGCCTGCCCTGCGGGCGTGAAGGGGGTGAGCAAAGGGGTCCTGCCCGCAGGAGCAGTGCCTGTGCAGTGCCCGCGCTGGGATCGAGCCGGGATTGGCTGTGCCTTTCGCGCCTAAGGCAGTGGCAACTCTGCCCTTTGTCTGGAGAGGGTATAAATATTTGGGGTTCCTGCCTTTGGGGGTTGCCACCTTGGAGTTGGTTACTGCCTGAACCTTCGTGCCTGCCTGAGACTTCTCCCCTCCCGCCCCTCGCCTGGTGCTCTGCTCCAAAAGGATCGCTTCACCCACTGACACCTTCTGTAAGAGCTGAACACCTCTTAACCGCTCTCCGGCAGCTTCTGCAGGAGAACGAGAGGGACAGGCCGCGCCGAAGCCAGCCTGACCGGCAGTTATTTTGGCTCAGCTCCGCTTTATTCGTAAGAAAACCGCTAAAATGTAATAGCTAAAGCCTTTTCCAGCTTCTGACTTCCAACATAGTCAGATTCTCGATGGTATCTTTGTAGATATTCCCAAGCAACTGCATCTGCTAAACTAAATTAACCTTTGTATATGTAGTTTTGGGGGCGGGTTTTTGGGAAAATAAAATAACTATTTTTGTATGAAAATTCCCGACTCGGCCACACATTAATTCCTGCCTCCACAACACCTGAGAATGACACCAACTGAGGAAGAAGCCAAGCAACTGGCACAGAATCAGACCCAGCGTTGGGAGAGACATGGAAGGTCAGATCCAACCTTCTACCAACGAGGGGAATCATAGAATGGCTCAGGCTGGAAGAATCACAGAACTAAGCAGGCTGGCAGAGAGCTCCAAGCTCAGCCAGCCCAACCTAGCACCCAGCTCTGGCCACTCCCCAGACCATGGCACTAAGTGCCCCAGCCAGGCTTGGCTTCAACACCTCCAGCCACGGCCACTCCACCACCTCCCTGGGCAGCCCATTCCAATGCCAATCACTCTCTCTGCCAGCAACTTCCTCCTCACATCCAGCCTAGACCTCCCCTGGCACAGCTCCAGGCTGTGTCCCCTTCTCCTGTTGCTGGCTGCCTGGCAGCAGAGCCCAACCCCAGCTGGCTACAGCCTCCCTGCAGGCAGCTGCAGACAGCAATGAGCTCTGCCCTGAGCCTCCTCTGCTGCAGGCTGCACCCCCCCAGCTCCCTCAGCCTCTCTCTGTGCCAGCTGGGGGGGGCAGACAGGCCAAGCACCGAGGGCCTGTGCTCCTTGTGAGCAGACAATGGTTAATGCCAGGCCGGGTTGTATTTGAGGGCATGGCAGAGCTGGGGAGCGACAGCCACAGGAGCTGAGAGTACTGAGAGGAGAAGTTTGGATGAAAAGGGCACAAAGCTGGGGCAGGGTCTGGAGAGCAGGGCTGGGGAGGAGCAGCTGAGGGTGCTGGGGGGGTTGGTGTGGAGAAGAGGAGGCTGAGGGCAGAGCTCATTGCTCTCTGCAGCTCCCTGGGAGGAGGCTGCAGTGAGCTGGGGTTGGGCTCTGCTGCCCAGCCTCAGGTGAGAGGAGGAGAGGAACTGGCCTGGAGCTGTGGCAGGGGAGGGTTGGGTTGGAGAGGAGGAGAAATGTCTTTGTTGCCAGAGTGGTGAGGGCCTGGCAGAGGCTGCCCAGGGAGGCGATGGAGAGCCCATGGCTGGAGGTGTTCCAGCTCCGTGTGGCCATGGTTTGGTGCCCGTGATAGTGCTGGGCTGCTGGGTCCCGAGGGTCTCGCACTCGGTTCCGCCATTCGGTGCCTGAGCTCACGTTTCAGATGGAGAGGCGCGGCCCCGGGAAGGCAGAGGGGCGGCGGGACAGGCCCAAGGGCGGCCTGCGGGCAGGGCAGCAGGCCCGAGGGGAGGGCGGCCCCGCGGCACGCCGGCGCTTGGCGGGGCGCGGGGGGCCAGGGCCGAGCGCAGCCGCCCGGCGCCGCCACGGGCCCGAAGGAGGCCGGGAGGGGGTCTGGGGGCGGCTCCGCCGTGCCCCGGCCCGGCCCCGCCCCGCCCCCGGCCCCGCCTGCCGCCGCCATGTTGCGGCCCTCGGTGGCCGGTGCGGGGTGAGGCCTGCGCGGGGCCCCGGCGGCGGGGCCTCGGAGGAGCCGCCTGCGTGGGTGAGTGGCGCCGGCCGGGCTCGGCCGCGCCGGGGCCCGCCCCTCCCCTCCCGCCCTCTCTCCCGCGCCCTGCGGCCGGGCGGCTGCTTCCGCCCCGCGGGCAGGGCGAGCGGCCCCGCCGCCGGCACCGAGCCCTGCCGCCCGCCGCACCGGCTCTGCCGGCCCGCGCCGCGTCCGCCGCCTTCTGCCCGCAGCCTTCTGCCCGCAACCGGCCCTCCGGGCACGGCGGCGGCGCCGCGCAGGGCTTCGGCTGCCCGGCACGGCCCCCGCGGCGCCCCGGCCTCGCCCGGCGGCGCCGGGACAAACTTAACTTAGCGGGCCTGGCCCACGTGGGACCGGGGCCGGCGGGGCCCGGCCGGGCTGTCAGCGGGGGGCGAGGGACACCCCCGGGCCTTTGTCTCGGGTGGGTCGCGCGTGGGGATGGGGCAAGGCGCGGGGACGGCGGCGCTGCCGCGGGACGGGCGGTCCTGCCGCGCCGCGGAGCCGCCGGCACCGTTAGCCGGGGACACGCCGCCTTCCCCCGCCGGGCTCCGAAAACTTTGATGGGTGTGGAAGCGCTGGGTCGCGTCAGCCGCCCGCAGCCTCCGCTTTAATCCGCCGCCAGTTGCGGTCTGCCCGGTCTCGTAGCCTCCCTGCGGCCCTGATAGCCCCGGGGCGGCCGCTGCCAGTTGTGTTGCTCTCTCCCAGCCCCTGCTCCTGGCAGCCTTCGCTTGCCGAAGTATCCTCCTGCCAGGCTGTCCCTGCCTGCCGCACGCCTGCAGCCCCTCCAGGAGAGCCCCTGTAGCGCTACGGAGAGCAGCCCCTGGCAGGCGCTTGGCGCTGTGGCGGGCTCCTTGTTTTTCCTTCTCTCTGCTGCCCGGTGTGAGGGGTTCTCCTGTCTTCCTCTCAGGTGGCACTTTGGAACCTCCCTCTCTAACGGCATGGTGGGCGCTGCTGTGGAAGCTGCAGAGGAGCTGCTGCCCATCTCCCAAAGCCCCCAGGAGTAGCAGTGCTGCTGACAGGTTGGTCTGGTGGGACATGTGGGGGACAGTGGTTCTGCAGGACCTCTGGCTGGCTGCGGAGTTCAGAAGCTTCACTGCTGCAGAAGGCCCTGAGGTCTGACGCACTGCCTCAGGTGGGGTCACACAGGGGCTTCTTGAAGCCTTCCAGCTTCCTTGCCTCCCGCTGTAGTGAGCTTGTGGGTGCCACCTCCCTGATGGGACACTGGCACAGGTTGCTTAGGGAGGTTGTGGATGGTGTTGTAGGCCAGGCTGGTTGAAGCCTTGAGCAACCTGGGCTGGTGGAAGATTGAAGATCATCTGGATGATCTTTAAGGTCCTTTCCAACCAAACTCATTCCATGAGTCTGTGGGTTTGAAATCCATGCATTCCATTCCACAAATCCTTTGCTCATTTTATTTACCTGTTCTGTAGCCTTGCAGATCTTGCTCCCCATTTCCATAGACGGCATTGGGCTGGAAGGGACCTTCAAAGCTCATCTGGCCCAAACCCCTGCAGGCAGCAGGGACACCTCTAGCTAGAGCAGGCTTCATGGAGGCAAGCGGAGAGAGAAGATGGGTTCCAAGGCTGGGCTCTATGGCAAGACCTTTGCACTAGAAGGATGGAGCTCTTTATCCTCAGCTTTCCTCACAAGCCACTTTGCAAGAAGCTTTGACACAATTCCCTTTATTTTGTTTTGTTTTGTTATCTGAGAGCAGACTTAAGTGGGACTAAGCCAAAAAACAAACAAGTCAGGAGGGACTTTTGAGAAGGGCTGGGAGTGACAAGATCAGAGGGTAGATCTGGACTAGAGATGTGGAAGAAATTCTTAGGAGTGAGGGTGGCACAGGCTGCCCCCAGGGAGGCTGTGAGTGTCCCCTCCCTGGAGGTGCTCATGCCTTGAGCACTGGGCTGGTGGGAGCTGTCCCTGCCCGTGTCAGGGAGTTAGAACCTTTAAGGTCCTTTCCAACCCAACCTATTCTATCAGTCTGTGTCCTCTTGGCCCACACTGGCCCAGTGAGCTGTCCCTGCAGCAGCAGCATGGCAGCAGGGTTTTGCTTTGCTTGGCTTTGATGTGACCTTTGACAAACTGCAACCTAACCATCTCTGAGGAAAGCAGCCTGCAGGCAGTGCCTTTTGGGGAAGCTGTCATCTGACTGCTCTCCCCTCCACCTTGTCCCAGGCTCCTGCTCTCTGGAACTTCTACTCCCAGCTTGTCCTTCTGGGCTCTTGCCACCCTCTGTCTCTCCCAGTAAACTGGAGAGGAAACTTTGTGAGTGACAGGCTGAGGCACTGGGCATGACAATTCCATCTAAACATGAGAAGTTTCTTGCCTGTGAGGGTGGCAGGGCACTGGAGCAGGCTGCCCAGAGAGGTGATAGGTCAGGGTTTGATCACTGCTGTCACAGTGGCAAGTGTCTCCAAGTCCCCACTTCATTCTGGAGGGCTTGTGCAGAGGCCTGGCTGGCAACACTCTTAGGCTATTGGTCCCTGGTGAAGGGTGGCCCCTGGCCAGAGGAGCCCTGCTTGGTTTGCTGTGCTCTGAGCTGCTGCAATGGAATGTTGAGTGAAGGCCTCTGGGGCTTAAGTCTCTCTGGGTAGGGCTCACCTTACTTCAGACTTGCTCTGTCCCTCCTGAGCCACCTGCTTCCTCCTGCCTTTTTGTCCCATAGAATCCTAGAATGGCTCAGGTTGAAAGGGACCTCAGGGATCATCTACTCTAACCCCCTGCCATGGGCAGGGGCACCTCTCAACTAGCCCAGGTTGCTGAAGGCTTCATCCAGCCTGGCCTTGAACACCCCTGGGAAGGAGGCAGCCACAGCCTCCCTGGGCAGCTTGTTCCAGTTTCACCAACCCTGTACAGGCTGCACCCCACTGGCTCCCTCAGCCTGTCCTGACAGCAGAGCTGCTCCAGCAGTTCCATGTCCTTTTTTCTTTGAGGGAGGCTGAGTTCTTCAGCTGTAGTGATCTCTTGAGCAATCAGCAGTGATTGTTGCCTTTTAGCTCTAAAGAAAACCCCATCCAGAGAAGCAGCAGCCCTGTCCCAAGGTGCTCCTGGCTGTTTTCTGGTGACACTGGTGCCAATGGCTTCTGTTGGAGTAATGCTTCCCCTGACAGCTTGAGGAGGTAGCTCCTGCACGAGCTTGGTGGTGTTTAAAGGGCTGTGTTGGAAGCAGCTCTGCTTCTGCTGACCCTGGCATAAGGAGAGGCTGTTTTCCACCATGTTGCTTGAGGCACTAGGAGCAGCTCTGCTCACAACCCAGCCCAAATGGGGAGGGTTGGTTGGCAGGGCAGGAGAGAACAGCTCCTGTCACCTGCCCCTGCCAGCTTGAGCAGGCAGGATGGGACCTGAGCTCTTGCTGATCCTCCAGGTATATCTGTAGATGAGGTCTTCATCAAATCACAGAGTGGTCTGGTTTGGAAGGGACCTCCAAAGCTCATCCAGTCCAAGCGCTGCACTCAGCAGGGGCATCTTCCACTAAAGCAGGTTGCTCACAGCCCTGTCCAGCCTCACCTTGAACATCTCCAGCCATGGGGCCTCAGCCACCGCCCTGGGCAACCTGCTGCAGAACTTGTTCCTCACATCCACTCTCAATCTGCTCTGCTCTCATTTCAAACCATTGCCCCTGCTGCTGTCCCTGCAGGCCTTTGGGCACAGTCCCTCTGCAGCCTGCTTGGAGCCCCTGCAGGCACTGGAAGGCAGCTCTGAGGTCTGCCTGGACCCTTCTCTTCTCCATACTTTATGTCCCCAGTTCCCTCAGCCTGTCCCCATAGGAGAGGTTATCCAGACCTCTGATCATCTTTATGTGGCCTCCTCTGGACCCTCTCCATCAGGTCTATCCATCTCTTGTTGAGTGCTCCACAGCTGGCCCCAGCCTTGCAGTTGGGGTCTCCCCAGCACAGAGCAGAGGGGCAGGATCCCCTCTCTGCATCTCTGGCCACGGTGCTTTGGGTGCAGCCCAGGCTGCTGTTGGCCTTCTGTGCTGACAGTGGCTCTTGCTGGATCCTGCCCAGCTTCTCCCTCACCAGCACCCCCAGGCCCTCCTCTGCAGGGCTGGTCTCAGTCTCATTGCCCTCAGCCTGGATTGATGTTGAGGCTTGCCCTGACCTAGGTACTGGACCCTGCCCTTAGCTTTGTTGAACCTTGTGAGGTTCACCAAGAGGGTCCTTCCCCTCCAGGCCCTGCAGGAGGGCACTCTTGTATTGAAAGCTGTGTGGGGAAATGGGGGGCCATGTCTTTGTGTGGAGACAGCCATGCCTGAAGCAGTTGAAGTGGCGGCAGCAGCAGTGCGTGGCAGCATGCGCCTCGCTGCGGGTGCACTTGGGGCAGGGGTAGGTTTTGTGCCAGAAGGCATTTGTGCAGGTGAGTCTGACAGGGTTTGTCCTGGAGGCAGTGTCCCTGGCTGGGATTGATTTGCTTGCTTTGCCTCTGATTGTAGCTTTCACCATGGGGGACATGAAGACTCCAGACTTCGATGACCTCCTGGCTGCTTTCGACATCCCCGACCCGACCAGCCTGGACGCCAAGGAGACAATCCCTGCGTCTGGGGAGGAGAGTGAGAGCCAGCTGAAGGGCTCGGGGCTGTGCGCGGAGGAGGGTGCGGCCCTGGCGCAGCCACTGCCGCCCGACGCGCCGGTGGTCAGTGTCATCGTCAAGAACACTCTGCGCCAGGAGGCCTTCGAGCCTGACAAGGAGGGCAGCCACCTGGGGCCTGCTCTGCTGCACAATGGCTTCCGCGGCCCTGATCTGCCGCCAGAGGCTCAGGCTCTGGTGCACACCTATGGCAAGTTTGAGTCAGCCTTCATCAATGGCGACAGCTCCAGGTGCTACTCGGAGAAACCAGAGCAGGCCAAAGCAGAGCCTTTGCCCACATTCAGTCAGTTCAGCCCCATCTCCAGCCCTGAGCCCGAGGACGCCTTCAAAGAGAACAGCATTGCTGGCAAACCAAAGCATGCTCAGGCTCCTTACTTCCCACCGCCTTCCATGTACATAGCCACAGGCGCTTCGGTGCTCGACCAGCTGAGGAAGGGCCCAGAGCCTGAGCTGAGCATGTTTGACCACTACTGCAAGAAGGAGCAGAAGGTGGAGCTCCACCATCAGCCCGAGGGCAGGCTGGAAACCTGCTGGGGAGGGCAAGACCGAGCGGTGGAGAGGTTTGTAGAGTCGGGCAAGGACTTGGTAGACAGCAGTGGCTTTCTTGGAGAAGGTCTGGTGTTTGGGGACCGCCACCACAGCACTGCAGGGGACAGCAAGAGCTCCACGCCTGAGCTCAGCCTGTCCCTGTCGGTGCTGCCACGCCAGCGCCTGAAGCCAACTCACTCCAAGCTGTCCTCCTGTGTGGCAGCCTTGGTGGCTCTTCAGGCCAAGAAGGCGGCCTCTGCTCCAAAAGGCGACCAGTCCAGCCCTGCCAAGGACCCCGGGCCTTTCAGAGATGGGGCAAAGGAAAGCCCAAAAATGCCCAAGTCACCAAAGAGCCCTAGGAGTCCCTTAGAGGTGATGAGGAAGGGCAGCAAGCAGCCCGAGAGCCCTCGGAGCATCTGCAGCGACAGCAGCGGGAAGGGCTCTCCCTCCATGGCAGCTGGCTCACCACCAGCCATTCCCAAAGTCAGGATAAAGACCATCAAGACATCGTCTGGGGAAATCAAAAGGACGGTGACCAGAATTTTGCCAGAAAATGATGAGTTGGGCAAATCATCTGAAGAGTCCCCTGCAGAGACTTCATCCACTGAGGAGTTCAGCAAGTCCTTCCCGTCCCCTGACACCAGCGTGGCGATGGACAGTGAGGCTGGCAGGAGCTCAGCCAAGAGTGGGGCTGCCATGCCCATCCAGCTGCCCAGCGTGGTGAGCCCCTGCCCAGATGGGCTCAGAGCAGACCTGGCTATCAGCAGCACCTGCACCGTGGCCCTGTCCCCCCTGCCCAGCTGTGGCAGCGGCACCATCAGAGTAGGAGTCAAGAGGCAGCAGCAGCAGGGTGCCACATTGCAGCCCTCCAGTGCCAGCAGCTCCAACCTCCTGCCCAAAGCTGTGCACTTGGCCAACCTCAACCTGGTCCCCCACAGCGTTGCTGCTTCCGTCACAGCCAAGTCAGGGGCACCGAGGCGCGGGCAGCCCCAGGTGCCGCAGATGTCGGTGCCACTGGTGCACCAGGTGAAGAAAGCTGCTCCCGTGGTGGTGGAAGCCTTCAACAGAGTCCTGCATGGTGCCAGCCCAGTACCAGTCTACACCCCGAACCTCAGCCCGCCACCTGACAGCAGCATTAGCCTGCCTGCCTCGGGGTACTGCTGCCTGGAGTGCGGGGACTCGTTTGCCTTGGAGCAGAGCCTGGCACAGCACTATGGCCGGCGCAGCGTCCACATCGAGGTGCTCTGCACACAGTGCTCCTCTACTCTGCTCTTCTTCAACAAGTGCAGCCTGCTGAAGCACGCTAGGGACCACAAGAGCAAAGGCCTCATCATGCAGTGCTCCCAGCTGCTGCTCAAACCCATCTCCTTAGACCAAATGTTCTCCCCTGCCCCCACCAGCTCCTCGGCCCCCCTGGCTCCTCAGACTCTGCCCTTGGCCTCTCCTCCGTGCAGGGTGGGCACTGGGGTGGGAGCTGCTGGCACTGCCCAGACGGCCCTGCCCCTGTACCCTGACCCACTGCGGCTGGTCCGCCATGGGCTGAAGTGCTTGGAGTGTAACAAGCAGGCCCAGGATTCTGTGGCTCTGGCAGCTCACTACCAGAGGAGCTCAGAAGACAGCGAGAGGCTGGTGAGTGCCTTGTGTTGCTGGGCCTTTGATGCATCAGCTGGAAGAGGTTGTCTGCTGAGGGGAAAATGGAGGTGGTGGTCGTTGCCAGTGTGGCACTTTGCCTAAAGAAGTGCTTCTGGGCATGTGCCCTTGTGGCCAAGAAGGCTGAGGGCACTGAAAGGTGCATTAAAAAGGGCTGTGGATAGAAGCTCCAGAGAGGTTCTCCTGCCCCTCTGGTTAAGCCACATTGGGAATACTGTGTCCAATTCTGGGACCCTGAGCTCAAGAAGGAGCTCAGAAAGAGCCCAGCCCAGAGCTAAAGCTGCTGCAGGCAGTGAACATCTCCTGTGAGGCCAGGCTGAGGCAGCTGGGGCTGGGAGCAGAGGAGCCTGAGGGCTGCCCTTAGTGCTCTGCTGAAGGTGTGCAGGGGCCCAGCCAGGGTCTGCTCAGGGGTGGCCAAGGGCAGCACCAGGGGCACTGGGTGGCAGCTGGAGCAGAGGAGGTGCCACAGGAACAGCAGGGAGAGCTTGGTGACTGTGAGAGTGCTGGAGGCTTGGAGCAGGCTGCCCAGAGAGGTTGTGGCGTCTCTTCTGGAGGGATTCCAAACCCACCTGGATGTGCTTCTGTGTGCCCTGCCCTGGGTGCTCCTGCTCTGGCAGAGGCTGGACTGGATGAGCTCTGGCGGTCCCTTCCTGTCCCTGCCAGTCTCTGATTTGGGATGTGGGCAAGTCCAGCTATGTGCCCACGAAGACTGTTGCTTGTGTGACCCCTTAAGGCATCATAAAGAAGGTAGGAAGGAGAACCTTGGAGATCCTTGAGCATCAGAGTAAGGTGTTGGAGATCAAAGATTACTTCATCTTTTAATGTGCAAGAGCACTACAGGGAAGGACCAGCAGCACCTCACCTGTCTGAGAACCTGTGCCAGAATTTTCTAGGGAGCACTTGAAACATCAGCTGCTGGTTTTACTGCTAGCCTGGGGAGGTGTCTGTGGGCAGAGGGCTGGCTGAGCTGGCAGCAGTGCAGTGCCGTGGGGAGGTGTCTGTGGGCAGAGGGCTGGCTGAGCTGGCAGCAGTGCAGTGCTGTGGGGAGGTGTCTGTGGGCAGAGGGCTGGCTGAGCTGGCAGCAGTGCAGTGCTGTGGGGAGGTGTCTGTGGGCAGAGGGCTGGCTGAGCTGGCAGCAGTGCAGTGCCGTGGGGAGGTGTCTGTGGGCAGAGGGCTGGCTGAGCTGGCAGCAGTGCAGTGCCGTGGGGAGGTGTCTGTGGGCAGAGGGCTGGCTGAGCTGGCAGCAGTGCAGTGCCGTGGGGAGGTGTCTGTGGGCAGAGGGCTGGCTGAGCTGGCAGCAGTGCAGTGTGGGGGTGGAAGGCTGCTTTGGGCTGGTTTTGCCCTCAGGGTGGAAGAGGGCCAGGTTGGTGCCATGCTTCCACGGGAGAACCTTGCTAGTGGCTTTGTGCTTTGCTCCCATGCAGTCCTGCCTGGGGCTCTGCTGCCTTCCCAGACCCCCTTGCAGGCACAAGCTAGGGCTGATCTGCCACTGGAAACTCTGGCTCAGGTTTCTGCTTGCTGAGAAGGAGGAGGAGATGCTCTTCAGTGCGTCCCATCACCATACACTTGTCTGAGTAGAAAACACCCTCAGGCTGGACAGGAGGAGGAATCCTTTCTCCTTAGCCCTTCAGATGGGTGGAAGCTTTCCCTGCTGGGCTGGCTGCCAGCACAGTCTCCACAAGCTCCATGAGGAAGGACTTCAGCCCAACACGAGAGGCTGGGAGAGGTGAGCACCAGTCCCTGCCCTGGCTCTTGTGCCTTCTGAAGTGGCTCGCAGGAGTACCAAGGTTGCTGTGGTCCTGGTCAGGTGCTCTGTTATCTTTCTCTCCCAGTGGTGAGGCTGGCAGCTCTGAGGAGTGCTTGATGGGGAGGGGTTGGAGCTTGTCCTGATATCTTTGATTTTAGAACTCAACCAGGAGCAAAATTGAGGCCTCTTACTCCAAGGAGGACTGCTGCATGGCAGGGGTTTGTGTAGCGTGCAGAAAGTGGTGAGGATGGAGCTTTAAAACATCTCCCTCTTTGGTCTTCTCTTCTCCTGCCTTCCCAGGGGGTGTATGCATTGCTCTGGAACTCCTGTGCCACTCTTACCTGCTGTCCTTCAGCCTGCCTGCTGCTTCATTCTGCTCCCACAACAGCTGTTCCAGCAAAGCTGTTGCATTTGTGGAGGCAGAGTTGGTACTGGGTGACAGCAGCTGGTGATGAGACAGCAGTGCCCAGGTGGGCAAGAAGGGCACCAGCAGCCTGGCCTAGGGCAGAAATGGTGTGGGCAGCAGGAGTAGGGCAGGGATTGTGCCCTGTGCTGGGCACTGCTGAGGCCACAGCTTGACTGATGGGCTCAGCTCTGGGCCCTCACTCCCATAAAGACACTGAGGGGCTGGAGCAGGTCCAGAGAAGGGCACAAAGCTGGAGCAGGACTGGGGAGGAGCAGCTGAGGGAGCTGGGGGGGTTGGTGTGGAGAAGAGGAGGCTGAGGGCAGAGCTCATTGCTCTCTGCAGCTCCCTGGGAGGAGGCTGCAGTGAGCTGGGGTTGGGCTCTGCTGCCCAGTGTTGGGTGATAGGAGAGGAACTGGCCTGGAGTTGTGGCAGGGGAGGGTTGGGTTGGAGAGGAGGAGAAATGTCTTTGTTGCCAGAGTGGTGAGGGCCTGGCAGAGGCTGCCCAGGGAGGTGGTGGAGTGCCCATGGCTGGAGGTGTTCCAGCTCCGTGTGGCCATGGCACTTGTGGCTGTGGTTTGGTGCCTGTGGTGGTGCTGGTTGCACTGAATAACTTTGGAGGCCTTTCCCAACTCAGGCAGTTCTGATTGTGGTACCTCTGCAGCTTGTGTCTGTGCTAAGGACCTTGGAGGATGACTGCAGACAGAATTTGCTGACCTGAGAGTGAGAGCTCATGGAAATCTGGGACTGTTGTGCAGGGGCATCTAGGTAATTTTGGAGACTGGGGTGAAGTGAGAAGCAGGAGGCAGGGGTTTGGTCAGAAGCAGACAAAGGTCCAAGGTGATGCAGCTGTGCTGGTCTGTGGCAGCGGTCAGGGTCCCGGCAGATAAGCCGGAGCAAGACAGGGAGGTGATGACCTCAATTCACAGAAGGTTTGAGTTGGAAGGGACCTCAAAGACTACTCCCCTGCCTCCCTCTTTTCCTTCTGCTCCCTTTTCTTTGCCCAGTTGAAGGTCTCGGTCAGTTGTGACACCTCCTGTTGCTGCCTCACCTACCCTGGGGTTATTTCAGAGCACTTTTATTGCTGACTTTTATTTCTTCTCACCCTTCCCCCTCTTAAATCAATGCTTGGGAATTGCCAGGAGCTGGTAGCACCACATGCTGTACTTGTGGCTTCCCAGCAGCCAAGGACCAGGCAGGAGCCATATCTCTGCTATTTTTCTTTCTTCCATTTTTCTACCCCCTGCATCTTCACGGTTTAATTTGGAGAACAAGAGGACTGAAACACAGCTCATCAAGTACTGCTTTTGCCTGCTCCCAAACCAAGGGTGGTTAATGCTGTCCTTTGGTACCAGCGAGGGTGGATTTGGTTTGGATGTGGAAATGATCCCTCTGGATTCTGTAGAAACAGAGGGATGGGAGAGTGTTGAGGTGATAGAATTTTTGGAGTGAGTCCAGAGGAGGCCACAAAGACGATCTAAGGGCTGGAGCAGCTCTGCTGTGAGCACAGGCTGAGGGAGCTGGGGGGGTGCAGCCTGCAGAGGAGAAGGCTCCAGGGGCACCTCAGAGCTGCTGCCAGTGCCTGAAGGGATCCTGCAGGAAGGCTGCAGAGAGACTTCTGCTGAGGGTGTCCAGAGACAGCCAAGGGGAATGGTTTGGAGCTGAGGCAGAGCAGGGTTGGACTGGAGCTGAGGAAGAAGTTCTGCAGTGTGAGGGTGGTGAGAGCCTGGCACAGGCTGTCCAGGGAGGCTGTGGCTGCCTCCTGCCTGAAGGTGTTCAAGGCTGAGCTGGATGAGGCCTTGGGCAGCTGAGTCACAGGATCACAGAAACATTCAGGTTGGAGAAGCCCCTTGGGTTCACCATGTCCAGCCCAGGTCCCTGCTCTACAAGGCTCACCCTAAACTCTATCCCCAAGCACCACAGCCAAACGACTTCTAAACACCTCCAGGATTGGGCACTCCAGCACCTCCCTGGGCAGCACATTCCAATGCCTGACCACTCTTGCTGGGAAAAATGTTTTCCTCGTGTCCAGTCTAACCCTGCCCTGCTGCAGCTTGATGCCATTCCCTCTTGTTCTGTTACTGCTTACCTGTGAGCAGAGACCAGCACCAACCTCTCCTCATCCTCTTTCAGGTAGCTACAGACAGCCACGAGGTCTGCCCTCAGCCTCCTCTGTTTCACACTGCCCATCCCCAGCTCCTTCAGTCTCTCCTCATCAGATTTACTCTTCAGGCCTTTTGCAGCTTTCTTGCCCTCCTCTGCACTGCCTCCAGCACCTCCACATTGCTCTTGTACCGAATGCCCAAACTGAACACAGTACTTGAGGTGTGGCCTCACCAGAGCAGAGTCCCTGCTCCTGCTGGACACAGTGTTTCTGATCCCAGCCAGGATGCCTTTGGCATTCCTTGCCACCTGGACACACTGCTGGCTCCTATTGAGCTGTTTGTCCGTTGCCACTCCCAGGTCTCTTTCCGCAGGCAACTCTCCAGAGACACTGCCTCAAGCCTGTAGCATTGTTGTGGCCCAAGAGCAGGACCTGCCACTTGGCCTTGTTGAAGTCTGCTTGAGCAGTGTCCCTGGGCATGGCAGGGAGTTACAGTAGATGAGCTCCCTTCCAACCTAAGCCATTCTGTGCTTCTATGGAATCCCAGCAAGGGCTTGCAGCTCAAGGCTGGGAGCACGAAGAGGTGAGTGTAGGGTAGGAGCAAAAGGCTGCAACCTCGGGCCAGACCAGAGCTGGGGTAGTGAGAAGAGGCTACAGAGGAAGAAGAGCTAGGCTGTGGTTTCATGGCCTGCTTAAATCCATGCCCTGCTGCCACGCAAAGCAGCAGTGCCACCCTCTCTCCTCCTTACCCGCCCATGCCTGCTTGCTTGGGCAGCCTCTGGGCACTGAGAGAAGCTAGGGGAAGAGGAGAATGAGCAGGAGTGCAAACTGAGCTCAAGAGATGGCTGAGAGACAGGAGGGCAGCTGGGTACAAGGCAGAGCCTGCCTCAGGTAGGGTGCAAACTGGAGCTGGTGTCCTCTGGCACCAAGAGGAAGGCTCCAGCTCCCCTGATCTTCCATGTGGGCACCCGTGGTGCTGCCAAGGGCAGCCTGCAGAGTATCGAGAGTGACTGCAGAGCTCAGCTCAAACCCATTCCTCCTCATACTGTCATTACAAGACCTTGTAAATAGTCCCTCCCCAGCCCTCCTTCAGATGCAGGAGGGCCACTCCAAGGTCTTCTCGACAGAAAACTTGGTTGAGATAAGGCCATGGGCATCACAGCCTGGTTACCATCACCAGGCAGGGCAGACCTCGTGTGGGGACATGACCTGAACTGGCAGTTACTTCTGCAGTGAGCTCCAGAGAGCGTAGGATGGCTTGGATAGGCTTGGAAGGGACTTCAAAGATCATCCAGTTCCAACCCCCTGCCATAGGCAAGGACACTACCCAGCAGAAAAAGACCTGGGGGTGCTGGTTGACAGCAGCTGAAGATGAGACAGCAGTGCCCGGGGGGTGGGTCAAGAAGGGCAGCAGCATCCTGGCCTGGAGCAACAGTGGTGTGGCCAGCAGGAGCAGGGCAGGGGCTGTGCCCCAAGCCAGCCAGTGAGTGCCTTGAGCAGCCTGGGCTGATGAGCAGTGTCCTGTCCATGGCAGGGGCTTGGAGCTGGATGAGCTTTGAAGTCCTTTGCAATGCAACCTGTTCTAGGCATCAATCAATCTTTAAGGCTTCAACCACAGCCTTGGGCAACCTCTGGCAGTAATTTTTTCCCCCTTCTGCAGAAGGTCAGAAGGTGAAATCTGAACAAGGCCAAGAATTGTGACAGGGCTGAGCAGTGGAGGGGAGATGTGACTTGCAGAGGGAAAGCCCAAATGGAAGGTGGCAGGCAAGGCAAGGATTAAAGCAACCTTGTGGTGAGTAGCTCTTGATTAAAGGGGAGGAAACTGCAGAGCACGTCCTGCTAATGAGTGTCTGAAACTGGTGCCAGGCTGCTTGGAGAAGTCATGGAAAGCTGGGGAGATAAAAACGGGACCTGTGGAACCAAGTTACAGCTTCTCCTCCAAAGCAGAATTACGAAAGGGGAAAGAAGGGTTGGAAGGGACCCTGAAGATCATCTGGTTCCATGGGCAAAGCCCATGGTAGTGGGCTTGGAACCAGATGATCTTCAAGGTCCCTTCAGGCTTGGATCTTTAGTCTTCCACCAGCCCAGGTTGCTCAAGACCTCATCCCACCTGGCCTGCAACACCTCCACACCTCCTTGGGCAACCTGTGCCAGTCTCTGCCCACCCTCACTCCCAACAATTTCTTCCTAATCGCCAGTCTCAATCTCCCCTCTCACAGCTTCAATCCTTTCTCTGTTGTCCTATCACTACCAGCATGTGGCAAAAGTCCTTCTTCAGCTTTCTTCCTTGCTTGATTCCCCCCGCCCCCCCACCTCAGCCCCTGTTCCGTGGTTGCTCAGCCCTTTGTGCTCTTTCTGCAGCTGTTTGTGCTCAGCCCCTGGCTGTACCATGCTGCCTTACTGGGCTCTGATGAGCCTTTTGTGGAGTGGGCTGGGTTGGAAGGGACCTCTGAAGCTCATCCAGCCCAACCCCTGCACCCAGCAGGGACATCCTCCACCAGAGCAGCTTGCCCAAAGCCCTGTCCAGCCTCACCTTGAACATCTCCAGGCATGGGGCCTCAGCCACCTTCCTGGGTAACCTGCTGCAGTGTTCCAGCAGCCTCCTGCTGCAGAACTTGTTCCTCACATCCACTCTCAGTCTGCTCTGCTCTCACTTCAAACCATTGTCCCTGGTCCTGGCACTCCCAGCCCTTGGCAAAAGTTGTTCTTCTGGAGCCCCTTCAGGGACTGGAAGGCAGCTCTGAGGTCTACCTGGAGTCTTCTCTTCTCCATGCTGAGCAACCTCAGCTCCCTCAGCCTGTCCTTGTAGCAGAGAAGAACTCTGCCATTTCACTTCTCATTTCCCTTTCTCAGATACTTCTGAAACTATTTTGAAGAGCTCAGATCCCAGCAGAACTTCCTGGGGACCTTTCTCCATCAGAGAACCAATTCTTTATTCCTTTCTTCTAACAACTCAAGTTCTAGCATCAGCCTTTCTCTTCTGCGCTGTGCCACCTTAGTTTCCTTAAAATCCATTGGTGAAGGTAAAGAGCCTTCAGCAAGGACCTCTGGGAGGTTCTGCTCTGCTCTGCCCTGCCCTGCTGAGGCCACATCTGGAATACTGTGTCCAGTTCTGGGCCCCTCAGCTCAAGAAGGAGCTCAGGGAAGTGTTGCAGAGAGCCCAGCCCAGAGCCAAAGCTGCTGCAGGCAGTGAACTTCTCCTGTGAGGCCAGGCTGAGGCAGCTGGGGCTGGCAGCTGGCAGCAGAGGAGCCTGGGGGCTGCCCTCAGAGCTGTGCTAAAGCTGTGCAGGGGCCCAGCCAGGCTCTGCTCAGGGCTGGCCAAGGGCAGCACAAGGGGCACCGGGTGCCAGCTGGAGCAGAGGAGGTGCCACAGGAACAGGAGGGAGAGCTTTGTCCCTGGGAGGGTGCTGGAAGCTTGGAGCAGGCTGCCCAGAGAGGTTGTGGAGTCTCCTCTGGAGAGATTCCAAACCCATCTGGATGTGCTTCTGTGTGCCCCTAGTCGGGCACGGGGGTTGGGCTTGGATGATCCCTGGAAGTCCCTCCCTGCCCCTGCCATCCTGTGCATGGTATTGAAATGCATTTTTGGAGGCCAGGTCGTGACCCCGCTGCAGGTCGGAGCTCCTTTAGCCACAGGCAGCTGTGGCTGTGCTGCGAGCGGGCAGGAGGAGCTGCGCTGCGCTGTCCCGGGCCCAGCAGCCATGCTGGCTGCAGATGGCAGCTGCTGGCCCTGCTCTGCGCTCTGACTCATCGCTCCTCGCTTTGTGTACTCCAAACCTCTTGTTTCTTCCACAAGCCATCTCCACTTGGAGGCTTTGGGGCTGCTTTTGTGTCCCTCCTGCAGAGTGTCCAGGCAGTGTGGGAGCCCTTCCTGCACCTCCCCTGACAGCTGCAGAGTTCATGGAGCCTCAGCCTCACTGGGTCCTGCTGCTTCTTCCCATGTCTTGGCAAGCTTCCTGCTCCTGCAGGACCTGCAGAAGATGACCTCTGCTTTGGATGCCTCTTCCTTGCTTTTCCCACAACTTTTTTGCCCCGTGCTGGAATATTTTTGCTCCTTGCTGAGCTTTTCACTTAGGGAGGCCAGAGGAGCTCACTGCTGCTCTGCTGGGGGTTGCACCTCCCCAGGCAGCAGCACCCAAACGCCAGCCGGGCTTGGGCATGCATTGGTTGCACCAGAGGCAGCACACGGCAGTGAAAATGCATCTGAACCTCTGCTGGGTGCCAGGCTTGCTCGGGGAGCAGAGAGCGCCTTGAGGCTTTTCTGCTTCCCATTCTTCCATCACATTCATCAGGCACTAACCTGGCGGCCTTCTAGGCAGATGGGGAGGGAGAAATTTGGGTTACTGTCTGTGGCAGGATCATTGTAGAGCAGTGGTCTGGGTGGTGGAACCATGATGGGAGTTGGAAACAGGCTCAGCAGCAGAGCTCAGAGGGCTGTGACCAGTGGCACAGAGTCCAGTTGGAGGCCTGTGGCTAGTGCTGTTCCCCAGGGGTCAGTGCTGGGTCCAGTCGTGTTCTGCATCTTCATCAGTGACCTGGATGAGGGCATGGAGTTGGAGCCTTGGCAAGCTCATTGATGATACCAAGTTGGGTGGGTGGCTGATGCTTGTGAGGCTGTGCTGACATCCAGCAAGATCTGGGCAGACTGAGGGCTGGGCAGAGAAACTTCAAGAGGTCCAGTAAGGGCAAGTGCAGGGTCTGCACTGGGGAGAAACATGCCAGGCAGCAGGACAGCTCAGGGGTGATCCTGCTGGGAAGTGCCCCTGAAGAAAGACTTGGAGCCCAGGTGGGCAACAGGTTCCGCATGGGCCATCAGTGTGTCCTTGTGGCCAAGAGGGCCAAGGGCATCCTGGAGGGCAGCCAGAGAAGTGTGAGCAGCGGGGCTGGGGAGGTTCTGCTGCCCCTCTGCCCTGCTGAGGCCAGCTCTGCAATGCTGTGTCCAGTGCTGGGCTGCACAGTTCCAGAGGCTGGAGAGAGGCCATGGTGGTGGGGGCCATGGAGGTGGGTGCATGGGAGGATGGAGCTTGGTGTCATGGCAAAGCCTGAAGGGAGGTTGGACTGAGGTTCCAGCTGAACACGAGGAGGAACTTGTTTGGTGTGAGGGTGCTGGAGGCCTGGAGCAGGCTGCCCAGAGAGGATGTAGAGTCTCCAGTTCTGGAGGGACTCTACATCCTGGATGTGTTCCTGTGTGCCTTTGCCCCGGGTGCCCCTGCTCTGGCAGGGGATTGGACTGGATGCTCTGTGGAGGTTCGTTTCTCCCCCGTTGTGTGACAGTGACCCCAGGGGCTGGAGAGCAGCTGACCAGCAGAGCTTTGTTCCCGCAGACGTGCCCCGTGTGCCAGATGGTGCTGCCCAACCCCTGCAGTTTCTGTGCCCACCAGCGGATCCATGCTCACAAGTCTCCGTTCTGCTGCCCCGAGTGCGGTGCCATCTGCCGCTCTGCCTACCTGCAGCGCCACGTCCGCCACAACTGCCTGCACTACGCGCGGCAGCCTGCGCTCAGGTGCGTAGCGGGACCGCGCCGGGGCCCGGGGGCGCCCGCACCGGGTGAGGACAGCGGCAGGGCCCGGTGCATGTCCGTCCCGGGGTGGGAGACAGCGGCAGGGCCCGGGACCATCCGTACCGAGGGGACAGCCGCAGTGCCTGCGACCCCTCCATAAGGCAGGGAGAGCTGCGTGGGTTCCATCTCTGCACCTGCACTGCACTGAGCAGCTACTGGAGGACTGCTGGTGGCAGCCAGGCACCGGTGGTGCTCCCCAGGGCTCTGCCAGCTTCTGCTCTGCACTGTCAGTGCTGAGGCTGAGGGGTTGAGGCCCCCTCATCCAGTCTGCAGGTGGCACTCAGTCGGGTGGCAGTGCTGAGCTGCTGGAGGGCAGAGGGACCTGGCCAGGCTGGATCCGTGGGCTGATGCTGATGGGATGAGATTCGACAAATGCAGCTGCTGGGCTCTGCGCTCGGCTCACAGCAGCCCCAAGGGGGCCCCAGGCTGCGGACAGAGTGGCTGGAAGCTGCCCGGCAGAGAAAGACCTGGGAGTGCTGGGTGACAGCAGCTGGAGATGAGCCAGCAGTGCCCAGGTGGGCAAGAAGGGCACCAGCAGCCTGGCCTGGGTCATGAACAGTGTGGGCAGCAGGAGCAGGGCAAGGATTGTTAGGTACCATGGGGCTGGGCTGGCTCCAGCTCAGGGCGAGCGAGCTGGATCTCGTAGCAGCTATCCCATGCCAGTCCTTCCTCCTCTGGTTCCACTGCTGGCCTTGCAGTGCAGAACAGAGCTCAGGCCTGGCCTGGCACCTGGAGAAGCTTTTTTCATTCCAGCTGAATTTGAGAGGTCTTTATGGTGCCCTCAGAGATCTGCATGGGGCTGCCCAGTTCCAGAGACAGGGACCTGTTGGATAGAGTCCAGCAGAAGCTGTGAGGATGCTGAAGGGCCTGGAACAGCTCTGCTGTGAGGGTGCTGGAGGCCTGGAGCAGGCTGCCTGGAGAGTCTGCGGAGCTGTCTCCTCTGGAGGGATTCTAAAGCTACCTGGATGTGTTCCTGTGTGCCCTGCCCTTGGTTCCCCTTACCCTGGCAGGGATTGGGCTGGGTGATTTCTGGAGGTGCCTTCCAAGCTCACTCCTCTGTGGTTCTGTTTCTCTAGAAGCTGAATTTCTTTGTCCTCTAATTCCGATCTGCTGAAGCTCCTCTGTGAGAGGTGAAGCCAGCAGCCAGGTGACCCTGGAGCTGTGCCACCCCTGCTCTCCTGCCTGGATCTGCTGCAGGGCTGATGCTGAGAGCAGGAGGAGGGGAGGACATTTGAGTTGCAGAACCCCAGCTGGGTTCCTCCGCATCTGCCCTCTGCTCACGTAGCCACTCGACTGCTTCTCTCCCGCTGTCATTGCCGGCCAAGCTCAGGAGCTCCTTTTGCTCCTTGCCACGCTCAGCCTGGCTCTGCTGCTCCTCACTTGATCCCTGTTCCTCCTGAGCTGCCGCTGCCCGCGTTGGGGCTGCTTAGGTGCCTAGTCCTGCTGCTGCCTCCTGCTCTGCTGATCGCGCCAGAGCACTCAGCTGGGGCTGCAGTGGCCTTGGCTTGAGTTTAGCTCATGGCTGGGTAGACTCCGCTGCAAACAGGAAAAGTCTTCTGCAGTTAGAGCTTGGAGTCAGCAGCCCTGCCCCAGATGCTCCTTTGGCTGGCACCCCCGTGCCACCTCCCTGCCTTTTCCGAGCACTTCCAACCAGCTGAGGGAAGGTCGCAGGTACAGGGAACGTGCAGAGCGTTAAAACGACATCTCGAAGCTTTCTCTTCCCTAGCAGGATGCCCTCCCAGGCTCCCAGCCACCCCTCCTTGCCCTGCAGCTAGCTAAGAGGCTTCCCCTGCAAATTGCTCCTTCCCCTGCTGGCTTGCTGATAGCGGAGCTGCTGTCTGCGGGAGCCTCTGGCAGCCTCCAGCCTCTTTGTTCTGCTAATTGGTGACTTTATCAGGCTGGGGCCTTCTGGCACTGCGTTTCTTGCTTACACAGTGCCTGTTGTTTACACTTCCCTTTGCTGTCAGTTCAAGGAACTCCTGACCCTCTGACCCTGCCTTAGGGCTTCTTTCGCTCCTAAGCCTGACTCAAGCACTCACCAAAGCCCAGCTTGATGCAGAACCAGCTCTTGTTTGCCCAAGAAGGACACTGAGAGGCTGGAGCAGGGCCAGAGAAGGGCACCAGCCCGAGGGAGCTGGGGGGGCTGGTGTGGAGAAGAGGAGGCTGAGGGCAGAGCTCATTGCTCTCTGCAGCTCCCTGAGAGGAGGCTGCAGTGAGCTGGGGTTGGGCTCTGCTGCCCAGCCTCAGGTGAGAGAAGGAGAGGAACTGGCCTGGAGCTGTGGCAGGGGAGGGTTGGGTTGGAGAGGAGGAGAAATGTCTTTGTTGCCAGAGTGGTGAGGGCCTGGCAGAGGCTGCCCAGGGAGGTGGTGGAGAGCCCATGGCTGGAGGTGTTCCAGCTCTGTGTGGCCATGGTTTGGTGTCCATGGTGGTGCTGGGCTGCTGCTGGAGTGGGTGGGCTGGGAGAGCTCTTCCAGCTCAATCCATTCTCTGTTTCTGGGGCTGAGTCCAACCAGTCTCTAACTCTGCCAAGCCTGGTGCTGAACCACAGCCCTCAGCACCACATCTCTGTGTCTTTGGAACCCCTGCAGGGACTGGGGTTCAACTGTCTCTCTGGGCAGCCTGCTCCAGGTGTCCAATGCCTGTGTTCTTTGAGAAGCAGCAGTAGGAATCCTGTTGTATATTCTTGGCTGCAGCAGCCAGGCTTTGCTGTCAGGAGCAGCTTTTCTTCTCTTTCTGCTTGGCAGTTTTATTCTCCTCTAGTACCATGGTTCCTGGTGGTCCTGCCCTAGGAGGTCTCCCTGTCTCACCTGGTTGAGGCTCAGGCTGGAAGGCAGAGCCAGCCCAGCAGAAGGTTCCTGTGCTTGCCCAGCGATGGCAGCAGCTGCTGGCACCACTTCCCTCTCCGGAGCTGAGACCATTTCTGGGTCCGCTGGGGTTTGGCTCCTTCAGGCTGGCTGCTGCAGGGTGCTCCTTTGAAGTGGAACTTCAAAGCGCAGCTTGTTTGCTAAACACCCTCAGGAGGGGAGCAGAACCCAGCGGCTCGTTTGGTTTTGACTGGGGCTTGGAGCTCTTCCAACTGCTGCATAGCTGAGCTCCAGCTGCCAGGGCTGCACCAGAGGCAACCAGCAGCTCTCGCTACAGAGCCAACTGATCAGGTGGCCCAAGCCCAGGCTCCCCAGAGGTCTCTCAGCCTGCTGGCACTGCAACAGATTGCCCGGGAGATCGTGGGTGCCCCTTCCTTGAAGGTGTTTGAGGTCAGGCTGGATGAGACCTTGAGCAGCCTGGGCTAGTGGGAAAGGATTGTGCCCCTCTGCTCTCCTTTGCTTAGACCACACCTGCAGTGCTGGGGCCAGCTCTGGCACCCCCAGCACAAGAAGGACCTGGAGCTGCTGCAGAGAGTCCAGAGTAGGCCACAAAGTTGATCAGAAGGTGGAGAACTCCCCTGTGAAACTGGGATGAAAGAATTGGGCCTGTTCAGCTTGGACAAGAGAAGGCTGCAGGGAGAGCTCAGAGCAGCCTTGCAGTAGCTGAAGGGCTCCAGGAGAGCTGGGGAGAGACTTCTGGCAAGGGCTGGGAGTGCCAGGCCAAGGGCCAATGGCTTTGAGCTGGGAGAGGGGAGACTGAGAGTGGAGAGGAGGAAGAAACTGTTGAGAGTGAGGGTGGGGAGAGACTGGCACAGGCTGCCCAGGGAGGCTGTGGAGGTGTTGCAGGCCAGGTTGGATGAGGCCTTGAGCAACCTGGGCTGGTGGAAGATTGAAGATCATCTAGTTTTAAGCCCATGGCTTTGCCCATGGCAGGGGGCTTGGAACCAGGTGATCTTCAAGGTCTTTTCCAAGCCAACTCATTTTAAGGGTGCCTTGAGCAGCCTGGGCTGGTGGGAGGTGTCCCTGCCCATGGCAGGGGGTTGGTGCTGGCTGATCTTTGAGGTCACTTCCAACCCAACCCACTCAGAGAGTCTCTGATCTTGTGTGCCTGTTGCTAACATCTCGTTGTGCTGTCCTGTGTCTGATCCCTTCTTGACTCTTCCACCATGCCCTTGGAGACACCAAATGAGGCCCTGCCACAGCCTGCTGCTCACCTCTGCACCGCTTTGGCCATGGGCTTGGAGCAGCTCCCTGGTGGTTACTCAGCTCTGTCCTGTGTCCCCCAGGTGCATCCATTGTGGGGTTGTCTTCATGACCCTGGCCATGCTGAAGGTGCACATCCAGGAGAAGCACTGTGAGGTCTTCCACAAGTGTTCTTTCTGCCCCATGGCATTCAAGGCAGCCGACAGCACAGTGGCACACATGGCCAGCCAGCACCCCGCCGAGCCGCACAGGAGTACTCAGTGAGTACCCGGGCTGCCTCCCCTGCTCCTCCAGGGACTCCATGGCTCCCTTCCAATTGCTGTTGTATTTCTGTTCTCTGTCCTCCTCTGAGGAGATCTCCCACTTTGGTTGCTGGGGGGGACCTGTTGATGGCAGTGGCAGGTGCTGCATCCTGCCAACCTGCTTTGCTGCAGGGGCACAGGAGCTGGGGCAGGGCAGAGCCGAGTATGCAGGGAGAGAACTTCACTATCACCTCCCTGTCCAGCAGGGTCTACAGGGACACCTCTTGTCAGATAGTTCCAGTGCCTGAAGGGATCCTGCAGGAAGGCTGCAGAGAGACTTTTGCTGAGGGTGTCCAGAGACAGGCCAAGAGGAAATGGTTTGCAGCTGAGGCAGAGCAGGGTTGGACTGGAGCTGAGGAAGACGTTCTGCAATAGGAGGGTGGTGAGAGTCTGGCACAGGCTACTGAGGGAGGCTGTGGCTGTCTACCTGGAGGTGTTGAAGGCTGGGCTGGGTGAGGCCTTGGGCAGCCAAGTCTAAGTGAGAGGTGTCCCTGGGCATGGCAGGGGCTTGCAGCAGATGAGCTCTGAGGTTGCTTCTAACCCAAACCATTCTATGGTTCTTTGGTTCCAGTGCAACTGCTGCATCTGGCACTTGAGAGTAGGAGCAGACCTTCCAGTAGCTGAAGAAGACCTGCAGGCTGGGGAGAGACTGTTCAGAAGGAGCTGTGGGGACAGGCTGAGGGCAATGGTTTGGAACTGGAGCAGGGCAGAGTTAGGTTGGGCATCAAGAGGAAGCTGTGCAGAGTGAGGGTGGGCAGACACTGGCACAGGCTGCCCAGGGCTGTGGTGGAGCACAGCCTGGATGTGTCCCTGTGCAGCCTGCTGCAGCTGGAGGTGTCTCTGCTGGGTGAGATGCTCTTTGGGGTCCCTTCCAGCCCAGTTCAAGCTGTGAAACAGAGCCTGAGCTGACTCTCGTGGCCTGTTGCAGGGTGATCTACAAGTGCTCATGTGAGACAGTCTTCAACAAGAAGAAGCTCCTCCAAGAGCACTTCCAGCAGAACACCAACAAGCTGCTGGTGGGGGTGTTCAAGTGCCCTCAGTGCCAGCTGGTCTACATGCAGAAACAGCAGCTGATGCAGCACATTAAGGTAGGTGACCCTCACCCACTCGCTGCCACCAGGGCCTGGGCTCTGACTGCACAAAGTTTTTAGATCAAGTCACTCTACTCCCGTAACTTTTCCTTGAAGAGATTCCTCAAGAACCTCCTTTGCAGGAGTGGAAGGTTCTTGACAAATCTCTTCATGGAGAGATGGACTGCAGTGATTTACAGCACGGCCTGGAAACATGAGTTGGGGCATTTTGTAATCATCACCTGCAGCACTGCCTCCAGCTCTGGGGCCCCCAGCACAAGAATGACCTGGAGCTGCTAGACAGGGTCCAGAGGAGGCTACAAAGATGATCAGAGACTGGAGAAGCTCTGCTTGTGGGGACAGGCTTGGGAGGGGTGGGGCTGTTCAGCCTGGAGAAGAGAAGGCTGCAGGGAGAGCTCAGAGCAGCCTTGCAGCAGCTGAAGGGCTGCAGGAGAGCTGGGGAGGGTCTTCTGGCAAGGGCTGGGAGTGGCAGGCCGAGGGACAATGGCTTGGAGCTGGGAGAGGGAGACTGAGAGTGGAGAGGAGGAAGAAATTCTTGGCAGTGAGAGTTAGGGAGACACTGGCAGAGGCTGCCCAGGGAGGCTGTAGCTGCCTTCTGCGTGGGGGTGTTGCAGGCCAGGTTGGATGAGGCCTTGAGCAACCTGGGCTGGTGGAAGATTGAAGATCATCTGGTTCCAAGACCCCTGCAAAGTCCATGGCAGGGGGGTTGGAAGCAGCTGATCTTCAACGTCCCTTCCAAGCCAACCCATTCCATGACTGTGATCCCAGAGAAGTCGGAGCACTGCGCTGCTCACCTGTTTGTTTCTACAGGATCTGCTCTGGAGTCTTTTCCAAAGGTGCTTGGTGCCATTCTCAAGCAAGAGCTTGCAGAGTCTCGTTTCCCTTTGATTGGGGGGGTGAGGGGGAAAGCCCAATAGTGACATTTTTTTTTAATCAGTGACTTGACTTTGTTTCTAGTCGGAGTTAAAAGGGCAGGCATTGAGTGGCTCCCTCCTGACAGCAAAACCCTTTCAAAGCTGCTGCTTCGCTCTCTCCCCCTTGCCTTTAACTTGCAAATGTGGGGATGCTTTGCATGCAGTAATGAGATGGTATCTGCAGGCCTCCTGTGAAGCTGCTGATTGCTCATCGGCCTGGATTAGAGCTGGAAAAGTGGAGGGGAGAGGCAGACTGGCACCTTCAAAGAGACCTTCAACCTGGCCTTGACTGGAGGTGCAAAACTTGCTGCAGCTCATCCACAAACCCCAGCCCCGGAGGCCTGCCTGCAGCGGTTTGTGCACCAGCACCTGAGAGCTGAACGAGCTGGGGCTGCTCAGCCTGCAGAGAAGGCTGCAGGGAGAGCTGAGAGCTGCATTTCAGTACCTGAAGGGCACCTCCAGGCAGGCTGGGCAGGGACTGCTCAGAAGGGCCTGTGGGGCAGGCCAAGGGCAGTGGTTTGTAACCGGAGCAGGACAGACTTAGGCTGGGCATAAGGAGGAAGCTGTGCAGAGTGAGGGTGGGCAGACACTGGCACAGGCTGCCCAGGGCTGTGGTGGAGGCTCCATCCCTGGAGACACTGAGGATCAGCCTGGATTTGTCCCTGTGCAGCCTGCTGCAGCTGGAGGTGTCTATGCTGGGTGCAGGGGGCTGGGCAAGATGCCCTTTAGGCTTGCTTCCTGCCCAGTGCAAGCTGTTGTGAATCTGTGCTGTGCCCTTTGCTCAGCAAACTCTCTGCATGTGCCCAGCTGAGGGCAGAGGTGTGGTGTTGGAGTCACCCTGCAGTGCCCTGTGCCTTCAGCTGGGTCAGGTGCAGAGCACTCAGGCTGCTCAGAACAGACCTTGTGTTTTGGAGCCCCTTTGGTGCCTAACCCGGGAGAGCCTCCCAGGTGCCATGGAGTGCTGAAAGCTTCTGCATTCCTCAGCGGTGCACAACTGAAGCTGGCATTGCCCTTTTGTCTGCTGAGCTCTTCTTCTTCCCAGGGCACTTCCTTGAGGTTTCTTTGCTGTGTTGCTGTTTTCCTTGCTCCTTGCTTTCCCACAGCTCTTTCTGGGTTACTTTCCTTATGTTCAGCTCTTTTTTTTTTGTGTTCAAGTCACCCTCTTGAGGTGACTTTATTCTCTGGAACAACCTAAGAGCCTGGAGACCTGTTCCTTAGGAGACTGCTGCTGGCTTTCTGTTGGCTTTTGTCAGGAGCAGTGTTTGGAGCTGTGGACATGTAAACAGCAAGAGCTGGTGTGGAATGGAAACAAGTTCCCTCTTCCCACCCTTTGAGCAGCTTTGGAAGACCCCAGGATAACAGCAGAGATGGATTCAGAGGCTCTGTGTGTTTCCGAGTTCAGGCTCCTGAGATGATGACTTTTAACATTTCTCTCCCATTGCATCTTCCCTGCTCAACCAGACCTCAGGGATCCATAGTTGGGGTTGGAAGGGGCTCCATGGAGAAAGACTTTGGAACCCTGGTGGGCAGCAGGTTCTGCATGGGCCAACAATGTGCCCTTGTGGTCAAGAGGGCCAGCGGCAGCCAGAGAAGTGTGGGCAGCAGGGCTGGGGAGGTTCTGCTGCCCCTCTGCTCTGCCCTGCTGAGGCCACCCCTGCAGTGCTGTGTCCAGGGCTGGGCTGCCCAGTTCCAGCAGCAGGGACCTGCTGGAGAGAGGACAGCAGAGGCTGTGAGGATGCTGAAGGGCCTGGGGCAGCTCTGCTGTGAGGAAAGGCTGAGAGCCCTGGGGCTGGGTAGTGTGGAGAGGAGAAGGCTGAGAGGGACCTGAGCAGTGGCTGTAAATATCTGAGGGCTGGGGGTCAGGAGGAAGGTGCCAGGCTCTGTGTGCTGGTGCCCAGTGACAGCACAAGGAGCAATGAGTGCAAGCTGGAGCCCAGGAGGTTCCACCTGAACAGGAGGAACAACCTGCTTGGTGTGAGGGTGCTGGAGGCCTGGAGCAGGCTGCCCAGAGAGGTTGTGGAGTCTCCTGCTCTGGAGGGATTCCAGCCCCACCTGGATGTGTTCCTTGGTGCCCCTGACCTGGCAGGGGTTGGACTGGATGATCTCTGGAGGTGCCTTTTGGATCATCCAGCTCCAACCCCTTGCCATGGGCAGGGACACCTCCCACCAGCTGAGCTTGCTCAATGCACTCCTAGAATGAGTTGGGTTGGAGGGGATCTTGAAGGTCATCTGGCTTTGCCCATGGCAGGGAGCTTGGAACAGATGATCTTCAAGGTCCCTTCAGGCTTGGAACCAGATGATCTTCAATCTTCCACCAGCCCAGGTTGCTCAAGGCCTCAGCCAGCCTGGCCTGTGACTCCTCCACCACCTCCCTGGGCAGCCTGTCTCTCTCTGCCCTCACTATCAGGAAGTTCTTCCTGATCTCCAGCCTCAATCCAAACTGTTCAGCAGGGAGGACCCAGGGGCTACTCTTGCCTTGTAGGAGGCAGAAGCTGCACAGTGCCTGGGGGAGCAGCAGAGGCAGTGGCAGGGGCAGTGTGTGGCAGCAGTGCTCACTGCTTTGGGCTTCAGTCACGGGTGGCAGTGCGCGATGTTCCTGCTTCCTGGCCTGTGCTGTGGGCTGGCTCTCACTGCTGTCTGCTGTCCTCTAGGCTGTTCATGGAGTCCCCCAGAACCCTGAGGAGCTCTCCAGCTTCCGACAGAGGGCTGAGAAGGCTTCAAGGAACCATACCCCACCAAAGGAGCTGTCGGCAGCCAGCAGGAGTTCTCACTCCCCCCTGCTGAGGAAGGACTTGAGGGTGGAAGGACACAATTCTGACCCCAAATCCAGGCTAAGAAGAGCTGGTTGGACTTGCAAGGAGTGCTCCCAGTGGATCCCTGATCGGGAGACCTACGTGTCCCACATGAAGAGAAATCATGGAAGGGTAAGGCCTCAGATGAAGCATTTCAGCTAGGGAATGAGATCCTGATAGACAAAGAGCCTGGGAAACGTTTCAGCTGGGGAAAGAGATCCTAATAGCCAAAGACTCTGGGACTGTCCACCTTTGGGGCTAAAAGAAACCCAGGGACTGACAGCTGCCTGCCAGCAGCAAAGGAGTTGCAAGCAGGCTGCAGAGGGACAGCACCAAGGGCAGTGGTTTGAAATGAGAGCAGAGCAGAGTGAAATTGGATGTGAGGAACAAGTTCTGCAGCAGGAGGCTGCTGGAACACTGCAACAGGTTGCTCAGGGAGGTGGCTGAGGCCCCATGCCTGGAGACGTTCTTGATGTGGCTGGACAAAGCTCTGAGCAAGCTGCTCTGGTGGAGGATGTCCCTGCTGGGTGCAGGGATGGGACTGGGTGAGCTGTGGAGGTCCTTGCCAACTCAGACCATTCTGTGAAGGTGCTTGCCAGCTCAGAGCCAGTGCACCAAGCAGTGCTCAGCCTGCTGTAGGCTCACTTCTGTCTTTCATCCTGTGCTCTGCAACCTGTCCTGTGTGATGCTCCTTCTGCCACTCCAGCCAGTGTCAGGCTTCCTCTTCAGCTCCTCTGGCAGTGGATGGAAGGTGCTGTCCTCTCTACTTGCTGGCCTAAGCTGCCTAGGCTCAGTTCCAGGACATTCAGTCCCCCTGTGGGATGTGTTGTTTGGTAGAGACCACAGCATCTGCTGTGGGCAGAGGAACAGAGCCCTGCAGTGCTCAGAGCTCTCCTGGTGACAACTCTAAACCTCACTTTGGTTGGTTTCATCCAGCTCAAGCCATGTGCTGTCTTCACCACTTTCTGCCAAGCTCCTCCTTGCTTGCTGGCAGAACACAGGCCAAGCTGGTGTGTGCAGACACATCTCTTGGTACTCTGACATCCAGAGTTGGTGCCTGAAGTCTCCTTTCTCAAGTCCCACCAGCAGAGGCTGTGGAAATCTGGGTTGTGCTCTGATCCTTATAGCTTGACATGGGAAAGGCTGGATTGTCTCCCTTGATGAGTACCAAGAGAGGGTGGGGATGGGGTGAGAGTGCTGGCTCTTCCCATTGGAATTGTCCAGAGGTTTACCAGATGTTGCAGTTCAGTGCTTGTATGTGGTCAGTGAACAGCTCTGAAATGGGCTGATTGCAGGTCAGGTGAAGGACTGCCAGAGAGGAGGGGCCTGGTTATGGGGCAGGCTGCAGAGGGGCACGTGGGTAACAAGCAGGACTCCAGGGAGGCCTCAGAGCAAGCTTCCAGTACATGAAGAGGCTCCAGGAGAGCTGGGGAGGGACTTTTGCCAAGAATTTGGAATGCCAGGCTGAGGGACAGTGGCTTTGAGCTGGGAGAGGAGAGCCTGAGAGCGAAGAGGAGGAAGAAATTCTTAGCAGTGAAGATGGGGAGAGACTGGCACAGGTTGCCCAGGGAGGCTGTGGAGGTGTTGCAGGCCAGGTTGGATGGGGCCTTGAGCAACCTGGGCTGGTGGGAGGTGTCCCTGCCCATGGCAGGGGGTTGGAGCTGGATGAGCTTTGAAGTCCCTTCCAGCCCAACCCATTCCATGACTCTAGGACTGTGTGGTGCTGTTCACCATCCTGCCCTTTTATTCTGCTGAACTTTGAGGACAGAGAAGGGTGAGTGGACTTGTGCTTGGCACTGGAGTCTTTTCCTTCCTTGGAAGCATGGAAGTGTTGTGGTTGGAAGAGCCCTCTAAGATCATCCACCCAGCTCCACCATGGCCCTAACTGCCATAGCCACACAGATCTGGAACACCTCCAGAGGTGGGCACTCCACCACCTCCCTGGGCAGCCTCTGCCAATCCCTGACCACTCTGTCACCAAATGAATTTTTCCTCCTCTCCACCCTACCTCTCCCCTGGCTCTTCCTGTGGGGTCGAAGGGACCTTCACTGATTCAGTCCTTCAGAGGCCTCTGTAGCTGCTGCAGTCCCTGGTGGAACCAAACGAATCATGGCTGTGCTTGAACTGGTGCTGCTTTGGTACCAGCTGTTGGCACAAAACCTCAGTGATCCTTGTCGGTGGCAGAGGGTGAAGAGCAGCCCCTGGCCGTGGGGTGCAGGGGGTGTGCAAGTGCTGAAGCTGTTGCTGTCCCTGGCAGCCCATGAAGAGGTTCCCGTGCCGGCAGTGTGAGCGCTCCTTCAACGCCTCCAACAGCCTGCGCCGACACATCCGCAACAACCACGACACAGCCCGGAAGGTCTACACCTGCTGGTAGGTACTGAGCAGCCCTGCCTGCAGCCTGACCCTGCAGCTTTGCTGCCCCTTTGTAATAGGAGGTGCCTGCTCCTGCTCTGCTCCAGGCTCTCAGTTACTGCAGGAGTATAAGAAGTCCTGAGCTGCAGCCAGAGCAGTGTGGGCAGCAGGGCAGCAGAGGGCATTGTGCCCCTTGGCATGGACCTCACCTCCAATCCTGCCTCCAGTGCTGCTGTCCCCAGCACAAGAAGGACACAGCTACTGGAGCGAGTCCAGAGGAGGCCACAGAGATGATCCAAGGACTGAGGGGACCTTAGAGCTGCCTTCCAGTACCTGAGAGGATCCTGCAGGAAGGCTGCAGGGAGACTTTTTCTAAGGGAGTCTAGAGACAGATCAAGGGGGAATGGTTTGGAGCTGAGGCAGAGCAGAGTTGGACTGGAGCTGAGGAAGAAGTTCTGCAGTAGGAGGGTGGTGAGACTGTGGCACAGGCTGCCCAGGGAGGCTGTGGCTGCCTCCTGCCTGGTGATGTCCAAGGCTGGGTTGAATGAGGCCTTGGACAGCTAAGTCTAGTTGAGAGGTGTCCCTGGGCATGGCAGGGAACTGCCTGATCTTTAAGGTACCTTCTGTCCCAAACCATTCTATGCAATTCCAAACTGCTCTGGATTCTCTGGGACAAAGTTCTGTTACTAGAACAATGATTTGCTCATCTCTGGATAATTCTCCAGTGCCCAGTGCCATCTCCTGGTTTGGCACTTACGCAGGAGCTGGTAGGATGGCAGCAAGCAGCTGGGCTTTGCATTAGGTTTCTTCCTTTCTGTCTTTGCCAGGTACTGCACAGATGAAGCCCAGACATTTCCTCAGCCCTTCATGCTGGAGAATCACATCAGCCTCATGCACGGCATCAAGAACCCAGACCTGTCCCAGATGGCCAAAGCAAAAGCTGCAGAGAGAGACCCAGCAGAAGTAACTGACCCCTCCCACCCTTCCATTGCAGACTAACCCTGCCTGGCTGCTAGCTGTGTGTGTGAAGTGTCACTGAGCCCCCAGCCCCCTGGTAGACTCCCTCTCCCTCCTCTCAGTCCCATCCAGTTTGCTGCTTTCTGGCAGTGTTGGGAGCAGAAATGAAGGTGCACCCGAGCTGCAGCAGCTCCAGGGTCCTGTGTTTTGCTGCCCTTCTCTTCAGCCTGCCCTGTGACCAGGCCTGACTTAGAGTTGGTGCTGCCCTTGACTTCCTCTGCCACTCTGTTCACAGCCCTGGGCCATGTTTCCTCTTTGCCCCCTGGGTTTTTTTCTACCGGTTGCAAAAGATTTCTGATTTAAAAGCCTCCTCAGAGCTGCTACCTTCAAGAACTGAGTTTCCTCTTCAACAGGACGGGGACATTTCCATCCCGTGTAGCAGCTCGGCTGCTGTTTCTTGGGCCTGCTTTGGAGAGCAGGCTTGGCTGATCTGGCTCCTTTGCTCTGTGTACTTGAACACCAGACCTGACCCTTCCCTAGCTCTGCAGCCTGTTGTCCGTCTGCACCCTGGCACTGAGGGGTGCCAGCCAAGGCTGCCTCCCCTCTGTATGGACCCTCTTTACTTCCACCAGCTGGTGGCTGCTGCCCCCAGGCAGGGCACCTGGCTAAACGGGGCCAGAGGATGGTGGCTTCACGTGGTCACAGCTGGGCCTGCACCCAGAAGCCTGGAAGCTGTATCCTGAATCCAGTGCTTCTGGATAAGAAGGTGACAAAATAACAGGGAGGGACATACACAAGTTAGCTTGAGAGGAAGAGCTTGGGGAGGGCTTTCTCCTCGTGAGAGGTGGAGCTTGCTGTATAGCACAGGAACTGAGTTAATGAGGTGCAATGAAGAAAGCTTGAGTGGAGGCTTCAGTGTTCAGTTAAGTCCTGAGCAGTGATCTCCAGACTGGGGACCATTCCCTCAGCTGTCTCTACTCCCTGGGCTTCTCTTTCCCACACCAGCTGAGGAACAAGTCCTGCACCAGGAGGGTGCTGGAACACTGCAACAGATTGTCCAGGGAGGTGTTTGAGGCCCCATGCCTAGAGATATTCAAGGTGAGGCTGGACAAGGCTCTGAACAAGCTGTTCTGCTGGAGGATGTCCCTGCTGAGTGCAGGGGTTGGACTGGATGGGCTTTGGAGGTCACTTCAAACCCAGCCCATTCTAAGCTTAGATCCGGTTCACCCCTGGGTCTCTGCCCAGCCAGCCCTTCCCAGTTCTCCCTTCTCCCACCACAGGACAGCGGAGCCCGCTGGGGAGGGACGTTTGGGTGCTGGGGAGGGGCGTTTGGGTGCTGGGCAGCGACAGGAGTTCTCATCTCGTACTGGTACCAACATCCCGGCCTGTGCTGAACCTCAGCCAGCTGCCCGGGGGCCAGCTCTTCGCTCGGCCCCAGCCAGCGACCTCACTTTGCCATCTGCTTTCTTTGTTTTAGGCAAAATCTCCAAAGAGGATGGCGAGGGCCGAGCCGGGAGAGGCAGAGAGCGGCGCCGGCCTGGAGGCGCCGGCGGCCAAGAGACTGAAGGGATGCTGGAGGTGTGCCAAGTGTGGCTTCGCCACGGCGCTGGGCGCAGAGTTCCGCCAGCACATCCCCCAGCACCGCACCGACAGCAGCAGCGCCCAGTGCCCGCTCTGCGGCCTCTGCTACACCTCCCACAGCTCCCTCAGCAGACACCTCTTCATCGTGCACAAAGTCAAAGAGGACGAGGAGGAAGAGGAGGAGGAGGAAGTGGGGCTGAAGTTGCAGGGGGAGAAGAGCACGAACGGACACGATGAGCACAACGGCGAGGTGACCGCTGTGGCAGAGGGCAAGCCACAGTGCCAGGAGAGCAGGAGGGACTCAGCACTTTGCGGGCACACACAGACGTTTGGCGCAGAGGAGCCCCACAGCACCTCGCAGAACAATCACTCAAAGGTTCTGCAGACTTAAAGCCCCTTTGGCTGGCCAGGGCCTCTTGGGGTTTTTTTGTCTTTGGGAGGTTTTTACTCAAAATGCAGGTGGGGCTGGGGCTGATCTTCGAAGTACTCTGGAGGTCCCTCAGGCTGGATGTGGCTTTCCACTATGCTCTCTTTGTAAGGGAAACTTACCCAGAACCACCAACCCAACCCTGCCATTGCATCTCAAGCACTAACCCTCTGCCATAGCAGCAAGGGGGAAAGGGAAGGCAGGGCAAGGATCCTTGCCGGAGCATGGCCCACTCCTGAGGATCAAGGAATCAAGGAGCACTTTCTGCAGCTGCAGTTCCCTTACCATGAGCTCTCTCCCTTCTCGTGTGTGCTGCCTCAGTCCCAGCCTCACCTTCCCCATTGCCTTCTTTCTCCTATTTATGGCTTCTCTCTTCCTTCCCCCTGCCCTGCCTTTGTTTTACTCATTTTAACTCCTGATGCTCAGCAAAGCCCCCGGCAGGACAGTGCTGCCCATGGCTGCAGGATGGGCACAAGCTGTGAGCTGTCTCTGCAGTGGAGAAGACTGGACCTGAGCTGTGCCACCAGAACCTTTTGTAGCCCCTGTCCTGTTGGGTGAGCGCAGCTCAAAGCCAAGGTCAGGAGGGCCTGGTGCCCCTCGGAGACTCGCTGGCCATGTGGTCGTAGAATGGTGCAGCTGGGCCCGGTGCCCAGCAGCTCATCGCAGCGCGGGGCTCGGGCAGAGGCGGGTGGCAGGCTGGCACCATCCCCGTCTGTGGTGTGAGCTGGAGTGAAACAGCCATGGTGCTCCTGCTGGCACTGCCGTGGGGCCAGGGCTATGGGAGCAAGGAGCACAGCCCGCAGAGGCCGCGGCAGGGCGCACGGCGGTGCTGCGAACTGGCTCTGCGCGGCCGTGCCCCGCGGGGCGCAGCGCTGCCCCCGGAGCTGCCAGCCGGCTCCCCAGCGCTGCCCCCGGAGCTGCCAGCCGGCTCCCCAGCGCTGCCCCCGGAGCTGCCAGCTGGCTCCCCAGCGCCGCCCCCGGAGCTGCCAGCCGGCTCCCCAGCGCCGCCCCCGGAGCTGCCAGCTGGCTCCCCAGCGCTGCCCCCGGAGCTGCGCCCGTCGCGCTTGCCCCTCGCCGTGGATCTTCTCTGTGCCCCTCGTTTTCTGCTGGTTCTTCGCCGTGCCGAGCCGGACCCCGCTCCTTCTCCTTCCCTGTGAGGGTTGTTTAAGATAATTTAAGCAGTATTTATCGGGGTGCGTTTGGGCCGCGCCGCTGCTGCGTCCCGGTGCGTGCGGGCAGCGCCGGCCTGGCCTCGGGCTCGGCTCTGCCTTAGGTGTAGCCCCCGTAGAGTGCCGGCGGCAGGGGCGCCCCCGGGCCCCCTCCCCCGCGGCCACCCCGCAGCGGCGTCCGTGCCTTGCTATGATGTTTACTTCCAAGTATTGCCAATAAAAGCATCCAAGGGGCCTGGCCTGGCGTCTCTTGCTTGGGGCCGGAACCGGCGGTGACGCGGGGCGGAGGCGGAAGCGGCGGGGCCGGGCGGGCGCTGCAGCCGCCGCGGTCGTGGCCGGCGATGCTGTCGCTGGACTTTCTGGACGATGTTCGGCGGATGAACAAGCGGCAGGTACCGAGCCCGCGGGGCCGGGGGGCTGCGGGAGGAGCGGGGCCGGGCCCGGGCCCCGCGGCGCCTGACCGAGCCCGTCCCCGCGCAGCTGTACTACCAGGTGCTCAACTTCGGCATGATCGTCTCGTCCGCGCTCATGATCTGGAAGGGGCTGATGGTGGTGACGGGCAGCGAGAGCCCCATCGTGGTGGTGCTGAGGTAACGCCCTCGGGGATCGTTCGGCCGGGGGCGAGAGACCCCAGGCTGCAGGGGGAGAGCCCAGGAGCTGCAGGGGGAGACCCCAGGGCCTGAAGAGGGAGAGCCCAGGGGCTGCAGGGGGAGAGCCCAGGGGCTGCAGGGGGAGAGCCCAGGGCCTGAAGAGGGAGAGCCCAAGAGCTGCAGGGGGGAGAGTCTAGGGGCCGCAGGGGGAGAGCCCAGGGGCCGCAGGGGGAGAGCCCAGGGGCCGCAGGGGGAGAGCCCAGGGGCCGCAGGGGGAGAGCCCAGGGGCCGCAGGGGGAGAGCCCAGGGGTTGAAGCAGGAGATGCCCAGGGGCTGCAGAGTGACGTGCCCTGAGGCTGAAGGGTGACAGCCGAGGGTGCTGCGCAGAGAGCCACTGGCTGTGCTGGGGCTGCCGAGCCCAGCTGCAGGAGGGTCTGCAGAGAGCTGGGGCAGCCCCAGCAGGCCAGCGCTTCCTACTGGGAGATCTGAGGTAAGGCTGGTGGCCGGGGAGGAGGAGGAGGAAGTAGAGGAGCACGGCTGGAGGCCTCCTCTGCAGGCAACATCTTGGCCTTCCTGAGCTGGCTGCGTTGTAGGTGAGAGGTGATGCTGGGAGTGGGAGAGAGGAGGAAAGGCTGCAACACAAGGCCCCAGCAAGAGATGTGGACCTGCTGATCCCCATAAGGGAGGTTCTCCGGCTGTCTGATCATCCTGGTGGCCTCCTCTGGCCCTGCTCCAGCAGGTGTTTTAAGTGTTGCAGGATGCCCTCACAGCATTGCCGTGCAGGAGGTGCCACCACCGATCACCCCACGGCTTGGGACGCCTTCCCGCGGCTGCAGTCACAGCACAGCCGTGGGAGCACTGCTGTGGGTGTTGTCTGGGGCCTCTTCTGTGCCCACGTTGTCCTTCCTGCCTTGGTCACCCCATGCCATTTACCACAGCTGCTCCTGGTAGCTCTGTGGGGAGGGGGGAGGTCTGCCAGGCTGTCCCTCTCAACCAGGAGGACAGGGGCCACTGACGTTGGGTCCCATCCTCAGTGATGGTATCTCAGCAGCGTGCAGATAAAGACCCAGCCAGGCAGCAGGAAGGCTCTGGTTTGCGGCAGTGCTGCGTTATTTATCTGGCATTCAGAGGGCTCAGAGCTTCGTGGCAATTTGTAACAATTTGTGACAGTTGCCATTTGCGAGACAGGAGAAGAACAGCGTCGGTGGCGGCGCCTGGGCTGAGCCGGGGGAGCGCAGCGATGAATCACGGCGGCTGTGCGCCAGGGGAGCACAGCAGCCTCAGTGCCTCCTGGGCTGGCTTGGCTTGGAAGGCACCTCAAGTATCATCCACTCCAAGCCCCTGCCATGCCCAGGGACACCTCTCACCTAGAGAGGCCTCACCCAGCCTAGCCTTGAAGACCCCCAGGCAGGAGGCAGCCACAGCCTCCCTGGACAGCCTGTGCCAGGCTCTCACCACCCTCACACTGCAGAACTTCTTCCTCAGCTCCAGTCCAACCCTGCTCTGCCTCAGCTCCAAACCATTCCCCTTGGCCTGGCTCAGACCTCCTCAGCAGAAGTCTCTCTGCAGCCTTCCTGCAGGATCCCTTCAGGCACTGGCAGCAGCTCTGAGGTGCCCCTGGAGCCTTCTCCTCTGCAGGCTGCACCTCCCCAGCTCCCTCAGCCTGTGCTCCCAGCAGAGCTGCTCCAGCCCTGGCAGCATCTCTGTGGCCTCCTCTGGCCTCACCCCAGCAGCTCTGTGTCTTTCCTGTGCTGGGGACAGCAGCACTGGAGGCAGGACTGGAAGTGAGGTCTGAGCAGAGCCAAGGGGCACAATCCCCTCTGCTGCCCACACTGCTCTGGCTGCAGCCCAGCACTTGGCTGCCTGCTGGGCTGCAGGAGGGCACTGCTGGCTCCTGGGGAGCTGCTCAGCACCCCCAAGGCTCTCAGGGCTTGCTCCTAGGGGTGACCTCTCTGCCTGCACAAAATGAGTGCAGTCAAGGAAGGTCCCCAGCAGTGCCAGGATGGAGCTCAGGGGATAACTGCTTGTGGTGCTGGGAGGGAAGCAGGAGGCATTGCCCCTCTGCTGGCACTGCTCTTCTCCCCTCAAAGCTGGACTGCAGACAGCATGGTGCTTGGAATTCTCACTGTTGGATTGAAAATCCAGGCTGGATGAGGCTTTGAGCAACCTGGGCTGGTGGCAGATTGAAAGTCATCTAGTTCCAAGCCCGAAGGTACCTTGAAGACTTTGCCCCTGGCAGAGGGCTTGGAACTAGCTGATCTTCAAGGTCCCTTCCAACCCAACTCATTCTGTGAGTGCCTTGAGCAACATGGGCTGGTGGGAGGTGTCCCTGCCCCTGGCAGGGGGCTGGCACTGGCTGACTTTTGAGGTCACTTCCAACCCATTCCTGCCTGCTCCCCAAGGGTGTTTTCTTAGCTGCTCTTGGTCAAGGTTCTTCTGAGACTTTATTTCTGAGAGGACCATGAACTGGTGGTTGTGCCTGGCTCACATCCTGCTCAGCTGCTGCTGTTTCTTTTGCAGTGGCAGCATGGAGCCTGCCTTCCACAGAGGAGACCTCCTCTTCCTCACCAACCGCATCGAAGACCCCATCAGGGTGGGGGAGATCGTGGTCTTCAGGATAGAAGGAAGGGAGATTCCCATTGTCCACCGTGTCCTGAAGATCCATGAGAAGTAGGTGGAGGCTCTGGCAGTGCCGCTGCAGCTGTTTGCCTGAGTTGGGGTTTTCCTGCCCTTGGCTGAGGGCATGGGTGGGATGTCAGTGAGAGTCACAGATGAAATCTGTGTCCCTGTGTCTGTGAAGGTCACCCCAAGCACAAAAGAGACATGGATTTGATGGACAGAGTCCAGAGGAGGACACAGAGGTGATCAGGGGGCTGGGGAACCTCCCCTGTGGTCACAGGCTGGCAGGGTTGGAGCTGCTCAGCCTGGAGAAGAGAAGGCTGCAGGCAGAGCTCAGAGCTGCAGCTCAGTGTCTGCAGGGGAGCTGCAGGCTGGGCAGGGACTGCTCAGAAGGGGCTGTGGGGACAGGCTGAGGGCAGTGGTTTGGAACTGGAGCAGGGCACAGTTAGGTTGGGCATCAGGAGGAAGCTGTGCAGAGTGAGGGTGGGCAGACACTGGCACAGGCTGCCCAGGGCTGTGGTGGAGACACCATCGCTGGAGACACTGAGGATCAGCCTGGCTGTGTCCCTGTGCAGCCTGCTGCAGCTGGAGGTGTCTCTGCTGGGTGAGATGCTCTTTGGAGTCCCTTCTAGTCCCCAGTGCAGCCTGTGAAGCTGTTGAAGCTGTTTTTTGCTGGCTGGAGCTGTTTGCTCCAGGCCAGTCTGGGGGGTCCCAGCCAGCCCCATGAGGCATGTGAATGAAAACTGAGCCAGGAGGCCAATCTCTGGTTCTTGAGGTCACCTCTGGGAGCACAACAGCTGGAGGAGTCCCAGCATCTCCTGCTGCTGCAGTGTGAACGAGCTGGAGCTGTGCCAGCACTCACAGGCCTGTCCCTAGAGTGCTCTGTCAAGGTGGCATCTGAGGACTGCTTGAGTTAGGTGGAGTTGGTGGGCTGGGGCAGGTTCCTGTCCCCAAGCAGCTCCTTTGGCTGGCCCAGGGTCAGGGTGTTATGCACAGCAGTGATCCAGCAGGCAGCCTGGCTGAGAGGGGCCCAGCAGCTGCGGCAGACTCTGCTGGGAGATTCTTCTGTGCCCAATACAGCTGAATCAAAGAGGTGTCCTCTGGTGCCACTGCTGTCACCAAGGGCAGTGTGTGTGCTGCAGCTGCCATCTGAGCTTGCATTCAGCTTTAGGGATGTCTCAGGACCTCTCCTAAATGAAATGCTACTTGCAGCTTCCCCTTATTGCATGCCAGAGGCTCTGCTGAGCTCCAGTCTGTGGGATAGAGAAGCAGAAATATGCATTCTGGGGGTACTTTGTCTCCAGATGTTCATGGATTCATAGAAAGGGTTGGGTTGGAAAGGACCTTGAAGATCATCTACATGGCTCCAGGAAGGGGGCAGCCACCACCTCCCCGGGCAGCCTGTGCCAGTCTCTCCCCACCTCACTCTCAACAATTCCTTCCTCCTCTCCACTCTCAGTCTCCCCTCTCCCAACTCAAAGCAATTGTCCCTCAGCCTGGCACTGCCAGCCCTGGACAAAAGTCCCTCTGCAGCCTTCCTGTAGGATCTCTTCAGGTACTGGAATGCTGCTCTAAGCTTTCCCTGCAGCTTTCTTTTACTCCCGCTTCTTTTTCTGCCTGCCTCTCCATCAGCACTAAGTTGTGCAGCACTTTGGAGAGTGCCAGGGCCATGGTGCCAACCCTAGATGCTGCTCTCCAATGCTTTTGGTTCCATGTATATAGAAGAACCAAACCCACCTCTGAGCCTTCCTCCAGGAGACACATAACTGAAGGATCTTAGAACAGGGCTCTAAGGGATCCATTCCTACTTTTACTGTTGCCCTGCTGAGGCCACCCTTGCAGTGCTGTGTCCAGGGCTGGGCTGCCCAGTTCCAGCAGCAGGGACCTGCTGGAGAGAGGCCAGCAGAGGCTGTGAGGATGCTGAAGGGCCTGGGACAGCTCTGCTGTGAGGAAAGGCTGAGAGCCCTGGGGCTGGGTAGTGTGGAGAGGAGAAGGCTGAGAGGGACCTGAGCAGTGGCTGTAAATATCTGAGGGCTGGGGGTCAGGAGGAAGGTGCCAGGCTCTGTGTGCTGGTGCCCAGTGACAGCACAAGGAGCAATGAGTGCAAGCTGGAGCCCAGGAGGTTCCACCTGAACAGGAGGAACAACCTGCTTGGTGTGAGGGTGCTGGAGGCCTGGAGCAGGCTGCCCAGAGAGGTTGTGGAGTCTCCTGCTCTGGAGGGATTCCAGCCCCACCTGGATGTGTTCCTGCATGCCTTGTCCTGGCAGGGGGGGTTGAAGCTGGGAGAGGGGAGACTGAGACTGGAGATTAGGAGGAAATTGTTGAGGGTGGGCAGATTCTGGCACAGGTTGCCCAGGGAGGCTGTGGAGGTGTTGCAGGCCAGGTTGGATGAGGTCTTGAGCAACCTGTCTGGTGGAAGATTGAAGATCATCTGGTTCCAAGCCCAGAGGGACCTTGAAGATCGTCATGGGCTTTGCCATTGGCAGGGGCAGCTTGGAACCCCAGAGAGCTGTGCCCATGGCAAGGGGCTTGGTACTGGATGATCTTCAAGGTCCTTTCCAATCCAACACATTCTAGGAGTGCTTTGAGCATCCTGGGCTGGTGGGAGTGCCCCTGCCTCTGGCAGGGGGTTGGAGCTGGATGAGCTTTGAGGTCCACTCCAACCCATTCCATGGTTCCATGAGTGTGATTGTGGCAGCAGTCTGGAGGTCAGGAGCGTCCCCTGGAGGCCTCGAGCGGTGCTGGAACTTCCTGCTCTGCAGAGATCCAAACCCTCCTGGATATGTTCCTGTGTGCCCTGCTTTGGCAGGGGTTGGACTGGATAATCTCTGGAGATCCCTCCCAGCCCCTGCCAGACTGTGGCTCTGTGATTCTGCTTTGAATATCTCTGGGATGGTCTGCAGTCCCCTGGTGCAGAACAGCTGCTGGAAGCTTCCTGCCTCACCCTGCTGCCTCCTCTCTGCCAGGCACAATGGAGACATCAAGTTCCTGACGAAGGGAGACAACAACGCAGTGGACGACCGAGGGCTCTACAAGAGGGGACAGCACTGGCTGGAGAAGAAGGATGTGGTGGGGAGAGCAAGGGGGTGAGTGGAGCAGGACCAGTGTGAAGTAGCTGTTCCACTGCCCTCCCTTGCTGCCAGCTGGGAACCTTCCCCCTACTCTTCAACCCTCCCTGCCAGGTTCTTGTGACCTGCCTGGCAGGGCCTCTGGAGACGCTGTGCAGGGAGCTCACTTCTTGGTGTGGGCTGAGTGAAGGTGTCCAGCTGGGGGCTGCAGCCTGGCTGCTGGGGTCAGTCTTGGCCCTCACTCCCAGAAGGACACTGAGGGGCTGCAGCAGGGCCGGAGAAGGGCTACCAAGCTGGGGCAGGGTCTGGAGAACAGGGCTGAGGAGAAGCAGCTGAGGCAGGTGGAGAAGAGGAGGCTGAGGGCAGTGCTCATTGCTCTCTGCAGCTGCCTGAGAGGAGGTGGGAGGCAAGTGGGGGTTGGGCTTTGCTGTCCAGTACTGGGTGATAGATGGAGAGGAACTGGCCTGAAACGGTGCCAGGGCAGGGTTAGGTTGGATCTGAGAAGAAGCTTCATGGCTGAAGGGGTTCTCAGAGACTGGCACAGGCTGCCCAAGGAGGTGGCTGAATGCCCATCCCTGGAGGAGTTTGAAAGGCAGAGCTGTGGTGCTGAGGGCCATGGTTCAGCACCAGCCTTGGCAGAGTTAGAGACTGGTTGGACTCGTGCTCTTGAAGGTGCACCCAAAACAACTCCATGGCTCCCTGGTCATGCTGCTGGGTGGGCAGTGCCAGGCAGCCCACGCTGCACTGATCAGGACTCTCCTGGCTGTGGTGCTGAGATAGCTCAGAAGAACTTTCAGAGGCGGTTCGGAGCCCTGGCTCTGAAGAAGGCAGAGGCTACAACATGCTCCCCGACTGGTCACCTCCTGGCCCCTGCTGCCACAGCTTTCCTGCCCGGGAACAGCAGTCCCCAGCCCTCTGCACCCCCAAGGGGCTTCTGGTTGGTGCAGGGCCCCACGCGGTGCGGCACGGGGGGCACCCTGCCAGGCTGCTTTAACCGAGCTTTTATTCTTGTAGATTTGTGCCCTATATTGGAATAGTGACAATCTTAATGAATGATTATCCCAAATTTAAGGTAAGAGCTGCTCCCCTTCCTCCCCCCCAGCTCCCGTGGCTGCCCGTGCTGGTGAGCGCAGGTGGCACTGGTGGTGCCTGTGGCTGGCTGCGGCGCTGCGCCTCTGGCCCTGCGCTCCTGTGTCTCCTCTGCTCTCTCTTGCAGTATGCAGTCCTCTTCCTGCTGGGCTTGTTTGTTCTGGTCCATCGAGAGTAGCCTCTTGCCCTGCAGTCCAAGGTGCAGGTGCCACACAGATGGGTTGCAGATGAAGGTTTGAGGTAGCTGATGGTCTGAAGCCTGGGGAGAAAGAAGAAGACCTCTTCACATTTCAAAGCTCCATCTGGGCTCTCTTTGGGGCTGGTTTGTTTTTTACTGTGTGAGGGCCAAGGTTTGCCACAGCATTTCCAGGCCTTTGGCACATTTTAGCATTTTTAGTCACTTTTTGTATTAAAACTCAAGCCAAAACCCTGCAGCGTTTGGTAGTCTGGAGCTGAGTTTCTCTGGGGGGGCTGCAGGGCGAAATCACAGAGCCGCAGCCTGGCAGGGGCTGGGAGGGACCTCCAGGGATCCTCATCCAGTCCAACCCCTGCCAAAGCAGGGCACACAGGAGTGTATCCAGGAGGGTTTAGATCTCTGCAGAGCAGGAAGCTCCAGCACCTCTCTGGACAGTCTGCTCCAGGCCTCCAGCACCCTCACAGGGACAAAGTTTCCCCTCCTGTCCCTGTGGCACCTCCTCTGCTCCAGCTGGCACCCAGTGCCCCTCGTGCCGCCCTTGGCTATCCCTGAGCAGAGCCTGGCTCTGTCCTCCCCACAGAAGTGTCCCTAAGGAGCCCTGCAGCCTTCTCCTGCCCAGGCTGAGCAGTGCCAACTCTGCCAGCCTGTCCCCACAGGTTCTGCAGCCTCTGCCCCTCTTGCTGCCTTGTCCCTGCAGACCCTCTGCAGTCCTGACCTCCTGCCGAGCCTGAGCACGGAGCTTGCCCCAGAGGCCCCTGGAGCAGGTGGAGCCCTGCTCTGAGCTGGCAGCAGCTGCTGTGGTGCCCTGGCTTTGTACCCCACCTTGTGCAGCCCTCCCCAGCCACTTCCCTGCAGTGCCTCCTAGCCAGCAGCTCCTTGGGCCACCGCTAGGGCACTGTCCCCTGATGTCCCCCCTTAGGCTGGGCACTGCTGTTAAGGAGAATAAAGTGTTTCTCTAAGTATATTAATGGGAAAAGAAGGGCCAAGGACAACCCCCAGTCCTTATTGGATGCAGAGGGGAATACAGTAACAAGGGATGAGGAAAAGGCAGAGGTGCTGAACACCTTCTTTGTCTCAATCTTCAACAGTGGGACAGGTTGTCTCCAGGACAAGTGGCCTCCTGAGCTGGCAGATGGAGCCAGGGACCAGTATAGTCCCCCTGTAATCCAGGAGGGAGCAGTAAGGGACCTGCTGAGACACTTAGATCCCCACAAGTCCATGGGACCAGATGGGATCCACCCTAGGGTGCTGAGAGAGCTGGCAGCTGAGCTGGCCAAGCCACTCTCCATCATTTATCAGCAGTTCTGGCTCACTGCAGAGGTTCCCAAAGACTGGAAGCTGCCAATGTGATCCCATCCACAAGAAGAGCTGGAAGGAGGAGCCAGAAAACTACAGAGCTGTGAGCCTGACCTCAGTGCCAGGCAAGGGCATGGAGCAGGTCATCTTGGGTGCCATCACACAGCACCTACAGGATGGCCAAGGGATCAGGCCCAGCCAGCATGGCTTTAGGAAGGGCAGGTCCTGCCTCACCAACCTGATCAGGTTCCTGCCTGGTGAATGTGGGGCAAGCTGTGGATAGAGTCTGCCTAGACTTTGACACTGTCTGCCACAACAAGCTCCTGGCCAAGCTGGCAGCTCCTGGCTTGGACAGATTCACTCTGATAAGGGTCAGGAACTGGCTGGAGGGCTGGGCCCAGAGAGTGGTGGTGAATGGTGCCACATCCAGCTGGCAGCTGTCACCAGTGGTGTCCCCCAGGGATCAGTGCTGGGCCCAGTCCTGTTCAGTATCTTTATTGATGGTCTGGAGCAGGGGACTGAGTCCAGCACCAGTAAGTTTGCAGATGACACCAAGCTGTGGAGCTGTTGGAGGGTAGCAGAGCCCTGCAGAGGCACCTGGCCAGGCTGGATGGGTGGGCAGAGGCCAAGGGGATGAGATTGAACAAGGCCAAGGGCAGGGTTCTGCACTTTGGCCACAACAACCCCAAGCAGCACTGCAGGCTGGGGCCAGAGTGGCTGAAAGCAGCCAGCCAGAGAGGGGCCTGGGGGTGCTGGGAGAGAGGAGCTGCAGAGGAGGCAGCAGTGCCCAGGTGGGCAGCAGAGCCAATGGCATCCTGGGCTGGCTCAGGAGCAGTGTGGGCAGCAGGACAAGGGAGGTTCTTGTGCCCCTGTGCTCAGCACTGCTCAGGCCACCCCTGCAGTGCTGTGTCCAGCTCTGGGCTCCTCAATGCAGAGAGATGTTGAGGTGATGGAAAGTGTTTGGAGAAGGGCAGCAAGGCTGGGGAGGGGCCTGGAGCACAGCCCTGTGAGGAGAGGCTGAGGGAGCTGGGGGTGTGCAGCCTGCAGCAGAGGAGGCTCAGGGCAGAGCTCATTGCTGCCTGCAGCTCCCTGCAGGGAGGCTGTAGCCAGGTGGGGTTGGGCTCTGCTGCCAGGCAGCCAGCAGCAGAAGAAGGGGACCCAGGCTGAAGCTGTGCCAGGGCAGGTCTGGGCTGGATGTCAGGAGGAAGTTGTTGGCAGAGAGAGTGATTGGCACTGGAATGGGCTGCCCAGGGAGGTGGTGGAGGCACCGTCCCTGGGGGTCTTCAAGAAAAGCCTGGCTGAGGCACTTAGTGCCATGGTCTGGTTGATTGGATAGGGCTGGGTACTAGGTTGGACTGGATGAGCTTGGAGCTCTCTTCCAACCTGGTTGATTCTATGATTCTATGATTCTATGCTCTGGTTGGTTGGGCAGGGCTGGGTGCTAGGTTGTGCTGGCTGAGCTTGGAGCTCTCTGCCAACCTGCTTGGTTCCATGATGTGGCAGCTGATGGCAGGAGCTGGGCAGGAGCACTCTGGCTGCTTGCTGCTGTTCTCACACACAGAGAGCAGCTGCAGCAGCTGAGGGCTGACTGGCAGTAGGGTGCAGCCAGGCCTTGCTCACAGATGCCCAGTGGCAGGACGAGGGCCTGTGGGCACAAACTCAGTCACAGGAGGTTGCACCTGAACAGAAGGAACGTATTTGGTGTGAGGGTGCTGGAGACCTGGAGCAGGCTGCCCAGAGAGGTTTGGAGTCTCCTTTTCTGCAGACTTTCCAGCCCCCCTGGATGTGTTGCTGCGTGCCCTGCCCTGGGTGCTCCTGCCCTGGCAGAAGGTTGGACTGGATGATCTCTGGAGGTCACTTCCAACCCAAACTATGAACCTACAAATAAAAGCCCTTGAGAAGGGCATATGGGAACAGAGTTCTTCAAGAAGCCTGAGTGGAGGATGGGATGTTTTGACAAAAGCCAAACTTGGGCAGCCCTGAGGGAACAAAAAATCTCCCTTAAGGAGCTGCCAGCACCATGAGCAGCTTCCTGAGGGCGTGGAGCTGCCTGCCAGTGTCTGCAGGGGCTGCAAGCAGGCTGCAGAGGGACTGTGCCCAAAGGCCTGCAGGGACAGCAGCAGGGGCAATGGTTTGAAATGAGAGCAGAGCAGACTGAGAGTGGATGTGAGGAACAAGTTCTGCAGCAGGAGGCTGCTGAGACACTGCAGCAGGCTGCCCAGGGAGGTGGCTGAGGCCCCATGGCTGGAGATGCTCAAGGTGAGGCTGGACAGGGCTCTGGGCAAGCTGCTCTGGTGGAGGATGTCCCTGCTGGGTGCAGGGCTTGGATTGGATGAACTTTGGGGGCCTCTCCCAGCCCAGCCCATCGTAGGATTCCATAGTTCTGCCTTTAGCAGGTCTCTGCTCCTTGCCTTCAGCTGGGGCTGCTGTGGTGCCCAAAGTGGTTTTCAGCTTGGGCTCCCAGGAAGGCCTGATCCAAGCTCCTCTGCCATCTGCTCAGCACCACCTCCCAGTGTGAGGCTCCCTGGCAGTGCTGCCCTGCTCTCCCTGTCCTCTTTGCACGCTGCAGAGCCCTGGGCCTGCAGAAGCTTTTCTGTCAGCAGTTCATGGAGCCTGAGAAGGCTGAAATGCAAAGGGGATTGCAGGGCAAGGCTGGACTCTGAGAGAGCATTCCCTGGGAGCTCAGTCCCGAGAGAAACCCAATGGTCACTGGGAGGTGATCATGAGCCCATCCTGCTGCTGGCTGGTGCTGAGGAGCCAGGCTGGCTGCCAGCCTGGGTGCCAAGCCAGGCCTGCCTGAGCCCTGCTCTCACACCATGCTGCAGAAGGAAACTGAGCTGGAAGAGCTTGCAGTGTGGCTGGAGGGAAGCCTGCAGCAGCCCAGCTGCCCTGGCTTGCTCTACCCAGGGCTCTGCGGGCACTTAGGAGCAGAGAAGACTGCCCCAGGTCAGGAGCTGCAGTGTCACAAGTTGGGGTTCAGCTCTGTGCCCCCTCCCCTGCCTAGTTTCAGCCCAGAGGAGCTGAGGAGGTGGCTCTGTGTGATCTGCAGCCGCCAAGGGAGGTATTGGCTCCAAGTGGGGTGAAGATACAGCAGCAGCCAATCTGCTCACAGCTCCAGCAGGCACAGCTGCCCCCCCGCCCCTGCAACACCTTTCCTGCCACCCTGAGAAGAGGAGAGGAGTGCCAGGAAATGAGACCTGCAGAGGCTGGAAGCTGAGAAGGTGGCAGGATGAGGAGGGAGAATTGTTGCTGGCTGTGTCCCCAGCAGACCTACTCTGCTTTGCTGAGCAGAAGAGCCTGCAGCAGCCCTGGCCCAGCTGGGTGCTGGCGAGGGCAGATTGAGAGTGGAGAACAGGAAGAAGTTCTGGAGAGTGAGGGTGGGGAGAGATTGGCACAGATTGCCCAGGGAGGCCGTGGAGGTGCTGCAGGTCAGGCTGGATGAGGCCTTGAGCTACCTGGGCTGGTGGAAGATTGAAGATCCTCTGGTTCCAAGCCCAAAGGGAACTAGAGGATCTTCAAGGTCCCTTCCAACCCATCCTTGCTTTTCTGAACCTGATGTGTCTTTGATCTTTCAGTTCAGATCTGTTCTCTGTTTAAAGGTGAAGCTGTCTGGGCAGCTCCAGCTCATCCTTTGAGACTCCAGGAGGTGTTTGTGTCACCACGGGGATGCTGTTTGTTTGTGATGTGTGTGGGTGTTGCAAGGTTTGCTTGAGAAAATTACAGGGGGGAAGGGAGAAAAAAAAGGAGATCTGCCAGGGCTGAGGTTGCCTCTGCCTGTCACAGCTGCAGCTGAAGGGAGAAGATTCTCCAGGGTGGGAATCCTGCTGAGGGTGCAGGAAGGCTGCAGGGAGAGGTCAGAGCAGCCTTGCAGTAGCTGAAGGGCTCCAGGAGAACTGGGAAGTGACTTATGGCAAGGGCTGGCAGTGCCAGGCCGAGGGACAATGGCTTGGAGCTGGGAGAGGGGAGACTGAGTGGAGAGGAGGAAGGAATTGTTGAGAGTGAGGGTGGGGGGATGCTGAGAGAGTTGGAGATTATCTAGGTCCAAGCCTTGGAACTAGAAGATCTCCAAGGTCCCTTCCAACCCAGCTCGTTCTGTGAGTCTATGAAATAAGGAGGGACCAGAAGCTGCCCCTGTGTGGCCCAGGCCAGAGCAGACACCTCTGCCTCTTGCTGCTTCTGCCTGGCTCCTCACCTCAGGACTTGGTTTGGGGGTTTTTGCTCCTTCTGTTTAATGATTCCAAAACACTTCCCAGGGCTCTCTGCCAAGCCTCCAGACAATCCCTTTCTTTGCTGATCTCTCCTTCCCCTGTAGAAATGGACCTTGAGAGGCTTTCCAGAGAGCCAAGAGCAGAAGCAATGTGGAGCAAATGAACTCCCAAGTGTAATTTTCAGACACAGGCTGTCAGCTTTTCTGCCAGGTAATTCTGGCAGGGGCACTTCTGAGCCAGGCAAAGATAACAAGGTTGTGTTCTCTGAGTTATTTGTGCCCTGTCCAGTGAGTGGGACACCTCAGGGAGAAGCAGGATGCATTTAGGGCCTCACTGAAAAGGGGAGAAGGAAGCTGGAAAGAAGATGTGCAAGATTTCAGATGCTATCTTCTCCAGGCAGCAGCTGCAGAGGGGGATTTGGTGTCTGTAAATGAGAAGGGAGCATCCAGACAGGGCCCTGGGCACAGGGCAGAGCTGTAAACCTGACCTGGCTTTGGAGCACCTTGAAATAGCTTCAGCACTGGGAGGGTTGTTGGCATCAAGAGCTCAGTGGCAAAGAGGGGATTTGAGGGCTTAGCTCTTCGTGTTCCATTAGAGGCTGCAGCTCTGAGCTTCAGTTTGCCTGCCCAGGAGGACATCTGCAGGGCCTGGGAGTCCCTGGACTCTGCTTCTGGAGTTCTGCAGCTCAGCTCTGCCAGGCTGGAGTCACTGCTGTAAGAGATTCATGGAATCAGAGTGGTTTGGGCTGGGAGGGACCCCAAAAGTCATCCAGCCCCAACCCCTGCCATGGGCAGGGACAGCTCCCACCAGCCCAGGCTGCTCAAGACACTTATAGAACAAGCTGAATTGGAAGGGATCTTGAAGGTCATCTAGTTCCAAGACTGTGGCCTTGCCCATGGCAGGGGTCTTGGTACTGAACGATCTTCAGTCTTCCACCAGCCCAAGTTGCTCAAGGCCTCATCCGGCCCTGCCTGCAACACCTCCACAGCCTCCCTGGGCAGCCTGTGCCAGTCTCTCCCCACCCTCTCTGCCAAGAATTTCTTCCTGCTCTCCACTCTCAGTCTCCCCGCTCCCAGATCAAGGCCGTTGTCCCTCAGCCTGGCACTGCCAGTCCTCGTCCAAAGTCCCTCCCCAGCTCTCCTGGAGCCCTTCAGCTACTGCAGGGCTGCTCTGAGGTCTGCCTACAGCCTCCTCCTCTCCAGGCTGACCAAGCACAACTCTCAGCCTGGCCTCACAGCAGAGCCCTTCCAGCCCTGCCAGCACTGCTGTGGCCTCCTCTGGCCCTGCTGCAGCAGGTCCCCGTCTGTGCTGTGCTGAAGGCTCCAGAGCTGCCCCAGCACTGCAGGGAGGGTCTGAGCAGAGCACAGCAGAGGGGCAGAATCCCTGCCCCTGCTGCCCACGCTGCTGGAGACCAGGCCAGGACAGAGCTGGCTGTGGGCTGGCAGCGCTCAGTGCTGGCTTATGTCCAGTTTTGCACCTTGAGCATCCCCAAGTCCTTCTCCTCAGGGCTGCTCCCCAGCCTGGATTGAGACCTGATATTTCTCCAAGCAATGCTCTTTAAAGGTTGCTTTAAGGAGTCGACTTGGAGCTTGCTGAAGGAGTTAGAAGGTGCACAGGCAAGGTGAGCCAAACAGGATCATGCCTCTGCATTGCCCAGAGGTACCTGGCAAGGGTCCTCAGCAAAGTCCTAAAGACAGGAAGGAGCCCCAGAACAGGACTAGGGGGAATGGAGCAAAGCTGGAGGTGGGGAGAGTGAGGCTGGAGGTGGGGAGGAAGTTGTTGAGCAGGAGAGTGGTGAGAGGCTGGAATGGGTTGCCCAGGGAGGTGGTTGAGGCCCCATGGCTGGAGGTGTTTGAGGCCAGGCTGGCTGAGGCTGTGTGCAGCCTGCTCTAGGGTAGAGTGTCCCTGCCCGTGGCAGGGGGGTTGGAACTGGCTGCTCCTTGTGGTCCCTTCCAACCCTGACTGGTTCTGTGATTCTAGGAGGTGAGGTCCTTGCAGAGGGGAAGCATTTGCTGGAAGGTAAGCACCAGAAAGCAGGAAGCAGGAGCGAAGTGCAGGGAGCTGTGCAGGGCTGCTCTCGGCGTGTTCTGAAGTGCTCAGCAAACGCAGGCAGGCAGTGATGTTTGCTGCTGCTCCCAGGGCCTGCATGGCCAGAGGCCAACTGTGGGGAGGAAGAAGGCAATAAAAAAGCTGGAATTCAAATGCACATCAACAGAGAATGGTGCACAGGGGGAAAAGCCAATTCGAACTCTATTTATACAGCAACAGGCTCTGGGTGAAGCATTCCCATCTGCAGCTCTGAGGCTGTGACAGCCTGAGCTGCCAAAATGTCACTGCAGTGGGCAGCAGTGGCCCTGGGCAAGGACTGCAGGGGCAGAGAGAGCAAAGCAGAGACACTGCTCCAGCCGAGGGAACCAGAGGTGCCCGCGGAGGAGCCCTGGGGCTTGGGGACTGCTCTGGCAGGTACGAGGCTGTGCGAGGCCGCGGAGAGCTGGCTGCAGGCTGCTCCGGCTCGGCCCCAGAGGGTCGATGCTGGCAGGCACTGGGGGCAGCTGCTGGAGTCCCCACGCCTGGAGGTGTTCAGAACCGTGTGCCCATGGCCCTTGTGGGCACGGTTTAGTGGTCATGGCAGGATTGGTTCAGTGGTTGGGCTGGATGGTTTGGGAGGGCTTCTATGTCTCTGCCTCCAGTGTGAGGCCCTGGCAGGAAGCTGGTGGCCAGCAAGCTCCTCTCCTGCCCTGCCTGCAGAAGCTGGCATGGGGACCTGTGCCAGCAAATTCAGCTTCTACAAGGGAATTCCTAAAGCCTGGGAAGATTCCTTTGGAGCAGCTGGGGAAGGAAACTTCTGCTGGGCTAGAGAGAGCAAGCAGTGGAGGAGCATCGAGTCCTGCCCTGAGTGCCGGAGGTCTCAACAGGCTCCAGACCAATGCTGCCACCCCAGCAGGCTCAGCCAGCTCTACTGCCGAGCATGGGCACCTCACTGCTGGCACCAACCCTGCCAGGCTGGTGACAGGAGACAGGCAGGGCCTGGCTGTCAGTTACTTATCCCCAGATATGAACAAGGTCTCCTGTGCCAAGAGGGCAGGGGCTGCGACGTCCTGAGAAAGCCTGGTGCCCACTTACAGGCAGGGGCACTGTTGCTGGCAGCTGCTGCTTGGGCTGCGTTCCCTCAGGCTCAGGGTGACAAGGAGCGGGGGCAGCGCTTCTGCCTCCCCAGGAATGGAGGCAGCTGGCCCTGAGCTGCTGTCCTGGTGCCCAGCTGCACTAAAACAGCCACTGGAGGGACTGCAACAGGGCTGCTCAGCACCCGGCCTCATCCAGCCCAGCCCTGCACACCTCCAGGCAGAGGGCATCCACAGCCTCTCTGGGCAGCCTGTGCCAGTCTCTCCCCACCCTCTCTGCCAAGAATTTCTTCCTCCTCTCCACTCTCAGTCTCCCCGCTCCCAGATCAAGGCCATTGTCCCTCAGCCTGGCACTGCCAGCCCTTGTCCAAAGTCCCTCCCCAGCTCTCCTGGAGCCCTTCAGCTACTGCAGGGCTGCTCTGAGGTCTGCCTACAGCCTCCTCCTCTCCAGGCTGACCAAGCACAACTCCCAGCCTGGCCTCACAGCAGAGCCCTTCCAGCCCTGCCAGCACTGCTGTGCCCTCCCCTGGCGCCGCTCCCACCAGTCCCTGTCTGTGCCGCGCTGAGGGCTCCGGAGCTGCCCCAGCGCTGCAGGGCGTCCCAGCGGGGCGCAGCCTGTCCCCGTCCCTGCCGCTGCCGCCCTGGCTCCGTGCGGGAGGCGGTGGCTGCCGGGGCGGTGCCGCCTGAGCGCCGCCTCCCCGCGGGCTATAAAGCGGCGGCGGCGGCGGGCGCGGGGCCGGTCTCGGCGGGTGCCGGTGCCGGTGCCGGGTGGGTGCGGGCGCGGCGGCCATGGCGGCGGCTCGCTGCCTGCTGCTGCTGCTGTGCGGAGCCGCGCTGGGGCCGGCCGTGCACCTGGACTTCGCCGAGCACCGCAGCCAGGCGGCCAAGATCAAGGTCAACCCCCGCGGCAACCTCTGGGCCACAGGTACCGGCGGAGGCAGCGGCGGCGGGACGCGGGGTGCACGGAGCCGTGCGGGTCTGCGCAGGACCCTCTGCCCTCGCTGCCCACGGGGAGCTCCCTGCGCCCCTCAGCGCTCCGCCGAGCGAATGGCTCCGGGTGGAAGAGCAGGAGGCAGGCAGCCACCTCCGGGCTCCCGCGGACAGATCCAGCAGCCCACCCCGGAGATCCCAGCCCAGCATTCCAGAGGTCCCAGCCCAGCACCCTGGAGATGCCATCAGCTGGAGGGAGAAGTTTCACAGCTTCAGGGATTGCATTGGGTTGGAAGGGACCCCCAAAAGTCGTCTTGCCCAGCCCCCTGCACTCAGCAGGGACACCTCCAACAAGAGCAGGTCGCCCAGGGCCTTATCAGCTCTGATCCTGACTGTCCCCAGGGTCGCGGCCCCCACCGCAGCCCTGGGCAGGCTGCTTTCCCCAAGGCCAGGGTGGCAGGAGGACCCCCATGGGCTTTGTGGGTTTCTCCTTGCTCTGCTGCGCTCAGCTTCGGGTTCGCAGGGTGCCTCTGCGCAGGCAGCAGGTGACAGTGTCCAGAGCCCCTGCCCGCCCCGGGCGCTGGTGCAGACCCCCAGAGGCGCTGTGTTGCAGGTCACTTCATGGGGAAGAAGAGTGTCAGCAGCTCCCCACACCTGGAGCCGCCGGAGGAGCCCACAGTGCCCGTGGTCTTTGGTCCCTCTCTCAAAGCCTTGCTGGAGGACATGATGGAGCTGCTCACCCGTGAGCTCCTGAGGATCCTCCTGCAGGAGAGACTCTTGAATGAGAACCAAGGCAAATACGACCTCACGGACCAGGTGAGTACCGGCTGGGCTGGAGGGAGATGCTGGCAGCAGGGAGGTGGTGGAGATGTTAACCTGTAACAGCAGCCAGGAGATGGGAGCATCTGCACTGCTGCCAGAGGTGTGTCCCCCCGTTTCCGCTCCTCTTGATCTTCCCTTAAACAGCTTCTTAAGACCAGCTGTAGATCAGGAGAGGAGGAGTGTCCCTAGGCTTGTGTCCAGCTGGGCAGCAGCTGTGCCAAAGGCCTGGGCAAGGTGTGATTGTGGGCAGGAGATGCTGTGGTGGGACCATGACAGTGGTGATCTTCAGCCAAGGGGTTGTTGATAAGTATCTGAGTCTTCCTCAGCCAGGTGCAGAAGCAGATGGCTGGCCCCTGAGGCTGCCAGGAAGCAACGTCCCCTTTTCAGCCACTGCAGGGACAGCAAAGCCCTTTCTCCTCTCTGGTGTCTGCAGAGAGGCTAAGAGGGGTGCAGCTCTGTGCAGGAAGGGGAAAGAGCCTGTCCTGCAGAGAGGGGCTTCTTATGCCCTCTTCTTGGGTCTGGGTGACTATGGTCAGGCTGCTTCCTGAGGGGCTGCTAGCAGAGAGAGGAGGTGTGGGTTAGTCCTAGCACTGCACAGCAGGGCTGGGGGAGCAAGCAGAAGCTCTACTGAATCCCACTGTGCAGCAGTCAGGGCCTCAGCCTCCTCGGTGAGGCTTCTGCCTTGGAGCTCCCCCCAGGCCTGGTGGAAAACCTGCCCCTAGGAGCCATACAGACCCCACACAGGATGTGGCGATGCAGCTGCTGGGTCTGGGTGGCTTTGCTGCCTGCTGCCTTGCGCACACTGCCGCCGGGTCTTACACCCTGCTGGGAGCAGCCGGGAGTCTAAAGAGGATGAGCCCCTCTCAGGAGCCTGCTGCAGGTGCTGCAGGTGCTGTCCCGCTGACCTGCTGTGCTGCAGCTCCAACACAGCCCAGGAAAAGCTGCGTCTGTGGTCCAGGTTCAGGCGGTGCTTCCTCTTCGGCTCTGGGGGACAAGCTGCAGGGATGTGAGCCTGAGTGGAACTGTTTGTTCAAGTGTCTTCTTGGCTTGAGGCTTTCCTAGAGAGCTGGTTCCCTCTGGACAGAGGGCTCTACCCTGGAATGCCCCTGGGCATGACTGGAGGCACCAGCACTGGCCCACCCTGCTCCTCTTAGCATGCCATGTGCTGTGCTTGCTGCACCGCTGCAGCTTTTGCTTCTTATATGCAGCTGAAAGGGAGGAGAAGGCTGTGAAGGTCCTGGACTCTTCTCTATTCTCCCTGGGGAGCCTTTGAGGGAGAGGTTGCTTGGTGCACTGGCTGCCCGAGATGGTGGGAGGCTGCTGGGTGAGCTGCCCTGCCCTGGCTGCTGAGGTGTCAGTGAGCCTGTAGTGGCAGTTGGATGAGTGTGATCTTCTGGATGTCCTCTGGCTGGGTGGGTACCATGGTCACTGCCCTGGCCCCAGGTGTGCCCAGACAGAGGCTGTCCTCAGTGCTGGTGCTGTGTCTGAGGCTGGTGCCCTGCCAAAGGTAGGTTCTAGCCGGGGGTAGCACCCAGACATCAGACTTCAGGTGGGTGTCAAAGCCTTGCTGCTGGGGAGACATTTGGCTCATGGTCAATGAAGATGTTGCTCCACTGCCAACCTCACTGCCCTGATGCTTCTCTGGTGGGAGATGTGGTGCCTGGCACACCTGTGGCAGCACAGCTTAGGTGCCTGATGTGTAGCTGGCTCCTACCCCTCACCTCCTGCTCATGAAGCCTCTATGCTCTCCTTGGCCAGTGCCCTGCAGTACCAGCCAGCCTCCTGGCAGCAGTGGGGACCTCACTGTGTGGCAGGTCAGGTTCTGCCCTCCACCTCCAAGCACCTCACTAGGCTCCACTCCTGTATTCCTGCTCTCTTGCTCTCAGCCTTTTCCCCGAGGGCATCCTGACCCCAGCAGCTGGCTGGCACTGCAGGACTGACTTTCCCTGGTGCCCCTGAGTGCTGGCTCTGTTGGACTTTTGCGGCCGACACGGTGCCAGTGGCAAATTCCTGCCACCCTCACAACGTGACACCTTTTGATGACACTCAGCCAGGGCCAAGCTCTCCAGCTGCCCGAAGAGCTGTCCAAGAGCTCTGCTCAGGGAGATGCTGCCCTCCCCTGCTCGGGTCCTGGCACTTCCACCTCAGCTTGCTTTGGAAAACGAAGATCCTTCTCCTCTTCTTGGAAGCAGCTGCTCAGCAGGGCAGGACCAGAAATGCCCTCCCAGTGTTGCTCTGCTGCCCTGGCACACGGTGCTGTGCTTCATGGCAGGAGAAGCGCTGAGGGAACTTCCTGGGCTCTTCTTGGGCCTTTCCTCCTCTGGGTGTGTCCCTGGTCATTCCCAAATGGCTTCTTCCTTTCTGGGCTGCTCCAGGCCTTAACTAAATCCCAGGGCTTAGTCCTTTTGCTTACCCTCCCTCCAGGTGGAGCAGGCAGGAGGGGGCAGAGCAGGAGCCCATGTGCTGCTCCCTGCCTGTGCTGGCAGAGATCTCATCCAGCAGCAGAGATTGACACTGATGGCAACAGTGGGAGTGGGAAAGCCAAGGACAGAGGAACTGTCCCACTACAGAGTGGCAGTTTGCTGCCTTCTGGCACCACAGGGATCCACTGCCAGAGGTCAGCAAAGCAGCTTCTGTCAGAGCTTGACAGCAGCTTGGTGAGTAGAAGAACTCCTCCATGGGTGGACTGTTGACTGTTTTATGGCAGTGGCTGAGCACTGAAACTCCTTTTGCCATGGTTGAAGGTTGATGCCACCTCGCAGTCATTACTTGGCTGGCAGACACGCTGGGGCATGGCTGCAGCAGCTCCTGCACAGCCACACTCCCACCTTGCCGTGCCAGGAGCAGAAACAATCATCTCTCAGTGCAGCAGGAACGTGAAGGGGGTTCTGCGCAGAGCAACCAGTGGAGAAGGACCTGTGTTGGTGCAGGTCAGGGATGCCCCTGGGATCCCCGCACTGGCCCTGGTGCTGTTGTCGTTAACGTGGTATCAGGCCCCTTTGGAGAGGGGCAGGTCCTGGTTCTGGGGGACAAGATCTGCCTCCAGTGCTCTGCAAACATCTGTAAGAGCCGTGGAGATGTGGTGCCGAGGGACACGGGGGCCTGGCAGTGCTGCTTAGTGGTTGGGCTTGACCTTAAAGGCGACTCTGGAGTTTGTCTCAGCTGCTCCGCAGCAGCAGGCAGGTGATGGAGCCAGCGTCTCACCCTTGTGCCTTCCCTTGCAGGAGACAGGGCTCCTGACCAAGGTGCTGCAGAAGTATTTATCGAGCTGAAGCAGCAGAGCCGTGGAGGAAGAACTGCTGCGGGATCGGCCACGCGTGGTGGTGACCGAGGAGAGCTCCGGCCGCGGGAGTTGCTGCAGCAACCTGCCCTTGCTGATTGCTGCCTGGCAGTGCTGATCGCCTGCACGGAAGCAGAGCCTCCTGGCCATTTCCTCTGCCTTCTGCTTCCCTGCCTCCTGCCCCACCAATAAACCTGCCCCCCCGCACACGCCGGCTCGGGCTGTTCTGCGCCCGGGGGCGGCAGAGCCGCGGAGACCGGGCAGGGCAGAGCGGGGAGTGGGGGGCGACTGGGTGGGGGGCAGCCGCTGGCTCGGCAGCCAGGAGGGGATGGGGCTGAGCCCCTGCTGCCTCTGCTCACTGAAGGGGACCCTAACTGCTGCATGACCAAGTGCCAAACTTTGATGGTCTGACGGACACCACTCACTGCTGGAGCATCTCTGAAAATCCCTTTGCTGGAGAGTCACCAGCAGCAGAACCACAGAGTGGCAGGGGCTGGAAGGGACCTCTGGAGATCCAGCCCAGCCCCCGCAGGGTCACCCAGGGTAGGTCACACAGGAACACATCCGAGTGAGGCTTGGAATTCTCTGGAGAAGGAGACTCCACAACCTCTCTGGGCAGCCTACTCCAGGACTCTGCCTCCCTCAAAACACAGAAGTTCCTCCTCATACTAAGTTGGAGCTTCCTGTGGTCAAGTTTCTGCCCAATACCTCTTGTCCTGTCACTGGAGATCACTGAGAAGAGCCTGACCCCATCCTCCTGGCACCCACACCATAGGTCACAGACCCACACCATAGGTCACAGACCCACAGAATTAACCAGGTGGGGAAAGACCTTTGAGGCCAACCTATCACCCAACACCTTCTAATTAACTAACCCCTGGCACCAAGTGCCTCATGCAGCTTCCTCCTAAACACCTTCAGGGATGGGGACTCCACCACCTCCCTGGACAGCCCATCCCAATGCCAACCACTCCTGCTGTGAGGAACTTCTTCCTAACATCCCGCCTGAACCTGCCCTGGCACAGCTTGAGGCTTATTCTGTCCCTGGTTGCCTGGCTGAAGAGACTGTGGCCTGGAAGTGGCCATGGCAGACTTCCCCTGACACTGCCTCTCACCTGCTTGTCTTACCTCATGGACACTGAGAAGAGCAGGAAGGTCTCTTTGGCTCTTAGGATCTCTTAGATGGGATCCCACCTCAGGCTCCTGCAAGCCAACCAGCCCCAGCTGCCTCCTGCTCTCCTCCTGTCAGAGCTGTGCCCTCCCCATGCTGCTTGGCATTGCAGAGCTTTCTGCCTCCTGCAGGACCCCTGCCTCTTGGGCCCCTGGGGCTGGACTGGCTCATGGCCCTTGGCTGGACCTTCTGCTGCCCCTCACGTGTGCAGGGACTGACCCTGCTTTTTGAGGATGCTTGCTTGGTACACCTGCACCTCGTGCACCCACACGGGCAGGCTGCAGCTCTGGGGTCCTCCACAGTGCATTACAGGTGGAGAAGGGCACAAAGGGAGTTGGGCCAGAGTGGGTGACAGAGCAGAGGCACAGGAGCTGCTCATAGAACAATCACCTCAGTGCCACAGCAGCTTCCAGCCCCTTCCTGTGTCCTTTGTGGTCTACAAGGCGCCAGAGGTGTCCCTCTGTCCTCCTGCAGCTCCTCCAGCCTGGGTTTCTTTGCTCAGGCTTGCAGCTGCTCTGTGACCCCCAGATCACCTTCCAGGAGCTGTAGCAAAGCCTTGGCTGAAAACTAATTACAAGCAAGAAAACAAATGGCACAGGGTATGAGGTTTGTCAGTGGAGAGACCAGATGCCTCTGACAACCTAATGGCACTGCTGACCTGATGGCCATCAGCTCACGTCCTGCCCAGGCAAGCTCGTGGGAGGCTGAGCAGGTTCCTGAGCATGGCAGCAGAAACCTGCAAGGGGTCAGAGTCACAGAACCAGGGAATGGGCTGGGGTGGAAGGGACCTCCAAAGCTCATCCAGTCCAAGCCCTGCACTCAGCAGGGACATCCTCCACCAGAGCAGGCTGCTCACAGCCCTGTCCAGCCTCACCTTGAACGTCTCCAGGCATGGGGCTTCAACCACCTCCTCAGCAGCAGTGTTCCAGCAGCCTCCTGCTGCAGAACTTGTTCCTCACATCCACTCTCAATCTGCTCTGCTCTCATTTCAAACCATTGCCCCTGCTGCTGTCCCTGCAGGCCTTTGGGCACAGTCCCTCTGCAGCCTGCTTGCAGCCCCTGCAGGCACTGGCAGGCAGCTCTGAGGTCTGCCTGGAGCCTTCTCTTCTCCAGGATGAACAACCCCAGCCTGTCCTCGCCGTGGAGGCTCTCCAGCTCACTGACCATTTCTGTGGGCTCCTCCAGACCCTTTCCAGTAGCTCCAGGTCTTTCTTATGCTGGGAGTCCCAGAGCCACAGGCAGTGCTGCAGGTGAGGTCAGAGCAGAGGGGCAGAATCCCCTCCCTCTGCTGCAAGCTCATCCCTGGCAGGAGGTGTTCAAGTGGAGGACCTCTGAGTTTCCAAGAGGTCTCTGGGGCAGCAAGAGGCTCTTGCAAGATCCTAACCAGATGGAAAGTGGTTCCACAAACCCCACAGAAATCTGCCCTGGCTCCAGCTGGTCCAACCCTGGCTGATCCTGCAAGAGATGCTGTGTGCTGCTCCCCTGCCCCCACCTCCTTCTGGTGGCCTGGTTGGGTGACTCACCCCTAGTCACCCTGTCCACGGCTCACCAGCAGGTGAAGCAGAAGCTGCTTAAGGCAAGAGGGCTGCCTGTGTGAGGGCAGGGCAACTGGAGTGGGAGCAGTGCCCTGAGAGCCAGGCTGTGAGCTGCTGGTGGGCAGGAGCACTCCTGGTGGGCAGGAGCACTGTCCCCTGGAAAGTGTCACAGGGGCTGCACACCTCCCCTGCCTGCAGAGACACACAGCAAGTTAGAAAGGCCCCCAAGGCCCACTTACCTCCACAGCCTCAGGACCTCCTCATGGATGCAGACTGCTGCCTGAGTTGTGCCACTTAATGTGGCAGGAATTATAGCCCAGGCAGTTATTTTATCTCCAAAAAGCCCTGCCCATGAACAATGCACAAATCAGTTACAGCTGGGCTCGAGTTCAGCTGGCCAAATCCTCACAAGATGCTCACAGGCAACTTAGTAATTCAGGAGAACCAGAAAGTTGGAAGAAGTTTAGTCACAAAATGGCTCTGCCCCACTCACAAACGAAAGGCAGGCTGGAGCCCCAGGGAGCGCCTCTGCTGCTGGCTGCAGCACAGCAGGAGTTGGGAGCTGCTCCCTTGGCTCCTTTGTGGCAGTGTCTGGGACTCCACAGTAAAGCCCAGCAGTGGATCAATGCGGCACAGAGTCCCACACCGGCAACCTCCTGGAGTCCAAAGTGACTGCAGGGACAGCCTCCACCAGGCAAAGGTCACGGAGCAGCACACAACTGCATTCCCAGGCAGGGGCAGCATGGCAAGGTGGCAGTGTGGCTGTGCAGGAGCTGCTGCAGCCATGCCCCAGAGCTGCGCTCCCACGAATGGCAGCCACTTATGGCAGGGGCAGCTCCCTGCAGCAGCAAGTCCAGATGCAGCTGTCCCAAAGCAGGAACTGTGCTTTAACCTCACCCCTCCTCCAGATGCTCCTCAAGATCTCTCTCAAGGTCCCTCCGGGCAATGCCCCTTCTGGTAAACTTGAAGCACTTAAGTTTCCAGGTAGTTCAAGCCCAAAGCATCAGGGCTAAGCTGGTCTGAAGCACGAGGCAGAACATGTCCAAGTTGAGAACAGTGAGGCAGAGCAGAGCAGAGCAGGTTGTCCAGGCAGAGCAGGGAGGCAGAGCAGAGCAGGTTGTGCAAGCAGAGCAGGGAGGCAGAGCAGTGAGGCAGAGCAGAGCAGGTTGTGCAAGCAGAGCAGGGAGGCAGAGCAGGTTGTCCAGGCAGAGCAGGGAGGCAGAGCAGAGCAGAGCAGGTTGTCCAGGCAGAGCAGGTTGTCCAGGCAGAGCAGAGCAGGTTGTCCAAGCAGAGCAGACTGCTTGCAACCTAGCTGCATTTCTATTACTTGCCTCAGTGCAGAGGGTCCTTTGGCCACAGAGATTCACCAATCAGATGGCATTTGCCAAACTGACCATATTAGGTGACCTCAGGGCTTGGTCACCCTTATTTGGGCAAGACACCAAGTACCTAAACACCTGTGGGTACCTGTTTATCACTTTGGAGGGGACATAATGACCCAAGCCTTTGTTTTCCTCCTGCCCGTGCTTCCCCCATCGGCAGGAGGGTGAGGCAAGCCAGGACATGTTTTAAGCCTATTTGCCTTCCATGACACTGAGGGGAAAGTCAGTTCCATATCTGCCAGCCCACCACACCCTCTGCCGGGCAGATGGCAGATGGTGGCTGGCAGCCTGCTGCATACCACTACCACTACAACACCCCATTTCCACCACTGCTGGGGGTGGGTGAGGGGAACCAGAGCCAGCGCCTGAGCCCCCTTAGTGGCCTTCCACACAACTGTTGTGTCGCTGGGCACTTCCTTTAGAGAAGAAAGGCAACCTCTTCTGTCCTGCTGGCATTGCTACCAAGAGGGCATCTCCCCACCAGACAGCTTTGTGATGCTCCTCTGACCCACTGTGCCTTCAGCTCTTCCCCAGGCAAACTCCAGGCACTGGTTTAGCCAAGCCACTGCAGCCCCCATCCCTCTGCTGCTTCTCCCATCCCCCCGCAGCCTCTCCCTCTGCTGTCAGAGTCAGGAGTGGGGTCGATGAGGCTGTGCAGCCAGGACCCCTGCTAGATGACCTCAGCTGAGAAGCTCCAGCAGGCAGCCAGTGCAGTGAGGCTTTGGCAACCTCTGCTGCTCTCCTTGGCAGGCTCCTGAGGCACTTGGTGCCCCAGGGCCTCGGTGCCGTAGGGAGGAGCTGGACTTCACCGTTCTGCAGGAGAACATCGAGGATAAGGAAAAGCCTACCCTGGACCTCTCACTTCTGCAAGGCTGCCTGGCACCGTGACTGGCTGGGGCTTGGTGTGGAGAGAGCAGATCTGCCCGGGTAAGGCTGTGGCAGGCGGCAGCTCTGGGGGCGGGCACACTCCAGAACCCTGGGAGAAGCACCAGCGTGCCACACCGGGCTGGCTCCAGGCCCACGGGTGGGGAGGCAGCCGGCAGGGAGGCAGCCAGCAGGGAGGCAGCCGCGGCTCTGCAGGTAAGTTTGGCGTGGGGTTGGGGGGCATGGGCACCTCTGCCACTGCTCTGGACATTTGCCCTGCTCCCAGGGGGTGCTGAGCAGCTGGGCAGTGCCCGTGCCAAAGGCCGTGCCAAGCCCCATGTCCGGATTCCAGAGCAGCATAGCTCTGTCCACTGTGGTGTGATCTTCAGCCAGCTCTTGGTCCAGGGGGTTGGCAGGTGGTGGTTGGCAGCCTGTTGCCAGAGACAGGCAGTCTCTCTGCCCCTCTAAGGTATCCCTGATTCCTGCCTGTGCCAGGGCGCAGAGAGGAGCATCCTGGCAGGACACCGCCTGGTGACTCAGCCAACGCCCCGTGCATGGCACCCCTGGCTGCGGCCAGACTGCTGGGTGACAGCTGAGCCAGGGAGGGTGGGAGCACAGCAGGGCACCAGAGGTGGGGAATGAGGGAGAGCCAGAGATGGGTGCACACCCTGGGGACACCCTGAGCACTGTGGACACCCTGAGCACTGTGGTGGATGTCTGACTGCAGAACTGCTTACCCTGGCAGGTACCCCAGGGAGGCAGAGGGCAGCACAGCTGGTGGAGGGTCTGGAGAGCAGGGCTGGGGAGGAGTGGCTGAGACAGCTAAGAGGGGTTGGTATGGAGAAGAGGAGGCTGAGGACAGAGCTCATTGCTCTCTACAGCTCCCTGGGAGGAGGCTGCAGTGAGCTGGGGTTGGGCTCTGCTGCCCAGCCTCAGGTGAGAGAAGGAGAGGAACTGGCCTGGAGCTGTGGCAGGGGAGGGTTGGGTTGGAGAGGAGGAGAAATGTCTTTGTTGCCAGAGTGGTTGGGGACTGGCAGAGGCTGCCCAGGGAGGTGGTGGAATGCTCACCCCTGGAGATATGTAATAGCTGTGGAGATGTGGTGCTGAGAGATGTGTTTTAGGCAAGGACTGGGCAGTGTCAGGACTCCTGACCCCAAAGGTCCCTTCCAATCCAGGCAGGTCTGTGAGGCTGTGCCATATGCTCTGGAGATGCAGGCTCAGCCCTGCCTGAGGCAGGCAGCGTGGGCAGGAGGAGGCCGGGTGGGGTGGGGACACAGAGGTGATGTTGTCTCCAGTGTCCCTGATGGTTACTGATTTCCAGCATCCTGGGCAGCAGGATGACCCTGTGGAATGGCTCCTTCCCCTTCTACCCTGGCCCCAGTGCCAGCTTCCCCTTTGACACCACCCGGGCCACCATCGTCTCCATCTTCCTCTCCATGTTGGTCACCTTCATCATCATCCTGCCAGGAATCCGGGGCAGGAGGGTAAGTGGAGGGGCCAGAGGCCCTCTATGCCCCTTTCCCATTCATCCCACATGCTTCCTCCTTCCCAGCCTCAAAAAACAGCCCTGGAAAGCAAAGCTGCCCAGAGGTTCATGGCCAGGGCCCTGAGATCTCCAGCCAGAGCTGAACCCATCCTCTGTCCCCATGCCCGAGGCAGCCAACTCCTCCAGTGCACTTCACAAAGCACCCAACTCTGAGCTCAGCTGGACTGGGTTTGCATCAAGCCTGAGTGATGTCACAGCAGGGGAAGAGCAGGGCGAGGCACAGGACCTTGCCTCACCTTCCCTGAAACCCCACTGCAGCAAGGAGGTGTGTGCCACGCGTGCCTCAGCGCTGCCTGCTCAGTGCTTGGCCTTGCAGCAGGGCTGCCCAAGAGGCTTCTCCCCGCACTGTGGACACGCTGCAAGCCCCTGGCCACTGCTGTTGCCTCCAGCTGTGGTCAGCTGCCAACATGCCCCAGCAGGTGAACTTTGGGTAACTGTGGGAATCCCATCTCAGAACTATCCCAGGGAGTGCCTCCATCCTGCTTCCCAGGCACAGCTTTCCCAACTTGCTTGTTTTGATCCTCTTCTGCTGCTCTGATCTCCCTGCCGCCTCCCCAGCCTGTGGCAGGGATGCCCACTGTGACAGCTGCCTGTAGAGCCAGGCTGTGCCTCCCCAGGAAAGGGACAAGGCCACTGTTCACCAGAAGGCATTTCTAAGTGAGGTGCTTGGTGCTGAGATCCTCATGACAAAATCTGGCTGAGACCTCTTCTCCTGCCATGCTCACCCTTCACAGAGACTCTTCTGGTTCCTGTGGGTGGTGATGGGGCTCTTCGTGGGAGCTGTGGTCCTCAGTGAGTACCAGGGGCCTGGGGGGGAAGCTCAAGGACGTGGGAGGTGGAGGAAGGTGAGCAGAGCAGCCAAACGCCCAGAGGATGAGTTTAGGAGGAAGACCTCTCTCCACCTGTGCCTGGGCCCTGGCCCCAGCGAGGTCTGGGAGGTGCCAGCACACATCCACCTCCTCTCCGAGGGCTGATGGTCACACACAGACCACCTCCAGGACGGGGACCAGGAGCTAGGTAAGGACCAGCACCTGGGCAGTGCCAGCCCCATTGCCTGTAGGTTAGGGGCTGTGCTGGAGAAGCCAACCCAAGTGGGGGTCTCTCAGGGTCCTGAGCTGGAGTGGGTGTTGGGGGAGAACACAGAAGGCTCCCACAGCCCGAGCCTCACCCTGAGGGGGAGTGGGTGATGCCGGGCATGGTGAGCAGCGTGGTGTAGGCAGCACCGGGCCGTGCTGCCAGGCCATAGCTAACCTCTGGAGTCTCCGCAGCTGTGCAGTTCAGCAGGGACTGGGAGCGCGGCTGGGTGGCGGCGAATGTCTCCTACAAGTCCTTCAGCGCTGCCCTGGTCACCGTGGGCGTCGGGCTGCACGTGGGGCTGGCTGGGCTGAACGTGACGCTGCTGGGTGAGTGCATGGCACAGGAGCAGGTGCCCGGCTGCCGGCTTGGCATCCCTGCACCTGGTCGCTCCCCTCAGCAGGAGGCGTCGGGACTGTTTTCCGAGGCTGAGGAAGCTCCTCGGTACTGATGCCTGGCAGGGGCCCCGGTGAGGCAGCTCAACGAGACCATCGACTACAACGAGCACTTCGCCTGGGGCGCAGACTACGAGCAGAGCTACGGCGCAGGGCTGCAGAAGGGGCTGCCCACCCCCATCCTCTACGTGGCAGAGAAGTTCCGGGCGCGGAGCCCCTGCGGCGCGCAGCAGCAGTACCGCAGCGCCGGGCGCTACGCATCCATCGCGCTCTGGTGAGCCGCGGCCGCCGCCCAGCCCTGCCCCTGCTCCTGCGCAGCTGGCATGAGGCGAACCAGGCGGAGCAGAGGGAGCCTGCTGCAGCCACCGCCTTTGCCTGCAGCACCAGGGGCGCTCCTGCTTCCTGGCCCAGCTCCCCAAAGTCCTCTCTGTGTCCTCTGCCCTGCTGTGCAAAATTGTAGCTGGAGAAAAATTATTCTTCACTTGAAGGGAAGCAGATGGCACCGTGTGGGGCTCGTGGTGCCAGGGCTTCTCCCAAGCAAGGTGTGGAGCCCTGGTAAGACCAGTCCTGATCTTCTGAACTGCTGGAGAGGATGCAATAGGGATGGTCAGAGGGCTGGAGAGGCTCCCCCGTGGGGCCAGACTAGGAGAGTTGAGCCTGATCAGCCTGGAGAAGAGAAGGCTGCAGGGAGACCTCAGAGCAGCCTTGCAGTAGCTGAAGGGCTCCAGGGGAGCTGGAGAGGGGAGATTGGGAATGCCATGCTGAGGAACAATGTCTTTGAGCTGGGAGAGGCGAGACTGAAAGTGGAGAGGAGGAAGAAATTCTTGGCAGAGAGGGTGGGGAGAGACTGGCACAGGCTGCCCAGGGAGGCTGTGGCTGCCCCCTGCCTGGAGGTGTTCAAAGCCAGGCTGGATGAAGCCTTGAGCAAGCTGGATTGGTGGGAGGTGCCCCTGCCCATGGCAGTGGGTTGGGACTGGATGATCCTCAAGATCCCCTCCAACCTCAACCATTCCATGACTCTCTGAATCTCTGGTTCTCTTGCTAACCCAAGAGGGCATGAGACCTGCTGGTGGCAGTGGCAGGCACTGTGAAGAGGGTGCTCAGTGGCTGCCTTGCGGTATAAAACTAAGCCCTGGTGTGTGTTGTGGTGGTGTAGTCTCAGAGCACCCCCACGTGTCTCAGAGGCTGTGGGAAAGGGAAGAGTGAGTCGTGAACCCTCCCTGTGCATCTAGCTCCAGGTCTCTGCCCAAAGCTCCTTCAGGAGGAGCACCTTGCCCTGCCCAAGCCCTCCTGCTGGTGAGCAGCACTTTCCAGGGCAGGGACATTGAGGTGAACTCATTTTCCGTTGTTGTTCTTGGGAACAGGACAATTTGTCAGGCTCCCCTCCCCGTGAGCTCAGCCCATGGCCAGGCACAGGGCAGGGCTGGCAGCTGGGCTCTCTCCAGACGCTGAATCAGCGGTGGGCATGGCTGCCCGGGAGCGTCTCCAAACAAAGGTCTCCCTTGTTGCTGTTCTCACCTTGAACAGATGGGAACTGCCTGGGGGCAGCCACCTGTGGAGGACCACAGGAGCCAAGAGAAAGAGCTCATTTGGAGGCACCTCCAGAGGTTTCTACTCCAGGCCCCTGCCCGTGGCTGATGGTCAAAGCCACATCAGGATGCTTGGGGCTTTGTGAATTGTAGAACCACATAACTGGTGAGATTGGAAGGCTTCTCTGAGCTTCCCCAGTCTAACCACTCACCCAGAGCTCACAACCCCACCGCTGCTGCCAAACCACTGCTGCCACACCACAGCCCTCAGCGCCACATCCATGGAGCTCTTAAACACCTCCAGGGATGGGGACTCCACCACTTCCCTGGGTAGCCTGTGCCAGTGCTTTGCTGGGAAGAAATGTCTCCTAATATCCAACTTGAGCCTCCCCTGCCACAACTTGAGGCCCTTTCCTCTTGCCCTGTCACTTGCTGCATGTGAGAAGAGCCCAACCCCAGCCCACTGCAGCCTCCTCTCAGGGAGCTGTCTTCCTTAGCCTCCTCTTCTCCAGGCTAAGTACTCCCAGCCCCTTGGCTGCTCCTCAGAAGCTTTGTGTTCAAGGCCTGTGCCAGCTCAGTTGCTCGTCTATGGAGCTGCACACTGCCTCTTCCCAGCCACAGAGCTGCCTCTGCACCACTGCTGCGGCTCCGGAATGCTTTGGGTGGGAAGGGCTGTCCCCAGGCCAGCCTGCCCAGCTAGAGCAGCTTGCCAGGGGCTGCATCCTCCTGCTGGGGTGCAGAGACACTGAGGACAGGTCCCAAGCACGATGCCTTCTGCTCAGCCCTGTGGTGCCTTTGCAGGATGGCCTTCTGCACGTGGCTCATCTCCCTCCTGCTCTTCTCCATGCCCATCCTGCTCTATGGTGCCTATCTGCTGCTGCTCACAGCCACACTGATGCTCTTCTCCCTGCTCTTCTTCTCCACTGCGAGGAACACTGCCAAGTGCCCCATCCAGCTGGGCACAGCTGCCCTGAAGACAGGCTACGGTGCAGCCTTCTGGCTGACCTTAGCAACAGGTGAGTGCTCACCCCCTGCGGGGGCTTCTGTTCTCCACCCCTGCGCTCAGGGATGACCCCAGAGCACCACAGACCTCCTGTCTCCAGAACCTGGGACAGCACCGGCAAGACGGGGGAGGAGGAGGAGGTGAGCAGCCAGGAGATATGGATGACCAAAGTTGTCTGGATGGGCTTGTGCCCAGAGGAGTGCCCTGAGAGCCATGCATGGCAGAGTCAGTGCAAGGCCTGGCCTAGAAGGACCCTCAAAAAAGTCCCTGCCAGCCTCTGGCCAGAGTACGGCTAACCTCGAAGCCACATCTGTGCTCAGCCTGGCAGTGGATGCTCTCATGGCTAGAGATGCCCTCTGACCTTCAGGCCCTGCCCCACAGCTGTCCCAGGCACAGCCAGCAGACAGTGCCCTTGGCCCAGCAGGGCTGTGCCACCCCAGAGCTGTGCTCCTGCAGCAGCAGCCATTGGCAGTTGCCCCTGGAGACTGCTCCTCAGGTTGCCCAAGTGCAGCTCCTCCAGCCTCTGCCCACAGCATGGCCTCCAGCCTCTGCCCACAGCATGGCCTCCAGCCTCCCCCCACAGCATGGCCTCCAGCCTCTCCCCACAGCATGGCCTCCAGCCTCCCCCCACAGCATGGCCTCCAGCCTCTGCCCACAGCATGGCCTCCAGCCTCCCCCCACAGCATGGCCTCCAGCCTCTGCCCACAGCATGGCCTCCAGCCTCTGCCCACAGTATGGCCTCCAGCCTCCCCCCACAGCATGGCCTCCAGCCTCTGCCCACAGCATGGCCTCCAGCCTCCACTCACTGCATGGCCTCCAGTCTCCACTCCTTGGCCACCTCCTGCAGTTCATGGAGGTCTCTTTGTGCCAGGCAGCCCAACATGCTGGCAGAGCCCAGATCTGGAGGGCTTCCCTTCACCTCTTGATGCTGTTGGCTTCTGAGCCCAGCTGCAGGCCTGGCTGGGGCTGGCACAGGCTGGGCAGGAGATGCTGATGGGCATCCCCACGTTGTGTGTTGCAGGGCTGCTGTGCCTGCTGCTGGGGCTGGCCATCCTCATCCTGAACTCCAAGCAGCCTGAGAAGCTGAAGCTTGTCTTTAGCCTGGAGCAGGGAGCGGGAGGCAGTGAGGCAGAGCAGGGCAAGTGCTACCTGCCGGCGGAGCCCAGCTGCTCCCTGCACGATGTGCTGATGGTGCCCCTGGCAGATCTTCACGAGGTGACTGCCACCAAGCTGTAAGGCCCTGGGAGGAGGCAGGACAAAACCTGAGGGCACCTCCTGGATTCACACTCAGGTCCAAGCACATCGGGAGCCCAGATGGGAAGAGCCAGACATGAGCCAGGTGGCAGTACCCAGGTCTGGGGGGTCTCAAATACAGGTCTGAGCTCGTTTTTGTTTGCTGTCATTCAAGTCACCAGCAGCTGGAAGAGCTTCTGGGATGAGGAAAATCCATGCCCCACTCCTGACTGCCCAGCGACAGGCACTGGGCTCCTGCCCTTCCCCTAAGTCCATCCCAACTGCACCTGGGAGCCCTCCCCAGGGCACGGGGACCAGACCAGAGAGAACCCAGTGACCTGTATCCATGTGGATAAGGAGCAAAGGAGAAGCAGAGCCCCTTGAAGTGCACCCCCACCTTGCAGGCCCCCAGGAGGCCCTCTGTGCCCAGGGATGATCTCCCCATCAGCTGTCAGGAGTGGAGCTGTCTCAGCAGGGTGCCCTGTAGCCAGCACCTTCTCTTGCTCTGGATGAAAAGCAGGTTGGCAAGGAGGTTGTGATCTCCTTGTGCCAGCCCCTGGAGACTTTGCCAGGCCCAGGGGGGTTGATTGGTGCTGCAGCCCATCTTCAGCTTGTAGCACCACAGCTTGGTGCCCTTCAACTTTCACCACGGCTGAGCCTGACTCCTGGCCTCAGGCCTGCAGGTCCTGGTGAGCCCAGGCAGCCCAGACGTGCCCCAGCTGGGTGCAGGTAACATCACTGCTCCCTCCTCTTCCTTTCCTGTGGCAAGTCTCTGGCCCATAGTAGGGGATGGAAGTGACCTCTGGAGATCACCGAGTCCAACCCCCTGCCAAGGTAGGCAGACCTAGAGAGGGTCACGAAGCAACCTGCACGGGTGGGTTTGGAACATCTCAGAGATGGAGATGCCACCACCACCCTGGGCAGGCTGCCCCAGGGCTCCAGCACCCTTGAATGAAAGGAATTCTTCCCGTGTTTAGGTGGAAATTCCAATGTTCCCCCAAGACTCCAGCTCTCACCTCACAAAGCCCACTCAGAACCCCTGCCCTGGCACACCCCCACATCTCCTCTGCCTGCATTTCTGGAGCATCTGGTGGACTCCAGCAGCTGCAGCAGCCAGCCTGACGGGCTCTGGGGCTACACCTGGCACACCTGCAGGTTAGGGCCTGGGGAAGAAGTGGGCAGATTTTATCAGTGGCGTTTGGAGCTGTGGGTGTCCCCCATGACACATCTCAGCACTGAGCTCAGCTGCTGGTGTGGCGTCTGGACATTGGAGGCACCAAGTTGTGCCAGGGCATGGAGCAGAAGGGATCTCCATGAGATCTCCAGGGGCAGAGACGCCTAGGTGGGCATTTAGCTCACGTCAGAGGTGCTGTGAGCTGCTCCCATGGCAGCCTGGCAGCTCCCTGCAAAGCTTACCCTGTTCCAGAAGCCATGGCCAGGCAGAGACAATCTACAAAGGTCCTGCTCAGCAAGTGCCAGCTCAGCCTGGGCTAAGAGCACTCTTCCAAGGCAGCTGGATGGGGAATGGGTCTCTGGGGACCTCATCAAAGGTTCCTGCTCTGCCCTTTGTGCCCCAGCTTCAGTGAAGGGGCAGGAAAAGCTTTCTTCTAGATGCTGCTGGGGCTGGGTTTGGAGGGTGGAAGGGGACCCAGGCCCTTGCTCACGAAGCGAGGGTTGATGTACACTTGAGTCATCTCTTGGCACTCCTCTGCTAGGTCCTCACGGAGGTCAAAGAAGGTTTTCAGCAGGTCCAAGTTGAAGTGGTGCAGCAGGACAACAGTGACCCCAGCCAGCAAGCAGAGCAGGCCTGGCAGGTGATAGACTTGCTGAAGGCATTCCTGGGAACAGCAGCACAGTGCCCACCCCACAGCCCTTCTCTGGTGGCCAGGGCACAGTGCCTGCTCCAACAGGAGATGCCTTTCTCCTCTATGGGGTGGCCTCAGCTGCCCAGCTGAGCATCTTCACACAGACAAATGACCCCAACCCATCTCCTTGCACCACTGTGCCTTAGGGACTGCAAATCCCTTCCCCACCCCCGAGCTGGGCTGCTGCTGCTCCTCCTGCCAGTCCTTTCCACACCCCTGCCAAACACTGCTCTGCCCAGGCACAGGCAGGGGCTCTGCTGGGCTGTGCTGCCCAGCCTCTCACCTCCACATCTGGGGGTGAAGCATTGGCACTGTCGCCCACCCAGAGGGGCAGGATGGTGTGCCCTGACGTGGCGTGGGGTGTCCTTACCCACTGCCAGCGTGAGCCAGAAGGAGCCCCCGTAGGCTGTGTGCAGGGCCACGGGCCCGAACTGGATGGGGCAGAGCAGGGAGGTCCTCACGGTGGAGAAGGAGAGCAGTGAGAAGAGGAGGAAGGCGCCGGTGAGCAGCAGCGTGTAGCCGCCGTAGACGAGGGCAGGCGTGGAGAAGAGCATGTTGGAGACGAGCCAGGTGCAAAAGGCCACCCTGGGGACAAGGGAAGGCCAACAGCTGAGTGCTGCCGGTGCCACAGGCTCAGGTGCTCCACGTGGCAGGAGGGGTCTGGCCCCGAGGCTGCGCTGTCTGAGGCCGAGGAGCTCCGCGGGCAGGCTGCAGTCACCCCTGGCCTCTCGGGACGGGCAAGCAGCTGCACCGCTGTGCCCAGGAGGCAGAGGTCTGGATCCTCCCTCCGCTGCTCAGCTCGCACACGGCAGCAGCCTCTGGGAGGCCACAGCAGCCCACCCAGAGTGTCTCAGCCAACTCAGCTTCCTGCCCTTCCACGCGTGGGGTGGGGTGGACACCAGGGTGCAGCTTACAGGCCTAGCACAATTGCAGAAGCAGGCATAAGTCTTGGTTGAGGAGACTCAGCTCAGAAGAACCCTTCAGGTACAGGCCAGAAGCTCTTGCCCCACAGCATTGCCAGGCCTCTTTCCTCACTCTTGCATCCCTGCTGCCAAACCTAAAGCAGAGGGAATGGCACTGCAATGCCCCTTGCTATCCATAACCCATGGGGGAGGGGACAATATGCTGGCAGCTGTGGCCCAGCTTCCCCTTAGCCTGGGTATGCAGCAACATACTGGTGCCCAGCAAGTCCTGCTAAAGATCTGAGATCACCTCCCAGTGAGAGCATCAGCAGCTCTTCGTCATCTGCCCCCACTGCCACACACTCATTATCCTCACAGGCAGCAGTGGGAAAGTCCTGCACATGTCCACAGGACCCCTGGGCCACTGGGGACAGCAGCTCTAGCTCCCTCCTTGGGGATGGACCACTGGGGACAGCAGCTCCAGCTCCCTCCATGGGGATGGACCACTGCCACCACATGACACAGAATCACAAAATGTGCCTGGTTGAAAATGACCCCCATGCTCACCCAGTCCAACCCCTGAGCCAGCACTGAAGGGTCAGCAGTAAGACATGTCCCTAGGTGCCAGGCAAGATGGTGTTATGTGCCCATCACTAGTGGAGTGGACCAGCAGAGAGAACCAAGACCTGCTCGCCTCAAGGTGTCTACAGGGTCTGGCCCTGCAGAGCCCTTCTCCGTGCACAGGGCTCCTCAGCTGGAAGCTGTCTCAGCGGCCCTGGGCCCCGGCAGCAGAGCCCTTCGTGGAGGCTCACCAGAGCGCGATGGATGCGTAGCGCCCGGCGCTGCGGTACTGCTGCTGCGCGCCGCAGGGGCTCCGCGCCCGGAACTTCTCTGCCACGTAGAGGATGGGGGTGGGCAGCCCCTTCTGCAGCCCTGCGCCGTAGCTCTGCTCGTAGTCTGCGCCCCAGGCGAAGTGCTCGTTGTAGTCGATGGTCTCGTTGAGCTGCCTCACCGGGGCCCCTGGTGCGGGGAAAGGGTTCAGGTCCTGCTGCGTCCCAGCCTCTGCGCAGACCCAGGCCACCCACCGGGCACTCCTGGGTCCGTGCCCGCTGCCAGAGCTGCAGAGGGGACCCCAGACTCACCCAGCAGCGTGACATTGACCCCCGCCAGCCCAACGTGCAGCCCGATGTCTGCGCTCACCAGCGCGGGGCTGAAGGACTTGTAGGAGGTGTTGGCCCTCGCCCAGCCGCGCTCCCAGTCCCCCGTGAACTGCACAGCTGCCGGGAGACAGAAGCTGCGGTTACAGAGGGGCTGGCCCCAGGCTCTGCTGTGCTTGGGGATCACAGGTGAGCTCCCGCAACGGCCCTGCAAGGGAGTGTAAGGAGGGCAGGAGCTGACTCAGCCGCCAGGACATGCCCCAACCAGCTGCGCCTCCCGGCAGCTCCCACGCCCTGGCAGCACTCGCGTCCTCCTCTGGCTGAGCGGCAGTGGATTCCCAGGGATGAACTCCGTCACCTGAGCCCTCCCGGGACATCCTCTCCAGGACTGCCCTGCAAGCTCCCCAGCACAGGCAGCGTGGCAGAGCCCAGGGACAGGGCTCAGACCCGAGCCCACTCCTCAGCCTCAGCAGCAGGGGTGAGTTCGTTCCGCACGCCACGCTCCCCGCGCCGGCCGCCAGCGGAGATGGCTGTCAAACAGAGGTGGTGGGAGAGGGGTGGGCAGCGCCACCGTGGCTGTGACAGCCGCCCCGGCCGGGGGTTCCCATGCCTTTTGGAACAAGGTGTCCGTTTCTGGAACACTCTGTGGTGGATTTGTTTCCCAGCCCTGAAATGAGATCCCGGAGAAGGCTGAACAAGAAAACCTGCCCAAAACAAAGTCCAGGAGCTGAATCAACTTCTGAGGGCACTGATCCAGTAGCAGCTCTGCAGGAATGTTTTCTAGTTGCAGGGTCAAATGTGCCCAGCTGCCACCAGGGCAGAAACCCTGAGGCTGGCTTTGGAACAATTGATTCCTCCTGTGTGCCCAAGCAGCATCCAGCTGTGTCCCTGCCACCAGAGCAGTGCTGGATGGCTCTCTCCAGAACTGTGGAGCCCACCCTGACCTCCACCTCCCTGCCATCTCCAGCCTGGCACCATGGCTGGTGCGTCTCTCAGCAGCTCTGGTGGCATCTCTCAGATCATGGATCTTCCCCACTGGGGTGTGACCACTGCATGCTGGGCTGACCGAGGTGCCAGCCAGCAGAGTCCTGCAGCTGGTGACCACCTGGTTGCATCAGGGGCTGGGTCATCCCAGTTGTGCTACACCATCCCTCTCCAAGCAGTCTTGCCCTGCCCTGTCCTTCACAGCAGGAGAGTTTCTTTGTTTTAGGGTCAGGGTTGCTCTCTCCTGGCATCCTCTATGTCCTCAGTACCTCTTTTGCTTCCATGTCCTGTTGCCCTGTCCAAGTTGGAAACCCCACAACCTGATTTCCATCACCAGCCCCATTTATTACTGAAGGTTTCCTGGTTGTGTTAAATCAAATCTTCTCCTTCAGCTCTTCCTGCCTTGCTCCTTGGAAAGTCTTTACCCTCCAGCCTCTATCCCATCTGTGTTTTATTTCCACCTGCTCACTCCACCTCACTGCAAGGCTCCTCTCACAGTCCAAACACATCCGTACTGAACTTGGAGCCTGGTGTGGCTCTCTGAAAGACATCTGAACCCAGCAGGGCTGATAGTCTTCAAGCAGAGACCATGGCACCTGTGCCCCAGCCTCTGTGCCTCTGCCTGGGTGCTGCTGCAGAGACTCGCTGGCTGGTGAGGAGGCAAGAGCAAATCCACTCTGCATTTCATCCACGGGTTTGTGGTGGTTCCTGTGTGCTGCTCGTGCACACAGTCAGAGGAACATGGAGCTGTGCAGCCCAGCAAAGCTGGGCCTGTTCAGCCTCTGAGGAGCTCCCTCTTAATTCAGAAGAGACCACGGAGACCTCCACGTGCTCTCAGCCCCAGTGCCAGGGATGAGGAAGCCCTTTTGGGAAGCTTTGTGACTGCTTTGCAGAGCAGGGCCAGGGCAGAGCCTGCAGTCAGCCTTAGCCAGGCCGTGGCTGGGACCACAAGCTGGTATTACCCAGATGTGGGCCCTGCTGCAGGGTCGAGTCCCCCAGGGGCTGTGAAACACTCACCCACGATCACCATCCCCACGGCCAGGCTGAGGAGAACCCGGAGAGTCCAGTACAGCCTCTGTGGGAAGAGAGGTGACACATCAGGCAGGATGGAGCAGCCCCAGCCCCTTCTGCCTCGCCCTGATCCATCGGGCAGTGTCCCAGCATCCAAGCCCCGGTAGGCAGGCTCTGGTCGCAGGGAGGGGTCACGCACTGCCCGCCCGCGGATGCCCGGGGTGATGAGCAGGAAGCTGCAAGCCAGCGTTAGGAAGACCACGATCACGATGATGGTGCTGATGTCAAACACAGCAGCCTTCCTCTGCTGGGGGTAGAAGGGGTAGACGCCATCGAAGAGAGTCATCCTGAGCCTCCAGAAGCCTGCAGGAGAGAGGTGGTCACAGCTGCTCTGCCCAGCTGCCTCCCGCGGGCGGAGGCCAGCCCCAGCTCGGCTCCGGAACAACCCAGCTGTGGCAGGTCCACCTCACGACTCCCCAGGCGGACAAGGAAACGTTGTGCTGAAGGAAACGGGCAGGGTGAAATAATCCCTGTCAGAGAAACACCACCCAAAAGGCCTTGGTGGAGGAGAGGAGGTGCCTGGGGCAGGGCTCCCTCAGCCTGCAGGTGACCACAAGTCACTGTCCTGCTGCAGCTTGAGGAGCAGCCCAAGCCCAGAAACCTGTTGAGCGGCTCCTCCCCAGGCAGAACTGGGTCTTTGCCTCCAGAAGGTGCAACCAGGGCTTTCTGCTCTGTGCAGTGCCCTTAGAAGAAGTCCGTGAGCCAGGGACCACCAGCAGCTGAAGTCTTCCTGATGAAAAGCAACCACTGCGCACATTGACTTCACAGCAGCAAAAGTATCCCCAAGCCAGGGTCTGCCGTTGCCACACAGAACAAAGTCCACCCCCCACCCTCCCATTTCCACACCCTCCGCTTGAAGGGCCACCACCCCTCCCTGAAGAGGCTTCTCCAGGAGCTGCAAAATACAATACAGGCAGGGAGGAGTCTGCCTGTGCTTAGCCCAGAGGGGCCTGAAGCAACCTCTAGAGTGGGAACGTGGGTCCAGGGAGCACATGAACACCAGGAACACAGCGCAAGGCTGAAGGAAACTGAGTTATAGCACACAAAAAAGTGGAGAGGGCTTTGAAGTTCCACCAGCACCTCAGTTCCAGCAGTTTCAGAGCTTCCCCACTCCTAAGTTAGATAATTCCATGCCCAGTCCTTTGCCTTTGCTTTAATAGCATCTCTGCTGGAAGTCTGCTCAAGGCAGGGAGCAGCAGAGCTGAAATGCCTCAAACACAATTCCATTCCCTTCCTGCATGGAAGAGTTGATTTTATGATCATTTTCTGGAGAGAGCATTAATTGAGTTTACAGGTAAGATCCAACCCAGAGCAATTCAGCCACAGAAACTGGGTCCCAAATCCCTGGAAGTGGGTGGTGGTTTCACAGCTGCTCTGGACCTGACCTCATCTTGACTCTGCTGTGGACTGACAGAGCTGTCATGCAGGGGTTATTGTCCTGAAGAGCCAAGCCTGGAGAAGGGCAGCATTCCAGTGCCATTCCTGGTCAGAGTACCTGGGAGCAGGAGCTATAAATGATTCCCTGGGACTGAAATCCAGCTGTGGGGTCCCCAGCCCAGCAAACGTGCCCATGAAACAGTCTGAGGGGCTGCAAGAGGAGGAGGGAAGTGAGCAGGCTAAGCCAGGAGAAGGGATGTTGCCTGATTGCCGCCTGCTTCGCCAGACTTTGGCCCTAATTTCCTGTGAGGTGGAGCAGGGGGAGGAATGGTTAACAAGTGTGCACCCAAAGGCAGCTCCTGACAGCTCAGACCGGAGCATCAGCACAACTGAACACCCAGAAGACAGGGTGGGAAATGCTGCCTCACCACAGCTGAGCCTCCAAGCAGTACTAAGGGACATTTGATTTCCTCCGCCCTCACAGCTGCTGGGAACTGTTTCACAGAGCACTTCCAGGGAAACAATTCTGCCTCTTGCCGCCTGCCCCAGCCTCCTCACTTGATTGCCCTGCACGGCAGAACAGCTCCTTGGCATGTTTTTTTTTTTCTTTCCCCAGCTTTGAAGTAGAAAACAGTTGGGGCTGCTCAGTCTGGAGAGGAGAAGGCTGCAGGGAGACCTCAGAGCTGTCTTCCAGTACCTGAAGGGGCTCCAGGAGAGCAGTTCAGAAGGGCCTGCAGTGATTTGGAACTGGAGCAGGGCACAGTTAGGTTGGGCATCAGGAGGAAGCTGTGCAGAGTGAGGGTGGGCAGACACTGGCACAGGCTGCCCAGGGCTGTGGTGGAGGCTCCATCCCTGGAGGCATTGAGGATCAGCCTGGATGTGTCCCTGTGCAGCCTGCTGCAGCTGGAGGTGTCCCTGCTGAGTGCATGGGATTGGACAAGAAGCCCTTGGAGGGTGCCTTCCAACCCAGTGCAATCTGCGAAGCTGTAAACTGAAGCTGCACCTTGGAAAGCATCCTCCATGCAGAAGTGTGGTTGTGGCTCCTCTGTCACGGTGTACAGAGAGGGAAAAGCAGACACAGCCTCAAGGCAGGGCCAGCAGCTTAGCAGAACTGGACACCTTAACCTCCTCTTCCAAAGGCAGGGGGGGAAAGGCAAAGGAGGCAGAAAGTTTGCCCAAACCCCAGGGGTTTCTGCACACACAAACTGTATTCTGCTGCCCCAGGATGAATTGAGCTGGAAAGAACCTTTGGAAGCATCTGGCCAAAGCCTTTTCCAGGCAGAGCCAGATGCAGTCCCAGATGGGGCTGCTCGGGGCTGCGGGAAATCCTGTCCCCTGGAAGCTGAATGCTCAGGGCAGCTGCTGCTGGGGCGCGTCCTGCACCTTTCCTGCACCATAAGAAGGTCACGTCGGGGCAGGAAGAACCATCCCGGGCTGCACCCTCCCCACCCTCACCCCACCTCGCCGGGACCCTTCGAGCAGCGTTCCGGACTGAGTGAGCTGCTTCCGAGAGCGCTCGGAGGGTTGCAGCAGGAGCAGCTCCCCACCGGGGCGCGGGCGGGCAGCGGACGGGGCGGCCCCGGGGGCGGCTGCACTTTGCCGGTTACCTACCTGAGGGCGGCGGCAGCAGCGGCGGCGGAGCTCGGCGGGCAGCAGCGGCCCGCACCGGGCTCTTATAGGCGGCGGCGGGCCCGGAGCGCTATGTAAATGCGGGAGCGACCCGCCCCGCCGCACTGTCGCCGCGCCGCAGCACGGTGAGCACCTACACGGCGGCTGCAGACACGCGTGGCCCCCACGCTGCAGGGCGCGGGTGGGCAGGGGTATCCTGAGGCGGAGAGCCACTCGTATCCCCATCTGCCTGGGTGGGTATGGGGTGGTCTTGGGAGTCAGGGCCGTGCGTGTCCCCATCTGCGTGGGTGAATAGTGAGATCTTGAGGGGTCGGGGCCACGCGTGTCCCTGCTTGCACGGTCCTCGCCTGCGCGGGGAGGGGTCTGCTCCTCACCCGTGGGAGGAGGTGGCTGAGGAATTTGGGCCACCAGTGTCCCTACCCGTGGGTAGGAGGTCTGGGGGCTTGGGGCTAAGAGTATCCCCACTGCATGGGGAGGTGTCTGGCCCCCTCCTGAGGGGTGAGGTGCTCCGGAGGATCGAGGCCGCGCATGTGCCTGCCTGCGTGGGAATGCAGGCTTGCGGGTTTGGGGCTGTGAATGTCCCCACCCACACAGGGGGCTCGGAAAATTGGGGCCATGCGTGTCCCTCCTCCCCGCGCTTTCGGAACCCGCCGCACACGCTGCTGCCTGCGGGGGTCGGGCTGCGAGCTGTCACCAGTGGAAGGGGAGGGGGGTGTCACAGGACGGTTGGGCTTGGAAGGGAGCTCTGGAGATCATCGATTCCTTCTCCTGTGTGTGTGGCGCTGGGAGAGGTGGGGACACAGATTCCTTTGCTGCCATGGGCTGGGTGGGATGCTGTGACGTGTGTCCCCCCCACCCCACGGGACTCGCAGTGCTGGGCTACTGGCGTCCCCGTCTGCGTGGGGGACAGGGCGCAGGGAGAGATGGGGGAACCCATCCCCATCTGCGTGGGGACCAAGGGGCCAGGGCTACTGCCGTCCTTGCCTGCTTGGGACTCACAGCTGCCTGAGGCAGCAGAAGGTGGGGGCTGGCTGGGTGAGGGTCGCGCAGTGGGTGGGTGAGGGTCGCGGTGGGATGGGTCATGCACGGCCTCGCCTGCAGGGTGTGATGGAGCCTCAGGCATCTCTGCCGCCATGTGGTGAGGATGCGGCACAGGGAATCAGGACTGCAAGTCCCTGCCTGCGTGGGCTCTGCACGCTGTGGGGACAGGAAGGGACCTCTGGCGTCCCACGAGGGGAGGGTCCCTACGCTGTGGTAGCTGTGGGGCATCTGGCCCAGGTGTGTCCTCGGGTGGGGAAGCTGGAGACAGCACTGGTCCCCGTGTGCCTGCTGTCCTTGGCATGGGCACAGGATTGGGAGTCTCTGGGTCAGGTGCAGCCTGCTCTGAAACCTCAGGGCTGGCTGGGGGGAAGGAGAAGGTGGTGGTCCCCCAGGCTGTGCCACCAGCTCTGGACCATAAGGGTCACGCTCTGGGCTTCTCAGATGCCTTGAAGCTGCTCTTCCCTGACCTGTATGGTCACACCTGATGGCCTCTCAGGATGCTGATGTGTCCTGTGGTCCCAGCTGACATGTGGCTCTGGGGACAGCTCAGGAGACATTCGGAGGCTGAAGTCTTAATTTTCAGGGGACCCAGCTCTGCCGAGGGGGCCTGGGAGAGCCTTGCTGAGGGGAAAGCCCTCATTTGCACCCTGTGCAGCACGAGTTTGGGAGGGATGGGAAACTCCAGGCCTTGGTGGGGCACAGGGATCCTCTCTGGTGGGAGAAGACAAGTCTGGGGCAGGGAGTGCCTGACGTCCCTTAGTACAGAGGGAAGGAATGGCTTTCCCAAAGTGGCACAGGGGGTCTGGAAAAGCAGAGGCTGGAGAGCTCACAAGAGCTCACAAAACCCTTAGAAGCCTGTGGAGCTAACCCAGGCTTGCCCCCGTGGGCTTTCAGGGGCAGTCTGGCGTCAGGGCATCAAGGGAGCCCCCAGGGGGTTTGCAAGGCTCAGAAGGCAGCTGAGAGCTGAGGACTCTTTCTGAGGAACCTGCTCCTTGACAGGTGGGAGTGCACAATGGGGAGGAGGAAGCTGAAGCCGGGGAAAGGAGCTTGTGGGGCAGCTAAGTGCCACACAATAGATGCCCATCTTCTTGGGTGTGAGGTCCTTAGCCCACATCTGCATGTTCCTCTTCTTGAGTGTGCCCTGTAAGGGCTGCTATGGCTCAGTCTGGCATGTGGGGAGGTTTCCAGCTGGAGAAGGTTTGTTAGGCAGGCTAGAGATGGTGCCAGGGTCTTCTCAGGCCTTCACAGACCAAGGACTGCCAGGGAGAGCTGCTCCTGGGGAAGGAAAATGGTTCTTGAGGTCAGTTTGTCAGGAAAGACAAAGTGCTGATGTGCCCAGTGAGGAGACATAGAGGCAATGTGGAGCCGTGGGTGAGAAGTCCTGGGCTGGTGGGAAAGGGCCTCAGAAGTCTGTGACCCAACCTGCTGCCTGGAGCAAGGTCAGTGCTCTCACTGTGTCACATCAGCCATGGCCAGGGCTGGGACACCTCAAGACCTCCCCATAGTCTTGGACTGCCTAGCCCAGAGGTGACCCAGAGGTCTCCATCTGAAGCTCTGATAAGCCCAGAGGTGACCCAGAGGTCTCCATCTGAAGTTCTGGTGAGCCCAGAGGTGACCCAGAGGTGTCCATCTGAAGCTCTAGCACACTTTGGGATGCCTGGCTGCATGCTGAAGCTGTTCCCATCATGTTCCCAGCTGGATTTTGCTGGATTTTGCTCGGGTGGGTCAATGTGTGTGCAGGGAAGGTGCTGCAATGTGCCTGTGTCTGTCCTGAAGAGCATGGTTCATAGCAGAGCTGGCACAGCTGGTGATGAGCTGAGAAGCTACAGCTGGGGTACCCCAAGGTACTGGTCCTACTCCAGCAGAAAGGTCTTCTCAGACCAGTTGTCACCTCCTAACAGAGCTTTCCCAGGCTGGAGGAGGTCTCAGATGTTCCCTGCCACTTTCCCACAGCCCAAACCAGGAGGTGCTGCTGGAGGATGATGACCGCAGGGAGGTCTTGCCAGGCAGCAGAAACCACAAGAGCAAGCTGAGGTGATGGTCTGAGCATGTTCTCGGGCTCCAGGAGGTGCCCAGCTCCAACCCCTTCTCTCCTCTTCACAGGACGCTGCTTCCAGAGAGCAACCAGCAGAGATGATGTCGAGTTTGGCCTTGGTTCTGCTGGCGGCAGGGAGCCTGGGGAGTGAGTATGGTTCAAGGAGGTGGGATCCAAGGGGAGATCCTGGACCGTTTCTGCCCCCGGAGGTGGAGATGATTTACTTTGTGATGAGATAAGAATAAAAGTGGGGCAAAATGCGACTTAGGAGTCCCACCCAGTGCTGCTGTCACCGGGAACTGCAGCTTCCTGCTGCTGTTATCACCAACGCCATAGACATCAACCCGGGGGAGGCTGATCTCGAGATACAGCAGGCACGGAGGCGGTCGCCCCCCGGTGCCAGGACCTTCGGGCACCGTGGGGGTCAGGAGCAAGGGGAGGCTGCTTCTGGTGCCACGAGGGAAGGAGAAAAGTGAAGATCCTCCGGGGGCAGACTGCGAGGGGAGAAGGGTGAAAGAAATGGACGTGGGGAGGGGTCAGGATCAGAAGGCTGAGTCCTTCCTTGCAGGTGCTGCTCCACAGGAGAGCAGCCCTTGCCCGGGGAGCTGTCTGTGCAGCAGGGCTCCGGGCCGGTGTCTTAGTGCCGCTGTCGTTCTGGCCGCCCGCAGGAGCGCAGCAGAGCCGCGGGTGGGAGGTGCAGCGCTACGACGGCTGGTACAACAACCTGCTGCACCACGGCCGCGCCGCCGCCGGTGAGTGCCAGCCCCGCCGCCGCCTCGCCGCCGGCCTCCCTTCGCGGCTGAAGGAAGGAGCCCTTCCTGACCTAAGCCTGGTCACCTACCAGGCAGTGCCCCTTCCCCTGGCCCCGAGAGCCAAGGCGAGTCCCTAGACGCCCCCAAGAGCAGCCCGGGGCGGGGGCACGCAGCTCAGCTTTGTCTCCCATGTCCTGGCCTTGCCACCTCTGCCTCTGCCCGGGCACCTCCTGCAGCCCAGAGGGTCAGGCGCAGAACCGAGGGCCCTTCAGCGGGCCAGAGCCGGTGCAGGGAGGACCCAGCTCTGCCTAGAAGGGCTGCCAGCGGCGGCCAGGGATCACGGGGCTGGAACAAAGCATCTTCAGGAAAGCTCAGCAGGCAGATCCAGCAGCATTCAGAGACAGAGGGCTTCATGGCCCAGGCACGCTGGACCTACTCCTCTGCTCCTCGCAGGGCAGCTGCCGGGATGCTGGGATGCTGCCCAGCACATACAGGTCTGCACTGGGGCAGGCATGCAGGATTTCCCCGTGCCAGAGCTGAGCTGCTTTCTCATGCCTACAACCAGCCCACAAGTCCTCCTCCAGATAGCCCTGGGGCAGGGTGGATCAGACAGGACCTTATCTGGAATGCTCTCTGTGCCTGGATTGGTGACCTACATGGTGGCAATCGCACAGCTCCGAGTGCAGACAGAGCCCCAGCCTGTGCCATCCGCTCAAGCCTGGAGGGAGCTCCAGCCAAGATCTCCCTTTTCCAGAGCAGGCAGGTCAGGCCTTAACTTTTGTAAAGGAACCTATGGACATTAGGCCCAGAAGGAAGGAATTCAGTCCCCCCACCCCCACCCTGGGCAGCTCCAGCAAGCAAAGCTCATCACAGTGCTGAAGCTAACTCAGGAGTGAGAAATTACCTCCTGCCTGCAAGCTTGCAGCAGCAGGACTGAAGCCAGACTGGGTCTATCTCTTCTCCTCGTCCCTCTGTATCACTGGCTCGTCCCTCTCTTACTCCTTATGGTGCTGGCAGTCACCTGGCACCTGCTGCACTGCCCCTGGTCACCAGGGCAGCTTAGCATCGCTCCCGTTGCCTCCTGGAGCACAGCAGCCCAGACCTCAGCAGACACTGGGGGTGTTCATTGCCTCAGTGGATTGATGCCCAGGAGGAATCCCTATGAGTTTGAAGAGGCCTGGCCCCAGGGTTGCAATAAGTTTGGGGTTCAGGTACGAAAATGTGCACCTTCTTGGTCTGTGCCAAGTGTCTGTGCCATCCTCTGGGGCATGTTGGTGTGCCCTGCTCCTGCTGTCCCTCCTGTCTGAGGGGTGCCTGTCCTCTGGGGCGTGTTGGTGTCCCCAGCTACTGCTGCAGCCCTGCTTGTCGGGTGCCGCTAGCCCCATGCCATGTTGCTTTGGTGCCACAGGTGCCAGGCTGCTGCGGCTGCTGCCAGCCAACTACGCGGATGGGGTGTACCAGGCGCTGCAAGAGCCGTGGGTGCCCAACGCACGCCAGCTGAGCCAGGCGGTGGCACAGGGCCCCTCGGGGCTGCCCTCCCGCAGGAACACCACGGTGCTGGCTGTCTTCTTTGGTAAGAGCTGGGGCCTGCCACGGGGCAGAGGGGTCATACAGCCATGGCACTGCTTGGGGTGGCAAAGCCCTCAGGGATCAGCCAGCTCAATTGGCAACCCAGTGCCACCGTGGCCAGCGGAGGGCCACCGAGGTGCAGAAGGCACTGGGGCAGCTCTGGGGTGAGCAGAGGAGGGGACAGCTGGGGCTGGTCCGCTTGGAGAAGAGGCTGAGGGGGGAATCCCATCAACACTTACACATACCTAGGGGGTGGGTGCCAGGCAGATGGGGCCAGACTCTGCTCAGTGTCTCCAGGGACAGGACAAGAGGCAATGGGCATAGACTTGGCTGTAGGAAGTTCCACCTCAGCATGAGGAGACACTTGTTTGGTGCCAGGGTGGCAGAGCCCTAGAGCAGGCTGCCCAGAGAGGCTGTGGAGTCTCCTCTGAAGACTTCCAAGGCCACCTGGATGCGCTGCTGTGTGCCCTGACCTGGGTGCCCCTGCTCTGGCAGGGGGCTGGACTGGATGACGTCTGGAGGTCCCTTCTGGCCTCTAACATTCTGTGGTTCTGCTGTGGCCAACAAACCATGGCCACAAGTGCCATGGCCACACGGTTGTGGAACATCTCCAGGCATGGAGACTTCACCATCTCCCTGGGCAGCCTCTGCCAACCCCTGACCACTCTGGCACCAAAAGCATTTCTCCTAATTGCCAGCCTCTCCCTCCCCTGGCACAACTCCAGGCCAGTTCTTCTTGGTCTGGGTAGAAAGAAAGTTGATTTCTGGTATGCCAAGGCCACAGCTAAGAGCAATCCTCAGCCACCTCTTCCTGGCAGCCTCACACCCAGCAGATAAGGCCCTGGGTATCTCCATACCAAAGTACTGTCCAGCCAAGAGCTTCAGTGGCCTTTGCCAGGTGCCTCAGATGCTGCTGTTTGTCTATTGTGAGCTTCCTCATTTGCCTGGCAGCAGAGGTACCCACAGGGCATGGTCAGAGTCACTGCTACAGAGCAGCTGGAGCACCCAGGGACACAGTGGGGACTTTGGTCTCCAAAGCCAGAGATGTCTGTCTGTGGGCATCACAGAATGCCAGAGTGGGAGGGACTCCAAGGATCTTTGGTCATGGAATCACAGAATCCTGGAATGTGTTGGTTTGGAAGTGACCTCAAAGATCAGCCAGCTCCAACCTCCTGCCATGGGCAGGGACACCTCCCACCAGCCCAGGCCACTCAAGGCACTCCTAGGATGAGTTGGCTTCAAATAGACCTTAAAGATCATCCAGTTCCAAGACCCCTGCCACAGTCATAGCCCATGTCAGGGGGCTTGGAACCAGATGATCTTCAATCTTCCACCAGCCCAGGTTGCAAAAAGCCTCATCTGATCTGGCCTGCAACACCTCCACAGCCTCCCTGGGCAGCCTCTGCCAGTCTCTCCCCACCCTTCCTCTCAATAATTTCTTGCTCCTCTCCACTCTCAGTCTTCTCTCTCCCAGCTCAAAGCCATTGGCCCTTGGCCTGGCACTGCCAGCCCTTGCCAAAAGTCCCTCCCCAGCTCTCCTGAAGGTCTCTCTGGAGCCTTTTCCTCTCCAGGCTGAACAGCCCCAACTCTCCCAGCCTGGCCCCACATCAGACCTTTTTCAGCCTCTGAGCATCTCCATGGCCTCCTCTGCTCCCTCTTGTGCTGGGGGCCACAGAGCTGGAGGCAGTGCTTCAGGTGAGGGCACAGCAGAGCAGAGCAGAGCAGAGGGGCAGAATCCCCTCCCTGTGCTGCTGCTCTCCCTGCTCTGGCTGCAGCCAGCACACAGCTGCCTCTGGGCTGCCAGTGACCAGGGGAGGTTCTCCAGCCCTCTGATCATCTCCATGGCCTCCTCTGGGCCCTTTCCAGCAGCTCCAGGTCCTCCCTGGTCACTGCAGCCCTCACAGCTGCTGGTCGTGGGTCTCTGGCAGGTTTCCACGTGATGCTGGACATCCTGGGGACAGAGAATGCTGGCTGCCCTGCTGAGTTCCTGAACATCCACATCCCAGCTGGAGACCCAGTGTTTGACCCTGCAGGCACTGGAGATGTAGTCCTGCCCTTCCAGCGTGTCAGCTGGGCACCAGAGACGGGGCAGAGCCCCAACAGCCCGCGGCAGCAGGTAGGACACCTTCCCTTTGCTCTTTGCCTTTCACCTGAAGTTTTCCTCACCCAGCACTGGAGTCTGAAGCTGCCAACAGAGCTTTTGCCACAAATTAGTCGAGCAGGGCTGGTTCCTGCAACCCCAACATGCCAGGTGTGGGAGCCAGGGGCACATGGACCATCTGCTGGGCTGCAGCCAGAGCAGTGTGGGCAGCAGGGCAGCAGAGGGGATTGTGCCCCTTGCCTCTGCTCTGCTCAGACCTCACCTCCAGTCCTGCCTCCAGTGCTGCTGTCCTCAGCACAGGAAGGACACAGAGCTGCTGGGGTGAGGCCAGAGGAGTGCACAGAGATGCTCCAAGGGCAGGAGCAGCTCTGCTGTGAGCACAGGCTGAGGGAGCTGGGGGTTGCAGCCTGCAGAGGAGAAGGCTCCAGGGGCACCTCAGAGCTGCTGCCAGTGCCTGAAGGGATCCTGCAGGAAGGCTGCAGAGAGACTTGTGCTGAGAGGGTCTGAGCCAGGCCAAGGGGAATGGTTTGGAGCTGAGGCAGAGCAGGGTTGGACTGGAGCTGAGGAAGAAGTTCTGCAGTGTGAGGGTGATGAGAGCCTGGCAGAGGTTGCAGCTGCCTCCTGCCTGGGGGTGTTCAAGGCCAGGCCTTGAGCAGCTGAATCTGAGTGAGAAATGTCCCTGGGCATGGCAGGGACTTGGAGTGGATGAGCTCTGAGGTCACTCCCTCCCAACCTGAGCCATTCTGGGATCTCACAGGGGCTTGATGCTGGGATGCAGAGGGAACAGAGAAAACTTCAGCAGTTAAGTGAAGTCAGGAGGGTTGGAGCTGATGATCTTCGAGGGCCCTCCCAGCCTGGGCCATCCAATACACAGCTCCAAGGTGTTGGTTCACAGCAAACAACCTTCCTAGTTACTCAAGGTCAGAGCTTTTCTTGGCCAAGGAAAACCTGATAGCTCCAGAGCTGCCTGTGTCTTCTCTTCGAATGCAAATGTGAGCAGCTGCCGTGGTTTACAGAGGGCACAGGGGCATAGAGGAGCAGTTTGCCCTCTTTGCCTGCCAGAAGTTTTTATCACTTCAGTCAAAAGGAACAAAGGCAACAATGCCTGGAGAGAAACCCAGTGATAGGTGGATCCGTTTCAGGGCAAGTGGTGGTGAAGTGCCCTGGCCAGCTGGGGCACTTGGGTGGCTCTCCAGTTACCACAGACTCCACTCTGACAGTCTCTGCATGGCCAAGCTGCTGCTGCTGGAAAGCTGTACAAAGCTGCTCTGCATTTCAGGCATTCTGGACAAAAAACAATCCAGAGTTTCCCCCAGTGTGGTCCCAGTTTGCTATGCTGGGGGTGGATACCTGCACAGGCTACCCTGCTCCACGCTGCACAGCTTCCCAGGCAGACAGCCCAAGCCCACAGGATGTCTTCCTCCTGCTGGAAAGCTTCCCAGTTAAAGAACCATGGAATGGGCTGGGGTGGAAGGGACCTCCAAAACTCATCCAGTCCAAGCCCTGCACCCAGCAGGGACATCCTCCACCAGAGCAGGCTACTCACAGCCCTGTCCAGCCTCACCTTGAACGTCTCCAGGCATGGGGCCTCAGCCACCGCCCTGGGCAGCCTGCTGCAGTGTTGCAGCAGCCTCCTGCTGCAGAACTTGTTCCTCACATCCACTCTCAGTCTGCTCTGCTCTCATTTCAAACCACTGCCCCTGCTGCTGCCCCTGCAGGCCTTTGGGCACAGTCCCTCTGCAGCCTGCTTGGAGCCCCTGCAGGCACTGGCAGGCAGCTCTGAGGTGCCCTAGAGCCTTCTCCTCTCCAGGCTGAACATCCCCAACTGTCCCCACAGCAGAGCTTCTCCAGCCTCTGATCACCTCCATGGCCTCCTCTGGACCCTCTCCAGCAGCTCCAGGTCCCTCTTGTGCTGGGGCCCCAGAGCCGCAGGCGGTGCTCAGGTGAGGTCAGAGCAGAGCAGAGCAGAGGGGCAGAATCCCCTCCCTGTGCTGCTGCTCTCCCTGCTCTGGCTGCAGCCAGCACACAGCTGGCTCTGGGCTGTAAGCAATGCTGGCTGCTGGCCACTTTGGCACCACCTGGCATCACCTGGCACCCCCAAGACCTTCCCCTCCAGGTTACTCTCAGCCACTCCTCACCCAGCCTGGATTTGTGCTGGGGATTGCCCCAAGCTGCAGTAAAAATGCTCCAAAGGCTGTTTTGCTGAGAGTGTTTGGCAGGAGCAGTTCTCCAGCAGGCTGCCAGGGCCGTGCTGCTTCCTGCTGCTCGGGTGCTGCTCCCAGGGGTGGCTCCAGGCCCCTTCCAACTTGCTCTTCCCTCTGCAGGGATTCTCAGAGAGCTGCTTCCAAAAGCAGTTTCTAAGAACCCAGCCCAAGCTGTCCTTTTGTAGACCCTTTGCCATCCCTGCCACTTTATCCCTGTAGGGTGCAGATCTGCACCCTGAGAGCTCTCCTTATAACGGGGGGGAGGTGTGGGGGTGTGGAGGTGTGGGGGTGTCTGCTTTGCAAGACCTGGAGGGTCAGGCTGATGCCTTCCAGAGCATTTCTTACACCTCCCCACTGAGCCCTCCCTGCCTGTTAATGCCCCTGCCTTGCCCCTTCTGTCTGCCCTAGACCAACGAGGTGACAGGCTGGCTGGATGGCAGCTCCATCTATGGCCCCTCACACTCCTGGAGTGATGCCCTGAGGAGCTTCTCCGGGGGACAGCTGGCATCAGGGCCTGGTGGGCGCCTCCCGAGGGAGACAGACGGGAAGATCCCTATGTGGAAGGCACTGGATCCCTCCACAGGACAGGGTGGTCCTCAGGGCATCTACGGTAATGGTGGCATCCTCAGTGCGTATTGCCCTGCTTGGCTCCACTCCTGAATGTGAGCAGGGGGAGCAGGAGGTCCCCAGAGGGTGCCCTAGGAAAGGAGGCTGCAGGGATCTGGGGCACGTGGGTCAGGAGTCCCATGGGCGAGCAGGCTGATCCCCAGCCCAGGAAGGAGGAGGAGGAGTGTCCTGGGGAAGGCTTCCCAGCAAGGACACGCTGTGACCCTGAGGAACTGCATCCCTGGGCTGCAGCAGGTCACCTCCCAGCTGCCACACAGAGCCCAGCTAGTGCCCAAGGCCATCTCCTTGGGCAAAGTGGCTGCCGCAGATAGAAACCTGCTCAGCTTGCTTGGACCTCTTCACCTGCCCGACCCTTGGTCCATGCCAGGGGCCTGGTGGTGCCTCTCACTCAGGCTGTTTGTCTCCCGAGCGAGAAGGAAGGCTGAGGGGCTGAGACAGTGCTGGGATCCAGGCGCGGCAGGGCTGCGGCAGGCTCGGCAGGGCTGCGGCAGGCTCGGCAGGGCTCCCGCAGGAGCGGCAGGGCTGCGGCAGGCTCGGCAGGGCTGCGGCAGGCGCGGCAGGGCTCCCGCGGGCGCGGCAGGGCTCCCGCGGGCGCGGCAGGGCTCCCGCGGGCTCGGCAGGGCTCCCGCGGGCGCGGCAGGGCTCCCGCAGGCTCGGCAGGGCTCCCGCAGGCGCGGCAGGGCTCCCGCAGGCGCGGCAGGGCTCCCGCAGGCGCGGCAGGGCTCCCGCAGGCTCGGCAGGGCTCCCGCAGGAGCGGCAGGGCTCCCGCAGGCGCGGCAGGGCTGCGGCAGGCTCGGCAGGGCTCCCAGCAGGCTCGGCAGGGCTCCCGCAGGCGCGGCAGGGCTGCGGCAGGCTCGGCAGGGCTCCCGCAGGCGCGGCAGGGCTGCGGCAGGCTCGGCAGGGCTCCCGCAGGCGCGGCAGGGCTCCCGCAGGCGCGGCAGGGCTGCGGCAGGCTTGGCAGGGCTCCTAGCAGGCTCGGCAGGGCTCCCGCAGGAGCGGCAGGCTCGGCAGGGCTCCCGCAGGCGCGGCAGGGCTGCGGTTGGTGCGGGCAAGTCAGTGGTGGCATCCCCCGCTGATGGTCCTGGTGGCCTTGCAGACCTGGGCAGCGCCTGGGGGAACGAGAGCCCCTTCCTGCAGGCGCAGAGCATCGCCTGGTTTCGCTACCACAACCACCTGGCCCAGGCGCTGGCGCAGGCACATCCCTCCTGGAGCGACGAGGACCTCTTCCAGCACGCTCGCAAGCAGGTCATTGCCACCTTCCAGGTGAGGGCTGAGACGTGCCTGGCCCTGCCGGGAGCCCCCTGTCCCCCTGCTGCCCCTGACCCAGGTGCCCTCTGCTCTAGAACATTGTGCTGTACGAGTGGCTGCCTACCCTGCTGGGGACACACGTCCCGGACTACCGAGGTGAGTGGCACAGTGGGAACAGGGTGAGGGGAGCAGGGCTGGGGGCAGAAGATGGGATGGGAGAGAGACCTCGACTCCCTTTCCCTCCAGCCTGTCTGCTGTTGCCCCACAGGTTACCAGCAGCACCTGGACCCCAGCCTCTCACCGGAGTTTGTGGTGGCTGCGGGGCAGTTCCTGGCCACCATGATGCCACCAGGTGTTTACAAGAGGTAGGGCCCTGTGCCAGGGAAGGGGGATGTCCAAGGTAGGTTGGTGGCTGGGGATGGTCCCTATGCTTTCCCCAGGCCAACCCCTGCCAGCCTGGGGCAGCCCTGGCCAGAGGCTGTGGGTCCAGCTCTTCCCTGCTCTTGCAGAACCCCAGAGTGCCAATTCCAGAGGGTTCCTGGTCCCAGTGGCTCCTTCCCAGCCATGCGGCTCTGCAACAGCTACTGGAGCAGAAAGGTAGGGGGCAAGGGTCCTGGGGTCATGAGGATGGGGCATGCTGGCTGGGGGCTTTCATTCCTTGCCCTGTGTCCTGTAGGGGGGCTGAAAAGGAAATGGCAGCCCACCAAGGGGTGCGAGACCCTCCCCATCCAGACATCCCCAGGTGCCACTTCCAGCTGTGGCAGGCTCAGACCTCAAGGTTGAGCTGGCTTGGAGAAGATGAGCCTGGAAGAAGTCCCCAGTCCTCCTGTGCCTAAGCCCTGCACCCCTGGGGGTGCCAGTTGAGCGATGTGAGGCTACCCCCTGTCCTCAGCTCGGCAGGAGGTCACCTGCTGTGCCCCTCTGCCCTCAGCTGCATCAGGCAGACGAGACGGTGGTGGACAACCTGCTGCTGGGCATGAGCTCACAGATCGCCGAGCGGGAGGACAACGTCGTGGTGGAGGATCTCCAAGGTCTGCACTCCCTTGCCTTGCACTGGGACACTGGGGGGACCCTCTCTGTTAGGGTTGGGGCCACAGTGGGCAGACAGGTGCCATCACCACTGGCAGTAGCACCCAACCAACTGCTCAGGCCAGCCTCAGTCTTGCTCACGGAGGTGCAGGGAAGCTGAGGGTGCCCATGGGGCTGCTCTGGCAAGGGCACGGTGGTGGCCTCTGCCCTCAGCATGGCCCACAGCAGAGGAGTGAGGCCAGCCCAGCAGCTGTGCAGCTGGCTCAGCTCCTCCAGCTCTGCCCTGGCATCAGCACAGCTTCCAACGCCCCCCCAGATTACTGGTATGGGCCCCTGAAGTACTCCCGCACCGACCTGGTGGCCAGCCGGCTGCAGCGCGCCCGCGACATGGGGCTGCCCACCTACAACCGTGCCCGGCAGCACTTCGGCCTCCGCCCCCTCCACAGCTGGCAGGACCTCGGCCCCCACCTGGAGCAGCAGGTAACAGGCACTGGTCTGGGCACAGCAAACCGCTGGCTCAGTGGGCACTGGGGCTGCCAGGCAGCAGCTGGCTTCTCCAGCAGTATGGACAGAGGAACACCAGGGTGCATCCTGTGCCTGCAGGGCTGCTGCCCTGCTCATGGGTAAAGGTCTCAAGCCCCTGAGCTCCACCTGGGGCTGGTGCTCAGCTGCTCCAGTGCAAGCCACAAGCCCCAGGCTGCGTGAGGCTGAGCATCCTCCCTGCTCACGATGTGATGCCAGGAAAATGCAGGTCCTGATGGGGGTCACCAAGACCTCCTGCTGCCCTGTCAGAGCTGCCTCTGCTCACACGTGTGTGCTGGGTGCTCCTGGCCAGGTCCTGGAGGAGGTGGCTGCCCTGTATGCCAACAATACAGCTGGGCTGGAGCTGCTACCTGGGGGCATGCTGGAGGCTGACAGCTCCCTCTTCAGTGCCATCATCTTGGACCAGTTTGTGCGGCTGCGGGATGGCGACAGGTTCTGGTTCGAAAACACCAACAATGGGTAAGGGCCTCTCCTGCCAAGCAGCTCTGCTGCTGCTCTGCAGGCCCCAGGAGCAGACCAGAGCTGAGGCTGGAGGCAAAAACATAGAACCACAGAATCACAGAACTGTCAAGGCTGGGAGGGGCCTCAAGCATCATTCAGCTCCAACCCCCTGCCATGGGCAGGGACACCTCACACTAGGGCAGGCTGCTCAGAGCCACATCCAGCCTGGCCTTAAACACCTCCAGGGATGAGGCTTACACCACCTCCCTGGGCAACCTGTGCCAGGCTCTCATTACCCTGAAGGTGAAGAACTTCTTCCTGTCTGAATCTCCCCATTTCTAGTTTTGCTCCACTCCCCCCAGTCCTGACACCATAAAAAGTCCCTCCCCAGATTTCCTGTAGCCCACTTTGGATACTGGAAGGCCACAATAAGCTCTCCTGGAAGCCTTCTCCTCTCTTCTAGCTCCCTTGGCTCCTAGAGGGCTGCAGGGAGTGAATCCCTCCTGCTGCCAGGCAGTGACATCTGGGGCCACTGCTTGGCCCCACATCTGTGCCAGGTTGTTCACGGAGCAGGAAGCCAGGCAGATCCGGAACACCACCTTCCATGATGTCCTGGTGGCTGTCACCCACGCAGAGGACACTGACCTCCAGGCCCATGTGTTCTCCTGGAGCCAGGGTGAGTGCTCCATGCCATGGCAGGGTGCAGGGACACCTCCTACCAGCCCAGGTTGCTCAAGGCTCTCCTAGAATGAGTTGGTTTGGAAGGGACCTTGAAGATCATCCAGTTCCAAGACCCCTGCCACAGTCATAGACCATGGCAGAGGGCTTGGAACCAGATGATCTTCAATCTTCCACCAGCCCAGGGTCCTCAAAGCCTCATCCCACCTGGCCTGCAACACCTCCACAGCCTCCCTGGGCAGCCTCTGCCAGTCTCTCCCTCACCCTCACTCTCAACAGTTTCTTCCTCCTCTCCACTCTCAGTCTCCCCTCTCCCAGCTCAAAGCCATTGGCCCTCAGCCTGGCACTGCCAGTCCTTGCCATAAGTCCCTCCCCAGCTCTCCTGCAGCCCTTTCAGCTACTGCGAGGCTGCTCTGAGCTCTCCCTGGAGCCTTCCCTTCTCCAGGCTGAACAGCCCCAACTTGCAATGAGCCTTCCTCTCTCTGCCAAGACCCAATTGGCGTCCTGCTGCCATGCTCAAGGTGAGCTGTGCCCAGGCACAACCTTTTCCTCTTGGGTCCCTGTCATGCCACTTACTGCAAGTGCATTCCTTGGCACAGACTCAGCCCTTGCAGGGCACTTTGCCCCCCTTGGCCTGTGCCCCATGCAGTTGCACCAGGACGAGTCACTGCATCTGCAGCATCTGGGTGGGCAGAGGCTCCGAGTACCAACCTACTGTGCCCCAGGATGCCTCTTGCTCAATTCATCCCACCAGGACAGGTGATGGTGCTGAGCTCCCAGAGCCCAGCCAAGCTCTTGGCTTGCTGTGGCAGGCCAAGGTTCCCCTAGGCACCAGCACTGCCCACTGTGAGATGTAGCACCCCAGCTCTCCCTGGGTCACCTGGCAGCAGAGAGGCTCCTGGGGGTGATGGCAGTGAGGTGGGTAGAAGGTCCCTGACACTCACTGCCTGTCTCCTCCCACGCAGGGGACCCGTGTCCCCAGCCCCAGCAGCTGACAGCTCAGCACCTGGCCAGCTGCACCCCCCTGACGGTGCTGGACTACTTCGCTGGCAGCGGCGCAGGCTTCGGACTCATCATCGTCCTCCTCTGCTGCCTGCCTCTAGGTTTGCCTCTGTTTCTTCACCTCTTGTGCTGGGAAAGGGACTGAGTGCCCACGGGCTAAGCACCCCCAGACGGAGCCGATGAGCCTCGGTCACTCCTGAGCTCCTTGGGCACCAGGAGGGACCTTTGGTGGAGCAGCTCTGCAGTAAATGAATGCGGGGGGGGCGGAGGGGGGTGAGGAGGAAGCAAAGCTCTGCCTGCTCTGGGCGTGTAGGTGACAGCTGCCAGGGTGGGAAGGAGCTTTGGGCTGCCTCATGCTTTCTTCTGCCCTGTGTCCCCAGTGACCCTCCTGGTGGCCTGGGTCGTTGCTGCTCTCCGCAGGAGGGACTTCAAGAGGCTGCAGAAGCCACGGAGCTCCAGCGTGCATGGGGAGGTGACCAGCGAGGCCATGCCCGGTGAGGGGGCACTGCCCCTCCTCTGGAGGTGTCTGGTGCTGCATGCTGAGGCAGGGTGGGGCCGTGGGGCAGGGAGCCCAGGGACCTTGTGCAGCCTCCAGCCTAGCCAAGACCTGGTCAGATAGCCTTGAGCAGATTGGCTTGACCTGCCAGCTCTGCTTCAGGCAGGAGGTTGGATGAGAGAACCTTCCTGCTTCCGTTCTTTTCAACCTGAGCCACCCTATGCCCTCTAACGCCAGCCCTGCCCACATCCCACCTTCCCTGGAGGAAACCTTCACAGAGCAGTTGCAGTGGCAGCTCCAGAACAGGGACTGCAGCTCCTTGCTCTGGACACTGGGAAAATCCTCCCTCCCTGCTCCTTGCTCTCCTGTGCCTGTGGCCTTGATCTCTGCTCATGGCAGATCATTTCCAGCCGCGAAATCACTCCCAAAGTTCAGCGAAGGAGGTGCTGGGACGCTTGAGCCCAGGTGCCCCTTCCCAGCTGAGTGCTCTGCTCTCTCCTTCAGCCATGGAGTGGCATGGCCACAAGGCAGACAGAGCTCTCGTCTACATCCAGCTCCACGCTGACAAAGTGCTCAGGGTGCTGGATGGGAGAGGGTCTGTGCTGCGCAGCATCAGCCTGAGAGCCCAGCCAAGGGTGGAGGTGATCCTCTCCAGCAACAAAGGCAACAAAGCTCTGCTCCTGAAGAGCCCCAAAGAGTTTGACCTGGTGAGTGTAGTGATGCCTTCACCTGGACCTTCCATGCTGCTGCTCACACAGCTCCTCCTCCTCAGCGCTCACGCAGCTCCTCCTCCTCAGCGCTCACGCAGCTCCTCCTCAGCGCTCACGCAGCTCCTCCTCAGCGCTCACGCAGCTCCTCCTCCTCAGTGCTCACGCAGCTCCTCCTCAGCGCTCACGCAGCTCCTCCTCTGTGCTCACGCAGCTACTCCTCAGTGCTCACGCAGCTCCTCCTCAGCGCTCACGCAGCTCCTCCTCCTCAGTGCTCACGCAGCTCCTCCTCAGCGCTCACGCAGCTCCTCCTCAGCGCTCACGCAGCTCCTCCTCTGTGCTCACGCAGCTCCTCCTCAGTGCTCACGCAGCTCCTCCTCAGCGCTCACGCAGCTCCTCCTCTGTGCTCACGCAGCTCCTCCTCAGCGCTCACGCAGCTCCTCCTCAGCGCTCACGCAGCTCCTCCTCAGCGCTCACGCAGCTCCTCCTCAGCGCTCACGCAGCTCCTCCTCAGCGCTCACGCAGTTCCTCCTCCTCAGCGCTCACGCGGCTCCTCCTCCTCAGTGCTCACACGGCTCCTCCTCAGTGCTCACACGGCTCCTCCTCAGTGCTCACATAGCTCCTCCTCTGTGGTCACACAGCTCCTCCTCTGTGGTCACACAGCTCCTCCTCCTCAGTGCTCACGCAGCTCCTCCTCAGCACTCACGCAGCTCCTCCTCAGTGCTCACGCGGCTCCTCCTCAGCGCTCACGCAGCTCCTCCTCTGTGCTCACACAGCTCCTCCTCAGTGCTCACACAGCTCCTCCTCCTCAGTGCTCACGCAGCTCCTCCTCCTCAGTGCTCACGCAGCTCCTCCTCAGCGCTCACACAGCTCCTCCTCAGCGCTCACGCGGCTCCTCCTCAGCGCTCACACAGCTCCTCCTCCGTGCTCACATAGCTCCTCCTCAGTGCTCACGCAGCTCCTCCTCAGCGCTCACACAGCTCCTCCTCAGCACTTACTCAACTCCTCAGTGCTCACACGGCTCCTCCTTTGCGCTCACGCGGCTCCTCCTCAGCGCTCACGCGGCTCCTCCTCTGTGCTCACGCAGCTACTCCTCAGTGCTCACGCAGCTCCTCCTCAGCGCTCACGCAGCTCCTCCTCAGCGCTCACGCAGCTCCTCCTCAGCGCTCACGCAGTTCCTCCTCCTCAGCGCTCACGCAGTTCCTCCTCCTCAGTGCTCACGCGGCTCCTCCTCCTCAGTGCTCACACGGCTCCTCCTCAGTGCTCACACGGCTCCTCCTCAGTGCTCACATAGCTCCTCCTCTGTGGTCACACAGCTCCTCCTCCTCAGTGCTCACGCAGCTCCTCCTCAGCACTCACGCAGCTCCTCCTCAGTGCTCACGCGGCTCCTCCTCAGTGCTCACATAGCTCCTCCTCTGTGGTCACACAGCTCCTCCTCCTCAGTGCTCACGCAGCTCCTCCTCCTCAGTGCTCACGCGGCTCCTCCTCAGTGCTCACGCGGCTCCTCCTCAGTGCTCACGCGGCTCCTCCTCAGCGCTCACGCGGCTCCTCCTCAGCGCTCACGCGGCTCCTTCTCAGCGCTCACGCGGCTCCTCCTCAGCGCTCATGGGGCTCCTCCTCAGCGCTCACGCGGCTCCTCCTCAGCGCTCACGCGGCTCCTCCTCAGCGCTCACGCAGCTCCTCCTCTGTGCTCACACAGCTCCTCCTCCTCAGTGCTCACACAGCTCCTCCTCTGTGCTCACACAGCTCCTCCTCCTCAGTGCTCACGCAGCTCCTCCTCCTCAGTGCTCACGCAGCTCCTCCTCCTCAGTGCTCACGCAGCTCCTCCTTCTCAGTGCTCACGCAGCTCCTCCTCCTCAGCGCTCACACAGCTCCTCCTCCTCAGTGCTCACGCAGCTCCTCCTCAGCGCTCACACAGCTCCTCCTCAGTGCTCATGCAGCTCCTCCTCAGCGCTCACGCGGCTCCTCCTCAGCGCTCACACAGCTCCTCCTCCGTGCTCACATAGCTCCTCCTCAGCGCTCACACAGCTCCTCCTCAGTGCTCACGCAGCTCCTCCTCAGCGCTCACACAGCTCCTCCTCAGCACTTACTCAACTCCTCAGTGCTCACACGGCTCCTCCTTTGCGCTCACGCGGCTCCTCCTCAGCGCTCACGCGGCTCCTCCTCAGCGCTCACGCGGCTCCTCCTCAGCGCTCACGCAGCCCCTCCTCAGCGCTCACGCAGCTCCTCCTCAGTGCTCACGCAGCTCCTCCTCAGTGCTCACGCAGCTCCTCCTCTGTGCTCACGCAGCTCCTCCTCAGTGCTCCCAAAGCTCCTCTGCACCACTCAGCCCTGGGCACGGGGAGGAGTGCAGGTTGGCAGAGGATGGTGTAGGTGTAGGGGGAAGTTCTTTACCATGAGGGTGGTGAGAGGCTGGAATGGGTTGTCCAGGGAGGTGGCTGATGCCCCATGGCTGGAGGTGTTTCAGGCCAGGCTGGATGAGGCTGTGGGCAGCCTGCTCTAGGGTAGTGTCCCTGCCCATGGCAGGGGAGTTGGAACTGGATGGTCCTTGTGGTCCCTTCCAACCCTGACTGATTCTATGAATCTATGATTCCTGGGCACGGGGAGCAGTGTAGGTCCCTGAAGGGCAGTGGTTGTGGCCTGTGCAGCTCACCTCCTGGAGCTGGTGGGGAAGCCCAGCAGCACTCCCACCCCAGCTGAGCCTTCTGGTGGGGCCTTCCGCAGGTGCTACTCTTCAGTGAGGAGGCAGAGAGGAGCATCTTCCTCGGGAAGCTGCAGGGCTTCTTGAAGGAGAGCAGCTTGGAGCTGCAGCTGTCTGAGATGAAGGAGCAGAGCCTGCTGAGGCAGGCAGTCACCCGGGAGCAGAGGAAACAGATTCTTGAGACCTTCTTCAGGCACCTGTTTGCTCAGGTATGTGGAGGTGTGGCAGGAGCTGGGGCACAGAGGAAGGTGTCTCTGTGGTGATTAAGCTGCCCCCAGCAGCTGGTTAGCCACCCACAAGGAAGCTGCCCGTACTTTGAGGGCCAGGGGACGTTTGCCCTTGAGAAGACAAAGGGAGATGTGCTCTGATGATGATCTAAGTGCCCAAGATTGCAAAGAGGCTCTTGGGTGATGTCACTGAGCTCCCCACAAGGCTCCGCAGGGGTTAGCGGGGAAGTCAGACTGCAGGACAGACAAGGGACTGCCCCGTGGTGTCTGCCATGGGTCTGTGCCAGGAGAGCACCAGGCTTTGTGCTGCCAGTCGGGCAAGTGCCAGCTGCTGTGCCAGCACTCATGACACCTATCCTGTGGGTACAACCTGCAGGTACTGGAAATCAACAGGTCCGACGCTGGGGAGCTCAACTTGGAGTCCTCCCAGGCGGCCAAGGGCTCTCTGATGTGTGAGCTGAGCAGGGCTGAGTTCGCTGAGGCCCTGGGCCTGAAAGCCCACTCCACGTTTGTGGACTCCATGTTCTCCCTGGCTGACAAAGACGGCAATGGCTACATCTCCTTCCGGGAATTCCTGGACATCTTGGTGATCTTCATGAAAGGTGGGAGCTGGAGCTAGCAGTGCCTGCGGTGGCTCTCCTCAGCCGTGTCTCTAGGCTCTGGCAACAGCACCAGCAGGGTGAAGGACGAGGTGCAGGCAGCAGACCTCCCTCTAGGTGGCAATTCCCTTCCGCTAGGACCACTCCAGCTTGGGCTGTGGGGCAGGACAATTTAATGAGGTCCTCTGAAAGATCGTGAGGGGAGCTGCCTCCTGCAACCACAGACAGGTCTGCTCTGGCTCCTGAGCACACCTTGCTTTGTGACCCTGGGAGATGAGCAGAGAATCAGAACTGTTTGGGCTGGAAGAGCCCTCCCAGCACACCCAGTCCAGCAGCAGCCCAGCACCACCATGGGCACCAAACCATGGCCACTTCCAGGCATGGGCACTCCATCACTTCCCAGGGCAGCCTCTGCCAGGCCCCAACCACTCTGGTACCAAAACCATTTTTCCTCCTCTCCAAGCTAACCCTCCCCTGCCACAACTCCAAGCCAGTTCCTGTCCTCCTCGCACCTGAGACTGGGCAGCAGAGCCCAACCCCAGCTCATTGCAGCCTCCTCTCAGGGAGCTGTAGAGAGCAATGAGCTCTGCCCTCAGCCTCCTCTTCTCCACACCAACCCCCCCAGCCCCCTCAGCTGCTTCTCCCCAGCCCTGCTCTCCAGACCCTGCTCCAGCTTTGCTGCCCTCTCTGGACACAGATGCCAGGTCTGATCCTCCCTAGATAACCCCTGGGAAGGTGGATTCACAGATGGAGGTGAAGGTCAGATTCAGCCAAACCATTGTGGTGCACATCTTGAGTTTCAAAACCACACCCAAGGCAGGATGTTTGCCACCTGATTCCCACTCTCAGTGTGAGACAGCCAGGTGGCAGGGTGGCTTGCTGGGCATGGTCAGCTGCCACTCAAGCAGCCCTTGGGAGGCTTTGTAGCACTGGGTGAGGCTTCAGTGCTGCAGGTCCAGACTCGCAAAGACAATGCCTGAAAGCATCTTCGCTGGTCCAAACAGGGTCTGGTTCTTGCTTCAGCTCTCTCCCACCCCACCAGGGTCCCCAGAGGAGAAGTCCAAGGTGATGTTCAGGATGTATGACATCGATGGGAATGGCTTCCTCTCCAAGGAGGAGTTCCTGAGGATGCTCAGGTACTTGTCCTGCCTGCGTGAGTTTACGCACAGACATCTGCCAGAGCAGCCCCAAGCTTCTCCCCTTCGCTCCTTGAGGGTGCTGCCGAGAGCCCAGGGCTCAGCACTCGCAGCCAAGAGCCCAACCCACCCAGGGCAGTGCTCTGCCCTGTGTTAGCTGAGGAGCTGAAGCTGTGCTCCTCTGCTCCTCCCCTCCCTGCTCCAGGTCCTTCATCGAGATCTCCAACAACTGCCTGTCGAGAGACCAGGCTGAGCAGGTGACCGACTGCATGTTCCAGGCCTCGGGCTTCCAGGACAGGGATGAGCTGACCTGGGAGGACTTCCACTACATGCTGAGGGACCATGACAGCGAGCTGCGGCTCACCCAGCTCTGCGTCAGGGGTCAGTGCCCGGGGGCGCTGCAGCTGCTGGGCAGCTCCCAGGCCTGGGCCAGCGAGGGCTGCAGCACCCCGGCGTGTGACAGAGCTGGTGGGGCTCAGGGCTGCCCCCACTGCAGCCCTGCGCAGGACAGGTGTCTGAGCAGGCTCTGAAGGGCTGTTTGTCCTTCTGGCTCCCAAAGGTGTCCCCGAAGTGTTCAAGCAGAACTTATGCAGCCGTGTCTCCTTCATAGCCAGGAAAGAGCCCAGGGGGTAAGCTCTGCTGCTCAGCCCCACTGCTGCCCTTCCTGCTCCACCGCTTCTCCAGCCTTCACCTTGCCCCTCCAGCTGGGCCTTCGGACAACCAGCACTGGGCACAACGAGGCACTGTGCTGGGATGTGCCCGCGAGCAAGCTGGGCACTGCTGCCCTTCTGCAGCCAGGCAAGGCAGAGGGGAGGCCCTGCCTCCTGCAGAGCCCCCTGGCATCCACTGCCTGGGGATGGGAGTTGCCCCTTGGCTCTCAGAGGGTTGGGTTACCTTGGGGAGAGTCCTGTCCACGTATCACACAAGCAGGTTTGCAGGAGAGAGTTGGGCACTTTCACAGCTGAGCCTGGGCTGGAAAGTGGAGAAATGGGTGGAATGTTGCCAAGCCCTTCTGCAAGGGCAGCCTGGGGCTGGATGTGGCTCTGCTTTCAACAGAACCATCTCAGAGGAGGAACAAAATCCAGGCCTGGGCACCATGGGCAACTGCGTGGAGCGAGAAGGGCAAGAGCTGAGGAAGAGAGCAGGCAGAAGGTGAGCTGTGTCCTGGCTGGGGCTGCTGCTCAGGACCAGGTTCAGGCTGTTGCTGTTTCTCAAGTCTCTGTCAGACTGGGAACCTCTCTAGCCAGCTGGCACAGCTGAAAGGAGTCAGCATGCCTGTGATGGTGGTGCAATGTAGGGAGGGTATGTGAGACCATCCTGTAGGAGATGCCCAGGCCTTCAGTGCCTGGCAAGGGAGGTCAGTCCCCTCCCTTGACCTTCAAGGAGATTCTGCCACCCAGCAGCTCTGGAGGCTCTGTCTCTGGAGAGCTGTGCCCCTGTCCCCACAAAGCCTTCCTGCCTGGTGCTCTTTCCTTGTCCTGGCCCTGCCCGCCATGGGACACATCATGGCCTCTTGCTGGCCAAGCACCTATGGGCACAGCTCAGTCTTGGTACCGCAGCTGGGTCTGGGCAACCTCTCTGTGCAGAAACCCACAAAGTGGGCCCACTCCAGAGCCCTGGGTAACAGGTCCCAGAGTTCACACCTTGGCCTCAGAGAAACTTTGCCTGGCAGGTCCTCCCTGAACTTCTCTGCCCTTTGGGACACTGCTGTTGACCTGTGGGCTGCTTGCAGAAGCTGCAGGAGAGGCTGCGGTGCCCACAGCAGTTCCATGGCCAGAAAGTCCTCATCTGACTTAATAGCTCCAGGGACCGTTCCCTGCCCCGGGGTCTGTTTGGAGGGTTGAGTATTGCTGTGCAGATGATCTGCTGAAGCCCTTAGCCATGGCTCTGGCTAGCAGGTGGAGAGAGGTTCTCCTGCCCCTCCACTCTGCTCTGCTGAGGCCACATCTGGAGTCCTCTGTCCAGTTCTGGGCCCCCCAGTTCAAGAGGGACATAGAACTGCTTGAGAGAGTCCAGCACAGAGCCACAAAGATGCTGAAGGGAGTGGAATAGCTCTGTTAGGAGAAGAGCCTGAGGAGCTGAGGCTTTTTGACTTGGAGGAGCCTGAGAGGTGACCTCATCACTGGTTATCGATATGCAAAGGTGAGTGCCAGGAGGCTGGAGCCAGGCTCAGCTGGGTGGTGCTCAGTGACAGCACAAGGGCCAATGGGTGGAAGCTGAGGCACAGGAAGCTTCATTTAAACATCAAGAGGAGTTTTTTTCCCTGTGAGGGTGCCAGAGCCCTGGCACAGGCTGCCCAGGGGGGCTGTGGAGTCTCCCTCTCTGGAGATATTCCAAACCCACCTGGATGTGTTCTGTGTGATCTGCTCTGGGTGCTGCTGCTCTGCAGGGGGTTGGACTGGATGAGCTCTGGAGGTCCCTCCAGCCCCTGGCATTCTGTGAGTGTGTGATTCTCTGTGCGTTTGCTGCCAGCCTGTGTCCTGCAGCACGGCCTGAGGTCAGCTCTGCAGGGCACTGCCACCGGCGCCGTGCGGCAGTGCCGCGCAGGGAGCAGGACCCGCAGCCGGGCAGCAGGGCCATGCCTCGTTGGCACTGCTCCGAGTGACCCCAGCCCTGCTGTGCTCACCAGGCTGAATCAGCACCAGCTGCATCTGTACACTGAGGCTCGGCGCAGGAAGCTGGAGAGGAGCAGAGCCCAGCAGAAGCTGCAGGAGCTGAAGCGCTTCGTGGAGAACTACCGGCGCCACATCGTCTGCGCCGGCCTCTTCTGCGCCGTCACCGCTGGCGTCTTCCTGGAGAGAGCCTACTGTGAGTGCCAGCCCTGCTGCCCTGCTGCCCTGCTGCCCGGGCACCCGCGCCGTGCCTGGCCTCGGAAGAGACCTCCACAGCTTGTCCAGTCCCTGACAGGGCAGGTCACACAGCATCACCTCCAGGGTGGCTTTGAAAGCCTCCAAAGGAGACTCCAGAACCTCTCCGGGCAGCCTGCTCCAGGCCTCCAGCAGCCTCACGCCAGACAAGTCTCTCCTCATGCTGAGGTGGCAGCTCCTGGGTTGCAGATTGTGTCCATTGCCCTTTGTCCTACCACAGGATACCACCGAGCAGAGCCTGGCGCCACCCTCCCGGCACCCACCCCTCAGATAGTTACAGGCACTGATCAGGTCCCCTCTCAGCCTTCTCCTCTCTAACTACCCAGCCCCAGGGCTCTCAGGACATCAGGCAGATCTTCCCGTCCCTTCATCATCCTCACAGCCCCATAGAGGGGTGCCTCGGCTTAACTCCTCACAGCTGCTGCTTTGCATGGGGCATGCTGGGCTGGCAAAGGTCCCAGCACAGCTTTAGGCAACAGCCTTGGTCCTCCTCTGGAATAACCAAAGGAATGCTGAGGTTGGAAGGGACCCCTGAAGAGGTCTGGTCCAAGGCCTTGCTCAGAACAAGGCTGATTGCAAAGCTGATCTGGGCTGCTGAAGGCCTTGTCTGGAGGAAGCTGGAAGGGCGCTGAGGCTGGAAATGCCTGCTCTGGCTTTTGCCCATCCTCCCTGTGAAGAGATCTAACTTCACACCAGCCCTGAGCTCCCTTCAGTGAAGCTCCTGCTGCTGCCTTTCCTCCCTGCAGCCCTGGGAAAGAGTCTTTCCCCCTCCTTGAAGTGCTTGCAGACTGCCACAGGCTCTTCCCTCACCCTCCTCCTCCAGCCCACTTCCCTCAGCCTTTCCCCTAAGTACTGTCCTCTAGCTCCCAGCCATCCTCATTGCACCTCCCGAGGTGCTCAGCTGAGGTGCCTGGCAGGGTCAACCTCCTCCCTCGACCTCCAGAGAGATTTTGTCACCCAGCAGCTCTGAGAATGGTGCCTCTGTGCCCCCCAGCCTCCGTCCCTGGTGGAAACCACGAGGGACAGGCTGGGTGGTCACAGGCAGCTGGCGGCTCTCCAGCAGCAGGCAGCTTGATGCCCCCTTCCCTCTGTTCCCCAGACTATGCCTTCATGTCCCCCAGCACTGGCATCTCCCAGACCACCTTGGTGGGCATCATCCTGTCGCGGGGCTCAGCAGCCTGCATCTCCTTCCTCTACTCCTACATCTTGCTGACCATGTGCCGCAACCTGCTCACGGTGCTGCGTGAGACCTTCCTCAACCGCTACATCCCCTTCGATGCTGCCGTCGACTTCCACCGCTGGGTGGCCATGGCAGCCCTCATCTTCTCAGGTAGGCTGGTGGGCAGCTGGCGCTGTGTGCCACCCACTGAGCGCAGCTGAAGCAGGAGGAGCAGCCCTTCCTGGCACAGCAAGATGGGATCAGAGAGTTGAGGAATGGTAGGGGGTTGGAAAGGACTTCCAGAGATCATCCAGGCCAACCCCCACCCCTGCCAGGGCAAGGGCACCCAGGGCAGGGCACACAGGAATGCGTCCAGGTGGGGCTTGAAAGTCTCCAGAGGAGAGCCCACAACCTCTGGGCAGCCTGTTCCAGGCCTCCAGCACCCTCACACCAAGCAAGTTTCTGCTTATAGTGAGGTGAAACCTCCTGGGCTCCAGCTTGTGCCTGCTGTCCCTTGTCCTGTCACTGGGCATCACCACACAGAGCCTGGCACCTTCCTCCTGACCCCCAGCCCTCAGATATTTACAGCCACTGCTCAGGTTCCTCTAAGCCTTCTCTCCACACTACCCAGCCCCAGGGCTCTCAGCCTTTGCTCACAGCAGAGATGTTCAGGACCCTCAATCATCCTTACAGCTCTCTGTAGCTCTCTGCAGGACCAGGCAGAGGCTCCAAGGCCCATATGGAGCTTGCAGAGCCCAGACACCTGGGACCACAGGAGAAAGCAGTGCTGGGTCACAGGGCACATGGGCAGGAGCTGCCACATCTCTGTGCACAGCAAGGATGCCACTGATCTCCTGCTTTCTGTCTCTCACAGTGCTGCACACTGCCGGTCACGTAGTGAATGTCTACATCTTCTCGGTGACGCCTCTCAGTGTGCTCTCCTGCCTCTTCTCCAGCATCTTCACCAACGATGGGTAGGTGGCACTCAAAACTCTGGGCTGGGGCAGAGTCTGGAAGAACCACCAGTAGCTTGGCCACTCCATGGTGCACTCAATCCCTTGCCCTTCTCCAGGTCACAGCTCCCACAGAAGTACTACTGGTGGTTCTTCCAGACTGTTCCAGGTGAGACCACCCAGCAGGACACACCTGCATGCCCAGCCCTCTGCCCACTCCTGTGGGGCTGCCCTGACCCGCTCTGGGACCTCCCAACCCCTCCCATCTGTCACAGGCATGACAGGAGTGCTGCTGCTGGTGGTGCTGGCGGTGATGTACGTCTTCGCCACCCACCACTTCCGACGCGTCAGCTTCCAGGGCTTCTGGGTCACACACCACCTCTACGTGCTGCTCTATGTCCTGGTGAGGCCTGCAGGCTGGCTGGGAGGGAGGCAGTGGCACTGCCCACGCACGGGAGCCCAGCTGATGCCACCCAGTAGCTGCAGTGGTCCCGGGGGATTTGAGTGGTCTCAAGGACAGGGCAGGTGCCAGAGCAGCAGGCAGGGCACGGTGCTGGGCAGCATGGTGATGGCTGTGCCTGCTGCCCAGGTCATCATCCACGGCAGCTACGCTCTGATCCAGCAGCCTCGCTTCCACCTCTACTTCATCGTCCCAGCCCTCATCTACAGCGCAGACAAGCTGCTCAGCCTCAGCAGGAAGAAGGTGGAGATCAGTGTGCTGAAAGCCGAGCTCCTGCCCTCAGGTACCGCCACAGTGCTGCTCACACAGCCCGAGCGCAGCCTCCCCAGGGAGGCACTTCCAGCGCTCCAGGGCTCCGACGTAAGGAGGTCTCCCTCCGTGCCCGCCCCAGGTGTCACCCACCTGCGGTTCCAGCGCCCGCAGGACTTCGAGTACAAGTCGGGGCAGTGGGTGCGTGTGGCCTGCACGGCGCTGGGCACCACCGAGTACCACCCCTTCACCCTCACCTCCGCGCCGCATGAGGACACCCTGAGCCTGCACATCCGCGCCGTGGGGCCCTGGACCACCCGCCTGCGGGAGCTCTGTGCCCCTGAGAGCCTGGCACTCATGGGCATGCTGCCCAAGGTGAGCCCTGCTCTGCTTCTCCAGGGGCGGCTGAGCTCCGTGGTGCCTCAGCCAGGACTCATGCCCAGCCCAAGGCACTTCTCTGGTCGTGGAGGTGGCCAAGGCCAAGGCAATCAGAGGCAGGACATACCCTGCTGACAGTTGGCTCCCTTCCAGCTCTATCTGGATGGGCCGTTTGGGGAAGGGCACCAGGAGTGGCACAAGTTCGAGGTGTCAGTGCTGGTGGGAGGAGGCATTGGGGTGACGCCCTTCGCCTCCATCCTCAAGGACCTGGCCTTCAAGTCCTCCATCGGCTGCAAGCTGCTGTGTAAGAAGGTGAGAGGCAGCACAGGAGAGCCAAGAGCCCTGCTGAGAGGCCTGCTGCTGCTGCTGCTGCTGCCCTCCTTCGGGGCTAAAAGCCTCCATGACCCACCTGGGAAAGAGCCCCCCAGGCACGCACAAGGGCACTGGCCTGGCTCTGAGCCTGCTGCCCCCGTGCAACAGATCTACTTCATCTGGGTGACGCGCACCCAGCGGCAGTTCGAGTGGCTGGCAGACATCATCCGCGAGGTGGAGGAGACAGACCGGGAGGAGCTGGTGTCTGTGCACATCTACATCACGCAGCTGCCCGAGAAGTTCGACCTGCGCACCACCATGCTGGTGAGGCTGGCCCCAGGCCCGGCCCTGCTGGGCTGTGCCAGGCCGTGCCAGGCTCTCTGACCTGCCCTGGTCTCTCTTGCAGTACATCTGCGAGAGGCACTTCCAGAAGGTGCTGAACAGGAGCCTGTTCACAGGCCTGCATTCCATCACCCACTTCGGGCGCCCACCCTTCGTGCCCTTCTTCAGCTCCCTGCAGGATATACACCCTGAGGTCAGTGTCTCGCTGGGGGCAGGACATGAGGCACCCAGTGTGGAGGACTGGTCCCAAGCTGTCTCTGAGGTTCTGGAGACCTTGGCGGTATCCACACCAAGGGTAGGGCAGAGGGGGCATGAACCTCACAGCCCTCCAGAGCCAGGATGAGCTGCCAGAGTCAGCAATGCCCTGCCATCATCCAAGCAACCACCTCCTGCTTTGGCAAGGCCCAGAGCTGGCAGAGGCTCTGGGGGGACCCCCTCCTTCCTCCATGGCCCCAGCAGCTATGCGGGGAGGTGATGACCTCCCTAAAAGCTTCCTCAGGCTGGGAGAGACTTTTCAGCCAGCATCCGTGCCCAAAGCTGCCAGAGGGCAAGGGGCCAAGAGGGTTTGGGTTGGCTTGGTGGTGCTGGGTGTGAGCCATTGGGGTGCCCTTGCCCAGGTGCAGAAGGTTGGTGTGTTCAGCTGCGGCCCACCCGGGATGACGAAGAGCGTGGAGCAGGCCTGCAGGCAGCTCAACAAGAAGGACCAGACCTACTTTGCACATCACTACGAGAACTTCTGACCCACTCCCAGGCTGCTTCCCCCCACCTGCAGGCTGCCTGGCACTTGTGCCCTCACCCCCAGCACCTCCTGGCAACGCTTTGGGTGGCTGTGGTCCTGGGCTGCCATCCAGCAGCAGCCCCAGCTGGAAGCCGAGAGCGGCGCAGGCTGCACCGGCTGGCATCCCTAGCGTGAACCCTCCAGCCCAGGGCACCCCCTCCAGCCCAGGGCACCCTGTGCTCACTCACCCATTCCCTCATGCTGGGTCCCACTCCAGCCCACCCAGTGCTTGAGTTCAGCTCCTGTCAGTCTCAGCAGGGCTCTGGGCAGCCTGCTGTAGTGCAGGACCAGGTGACTTCTGGAAGCCTCTTCCAACCCAACCCACTCTGTCATCTCTGCCCGACAGAGCTTGAGCTCTGCCAGCTGCCTTGGGGAGTGCCTCTGGAAAGCTTTTGGGAACAGCTTGGTGCCCACACAACCTGACAGCACAGCACTTTGCCCCAAGGCCTGGAGGCACGCAGGTAGGGTGGGGAGCCTGAGAGCTCCACACCATCCCTCTCCTGCCTCACCCTCAGGGCCTCCCCCGGTGGGCGCCAGGCCTTGTTTGCCTGCTGCTGGCAGTGCCACCGTGCTGCAGCCAGGGAGCCCTCACGCTGCGGCACTGGGCTGCCCCGGCATAGCCTGTGCCAGGCTTCAATAAAGCTGACTGACCTCAGGTTCCTCCATAGCTCCTGCACTCAGCTCTGGCTCCCCTGCAGGCTTGCAGGTGGCCTTGTCCCTCGCACCAGAGTATCTCCAGCAGCCCAGGGGGAAATAGGTTCAACAGGAGCACAGTTCCCTGTGCTGCTGATGAAGGTGGGGTGGAGACAGACTGGAGCCCAGGCACAGCCCCATGGACTGTGTCCTACTGGTCCCATCAACCCTAGCAGTGCCCCCACAGGGTCATTTGCACCAGCTCCAGCCAGAGCAATGGGAATCAGTTTGGCCCTTGGGGTTCCGCAACAGCACAGGGAGGTCTCAGTGTGGAGGTCTCAGTGTCCCAGTCGTGGCAGGGGTTTCAGTGGGCAGGGGCCCCCCACCCACGCCAGCAGAGCTTTCCCCAGTAGGGGGTGAGGGGGTGGTATGGGAGTCCCTGGCACTGAGCAGCCTGCCCCGGCCAGGCCATCACAGAATTGCCTTGGCTGGAAGAGACCTCCAAGGTCTCACCCAACTCTGCCAAGTCCACTACTGAACCCTGTCCCTCGGCACCACAGCTGCAGGGCTTCCAAATCCCTCCAGAGATGGGCACTCCATTTCCCTAGGCACCCTGGGCCAGGCCTTGCCAACCCTTTTGGGGAAGAAACTGTCCCTCATGACCAGTCTGGACCCTTTCCTGGCACAACTTGAGGCCATTTCCTGTCCCTTTCTACTTAGGAGGAGCCCAACCCCAGCTCATTGCAGCCTCCTCTCAGGGAGCTGTAGACAGCAATGAGGTCTGCCATCAGCCTCCTCTTCTCCTTACCAACCCCCCACCAGCTCCCTCAGCTGCTCCTTCCCAGCCCTGCTCTCCAGACCCTGCCTCAGCTTTGGTGCCCTCCTCTGGACCTGCTCCAGACCCTCAGTATCCTCCTGGCAGTGGGGGGCACCACACATGGGCTGCCCTGGGAGGTGGTGGAGTCGCCGTCCCTGGAGCTGTTCAAGGCAGGACTGGACGTGGCACTTGGTGCCATGGTCTGGCCTTGAGCTCTGTGGTAAAGGGTTGGACTTGATGATCTGTGAGGTCTCTTCCAACCCTGATGATACTGTGAAACATCTCTCAGCAAAGGGCATCTCAGCAGCAACCAGCCAGGCTCTGCTCACCCTTCCCCCCAGCATGGGGCAGGCTCCTCCTAAGGTCACAGCTCCCTCCCAGCAGGACTTTGGCCACTTCTCCTCCTGGCTTCGGTCAGTGCCCTGCTGCTCTCTACCTCTGCCAAGGCTCATTGAGGCACCTCTGCAATAAACCCAGGTGTTGGCTTCCAACTGTTTGGGTCATTTAAGGCTTCATGGTCACAGCAGCAATGAGCTCACCTGCAGCCTGGTGAGAGCCGACAGGGCAACAGCTCTGCACAGAATCACAGAATGAGCTGGGTGGGAAGGGACCCCAAAGATCAGGCAGCTCCAAGCCCCTGCCAGGGGCAGGGACACCTCCCACCAGCCCAGGCTGCTAAAGGCACTCCTAGAATGAGTTGGCTTGGAAGGGACCTTGATGACCATCTCGGCCTATTAGCCATAGGCAAAGCCATGGGCTTAGAACCAGATGATCTCCAATTTTCCACCAGCACAGGCTGCTCAAGGCCTCATCCAATCTGGCCTGCAGCACCTTCAAGCAGGGGGCAGCCACAACCTGCCTGGGCAGCCTGTGCCAGTCTCTCCCCACCCTCAACAATTTCCTCCACTCCAGCTCATAGCCACTGGCCTTCAGCCTGGCACTCCCAGCCCTTGCCAAAAGTCCCTCCCCGAGTCTCCTGGAGCCCTTCAGCTACTGCAAGGCTGCTCTGAGCTCTCCCTGCAGCCTTCTCTTCTCTAGGCTGAACAGCCCCACAGGGAAGCTTCTCCAGCCATCTGATCATCTTGATGGCGCCCTCTGGACCCTCTCCAACAGATCCATTTCCTGGGGCCCAACACCACAGAGCCCCCCAGAGCTCCCCCAGGCTCTGCTGGACACAGGTAGCAGTTGAGTGGTATTTATTGAGGACAGCTCAGCACCAGCCCGAGGGAGGGATTGATCTCAGTGCTCAAATTAAAGTGAATAATTAAAGGTCAGATTTGCAAATTGCTACCTCGTTAGTACCTCGTTTGGGCCTGGTTAGTACCTGGTTAGTACCTCTTCATGGCTCACAAGCTTAGCAGAAAGGCCCTGCACAGCTGCAGTCAGTGGTAGGACCCTTGAGTGACGCTGCCCTTTTACTTCTCAGCCAGGCTCCCCTCCACACACACAGAAACTGTGGCCCCCAAGAACAGCTCCAGCTTGGGAAGCACAGAAGGACAGAGGCCCTGTGGGCTCAGTTTCCCCGCAGACACACAGCACCCTGCTCTGCAGTGGAGCTGCTGGAAGTGACAGAGCAGGGATGGTCCCAGCTGGGCCCCAAGCAGCCCAGGCTCTGGGCTGTGGAGCTGGAGTTTGCTACCTGCTGAGACCATGCAGGGAATGACCCCAAAGTGCAGAGGTGTGCTGGCCAGGCCGTGTTCCACAGGCTTTGTTCCACAGGCTGTGTTCCACAGGCTGTGTTCCACAGGCTTTCCACGTTCCTGAGTTCCTGGCACCCAGGGAAGGCTCAGCTGGAAGGTAGGGTACTCATGCAGGGCTACCCCGTGCCCAGGCATTGCCAGGTGGGAAGAAGTGAAGCAAGCACAGCTCCAGGGCAGTGCTGGGGCAGGAAGGTGGAGTGCCAGCATCTCCACCCTCCCTTCACCCCTGCAGCACATCCACCATGAGGTGGCCAAGGCTGGTGGGCACACAGGTGTCTGTGCCCAATAGAAGCCAGGTTCTTCTGTGCCTGGAGCCTGCTGGGGGGAGCCAGCTGTGTGAACCATCATCTAACCAGCACCATCTCCACAAACTGCAGCACTTTGATCTCAACCATTGGTTCTCCCACCCCAATTAGCCACCAATTTCCACGCTCTATTAGAGGGCAGCACCTGCCTGAGGTGCCTGTGGGCACAGGCAGCAGCTGCACCTCGGCCTGCCAAGGCCTCACGCTTCCCATCTCAGGCAGGTGGAGTCACGGGGGGCAAAAGCCAGGCAGAGTGGGCACTTCAGGGGTTCTGGTCGGTGGGGTCACACTTCAGCATGACCTTGACCCCCTCGCCCCTCCTGGTGGTCTCGAAGGCCTCCAGAGCCCTCTCCAGGGGGAAGCGGTGCGTGACCAGGGGCCTGACGTCGATGCGCTTGGACGCCAGCAGGGCAATGGCCATAGGCCACCTGACAGGGAAACAGGGAACAGGGGGTCAGAACCGGAGCAATCTTCCCTGCAGGGGCTGCAAGGGACCTCTGGAGAACATCCAGTCCAACACCCTGCTGAAGCAGGGCACCTGCAGCAGCTTGCCCAGGGTCACAATGGCCAGGGGCAGTTGGAAGCTCTCCAGAGCAGGAGACTCCCACAGCCTCTCTGGGCAGCCTGCTCCAGGCCTGCAGCACCCTCACACCAAACAAGTTTCTCCTCCTGTTCATATGGAACCTCCTGGGCTCCAGTTTGTGCACATTGCTCCTTGTCCTGGCACTGGACACCACTGACAAGAGTCTGGCCCCAGTCTTTTGCCCCCCTCAGCTCCTTTAGCTCTTGCTGAGCACTGCTCAGCTCCCCTTTGGGGCTGCTCTCCTGCAGGCTCTCAGCCCCAGGGCTCTCAGCCTTTGCTCCTCACAGAGCTGCTCCAGGCCCCTCAGCAGCTTTGTGGCAGCCATCAGCTTGGAGCCTCAAGGAAAGGGCACAGAGGAGCCTGGAGGAGCCTGGTTTCACGGCAGTGACTGCCTCAGCCCAGGCCAAGGGGACGTAAGGGGCTGGAGCAGCCAATCTGACTCCCAAAATGCCCAGCTGAAGACATTTTCCATGTTAAGAAGGAGCCTGACTGCATCTCATGAAGCCTTCCTGGAAGCCAACCTCTGCAGACCAAGCAAAGACTCTTGTCCCACTAGCAAGGAGCTGTAGCCCTGAGTAGAGCAGAAGGCAGGCTGCAGAGGGGTAGTGCTGAGTCTCAGGCCCTGGCCAAGGAGTGCAAGACCCAGCTGAGGACAGCAGAGCCCCTCCTGCCTCCAGGGCAAGGCCAGCTGGGGACAGACTCAAAGAGCAGCCTGCCCAGGAGCTGAGGGCTGCCCTCATTGCTGTGATAAAGACGTGCAGGGCAGTGTGGGGACAGAGCCAGGTTCTGCTCAGGGATGGCCAAGGGCAGCACAGGTGGCACTGGAGGCAAACTGGAGCAAGGAAGTGCCACGGGATCAGGAGGGGAAACTTTGTGCCTGTGAGGGCGCTGGAGGCCCTGAGCAGGCTGCCCAGAGAGGTGCTGGAGTGGAGACTTCCCAAGCCCACCCGGAGGTGCTGCTGTGTGCCCTGCCCTGGCAGGAGGGTTGGAGGGCTCCCGCGGCGGGCAGGCTGCGGCACTCACGTGTTGCAGTAGCGGAAGATGCCGCGGATGTCCACCTCGCGCGCGGCCGCGTTCACCATGGGCACTGTCACCAGCTCAGCGCCCAGCCCCACCAGCACCAAGGTCCCACCTGAGCGAGTGGCCTGCAGACACACACAGATGTCACACAGTGGAACAAGCACTGCCGCCAGAGCCTCTCAGACACAGAAAGGCACAACTGGTGCCTGCAGTGGGTGGCCTGGGGCGGGGCAGAGAAGCTGGGAGAGGGGCAGGATGCTCCTGAGCACAAAACATGCAACAAACAAGGCTTGGGAAGCAATCTCTGGAAACCCTCTGAAAGCTTTTGGTGTCCACATCTCTGTTGAGAAGTGGCTGGGACTTAGAAGGACAAAAATCACTTCTGGAGTAACATTCAGAGCCCACTGCTCCACCGGGACTTCTTCCTGTGCAGCTCATCCCAGCCATCCTCCTCTGCTTGCACCAGGAAACTGCACCAGCTCCTCCACACCGCCCACTTCAGCACAACCCCTCCTTAACTGCTCCTCACCTGATGCTATTCATTGGCTCCTCATTTGTGCCCAGCTGCAGCTGAGTGGAAGGAGCTGTGCCACCTGCACCACCTCTCAGAGATGCTGCACAGCCACGCCTGGAGGCTGGGCTCTTACTGTGGTGTCCTTGGGAAATGGGCAAGCAAATCACAGGACCATGGAGTGGGCAGAAGGGACATCCAAGATCATTTACTCCAACTCCCTTCCGTGGGCAAGGACACCTCCCACCAGCCCAGGCTGCTCAAGGCACTCCTAGAACGAGCTGGCTTGGAAGGGACTTTGAAGATCAGCTAGTTCCAAGCTCCCTGCCATGGGCAAAGCCATGGGCTTGGAACCAGATGATCTTCAACCTTCCTCCAGCCCAGGCTGCTCAAGGCCTCATCCAGCGTGGCTTGCAACACCTCCCGGCAGGGGGCAGCCACAAACTCTTTGGGCAGCCTGTGCCAGACTCTCCCCACCTGCACTCTCAACAGTTTCTTCCTCCTCTCCACTCTCAGTCTCCCCTCTCCCAGATCAAAGCCATTGGCCCTCAGCCTGCCATGGCCAGCCCTTGCCAAAAGTTCCTCCTCAGCTCTCCTGGAGCTCTTCAGCTACTGCAAGGCTGCTCTGAGCTCTCCCTGCAGCCTTCTCTTCTGATCAGCCCCAACCCTCCCAGCCTGTCCCCACAGCAGAGCTTCTCCAGCCCCTGATCACATCCATGGCCTCCTCTGGCCCCTCTCCAGCAGCTCCAGGTCCCTCTTGTGCTGGGGCCCCAGAGCCGCAGGCAGTGCTGCAGGTGAGGGCTGAGCAGAGCAGAGGGGCAGAATCCCCTCCCTGTGCTGCTGCTCTCCCTGCTCTGGCTGCAGCCAGCACACAGCTGGCTCTGGGCTGGGAGCAGTGCTGGCTGCTGGCCACTTTGGCACCAACTGACACCCCCAAGGCCTTCCCCTCCAGGCTGCTCTCAGCCACTAATTCCCATGCTGCCTGCAGAGATGCTACCTCTCTTAGCTTGCTGCCTTAAGAACATCTTCTTGCCCTGGCACCGAGCTCACTGAAGCTAAGCACTGTGGGAGCAAACCCCTCCCTCAGGGTGGCATCCCAGGACAGGCAGAGCCCCTGATGGGGCTACCCCTCCTCGGAGGGCAGGTGCTACTCACGTAAATGCCAGCCTGGATACAGGCCTCTACCCCTGTGCACTCCACTGTGATCTCAGGCTTGCAGCCAAGCAGGGCTTCTACTCTGGATGCCACCTCCTGCGAGCTCTCCTTCGTCACCTGGATGGTGATGTCTGCCCCCACCTCCTTGGCCTTCTGCAGTCGAGGGGCAGACAGATCTGGGGAGAGACCAAACAAGCAGCTGGAGCTGGGGCATTATGTGGGGGAGAGAGGACCTGAGCCTGCAGACTGCTTCCTACACACACTGGCATCTGAACAGAGCTGCCTGCTTTGGCAAGCAGCTGCCAGCTCTCAGGAGAGAGCACAGCAGTTACATGGCAGGGCAAGTGGGAAACCTGCCTGTGGTCAGTTCTGGGCTCCCCAGCTTAGCTGAGACAGGGAGCTGCTGGAGAGAGTCCAGTGAAGAGCTGCGAGGATGATGAGGGGACTGGAGCAGTGCCTGGTGAGGAGAGGCTGAGGGCCCTGGGGCTGATCAGTCTGGAGAAGAGAGGGGATTGAATCAATGTCTGTAAGTCTCTGAGGGCTGGGGGTCAGGATGGGGGGGGACAGGCTCTGCTCACTGCTGCCTGGGACAGGACAAGCAGCAGTGGATGGAAGCTGCAGCACAGGAGGTTCCAGCTCAGCACAAGGGGAACTTCTTGACTGTAAGGGTGCCAGAGCCTGGCACAGGCTGCCCAGAGAGGCTGTGGAGTCTCCTTCTCTGGAGCCTCTGCAGGCCTGTCTGGATGTGCTCCTGTGTGCCCTGAGCTGGATTGTGTGGTCCTGCTCTGGCAGGGGGTTGGACTGGATGATCTCTTTGGGTCCCTTCCAATCCCTGTATCCTGTGAGCCTGTACTCTCGTGAAACTGCAGCCCCAAGAATGGCTGTAGACTACCCAGAGTAAAGACTCTGCTACTCCTGACACAAACAGCCTCCCAGCAAGAAGGCCTGATGGAAGTCACCCATCTGTAGCCTGACCCAGGGGAGCAAAGGCTCTGCCTCCCCTCCTGTGGATTCACACCACTCCTGGAGAGGGGGCAAGGAGACCTGCTCACTTCTGGGCAGGCAGAGGATGAATGCAGAAGGCAATCACAGCCTGGGCTGCATCAACAGATGCCTTGCCAGCAGGCACCTGAAATGCTGAGAAATGCTTCTGCCTGGCATGGCTGGTATCCCCCAAACCCCAGTGCCCAGCAGGGAGACCATGGGCACTCAACAGTGCTCTCAGTAATGAAGCAAATTCCCCCTGAGGCTTGGTCTCCAAACACCAGACTGCAGCAGGCAGAGCTGGATTCAGCCACCCCTGGCATCTGCCCAGTCTTAGCAGAGCAATGCCAACAGAAGGCACCTGACACACTAGAACAGGCTGCCCAGGGAGGCTGTGGATGCCCCCTGCCTGGAGGTGTTGAAGGCCAGGCTGGATGAGGCCTTGAGCAACCTGAGCTGGTGGAAGATTGAAGGTACCTACCACCATGCTCTGCTCTGGTGAGACCTGCATTGTCCTAGCTGTGAGTCATGAGCTGCCCAGGGCAAAAGGGCAGAAGATGTATCTCAGTCCCTTCAAAGGAGTAAAACAACAATTCTCCACACTGACTGGATGTTTAAATGCAGGGTCTGAAGCCCTCAATACAGGAAGGACATGGAGCAGGTCCAGAGGAGGGCCACAAAAATGATCAGGGGGCTGAAGAAGCTCTGTTACAAAGACAGGCTGAGGGAGCTGGGGGTGTTCAGCCTTGAGAAGAGAAGGCTCCAGGCAGACCTCAGAGCTGCCTGCCAGTGCCTGCAGGGGCTGCAAGCAGGCTGCAGTGGGACTGTGCCCAAAGGCCTGCAGGGTCAGCAGCAGGGGCAATGGTTTGAAATGAGAGCAGAGCAGACTGAGAGTGGATGTGAGGAACAAGTTCTGCAGCAGGAGGCTGCTGAGACACTGCAGCAGGCTGCCCAGGGAGGTGGCTGAGGCCCCATGGCTGGAGACGTTCAAGGTGAGACTGGACTGGGCTGTGAGCAACCTGCTCTGGTGGAGGATGTCCCTGCTGAGTGTAGGGCTTGGATTAGATGAGCTTTGGAGGTCCCTTCCAGCCTGGAATATGACACCTTGAAGCCACGGGAGATGCCCAAGGGCTTGCCAGTAGGAGCTCACTGCTGCAGGGCACACTGTGCACAGCACAGTGAAGGACCAGCTGCCAGCACAGGGCCTGGCAGCTCTCCTAGGACAATGACTTTGTCGACCTCTCAGTTTCTCCTTGGTACTGCAGAACACCAGCAGTGTGCCAAGGCAAACAGGCGGCCAAGCTTAACTCCAAAGGGCAGGCACACGGATGGCACAAGCACAGCAGGAAGAGCTGTGGCCAGGCACTTCTGCGCTGCTGTCCCAGCACTGCGGAGCAGAGGAAGCTCAGTGCAGGCAAAGGCAGAAGGCAGCAGGGAGGCAGCACACCCAGGGCAGTGCTGAGATGGAGCAGCAGGGCTGTGCCTACCAAAGCTGCCCCTAGGACTGCCCTGCCCTGCCTGGTGGCTCTCTGGCAGTGACTCTTTGATGAAGCAGCTTCAGCAGTCCATGCAGGAGCTCAACCTCTCAGCAAAAACGGGCTGCAAACAGCCCCCCCCCAGCCACTGTGCGCAGGGAGGGGCCCAGCACCAGGCAAAACCCCACCACTCACTGCTGCACTGCCACACCAGCACAAGATGCTCTGCTCACACCCTCCAGGACACCTCTCCCAGGGTGCTGCTCCACCTTTGCTCCCTGATGGCTCCCTGGCCTCGGCCAGCCCAGCACCAAGCAGCCTTTCTGCCAGGAGCCACCAGGGTCAGCCTGTGCATTTCCCTCCTCGTGCTACCAGACCGAAGCAAGTCGCAGCTCTCCCAGGGCTCCCTCCAGGAGCCATCAGAGGATGCTTCCAGATGAGCAGACTGCAGGAGTGAGCTGTTAGCACTAAGGGCACCCCTGCTGTTACACAGCTCTCCCGTTCTCCTGCTCTTCAAACTGCTGAGCACCTCCTGAGCAGCTTCAGCTTGGGCCGAGTGAGCAGGCAAGCCCAGAAAGAGCCAGAGGGAGGAGCTGGGGATCTAGTGGAGCTCAGATGACACTACATTGGGTGGTTCTGTTGAGGCTAGCAGGGCTCTGCAGGGGAATCTGGCCAGGCTGGATCCATGGGCTGAGGTTCAGCCAGGCCACGTGCTGGAAAGCAGGGGCAGTACCACCCTGGAGGCCTCCAGGCGGGCTCCAGTCCCGTGGCAGCAGCAGGCACAGGGCGGCAGCAGCAGGCACAGGGTGGCATCCTGGGCCAACTGCCTCAGCCCCACCACCGTTTCCCCCTCCCTACCCAAGAAGCAGCATGCACTACCCCCTGCCCCAGCTCAGGGTTCCTCACAGGTGATTCAGAAGCAGAGCTTCTCCTGCTGCACCAGCAATCACCATCCTCACATGACTGGTCACTGGCACTGCTCAGGCCACCCCTGGAGTGCTGTGCCCAGTTCTGGGCTCCTCCATTGCAGAGAGCTGTTGAGGTGCTGGAAAAGTGCCCAGAGAAGGGCAGCAAGGCTGGGGAGGGGCCTGGAGCACAGCCCTGTGAGGAGAGGCTGAGGGAGCTGGGGGGGTGCAGCCTGCAGCAGAGGAGGCTCAGGGCAGAGCTCATTGCTGCCTGCAGGGAGGCTGTAGCCAGGTGGGGTTGGCTGCCCAGGGGTTGCTGCCAGGCAACCAGTAAAAGAAGTCTCAAGCTGTGCCAGGGCAGGTCTAGGCTGGATGTTAGGAGGAAGCTGTTGGCAGAGAGAGTGACTGGCATTGGAATGGGCTGCCCAGGGAGGTGTTGAAGCCAAGCCTGGATGAGGCACTTAGTGCCATGGTCTGGTTGACTGGCCAGGGCTGGGTGATTGGACTGGATGAGCTTGGAGGTCTCTTCCAACCTGCCTGATTCTCTGATTCTATGACTGCACAGAGGCTGAAGCCTGCACTGCTCAGGTCCCTGAGCCCAAGCCTGCAGGGTGGGGCCAGCCCTGCTCTCGGCAGCCAGAGGCTTGAGGAAGAAGAAGGCAAGGACCTGCCTTAGGCTTTGCCATGAGACACTGCTGAGGGATGCTCCCACAGAGGTCAGAGGGTGGCACCTGCATTTTGTCTCTCAGCCTAAGGATGGCAACGCATGATTAAGAGGTCAAAAATACACCTGGCACAGAGGGCAGGACCTGGCACAGAGGGCAGGACCTGGCACAGAGGGCAGGACCTGGCACAGAGGGCCATCCTGAGGCTTTGGACCAAAACTGCTGCAGCAAGCTGTGCCTGTTAGCTGCTGCTCCTGGGCACTGCCACTCAGGGGGGAGCCAAGAGCAGCAGCAGGAGCTGGAAGCATCCCTGCTGAAACCCCAGTGGGCATTGCAAGCAGAGAGCATCAGAGAATCACAGAATGGTTTAGGTTGGAAGGGACCTCAAAGGTCAGCCAATTCCAGGGCAGGGACACCTCCCACTAGAACAGGTCACTCAAGGCCTCATCCAACCTGGTCCTCAACACCTCCAGGGACGTTGTGCTCCACAAACTCCCTGGGCAACTTGTGCCAGTCTCTCACCACCCTCACTGTCAAGAACTTCTTCCTAATACCCAGTTTCAACCTCCCCTCTGCCAGTTCAAACCCATTTCTCCTGAGCTCTCACTCCAGCTCTCCACTCTTCTGGGCAAGCCATAGCGAGAAGCCTCGAGGACAGGTGGAGGAGCTGGGCTGGGTTAGCATGGCAAAGAGAAGGGTGGATTGAATGGGCAAGCAGAAGGGCAGCTGCTAAGATGCTGAAGATTTAGAATCACAGATTCATAGAATCAGCCAGGCTGGAAGAGAGCTCAGCCAGCCCAACCTAGCACCCAGCCCTGCCCAACCAACCAGACCATGGCACTAAGTGTCCCAGCCAGGCTTGGCTGCAACACCTCCAGCCATGGCCACTCCACCACCTCCCTGGGCAGCCCATTCCAATGCCAATCACTCTCTCTGCCAGGAACTTCCTCCTAACATTCAGCCCCGACCTCCCCTGGCACAGCTTGAGGCTGTGTCCTCTTGTTTTGGTGCTGGCTGCCTGGCAGCAGAGACCAACCCCAGCTGGCTACAGCCTCCCTGCAGGCAGCTGCAGGCAGCAATGAGCTCTGCCCTGAGCCTCCTCTGCTGCAGGCTGCACCCCCCCAGCTCCCTCAGCCTCTCCTCACAGGGCTGTGCTCCAGGCCCCTCCCCAGCCTTGCTGCCCTTCTCTGGGCACTCTTCCAGCACCTCAACATCTCTCTGCAATGGAGAAGCCCAGAACTGGGCACAGCACTCCAGGGGTGGCCTGAGCAGTGCTGAGCACAGGGGCACAAGAACCTCCCTTGTCCTGCTGCCCACACTGCTCCTGAGCCAGCCCAGGCTGCCATTGGCTCTGCTGCCCACCTGGGCACTGCTGCCTCCTCTGCAGCTCCTCTCTCCCAGCACCCCCAGCTCCCTCTCTGCCTGCCTGCTCTCAGCCACTCTGGCCCCAGCCTGTAGTGCTGCTTGGGGTTGTTGTGGCCAAAGTGCAGAACCTGCCCTTAGCCTTGTTCAGTCTCATCTCATTGGCCTCTGCCCACCCATCCAGCCTGGAGAAGACTGAGAGGGGATTGAATCAAAGTCTGTAACGCCCTGAGGGCTGGGGGTGAGGAGTGGGGGACAGGCTCTGCTCACTGCTGCCTGGGACAGGACAAGCAGCACAGGAGGCTCCAGCTCAGCACAAGGGGAACTTCTTGACTGGAAGGGTGCCAGAGCCTGGCACAGGCTGCCCAGAGAGGCTGTGGAGTCTCCTCTGGAGCCTTTGCAGGCCTGTCTGGATGTGTTCCTGTGTGCCCTGAGCTGGATTGTGTGGTCCTGCTCTGGTAGGGGGTTGGACTCAACGATCAACTTGAGATCCTTCCAACCTCTAACATCCTCTGAGCCTATGTTCCTGTGAAAATGACCCCCAGAGCAGGAGAGCAGAAAGAAGAACAGCAAAAGGAAGTCTGGAGAGGCACAAGGCAAGAAAGGACAACACAAGCAAGGTGTCCAGGGCACCATCAAGCTCCACAAGGGGGCCCTGCTCAGAGCAAATCTCCCAGGAAGAGCTCCAACAGGCTGCAGAGCAGACTTGTGTTGCCTGCCCTGTGAACCTGGGTGAAGACCAGGCCAGAAGAAGAAATAACCAAGGTCTGTGAGCACTCCAAAACTGAGGCAGTTGGGGCTGTTCAGTCTGGAGAGAAGGCTCCCAGGTGACCTTATTGTGACCTCCCAGTATCTGAAGGGGGCTATGAGAAAGCCGTGGAGGGACTTTATAGGGTGTCAGGTTGTGAGAGGACTGGGGGGAGTGGAACAAAGCTGGAAATAGGGAGATTCAGACTGGATGTCAGGAAGAAGTTCTTCACCTTCAGGGTGGAGAGAGCCTGGCACAGGTTGGCCAGTTCGGTGGTGTAAGCCTCATCCCTGGAGGTGTTTAAGGCCAGGATGGATGAGGCTCTGGGCAGCCTGATCTAGTGTGAGGTGTCCCTGCCCATGGCAGGGGGGCTGGAACTGGATGATCCTTGTGGTGCCTTCCAACCCTGACTGATTCTATGATTCAAAGGACAACCAAACCTGATCCTCGAGGCTTGATCTAAGCCAAAAGGCAAACCACAAAGTGGAGGTCCGAAAAGCTCAAAAGGGGAAATAAAGAAGCATGCATTCAGGGATCAGAGGCAGCAGGAGCAAGGGGAGCTCAGATAGAGGCACTACCCCTTGCTGAAAGGCCTACTCAGAGGCTGGAGAAGGGCTACAAACTTCATCCAAGGGCCTATGGTGTCCTCTCCTTGAAGCACTGCACTGGTTCCCTGTGCTAGGAAGCAGAAGCCACTGCCCTGCTCTGCTAACCTAGCAGAGAAGCATCATCTACAACCTGCATCTTCTTAAGAGATCTCACACGGTGCAGAGATCAAAGCCTCCTGGGCACTGAGGCCTTTCCTAGGATGCCCTCCAGATGCCTGCTCCTACTCCATGCATGGCCCATGGGCCCCCATGGGATGCACCTACAAGCAAGGAAGGAGCAGGCTGAGATCATGTCTGGCTCAGCCACCCTGCAGCATCTCTGGAAGGCCCTGGAGAAGGGAGGAGGTGCCTGAGGGAAGGGACTGGCCCCACTGGCCAGCAGGACTTACCTGTGACCACCACGGTGGCTGCCCCCATCATCTTAGCAACCAGCACAGTGACAAGGCCAATGGGTCCTGGGCACAAAGGCAGAAAGAGGACATCTGTCAGGGGCAGGCAGCACCAGCCACAAGCTCTGACTGTCTGCAGCTCAGCTGCTTCTAGGCTGAAGGGGGCTCGGATGTGTCTGCAGATCCCAGCACCAGCAGCACCCCATGGTGGTGGCACCAGCAGCTTCAGCAACTCTGCAGCCCAGGGGTCGTGGGCTGGCTCAGGGTGATGAGAAGAACTGGAGCTGTGTGGAGTGACAGTGTTACTCTGGTCAGGGCCAAGGGAGGGGACTCTACTGAGAACCCCCCTGCAGTGCTGGGGCAGCTCTGGAGCCCACAGCACAGACAGGGACCTGTTGGAGCAGGGCCAGAGGAGGGCACAGCAGTGCTGGCAGGGCTCTGCTGTGAGGCCAGACTGAGAGAGTTTGGGCTTGTTCAGCCTGGAGAGGAGAAGGCTCCAGGGAGACCTTCTGGTAGCCTTTGAGTGCCTAAAGAGGCCAATAAAAAAGGTGGGGATGGACATTTTAGCAGAGCCTGCTGTGACAGGACAAGGGGGGATGGTTTGAAATGAAGAGAAGGCTCTGGAGAGACCTTCCTGAGGCCTTCTAGTACCTAAAGAGGCCCTAGAGGAAGCCAAGAAGGACTTTTTGTCCAAGGGCATGTAGTGACAGAAGGGACAACAGCTGTAGACTAGAAGCGGTTTAGACATGAGCAAGAAATCCCTCACTGGGAGGCTGCTGAGACACCAGCACAGGTTTGCCCAGAGAAGCTGGGGATGCTCTCTCCATGGCAGTTTCCAAGGCTGGGCAAGTCTCTGTGAACCCTGATCCAGCTGAAGGTGTCCCTGCTGACTTCAGGAGGGAGGAGCAAGATGGTCTTTAAGGAGCCCTCCAACGCAAACTCTGCTGTGATTCCCTGAGCGCAGCTGCTGCTCTGCGAGGGCTCTGCAAGGCAAACCTCACCACTGCTCTGCTCTCTGCAGCTGGCAGGCTCAGCACACTTTGGCACTGTCCTCTGCACCTGGGCTGCTCAAAATGCAGCACTGCAGTGCAGGGTGGGCAAGGGCTGCCCCAAGGCCCCTCTCTGTGCCAAGTCTGCAAACAGGGTAAGAAGGAGCACCCAGCAAATACAGGCCAGAGAGCCTCAGCTCCATCCCTCCAAAGGGCATGCAGCAGCTCGTTCTGGAGGTCATCTCTAAGCATGAGGAGGAAAAGAAGAGCATGAGGAGTAGTAAGCAGAAGTTCACTCATGCTAGAGCAGTCTGCCAGCCTGCTCTGCTGGGGTGAGCAGCTGGGGAGATGAGGGCAGAGCAGTGGGTGGTATCTACCCTGACCTCAGCACAGCTATGGACACTGCATCTCCTAACAGCCTCCCAGCGAAGCTCAGGAAGTGTGGGTCAGCTGAGAGGCAGGGAGCTGGGGGAGAACTGGCAGCAGGCCAGAGCTCAGAGGGTTGGGAGCAGTGGTGCAGGGTCTAGCTGGGGACCTCAGGCCAGTGGTGCTCCCCAGGGGTAGTGCTGCTTGTCCTACATCTTCGGCAATGACTTGGAGAAGGGCACTGAGTGGACCCTCCGCCAGTTTGCTGATGACACCAAAGTGGCTGACACCTGTCAGGCTGTGCTGCCAGCCAGGCAGAGCTGGGCAGAGGAACCCCGTTGAGCTCAGCAAGGGTGAGTGCAGGGTCCTGCCCCTGGGGAGAAACAACCTCCTGCAGCAGGCCAGGTGAGAGACCTGCTGCAGAGCAGCTGGGCAGAGGAGCTGGGAGTGCTGGGGAACAAGTTCCCCCTGAGCACAGGCCCAGGCCCACAGCAGAGCCCAGCAGCAGAGCTTGCACCCTTGCCCACCCCCTCCACACCATGCCAGGGTCCAGCAGCAGAGCTTGCACCCTTGCCCACCCCCTCCACACCATGCCAGGGCCCAGCAGCAGAGCTTGCACCCTTGGCTACCCCCTCTACAACATGCCAGGGCCCAGCAGCAGAGCTTGCACCCCTGTCCACCCCCTCCAGGCCACAGCAGGCAGAGAAGCCCAGGGCTGGGCATGGTGACTGTACCAGAGCCAGACACGAAGACTTTGCTCCCCAGGGTGACTCCTGCCCTCCTGCAGGCGTGGATGCCCACTGAGAGGGGCTCAATCAGGGCTCCTTCTTCAAAGGTGACATTGTCTGGAAGCCTGCAAGGACCAGACACAAGCAGCTTGGCACCAAAGAGGTCTCTGAAGGTGATGAGCAAAGCCATGGCAAAGATCAAGCTTGGGTTCAATCACAGTCACAAAACACAATTTCCCCCTTGCCTGAGAGCCTCCTGGAATCCTCCTGTCAAGACTGCTCCTCTGCAGCAGCACCAGGGGCACCTACAGCACGGAGCTTTGCTCCAGCATCCAGCACAGGGACCTACAAACTTCCCCTGGGGAGTCAACCTGGAAACTCCTTTGCCTCTTGTTCCCTTTGGGAGAAGCCCCTCAGGAGTGCAGGCATCACCCCCAAGGCTACCCTTTGTCTGGGAGCAGTTGGTGAACTCCCAGAGCCCTGATCTAGGTGAAAGCACCCAGAGAACACATCCTGCTGCCAGTGTTGATGCCCCACAGAGCAAAGACAGACAGATCCAGGCCCTGGATCCTTGAGGCACCAAATGCCTCATGCTGTGTCCCCGGCACCACCCTCCCAGCAGTCAGGGAGCAGAGCAGGGACCAAACACCTCGGGGACAAAACCAGCACTGCCCTGAGTGGTCAGGCATGGGAAGAGGGAGGTGGTGGAGTCCCCATCCCTGCAGGTGCTCAAGAAACATGTGGCCATGGACCTTGGGGCCATGGTTGAATGGCCATGGTGGTCTCCTGATGATCTTGGGAGGGCTTTTCTATCCCACACCATTCCATGGCCCACATTCAAGGCTGCTAAACTGGGTGTGAGAAGAGCTGGGGGTTTAGAGGGGCCAGTGCAGGCTACCCCAAATAACCCATAGCAGGGCCACTGCTCTCCTGCTCCTGTCCTGCTCTGAGCAAAGTGACTTTGTCCCAAAGCACAGAGCAAGCTGTCAGCACTCCCCGGGAGTGCTTCCTGAAAAGCAGCAGCACAAAGAAGCAAACAGAGGCCTTCAGGCACCCTCCTGAGAAGGCAAAGACACTAAAAGGACGGCAGAAAGGAAACCAAGAGTGAAGAGTGGACGGGAGAAGAGCTTAAGGGTAAAGCAGTGCTGACTGAACAGCACCTGCCTGCCTGCCAACCTCTCTGGGCAGCAGCTGCCGCACCTGATGCACAGAGCAGAAAGCAGTGAAACCTCAGGTGGGACAAGGAGTGACCTCTCCAGCTCATCTCACCCACCCCAGGGCCAAGGGGTGACCTCTCCAGCTCATCTCACCCACCCCAGGGCCAAGGGGTGACCTCTCCAGCTCATCTCACCCACCCCAGGGCCAAGGGGTGACCTCTCCAGCTCATCTCACCCACCCCAGGGCCAAGGGGTGACCTCTCCAGCTCATCTCACCCACCCCAGGGCCAAGGGGTGACCTCTCCAGCTCATCTCACCCACCCCAGGGCCAAGGGGTGACCTCTCTAGCCCATCTCACCCACCCCAGGGCCAGGAGTGACCTCTCTAGCCCATCTCACCCACCCCAGGGCCAGGAGTGACCTCTCTAGCCCATCTCACCCACCCCAGGGCCAGGAGTGACCTCTCCAGCTCATCTCACCCACCCCAGGGCCAAGGGGTGACCTCTCCAGCTCATCTCACCCACCCCAGGGCCAGGAGTGACCTCTCCAGCTCATCTCACCCACCCCAGAGCCAAGGGGTGACCTCTCCAGCTCATCTCACCCACCCCAGGGCCAGGAGTGACCTCTCTAGCCCATCTCACCCACCCCAGGGCCAGGAGTGACCTCTCCAGCTCATCTCACCCACCCCAGGGCCAAGGGGTGACCTCTCCAGCCCATCTCACCCACCCCAGGGCCAGGAGTGACCTCTCCAGCTCATCTCACCCCCCCATATGAAAAGTCACCGCCTGGCTCTCTGCCTGCACAGAGGGAGCACCACTGACTTGTAGCAGTAGCTGGCATTGTGCTTGTAGTAGTGGCAGAGGTTGCCATCGTCGGGGGGGGTGGCACAGAAGAAGATGCTCGGGGACAGGTTGTAGCGGCCGCTCTTGCAGAACTCGTCCATCTCCCGTGGCACCCCAGGCTCGATGGCCACACGGTCACCTGCCAGGGGCAAGCACACTCTGTCAGTCAGGAAGGCGGTGGGCAGGGAGCTGCCGGCAGCGGGAGAAGGGCAGCAGGGTTGGAAGGGGCTTGCCCAGGGGAGGCCACACAGGAAGGCACCCAGGGGGGTTCAGAATCCCTCCAGAGCAGGAGACTCCACAACCTCTCTGGGCAGCCTGCTCCAGGCCTCCAGCACCCTCACACCAAGCAGGTTGTTCCTCCTGTTCAGGTGGAACCTCCTGGGCTCCAGCTTGCACTCATTGCTCCTTGTGCTGTCACTGGGCACCAGCACACAGAGCCTGGCACCTTCCTCCTGACCCCCAGCCCTCAGATATTTACAGCCACTGCTCAGGTCCCCCTCAGCCTTCTCCTCTCCACACTACCCAGCCCCAGGGCTCTCAGCCTTTCCTCACAGCAGAGCTGTCCCAGGCCCTTCAGCATCCTCACAGCCTCTGCTGGCCTCTCTCCAGCAGGTCCCTGCCACTGGAACTGGGCAGCCCAGCCCTGGACACAGCACTGCAAGGGTGGCCTCAGCAGGGCAGAGCAGAGGGGCAGAAGAATCAACCACACAGCCTGGCACAGGAGAAACAAGAGGGGCATCTGCTAACCACTCTGCACACACCAGGCAGCTGCCTTCACAGCAGCCTCATTGCCAGCATCCTCCATTCCTGCCCTGCTTCAAGTCTGGAGCCCTCATGGGGTGGTTGTGACCCAAGAGCAGGCTCCAGCACTTGGCCTTGTTGAACCTCATACAGCCTGGCCAGGTCCCTCTGCAGAGCCTCCCTGCCCTCTAGCAGCTGCTCTGCCACCTGCAGACTGGCTGAGGGGGCCTTGACCCCTCAGCCAGATGAAGTCATCAAAGAGAAGGGGCCCCAGCACTGCGCCGGGGAACGCCACTGGTGAGCAGCTGCAGTTAACTGGTTGTGAACCCTCCCAGGGTGCCTGTGGCTCCTCTGCATCCAGCAGCTCTGGACAGCCTCTCCTCCACCTTCCACCGAGTGGACTTCCAGCATCCTCACACCCTCTGCCACGGAGGCCTGCAGCTCTGCTGTGTCTAAGGTGAATGCTGCCCCTGGCTCCCACTGGCTCTTGCTGCTGGAGGAAGGAGAGAATCAGCCACCTTCAAGTGTCCTCTCCTTGCTCTATATTGGCATCCAGACCTCTCCTGGAACTGTCTCTCCAGTTCCAGCCTCTCACTTAATCCTCTCCCATAGAGATGCTGCTCCACATCCTGCCATCTCCCTGCTCTCCCCTGAAACCTTCACTTCTTTTCCATTCCTTCAGGAAGGAGACCAGAAGTGCATGCAGAGCGGTCCTCTGACTGAGTTTCTGATTTTGCCTTTTCCACCAGGACTGATCCAACCTTCCCAAAGCTCTCACCCTTCAGCACTGGAGCTCAGCCCCTCACTTCAGGTACAAAGCTAGGACTGCTGCTTCTGTCACAGAAAGCTTCTCTGCATTGAATTTCACCTGTGACTCCTGCCCAGGCATGCCAAGGCTTCCCTGAAACTCTTACCAGCTCTCCTGTATCATCTCCACCCTCCATTAAGTTGCTAGCATCAGCCAACTTTGCAAACTTCACTGCCCAGCCCATGTCCTAGGACGTGCCTGAGCACAGGGAACTGAAGAGCTTCTCCAGTCACACAATGGCCTAGATCAGAAAGGGCCTCAGAGCTCATCTGCACCAAGCCCCTGCCCAGGGCAGGGACACCTCTCACCTAGACTCAGCTGCTCAAGGCCTCATCCAGCCTGGCACTCAACACCCCCAGGCAGGAGGCAGCCACAGCCTCCCTGGACAGCCTGTGCCAGGCTCTCACCACCTTCACACTGCAGAACTTCTTCCTCGGCTCCAGTCCAGCCCTGCTCTGCCTCAGCTCCAAACCATTCCCCTTGGCCAGGCTCAGACCCCCTCAGCAGAATCCCTTCCTGCAGGATCCCTTCAGGCACTGGCAGCAGCTCTGAGGTGCCCCTGGAGCCTTCTCCTCTGCAGGCTGCACCCCACCAGCTCACTCAGCCTGTGCTCTCCAGCAGCTGTGTCTTTCCTGTGCCGGGGACAGCAGCAGTGGAGGTGAGGTCTGAGTAGAGCCAAGGGGCACAATCCCCTCTCTGCTGCCCTGCTGCCCACACTGCTCTGGCTGCAGCCCAGCACTTGGCTGCCTGCTGGGCTGCAGGAGGGCATTGCTGGCTCCTGGGGAGCTGCTCAGCACCCAGCACCCCCAAGGCTCTTTCTTCAGGGCTGCTCTCACCTCACCGCACCCAGCCTGGACTCGTGCCTGGGCTTGGCCCGACCCAGCTGCAGGACCTTGCCCTGTGACCTGGTCAGCCCCCTGCAGTTGGCATTGGCCACTTCTCCAGCCTGTCAAGAACTTTCTGGATGGATCCTATCCCTCAAGTGAGTCCCATGGCACCACAGAGCTTGGTCCAATCAGCAAAGTTGCTGAGGTCACGCCATAAGGCCTGGCACAGTTGCTCCACCGACCTCCCTCCACTGCAGGCGCATTGGTGGCCACAATGTCCAGTGGTTCCTGCCACTGTTGCTGGCAAGAGCACCACACAATGTTTCTGAAGCTTCTCCACAAGCCACCTGGTTCCCACTCTGTGTTAAAACTGAGTGAGCCCAACTCAAGACGTGCCAGGAAACAGCTAAGGAACACCCTACGCTGGGTGATGAACACCCTAAGTGCCCAGCTGGGTGATCAAGAGCCTCTCTGGAGGAGGAGGCCAATGTGTGCAGTGCTCAGCTCAGAACGTCAGAGAACCACCCACAGCCTCTCCCCAGCATGTGCCCAGGGGGCAGCTACAAGGGCAGTTCTGCTCCCACTTACCTGGTTTCAGATGAGTCACCCCCGGGCCAACCCTGAGGACAGTGCCCGCCGCCTCGTGGCCCAGCACCATGGGGCTCCTCACCACGAAGCTCCCGATGCGGCCGTGCTGCCAGTAGTGCACGTCGGACCCGCAGATCCCCACCGAGTGCATCCGCAGCAGCACCTCTGCCAGAAACGGGCACATTCACCTTCCTGGGCGCCAGGAGAGCAACGCCCACCCTGCCCAGCTGGCCCAGATGGCACAGGCCAGGCCACTGCTCAGACATCTGCAGTTACTAGCAGTGAGCAGCTGCACCGAGCCGTGCGAGCATCAGCGGATGGCACCTGCAGGAGACAGCTGCTGAAGGACACAGCTGCAGGGAGTCACAGAATCACGGCACAGTTTGGGTTGGGACACCCCTCCCAGACCAGCCAGCAACCCAACACCATCATGGCCACCAAAACCATGGCCTCAAGTGCCATGGCCAGGAAGTTCTGGAACATATCCAGGCTGAGGACAGAGCTCATTGCTCTCTACAGCTCCCTGAGAGGAGGCTGCAGCAAGCTGGGGTTGGCCTTTGCTGCACAGTCTCAGGGGACAGAAGGAGAGGAACTGGCCTGGAAAGGGGAATGTTAGGTTGGAGAGGAGGAAAAACATCTTTGTTGCCAGAGTGGTCGGGGTTGGCAGAGGCTGCCCAGGGAGGTGTGTGGCCATGGCACTTGGGGCCACAGTGGTGTTGATGGTTGGACTCAATGATCCTGGGGAACTTTTCCAGCCCCAACAATTCTCAGATTCCATGATCTTAAGGCCATCTGAGATGTCCCAAGAGCTGTTGGATGTGCAGCACAGGAACAGATGAAAGAGGAAGCAAAAGAAGGCAGCTGAGTGCCGTGTCTGTGCCTGCCACAGCTCTGCCCACCCAGGGCCCCTGCAGCATGACCTCCTCCAGCCTCTTAGGCAATACTTCCTCACTTTATAACATCAAGAAGAGATAAAAGAGGATGAGAAAAGAAAGATGACCAAGGAGAGTGGACAGCAGCAGCCATCTCCAGACCTACCATTGGGCCCTGGCTCGGGGATCGGACGATTCTCCTGCGGACAGAGAGAAAAAGGCATCAGCTGCCTGTGCCCAGCCACGGGCACAGCTCAGCCCCAGAGTCATAGAACTGCCCATGCTGGAGCAGACCTGCAGGGCTACCCACTCCAGTCCAGCACCACCATGGGCACCAAACCATGGCCACACGGAGCTGGAACACCTCCAGCCATGGGCACTCCACCACCTCTCCCTGGGCAGCCTCTGCCAGGCCCTCACCACTCTGGCAACAAAGACATTTCTCCTCCTCTCCAACCCAACCCTCCCCTGACACAGCTCCAGGCCAGTTCCTCTCCTCCTCTCACCTGAGGCTGGGCAGCAGAGCCCAACCCCAGCTCACTGCAGCCTCCTCTCAGGGAGCTGTAGAGAGCAATGAGCTCTGCCCTCAGCCTCCTCTTCTCCACACCAACCACCCCCAGCTCCCTCAGCTGCTCCTCCCCAGCCCTGCTCTCCAGACCCTGCCCCAGCTTTGTGCCCTTCTCTGGCCCTGCTGCAGCCCTCAGTGTCTTTCTTGTACTTGAGGGGCCCAGAACTGCCAGTAAGGCCAGGGGGGAACACTGAGGAGCATCTCCAGTGTCTGAAGCCCAATATCCCAAGGAAAACTCCCACATCTGGATACAAGCCAGGTTGGAGACTAACAACACAGACAGGGTAGGGCCAACATCCACCTTCACACGACTCACACACCTCTGAACCACAGGGGGCCTGGAAACACATTGATGAACCGGAGGAACAACCCAAGTTCTCAGTGTGGTGCTGCCTCCCTGTCCATGCAGTCAGGCTGCACAGGCTTCCAGTGAAGCTGGAGCTGCACCAAAGGTGGCTGGCAGCAGTCATCCAAACACGGCTCAGCCTCTGGCACCTGCAGCTGGAGCCGGGCAGAAATGGTGCAAGGCAGCTGCGTCCCTGCTGAGCAGCCCCCGGGCAGGCTGCTGCAGCTATCCAAAGTCCCAGCAACAACTGTTTGCTCAGAAAGCTGCCTGCCAGTGTTTGCCCCTGGTAAATCTTCCTTGGCAGACCAGGCAGCTGCCAAAGCACCCTCCAGCAGCACCCACAAACGCCCAAGCACTGCCAGGGGCATTATCAGCCTGAAGCACCGACTGAGAGCTAAGGTCCTGCTCTCCCCCAGCGCACTCCAGCAGCGACACAGTCGTGACCAGCCTGGCTGCTCCCCCTCAGCCCTCCCTCCCGTCTCTCACTCGGCCTTGCGGCCGCCCAAAGCACCAACCCATCACCCTCCACAGAACGCACTGGGCTGAAAGGGACCCTCAAACGTTGCCTAAAATCATACAGTTGTTTGGGCTGGAAAAGACCTCCAGGCTCACCGAGTCCAAGCATCAACCCAACCTCATCACGGGCATCAAACCCTGGTGCCAGGCACCACGGCCGCGCAGTTCTCGAGCACCTCCAGGGACGGGCACTGCTCCCCTCCCCGGGCAGCCTGCTCCAGACGAAGCCCTGGCAGTTAGCAGGGACATCTTTCACTGGAGCAGGCGGCTCAGGGCCCCATCAGTCTGACCTTGAATGCCTCCAGGGATGGGGCCTCCGCCACCTCTCCGGGCTGCCCGTGCCAGTACTTCACTCCCCTCACTGTAAAGCTCTTCCTCCCGACTGGTGCCAACCCACAGCTGCCTTGCTCCGGCTCTCTCTGCTCTCTGGCAACACCTGGCTAACAGGACCGTCCGCCGACCGCCTCCCCACTCCCTCTGCCCTCCTTCCCCCGGCAGGGCCCGTAGAGGTGCCCGGGCAGCCCTTCGCATCCCCCGGCCCCGAGCCCTTCACATCCCCCGGCCCCGAGCACGGGGCTCACCGACCAGCGTCCGCTGGGAGGGCCGGGACAGCCGAGCGGCCCAGCTCTCGGTGCCGCGGGCTCAGCCCCAGCAGGCTCCCGGCTTCTCGGGGCGCTGTCGGCCATGCCCGGCACCCCCTCCCCGCGGCCCGGCCGCCCCTCCCCGCAGCGCCGCCGAGCGCAGCCCCTCGCCGGCCCCCTCCGCCCGGCCCCGAGCCGCGCCGCTCCCGGCCGCTCGCCCCGGCCCGTACCAGGCGCAGGTCCCCGGCTCGGTGCACCACCACGGCCAGGTTCTGCCCCGGCGCCGCCATAGCTCGCCCCGGCTCGGCGCGGCGCCCGGGTCCAAGGGCCGGCGGCGCTGCCTCCCGCGGCGGGGCCGCCCCTCTGCCCCCGGCGCCGCCCCCGCGGCACGGAGCGGGCTGGGCCGCAGCCCCCGCGCCGCAGGCCTGGCCACGGTCCGGCCTCCGGCCGCGGCACCCTCATGCCCCGCGGCCAGCGCCGGCTGGGCCTCCCGGGCAGGGCACGCAGCGCCCAGCTGCCTCGGGCCCCGGCAGCCTCCTGCTGGCCCTCGCAGTGCCGGGGGAGCAGCTTCAGCTGCGGGCCCAGCGGCTGCTCCCTGCGCCCCCCGCAGCTGTGCTGAGCGCTGTGGCCTGGCGCAGGCACTGCCGCGGTGAGCCCGGGGGCAGCAGTGCACTGTGCGCCGACCGAGAGGCAACCCAGAGCCGCGGCATGGTTCGCGCTGGAAGAGCCCTCCCAGCCCAGCAGCAGCCCAGCACCACCACGGGCACCAAACCATGGCCACAAGTGCCATGGCCACACGGAGCTGGAACACCTCCAGCCATGGGCACTCCACCACCTCCCTGGGCAGCCTCTGCCAGGCCCTCACCACTCTGGCAACAAAGACATTTCTCCTCCTCTCCAACCCAACCCTCCCCTGCCACAGCTCCAGGCCAGTTCCTCTCCTTCTCTCACCTGAGGCTGGGCAGCAGAGCCCAACCCCAGCTCACTGCAGCCTCCTCCCAGGGAGCTGCAGAGAGCAATGAGCTCTGCCCTCAGCCTCCTCTTCTCCACACCAACCCCCCCAGCCCCCTCAGCTGCTCCTCCCCAGCCCTGCTCTCCAGACCCTGCCCCAGCTTTGTGCCCTTCTCTGGCCCTGCTGCAGCCCTCAGTGTCCTTCTGGGAGTGAGGGCCCAGAACTGAGCCCAGCACTCAAGCTGTGGCCGCAGCAGTGCCCAGCACAGGGCACAGTCCCTGCCCTGCTGCTGCTGGATGCGATCGTGCCCCGGGGCTGGGGCTTGCCTGCACCCAGCTGGACACAGCCTCAGTGGCATGTGGATCTCTCAGCTGTGAGAAAGGCTTTGGCAGGGGAGGGAACTGAGATTTCGCAGTTCCAGGTTTCAGGTGTAAGAGGTTTTCCACCCAAAGAGAGCTGGCAAGGATCTGAAGAGGAGTGCCCAGCGCCCCTTGGGGGCCTTCTGGCACTGCATCGCTCCCGGGCTGGACTCGTACACCCAGAGCATGCTCAGCAGACGTCCTGCGGGGCCACCAGGAGCAGCTGAAAACAGGCAGCAGGTCTGAGATGATTGCTTCCTGCTGCTGCCCTTAGTGACAGTGTCCACCAGCTGCCTTCTCCTCCTGGCAAGAGCCTTGGAGGCAGACCGGGGCTGGTGCCTTTATTCGCCCCCTGTCAGGGTTCCTCCCTGGCTCACAATGAACAGCCAGGTCGTGGCTGTTGCTCTGGGGCAGGGGAAGGAGCCTGAGAGGCGAACTGAGGCAGAATGCCTCCCTCGGCGGGTGCCAGCAGTGCGGCTCCTGCGTGCCCGCTGCCTCCCGGGTGGGGCAGGGACACTTGCATGGCCGAGCAGCGATGAGGGGAGCCTGCCTGCTCCTGGACTCGCTCCTCTGCCCCGGGGCACCCGCTGCTGCAGCTCCTTTTTAGGGACTGTTTGCAGCCGCCCTCCTGTCTTGGCTTAACTGCTTCGGTTCTCTCTGTTCCCTCTGCATCCCAGCATGGAAGCCACTGCGAGATCCCAGAATGACTCAGGTTGGGGGGGGCTCAGAGCCCATCTGCTCCAAGCCTCTGCCTAGGGCACACCTCTCAGCTGGACTCAGCTACTAAGGGCCTCATCCAGCCTGGCCTGCAACACCCCCAGGCACAGCCTCCCTGGGCAACCTGTGCCAGGCTCTCACCACCCTCACCCTGCAGAACTTCTGCCTCAGCTCCAGTCCAGCCCTGCTCTGCCTCAGCTTCAGACTATTCTGCCTTGGCCTGTCCCTGGACATCCTCATAACCTCTGTTGGACTCTGCCCCAGGCTTGGGGCAGGACAGCTCTGGATGGCTGCGCTGAAGGGTACAGCCAACTCGCCCAGAAAGGGGGAGGGCATGACAGGCCAAGAGGAAATGGCCTCAAGCTGCACCAGGATAGGTTCAGGTCGGCCATGAGGAACAATTTCTTCCCCCAAAAGGGCTGTCAAGGCCTGGCCCAGTCTGCCCAGGGCAGTGGTGGAGTCCCCGTCCCTGGAGGGATTGAATAGCTGTGAAGATGTGGTGCTGAGGGTGTCACCAGGGCACCGTAGTGGTGACACCGTAGTGGTGCCCTGGTGGTGCTGGGGCACCAGAGTCAGCGGTCTGAAAGGTCAACCACATGCACCAGATGAGTCTGTGAGTCATGCTCTGAAGGCGCTCAGACCATCACCCCGCAGCTCCTGTCAGATGGTCCTCTGAGCTGTGCTCCTCTGGGGAATGGGATGTTAAATGTTAGTTGGTTTTATGAAGGGAGCTGTCCTGTGGGCAGGGGATTGGTAAGGACACGCAGGGTGTGGAGGAGGAAGTCAGCAGCTGGGGATGGCTTCTGAGGAAATGGTAAACCTAAACCGAGCCAATCACTGTGCCCAGCAAGAGCTCAGGCACCAAACCTGGCATCTGCAGAAGAGGTGGGGTCAGTGCTGACAGGGAGCAGGGCCAAGCTCTGGGGTCCTGCACTCAGAAACACAAACCAGAGAAGGGGTGGGGTTGGCAGGGACCTCAAAGATCAGGCAGTGCCAATGCCCCGCCAGGGGCAGGGACATCCCCCACTAGCACAGATAGCTCCAGACACTCCTAGAATGAGTTGGGTTGGAAGGGACCTTGAAGATAACCTGGTTCCAATATTGAAGGTCTGCTTCTGGCTTGGAACCAGATGATCTTCAACCTTCCACCAGCCCAGAGTGCTCAAGCTCTTGAACATCCTGGCCTTGAACACCTCCACAGCCTCCCTGGGCAGCCTGTGCCAGACTCTCACCGCCCTCACTCTCAACAGTTTCTTCCTCCTCTCCACTCTCAGTCTCCCCTCTCCCAGATCAAAGCCATTGGCCCTCATCCTGGCGCTGCCAGCCCTGGACAAAAGTTCCTCCCCAGCTCTCCTGAAGCCCTTCAGCTGCTGCAAGGCTGCTCTGAGCTCTCCCTGCAGCCTCCTCTTCTCCAGGCTGATCAACCCCAGCTCCCTCAGCCTGTCCCCACAGGGGAGATTCTCCATCCCTCTGATCACCTCCATGGCCTTCTCTGGCCCCTCTCCAGCAGCTCCAGCTCCATCTGGTGCAGCTTGAGGCCATTTCCTCTTGGCCTGTCATGCCCTCCCCCTTTCTGGGCGAGTTGGCTGTACCCTTCAGCGCAGCCATCCAGAGCTGTCCTGCCCCAAGCCTGGGGCAGAGTCCAACAGAGGTTATGAGGATGTCCAGGGACAGGCCAAGGCAGAATAGTCTGAAGCTGAGGCAGAGCAGGGCTGGACTGGAGCTGAGGCAGAAGTTCTGCAGGGTGAGGGTGGTGAGAGCCTGGCACAGGCTGCCCAGGGAGGCTGTGGCTGCCTCCTGCCTGGGGGTGTTGCAGGCCAGGTTGGATGAGGCCTTGGGCAACCTGGGCTGGTGGAAGATTGAAGATCATCTGATTCCAAGGCCCCTTCCAACACATTCTAGGAGTGCCTTGGGCAAGCTGTGCTGGTGGGAGGTGTCCCTGCCCATGGCAAAGGGGTTGGAGCTGGTTGAGTTTTGGGGTCCCTTCCAACCCAAACTATTCTCTGAAGCTATGACTCCACAATTCTATGCTTCCACGATTCCATGACTGATTCCATGACTCTCCACACAGGAATGAGGCTGTAAGGAAGGTCCAGCTGCTTCTCAGCAGGGATCAAGATAGGTTCTGGCTGGCAGGTGCTGCTGCACTCTGAGCCTCCTTGCTGGCTCATTCCCCACGCTGCTTCCTGGAGGAACTTGGCTTCCTTTAGCACCAGCAGCACAGGGCTTGGCTTTTGCAGCCATCTCTGAGCCACCTCTGCACCATCCACCGATGAGATCAATGGCAGCAACGCCAAAAAGCCACCCCCACGTCTCTGCAGGCACCTCACATAGCTCAGCAGGGTGGAGTGAGCCATAAACCCTCCAGAGATGAGGAAGCAGACAGAAACAAAACCAGCAACGGCAGCGAGGGTTCTGGCCCTGCCCCTCTGCCTTTGTTTGGGAAGGGAATCGAAGGCTGTTGACATTTCTCGTTCCCCAAGGTCACCTCTTTGCAGCCAATCCCACCGCTAAAAAACAGCGCTGGGGTCAGAGGGGAGCAGCTCTACCTGGCTGAGCTGGCAGTGACCCCATTTCCGAGACAGGTATGAGGAGGAGGCCAAGTGCTGTCCCCAGTGGGATCACAGAATGGCTCAGGCTGGAAGGGACCTCAGAGCCCATCTACACCACTCCCCTGCCATGCCCAGGGACACCTCTCAGCTAGACTCAGCTGCTCAGGGTCTCATCCAGCCTGGCCCTCAACACCCCCAGGCAGGAGGCAGCCACAGCCTCCCTGGACAGCCTGTGCCAGGCTCTCACCACCCTCACACTGCAGAACTTCTTCCTCAGCTCCAGTCCAACCCTGCTCTGCCTCAGCTCCAAACCATTGCCCTTGGCCTGTCTCTGGACACCCTCAGCAGAAGTCTCTCTGCAGCCTTCCTGCAGGCTCCCTTCAGGCACTGGCAGCAGCTCTGAGGAGCCCCTGGAGCCTTCTCCTCTGCAGGCTGCACCCCCCCAGCTCCCTCAGCCTGTGCTCACAGCACAACTGCTCCAGCCCTGGCAGCATCTCTGTGGCCTCCTCTGGCCTCACCCCAGCAGCTCTGTGTCCTTCCTGTGCTGGGGACATCAGCACTGGAGGCAGGACTGGAGGTGAGGTCTGAGCAGAGCCAAGGGGCACAATCCCCTCTGCTGCCCACACTGCTCTGGCTGCAGCCCAGCACTTGGCTGCCTGCTGGGCTGCAGGAGGGCACTGCTGGCTCCTGGGGAGATGCTCAGCACCCAGCACCATCTTCACTGCACCCAGCCTGGACTTGTGCCTGGGTTTGGCCCGACTCAGCTGCAGGACCTTGCCCTATGACTTACTGAACCTCCTGCAGCTGGCCACTTCTTAAGCCCATCAAGACCCTTCTGGATGCCATTCCTGCCCTCCAGTGAGTCCATGGCACCACACAGCTTGGTGCCACCACAAACCTGCTGAGGGTGCCTCAATGCCACAGCCCATGTCTGTGACAGAGATGTTAAAGAGCACTGGACCCAGGGCTGACCCCACCCCTAGGGACATTAAAGGTCAGATTTGATGGGGCCTTGAGCAACCTGATCCAGATGGAAGTGTCCAATAGGGTGTGCTGGCCGAGATGCCCTGTGAGGGTCCTTCCCAACCTGAGAGTCCCTCCCAGCCCGATGCACCCTGTGACTCAAGGGGGATCAGGGGTTTCCTAGGCTCCGACGGTCTGAGCCCCGGGCAGCCTGAGTCAGTGCTGGTCCCGCCAGAGGCAGGCTGGGCTCTGGACACCTCTGCCCAGGAAGCTCCCTGGGATTTCCCGGAGTTGTGCTAACTGCTGGAGCTGTCCAGAAAAGCCAAAAGAGTTTCCTTTGCTCACCCAACGCAGAGGTTCTTTAGAGTCCTTCGCTCTCCCCATCCCGAGGGGGTGCGGAACAGAGTCTAACCCTGCTCTCCGCACTGCCCCAGGCTGCAGCCTGCTGCTGGGTTCTTGCCTGGCAGCGTCCCGGTTCCGTGTGCTCAGGCCGCGATTGCCACCTCCTGGCTTTGCCCCGCACTGTGCCGCCAGGCGCGGGCACCCCGCGCAGTCCGGCGGGACCTTGCTGCTCCTGGCCGCACGCTGCGCCCGGGGCTGGCGCTCCGCAGAGCTGCTACCTGGGGTGCCCCTGGGTAAGGATGACCCCCACGGGGCCGGAGCACAGGCATTTGCCGGGGGCATCTCAGCAACCCCGCGGGAGCTGCAGCTTCTTGAAGGCAGCTGGGAGCAGCTGGAGCCTGGTGCAGCACGGCCCCGGAGCAGAGGCGGCTGTGGCCAGGGGACGAACAGCCTGGGTGGACATCAGCAGGCTTCCTAATGATCTTCAGCCACGGAAGGTTTCAGGCAGAGAGAGCAGCGATGGCCTGAGGAAAGACAGGGGGAAAGAGAGGCGGTGGCAGAGGCTGCGCTGCCTGCGCTGCCAGTGCGGACCAGCAGATGGAAGCGGCTGGGGCGTGCGGGAGCCGCTGGGACTCTGCAGGAGCTGTTTGGATCGCTCCCTCTTACAGCAAATAAAGAAATGGGCTGAAGGCACCAGAGCATGCAACGTGCACGACTGAGCTGCTTCTGGGGCCCCTCAGTCATCAGCAAAGTTGTGCGGGACCATCAGGAGAGCGTCAGCACCGTGAGGCACCCCTGAGCTCGGAGGCCCCCCTGAGCAGAGGCGCCTGGGTGAACGAGGCGCTGCAGGACCTGGCTCCTTCCCTGCCCCTCTGGGCTAAAGCAGGGACTGAGCTTGGTGTGTTTGGGTTTTCCCTGAAGAGCCCATAGCTGCCCTGGGTGACTCCGACCACTTTACGAGGGGTCAAAGCTGGCCCCATGCAGCCTGTCCAGCGTGGCCACACCAAGGAAGCCTTTTGGCACTAGAGCAGCTGTGTTTGCTGTCCCCAGAGAGCTCCCAGCTGCAGTGCCTGGCTTCACCCCACCTACCCCTCAGGATTTCCCCAGATAGCCTACACCTGGTTTGGGGTAGCCCCAAGCACAAATCCAGGCTGGGTGAGGAGTGGCTGAGAGCAGCCTGGAGGGGAAGGCCTTGGGGGTGTCAGTTGGTGCCAAAGTGGCCAGCAGCCAGCACTGCTCCCAGCCCAGAGCCAGCTGTGTGCTGGCTGCAGCCAGAGCAGGGAGAGCAGCAGCACAGGGAGGGGATTCTGCCCCTCTGCTCTGCTCAGCCCTCACCTGCAGTACTGTCTGTGGCTCTGGGGCCCCCAGCACAAGAGGGACCTGGAGCTGCTGGAGAGGGGCCAGAGGAGGCCATGGAGGTGATCAGAGGGATGGAGAATCTCCCCTGTGGGGACAGGCTGAGGGAGCTGGGGTTGATCAGCCTGGAGAAGAGAAGGCTGCAGGGAGATCTCAGAGCAGCCTTGCAGTAGCTGAAGGGCTTCAGGAGAGCTGGGGAGGGACTTTTGTCCAGGGCTGGCAGTGCCAGGCTGAGGGCCAATGGCTTTGATCTGGGAGAGGGGAGACTGAGAGTGGAGAGGAGGAAGAAACTGTTGAGAGTGAGGGCGGTGAGAGTCTGGCACAGGCTGCCCAGGGAGGCTGTGTCTGCCTCCTGCCCAGAGGTGTTGCAGGCCAGGCTGGATGAGGCCTTGAGCACTCTGGGCTGGTGGAAGGTTGAAGATCATGTAGTTCCAAGCCCATGGCTTTGCCCTGGCAGGAGGCTTGGAAGCAGATGATCTTCAAGGTCATTCCATCCCACCTCATTCTAGGAGTGCCTTGAGCAGCCTGGGCTGGTGGGAGGTGTCCCTGCTGCTGGCAGGGAGTTGGAGCTGGAGGATCGTTGGGGTCCCTTCCAACCCAGCCCCTTCCATGCCTTTCTCAATCCATGGCTGCCCATCAGTGTGCCTTTGCGCAGGGGAGGGGCAGGAGGCTCACACCCAGCACTGGGCGGCGCCGCGCCAGGGACCCTCGGAGACGCTGTGACCTACTTTGGGTGGGAGGGGAGCCGGTGCCAGTGGCTGCGGGCATCAATTATTGATGGCCTGGCTGTGTTCATGCTCCACTGAAGCCTTTTTGCTTTCACACACAAATCTCCTCCATAATTTAGAGCCTCTCACGGCCCCAGCCCCACGCCTCGGCCGCTCCCCAGGGCCCTTCTGCTCAGGTGAGCAGGGCTGAGATGAGGATGGACCCAGCAGGAGCTGGGATGGGAGCAGAAGCCAGGAATCAGGCAGGAGCTGCAGATGGGGCAAGAGCTAGGATGGGGGCAGGAGCTGGGATGCAAGCAGGAGGCAGGAATCAGGCAGAAGCAGGAAAGCGAGCAGCAGCTCGGCTACAGGCAATAAGCTGGGACTGGGTCAGAAGCTGGGTTCCAGGGAAGAGCTGGGGTTGGGGCAAGAGCTGCAATGTGAGCACGAGCTGGGATTGGGGCAGAAGCCAGGGGTCAGGCAGGATCCAGGAATCAAGCAGGAGCTGGGATGTGGACCCAGACAGCAACCAGAATTGAGTCGGGATCTGGGATGCAAGCAGAAGCCAAGAAGCAGGCAGGAGCTGGGATGCAGGCAGACGCTGGGACTGGGGCAGGAGCCAGCTTTGCCTGGCCCCTAGGCTGGGAATCCCGGGAGGAAGGGGTTGGCAGCGCAGCTCGGGCTCAGGCAGTCCGGGGGCCCCCAGCAGGTCCCTCCCCGGAGCAGCAGAGCCTGTTCCCAGGCAGGGTGGCCAGCGGGGGCTATTTTGAGCCCTGCCTTTGGCTTTTTTTCTTATGCGTTTTTGCCCTTTTTTTCCTGTCTTGCTTTCCTGCCCTTCGCCTTGCTCAGCACTGCCCTGGAAGGAAACCACTGAGCCCTGTAGTGGGAAGCTGCGTGGGAGAGCTTTAGGCGCACCCCACGGCTGTCACTCACTGAGCCAAGCCGCAGGGACAGCTTCGGCAGAGCGAAAAGATTCCCCCTGGGATTTAGGTAAGCTGCCCCCAGTGCTGCCGCCGCAGCGCCAGCCCCATCGTGCGCCCGGGACACCCGCAGCTGGCCCCAGGGCTGCAGTTCCCACAGCTGCTTTTACAGCTAGAGATGGGCCCAGGGGAAGGTGTCGGCAGCCCTGGGCCCGCAGCAGGGGGAGGCAGGCGGGAGCTGGGCGCTGCTGCTGCTGCAGCTGCGGAGGAGCTTTGCCTTCTATGGACATCTCTGCTCGCCGCACCGCCGGCAGCGAGCGACAGCGCTGGCACGCACGGGGGCTCGGCCGCTGCTGGGACGGGGAGCAGGGGCACTAAAACCGCCCAGAAAAAGCTCAGAGGGGCCCTGCCAGTGATGCCCGCGGAAGCAAAGGCCTGCTCTTCTCCTGGAGGGAGAACCAGAGCGCTACGGGAGGGGAGGTGGCCCAGGACAGGTCCCACAGGAACACATGCAGGTGGGTTTTGAAGCTCTCCGGAGGAGGAGACTCCACAACCTCTCTGGAGAGCCTGCTCCGGGGCTCAGCGCCCTCCCAGGGACAAAAGTTTTTCCTCACGTTGAGGTGGAATTTCCTGTGATTATGTCCATTGCCCCTCATCCTAGCACTGGGAATCACTGAGCAGAGCCTGGCTCCATCCTCCTGCCCCTCACCCCTCAGACAGTAACAGACATTCATCAGGTCCCTTCTCAGCCTTCTCCTCTCCAGACGAGCCAGCCCCGGGGCTCTCAGCAGAGATAGAATCAAACAGGGGTGGAAGGGACCACAAGGATCAGCCACTTCCAACTCCCCTGCCATGGCCTTAAACATCTCCAGTCATGGGGCCTCAACCACCTCCCTGGGCAACCCATTCCAGGCTCTCACCACTCTCATGCTGAACAACTTCCTCCTCACATCCAGCCTGACTCTCCCCACCTCCAGCTTTGCTCCATTCCCCCCAGTCCTGTCACTATCTGAGAGCCTAAAAAGTCCCTCCCCAGCTTTTCTGTAGCCCCCTTCAGATGCTGGAAGGCCACAAGAAGGTGACCTGGGAGCCTCCTCTTCTCCAGACTGCACAGCCCCAACTCTTTCAATCTGTCCTCACAGCAGAGCTGCTGCAGCCCTCTGAGCATCCTCCTGGTCCTGCTCTGGGCACTCTCCAGCATCTCCACAGCCCTCTTGGAAGAGAGGTTTCCTTGCACCCTTCCCAGGAGGTCTTCAGCTAACCCCAAAGCTGAAGGGTCCCAACCTCAAGCCCAGAAGACGACACAACAGACCACAGACACAAGAGAGTCACAGCAGCCTCTGGGTATATTTGTTGTTGTTGTTGTTGCAGTTCATACATTATCCAGTTTCACATTCTCATAGGATCAGCACTGTTAGAGCAACTTACTCTCAAACCTTTTTGCTACGAGCCAGACAGCCGTGGTCAGGTAATACTCAGAGCACTTCAAAGGCCAAGCCAGAAGATGCTAAGAAAAAACAAAACCAAACAACAACCAACAACCAACCCAAACAAAGAAAGAAATCAAATTGCACAACTTCTCATCGACTATTGCCTGACTGAGCCATGGGTACGAGACGACAAACCCCTTCTCTTCTCAAGCTTTAACTAAACGTTAGGCTTATCTTACAGCATTACAACTTCTCTTTCATCATCATCAATAATAATTAATTGCACACAAACACAGCAGAAATCCTTTATGATGCATAAATATTTCCTTATTCCACATGGTACAAAAATACTCCTAACTTTATTATTATTACTTTTTTTCCTTGTTGTTCAGTATTCCCATAAGGATGTGGCTGATTATTTGGCAGGACTGGATGCTCTCCAATCAATCAGAGGGATGTGGAAAAAGATCCAAAACAAAACTAACAGCAGCAGAAAAAGAGGAGGGAAAAAAACAACCACCCCAAAAGATTCTAGAAACAGCTGTTAAGATGGAGAGAGGAGGCTGAAGGAGGAGGGCAGGACAAACCCCACCCCTACCGCTCCGAGCCACCTTCCAAAGCAGAGGGGCAGGGACCAGAACAGAAACCCAAACCCAGCACAGCAAACTCGGAGGGTGGAAAGCAGAACCAAACCCAACAACCGAAAACCAAAGAAAGTAAAAGACTTCTCGGGTTGTTTTTGTTTCCGGGTGCAGTGCGGAGGGCAGGGCGGGGCAGGGAGAAGGGGTGAGACAAGGACGGGATTTGTCCAAGCCAAGTCTTCACCGGAGCAGGAAGAGAAACCTCGGTGGATCGATCCGACTGGCCGAGACCTGTTGCTAACGGTTACACAAAGGCTAGAACAAACAAACTCTACACTCACAGAGACACAAGTTAAGTGTTTTAATTCATGCCAGAAAACATGCAAAAAAACCCATTTTTGCCTTTCGATTTCCTTCAGCCCAGCCCCCCACCCCCGGGCAGGGTGAGCCCAGGGAAAGCCCAGGACGAGCCCAGGACCTAGCACCGCCACTCCGCAACGGCTTGGAGTCAGCGAAGCTCAGCTGGGGAGGAGATCCTGAGGATGGAGGATGGGTGGTTGGATGGAGGCAGCACACGGCCCACGGCAGGAGGGCTGTGGCAGCTTCACAGTCTGGGAGGGGGGATGCTGGCAGCCCCGTGGGGAGCACTCAGGGTGCCTTGTCCACTGGCCACGAACCAAAGCAAGAGGAGTCCGAGCGATCGTCCCTGGCACATGCCTCAGGAGAGCAGGGAAGAGGAACACAAGCCAAGGAGAGGCGCTGTGGGAGAGGAGCAGAGGTGAGCAGGGCTGCAGGGGTCTGCTCCCTGGCAGGGGCGTTTGCAGCTCTGTTCCTCAGCTCAGGGCTGTCCGAGGCTCTGCTGCCACCAGGGTAGATTTGGCCACATCACCCACTGACATAACCCAACCACATCCTCAAGTGGGTGACCCCAAGGTGCCGTCCCTCTGTCCCACAAGAGCCCAAGGAGCCCAGAGACAAGGAGCCAGTCCCCAGAGCAATGAAATACTTACTAACAAACTAACAGAACTGACGAGACTTCCATCCTTGCTGGGTGGCTTCAGAGGGAGGATACCAGCGCATCTGGAAAAGAAAGCCACGCCTCAGCTCCATCAGCCAGAGCCCAAACCTGCTGCTCCTTCAGGCCATGGACAAGCTCCACCGAGGGAAGAAGTCCCAACCCGAGGCTGCACCATGCTGGCACTACCAGGTGTGCCAGCCTCACTCTGGCGGGTCATGTAAAGAAAGGTTTAGGCTCACCAGGCACTGAGACCCAGCAAAGTCCTCCCTTAAAGAGGGCAGCAGGACCCTGCACATGTAAGCAGCCAGCAGCCCATTGCAGTGCCTGCCTCGACAGCTCAGCTACTTTCTGCTTATTGGCACAGCCAGAGGGTGACCTCCCCCCAGATTCACACCCAGCCTGGCCCTGCCTCACTGCAGCACAGGACACCACTGCTCGGGCTTGGGGAGCTCCTCGCCACCAAGCTGCCCACGAAGCTCTCCCACTGTGGCAGAGCACAAGGGAGGGACGGCTTGGCCCCCAGCACACCCTCACTCGCACACACACTCCAAGTCCCCCTGCTCAGGCAGAGCAGAGGCACTGGGGGTGCAGCAGCCAGAGGCGGTGGCTGCTCTGCCCTCAGGACCACGGGAGGAGGCATCAAGAGTACTTTTAAAGCAAAGTCTGTGTGACCTGTGTGGGGTGAGAACTGGCTCAGCCACCAGAGGAGAGTCGGGAAGGCTTCTACAGCACAGACACCAGAAGAGCCTCCAGGCAGACAGCAGCATGGGGAGCATTTGGCACAGCTGCAAACCAGCAAGGCCAGGAAGCTTCCCTGGCAGGTCACTGCTGCCAGACCTACTGCCCAGGCCTGCTCCTCGCCAAGGCAGGGCTGCTGCATGGAGACCCGACAGTAACTAAGCAGAGGCAGCAAGCTGGCAGCATCCAGGAGAACAGCATCAGACACCCAGCTGCTCTCTCCTGGTCCACAGGGTGCGTAAGGTCAGGCTGGGCTGGGAGCAGCAGCAGCCAGCTCTGCACCACTCGACTGAGTACAGCCCCAGCAGCAGGAGCAGCTTAGTCCTGCTGCTGCCTGCTCAGGGAGCTGACGTGCAGCAGCCACCCCCACTCTCCCCTCTCCCCAGCCTCCATGCAGGCAGGCACCCAGAGCAGCAGCTGCCTTCCGGGCTCTGGGTACCTGCAGGATGATGGACTTGGCTCTAAAATGGGTACGAAAGAGGCAGACCCCCCCCGGAGCCCAGCAGAAGCTGCTCTCCTTGCCAGACCGTGCTGGTAAGGTGGTCCCCTCGCCTGAACAAAGGCATCCAGGAGGGGAGGTGCAGACCTGTGTCTCCAGCCCCAGCAGCATAAGGCCTTCAGAAGAGACAGAGGTGAAAACCAGGACACCCAGAGTCAGTGACAGCCCTCGGGCTGCTCCCCAAGACAGGCACACACTCGGCAGATCCCTCCCAGCCTCACTCCTTTGCTGCCGGCAGAAGCCACCCGAGGCTGGGAGGTGCAAAGCCAGAGGCTTCCTGCAGACAGGCAGCAGACTGCCAAGGCCTGGACACTGCCACAGCTGCAGGACACCACCAGCCCACAGCTGCCAGCCAGCACAGCTGCCTGCTGTGTCCCCCCACCAGCACACAGGCTGGGAAGCCAACAACTGAACAGCCCTGAGGTCAGCTTGGGGACCTCAAGCCCTATCTCTTGTGATGGCTCCTCCAGGGAGGAATCCTGCAGCAGCCTCCCACCAGGCTGGATCAGGCAGCAGCACCACATCTCAGGCAGCCATCCACAAGTGGGCACCCTGGGCTGGTTGGGCTCCTTGACCAGACACCTTCACAAAGCAAGCAGGTGCCACCAAGTCAGCTCCCAGCTCCATGGCACACCACAGCCAGGTGCAGCCCAGTCAGCCTGGCTCTGGGTGGGGGCACAGAGGTCACCCAGACCCTCATTCCTCAGCAAGAGGTCCCACCAAGGTGCTATGCTGGTGCCAGGTGAGAGGGACCCAGCTCAGCTGCACCCTTGCTCACCATCCTGGGGCCACCATGCCACTCTGGGGCACTGCCATCTCCTTGCAGTGACACAAGCCGGGAATGCTTCAGCCTTCCGGGGCCAGCACAGCAGCTGCAGTGCAGGGACAGGGGTTCCTCGCTCCTCCCAGCACTGCCACTGGCAGGGAGCTGCTCACTCAGCAGTCACAGCTCCTCCCTGACCGGCTTCTCCCACTCCAGCACCTCTCTCTCCACAGCTGGGAGCAGTTTCTCCTGCCCGGCAGCAACAGGTCCCCCCCACAACAAGTCTGGAGCACTTCACCCCGAGAGCAGCCTCCAGCCCACGCTGCCCTTGGCACAGGCAGCAGCGGCACGCACACAGGACAGCCACCCCCTGCTCCACTGCCACAGCCTGGTGGCTCCTCGGGGGGCCTCACAGGCACACCTCAGCCCGAGAGCCCAGAGCTTCCAGCACCCCCGGGTTCAGCAGCGCTGCTGCTTCTCCCCAGATGGGCACCGTTTGCAGCTCCGGCACCAGCGAAGCTCCAGTCCCGGCAGACCTCCTCTAGGTCCTCTGCAGCACCCCAGCGGCAGAGCCAGAGGAACTCAGCCTGGAGGCTGGCAGGAGCTGGTGCAGGTGGTCCTGGGTGCGAGCTAAGGCTCTGACACGACGGCAGAGTGAGGGGATGAGACCTGCCAGGTCTTCCAGACCCCCAAAAGGTGAAGAGCTCGATGGGCTGAGGCAGGAGCAACCCCTTACTGGAAGGGAGGTCTCTGAACCCAGCGGGGAGCACTGGAAGCAGCAGCTTGGAGGCAGAAGCCAGGCCAGAGGACCATGTCCTTCAGGACTGGGGCACCTGCCAGCTTTCTCCTCACATCCCTCAAAGTGGCTCCCTGGCAAAATCGAGCTCCCCGAGCAGGGAGGCTCTGCAAAGTGAGGGCTGCCTGAACAGCCTGAGAGAGCAGAGCAGCGCAGCAGAGGAGCCCCAGGAGGAGCTGGCAGGACCGGCCAGAGCACTGCCTCTTGAGGGATGTCCCTCTCCCTTCTCTCCCAAAGTACTCTGCCAAGAAGGATGCTGAGAGAGTGGATGGAGACAGCCAGCACTGCCTGAAGGCAGCAGAGCAGGGGAGGCTTCCCCTGCCAGAGCTGCATCAGGGCTGAAACAAAGCCTGCAAACACCTCCTGCCCATGGGGACAGGACAAGCAGTGCCAGCCTCGTGCTGTACTCAACATCTGTCCGGAGCACAGCTGCAGAAGAGGAGTTTCTGCCTCTGCTTGCTGCCTTCCTGAGGCCAGGGGAAGCACCCAGCAGGGAAGGGCCCTTCCCTGGCTGCAGCTCAGGACCTGGAAGGGCTGCATCCACTGATCCATCCTCTTCTCCTGAGCTACTCCTAGGCCTGCTCATCCCTGCTCTGCCAGCCAGCCCCAACCTCTCCTAGGACCCAGGGCTGGCTCTACAAGTGGAATGGAGCCAGCCCCCTCCCTGTGTGCCTCCCTGTGCAGGTGAGCACCCAGCACTCTGGGATGCCCCTGGGAGCTGGCAGGACCTCCACCAGCATGGCCAAGAGCTGTACCTAGTTGCCAGTTGCTGATATGTAGAGTGGGGTCTGCAACTGCACTGCTGGCATGGGCTCACCTGGCAAAGGTGAGGAGCACTTGGAAGCAGAGGACTGGTGGGCTCCCAGCCCACCCAGCCAGCAGCCCAGCATCACCACGGGCACCAAACCATGCCCACAAGTGCCATGGCCACACAGAGCTGGAACACCTCCAGCCATGGGCACTCCACCACCTCTCCCTGGGCAGCCTCTGCCAGGCCCTCACCACTCTGGCAACAAAGACATTTCTCCTCTCCAACCCAACCCTCCCCTGCCACAGCTCCAGGCCAGTTCCTCTCCTTCTCTCACCTGAGGCTGGGCAGCAGAGCCCAACCCCAGCTCACTGCAGCCTCCTCCCAGGGAGCTGCAGAGAGCAATGAGCTCTGCCCTCAGCCTCCTCTTCTCCACACCAACCCCCCCAGCCCCCCTCAGCTGCTCCTCCCCAGCCCTGCTCTCCAGACCCTGCCCCAGCTTTATGCCCTTCTCTGGCCCTGCTGCAGCCCTCAGTGTCCTTGTACTTGAGGGGCCCAGAACTGCCCCCAGGATTTGAGGTGCAGCCTCTCCAGTGCCCAGTACAGGGACACTTCAGCCACCTCTTCCCCCAGGCTGCAGCTCACTGGGTGCCAGCAGTGGGCAGACTCCTGTGGGGCCTGCAAAAGCTGTTGTGCTCCATCTGGAAAGACAGCTGAAGGGGACACGACCCAGGGCATGCAAGGACAGGTGCCCACGAGGCACTGCCCTCATGCATCAGCCCTGCCTGGACACACATCTGCAGCCCCAGCAGCAGGTACTTCACCCAGGGCAGAAGCTCTTTCCTATGAGGGTGGGGAGGCACTGGAGCAGGTTGCCCAGAGAAGCTGTGGACACTCATCCCTGGAAGTGCTGCAGGCCAGGCTGGATGAGGCCTTGAGCAGCCTGGGCTGGTGGAAGATTGAAGATATCTGGTTCCAAGGCCATGGTGTTGCCCATGGCAGGGGGCTTGCAACCAGATGGTCTTCAAGGTCCCTTCCAAGCCAACTCATTCTAGGAGTGCCTTGAGCAGCCTGGGTGGGCACTGCTGCTTTGCCTAGAGTGTTGAGGTAGCTCCACACCGGGAAGTCACTTCTGATGCCATCCTGGGTCCAGTTCACTCCTCAGGAGCAATTTAGCAGGAAAAGCTGCTCAGAAGGTACCTGGAGATGCTGAGAGCATCTCCTGACTCCTGTTTAGGGGAAGAACATCTGCCCTGGGACAGCCTGCTCAGGGCTGCTTGGCCAAATATGTCCAGCAGTGAGTCATTGGAGTTTAGGAGGACACTGGAACCACAAAGGTCTTGAGGAGTGCTTCACAGCTCTGCCCAGAAGTGAGCCCTCCTGGGCAGCCTGACACAGGAGCCTCCAACAGACAGGTCACCAGGCCCTGGCAGTCCCTCAGTCTGCAGCACCTCAGCCCGGGGAGGGTCTGCCCTCAATTCCAGGACGTTTTGCAGTGAGACAGAACTATGCCAGCAGGCAGTGGTGCACAAGGGCAGGGCTCCTCTGCTCCAGCAGGCCCACCAGGGTGGCCCTTTGCTGCTCCAGGGCTCAGCCAGGCTGGTGACACCTGGGTGGTCAGACAGCAGCACCCCAGCTAAAGCAGCCCTGGAGGGCGAGCACAGCCCTGACCTCAGCCCAGCTCCTGCCCCTGCTGCCAGCTGCCCGGGGCCAGCACTGGAGCACAGCCTCTGCAAGCTGTCTCATGCTTGTCCCCAAGAGCAGCCAAGGCTCAGGAGATGCAGCTTGCTCTGAGCCAGCCCAGACAGCCAACAAGAGGGAGGGAGGGAGGGGAGCAGTGACCCCCAGCAGCAGGCTCTGCCCCAGCTTGGGGCTGGACTCCTGCACCATGATGTAGTCAGGAGCCAGAACTCCTCCTTCCACCCAATGCTCACTTGGGCAGGTCTCAGCTTTGAGGCTCACCTCCACCAGCTCCTCCAAGGCTGCTGCTAGCACCACCTTGGGCAGCCCACCCCAAAAGACTGGCACTTGTGAGCTTTCATGCCCTGCTCCCTACCTTAGCAGCATTTACCAGAGAGTCCCCTGGGCTCTGGATGCCTAACATCAGCCTTATCTCCTGCACCACCACCAGCATCACTCCTCTCCTTACCAAACAATCCTGTACCCAGACACTGCTTCCCAGGGCAAGCTGTGCCCACAGCAGCCTCCTGTCCTCAGGGACGGTGCCACAGCTGGAAGCATCTCTGCAGAGGAGCTCCAGGAGCACTGGCAGCCTCTGGTGTCTCCTGCTGCCCACTTAGAGCCTGGCTTCGAGACAGCGCAGAACAAGGGGCTCCACACTGGAGGCAGTGCAGCCCAAGTCCCTCAGGCAGCAGCAGGTGAAGCTGCTCAGCTGCTGCAGGCAGAGCAAGGCAAGCTGCAGCACTGGCTCTGTGCCTGTGCCAGTGCCAAGCCCTCCTCACCTTCCCAGGAGCCCAGCTCCACTCATCGCGCACCTCCGTCCCCCGAGGGCAAAGGCAGACCTGGCCCCCAGCTTTGGTGCCTTTTCCCCACATCAGCACCACACGGAAGCACTGCAAGAAGCAAGGAGCCAGGTCTGTTCCCTCGGGCAGAGCTGCCACAGCCCCAGGCCACCTTCCTGAGCTGCCAGCTCGGCTCCCAGCTCTGCCCCGCTGCCGCCTCCCGCCCCGGGACGGCACCCGAGCCCCACGGCCTGCCTGGCATCTCAGGCTGCAAGAAGGAGCCTGCTCTGCCTCCAGCAGCTGCAGAGGAAAGAGGTGAGGTTAGAGCCCGCTGGGGCAGGGCCTGTCCCGCCTGCGAGTCTGGCCCGAGGTGCCCGGCAGTGCTGCTGGCCGTGGTGCCCACTGGCATGTAGTCGTGTGCGATCCGCTGCCACGTCACTCACCTCCCCCACCGTGTGCCAGGAGTGAGCTCAAGGTGGATTTCTGGTTGCCCTCAAGGGGTCCGTGGTCGGGGAGGAACCAGGTTTGCCTCTCATGCCCAAGCAGCAGGGCTGTCTGTGCCCTGGCCCAACCGGGCTGCTCCCCTGCCAGCGGCGGGACCTGGCTGAGGCCGGCTCAGCCGGAGGAGTTGCTGTAAGATGGTGCCATGCTGTGTGTGCCACGTCATGTGCTGCCAGGTTGGAGATGTGGGTTAGAAAGGAGGCCTGGTGTCTCTCATTCCCCAGGCTCTGGTGGGTGGGTAGCGTGAGGCCCATGCACTGGGTTGCCAAGGAGGTGCGGGCTACAGAGCTGGGCAGAAGCTTGCAAGCCCCACGGTGCACCTCGGAGGAGAGATGGGTACCTTACCAGTCCTGCCGGGCGGGGCTGCCATCCTGCTTACCACCTCTAGGGATGGAGCTGCAGTACAGCCACTCCACTAGCTGCAATAGGGCATCACTAGGGTGTCCCAGCTCCAGGGACAGCTCTGACTCCAGGGCTAGCCTGCGCTGGCATCATGGCTGGAGTTCACTAGGGACATCAAAGGAGGGGGTTGAGAGAGGGTGGCAGGGAGGGGAGGCAGATGGGGCAAGCTTCAGGTCAGCAGAGTCCCTGCAGAGTCTTTGGCAGCACAGGGGCAGGCCATGGGCACATCTCCAGCAGCCTGGTGCCCGCCAGCAGCGTCACCCTAACAGGGCAGCTCAGCAGCACTGGCATCCACTGCTCCTGCCCTCCAGCAGGTGCCTCATGGCACCTCCTGCCCCTGCTTGCCGCTGCCAGCCCTCTGGGCAGCTTGGCAGGAGGCTGCCCAGGTGCAGGGGGTGGCTGCCTCCTCTCCCACTCACTACCAGAGGCCAAGCACTCCAGGTTCAGAGCTTCTGCGACAGCCTCCAGCTGCAGCTCTGCCCAGCCCCACCACAGCCTCCAGCCAACACTGACCTCAGGAGGAGCAGCTGCAGCTGTCCCATGTGCCCACCACCTCACCAGGCAAACCAGCCCCTGGCAGCCAGGGCAGAGGGCTCAGCACACCAGGACCAAGGTTACAGCTCTGAGCCCAGGCTGTGGGCAAAAGTTGTCTTCCTGCCTCACTCCTGCCAGGGAGAGGGCTCCAGCCCAGGGACTAAGCATCCCTAAGCTGCCAGCCTGAGTAATGTTTAACCCCATAAAACTTTACTGGTAACACAGAGTGCCCCAGAATGCCCCTGGCGAGGTCACTGCCAGCTCCAGGATGGGGCAGCAGGGCCGGCTTGGCCAGCTGCCCTCAGAGCCTCAGGAGCCGTCACCACTTGTACACCTCCCTAGGCACAGTCCTGCCCAGACAGAGAGCTCCCTTGCTGAATGCAAGCAGCTTGCCAACTGGAAGGCAGGGGCTAAGACCCCAGAGGGAAGAGATGTGGCTGAAGGCCTCCTTGATGCCCTCTGCTTCAAGAGGGCAGAGGTTTGTGCCCTCACCATGCAGCACAGTTTTGGTGTCCAACCCTCACACAGTCTCTGATGACCACCCCTGGAGGAGCTGCAGCAATGGCTTCAGCCTCAGCCAGAGGGTCTCTGCCTGCTCCTACCTGCCAGGCACAATTCTGCCAGCCCTTGGGCTGCAGCACCCTGGCACAGGAAGGGCAGGGAAAGGAAGACTTCTACTGTCCTGGGCTGCCTGGGAGCAGAGCAGACTCCTGCAGCTGTGGGCACCACCAATGACTTCTGGAGGGCACCAGCATGAACAGCCCCCAGAGAAGGGCCAGCCTGGCTCTGGAGAAGCACCAAGGAAGTGCTTGGTCCTGCCCCAGGCCCCTGCATGAGCTTCAGCCCAAGCCCAGCTCATCAAGAGAAGGAGAAAAGCAGCAGAGGTCTGCAGGAGAGGGACAGGACAGACAGACCGACCCAGGCAGGCCAGGAGCTTCCTTCCCTCCACTGGCTCCATGCTGGGTTTGGGAAGCAAGCTTGAGCTGAAGCTGAGCAGCTGCAACCCAGACACATGGGAAGCAAGAGGATGCCAGAGGGTTGGCTGAGCTGACCAGCAGCCAGGTGGGCAAGGGGAGGGCACACAGCTGCTTCCTCTCCATTTCAACAGAGAAGAGCAAAGCTAACCCCTATGCTTGGCAGGGCAGAGGTTAGGCCCCAAACACTCTGAGGTCTAAACCCAGAGTGCGACTGCCCTCACGGCACAGGAGCAGAGACCAGGGCAGGCAGAGCACTGCTGGCTGGGCACACCAAGCCCAGAAAGGGGCACCAGCTGGTCCTGCACAAGTGCTACCTAAGAGACTGCTTCTGCCTTGGCTTCCCTTTGCACTGCCACAGGTGCAGGCACCTCGTGTTGAAGCAGGGCTGTTGGTCTCGGCACATTAAAGCACCCCAGTTCCAGAGCCCCAGCCCCAGCCAGCTTGCCTTGGAGCCCAGGCAGCATCCCAGGGGCTCTCAAACAGAGGCATCCTCCTCTCTAACCTGCAGCCAGGGAGGCTCCTATCAGACCTCCTCACTGGGGCAAGCTTCTGAGCACTTCCTCCTGCAAGACACCTTCCTCAGCTTCAGAAGTACCTGAGTCACTTGGCCCAAGGGGGTCCCAGCTGAGCCCCTCAGCTTCTGCACCAAGCTAAGGCTGTTGCCTCTACTAGGACTTTGCAGAGGAGGCTTTGGAGCCCTTCCCTGCCCACAGCCCCTCGAGATGCTTTCCAGCCACGGGACCAGCTAAGCCAGCCAGAAACTGAGCCCTGACCTCCCACCTGCCTGTACCCCATGAAGAAGCAGGCTGGGCCCCCAAGGTCACAAATCACCACCCAACCCTGGCTGCCCTTGGCCTGGAGCCCTCTCCCCAGGGTCACAAATCACCACCCAGCCCTGGCTGCCCTTGGCCTGGAGCCCTCTCCCCAGGGTCACAAATCACCACCCAGCCCTGGATGCCCTTGGCCATGAGACCTCTCCCCAGGGTCACAAATCACCACCCAGCCCTGGCTGCCCTTGGCCATGAGACCTCTCCCCAGGGTCACAAATCACCACCCAGCCCTGGCTGCCCTTGGCCATGAGACCTCTCCCCAGCAGTTTGCTCAGGGCTGGAGGCCCTCCATGAACTCCAGCTGGGAGGAGGCCTTGCCCAGGAGGCAAGGTGCTGAAGGCAGGGTCAGAGGAGGCAGGCAGAGGCCTGGAGGAGCCTGGCAGGGCAGGGGGGGTTGGCAGCAGGGCAGTGCTCACCTGGGCGTGCAGGGCGGCGGCGGCGGCGGCAGCTGCCGGGTAGGTGAAGGCTGCGTGGGGGATGGCAGGGGTCAGCTCCGTGGTGTACAGCGGGTAGGGAGCCCATGCCTCTGGGGACGCGGGGATCAGAGCTGCTCCAGTCAGGTCATCTGGGCAGGAGGAGACAGGGGACAGCAGCTCAGGGGCTGGCCCAGCAGCCTGCCTCAGGGACAGGCTCTGGGTGCCCGACCCCAAAGGAAAGCTGGCACAGACCTCGGAGGCCAAGTCCAGCACTCCGAGCTCGCAGCCCCACCACTGCCACTCAGCCCCAGTGTCCCTCAGCCACCACCTCTAAGCCCATCCAGGGATGGGGACCCCCCACCCGCAGGCAGCCTGTGCTGGCATCTGAGAACCCTTGCTGGCAAGAAGTTTCTCCTCATGCCCAACCTGAACCTCCCTTGGCACAACCTGAGGCCCTTTCCTCTTGTCCTGTTGCTTGTTGCATGTGAGAAGAGGCCAACCCTACCTCACTGCAGCCACCCTTCAGGGACCTCCCCTCAGCCTCCTCCTCTGAAGGCTAAGCCACCCTGGTTCCCTCAGCTGCTCCTGACCAGACCTGTGCCCAAGGCCCTTCACCAGCCTGGTTGCTCTTCTAAAGAGCCACCCCGGGGAGGCACAAGAGCCCTGCTGCCTCTCTGTGACCAGCTGCTGCCCTGGGCTCTCAGCCTTGCCAAGAGAGGCCAGGGACACACTCATCAAACGCTGGGCAGGGTGGCTCACACACAGCACAGGGCTGGTGCCACAGGATGGCAGGACGGAGGGCACAGCTCTAGCACCACCTGAGGGGCTGCAGGGCTGCTCGCCCAACCAGGGCACACAGGATTGCTGCCTCGAAGCCAGGGATGATCTGAAGGACTTAAGGGATTTATAAAGCTACCAACCCCAGGCTCTGCCCTCCCACCACTTGTAGCGTTGGCCAGAAGCCTCAGCAGCTGCAGCAGGCAGCTTTGGTACTGGGTATGGCTTCCCTCCCAGCCTGCCAGTGCCCCCAGGGGTCAGCATCTCCCAGGCTGGACCAGCCACAAGCCTCAGCACACTCACAGGGGTCTCGTGCAATGAAGTGTGCCCCCAAGGCAGGGTGGATGTTGGTGGGGTTTGGTGTGGCCATCAGCTTGCTCTTGGCCATCTTCGTGTTGGCTTTGGCAAACTCTAGCCGCAGGGTCTGGGGGTTCTCGGGGTCGAAGCGGATGCCCTGGCACAGAAACACGCACAGGAGGCTCTCAGAGCTTTGGGTCCAAGCACAGCCTGTGCCCACTCAGAGAGCAAAGCCCAGCTGGAGCCTCCCTTGCCCGCTGCTCAGGAAGCTGGAGCTGGGATAACCCCACCGGTCCTGGAGCTCCTATCCATGGTGCTGCAGCTCCTGTCAGCCTGGGCCAACACCAGGGCACGGCCCCATGCCCAGGGCAAGGGCCCCAGCACAGCAGAACTGGATCGCAGTCTTGCTGCCTGGATGCCACTAACGCATCTTGGGTGTGCCCACCAAGTTGCCCACCCTCAAGCCTTTCCTGAGCTGCAGCAGTTTGGGAGTGCTGCAAAGGTGCTGCAGAGCCTGCTCCAGGCAGCTCTGGCCCTGCCACCGACACAGCAGCATGAGGAGCCTGCAGAGGGCCTGGCAGGCCAGGAAAAGGACCTGCTCTGGCCTGCCATATGCTTGCCACCAGGACACTTGGCAAGTGAGGCTTGAACAAGGCCATTAGCCCCAAACAAGTCTTAAGGCCACATGGAGCAGCTTCACATGGAGTCCACCTCACCACACACAGGCCCTGCTGAGCTCAGCCCAGGGCCTCCACAGGAGAGGCTGCATCACAGGGTGCCAACTGGGCATTCCCCTATGCCCCCAGCACCTCTTCTCATCTGCCAACTAAAGGTTGGCTCCCCAGACCTGCTGCTGCAGGTATCCCCAGGCTGAGCTCAGGTCAAGCTCCCAGCTGAGTGCAGACAGCAGGGGGGGAAAGCACACAGGGACACAGGTAAGAGTGGAGCAAGGAGTGGGGCTCAAGCCACAGCTCCTCACCGTGCAGCAGGCAGCACTGCAAGGGACAAGGGTCAGGACTCGCAGCCTGGATCCCCTCCTCGGGGCAGGCTACCGAGAAAGGAGGGGAAGGACAAGTTGAGAAGCTGCTGCCCTCCCCTACACCACCAGAGGTCCTGAAGCAGTCTTCCAGCAGCCAGAGCCTGCCCTGGCAGGGAGCCTGGGGCAGTTTGCTGAGGTGCAGCTCTCCTGCCCCCTCCCCACTGCCATGCTGCAGGACCATTTGGCCTCCGCACTCAGGGGCACGGCTGAGACAGCCTGACCCTTTCCGTGCTTTGGACAAGCTAAGCCCCACTCCAGCCCCCAGCTCCAAGCCCACCCCAGCAGGGTGCAGGGCCCCTGCCCCTCCCCAACCAGATACTCACATTCAAGGCATTCTTTGCTGCTTCTGCACCAGCTCGGCTGTCGAAGGTCACAAACCCAACTGGCTACAAGAAACAGCGCTCACTTCAGCTGGGATCCTCCTCCAGCTCCTCAGACCACCCTGCCACCCCCTGTGCCCCAGGCAGAACAGAATCCCAGCATGGTGCAGGTCGGAAAGGACCTCTGGAGCCCAAGCCCTTGCCAAAGCAGAGTGGACCAGGGCAGGGCATGCAGGATCCTGTCTAGGCAGGGTCTGAAAGTCTCCAGAGAAGGAGACTCCAGAACCTCTCTGGGCAGCCTGCTCCAGGCCTCCAGCACCCTCGCACCAAAGAAGTCTCTCCTCATGTTGAGGTGGAACCTCCTGGGTTCCTGTTTGTATCTCTTTCCCCTTGTCCAGGCACTGGGCACCACTGACAAGAGCCTGGCACTTTCGTCTTGCCACACACCCTTAAGGTGTGTGTAGGACAGCTTGCAGCAAGCAGCTAAAGCTGAAGGGGGGCTTCAAGCAGAGCATGAAGGATCTTGGGGTCACCAACCCAAGAGCCCTGCTCTGTGTCTTCCACCACACCAAAATGCTTTGGCATTCCTACCCACGGGTGCCCCACTCACCCTGGGGACCCCTAGCAAGGATGCCCTTTGCCCACAACTGGGACTGCTGCCTTGACTGGGGAAGGTTTGTGGCAGCTGAGGGTGCACCAGGTCTGTCCCAGCCCACGTGGCCCTGGGCAGTTTGGGGGGATAGGAGCCAGGAGTCACCCAGCACAGGCTCAGAGCCTGGGGCCAGCAGCAGGACATGAGTGAGCAGAACCCAGCTGAGGCACGGTGCTGAACGCAGCGCATGGGATCTGTCCCCCCTCCCCTCCTTGGGACGTCTGTGGCTCTCTAGCACAAGCCAGACCCCCAGGCTGGGAGGAGGAGGTACCTGCTTTGAGGTCAGCTTGATGAGTGATCCTTCATAGCCCTGCAAAGGGGAGGAAGAAGTTAGTGCCAGGTTACCAAAGTGCTGCAACATGGGACAGCCCCAGGAGCTCCTCTGGCAGCAAACCCCTCCCACAGGAGCACTGCTCATCCTCCCACCAAGATGGGGGTGAGGTTCAGGACAGAGCAGGTATCTCAGCTGGACCCCTCCAGCCCACTTCCCTGCTCTGCACCAAGCCCCAGGACCAGGACCTTGTGTGGTGCTCACCCTGTGCTCGAGGGCTGCAGACAAGAGCAGCACCACCCGGGCTGGCCTTGGGGCGAGTGGCATCTAGTGAAGGATGGGCAGCAGGACCAGGACACTCCTTCAGAGGCAGGGCTGGTCCAGCTGGGCAGCAGGGCTGACTGAGCAGCCTGGGGTCAGCAGCATCTCTGCCACAGGCTCCAGTCATGGGCAATCAGGCTGGTTTCATGCCAGCTTGCCCAGACTTCCAGATGAAGCCTACCTTCCCCCTTGCCTCCCCTCTGGCAGGAGGCAGCTCCTTTCCCGGAGGCCAGGTGTGAAGATCTCCTTACCTTGAATGGTCGGAAGAGCAGGTAGAGCTCTCTGGGCTTGATGTCCACGGGAAGGCCACTGACAAACAGCGTCCGGACCTAGGGCAGAGGGCAGCCAGGGCTAGCGCAGGCAGCTGCTGCCACCAGCCTGGCAGCAGGGGTGGGACACCCTGCCCCACAGGTGGCCTTGCAAGCCCCAGGCTACTCCAGGCTGGAAGAGGCTGCCAGGCTGCCCTTCCCTCCCTGCCCCCAGGCATTCAGAGCTGTGCCCCAGCTCAGGCTCCAGGGCAGCCTGTGTAGATGGGGACATGGACGCAGCCTCACAGGCTGCCTGCAGCTCCACGGCCAGAGCTTGAGGGCTGCCAGGACACCAAACACTGCCAAAAGCACCACCACAGAGCAGAGCAGGATGGACACCACCTGTGTCTCCAGCTCCTTCTACAGACCTCCCTCTTCTGCTCCTTCCCTCAGCCTATCCTGGCACTTTCCTTCAGCCCCCAGCTCAGAGACAGCTCTCAGCCCTGGCAGACACCTCACTGCCATGGTGGCAACAGCCCTGGAACACCAGAATGGTTTGTGTCAGAGATGACCTCCAAAGCTCATCCAGTCCAAGCCCTGCACTCAGCCCCAAACATCCTCCACCAGAGCAGCTTGCTCAGAGCCCTGTCCAGCCTCACCTTGAACATCTCCAGGCATGGGGCCTCAGCCACCTCCCTGGGCAACCTGCTGCAGTGTCTCAGCAGCCTCCTGCTGCAGAACTTGTTCCTCACATCCACTCTCAGTCTGCTCTGCTCTCATTCCAAACCATTGCCCCTGGGGCCTGCTTGTAGCCCTTTCAGGGACTGGCAGGCTGCTGTTAGGTCTCCCTGGGAAGACGATTTGGGGTTCATCCATTCACCAACAAGCGTCAGACCCTCAGAGGTTGCTCCCAGTGCTTGCTCTGCTGTGCTCAGGGCAAAGCCAACTGAGCTGCACCACCTCCACGTGGGCTGCTGCTCTGTCCAAACGCTCAGCCTGCCGGAGCACAGGCACCGCCCCGGCAGCAGGCTGCTGCAGGTAGAGCCTCTGGAAGTTATCTACCACAGTTAACATCAACAGCCAGGAGGAAGAAACAGTGCTGAAGGCCACTGGCCTGGGAGAACTCTGCTCAGCAGCCAAACCACCAAGGCCACCCTCTCCCTGCACGGGGAGGTGCTGGCAAGCAGCCTATTGCCAAAGGAAGTAGCATGAGGCTATGGAGACTTCTTGTGAATCAGCAGAGAGCTGGGAAGGGACACAGCAGAGCTCACCCAGACCAGGCACCACTCATCAGGAAGGAGCAGGAGACCACAGGCTCACAAGAGCACAGCCCAGGCAGCACTTCCAAGCAAGGGGAGACAGAAGGCTGTGGGAAGAAGATCCTAGAATGGCTCTGGTTGGAACGGTCCTCAGAGCTCATCTACTCCATCCCCCCTGCCATTCTGACCCTGCTCTGCCTCAGCTCCAAACCATTCCCCCTTGGCTCTCCCTGAACACCCTCAGCAAAAGTCTCTCTGCAGCCTTCCTGCAGGATCCCTTCAGGCACTGGCAGCAGCTCTGAGGTGCCCTTGGAGCCTTCTCCTCTCCGGGCTGCACACCCCCAGCTCTGTGTCCATGGCATGGGGATGATGTCCATCGAGTCACCCCCAAACAAGCCATGAGGTGCTCATGGGACAGCTCTGATGCCCAGATGTTCAGGATGGCACCAGAGCTGCAGAACACACAGGACAAGGAGCCCTGGGCCAGAGGCCATCTCCTGAAGTGACCCTGTCCCATTTGCAGGGCAGCTGCATTCTGCTCCCACACTGCACCACCTGCTCAGCCACTTCCCTTGGCCAAAAGCAGGTTGGATCTGACACTTCCTTAAATACCCCTGGTCACCAAAGCAAGAAAGGCCTTGCTGGCCCTGCTCCTGGGCTGCAGGCAGCAACCCTCTGGACACAGCAGCATGCAGCAGAGCCTCTGCACCCTTGCAGCTGTGTTCAGACTTCCCCAGCCAGGGGAGCTTCTCCTACCTGCAAGAGAACACAAACAGCTCCTTCAGCACCTGTGGCCAGGTCAGTCCCACCAGGACAGAGACAACCTTCAGACCAACTCTGAGGGCAGCAGTCAGGAAAGTCTTGAGGTCCTCTGTCTCCTCTTGCTCTCCCCTGCAGGGCTGCCACCCTGGTGACTGCCTCAGCCAGCTGCTGCCACCCTGGTGACCACTGCAGAGCCCTTCTGCAGCCTGCTGCATCTGGAGACTGCTGCAGAATGCCACCACTGGGCACCCTACCTTGCAGCACAGGGCACCCTTCCTGTGCCCTCCCTTGCTCTCTCAGCATGGGCAGCCTGACCACTCCTGCCAGCAGGATGCCTCCTCACCCAGCCCAGCCCCTCAGTTTGCTGCACCTCTTCAGGGTCAGCTGATGCCCAGGCTGTGTCCTCCCTTGTTGGGGCAATGGGGACTGGGGGGAGGTGCTGAGACCTCTGCTGAGGTCTACCAAGGTCTCAGCACCTGCCCCAGCCCCCTCTTGTAGGGCATGGGTGGCACACATGTGCCTCAGCCATGTGACAGCACCATCCAAGGCCTTGTCAATATTTCAGGAGCTGAGCTTTGCTCAGCCACCCCCTGGATGGGCTTTCCTTTCAAGCAGACAGGAATCTGCATCCGTGTTGGGCCTCCAAATGGTCCCATGATGGGTCCCTGGGTAAGTCCTTGCGACAGGCATGAGGGGGAACAGAGGTGCCCTGGTTGCTCAGGGAAGGAAGGAGGAGCCAGCCTCATACCAGCCTGGGCAGAGCAAGGCAGCTGCCTGGCACAGCTCTTGGGCAGAGCTCCTCAGGCCAGCCCCAAAGACAGGAGCAAGAGGGTTTCTCCAGCAAGCCGAAGATCTTCCCTTGGCATCCAGGCCCCAGTCTGGCACTGGAAAGGGGATCCCTGCCAACTCACAGCCCCCACCAAGGGCTGGCAGCACAGAACTGTCGGGGCTGGAAGGGACCTCAAACCCCCTGCCATGGGCAGGGACACCTCACGCTAGATCAGGCTGCCCAGAGCCACATCCAGCCCGGCCTCAGCACCCCAGAGAAAGCCTGGACAACCCCAAATGCCTCCAGCTGGCATCTTCCAACAACAGACAGATTAGGGAAGGTGCAGGCTCGGAAGAGCTCCTCAGAAGCAAGGAGCCCAACTGGTTGGTTTCCTGAGGTCTCTGCAATTCAGCACATCCCATGAGTGATTGGGAAGGGGCCAAAGGGAGACCAAGTCAGGCAGGGCAGGGCAGGTGGGAGAGCTGAGAGGGACCTTTGTGGGGCAGAGTGAGGCAAGCCAGAGCCAGCCTGCTTCTGAGATCAGGTACAAGCACAGGCCCAGCAGCAACAGGCAGACAGCAGAGGAGATCTGTTACCCATAGCAGAGGGCACCTTGCCAGCCTGGGCAGCCCTGTGGCTCCTTGCCCTGCTCCCAGGAAGACCAAACTGTAGCTGAGGGCAACAGGACCTGGACAAACATCTTCCAGAGGGTTAACCAAACTAGGACCCTGCACTCACCCCTCTGCAGCCCATAGCTGCTGGCTTTGAGACCACCAGGCCACCCAGGCCTTGCAGCCCTTGCACTCAACATGCCACACCAGGGCTGGCATCTGCCCAGCTCCAGCTGCCTGCCACCAAACACCAGAGCCATGCAGCTATTCTGCCTCTCCACAGAGCAGCTGGAAAAGCCACAGGACAAAAACTCAACCCAACAACACCCATCTGGGGCTAGCCCAGGGCTGCCTGGGCCAAACCACCTGTCCAGCAGGAGCGTGGAGAAGGCACAGCAGAAGAGCTCTGCAGGAGCTCTCGTGCTTGCTGCTAGACTCTGCTGCCAGCTGCTGAGCAGGAGATGGGAGGCAGGAGCAGCCCCAGGACAGCAGATCCTGCTTCTCTGTGGGTGTGCAGTGAGGGTGCTGGGGGGTCTGGGACAGCCCAGCAGGGTCACACTGCTGGAGGCCCTGCAGAAAGCTCCTATCCTTCCCCATCCCTGCCCACTCTGGGGACATCCCCAGGCCAAGCACTCGGCAGAGGTGGAGGAGTGCCATGAAAAACAGGGTTTGTGCCAGGAGGGACAAGACCATCTCCTGCAGAGGGAAGCTCCCAGCACAGCTTCCCACGCAGGAGGAGGGAGAGACAGCGACAAACCCATTTGGTGCTCTGGTCCTCGGTGGCCCCAGGGCAGACCTTGCACAGCTGCATCTCCCCGAAGAGAGACGGAGCCAGGGAGGGCAGAGCCATGTGCTTAGCACCGGAGAACTTCAGCAGCGACACCTGCCACAGCCTCAGCACTGCCCAGCAAGGGGCGGGTGGGAAGCGTCAGCCCCAGGAACCTTCTCCCGCGGAGCCGCTCCGGGGGCGCTCCAGCGCTGGGCTCTGTTGGGAGCTTGCTCCGGCTGCCCCCCGGAGCCAGCAAGGCTGCCCCTGCCCTTCTGCAGGATCGGCGGCCCCAGCTGCCACCCACCGCCCTGCTGCTGCGCAGCTGGGGCCGCCCCAGCCCCCTGCCAGCGGCCAGGTCCTGGGGCCACGCTGGCAGCGCCTGTGGCACGCAGCGGGCAGGGAGGGACGCCCGAGAGACACCGAGCCAGGGCAGGGACGCGCCGGTGCCTCACCCGCACCGTGCCACCGGGAAGCCGCTCCCGGCTGCAGGCCCTCGTTAGCTGGAGGCTGGCACACGCCGCCGGGGCCACCCAGCCCTTCTCCTGTGCCCCCAGCAGAGAGGACCCCCACAACGTCCTGCTGAGCAGAGGGGCGAGCCCTGCCACGGCACCCGCACGGCGATCCCAGCAGCTCTTCCCATGGGAGACCATCCCGGCTGGGCACCTCTCGGGCACCCGGAGCCACCAGCAGAGACGCAGGGACACAGAGCACCGTGGGCAGCGGCACTGCAGCCGCGGCCACTTGGCACCAGGCTGCTGGAGGGCAGCAAATCTGCCCTGGGAGGCAGGGAGAGGAGCCGGCAGCCAGGGGAGTGCCCAGCAGCTCAGCCACAGGCAAGGAGGGCTGCAGGCATTTCCCTCTGAAGTCAGCCTCTTGCACGAAAGGCACCCAAGGACCAACATCCTGCTCCCCCAGGGGGAGGAAAGCAGCCCGACCACGGGGCAGCCCGAATGCACGAGCTCCTTGTCCCCAAGGCCACAGCACGCCACATGTGACACTCCACAGCTGGACCGTCCCCTCCCCGGCACTGCTCTCCTCCCGTATCGAGCAAGGGATGTCACCGGGCCGGGCGCTCCTGTGGTCAGGGCAGGAAGGCGTCGGAGGCAGGGGGAAGCCGGGAGAGGCAGCAGCGCCTGCCCCGGGGAGCAGGAAGCACATGGGAGCAGATAAGCCCGGGGCAGCGCCCGAGAATAGGCTCAGGAAGCGCTGCGGGGGTGGCTCTGCAGCGCAGCCCCTGCCCGCTGCCCGCCCCTGCGGTTCGCCAGCATCTCGTGGGCACGACGGCACCCGGCAGGGGCTCCGAGCGCTGAGCCATCCGAGGCCAGCCCAACCCCAGCAGACTGCTGTCCTGACAGGGCAGCTCTCCAGCCCTAGGGGATGCCTGAGCATCCTCGGGCAGGCTTCCACCTTCTGCTGAGCTGGAGCAGGCAACCACAGCGCTGAGGGACGCTCACGTCCATGCTTGCACTACTCAGCCCCTGGCTCCAGAGACACAGCAGCACATCTGGGGACCCACAGACACTGGGAGCCATGAGCTCAGCTCAGGGACAGCTCTCACAGCAGCTGAGCCTGCTGCAGCCCAGCCGCTTCTGCATGCGCGCAGGTATTTGTCCTCCCAGCAGGAGAGAGGTGAGGCAGGTCCCTGCCCTGAGCAGAAGGCGCTGGTGCAGATGCAAGACCCTCACAAGGTACATTCTCACCTTCGGTCCTGAAACAAGCACATCTGCTGCTGCTTCAGCCCACCACAGTGACCGCTGGCACAGGACTGCTGCTTCCCAGAGCCAGGGCACAGCTGCAGGAGGCTCCTCTCAGCACGGCTTGGGCCAGCACACTAATGGCCATGCTGCAGCCCCACGGGGCACCCCTGGCACCTCCACTGGCCAGCTGCGGGCAGCTCTGCCACAAAGCCCCCCGATGGAGAGCTGGGAGCCTGCTGCAGCTCTGCTGCAGCATCACCACAGTGACAGGGAGACCGTCGAGGACACCAGGACTAAACCACCTCCAGGATGCCCCAGACAAGCCAAGTGTTCTCTCCACGGCCACAGCTTGCTCTGGCCTTCAAGCCACTGCTGTGGGTGACCCAAGGGGGACACTTTCAGACAGACACTGATCTCCTGACCTTAAAAACAGAGAGACACAGAACCCCAGGCCAACAACTTCTGACACACAGTTTGGTACCAAGGCCCAGGCACACAGTAACATGAGAAGCCACCATCACGTCCCCTGAGGACAGGGCCCAATGCACCTTCCCAAACCAGCTGGGCTGTGGAGCAGGGCTGCAGCTCCTGCACATGGCTAAGGCTGCCCTGCAGAGTCCTTGGCATTACAACAGCCACAGCCTATGGTCCCAGCAGCTTGGGCTCAGGAACCAAGGAGAGCAAGATGTGAGGCCAGCAGATGCAGCCTCCTGCAACTCTCCTCTAGACAACCCCACCCCAGGAGCCGCCAGGCTGGCTGGAGCCAGCATCTTGGATCTGTGCTCTGCCAGCCTGTCCCATGGCAGGGTCACCACTGGTGGGCTTAAGACTGTTCCTTCCTGTAGGGCACAGAGCAGAGATCAACATTCTTTGCCTGCCCACAGGCCTAGGTGGGGGAGATGACCTTCACCAGACAGGTGCACAGAGCAAGGCTCAGCACCAGCCCTGCTGAGCACTGAGGTCAAAGCAAGCCTCACCAAGAGGTGTCCACACCTTGAGTAATCTATCACCTACCACAGGGGCTGCATCCCCCAAACCATCCCAGCAGCCCTCCCTTCTGAGGCTGAGAACAGCAGCCCTGGGGCAGGCAGCCTCTCAGTCACACCATGACCCTGCAGTGCTCCAAGTGCCCTTGCCAAGCCTGCAACACCCACTCCTGCCATGTCAAGGGCAGGGTCACCTGGCACACATCTCTGCAGAGTGCTGAGACCAGTCTGCCCCAGGGCACATCCTCCTCAGCCACACTGGGCTGGCTTGGGGTCACAGCTCCTCAGCACAGCCCAGCTTCAGCAGCTCCAGTGCCCTGGAGTCCCACTGCCCTGCTCCCTCACCAGGGCCAACTCCATCACTCTGGGCACGCAGGAGGAGCTGGGCTGCAACCATCCCACGGGGCACAAAGGTCTTCTGAAGCACAAATGCATTCTTTCCACATGCAGCCACGTCACCCATGCTCAGGTAATGCTGGCAGCTGCTGCAGGAGGCCTTCCCTGCTCCAGGCCTTGCCTACAGTGCCCAAGCACCCCTGGGAACAGGCTTTTGAGACTGCACCTCCAGAGCTGAGGAGGCTGCTGGGTCCCAGCCAGTGCATGGTATGCCTGCAGAGAAGGCAGTGAGTACTGAAGGTGAGGTCCTGACCACCTTACTTCCATGCGACATCCTGGTGAGGCTCCAAGCCAAGAACAGGCACCTGGGGGTCCAGAAGAGGCAGCACTATGGCTCTGTGATCCGAGCTGCAAAGCCTTCATCACTTGGCATGACCAAGACCAGCAGGTACAAAGGATTTTTGAGCTTCCATGCCAGTTCCAGCAAGAGCCATGCCCGACCTCCCACAGTGCCAGTTCCTCTAGAAGAGGCACAGAGAAGGGCACCAAAGCCTGAACCACTCTTAACTACCTTCCAGGCACCTCAAGAGCATCCTTGCTTTGCTGTTGGGAAAGCAAGAGTCCCTTGCTAGCAAGGGAGCCTTTGGCACTTCATGACTTCCACAAGCACCACCAGAAACCACTTCATTTTGAGGCCAAACAGGGAAGGCTTCAGTCAGCAGCTCCTCAGATTAGGGCAGAGCACCTTGAGATTGGATGTGAGGAACAAGTTCTGCACCAGGAGGCTGCTGGAACACTGCAACAGGTTGCCCAAGGAGGTGGCTCAGACCCATGCCTGGAGATACTGAAGGTGAGGCTGAATAAGGCTCTGAGGAACCTGCTCTAGTGGAGGACGTCCCTGTGATTGCAAGAGAGTTGAACTGGATGAGCTTTGGAGGCCCCTTCCAACCTAAGCTACTCTATGACTGGCCATGGAGGAAGACTGACTTCTGAATGTGGGTCTCATAGCCAGGCAGCAGCAGCCAAGCAGCACAGGAGGAACTCCACCACGAGGTCTAGTTGGGATACTGAGGCTCAACACAACTTAGACTCATGTCTAAAACTTAGATCTGAAAGGTGAGGGGGAGTGAAGGTCCTTCACAGTGTACTGCGAAGGTGCAGAGGCACCAGGACCTGAGGAGATAAGAGGGAGATTCCCACACCCTCCCTCAGCAAGAGCCACTCACTGACAGAGCAAGAGGAGCTCTGGGAACACACCAGTTCCCAGAACCTCTGCCTGCGTGGTGACACCAGGCTGTCAGCCCAGCCAACAATCTGTCACTGACAGCAAGCTGCAGCTAACACTGAGGGGCCGCCTGCAACGCATGCAAACAGCTCTGCAGCACCATCCCGGCTGAGCTGCACCAAGCACAGAAGGAAAAGCTCAGCAAGTGGTGACCAGCGCTGCCAGAGCCCCGAGTTCCCTCTAGCCACGAGCAGCAGAGTCAGTTGACTTCAGAGATCAGCGATTTGTTTCAGAGCAGAGGGCCAGGGTCCCTGCACGGCAGGGATTACAGCAGCCAAGAGATGCCTGGCACCACTCCACGCACTGCTGCAGGCAGCCGGCGCGGACGGGGGCGGCGCTCCCGGCTGCTTCTGCCACCCAGCAGCTACCGAAGGCCAGCGATGGGGCAAGGAGGCTGGCCGGCAGCTGAGAGCCCTCTGCCTCCCTAACCCTAACGGGCAACACCACGGCACCGGCAGGGAAGAGGATCCTCTCCTAGCAGAGCTTAGCCAAGCAGCTTCTCCTGGCCCTCGGGTGGGCTCTGCCAGCCTCACAGAATGGTTTAGGTTGGAAGGGACCTTGAAGATCATCCAGTTCCAACCCCCTGCCATGGGCAGGGACACCTCCCACTAGGCAGAGGCCTTCCACCAGACCTCGTTTGCTGATTTCCACTTTCAGCAGTCCATGCTGGCCGAGCCCCACCACAACAGCAGCAGCCACCACACACAGAGATGCAAGCAGGCCTTGAGCCTTGCCAAGGGAAGGGGGCCAAGAGGACACGAGATAACCACAGACTTCAGCCATCTGCTTTGGGCATCCAGACAGCCAGCTCCTGATCCCCCCCACTCCCCATGGATCTACAACTTCCCAGCAACCTCCTGAGAGAGCAAGGACAAGCATCAGAGTAGAAGCAACACTTCTGCACCAGCCAGGGTGAACACACAGGGCCCTCACTGCAGCGCAGCCACAACAGCAGTGTCCACGGAAAGCAAGGAGGCTCCTCCAGCTGCCAGCAGCATCTCTGCCTGCAGCAGGGGGGTGGCTGTGCAGCACCTAGGCAGCTGCCCGCTGGCAGGGCTCCTGGGGGCGCAGGACATCGCTGTCACGCAGGCTGGCGGCTGCCTGCAAAGCCAAACAGGAGATAGCAGCGAGCAGGCAGGGAGCGAGTTCGGGGAGGTGTCTGGTGAGGAACAGCAGGGACTGACACTCGGCCTATGTTTGTTTAACATTCCCGTTAAGGACCTGGAGAGGAGCAGCAGCGGCATTCCTGTCCTCTGCATGTCACCGCGCAGGAAGCGGCGGCGAGATCCAGGGGCTCGCAGAGGAGATAAGGGGAAGGGCTGGAGCTGGGAAGGGGCCTGGCCCCGCCGCGGGCAGCGGCACTCAAGCACCTGGGGAGGCGCTGGGGGAGGCTGGCAGGACAGGGGTGGGAACGGAGGAGCGGCCGCAGCACCGACATCCCGCGGCGCGGGGAGAGAGCCCAGCAGAGCCTACCGGGCCCCGCCGGGGCAGCCCATGTCGCACTGCATGTGCGGTTTGCTCTGCATCGAGGGAAGCTCCAGGCAGAGGGTAGGCGGGAGAGGGACTAAGCCCCTCAGGGCCCTGTACGCAAGGTCACTCCTTGAGCCATCTTGGCAAGGAGCTGTTCCTGCTCAGCCAGGAGAACACAGGGAAAGCAAACTTCAGAGGGCTCCTACAGGCTGAGTGACCAGCACAGAGCCCAGACAGCAGCTTCATCATCCCCAGCATCGTTTGTGGTGGATGCTGGCGGAGGGAGGACTTTCCAACAGCAGTCCCACCAGGCATGGGGACAAGCCCTGCGGCAGCCCCAGCTCAGCCACCTCCAGCACGGGTCAGCTCTTTGCTGCACCTCTGGACACCGAGTGACAAATGCATCCAGGGAGGTTGCAAACCACCTAGCAGGGTGCACTGCACTGCCCTCTCCCTGCACACACCCAGAGGAGGCCCACGGCACAGGGGAGACCACTCGTGGTCAACTGTTCCCTAGGGATACAGCATCCAATGGGGTTTTCCCAAGCCTCACTCCAGGGGGGACTGGCCTCTCCAAAGGGCTGCCTGCCATTTCCAGGCTCCCCAAAAGCAACAGCTTCCAGCATCCACTTTGCCAAACCTCCACCCAGCAGCAGGGAGAAGGCAGCCCTGCCTCAGCACCCAGCCACCCTCCATGAGGCACCAGCACCGGGATGCACCGAGTGGGATGGATGTCAGGGAGCTTCTGCAGGCCAGCAAACAACTGGTCTGAGGAGTCACATTGAGTCTCCCCTGTGCCCCCTCGGCACCAAGCCTCCCCTCACCAGGGAAGTGGCACAAGGCCCCAGGTGCTCTGTCTCTACCTACCCTCACCAGTGCCTCCCAATAAGACTGGGGTGTGCCACCAGCAGCATCATGTCCACCTCCCATTGCATCGCCCGAGCCCCGCTCTGTGCAGGGAGGGAAAATGCTACGGGCACCACCTGCCAATCCATTTCACCCCATTAGCCAGGCCAGGGCTGAAGGGCAGCGGGCAGCTGGTGCTCAGGCAGCCCCACGACGGGTGGTGGGAAGAGCCCGGCGCCATGTTGCGGCAGAGCGAGCGCACGGCACTGGGAGGAGGGTGAGGGGAGGGGGCCACAGCACCTCCCAGCTCCCCGGGGCCAGGCGTGGAGGACTGCAGCAAAACGCTGCCGAGGCCGGGAGCTTCCCAGTGCCCGCTCTGAGAGCTCGAGGGGCACAGCCTCAGAAGTTTTGCTCCAGCAATGATGCCACCACCCAGCCAGTGGCTCTGACAGCCAGAGGACAGCCATGTAGGGCTGCAAGCTCAGCCTCAGCATGGGGTGATGGACAAGTGAACCTTGGGGGCCCACCTGGAGTCCAGCAGTGCCCAGGCTCTGGCTTGCTACAGCCACCCAGGGCAGGGGCCCTCTGGCAGGGAGACTCACAGCCCTGCTCCGGTCCCAACTAGGCTGGTCTCCACCCCCGGGGTGCCAGTGTGTCCTTATCAGCCTACATGGGTAGAGGAATGCCGGCTGCAGGAGCCTGGTGCCCTGCAGCCGCTAGGGCTTGGGAACAGGACATCATGATCACAGGCATAGCCTGCACCGGAGGAAGCAGGCACCCGCCAGTCGCCTGCCCCCCGAGGCTGCACCGGGCAGAGGACAGGGCATCCAGCTGGCAACTGGGGCTCGCCCGGCCGAACCCAGCCCTTGTCCCCTTCAGCCGCTGCGTCTCGGCTCCCTGACGCCTCCGTACTCCGGCTCCCACGGCTCGGCCTGAGTTCTCTAGCTCGCCGGTACTCAATCTTCGCTTCCCCTGCGACCCAAGTGCCCAGCCCCGGCGCCGTGTCCTCTGTCCCCCGACCACAGCCTTGCGCTCCGGCCCCGATTCCACAAAACCGCATCCCTGCCGCCTCGCTGCCGCTCCCACGACGCCCCGGAGCCGCATCCCAAGCACCCCAGCCTCAGTTCCCCGACGCCCTCCTGCTCCATCCCCGCTGCTCCTTCCTCGACGCCGCACCGCCGGTTCCTCTCTGCCGTCGCTCCCCATCCCCACTCCCCCGAAGCCCCGATAATGCAGCCCTGCCGCCGGCGCCCCGTGCCCCTGCCCACCTCCTCCTCGACGTTGGCACTGCCGTTGGTGTGCTCGGTGTCCTTGTTGAGGTTGCTCATGGTGGGGTGCCGGGGACGAGTGGGGTAGGGTGGGGGTGCTGGTGCCGGTTGCTCCGGAGCTCGGCGGTGCCGGGGTGGAGGTGCCGGTGCGGTGCCGGTGCGCGGGGGCGGTGCGGGGCGGTGAAGCGCTGCCCTCTCGGCTCACATACGGCGTCCCGGGACCGCGCCGCTGTTAAGGGCTGGGCTGGGCTGGGCCGGGCCGGGTCGGACCGGGCGGAGCGGGGCCGAGCGGAGTGGAGCGTAACGAGCGGCAGCTGCGGGGCCGACGCGCCCCAGCCCCCGCCGCTCCCGGTGCCGCCGCCGCGCACGGAGCAGCGGGGCCGGGACCCGCCCGCCCCCGCCCCGCCTGCCCAGGGCCGCCCCCGGGCCGCCCGCCGCCAATCCCGGCCCGGCCCGGCCCCCTCCGCCCCGGGGGGGTGCGGGGCATTTTTGTGTTGTTGTTGCCGTGGGGTCAGGGAGGTCTGCATCGTCTGCTCCTCTTCCCCTCCTTGCCACCGAAAACTTTCCCAACTTCGACCAACTTCCACTTCCTTAAAGGGGCCGCCGGGCTCCGGGCGCGGCCGGGCTGCGCCACCGCGGGCACCCCCGCGGCGGTCCAGCGTCCAGGGACCGCAGCCCCACGGCCCTGGGATGGCATCCGTAACCGCCCCATGAAAGCCTCGGGCTGCAGGAGCTCGGGATGTGGGTTCTGTAACGCGGAACAGCAAGAGCCACCGCCCCCGGGACAGCAGCCCCACTTTCCCTGGGACCGGGGTCCTGTAAGTCCAGGGCAGCAGCCCCACTTGTCCCAGTGTAGTAGTTCCAGGAGCTTGGGATGTGAGTTCTGTAACCCTGGATAGCAGCCTGATAACCTCCGGGACAGCGGCCCCGTATCTGCTGGGACAGGAGCCCCACATCCTCCCGGGCAGCAGCCCCACCTCCCCCAGCACAGCAGCCCCACATCCCCCAGTACAGCGGCCCTACAGCCTCCGGGACAGCAGCTCCACCCCCCCAGCACAGCAGCCCTATATCCCCCAGGACGGTGGTCACAGGACCCCAATTCCTCCTGCTGCTGCAGCCCCATGTCCCCACAGGCAGCCACTGGTGTCAGTGGTTCCCCTGCCCTCAGGCCTGGCAGGAGCTGCAGGGCTGAGACATGGTCACGTTCCTGCCTTTCTCCCTGCCCGTACTGGTGCCTCACAGATTCATCCTAACAAGACAGGCAGGGCTGTTAGTGTGGGTTGAAGCCAGGCTCTGGCAGGGATCTTGGCTTCCAGATCCTGGCTCCCACCATACCCAGGGAGCAGCCTGACTCTTCCCCATCTCTGCTATGACAGACGGAGAGGATGAAGATGGTCCTGCCACTGCAAGAGGGCAGCTTGCATCTAGGGACACACAATGGGAGCAGAAAATGTGTGTGGCTTGTTCCTGCATACTGCATCCCACGGCTTGGTCCCCATGCAAGGCAAATGTGTAAAACCCCAAGAGTGTTGAGGGGTCTGAACCACATTATATTAACCAGCATTTCTTGTATCCAGTCCTGGCTGCTTCACCCAGCACTGAGGCTGGGTGAAAGTGAGGGGAAACACCAGCCTCATCCTGCCCTGGTGGTCCCATAGCCCTCCTGAGCTGCAGAAGCAGCCTGTGCTCCCAGCCCTGGGCTCACCAGCCTCTCTGATACAGGCCTGGCCCTTGCTGTCCCACCTGCATGAAATGTCACTTCAAACCCAGCCTCAGCCTGTGACAGTCTCTGAGTGACCCAGCAGCAGCTCAGGGGAGACTTTTGCTCCTGGGCACCTTGTGAGGAGGTGTGAGCCTGGTGGAGCCATCCTCACTGATTTTTCCACGACTCCTGGGGTTGCTGCTGTGTTCGAAGCCCAGCCTCTGCCTTGCTTTGCCACCTGGCTACACAGGAAAATTCAGCTAAACTCATCCCTCCCCCTGCCCAAGCATCATCCAGCACAACCCAAGGAGCTCCGCACCCAGCACTGCAGGGACACGCTGGCACCATCACTGAGGTGGCTGCCAGCATCAAGTGCCCGTGAGGCTGTGGTTTCATGGCAGGAGGTGTGCTGGAGGAGAGGACAGGTCCTCCCAGAAGCCAGTGTGGCTTTGCTTTGCCTGGCTTTCCAGGGTAGGGCTTGCAGCAGCAGCAGCGGGGTGCATGCGGCACTGCAACCGCCCGTGGAGCACAGCAGCAGGAGGCCACCTCCTTCTGCAAATCTGCGCCAGCAGCTGCCAAGCCAAAGGGCTCAAACCCTGCCAGGCCCTGCCACGGGGTAGGAGGAACCCCACCGGTGTCTTAGGGGGTGGTTTGGAAGAACCTTTCACAGGTCCAGCCCTGCTGAGGCACAGCGAGAGCCGCTCGGCTCTGCGCTGGAGCTCGGCACGGCCGCACCCGCAGGCGCTGCTGCGCTCCGCAGCGCTGCTGCGCTTCGCCGCCGCTCGGTCCCCGGGCTCCAGCGCAAGGCCACCGGGCAGCGGCGCCCAGTAAGAGCAAGGAGAAGACTCCAAGCGAGCTTTCCATGACCAACAGCAGCAGCGGTTGCCGTCTGTGCTGGCCAAGCATGCCCTACTGCTGCCTCACGGAGCACTCTCAGGGCTTTTGGCACTTCTAGAGGTGAGAGCTGCAGAACCTGCAGCAAGCAGAGGAAGACACAAAAGGATGGAAGTCAAAGGCAGCAGCAGGTTTTCCTCAGACTCCCGAGGAGGCTGTGCTGTGGAGCTGCAAACAGGCTGCCCTGTCCACAGCAGAAGCTGCTGTGCCTAACATGCTGGAGCAATGGCAGCAGGGCCCCCCTGCCTCTGCCAGGCTGGTGACCCCCAGCCTGTGCTTTATTCTGGAGGTATGGTCACGGTGTTGCTGTTGGGCAAGAGAGAGGCAGCCCCCTTGCACGCCCACCTCTCAGAGCTGGGTATGGTTACAGTGTTCCCACATCCCAGCATCTTCTGGTTCCTGAAGTTCCTTTGATGTCCCCATAAACATCACCCCTCAGCCTCTTCCCTCCCAGAGCTCTGTGAAGAAGCAGCAGATGAAGCTCCTGATGGTTCACAGGATGGGTTGGGTTGGAAGGGACCTTCAAGATCATCCCGTTCCAACCTCCCTGACAGGGGCAGGGGCATCTCCCACCAGCCTAGGTTGCTCAAGGCACTCCTAGAATGAGTTGGCTTGGAAGAGGCCTTTGCCCATGGCAGGGGGCTTGGAACTAGCTGATCTTCAATCTTCCACCAGCCCAGATTGCTCAAGGCCTGTGGAGCTCAGCTTTCAGTGTGTGATCAGAGACTCCCCCAGCCAAGCATAGGGATGCCCTGGTCAGGACTGTGTTTCCCCAGGCTTTACAGCTCAGTGTTTTGACACCAGCACTTGGCACTCGGAGGCACTGCCCACCCAACAGCTTCTGCCTCTGCAGCCCAGCCAAGGTCTGCACTGGAGGCCCTGGCCTTGCCAAGCCACAGCCACTGCCCAGGAGAGTAGAGGATGATGCCTGCACCCACCCACTTCTCCCACGCTGCTTCCTGCTCGGGGTGGATGAGCTGGCACAAAGCCAAATCCACCACCAGGTGTCTCCTAAGCCTGCGTGGGGTCCTGTGGTCCTTCAAACATGCCCATCCCTGGCAGTTGTGACCTTCTTAGCTCAGAGCAGCAAGCATGGGATGACAGCGCAGATGCCCACCTGAGGAATCCCCTGCTGCACAGGGCAGGATACAGAAAGCAGCTTGCTGGGGAAGCCTCCAAGCCAGCAGCAGCAGCCAGGCCACTGCCAGCTGAAAAGCAGCATCTTCATCTCCAGAGCAACTGCCAGGTCTCCTGCATGCTACCTCACATGTGGGGATCACAGTATCACAGTATCACAGTATTATCAGGGTTGGAAGAGACCTCACAGATCATCAAGTCCAACTCTTTACCGCAGAGCTCAAGGCCAGACCATGGCACCAAGTGCCACGTCCAGTCCTGCCTTGAACAGCTCCAGGGACGGTGACTCCACCACCTCCCCGGGCAGCCCATTCCAGTGTCCAATGACTCTCTCAGGGAAGAACTTTCTCCTCACCTCCAGCCTAAATTTCCCCTGGCACAGCCTGAGGCTGTGTCCTCTCGTTCTGGTGCTGGCCACCTGAGAGAAGAGAGCAACCTCCTCCTGGCCACAGCCACCCCTCAGGTAGTTGTAGACAGCAATAAGGTCCCCCCGAGCCTCCTCTTCTCCAGGCTAACCAATCCCAGCTCCCTCAGCCTCTCCTCGTAGGGCTGTGCTCAAGGCCTCTCCCCAGCCTCGTTGCCCTTCTCTGGACATGCTCAAGCATCTCAGTGTCCCTCCTAAACTGGGGGGCCCAGAACTGAACACAGCACTCAAGGTGAGGTCTAACCAGTGCAGAGTACAGGGGCAGAATGACCTCCCTGCTCCTGCTGGCCACACCATTCCTGATGCAGGCCAGGATGCCACTGGCTCTCTTGGCCACCTGGGCACACTGCTGGCTCATGTTCAGGTGGGTATCAATCAGCACCCCCAGATCCCTCTCTGTCTGGCTGCTCTCCAGCCACTCCGACCCCAGCCTGTATCTCTGCATGGGGTTGTTGTGGCCAAAGTGCAGCACCCTGCACTTGGAGCTATTGAAGCCATCCCCTTGGACTCTGCCCATCTGTCCAGGCGGTCAAGGTCCTGCTGCAGAGCCCTTCTGCCCTCCAACCCAGCCACATCTGCCCCCAGCTTGGTGTCATCTGCACACTTGCTGATGACTGACTCCATGCCCTCATCCAGATCATCTATGAAGATGTTAAAGAGGATGGGGCCCAGCACTGATCCCTGAGGGACACCACTAGTGACAGCTGCCAGCTGGATGTGGCACCATTCACCACCACTCTCTGGGTCTGGCCCTCCAGCCAGTTCCTAACCCAGCACAGAGTGTTGCCATCCAAGCCATGGGCTGACAGCAACATGCACCTGTGCCCAGCTGCCCTGCCACAATGCCCCATGCAAGCAGCTCCCACCACGCTCTCCTGCCTGCAAATCAGAGAACCATGGAATCATTTCAATTGGAAAAGACCTTTAAGATCCTGAGTCCAACCATTCTCTATCTCTACCAAGCCTCTCAGCACCACAGCTTTGCCCCTTTGGAACTACTCCATGGATGGGGATTCAGCCACCTCCCTGGACAGCCTGTGCCAGTGCTTGATAAATGAAGGGAACAGTAGTGCCACCCCAAGCTGGGAGGTGCTCACCACCACCAGGCAGGGCCCAGCAAGAGTCTTACTGCTGTGCTGCAGAGAGAAGCAAGTTGTAATCACCTGAGAAAGCTAGGCTGGTACTTGAAAGGGCAACCACCCGCAGACGACCTTTGTGTCAGAGCTGAACATTCTCCAAGGGCTCTTTCTCACTTCTGAGCAAGTAGGTCAGCAGCTCTGGACACAGGGCAGCCAGGAGCTGGCCTGGCAGCTGCTGATGGGTGGTGCTGGAGGGCTGCTCTCTCCAGCCAAGGTCCTGCGGCCTCTGCCTGCTGCCATTTGCGATCCCAGCACTCACTGGGGAATTAGGGGTTGGACCAAATGACCTCTGCAGGTCCCTTCCAACCCAATCCATTCTATGACTCTATGATTTGCCCATCCTGAGGCAGAGGAAGCTTCATGGAAACAGGAGGAGGAATTGTTCCAGTGTGAGGGTGACAGAACCTTGGCACAGGCTGCCCAGGGGGGCTGTGGAGTCTCCCTCTCTGGAGGTATTCCAAACCCACCTGGACATGTTCTGTGTGATCTGCTCTGGGTGCTGCTGCTCTGCAGGGGGTTGGGCTGGATGAGCTCTGGAGGTCCCTTCCAGCCCCTGACATTCTGTGATCCTGTGATCTGCAGAGAAGTTCATGTCTGGGACCATGGTGGTTGCCACAGGGAACACTTTAGGTCTCTGCTACCCCCAAGCCTATGGTATCTGTGCCAGCCTTCAGATGGGATGAGTGATGGGCACATGCAAGCTGGGTGCTGGTGTCACCAAAAACTCTTTACAGGACCTTAGATGAGTTCTCAGAGACCTTTCTGGTCACCTGCAGAGGAAGGCTGCTTTTGATGTGGATTGGCATCCCAACCTCTGGAGACTTGTTATAGCACAGCACAGCACTGATGGCAAGGGGCCAACCACCTGCACTACAGTCACCAACACTGGACTGGGTTGGTCCTGCCTTGCAAAGCCCCAAGGATGGAGCAACTCCACCTCTCCAGGTGTCCATCCCAAGGCTGCACCATCCCACAGGGAAGACATCTTCCCAATCACCATACCTGACCTCCCCAAACCATTGTCTGTGGCTCTTGCCTCACATTATGCCATCTGCTACTGTGAAGGCAAGTGTAGCTCCACCACGTCTGGAACTGCTCCTTCAGGAGATGTGAACTGCAGCAGGCCCCCTTTTGACCTCCTTTGGGCCAGAGGAACCCAGCTCAGCTCCTTGGCGACCCCTCACTGGCCCCTTCTATGTTTCTCCACCTCCCAGCCCCATTCCTACACGATGCAGACCCTGCCCAGCCATCCCTCCCAGTCCCATAACCTCCTCTGGCCCATCTGGCCCCAGACAGTAGCGATGGCACTTGGCCAAGGCCAGCCTGAATAGCAGCTCCCAGCCTCTTCCACAGATTGGATCAAATGATGTGTGGCTCCCCCAGTCCTAAGCACAGACTCAGGTGGTGCAGGGCTGCTCCTGCCCAGTCTGACCATTCACATTACTCACTGATCCCAGTTCTACTGCTGTATTTGCCTGCGATAGCTGCAGGATGTGCCAGGCCTCCTGGAAGAAGGAGATGGGCAGCCCTGGAGCTGCCCAGTTAGAGGCAAGATCATCATCAGGACGAGCAGAGGATTTCAGAACAAGAGAAGGAGGCTCAAAGGCAGGAGAGCAGCAGGTCAGCCCTTGCCAGGGCTAGGGCAACCTCTGGGCATTCTCCACATGCCCCAAATCCATTAGCAAGGCACTGCCAGCCCCTTCCCCGCTGAAACCCAGCACTGCTGTGCTGCCACTAACAGGCAGAGGATCAGCGTCATGGCAGGGAGCAAGACTGGCACCAAGGGCCAAGGGTGGAATGCAAACAGCCCCGTGCCTGAGGCCAAAAAGGCAGGGTGTCTGGGAGGGTGCTGGGCAGAGGTGAGGAGAAGGGACCCAGGCTTGAGGGTGTCTGGGAGGGTGCTGGGCAGAGACAAGAAGCAACAGCGCCAGGCTTTTGGGTGGGTGGGAGGGTGGTGGGCAGAGGTGAGGAGCGGGGGGGCAGGGCTGGCGCAGCTCACACGCCTGGAGCGGCTGCTCCGAGCCCGCTGAGCAGAGCTCTCAAACTTTAATTCCTTTCCGTACGTCACTGCTCCTCGTCTCCAGCGCTGCCTGCCCCCAGGAGGAGAGCTGAAGCTAACCGAGCCAGACAAGGGCTGGGGGTGTGCTGTGTGCTCCCAGGCATGGCACCGCCGCGCCGCTGCTTTTATGGGCATTTCTGCAGCGCCTCCTGGCACTGCCACCCGCAGCCCAGCTCCGAGGACGCTCGCTGCACCCCGTGACCAAACCCACGGAGCAGCCTTCAAAAAGCGGTGAGGGGAGCTCCCGTGGACAAGAATCTGAGTTAAACCCTGCTGCCAAACCGAGGCGGCTGCTTGGAGCCAGCAGGGAGAAGAGCAACGCCCAGCGCTTGGCGCCGAGGGGCTGCAGGTGCAGTGTGCCAGCAGCCTCCCGCCGAGCTGCACGGAGGGCATTGGCCACCTGCAGCCAGGCCGTGAGGCTGGCACCTCAGTCTGCCCCCAAGCCCTTTGGTTTCTTGCTTTGAAGGTGAAAACGTGGAGGGCAAAAGGGAGCTGCTGGGACAAGGCTGCTGTCTCTTGAACTTCACTCTGGTTGTCCCACTTGCACTGCCCAGGAGAACAGACCAGGGGGAATCCTTTCTGCAGGGCTTGTGACAGGCCCCAGAGCCAGCCCAGTGCCAGGCATGGGGTGGCTGCCAGGCTGGCCTCAACACTTGCTCCACCCAGAACTACTGCCGAGGGGACATCAGTCCTTGATGGAGGCAGGAACCTGGCACTACCGAGTGTGGGGCAAGGGCTGGCTCAGCAACAGGCCCCTGCAGTGTCCCCAGGCTAGGCAGCACAGAAAGGACACTCAACTGTTGGACAGGGTCCAAAGGAGGCCATGGAGATGCTCAGAGGCTGGAGAAGCTCTGCTGTGGGACCAGGCTGGGAGGGGTGGGGCTGTTCAGTCTGGAGAGGAGAAGGCTGCAGGGAGAGCTCAGAGCAGCCTTGCAGGAGCTGAAGGGCTGCAGGAGAGCTGGGGAGGGACTATTGGCAAGGGCTGGAAGTGCCAGGCCAAGGGACAATGGCTTTGAGCTGGGAGAGGGGAGACTGAGAGTGGAGAGGAGGGAGAAATTCTTGAGAGTCGAGGGTGGGGAGAGACTGGCACAGGCTGCCCAGGGAGGTGGTGACTGCCTCCTGCCTGGAGGTGTTGCAGGCCAGGCTGGATGAGGCCTGCAGAAGGCTTGGAACCAGCTGATCTTCAATGTTCCTTCCAAGCCAACTCATTGTCAAAGTGCCTTGAGGACGCTGAGCTGGCGCGAGGTGTCCCTGCCCATGGCAAGGGGTTGGCACTGGCTGATCTTTCATTCTGTGACTTTATGGTGTCTGCGCATCCATCTCTGCCCCCTGTAGCTCCTTCCACTACTGTTCAGCCAGGAGAACATTTCTTGGGAGCCAAAATTCCCCCCTCAGTGCAGCAGGACCTCACTGATCAGTGTCATGCTTCATCCACAGAAGAGCTGGGAGCCACCTGGGGTTGCTCTGGTCCCACACAGGCCATAGTGGAGGGGTTTCTGCTCTTGGCTCTGTCCTTCCTCACCTGAGCCATCACAGGAGCTGCCCTGCTGGAGGGAGAGGTTTCTTCCAGCTGCCCCCAGCACCCCTGCCAGCACCTCCATCAGCACCCAACACTCAGCACCGACAGTGTGGCACCCATGGCCTCCAGATCTGCCCCCGTGGCAGGGAAAGGCTCAGCACACCCTAGGAAGCCCTTGCCAGGCCACAGCCTGCCCCTTCCCACCTCCTGCAGCTGCTGGACCCAGGCTTTGGCAGGGTGCTGAAAACGTCAGCTTCAGTGCCCGTGAGGGTGCTAGAGCAGCTTTAACGGGACGTGACTTGAAGCCTCCAGGGATGAGGCTTCCACCACCTCCCTGGGTAACCTGTGCCAGGCTCTCACCACCCTCATGGTGAAGAATTTCTTCCTAACATCCAATACGAATCTATCCACTTCCAGTTTTGCTCCATTGCCCTAGTCCTGACATCCTAAAATGTCCCTCCCCAGCTTTCCTGTAGGCCTCCTTCAGATCCCAGAAGGCCACAATAAGGTCTCCTCAGAGCCTTCTCTTCTCCAGACTGAACAGCCCCAACTCTCTCAGCCTGTCTCTGCAGGAGAGCAGCTCCAGCCCTCTGATCATCCACACAGATGACAGGACCACACAGGAGGGCTCAGGACACTGATGACACTCAGTGGCCTAGGTCAAGTTGCGTCATGGCCATGGTCCAGCCCAGGCTCCTCTGGGTGTCAGCAAACCCAGGTTGCCCAAGCTAGGATCCTCCAGCCAGGTGCTGTGAGGCAGAGGAGCTGTGTCCCATCTTGCTCAGCAGACCATCACCACAGCCTCTCCAGACCAGAAGCTCTTCATCCTCTGCCAAACTCTCTTCATACCTAATAAAAAGACCTCAGGGACCACATTTTGGTTAGAAGCAGTCCCAGACCTTGCTGTTGAGCATCTAGATAGTCAAGAAGAGCCACCCTCAAAACAGAGCAAGTGGGCAGCTTCCAGCCCTGTCCTAGGCCATAGAATCACAGAATGGTTTAAGTTGGAAGGGACCTCAAAGCAGGGACACTTCCCACTAGAACAGGTCACTCAAGGCCTTATCCAGCCTGGTCCTGCACACCTCCCTGGGCAACCTGTGCCAGTGGCAGGCATGGCAGCAAGCACCACCCAAAGTCTCCCAAGGGCAAAGGCCCTCTGTTTTCCTGATGGCCACCAAAGCCCAGCCTTGCTGCATGCTGGGGACCTTGTCAAGTCAGTGGCACGGAGACACCCCTGGCAGCAGGACCAGCGAGCACAGCACCTGCTGCTTTGGAAGGGCCAAGCGAGCAGTCCCACTGCAGTGGCATGGCTCAGCTCCCCTGCTGCCGGCACTGCCCAGCGCCTGCTGGAGTCAGCCCGAGGGCACATACAGCACCAGCCTTGCCCCAGCAGGGATGTGGCACTGCCACGGTGGCAGCCATGGGTCTAGGAAAAAACCTTTCTTGGCTCCTTTGTCATCTCCTTTCCCCAGAGTGCTCCCTGCTCCCACGGGTCCCCCCTGAGGCAGCCCTCTGCACCTCAGCAATGGCAGGATGTGGCCATGGGTAGGGCGATGACCCCTTGCAGACTCCCTCCTCCCCCATGCTGTTCTCCAGGACCTGTGGTGCTGAGCACCAGGGAGGACAGCATGGGACACCTCCATCCTCAGAGTCTGCATGCTGCTGCCTGACACGGGGGACAGCTCAGCCTGCCAAGCGCAGAGGAGACCTCCTGCTGACTGCAGCCTCCCCTCTCCCCAGGCTGAGGAGGACCCACGCTCTCCTGGAGGTGCCAAGGGTGCAGCCTGCTCTGTGCAAGCCGTTGCCAGCACTGGAGGCTGCTCCTCGGTCATGTGGATAATGAGAGGGATTAGCAGGTCAGGGGAGGATGAGAGTTAAATGAAGCAGCACCCTGAAGGAGGCTGCTCCAACCACGCCGCTCGTCTCGGGGCACTGCTGATGGGCAGGCCAGGCATGGCCCCACAGCCCAGAGACATTCCTGCCCTCCTGAGGCTGGGGCTACAACACCAACGGGCAGCAGCTCCCCAGCGCTGTGCCCACACAGGGGACGCTCGGCTTGGTGAAGCAGGGCACAGCGGGCACAGTGAGCACAGTGAGGCACCTGCCTCCAACCCCAGGGCACCCCAAGCCTCATCCCCTGGAGCTTTGGGGCAGCAAGCCAAAGCACCATCTCTTCCCACTCCTCAGCCCCAGCAACGCCCGACGAGCTGAAAGTGGACTGCTTTGATGCGTTTGTGTAGGTTGGCACCTTGGACACCCAGCACCAAAGCCTTCAGCTCCAGCCGAAAGCTTGGCAAAAGCCCTCAAACCACAGAACACAGAGTTTGATGAGGGGAAGCCCTGGGCCCTGGCATGAGCTATGATTCCTTCTGCCCTGCTCCGACCACGGTGTGTGAACACCGAGAGCGGGCAGCAGCAGGGGCCTGATGCCAGCACTGGCTGCTACCAGTCCCTGCTCCTGCTGGACTCTTGGGCATGAACCTGATGGAGCAGGTCCAGGGGAGGCCACAGAAATGCTCAGGGGGTTGAGGCAGCTCTGCTATGAGGACAGGCTGAAGGGGCTGGGAGTGTACAGCCTGGAGAGGAGAAGGCTCCAGGCAGACCTCAGAGCTGCCTGCCAGTGTCTGCAGGGGCTGCAAGCAGGCTGCAGAGGGACTATGCCCAAAGGCCTGCAGGGACAGCAGCAGGGGCAATGGTTTGAAATGAGAGCAGAGCAGATTGAGGGTGGATGTGAGGAACAAGTTCTGCAGCAGGAGGCTGCTGAGACACTGCAGCAGGCTGCCCAGGGAGATAGTTGAGGCCCCATGGCTGGAGCTGTTCAAAGTGAGGCTGGACAGGGCTCTGGGCAGCCTGGTCTGGTGGAGGATGCTTGGGCTGAGGGCAGGAGTTGGACTGGATGAGCTTTGGAGGTCCCTCCCAACCCAGCCCATTCTATGGCTCTATGACCTTAGAGTGACCTTAGGTTCTATGATCTTTTCCAGCCTTAGTGATTCCACAGTTCCATGATTCCATGATGGGATGAGAGGGGACACAGTGTAGAGCAAAGCACCCACATCCCTGCAGCCCTCATGCTGGGCTCACCTCTGCAGTCCCTGCAGATCCCTGCCCAACAGCCATGGCATCACCGACCAGCACCCACTGCGCAGGACAGATGCATTTTCAGGGAAAGAATCCAGCCTGGAAAATCTCATCCTCGAGCAAGGGGCTGTGCTGGGCACTGCTTTGCAGCCCTGCTGACTTTGCCCCCACCGCCAGCAGCGCCTCTCACCCAGAGTCTCTCTGGCAGCAGCCGCCCTGCCAGAGCCCCTCTTGCCCTCTGATGGCTCCCTCTGCATGCCTGGCTGCCCCCACAGCCCCACGAAGGCTGAGGCCTGGCTGCCTCCCAGCAGCCCACGAAGGCCAGGGCCTGGGGAGTCCCCTGCAAAGGCCAGGGCCTGTATCACAGAATCACAGAATTAACCAGGTGGGGAGAGACCTTCAAGCTCATCGAGTCCAACCTAGCACCCAACACCTTCTAATTAACTAACCCCTGGCACTAAGTGCCTCATGCAGCCTCCTTTTAAACACCTCCAGCCACGGCCACTCCACCACCTCCCTGGGCAGCCCATTCCAATGCCAATCACTCTCTCTGCCAACAACTTCCTCCTCACATCCAGCCTAGACCTCCCCTGGCACAGCTCCAGGCTGTGTGCCCTTCTCCTGTTGCTGGCTGCCTGGCAGCAGAGCCCAGCCCCAGCTGGCTACAGCGTCCCTGCAGGCAGCTGCAGGCAGCAATGAGCTCTGCCCTGAGCCTCCTCTGCTGCAGGCTGCACCCCCCCAGCTCCCTCAGCCTCTCCTCACAGGGCTGTGCTCCAGGCCCCTCCCCAACCTTGCTACCCTTCTCTCAACACCTTCCAGCACCTCAACATCTCTCTGCAACAGAGGAGCCCAGAACTGGACACAGCACTCCAGGGGTGGCCTGAGCAGTGCTGAGAGTAGGGGCAGAAGGGCATCCCTGGACCTGCAAAGACCTCTGCAAAGGCTGGGGTCTGGGGAGCTCCCTGCAAAGGCTGGGGCCTGGGGAGCTCCCTGCAGAGGCTGGGGTCTGGGGAGCTCCCTGCAAAGGCTGGGGTCTGGGGAGCTCCCTGCAGAGGCTGGGGTCTGGGGAGCTCCCTGCAGAGGCTGGGGTCTGGGGAGCTCCCTGCAGAGGCTGGGGTCTGGGGAGCTCCCTGCAGAGGCTGGGGTCTGGGGAGCTCCCTGCAGAGGCTGGGGTCTGGGGAGCTCCCTGCAGAGGCTGGAGTCTGGGAGCTCACTGCAAAGGCTGGGGCCTGGGAGTCCCCTGCAAAGGCTGGGGTCTGGGAGCTCCCTGCAAAGGCTGGGGTCTGGGAGCTCACTGCAAAGGCTGGGGTCTGGGAGCTCCCTGCAAAGGCTGGGGCCTGGGAGCTCCCTGCAAAGGCTGGGGCCTGGGAGCTCACTGCAAAGGCTGGGGCCTGGGAGTCCCCTGCAAAGGCTGGGGCCTGGGAGCTCCCTGCAAAGGCTGGGGTCTGGGGAGCTCCCTGCAAAGGCTGGGGCCTGGGGAGCTCACTGCAAAGGCTGGGGTCTGGGGAGCTCCCTGCAAAGGCTGGGGTCTGGGGAGCTCCCTGCAAAGGCTGGGATCTGGGGAGCTCACTGCAGAGGCTGGGGCCTGGGAGCTCCCTGCAGAGGCTGGGGTCTGGGAGCTCACTGCAAAGACTGGGGTCTGGGAGCTCACTGCAAAGGCTGGGGTCTGGGGAGCTCACTGCAGAGGCTGGGGTCTGGGAGCTCCCTGCAAAGGCTGGGGTCTGGGGAGCTCCCTGCAGAGGCTGGGGTCTGGGGAGCTCCCTGCAGAGGCTGGGGTCTGGGGAGCTCCCTGCAAAGGCTGGGGTCTGGGGAGCTCCCTGCACAGGCTGGGGTCTGGGGAGCTCCCTGGAGAGGCTGGGGTCTGGGGAGCTCCCTGCAGAGGCTGGGGTCTGGGGAGCTCCCTGCAGAGGCTGGGGTCTGGGGAGCTCCCTGCAGAGGCTGGGGTCTGGGGAGCTCCCTGCAGAGGCTGGGGTCTGGGGAGCTCCCTGCAGAGGCTGGGGTCTGGGGAGCTCCCTGCAGAGGCTGGGGTCTGGGGAGCTCCCTGCAGAGGCTGGGGTCTGGGGAGCTCACTGCAGAGGCTGGGGTCTGGGGAGAACCATGCAGAGGCTGGGGTCGGGGAGCTCCCTGCAAAGGCTGGGGTCTGGGAGCTCCCTGCAAAGGCTGGGGTCTGGGGAGCTCACTGCAAAGGCTGGGGTCTGGGAGCTCCCTGCAAAGGCTGGGGTCTGGGAGCTCCCTGCAAAGGCTGGGGTCTGGGGAGCTCCCTGCAAAGGCTGGGGTCTGGGAGCTCACTGCAAAGGCTGGGGTCTGGGAGCTCCCTGCAAAGGCTGGGATCTGGGGAGCTCACTGCAAAGGCTGGGGTCTGGGAGCTCCCTGCAAAGGCTGGGGTCTGGGTAGCTCACTGCAGAGGCTGGGGTCTGGGAGCTCACTGCAAAGGCTGGGGCCTGGGAGTCCCCTGCAAAGGCTGGGGCCTGGGAGCTCCCTGCAAAGGCTGGGGCCTGGGGAGCTCACTGCAAAGGCTGGGGTCTGGGGAGCTCCCTGCAAAGGCTGGGGTCTGGGGAGCTCCCTGCAAAGGCTGGGATCTGGGGAGCTCACTGCAGAGGCTGGGGCCTGGGAGCTCCCTGCAGAGGCTGGGGTCTGGGAGCTCACTGCAAAGGCTGGGGCCTGGGGAGCTCACTGCAAAGGCTGGGGTCTGGGGAGCTCCCTGCAAAGGCTGGGGTCTGGGGAGCTCCCTGCAAAGGCTGGGGTCTGGGGAGCTCCCTGCAGAGGCTGGGGTCTGGGGAGCTCCCTGCAAAGGCTGGGGTCTGGGGAGCTCCCCGCAGAGGCTGGGGTCTGGGAGCTCACTGCAAAGGCTGGGGTCTGGGAGCTCCCTGCAAAGGCTGGGGTCTGGGGAGCTCCCTGCAGAGGCTGGGGTCTGGGGAGCTCCCTGCAGAGGCTGGGGTCTGGGGAGCTCCCTGCAGAGGCTGGGGTCTGGGGAGCTCCCTGCAGAGGCTGGGGTCTGGGGAGCTCACTGCAGAGGCTGGGGTCTGGGGAGCTCCCTGCAGAGGCTGGGGTCGGGGAGCTCCCTGCAAAGGCTGGGGTCTGGGAGCTCCCTGCAAAGGCTGGGGTCTGGGGAGCTCACTGCAAAGGCTGGGGTCTGGGAGCTCCCTGCAAAGGCTGGGGTCTGGGAGCTCCCTGCAAAGGCTGGGGTCTGGGGAGCTCCCTGCAAAGGCTGGGGTCTGGGAGCTCACTGCAAAGGCTGGGGTCTGGGAGCTCCCTGCAAAGGCTGGGGTCTGGGGAGCTCCCTGCAGAGGCTGGGGTCTGGGGAGCTCACTGCAAAGGCTGGGGTCTGGGAGCTCCCTGCAAAGGCTGGGGTCTGGGGAGCTCACTGCAGAGGCTGGGGTCTGGGAGCTCACTGCAAAGGCTGGGGCCTGGGAGTCCCCTGCAAAGGCTGGGGCCTGGGAGCTCCCTGCAAAGGCTGGGGTCTGGGGAGCTCCCTGCAAAGGCTGGGGTCTGGGGAGCTCCCTGCAAAGGCTGGGGCCTGGGGAGCTCACTGCAAAGGCTGGGGTCTGGGGAGCTCCCTGCAAAGGCTGGGGTCTGGGGAGCTCCCTGCAAAGGCTGGGATCTGGGGAGCTCACTGCAGAGGCTGGGGCCTGGGAGCTCCCTGCAGAGGCTGGGGTCTGGGAGCTCACTGCAAAGGCTGGGGCCTGGGGAGCTCACTGCAAAGGCTGGGGTCTGGGGAGCTCCCTGCAAAGGCTGGGGTCTGGGGAGCTCCCTGCAAAGGCTGGGGTCTGGGGAGCTCCCTGCAGAGGCTGGGGTCTGGGGAGCTCCCTGCAAAGGCTGGGGTCTGGGGAGCTCCCCGCAGAGGCTGGGGTCTGGGAGCTCCCTGCAAAGGCTGGGGTCTGGGAGCTCCCTGCAAAGGCTGGGGTCTGGGGAGCTCCCTGCAGAGGCTGGGGTCTGGGGAGCTCACTGCAGAGGCTGGGGTCTGGGAGCTCCCTGCAAAGGCTGGGGTCTGGGGAGCTCCCTGCAGAGGCTGGGGCCTGGGGAGCTCCCTGCAAAGGCTGGGGCCTGGGGAGCTCCCTGCAAAGGCTGGGGCCTGGGGAGCTCCCTGCAAAGGCTGGGGCCTGGGGAGCTCACTGCAAAGGCTGGGGTCTGGGGAGCTACCTGCAGAGGCTGGGGCCTGGGGAGCTCCCTGCAAAGGCTGGGGCCTGGGAGCTCCCTGCAAAGGCTGGGGCCTGGGGAGCTCACTGCAAAGGCTGGGGTCTGGGGAGCTCCCTGCAGAGGCTGGGGTCTGGGGAGCTCCCTGCAAAGGCTGGGGCCTGGGAGCTACCTGCAAAGGCTGGGGCCTGGGAGCTCCCTGCAAAGGCTGGGGCCCGGCTGCCCCCCAGCAGCCCGTGGCGGCCCTGGCCGGGCAGCCCCCGCGGCCGGCGGCCCCAGCAGCGCTGATCCGCAGCGGCCTCGCCTGTTTGCGCCGGGCGGGCTGCTGCCGAGGCGGGGAGCGGGAGCGGGAGCGGCCCCGCTTTGTTTAACAGCGCGGCAGGGAGATTTGCCTTAAATAGGCAAGAGCCGGACCGCGGCGCGGCCGCCCGGGCCTGCAGCTGGCGGCGGCAGAGGCGCGGGAGGCTCCCGCCCGGCCCCGGCTGGCTCCCGGCTGGCTCCTGCCCGGCTCCTGCCCGGCCCCTGCCCGGCCCCGCCCGGCTCCCGCCCGGCTCCCGCCCGGCTCCCGCCCGGCCCCGGCTGGCTCCCGGCTGGCCCCGCCGCCCCGGCCCCGCCGCCCCGGCCCCGCCGTGCGGCCCCCGAGGCAGAGGTCAGCCCCGCCGAGGGCAGTGTCGGCAGCACAGCCGCGGGGCCGGCAGCCGCACCGAGCGCTGGCGGCGCCAACCCGGGAGGCTGCTCCGCCGCCGGACGGTGTAGGCACAGCCCCGGCGGCGAACGCTCCGGGCGGCCCCGCTGCGAGGGACGAGGCCAGAGGTGCCGCCGGGCTGCGGGCAGAGCCTGCGGGGCCAGGTCCTGGGCCGCCTGGGCGCAGAGCTACTCCTCTCCAGAAACACAGCCGAGGGCAGCGGCAGGGACGGGGCAGAGCTATTTAACGCTGGCAAAAAAGCCAAAGGCTATATTTAAACTTTCCATCAGCAACACCTGGCTGGAGGGAAGCTCTTAACTCCTGGAGCAGGGAGGGAGGGGGAGAAGGAGGCCCCGGGGAGTGTGATGAGGCAGTGGGATGGGGCCAGACACATTCCTCCGTGTCCCCAGGGTGGGCGACCCTCACTTCTCCCTTCCCCATCTCTCAGACCAGCAAAATCAGCGGAGGGGCCAGGGAGCCTTGGCAGTGCCACCGCAGCTCCCAGCCCGTCCCAGGCAAGGACGGCAGGGGGCAAGAAGCTCTTCAGATATTTTCCCACTGTCTTGACTTACTTGGTCAAAATTACTGATGAGTTAATCAGACTAATGAGTAACTTGGGCGCCTGGTAGCACCCAGCAGCAGTCAAACGCCTAGAGGCAGAGCTGTTGTGCAAAACCTGGCACCCTTTGCCAATCCCTGTGTCACTCTGATGCCTGCCCCCCAAATACCTGTCTCTCCTGCTCCGCCCTGCACCCCTGCGAGGTCCTGCACCCGCAGACAGCACAGCCTCAGCTGCCCATCCTTAATCCTTCCAGCCTTGCCCACGCCTGCAGCCTGCCTGATCCCTGCGCTCTGCCTCCCCAGTAACTGTTGCACCCTTACACCCCCAAGCACACCCTGGGCAGCACCCAGTGGGGCTGGCAGAGCTGCCCTCACCCACTCTTGGTGTCTCCATTGCATCCTGCTGCTCTTGAATGCCAAGTATCACTCACGGGCAAGAAAGATGGTGTCTGGGAGGAGGGCAGCAGGCACACGAGGAGGAGAAGGGGCTGTTGGAGGGGGCAAGCTGGTGTCATGGCCCCTGTGGGACACCTGCCTGGCTTTGGCAGCTTCTCTTAAAGGGATATGAGCTCAGGGATGTCCCCAGCAGAACAGCAGAGCTACTCACAGGGCCAGGGGTGAGCTACTCAGAGCAGTTCAGAGTCTCCACCAACCACACTGATGCCTTTTTCAGCACTAGGGGTTGGCTGAGCAATTTGTCGGGCACCCACCCAGGAGCCACACTGGCTACGATGTGGCCTGGCAGGGATGCTGCTGGGAATGGATTGGCCATGCCACTGGAGATGCCCAACAGAACAGAGCTGTGAGACAGCCCAAGACCAGCCAGCTGGGACAGTGACTGAGGAGGACTTGTCTTCTGGGGGTGTTTGGTGTCTTCCCACTGTGCTCCCAGTGATGTGACAGCAGTGCAGGCTCCTTCCCACACACGCATCCACCCACGCATTGACTGTCCCACGTCACTTCAGAGCTGCTCCCCAGCGAGCACCCAGGCAGACCACACCCTCCCCGTCCCTCCCAGCTGAACCCTGTCTCACTCATCCCTTCCAAGCAGCCTGGTCACTGTGCTCCTACAGTCACCCCAGCTTACAGGCTCACTGCAGGAGGAAAGTGACAGCAGTTGCTATGGAGGACATGCAGACCATCATGGGCAGCCCCTTTCCCAGCACCAGCCCATGGCAATCTGGTCCTTTCTGGGCAGTAAGAGGAGGAAGCCACACCCAGAGACATGTGTGGACCTTCTGAGGTCAAAAACATTTGTCACCATAAATTGAAACCAGCTGCCCACGTCTGCCATGCTCCCAGATACCCTAAGCCCTGGCAGCAGCCCCACCAGAGCCAGGGGAGTGTGCAGAGTCATGTCCCGGGTAAGAAAGTCAGATCCCAGCTGGGGGAACCTTCTGGGCAAAGTAAAGGCTGCAGGGCCCAGGGATGCGCTGGCAGCACCTTGCTGTCCCTGATCCAGCATGGGCCTGCCCTCTATGCTGCCAGTGGCAGGACCCCTGGCATGCTGGGATTAAAGATGCCTGCTGCACCTCCGGGCAGTGCCAGCAGTGGGTTTGGGAGCTGGTGGAGCAGGGACCTGGCCAGCCGAAGGGAGGATTTGAGGCAGCAGGAGCGAAAGGAGGCAGCAGGAGCGAAAGGAGGCGGCAGGAGCAAAGGGAGGCGTCAGGAAGGGAGACGGCAGGAGCGAAGGGAGGCGTCAGGAAGGGAGGCGTCAGGAGCGAAGGGAGATGGCAGGAGCAAAGGGAGGTGTCAGGAAGGGAGACGGCAGGAGTGAAGGGAGATGGCAGGAGTGAAGGGAGACGGCAGGAGTGAAGGGAGATGGCAGGGGCAAAGGGAGATGGCAGGAGCGAAGGGAGATGGCAGGAGCGAAGGGAGGCAGCAGGAAGGGAGACGGCAGGAGCGAAGGGAGATGGCAGGAGCAAAGGGAAGGCAGCAGGAGGGAGACGGCAGGAGCGAAGGGAGATGGCAGGGGCAAAGGGTGGCAGCAGGAGGGAGACGGCAGGAGCGAAGGGAGGCGGCAGGAGGGAGACGGCAGGAGCGAAGGGAGGCGGCAGGAGCAAAGGGTGGCAGCAGGAAGGGAGACGGCAGGAGCGAAAGGAGGCAGCAGGAAGGGAGGCGGCAGGAGCAAAGGGAGGCGTCAGGAAGGGAGGCGGCAGGAGCGAAGGGAGGCGTCAGGAAGGGAGACGGCAGGAGCGAAGGGAGGCAGCAGGAAGGGAGGCGGCAGGAGCGAAGGGAGGCGTCAGGAAGGGAGACGGCAGGAGCGAAGGGAGGCAGCAGGAAGGGAGGCGGCAGGAGCGAAGGGAGGCGTCAGGAAGGGAGGCGGCAGGAGCGAAGGGAGATGGCAGGAGTGAAGGGAGACGGCAGGAGTGAAGGGAGATGGCAGGGGCAAAGGGAGATGGCAGGAGCGAAGGGAGATGGCAGGAGCGAAGGGAGGCAGCAGGAAGGGAGACGGCAGGAGCGAAGGGAGATGGCAGGAGCAAAGGGAAGGCAGCAGGAGGGAGACGGCAGGAGCGAAGGGAGATGGCAGGGGCAAAGGGTGGCAGCAGGAGGGAGACGGCAGGAGCGAAGGGAGGCGGCAGGAGGGAGACGGCAGGAGCGAAGGGAGGCGGCAGGAGCAAAGGGTGGCAGCAGGAAGGGAGACGGCAGGAGCGAAAGGAGGCAGCAGGAAGGGAGGCGGCAGGAGCGAAGGGAGGCAGCAGGAAGGGAGGCGGCAGGAGCGAAGGGAGGCAGCAGGAAGGGAGGCGGCAGGAGCGAAGGGAGGCGTCAGGAAGGGAGACGGCAGGAGCGAAGGGAGGCAGCAGGAAGGGAGGCGGCAGGAGCGAAGGGAGGCGTCAGGAAGGGAGGCGGCAGGAGCGAAGGGAGGCGTCAGGAAGGGAGGCGGCAGGAGCGAAGGGAGATGGCAGGAGTGAAGGGAGACGGCAGGAGTGAAGGGAGACGGCAGGAGTGAAGGCAGATGGCAGGGGCAAAGGGAGATGGCAGGGGCAAAGGGAGATGGCAGGGGCAAAGGGAGATGGCAGGAGCAAAGGGAGGCAGCAGGAAGGGAGACGGCAGGAGCGAAGGCAGATGGCAGGAGCAAAGGGAGGCAGCAGGAAGGGAGACGGCAGGAGCGAAGGGAGGCGGCAGGAGCAAAGGGAGGCAGCAGGAGGGAGACGGCAGGAGCGAAGGGAGATGGCAGGGGCAACGGGTGGCAGCAGGAGGGAGACGGCAGGAGCGAAGGGAGGCGGCAGGAGCAAAGGGTGGCAGCAGGAAGGGAGACGGCAGGAGCGAAAGGAGGCAGCAGGAAGGGAGGCGGCAGGAGCGAAGGGAGGCGTCAGGAAGGGAGGCGGCAGGAGCGAAGGGAGGCAGCAGGAAGGGAGGCGGCAGGAGCGAAGGGAGGCGTCAGGAAGGGAGACGGCAGGAGCGAAGGGAGGCAGCAGGAAGGGAGGCGGCAGGAGCGAAGGGAGGCGTCAGGAAGGGAGGCGGCAGGAGCGAAGGGAGGCGTCAGGAAGGGAGGCGGCAGGAGCGAAGGGAGATGGCAGGAGTGAAGGGAGACGGCAGGAGTGAAGGGAGATGGCAGGAGTGAAGGGAGATGGCAGGGGCAAAGGGAGATGGCAGGGGCAAAGGGAGATGGCAGGGGCAAAGGGAGATGGCAGGAGCAAAGGGAGGCAGCAGGAAGGGAGACGGCAGGAGCGAAGGGAGGCGGCAGGAGCAAAGGGAGGCAGCAGAAGGGAGACGGCAGGAGCGAAGGGAGATGGCAGGGGCAACGGGTGGCAGCAGGAGGGAGACGGCAGGAGCGAAGGGAGGCGGCAGGAGCAAAGGGTGGCAGCAGGAAGGGAGACGGCAGGAGCGAAGGGAGGCGGCAGGAGCAAAGGGAGGCAGCAGGAGGGAGACGGCAGGAGCGAAGGGAGGCGGCAGGAGCAAAGGGTGGCAGCAGGAAGGGAGACGGCAGGAGCGAAAGGAGGCAGCAGGGCTGCTGGCAGTATCGCCGGGGGCCCATGCGGCGCGGGGGCTGCATTCCCCGGGGCCAGATAAAAGGCAGCGCTGTCAGCGGAGCCGCCTGGCTTGTCTCAGCGCGGGCAGGCTCAGGCAGCGAGTGCCGCGGCGGTCCGGCGGCTGACGGCCACCTTATCGGCGGCGTGCCACAGTCCCCATGGGGCACTTCTGAGCCTCCTCGGCCCCATGCCCTTGTGATGGCAACCTCCAGCACACCTGGCTGCAGCTGGCACATCCCATCGGGCTCCACCGAGCCCCTGCTCCTCACACAGTCCCTCTGCCACTGCAGCCCTTAGGAGCCAGGAGAGCTCACAGGGGAGCCCAGAGTTGCCAGCAGTACAGCCCGTGCTTGGTGCCTCGGCAAACCTAAGGGAGTGGGGAGCTGAGGCGAAGCGAAGGCAGGCGGGAGCAGCCCCCTCCGCAACAACCGAGGGTCGCGGCAGGGGCTGCGCGGGGGCTAAGCGCTGGAGATCGGTAAGCAGGAAGAGGCTCTTCTGGAGTGAACTGCAAAATACTGCCTTTTGCACGGCTCAGCTTCCCCGCCCCTGCCTTCTCCTGGAAGCCTCGGCAGCTCCTGGGGAGAAGGTTTCCTCCCTCCTCCCCCCTCCGCAAACGGCCGCGCTCCTCCCGCGGCCAATTAGCGAGATGGGAGCAGGGGGCAGGGGGCTTCCCGAGTTCACGCCGCTAATCGCCGAGCTGCTGCCGAGCCGAGCTCACATCCAGTGGTACACCGAGGGCAAGCCCCCCATGCTTATCCTGGGGACCACCGTGTCGTCTCCCCTAAAGCCTCTGAATTTCCCCCCTTCGGCATCAGCCGCCGGGCTCCCCTCTGCGCCCGGCGCCCTGCTCCCTCCCCGCCTCGACTTGACAGCCTCCAGCTGCTGCCCCGTCCCCCATGCATCCCTCTACGGAGCCATCACGGCCCCGTCCCGCTGCCGGCAGCTTTGCAGAGCTGCAGGAGGAGCCCACGGCTCTTCGGCCCCATCCTGGCACAGCCCCGCGGGCAGCTCCCCGCAGCCGCCGGCCCCTCCTGCGCGCCGTGCCGCAGCGGCCGCTGCCCGCTATCAAATATTGATGGTCCTGCGTGGGGAATGAGCATTATCAATTCATGACTTGCTGAATTAAGCCCCAGCTCGGGCCCGCTGCCGCTCGGCCAGGCGGAAAGAACGGCGGCGCTGCTGGCACATGCAGCAGCCAAGGGTGCCAGCGTGGCCCCGAAAGCCAGCTACAGCCAAACCCGGGCCCGGCCCGGGCTTCGGGGATATCCAGAGCACGGCAGCCCCAGAGACCCGGTGCCAAGGTCCCTTCACCTGCTGCAAACCCTTCGCTGCTCCATGCATTTTGGCTGTCCCCAGGGCCGTGGAGGCTGTAAACTTCCCCTCCACAGAGCCACAGCACCTCAGAGCCACAGAACCTCAAAGCCACAGCACCTCAACCACAAAGCCACTGCACCTCAGAGCCACAGAACCTCAAAGCCACAGAACCTCAAAGCCACAGAACCTCAGAGAAGAGACAGCAAGGTGAGGCAGACTCCACGGGTTTAAGGGATCCCCACGCTGCAGCTGTGTGGAGATGCAGGTTAATGAGTGGCACAGGGAGTGTGGAAGCCAAATGGGAAAGCAGCACAAATGGATTCTGCTGGGCACGAAGAAGCTGATGCCATGTGGCCTGCGCAAGCCCCAGGCAGCTGCGGGGCAGAGGCAGTGCCTGGCTCTTCTCTAAGAGGCTCTTTTTCCACAGCCAGTCCAAGGAGAAGCTGTCAAAGCCTGGGATTAGGGCCTGGTCTCCCCTCCAGGAGAAGCTCAGGTGTCCTTGCGAACATCTTCAGGAGAAGGGAGATGCCAGGATGGGATGGAGGGAAGAGACAGGACGAGCACTGCAATGGCACCTGACCTGGGCCAGAGGTGTGATGGGATCGTGGAATCACACAATTCAGTTGGGAAAGCCCTCCCAGCCCACCCAGTCCAACCAGCAGCCCAGCACCACCACAGGCACCAAACCACAAGTGCCATGGCCACACAGAGCTGGAACACCTCCAGCCATGGGCACTCCACCACCTCCCTGGGCAGCCTCTGCCAGGCCCTCACCACTCTGGCAACAAAGACATTTCTCCTCCTCTCCAACCCAACCCTCCCCTGCCACAGCTCCAGGCCAGTTCCTCTCCTCCTCTCACCTGAGGCTGGGCAGCAGAGCCCAACCCCAGCTCACTGCAGCCTCCTCCCAGGGAGCTGTAGAGAGCAATGAGCTCTGCCCTCAGCCTCCTCTTCTCCAAAGATCAAGGCAGGGGATGGGATTTCCAGGATGGGGACAACAAGGAGCACAGGGAAGTATGTCAAGAGTTGTGTGAGAGGCCCCCTGCCAGCACCAGCTCCCAAGAGAGCACCCTTCTGGGCTGCTCTGTGTAAGGGTCAAATCCAAAGGGGAAAACATTCTTGCCCAAGCAAATATGGCACCTCCCACCTCCCTGCCACACCCTGAGGCCAGCACCCAGCCAAAGCCACCACATACTGGCCATCCAGTGAGGCCTAGGACATTGCCAGTGCCATGTCCCCTATGATGTGGTGTCACCAGGCCTAACCAGTCCCCACAGTCATCAGATGGGACCTTCACCCTCATGTTAACAGAGCAAATTATATTCTCATGGCTCCCTTATGCTGCCAGACTGGGCCTGGCTCCCCAGCACTGGGCACGGTCTCCAAGGAGCAACCAGGCTCGGGGGGACTTCCCAAACCAGCCCTGGCATGACCTCTCCCAGCTCCTCAGGCACTACCTCAGCCACTACAGAGCACTGCCAACAGGGGCTGGCTGGGGCTGTGTGAGTCAGAGCTACCCCTCCCCACACCATCCTCCTGCCCCCACCAGGTGTTGGGGGCCTTCCAGCAGGGCTGTGCCACCGAACAGCAGCAGGAGCCCTGCACGCTACTGCCAGGCTTGGCTCGTCAGAGCCAGATGGGCTCCTTGCCCCCACTACAACTCTCCCTGAAGACCCCTGGGTGCAGCTGGTTCCCATTGCTGGGAGATGCTTTGCTCCCACCCCCGCACTCCCCCAGGCCCCAGCTCCTCCTCCAGCACAGTTCCCGTGTGGCCACGCGTGTCCTGGGTGGGCCAGGGCAGGCTACGTTCACATGGGATGGCAGTGTGGCTGCACCCCCTGAGGCTGCCCCCAGCCCAGTGCCCCTTGGGAGGAGCCCACAGGCTTCAGCCTGGTGCTGGGGCAGGCCTTGCTGTGCCCACCACAAGCCAGACCCAAACACTGCCGTGGCACCAACCCCTCTCGATGGTTGGGCACAGTGCTGCAGGGCTGCAGCTCTGCCCTGCTCACCCCAGGAAGGTGCTCCGTGGGCAGCCAGGATGGAGAAGGGAAGAGATAGGCAGGAGTGAGAGAGGGGATGGAGAGCAAGCTGGGGGAGATCCCCAGGCTGTGCCAGGCAGTGCAGACCAGCCAGGGCAGCGTCACCACCTTTGCCTTGCTGTTTTCTAGTGAGAGTTTCCTTATATGGCCCTGCTGGGAAAGAGCACAAAGCTGGCAGGGGGGGAACCAAACATGGGAGAAACTCAGCATGGTCCTGGCATGACCTACAGTGCCCCAGCCTGGGGATGCAGTGGTTTTGGGGTGCTAAGGAGGAGGCTGCAGTGACCATGACAAGCACCATGGCATGAGTCCACGTGCCAGAGCTGGGGGTGGTGCTGTGAACCTGAGCCACAGAGCAGCCAGAGAATGATCAGCTTCACAGCTTGCACTGGGCTGGAAGGGCCTCAAAGGGCATCTCACCCAGCCCCTGCACCCAGCTGCAGCAGGCTGCACAGGGACACAGCCAGGCTGATCCTCAGTGTCTCCAGGGATGGAGCCTCCACCACAGCCCTGGGCAGCCTGTGACAGTGTCTGCCCACCCTCACCCTGCACAGCTTCCTCCTCATGCCCAACCTAACTCTGCCCTGCTCCGGTTCCAAACCACTGCCCTCAGCCTGTCCCCACAGCCCCTTCTGAGCAGTCCTTGCCCAGCCTGCAGCTCCCCTGCAGACACTGAGCTGCAGCTCTGAGCTCTGCCTGCAGCCTTCTCCTCTCCAGGCTGAGCAGCTCCAGCTCTGCCAGCCTGTCCTCATAGCAGAGCTGCTTCAGCCTTCATTGTGGCCTCTTCTGTTCCCCCTCCATCACATTGATGTCTCTTCTGTGTTGTGGACCGCAGATCTGGAAAGAGGTGAGGTCTCAGAGATCCAGACCCAGAGAAACCCAGGGAGCTTCTGAGGCCATGGTGAAGAGCTTATTCCTGCATGGCTGGGCTAGTTAAAATCAGTGATATTCCTCACCCTGCCTTCACCCACGGTCCTGAGAGCCTGAAGCTCTGGAGACATCCCAGCTGGCACCCCATTAAGAGAACATATCCCAGCTGGCACCACGTTCAGAGGAGGCAGAACTCACAGCTCACTGTGCTGGAAAGCTCAAGTGCTGATGTGCAGACCGTTCGTCGGGAAAGGCTGACCCCAACCGTCGTGCTGGAAGGAAACTCCTGCTGCTCCTCAGCCCCTGCGACACCCGACGGCGACAGCCAGAACCAACACTGCGGAGAGGGGGCTGCAGGGGCCTGCCGTTGGCTGCGGGGTTCGGGGGCAGTGCTGAGGAGGGCTGGTGGGGAGAAGAACCTGGTTGTCGTGGGACCAAAGGATGGTTCGGGCTGGAAGAGCCCTCCCAGACCCCCCAGTCCAGCAGCAGCCCAGCACCACCACGGGCACCAAACCATGGCCACAAGTGCCATGGCCACACGGAGCTGGAACACCTCCAGCCATGGGCACTCCACCACCTCCCTGGGCAGCCTCTGCCAGGCCCTCACCACTCTGGCAACAAAGACATTTCTCCTCCTCTCCAACCCAACCCTCCCCTGCCACAGCTCCAGGCCAGTTCCTCTCCTTCTTTCACCTGAGGCTGGGCAGCAGAGCCCAACCCCAGCTCACTGCAGCCTCCTCCCAGGGAGCTGTAGAGAGCAATGAGCTCTGCCCTCAGCTTCCTCTTCTCCACACCAACTCCCCCACCCCCACTCAAGCCCTCTCAGTTGCTCCTCCTCAGCCCTGTCCTCTGGCCCCTGCCCCAGTTTGTTCCTCTCTGCATGGTTCCAAAGTGTAACTTTGCATTGTTTTGGGTTGGGTTTGCATTGAAACACCTGCAATGATATTCAACCCCCCAAGCTCTCAGGTGCTAGCAGGTGGAGTTTCAATTCACTCCCTCCTTTTCCACCTCCACCAGCACTGAGACACGTTGCTGTTCCTGCTGTCACCTTCCTGACACCAGGAACTCTCCTGGTCCACATGTCCCTGTGAGGCCACAGGAAGATCATGCAGGACTTGATAAAAACTCCTTAAAATGGAGGAAAATGCAGTCACAAGTGGCAGTGCAAAAGGCTCCTTTGTCCTCTGTCCTTTACACTAAGGGACAGGAGACTCCTTGGACCTTTGTCCCTTTACATTCACAGATTTGGGAGCGACAAGGATCAGATAATGGATGGAGTGACAAGTGATAGAGCCTGCCTGGAGCTGAGGCACAGAGGTAGCAGCGTGGGTGTAGGATGAGGATGAGCAGTGGAGCAGAGTGCAGCCCCTCAGCATCGCTCCTCGCTCCAGCGCAGCCCAGTCCGGGCACTCTCAGCGATCAGCCAAAGCCGCGGAAACGCCGAGAAGCGCTGCTGGAACCCGCGGAGCACCTGGGAAGCCACCCCACGCCCGCGGGAGCGCCGTTCCTCCGAGGGCAGCCGGCTGGCAGCAAAGCCGGGCAGGGGCTGGCAGCGAAGCCGGGCAGGGGCTGGCAGCGAAGCCGGGCAGGGGCCGGCCGCGGCGGAGCCGGGCGGCGGAGCATGAGCAGGAGCGCACCGCCATCGTGTGGCTGTGCCCGGGGGGCTGGCACGGACACACCGCGGCCGCTTCGGGACGCCACCGGGACGGTTCTGCAGCTCCACCACAGAAACGGCTGCAGGAAACCTCTGCTTCACCCCCCCAGTGCTGGTCCTTCCAAGCGATCCCACGCTCTTGTTCCGAGTACAGCACCCTCCCCGTGCGTACCCAGCCCCACCGCCAGGGATGTGAGCTGGGAAGGCAGCAAAACCAGCCAGGAGACGATCGCTGAGCTGAATGTCCCTCAAAAACACAGCCTGGGGCCGCAGGGGGAAGTGGGACTGACAAGGCTGCACGCAGGGATGAGGATGGGACAGTGCAGTGCCCACATTCCCAGGGCTCTTCCAGCAAAATAGGCACCCTGAGAGAGATTTAGGGGATGAGGAACTCCACAAACATGGCACTTACAGTCAACTGAAGGGCCAGGTTGGATGAGGCTTGAGCAACCTGGGCTGGTGGCAGCTTGCAGATCACCTAGTTCCACGGCAAAGCCCCTGGCAGGGGGCTTGGAACCAGGTGATCTTCGAGGTCCCTTCCAAGCCAACTCCTTCTTAGAAGAGCGTTGAGCAACCTGGGCTGGTGGGAGGTGTCCCTGCCCCTGGCATGGGATTGGCACTGGATGATCTTCAAGGTCCCTTCCAAGCCAACCCATTCTGTGGTTCTGTGACTCACAGCCACAGGACCAGGGGATTAGGGCAGTTGGAAATCACCTCTGACGTTATGGGGCCAGCTGCTGACTGCCACCACCACGTTAGACCATGGCCTGATGTGGACCTACTCATCTGGCTACAGCCACCCAGGCTGCCTCAGGGATGCTGCAGACAAGCTCAGCTGGGATGGTTTTGGGCACAGCCCCTACCAGGTGCTGCACTGTGCCAGGCAGGTCTCCAGCACCCCGGGGAGCTGCCCTTGGCAAAGGCAGCTGAGGGGCTGATGTGCCACAGGGCAGAGCTTGGCTCCTCCAGCTTCCCAGCGCAGCTGGCCCGGGCAGGAGGCAGCACTGGCAGAGATCAGAAGCACCTTCGGGAGTTTCCAGAGGATCCTTCTCAAGACACTGACCTGAGACCTCTACAGTTGGCCACAGCTGCCTGAGCCAGGGCAGGGGAGCTCTTGGTGCTTGGCGGAGCAGCAGGCTCAGACGTGCAGAGCTCAGGAGATCCTCCTCACTCCTGGCTCCCATCAAGAGAACCTTGCACTAAACCACACTGTGGAGGTCTCAACGTACCCGAAGGCACAGGAGGCATTGACGCTGCTCCATCTGCCCAGCTCCTCGCAGTACCCAGCACCCGCTCAGACGGGAGGCACGGCCGGTGGCACGGAGCGAAGAGGGGTGCCGGGCACGGCGCCCAGGTGCGGGGCACTGCGCTGGGCTGCACCCACGCCTGCCACGGGCCCAAGCGCTCGGCGCAGCCCAGCACCGGCATCCCCCCGCACTGTCCTGCGCGGCGCAGCGCAGGCAGGGAGCCGAGGCTCGGAGTGCTGCCCCCAGCCTGCTTCCCACGACCCCTGCCGTGCCCGGGCCGCGCCGGCGGAAGCGCTGCGCAGCGGCCGGAAGGAGAGGCCTGGCCCCGGGCTCGAACGGCATCCCCGCGCCGCTGCTCCGGGCCGCGGCTGCCGGCGGGGTCCTGCCTGTGCTCAGCAGCTGCCTGCTCGCCGCCCTGCCGGCTCCCGGCGGGGTCCTGCCTGTGCTCAGCAGCTGCCTGCTCGCCGTCCTGCCGGCCCCCGGCGGGGTCCTGCCTGTGCTCAGCAGCTGCCTGCTCGCCGCCCTGCCGGCTCCCGGCGGGGTCCTGCCTGTGCTCAGCAGCTGCCTGCTCGCCGCCCTGCCCGCTCCCCGGCGGGGTCCTGCCTGTGCGCAGCAGCTGCCTGCTCGCCGCCCTGCCCGCTCCCGGCGGGGTCCTGCCTGTGCGCAGCAGCTGCCTGCTCGCCGTCCTGCCGGCCCCCGGCGGGGTCCTGCCTGTGCGCAGCAGCTGCCTGCTCGCCGTCCTGCCGGCCCCCGGCGGGGTCCTGCCTGTGCGCAGCAGCTGCCTGCTCGCCGCCCTGCCCGCTCCCGGCGGGGTCCTGCCTGTGCGCAGCAGCTGCCTGCTCGCCGCCCTGCCCGCTCCCGGCGGGGTCCTGCCTGTGCGCAGCAGCTGCCTGCTCGCCGCCCTGCCGGCCGCGACTGCCCCGGCACGGGGCTCAGCACCGGCGCTCCCGGGTGCCCGCTCCTGCGTCCGCAGCCAGGGCAGGCGGTCGGCGGAGCGCTCGGCGCTGGCTCGGAGCCGCTTCCTGTCGCTCCCGAAGGGACGGGAGGCAGAGGAGGTGCTGCGGGGCTTGCGGGGCTTCCCGTTCCTCCTACCGGAGACATGCGGGAGGAGGCAAGGGGCAGGGGACAAGGGTGCTTCCCCTGCCAGGCTCAGCCCTGGCAAGACGGGCACCGAGAGCTGCTAGCGGCATCTGACATGCAGCAAGTGACAGGCCAAGAGGGACAAGGCCTCCAGCTGTGCCGGCGGAGGCTCAGGTCAAAGATTGCAGCAAGGGCTCTCAGGCACCGGCACAGGCTGCCCAGGGAGGTGGCCGAGTGCCCATCCCTGGAGGCGCTTAAAGGAGGTGTGGCTGTGGTGCTGAAGGAGATGGTTTGGTGGCAGTGGCTGAGCAGCGGTGCTGGCGTTGTGAGCCCTGGGCAAGTAGTTGGATCCTCAAAGGCCTCCAACCTCAACAGCTGTGACTGCCTCTGACTTAGGTACCTTGCACACTGCCCAGGGTACCCTTGGCGAGGCAGAGATACCCAAAACCCAGATTCAAGTGCCGGTCACAAGTCCCCTCCAGAGGCCACCATAAGCTCTGCAGTGAGGCTTCCAGTGGGTGCAGAACCTTGATCCATACCCCAGACCTCCAGGTGATCTCTGGCACCATGTGCACACTGCATGCTTGGTGTATGTCATGGAACCACAGAATGGGTTGGCTTGGAAGGGAGCTCAGATCATCCTTGCCAGCCCAGGTTGCTCAGGGCACTCCTAGAATGAGTTTGTTGGAAGGCACCTTGAAGATCATCTAGTTCCAAGCTGGCAGGGAGCTTGGAACCAGATGATCTTCAATCTGCCACCAGCCCAGGTTGATCAAGGCCTCATCCAGCCTGGCCTGCAACACCTCCAGGCAGGGGGCATCCACAGCCTCCCTGGGCAGCCTCTGCCAGTCTCTCCCCACCCTCAATCTCAACAGTTTTTTCCTCCTCTCCACTCTCAAACTCCCCTCTACCCAGCTCAGAGCCATTGTCCCTTGGCCTGGCAGTCCCAGACCCTGTCAAATGTTCCTCCCCAGCTCTCCTGGAGCCCTTCAGCTGCCCCTGGAGCCAACCTCCCCAGCATCCCAGCCCAGCTGTGCCCCTGCCCTGGGTCTCCTGAAGGAAAGAGGTCTGTAGAAATATTTTTAGCTGTGGGCTCTGGGAGAAAAAGGCCTTTAGTTTCTCACAGAGAAATGCAGGTGGCCACACAGCTGGAGTCACCTGCAACACAAAGGTTCTTGTCCCAGCTGGCAAGCAAAGCTGTGCAGAGCCAGGGCAGGCTCTTTTCCTGTTCCCCCCTCCCTTGTTTCTTTCCTCTCCCCATTCTCTTGGCAAAGCTGTGCTGAAGCAGCACTTCCCTGGAACAAGGAGAGCTGCAAGACAATTTGTTTGGCCAACCCTCACCTCCTTTTCCACTGCTGCTGAGAGGCTGCTGGAGAACACTGTGCAGCACACAGCCCTGCAGCAGGTCACAGAATCATCAAGGGGGCTTCAGGAGAGCTGGGGAGGGACTTCTGACAAGGGCTGGGAGTGCCTTCAGCAACCTGGGCTGGTGGCAGATTGCAGATCACCTAGTTCCATGGCAAAGCCCATGGCAGGGGCCTTGGAACTGGATGATCTTCCAGTTCCCTTCCAAGCCAGCCCATTCTGTGAACCCATGAGTGAAGCTGGAGCAGGCCTTGCCCCTAGCAGAGCTGATGGCATCTTTCTTGTTCCTCTCCCTAACCTCGCTCCATGCACTCGAGTTCAAGCTTCCCACTCCTCCAGCCCCGACGATGTTTGTTGCTCCTGCTCTGCATGCCCAAGCAGTGATTTCTGGAGCTGATTAAAATGAAGAATGCAATTTCATAAGAGGAAATGGAATCTCACCTGAAAAGCCCAGACTGCAGCAGCCGTGGAGCCAGGCAGAGGCCTGCTTGGTGGCCCTGGGACAGGCGCAGGAAGGGCAGCACTGCAAGTCTGGGAAGCAATTTCCTCGTCCTCAGCGTGAGGCAGGGGCCTCTGTGGACAAGATTCCTTCCATCAGCCCTCTGCTTCCTCATGCCAGCGATGCCGGGGAGGCAGGCACCTCACTGGAGAGCTCTCAGTGATGCCACCGAGCCTGCAAATCCCTGTGGGGCCAAGGGAAGAGGAGCAGGAAGGGAAAGGCTCCCAGCAGAGCCACGGCAGCAGGGACAGCCAGGGCACAGCAGAGCCCAAGCACAGGGCTGGGGGTTCTGCAGCAGCCTGTCCCCAAGCCATCTCTGCACGTGTGACACAGAGAGGAATGGCATCAGGGTCTTCCAGGGGGTGGCACAGAAGCAGGACTGGGTTCAGAGAAAACAATCACAGAACCACGGCAGCCACCCGGTGAGGAGAGCCCTCCAGGCTCAGCCAGTCCCAGCCTCCACCCAGCGCCCAACCCTAAGTGCCACAGCACCTTGGGGGGACTGCAGCACTGCCCTGGGCAGCCTGTGCCAGCGTCTGAGAACCCTTCCAGTGCAGAAACACTTCCTGAGCTGCAGCCTGAGCCTCCCCTGGGGCAGCTTGGAGCCATTCCCTCTGCCCTGTCCCTTGGCACCAAGCAGCAGAGGCTGCTCCCTGCTCACTGCCACCTCCCTGCAGGGAGCTCTGCCCTCAGGCTCCTCTGCTCCACCTGCACACCCCCAGCTCCCCCAGCCCCTCCTCACCCCCAGCTGCACCAGGCCCTTCTTCAGCCTCAGTGTCCTGCTCTGGACCTGCTCCAGCTCCTCAATGTCCTTCCTGCAGTGAGGGGCCCAGAGCTGAGCACAGCACTTGAAGTGTGCTCTCGAGAGTGCTAAGCACAGGAGGTTGGGCACTTCCTGCCCCTGCTGCCCACCCTGCTTCTAATGCAGTGACACTGAGGGCTGCAGCAGGGCCAGAGAAGGGCAACAAAGCTGGGGCAGGGTCTGGAGAACAGGGCTGGGGAGGAGCAGCTGAGGGAGCTGGGGGGGGGGGTGGTTGGTGTGAAGAGGAAGCCAAGGGCAGAGCTCATTGCTCTCTACAGCTCCCTAAGAGGAGCCTGCAGTGAGCTGGGATTGAGCTCTGCTGCCTCCTAAGGAGGGACAGGATGAGAGGAAATGGCCTGAAGTTGCCCCAGGGCAGGTTTAGGTTGGACATTAGAGGAACATTCTTCACTGAAAGGGTTCCCAAACACTGGCACAGGCTGCCAAGGCAGGTGATTGAGTGCTCATCCCTGGAGGGGTTTCAGAGAGGCAGAGCTGTGCTGCTGAGGGCCATGGGTTAGTCCCAACCTTGGTGGAGTTAGAGAATGGTTGGACTGGAGGATCTGAAAGGGCTTTTGCAGCCCAACCCTTTCCATGGTTCTAAGTCCCTGGAGAGCAGCCCTGAGCTGAAGGCTCTGTGTGATCTCGTGCAATGGAGCAGGCCTGGACACATTATCCTGGGGGTGTGGAACTGAGGAAAACAAAACTATTAAAGCAGGTGGAGAAGGTGCTTTGCCTGGACAGGTCTTGGAGCTGCTTGGCTCTTTGTTTCCAGCAGCTTCAGCACCAGCTGAGGAGGTGTGAGCGAGCAGGAGCTCTGCAGCCCAGAGAGACTCCTGGGCTCTGACCCAGCTGTGCTGCCCTGTGGCAACCCGAGGCACCCAGAGCTGCTGCAGCCCTGAGACCCGGCCCCAGGCTCCAGCACACAGGTGCCCCTGGGGGATGGCACCAAAACCAAGTGCGGGACACAGAGAACCCATTCCTAGACTTGATCTGCTTAAGCCTGTGCTGCTAACAGGATGGGGCAGCAAGACTGACCATGCTGCCAGTGCCACCTCACCACCATGGCCACACTGCTTGGCGAGGTTTGAGACAGAGCTGATTCCAGCTCTGCAGGGGCTCTGTTTTTCCTTCCCAGATCTCACAGAACCCCAGCGTGGTGGGGTTGGCAGGGACCTCTGGAGATCACCCTAGAGCTAAAGCAGGGCACCCACAGCAGCTTGCCCAGGTCACAATGTCCAGGAGGGTTTGGAAGCTCTCCAGAGGAGACTTCACAGCCTCTCTGGGCAGCCTGCTCCAGGCCTCCAGCACCCTCACACCAAAGCAGTTTCTCCTCCTGTTCAGATGGAGCCTCCTGGCTTCCAGTTTGTGCCCACTGCTCCTTGTGCTATCACTGGGCACCACTGACAGGAGCCCAGCCCCATCCTCTTGCCCCCCACAGCTCCTTTAGCTCTTGCTGAGCACTGCTCAGCTCCCCTCTGGGGCTGCTCTCCTGCAGGCTCTCAGCCCCAGGGCTCTCAGCCTGTGCTCCTCACAGAGCTGCTCCAGGCCCTCAGCAGCTTTGCAGCCTCCCCCAGACTCTCTGCAGCAGTTCCCTGCCTCTGGAACTGGGGAGCCCAGAACTGGACTCAGTACTCCAAATGTGGTCTCCCCAGGGCAGAGCAGTGGGGGAGGAGAACCTTCTCTGCCCTGCTGGCCTCGCTCTCCTTGCTGCACCCCAGGGGACCGTCGGTGCTCTTGGCTATAAGGGCACACTGCTGGCTCCTGGGCAGCTTGTCCACCAGCACTCCCAGGTCCTTCTCCATGGAGCTGCCTTCCAGGTCACTCCTCAGCCATCCTGGTGCAGGAGGTTGTTCCTCCCTGGACGCAGGCCCCTTGCTGAACTTGTCCATTTCCACTAGAGCCATAGGTTAAGACAAACAGCACCAGATGAGCTGCCCCAGGCCACAGCTCTGGCTTCCCTCCCTCGGGTGCAGAGGAATGCCCTGAGCTGGTGCAAGGCTTTCATTACCAGGTTGTTCCTGCGAGGTGCAATCTGTGGCCTCAAAAAGCTGCCTCCTTTCAGGTCATCATAACTTTTCATGCCCACACTGAGCTCAGGTGGCCTCTTCCACAACTCCATTTCCACTCACGGGGGTGTTCCAAGCACACTCAAGCTTCCCACTGGGTCCCCTGGCACCAAGGCTGGAGACAGGCACAGTTCTGACTGCGCTGGCACAGCTCTCCTAGCTCTCCAGCTCCACTCCTGCCTTCTTCACACAGTGCCCAGCAGGAGCCTGACAGGCACCTGGTTCTGTCCAGGGGTGGCAAGTGGAGCTGCCAGCTCCCAGCTCACGTGGAGGTGACCCACGAGAGCTGAAAGGGAGCCTACCCTGGCAGCATGTGGGAGCAAGGCCATGGAGCTGTGCCAAGAGATGAGCTCATTGCAAGAGAAACTGAAATCAACACAGAGCTCTGGCTGGATGCGGAGCTGCCACACACCGCAGCACCACCCTGCTCAGTGCCCTCCTCCCTGCTCAGTGCCCTCCTCCCTGCTCAGTGCTCTCCTCCTTTCTCTGCTTTGTCAATCTGTCCTCAGATTTGTCCTTCTGGGTTTGTTTTGCTTTCTTGGTGCTACTTATCAGATCCTACCCTGGGAGGCTTCAGATTCATCCTGGAGTGTGACCTACTCCATGAGCAGCCAAGGCTGTGCCCTACTCTGTGAGCAGCCAGAGGTATGCCCAGGTGACCAAGAAGTGCACCAGCATCCTGGCCTGGGTCAGCAATGGTGTGGCCAGCAGGACCCTGTGCCCTTGTGCTTGGAACTGCTGAGCCATTGCTGCCCATGCCAAGCTGACGGTTCATGGCAGCCCACAGCGAGGCCTTCCAGCACCTGCTTTCCTCTCATCACTGATTCACAGCCAGCACACCACACTGCAGAGCTCACCCTGACAGAGCCCCCAGCAAAGAACGGTGCTGGTGTCAATCCTGATCCAGCCCTCGGCTCTGCGCGGCGCTCACGGCACCGACTGATCCCACTGGAAATGGAGAGGCACAGCAGCAGACCCCAGCACAGCTTGCAGGCATCCAACCACACAACCCTTTAGGCTGCAAAAGCCCTTTGAGATCCTGGAGTCCAACCCTGACCCCAGCTCTGCCAGGCCACCACGGAACCCTGCCCCTCAGCACCACATCTCCACGGCTTTGCAGTCCCTCCAGGGATGGAGACTCCACCACTGGCCTGGGCCAGGCCTTGACAACACTCTGAGGGAAGAAGCTGTTCCTGATGGACAGCATGAACCCCCCCGCATAGTGCCACTTGAGGCCATTTCCTCTCATCCTGTGCCTTGTTACATGGGAGATCAACCCCAACCTGGCTCCAACCTCCTCCCAGGGAGCTGCAGAGAGCAATGAGCTCTGCCCTCAGCCTCTTCTTCTCCACACCAACCCCCCCCAGCTCCCTCAGCTGCTCCTCCCCAGCCCTGCTCTCCCGACCCTGCCCTACCTTCGATACCCTGCTCTGGACCTGCTCCAGCCCCTTGATGTCTTTCCTGGGGTGAGAAGGAGCTTGGAGAAAACCTCTTTTTTTTGGTGACAGGTGTGACACAGACCACAGGCATGAGCCAGCCCCAGGAGCCAGCTCCACAGCTCCAGCAGCTCCAACCCACCTCCAAGAAGGACTCTCACAGGTGTTGTGCTGGGAACTCTTTGCTGTGAGGAAACAGCTCTCAAACATGGCTGCTGGGGCAGTGCTGTGCCCACACCGAGGAACTGCCCCCAAGGCTCCATCTGGACATGGCACCCAGCGGTGGTGGGGATAGCACAGCCAAGGGACAGGCCTGTGGTGCTGAGGGACAGCAGCGTGGGACTTGCTGAGGAACAGCAGCAGAGCTGTGGCTCACAGCTTCCCTGCTACATCTGCTTCTGCAACAGCACTGTTGTCTCCTCTGAGTGGCTGTAGAGCAGGGAGGTCAGCAGGAGACCCTGCGACTTGTCCAGTGGAGACCTGGGGGTGCTGGATGACAGCAGATGAAGATGAGCCAGGGTGTGCCCAGGTGGCCAAGACAGGCACCGGCAGCCCAGCCTGAGTCAGCAAGGGTGGGGGCAGTGATCATGCTCCTATGCTTGGCACTGCTGAGGCCATGGCTTGAGTGCTGGGCCCAGTTCTGGGCTGCTCATTCCAAGAAGGACATTGAGGAGCTGGAGCAGGTCTAGAGAAGGGTAAGAGAGCTGGGGCAGGGCCTGGAGAACAGAGCTGGGGAAGAGCAGCTGGGGGAGCTGGGGGGTTGGTGTGGAGGAGGCTGAGGGCAGAGCTCATTGCTCATTACATCTCCCTGAGAAGAGGCTGCAGTGAGCTGGGGTTGGGCTCTGCTCCCTAGGACAGAAGGAGAGGAACTGGCCTGGAATTGTGGCAGGGGAGGGTTAGGTTGGATGTTGGTTCGCTGTTTCTTCCCAAACACTGGCACAGGCTGCCCAGGTTGAAGGCCCATCCCTGGAGGTGTTTAAAGGATGTGCAGAAGTGGTGCTGAGAGCTGTGGCAGAGTTAGAGGATGGTTGAACTCTATGATCTTAAAGCTCTTTTGCAGCTGAATGGAGTCTCTGGATCCCTGCCTTCATTGCTGTGGAGCCCGGGAGCAGTGACCCTGCTTCTGGGTGTGCCACAGCTGTGCCAAAGCCAGCGCGGGCAGGGCTGCAGCCAAGGACCAGCGGGAGCAAACCTGCCAGAGGGAGCTCTGCAGTCCTTCACAGCCCCTCCATCTGGGCACTGTCTCTGTGCTCTGTAACCTGTGCTTGTCCTCCTGTCCTCTTGTCCTTGCCCATCTCCATCTCAGGTCTTTGTGAGCCCAGAGCTGCCTGCTCAGCCCTGCCTTGCCAGTGGGCACCATCCAGGTGGAGCAGCTCTCTGTTCCCCAGTGGGGGAAAAAAATCTCTCCCTTCTCTCTCTAGTTTTGTCTCACAGCTCTGGAGCCCACAATTAATGACAGCCACTGGTGACAATAATTAAGGAGATGCCCACCTGGCATTTGCAAGCTTCTAAACCAGGAAGGCTGCAAACCATCACGTTCCACATGTAGGCTTCGGGAGAAGCCATCCCTAAAGGCAGTGTGACAAACAGCAAAGCCTTTAGGAGCTGCCCATTCTCCACCAGAAAAATCAAACCTGCCCAAGGCCGAGGCACAAGAGTCCTCCAGGGTGCCAAACCCTCAGACAGGGCAACGAGAGCATGGGCAGGCCGGGAGGGGACACAGCAGAAATAGCCTGGTAAAGGAGTGACACAGCGCTGGCAGATCTGTGGCATGGCAGCAACAGCTCACGCTCTGCTGGGCTGCTACTCTGGCGCCAGGCTGAAGGCACAGAGCTCTAGGAAGTGACCTGCAAGCAGCTTTGATGTGAGAGATAAAGGACACAAAGGTGACAGCTCACTGGATAGACAGGTGGCAGCGCTGGTCAGCAAATTAGGGCCAGCACCCTGTGAGGGTGCCAGAGCCCTGCAGCAGGCTGCCCAGAGAGGTTGTGGAGTCCCCTTCTCTGGAAACTTTTGAGGCCCACCTGGATTTGTTCCTGCATGACCTGCCTTGGCAGGGGGTTGGGCTGGACGATCTCCAGAGGCCCCTTCCAGCCCCTACCATCCTGTCATTCTGCGACACTGCAGATATTCTGCCGAGGACGTGAGGAGGAAAGTGGGGCAGGGCCTTGCCAAGCAGGGACAGGGAAAGCCACACGAGCTGCTGGCAGTGCTGCCAGGCGAGGAGTGCCCGAGGAGAGGACAGGCAGAGCATCCTCTCTGCTGCAGAAGGAGTCCAGGCAGGGTGTTCCATCTCTCTGCCCGGGGACTGCAGGGCCTGTGGGTGCTTGCCAGGAGCCTCGGGACAGCGCAGAGCTGTCACAGCCTGGCCAGAATGTCCCCTAGCAGCTCTCTGCACGGGAAACAGCCTCACATGGCCAAGAAAGGAAGAAAAAGCCCCTGCTGGGATTCGCTGGCAGCAACACTCCAACAGACGGTGACACCGTGACCTGGTGTCCTTGTGCCACCCCGCAGCCGGGGCACTCAGCACCGAAAGCCTGGGCAGCACAGTGGCAATCAGCCTGCTTCTCTGAGCAGGGCTACGGTGCCTTCGCCTGCACGGGGGACCGAAGCCCAGAGGAGGCAGCGCGGCAGCTGCAGAGGGCACATCAGCTGCCTGCCAGTGCCTGACGGCAGCCTGCAGGAAGGCTGCAGAGGGACTTTCTGTGGGGGTGTCTAGAAACAGGGCAAGGGGAATGGTTTGATGCTGAGGAGGCAGAGCGGGGTTAGACTGGAGTTGAGGAAGAAGTTCTGCAATGTGAGGGTGGTGAGACTCTAGCACAGGCTGCCCAGGGAGGCTGTGGCTGCCAGGTTGGCCAGGCTGGATGAGGCCCTGAGCAATCAGTCTTGCTGAGAGAGGTCCCTGCCTGTGGCAGGGTGGTTGGAATAGAAGATCTGTGAGATCCCTTCCAACCTGAGCTGTCCTGTGATCCTTTGCCTTGGAGCCCCTCTACTATTGGAACATCTATCGGAGCACTCAGCTTGGGCAGAGCACCCAAGCCAGCAGCATCTCGACACAGGCAGCAGCCCAAGCCCTCTCGGCACAGATGGGGACACGGAGCAACGCACGGTAAAAAAAAGCCAACCTTTCCCAGGGGAACACAAAAATAACGCCCCGAACATTCCAGCTTTCCCAACAACAATCGCCCGAGGAGCCGGCACTGTGGGAAAGTCTCAGCTGGCTTTTCCTTGAAGCTATAAATAGAGTCCCGGCTGCGAGCGGGGCCGGGGCCGCGGGGGCAGGGGAAAGGCCACCGAGCGGGCGCCGTTTGAAGCGCGGCGCTGGCCGGCGTCCAGGGCGCTGCGGAGCGGCTGGGAGCTTCCTGCGGGGCTGGGAACTGGGCAGCGCAGGGCCGGGGCCGCCTGTCAGCGCCTGCGGTCCGTGAGCCTGCCGGGACATCGCAGGTGAAAGAGCAGGGGAGTAGGTGTGAGACTGCCCCAGGACTCCAGCTGGCAGGGCTGGCTTCGGAGGGCTCTTGAGAGCGTCTCTTGCAGGGAGCCGCTTGGCCTCTGATCCCATGGGAATGCTCAGCGCCTATCAAGATGTTGTTGGGCTGGACTTGAGTAAAGCCTTTGAAACCGTTCCCCACACCATCCACCTGCGCAACCTGGGCGCTCACGGCTGGGCTGGGGACGCGGTTTAGTGGCCACGGTGGCGTTGGGTTGATGGCTGGACCCTGATGACCCTACAGGTCCCTTCCCACCGAGGCAGTTCTCTGGTTCTGTGTGATCTCAGCGCGCTGTGCCTGGGGGGACAGCAGCGCTATGAGGGGCTCACTGCTCCCACGCACAGCGGCCACTCGACTCGGTCTCGGCTGTCCCTCACCAGCCCAGCAATGAGCCCTCAAGAGCTTCTCGACAGCACCGCCGGCAGCCCCCGCGGGTCCCCCAGCAGCCCCCAGCAGTCCCCGCCCCGGCAGAGGAGGAGACCTTGGGCGAGGGGCGGGGCAGAAGCCCCGCGCGCCTGCGCGGGCGGTAGGCGGGGCCCGGCGCGCGCCTTTGTGTGGGCGGGGCCGTTCCTCGCGGCGGGGCGCGGGGCCGGCAGGGGCGGGGTCGGCGGCGCGGGCGCGCGGGGTCAGTCGGCGCGCGGCGGCGAGCGAGGGAGGCGGCGGCGGCGGAGCCGAGACGGGAGCGGGCACGGGCACGGGAGCCGGAGCGGAGCGCAGGATGATAAACACCCAGGACAGGTGCTGCGCGGTGCACACCTCCGCACCCCTCTTCCTCCCCCCTCGGAGCGGCGGCCGGGCTTGGGGGACGATCGGCCCCGAGGAAGCGGGGCGGGGAGATGGGGGAGGTCGCGGCTCTGCTCCTTTCCCAGGTTAAAACCCCCGTCACGTCCTTTTTCTGTGTCCGGAGACCCCCGGGGGGCGGTAGAGCCCCGGAGGTGGGAGGAGACTGCGAGTGCTAGGAGGGGTGGCGGGCACCGTTCCCGCAGGCCCCGCATCCCTCGGGAAAGGCGCGGGTCTAGCGGCCGGGTGCCCCTCTCTGCGGGTGTCCCGGCCCGCTGCCTTGTCCGGAGCGCCCCGGCTGCCGTTTCCCGAGCCCGTCTCTCGCCGTGTCTATCAGGACTCTCTAAGGCAGACGCCTTGGGCCCTGTGCTCAGCAGAGGGCTGGCCACAGGTTACTGCTCGCGTCGGGTCGCTTGCTGTGTGTCTTGCAATGGCTGACAGCAGAGCGTCCTGTTGATCTGAGCTAAGCGCAGCTGCATCCCCAGCGCCCTGTTCCAGAAGGGCCAACAACCCGAGAAGCCAACCCCGCCTCGTTTCTGTAACGCCAGGGGAGCTGCCTGGATCCTTCAGCCCGCTGCGAGCGCACAGCGCAAAGAAGAGCCTGAAGGCCAGGAAGATGTGCAGCTCTCGTCCCCCTACGTGCCGGGTTGCTGGACTGCTAGCGGCGCTGGCGCGGGGCTTCGGGTGCCAGGGCTGTTGAGGAGCCCTGATGGGCTCCAGAAGTGGCCAGGTTGTCCTTTGTGCTGCCCAGGCCCGGGGCGTGCCTTTGGCATTTCAGGGAGCTCAGTGAGGTGAAATTGTACCTTCTGGCTGCAAACCTGTGCCTGCGCCAGCTCCTTGCAGGCAGGACTCGTGCAGTGAGGCTTTGGCTTGGGGGCTTCTTCAGGGAAAAGGCCTTTGGTAGTCTAAATCCATCTCTGTGCGAACGGAGCCGCTGGAAAACAGCTTCTCAAAAGAGGCTGGGAGGGAGCAGGGTCCTCACTTGTGACCTGTAGAGAGGCCGTGGGGAGCAGCGGGCAGCTCCCGGGCAGAAGCGCCAAGGGCTCAGACTTCACCCGAGCTTCTCCGCAGGGTACTAACAGGCCTCTGGAGGCAGCGAAAGCTTTCGATTCCTGTAGCCCACCACCGCTACAGGTGCTCCTGCCTCCCCCGGCGTTGCGGTGGGCTGCAGGTCCGCCGGGGCAGGGTGCCAGCGCGGCGGGCAGGGTGCCAGCGCGGCGGGCAGGGTGCCAGCGCGGCGGGCAGGGTGCCAGCGCGGCGGGCAGGGCTGTGTGCTGCAGGCTCTCCTGTTGTGACTTCTGCGTGTGCCGGAGGAAGCAAAACTGGGAAGTGCCTTGAACTGCTGCGCATGGGAACTGCGGCCTCGCTCCTTTCATTCCTTTTGTTTTAGTTCTGGGTTTGGGTCTTCCCCCGCCACAACTACACTTCATTATCCAGCTTCTTGACGCCTTGGCCGCAAGTTGGCCGGAGCTATCAATAGTACATTGTTGGCTGGGCGAGGGGGTGGTGAGGGAGGAGGGAAGGCAATAACAAAGTTGCCAGCAGCTTTCTGGGGGTGGGGAGCGGCACAGCAAAGTGCTTTGTCATGCCGCTGCACATCCACTACTGCTGCGTACGCACTGGCCCATTGACGGCCCCGGCGCCGGCGGCAGGGGCTGCGCGAAGGCAAAGCGCCGCTGCCCGGAGGCCTCTGCCCTGAGGCACCTTCGCTGCAGCTGCTCCTGGTGCGCTTCGGCAGCGGTGCCTGCCGTAGGCCGTGGGAATGCTGCAGGGTGGCTCTATCCAGCCTGCAGGAGGAGGAAGGGAACGAAGAGCAGTGTTTGTGCTGGGCGTAGAGAGGCTGTTTCGGGGCTCGGCGGGAAGCCGAGGGCCGTGCGGGCCCTGCCCGTGTCCCAGCTGCGGCTGGGGGTTGTTGTTTGGCGTTCAGATGTGCCCGCTGTAGGGTTTTGGCATCCAGACGTGCCCGGTTTCAGCAGTCCGTTTCCAGTCTGATATGCTTTCTGGTTCAGGTGGCTCCCGAGCCTGTCTCCCTCGTGGAGAGGGATTGGAGTGGAAAAACACTGCCCTGGAAGCAGCTCAAGTGCCAAGTATCAGGACAGACAGTAAGCTGCCAGCGCAGCCACAGAGCCTGTCCATTGTGGTCTTGTTCCTCGCTCGCTGTGCCCGCTGGAGCCCTCTTCGGTGTGGTGTTTACATAGCTCTGCGCTGGCTTGTTTCATAATGGGAGCACTGGGACCGACTGGTTTTGCTGCCTTGCTTTGTTAGAGGGACTACCACTGCCGTGCCCTGCCTCAGCAAAGCCTCAGCAAAGAGCTTTTGTGGTGCTCACAAAGGAAGCAATGCTCTAGAAGTAAAATAATTTGCTTTCATGAGCTCCCTAAAAGCTGGGGCAGATATTAAAGCCTGTGCCCAAAGCCACCCTGAAAGGGCACATGCAGGACATCCAAAGAGACTCGGAAACTAGGTGAAGTGGTCACTGTGGGCGCGGGGGTGAGGGGCACAGGTGGGGTGGTTCATTTGCACGTGAGAGTGCCAACCTGGCCGTTGTGGAGAGCCTCCAAAAGCCCTGCCGGGCCAGCCCCTTCCTTCCTCTTCCTCTGGAGAATATGAAACCGAAGCCTGCCCCTGCTGGGTGCTGTGGATCTATTTGTAGCTGTTTGTCTGTGGCAAACGTGTGCTCCCTTGGTCCTGCCTTCCCAGCCATCTGCTCCTGGCGCCCCTCCAGGCCTCTCTTATTAGCAGAAGGTTGCTCAGCGCTCTCTGGGTTCTTGGCTGTAGAGGCCCTCCCCCACTGATAACAAAACACCACCTGGGCAGGGGTGTCCTGGGAGCTGCCTCTGACGTGCTGGGGGGCAGCAGGGCTGGGAGCGGTGTGGGGTTCCGAGGGACTGTAGCATCTGAAATGTGATCCCTGCTAACCTGACCTGGTGCTCTCTCTTTTTTTTTTCTCTTGCAGTAGTATTTTACCTTTGAGTAACTGTCCCCAGCTGCAGTGCTGCAGGCACATTGTTCCAGGGCCTCTGTGGTGCTCCTGATGCCCCTCACCCACTGTCGAAGATCCCCGGTGGGCGAGGGGGTAGCAGGGATCCTTCTCTTTCAGCTCTGATATACAAGGTGAGAAGTCTCAATTACATCCTGTACCTGTGTTGCAACTATCCTTGGTGCCTTCTGCACTTGTGGAATTGTGCTGGTTGCAAAAGCCCTTTCAGATCATCAAATCCAACCATTCTCTAACTGTACCAAGGCTGGTGCTGAGCCCTGGCCCTCAGCACCACAGCTCTGCCTCTTGGAAACACCTCCAGGGTTGGGAATGTAACCACCTCCCTGAATGCTCTGTGCCAGTGTTTGGAAACCCTTTCAGTGAAGAAGCTTCTTATGTCCAACCTAAACCTCCCTTGGTGCAACCTGAGGCCATCTCCTCTGGTCCTGTCACTTGTTCCTTAGGAGTGGAGCCCAACCCCCAGCTTGCTCCAGCCTCCTCTCAGGGAGCTGTAGAGAGCAATGAGATCTGCCCTCAGCCTCCTCTTCTCCAGGCTGAACATTCCTGAGTCCCTCAGCTGCTCCTCCCCAACCCTGTTCTCAGACCCTTCCCCACCTCTTTGTGGAGACACAGGAGCCCTTTTCACAAAGGTGTGCAGCAGGTCAGTCCCCAGGGGCCACTTCAGCTGCTGCAGCGTGTCCAGACCACCAGCTGACTCCTTCCAAATCTTGCCAGAAGAGGAAGTGGGCAGCAGAGAGGTGAAGAGCAGAGCCTGCTTAATAAGCTTCTTCCTGTGCCTTGGCTTGGAAGGTAAAGCTGTGGGGGCCTGGGAGCTGCCTGAGCTGGTTTACAGAGTAACTCCTGACCTCAAAGCCCTGCAAGGTGCCCAGGGCTTGTACCACAGCCTGGCACAGCTCCCAGAACAGTGCAGTGGGAGGCAAGGTCGGGGAGGGCTTTGCCCCTGCTTAGGAGCAGGTAGATCCCTACAGCTCTGAGGTTTTGGCCCTCTTTGTTCTACAGGAGCTTTTTCTTTGGAGGGAGGAGACCGCAGAGTAGCTGGCACTTGGGCAGCTGTGTGCTATGCCACCTGTGGCATGTGGCACCCTTCTGGGCATCTCTGCCACAGGAGCAGGCAGTGAAGTGCTGTCAAATGAAGGTGTCCTACATTTATGCTGGGCTTGCAAACTTGGCCCTGTGGAGAGAAACCTTCTCAGAGGTGTTAGACTTTTAATTCCCCTTGGGGGATCCACGCCCTCGTGGGTCACAGCTGTCAAAGTCTCCTCTTCCAGTCCATGAGCTGCAGACACAGCCACGAGAACCTCTTCCAGACTCAGTGAATAAACTGATTTCCTCCAGGATATTTATTCTGCTGGAGTGTAACCTTGGTGTGCAGGGCAGCTTCGTGGGCTGGGCACCAGCAGCAGCTCTGCTCCGCTTCCCCGCGCCGGGCAGCGCCCCTTTGGCACCAGCACTCGCATACCTGCTGGCCTCTCCTTCGTCACCGCAGCCCAGCCAGGGGGGGTCTCTCTGAAGGCAGGCGGTGATGGGAAGTCGAGTCCTGGGGCACAGCCTGGAGGAGCCTGGGAAGGCTGTGGGCGATGTTTCTGCGGCACCACTCAGCGGTGCTTACAAAGCACCTACAAGGAAGAGGGTTGGAAGGCTGCTGAAACCAGACCGCCCTGAGGAGAGCCCCACCTCGGCCTCTGCCTGGGCAGCCTTGGCTGCTGATGTCTCTCCTGCTCATCCTTCAAGTGCTCCTTCACTGCAGATCCCAGATGGAGTGCGCTTTCCCTGCTGCCTGTGTGGGTTGTGGTTGAAGACGAAGCGTTTATGGACCCTGGCCTGGCGAGCTGCTGTCTTTCTGTGGCAGTGTCACCCAGTCACAGAATGGTAGAGGTTGGAATACACCTTCAGAGATGATCAAGCCCCAGAGCAGGGGCAGGTCACACAGGAACATGTCTGGCAGGGTTCTGAAAGTCTCCAGAGAAGACTCCACAACTTCCCTGTGCAGCCTGCTCCAGGCCTCCAGCACCTCCACAGTGATGAAGTTTTTCCTTCCCTTGCTTCGTTGTCAGCAGCTCAGCTCGTGGTGAGCTGCTCGGTGAATCTCCCTCTCCAAACAAGGGGCCCGGAGGCTGGATGGTCACCCACCGCGTGGAGCAGACCAGCCTCTGCCCCACCTGTTGCTGCTGTGGCCTGCCAGCTTCCCCAGGCCCTGCTGTGGCTGGAGAGGACAGCAGCCATGGCTTCTGAGATCTGGTTTCCTTCTGCTCATCCAGGCTGTGCAGATGTCAGTGTGAGGGGTGGGGGTGCATGAGCCTGGAGCCCGGCAGGTGGGAGCAGTTCAGCATCCACAGTGGCTGCCAGCGCTGACTCTGGGGCCTGATGAAGCTCTTCCTCGTGCTGGGGCTCTTTGCAGTCAAGTGTGGAAGCCAACTGCCTGCCAGCGTTGTCAGGAGAAGGAAGGGAGCTTGAACCACAGAACTGTTTTCTAGGAACCACTGGGCTGAAGCTGAGGCTCTCTGCATGCCTGGCATTCGCGTTTGGGCAGTGCTGGAGAGGGCCATGGGTATTTGTGGTCTCTGGAAAAGATCTGCTCCCAGCCTCCAGCTCTGGAGAGCTTCTGGCTGCTTGGGGATTCTCTCTGATGTAGACTTTGGAGGCAAATCAGTCGGTTGTGAAATCTGGGAAGGCAGTTTGTGGTCATCCCTGAGCCAAAATGACTGTGTCGAGGCGTGGGGGAGGAGCAGAAGGGATCAGGCTGCGGCAGCACTTGCAGCCTGCTGCTCCAACCCGTGAGCTCCGGAGCTGGGAGCTGCAGGGGCAAGTGGACTCTCGCTCCCCAGGCGCTTCGTGTCCTGTAAAGGTGCAAAGCTCCAGCGTCCTGAAGAGAACAGGAGCAGAAAACCCCTCTGGGCGATTGTCACTGGTGTGTTCCTGAGCCAGCTGGAGGGGAGGGGGAATGTCAGACCTCCTCTCGGCAGAACTCTAAAGCCCTTTGCTCTGTGTTCGCTCTCTGCTGGCTGGGAATTGCCTTTTTGCTCTCTGCTGCCTGCGGTTAGGCTGAAGGCAAGGTGAGAAGCTGTGGGTCCCAGCCAGCTCAACAGCTCTGCAGAGCTGGGCTTTGGTGATGGCCGCTGGCTGGGTCCTCTGCCAGGAGGGCTCCCATGGAGAACCCCCTGGCTCTGCGTCGTCTTTTAACCATCATCTCTTGCTCTTGGCCTGTGAGCCAGCGGAAGAGCTGCCGGCAGAGCCGCCCGCGGGGCAGGGCTGGCTGCGGGGCAGAGCCTGCCTGACGCTGTGCTCCCTCCCCGCAGGACGAGAAGATCACTGTTAAGCAGGATGTGCCAGGGCAGGACGGGAAGCCTCACCTTGTCCACTTCCACTACAAGGTCACCGAGGTGAAGACCTCCTCCTGGGATGCAGTGCTCTCGAACCAGAGCCTCTTCGTGGAAATCCCTGATGGATTGTTAGCTGATGGAAGCAAGGAAGGGTAAGCTGAGGGTGGCAGGGCTGTGCTGGCACGGCTCTGTGAGGGGCAGTCCTGCTCCTGCCCTTGTGTCTAAAGTGTGGCCATAGGACCTTGGTTTCAGAGAACAGTTCAGCCTGGAGAAGAGAAGGCTGCAGGGAGAGCTCAGAGCAGCCTTGCAGTAGCTGAAGTGGCTGCAGGAGAGCTGGGGAGGGACTTTGGATAAGGGCTGGCAGTGCCAGGCCAAGAGACAATGGCTTTGAGCTGGGAGAGGGGAGACTGAGAGTGGAGAGGAGGAAGAAATTGTTGGCAGTGAGGGTGAGGAGAGATTGGCACAGGCTGCCTGGGGAGGCTGTGGAGGTGTTGTAGGCCAGGTTGGATGAAGCCTTGAGCAACCTGGGCTGGTGGAAGATTGAAGATCATCTGGTTCCAGGCCTGAAGGGACCTTAAGGATCAGCTAGTTCCAAGGTTTGGATCTTCAAGGTCCCTTCCAACCCAGCTCATTCTGTGAGTGCCACCTGGGCTGGTGGGAGGTGTCCCTGCCCGTGGCAGGAGGTTGGCACTGGCTGACTTTTGAGTTCCCTTCCAGTCTCTGAGCTCTCCTCCTGTTAGTCCTCCAAATCTGTTTTGCTCCCCTGCCGCTGAGTCCGAGGGTGGCTGTGGTGTGAGCCCCAGAGCCAGCAGCGTGGTTCTTCGCCTGCTTTGCTGTGGAACTCCTCCAAGCCTTTCTCAGATTTACTTTTTTCCACTGGCCAGCTTATTTTGGCAGCATTTTCCTCTCTCTTAGCGGGGGATTAAAAAACCCCACGGCCCTCCATACTCCTGATGCTCTCCTTCTCCTCAGGAGATGGATCTGTGCCCTTGGAGTGCTGCCACACAGGCACCAGCCTCTGCCAGCCTCTCTGTTGGCAGGGCATGGTGGTGTTTTGTCCAGACAGCTCTGCTCTGGGAAGTTTGTGTAAAGGCAGCTTCCAGAGCAGCTATTTCCTTACAAGTGCTTTGCCAGAGCTCTCCCCTGGCAGGGAGCAGCGCAGCCTGGATGAGGCTTTGCTGCCTGCCTCTGCCCAATGCTCCGAGTCCTCCTCAGTCTCAGCTGGAAATGCCACAAGCTAATGAAGGGAAGACTCCCCTCGCTGGGCACTTCCAGGGAGTGCCAGTCCTTGCAGTCGTGCCCTCGCCTCTCCCTGCAGATCAGCACTTGTACAACCACTACCGTGAACCCTTCCTTCGGCTGCCCAGACGTGGGCTCTCCCGTGGGGCCCTGGCACACCCCAGCCTCACAGCTTCAGGCACAGCCCTCTCGGGTTATTTTTAGCCAGGTAAAGCAGCCTAGGAGAGGCTGTAATTAAAGCACTTCATTACCATATTAACAAAACCCTGGCAGGTTGCCTCTCCCTCGCTGCCTTCCAGGCTGCCGTTTGGCCAGCCCCTGCCCAGCGCTGCTCCAGCAGCTCGCCTCACAAATGGGTACAAGGCTGGCACGGTGCTGGCTCTGCCCTGCCCGTCCCCAGGCCCACAGAGGGGTTAGAGCTGCTCTGCTTCCAGCAGGAGTGGGCAAGAATGCTTGAGCTGACAGGCAGGAGGTGTGGATGGAGCAGACCTGTGCAGGAAGCAGCTCTGCCTGTGCCCATGCTGCTCCACGGGGTTGGCTCTGCCTGGCCTGGGCACTTTGCTGCTTCTGGTCTTTGGTCCCTTCCAAGGAGCAGAGCTCACAGATCCCAGCCTTGATGTTGCTGGCAGCTGGGATGTTGCCTGACTCAGAGAATCGTTTTGCTTGGAAGAGACCTTTAAGATCATGGAGTCCAACCCAGCACTGCCAGGGCACTACTAAGCCATTGCCCTCAGCTCCACAGCTGTGAAACCCCTCCAGATGGAGACTCCACCACTGCCCTGGGCAGCCTGGGCTAGGGCTCATCCACCCTTCTGTGCAGAAATTATTCCTTATGTCCAACCTAAATATCTTCTGGCAGCTTGTGAGGCCATTTCCTCTTGTCCTGTTTCCTGGCAGCAGAGCCCAACACCAGCTCACTGCAGCCTCCTCTCAGGGAGCTGTAGAGAGCAATGAGCTCTGCCCTCAGCCTCCTCTTCTCCACACCAATCCCCCCAGCTCTCAGCTGTTCCTTCCCAGCCCTGCTCTCCAGACCCTGCCCCAGCTTTGTGCCTTTCTCTGGCCATGCTCCAGCCCTCAGTGTCCTTCTGGGAGTGAGAGTCTAGAACTGAGCCCAACACTCAAGCTGTGGCCTCAGCAGTGTCAAGCAGAGAGACTCAATCCCTGCCCTGCTCCTGCTGCCCACACCACTGCTGATCCAGGCCAGAACACTGGTGCCCTTCTTGCCCACCTGGGCACTGCTGGCTCATCTCCAGCCAGCCCTGACCAGCAGCTCCAGGTCCTTTTCCACCAGACAGTTTCCACTCTGCCCCAAGCCTGCGGCACTCGTGGGTGCAGGACCTGACTGGGTGCAGTGTTCAGCTTCCTGCATACAAAGACTTCAGTGCAGCCCCCTGGGCTGATGGGGATGGGTGCTGGTGGGTGCTGAGAACAGGCACTTGCTGGGTGGCCTGGTGTGAGCTGTGGGTCCTGCAGGGCTGGCTCGGCAGCAGGAAGCCTATTGTTGGAACTGCATTGTTCACTGTGAGGGGGCTGGAAACATCTCAGCCCTTGATAATGCTCAGAGGCTTCCTCAGGACAGGACTTCTGCAGCTGATGTTCTTTTGTCTTCTTCCTCCTTGGCAGGTTATCAGCACTGCTGGAGTTTGCTGAGGAGAAAATGAAAGTCAGCTTTGTCTTTATTTGCTTCAGAAAGAGCAGAGAAGACAGAGGTGAGAGCTCAGCCCTGCTGCCAGCTTTGCTCCTGGCTCTACAGCAGGCACCAAACTCTGCTAGCCCCAAGGCAGGGCTCTGTGTCTGGAGACAGGCCAAGGGACAGTGGTTTGGAGCTGAGGCAGAGCAGGGTTGGACTGGAGCTGAGGAAGAAGTTCTGCAGTGTGAGGGTGGTGAGAGACTGGCACAGGTTTGATGAGGCCCTTAGCAGCTGAGTCTAATTGAGAAGTGTCTCTGGGCATGGCAGGGGCTTGGAGGGGATGAGCTCTGAGGTCCCTTCCAGCCTGAGCCACTCTGATTTAGGAGGAGAAACCAAGCAGAAGCCACTCTAGGGAGAGTGGACACTTGGAGCTCGTTACCCTGATGTTCCCCTGCCCATTATAGACCTCCCTGCACTTTTGCCCTTCCTAGACTTAGAGGTAATCCCAGCCCTGGCTGGAGATGCTGAGGGCTTAGGGGGCTGCATTAGGACCCAAAAATAGCTGTGTGGGAGACTGGTGGGTGAGGTCCCAAGCTTTGGCTGTGTCATTTTCAACCTCAGCAGGCACAGGCTGGCAGCCATGGAATTACCCTGGCAGGAGTGATTCAGAGCTGAGCTCTGCTGCTTCCTTGCCTGCTCCGCAGCGCAGAGCTCCCAGCTAAGCTGTGCTGAGCCCAGGAAGATGCCATCCTGTGCCACCATGCCAAGAGCAACGTGCAGATTAAGTGGTGGCTCTTATGTCACCACCACCCTGGGCCATGGAGGTGACCTCTGCAGTGGCTGCTTACAGGACCCAGCTGGCACTGGGCTCTGCTTTTCAAAACATGAGGCTTTTGGGCCTGGCTTCTTTGGAGGAGTTCTGGAGTGCTCCAGATCCTGGGTCACTGTCAGTGGGCATGCACAGAACCCCAGCGTGGGGGGTTGGAAGAGACCTCCAGAGGTCATCAGTCCAACCCTCCTGCTCCAGCAGAGCACCCACAGCAGCTTTTCCAGGAGCACAATGTCCACATGGGTTGGGATCTCTCCAGAGCAGGAGACTCCACGGCCTCTGGGCAGCCTGCTCACCCTCACACCAAAGCAGTTTCTCCTCCTGTTCAGATGGAGCCTCCTGGCTTCCAGTTCGTGCCCACTGCCCCTTGTCCTGTCCCTGGGCACCACTGAGCAGAGCCTGGCTCCATGCTCTTGGCCTCCATAGGTCTGTATCTCTTGCTGAGCATTGTTCAGATTCCCTCTAAGCTCTTCCCCAGGCTCAGCAGCTTCAGGCCTCTCAGCTTCTCTCTGTCCAGGAGCAACTCTGCTTGACCTCAGTGGCTTAAGGCTGCTCTTCAGAGGGTGCCCAAGGGGGTAGATGCTACACCAGGGCACCTGCTGTGGGTCACAGGGAACATGATGCTGGATCCAGGCTGGTGTGGCTGAGATAGGGTTGGGATGGATGCTTCTGGACTGACCCCACTGGGAATTTCTGTGCCTACCCCATGGTGACTTCCCCGGGGACAGCACTGGGCTGTGCTGAGCTGTCTCCTGGTTCCCACTGGGCTCCAGGTCCTCGTGGAGGGCAAATGTCTGCCCAGCCCTAGGGTAGGATTTCTGCCCACTGGTACCTGACCCCCTCCAGAGGCTGCTGGGACAGTAAGCACAGGCAGGTGATGAGGTGTGGCCACCTACAGCCTGGGACAGCCTCAGTGCAGGAGGGTGAGAGCCACTACTGCTGCTCTCAGCATGGACAAACCTCTGTGGTGACTGCAGGACCTGGGGCTGGGTAGTGTGGAGAGGAGAAGGCTGCGAGGAACCTGAGCAGTGGCTGTAAATATCTGAGGGCTGGGGGTCAGGAGGAAGGTGCCAGGCTCTGTGTGCTGGTGCCCAGTGACAGCACAAGGAGCAATGAGTGCAAGCTGGAGCCCAGGAGGTTCCACCTGAACATGAGACTTCTTGACTGTGAGGGTGCTGGAGGCCTGGAATATGCTGCCCAGAGAGGTTGTGGAGCCTGTGTGCCTTGCCCTGGGTGCCCCTTGCCCTAGCAGGGGTAGGACTGGATGATCTCTGGAGGTCCCTTCCAACCTCTCATGTTTTGTGGTGAAGAGCTGAAGCCTGCGCCGGGGCAGGGCTGTGACACCAGAGCTGTGTCTGTGCCCTGGCAGAGGGGGTCTGGTGAGGCAGCTCCAGCAGGTTCTGCCTGCTGCTAACTGCTCTTCTCTTTGCCAGCTCCACTCCTGAAGACATTCAGCTTCCTGGGCTTTGAAATCGTGCGGCCGGGCCACCCCTCTGTGCCCTCACGGCCAGATGTGATGTTCATGGTGTACCCCCTGGAGCAGAACTCTTCCTCTGATGAAGAATAGCTGCAGCAGGGGACCCCCAGTGACCCAAAAGCGCTGCTAAGGGGAGAAGAGGGCTCCAGCTCCTTCCCCGAGGAGCTGCTGCTGGCCTGGCCCTGCCTTGCTCGTTGTGTGTCCTCGGAGCTGGCTCTCGCCCAGCATCCTGCCTCTGGAGCTGCCTGTCCACACCTGTCATCACCAACCAGTACCTGGAGGATGTGGCTGGACTGGCCTAGGAGCTGCTGCAGTGCAGCCTCTGGGGCGTGTCAGCCTGGGGGGTGCCCGGAGCCCAAGGCTGGCGGGCACAGCAGCAGCTCCTGGCCTCCTCTGAAGCTGTGCTGGACCTTTTCCCCTGGCCCAGCACACTCCTCTGTCAGACCCCCTCCTGCTCTGGCACCCAAGAGCCTGGCAGGAGGCATGGTCTGGGGGCTGGGCAGGCAGAGGAGACTCAACCTTTAACACTACCCTCGACCCGCAGGGCCTGGCCGTGTGCTGCCCGAAGCTCTCTGGTCTGACTGGGGTTGGTTTTGTGGTTTTTTTTTCCCTCTTTTGGATTTGTTTTGGTCATTTTTAAACTTTTTGCTCTTCCAGCTTCTGTTTTAAGCAGTCTTAACTCTGTTCAATGTTACCACTGCACTATCACAGCGTTCAATAAAGGGGCATTCGAGATGAACTCCACCCAGCTGGGGCTGCTTCCTTCTGAGGACCAGAGCTCCCCCGCGCTGTGCCTCCTGTGCTGCTCTGCTGCTGCCTAAGGCTCAAAAGAGCGCTGGGAGCAATACCCCTGCTCCGGGGGGGGGGCAATTTCCTTGCCTGCCCATGGTTGTGATGGGCCAAAGAGCTGAAACTTGCTCACAGCTCCACACAGGGACCGGTGCGGAGCAGGCCTGTGGCCACCACCTCTGCTCTTCCTCCTCACCTGTCCAAAGCGATGCTCCTGAGCCAGCTGGGCCCTGCTGCTACCCCATGGTGCTCCTCTACTGGCACATCCCTCATGGGGTGGGCAGCACTTTGCTCCTTCCTTGCTGGTAGCACTGACTGGCAAAGTGCGAGGTTCTCTTGATGGGAGCCAGGAGTGAGGAGGATCTCCTGAGCTCTGCACGTCTGAGCCTGCTGCTCTGCCAAGCACCAAGAGCTCCCCTGCCCTGGCTCAGGCAGCTGTGGCCAACTGTAGAGGTCTCAGGTCAGTGTCTTGAGAAGGATCCTCTGGAAACTCCCGAAGGTGCTTCTGATCTCTGCCAGTGCTGCCTCCTGCCCGGGCCAGCTGCGCTGGGAAGCTGGAGGAGCCAAGCTCTGCCCTGTGGCACATCAGCCCCTCAGCTGCCTTTGCCAAGGGCAGCTCCCCGGGGTGCTGGAGACCTGCCTGGCACAGTGCAGCACCTGGTAGGGGCTGTGCCCAAAACCATCCCAGCTGAGCTTGTCTGCAGCATCCCTGAGGCAGCCTGGGTGGCTGTGGCCAGATGAGTAGGTCCACATCAGGCCATGGTCTAACGTGGTGGTGGCAGTCAGCAGCTGGCCCCATAATGTCAGAGGTGATTTCCAACTGCCCTAATCCCCTGGTCCTGTGGCTGTGAGTCACAGAACCACAGAATGGGTTGGCTTGGAAGGGACCTCGAAGATCACCTGGTTCCAAGCCCCCTGCCAGGGGCTTTGCCGTGGAACTAGGTGATCTGCAAGCTGCCGCCAGCCCAGGTTGCTCAAGGCACTCCCAGCTCTTGTCAACAGTCCCTCTCCAGCTCTTCTGGAGCCCCCTTGATGTTCTATGACCTTGGCACCAGGAGCAGTGCAGCTGCTTTCACCCTGTCAGATGCCCTACAGATGGGGCTCCCCCCCCCCCCCCCGCGGCTTTTCCCCACCCAAAACAATCTACAAATGTCTGGCCACAGCTCCGGGGGGAGAAAGAAGCAGAACCTGAGGGTGGAGGGGCGGGGGAACAGGAGAGAACAAAGGCACCCTGACAGGTTTGTGATTGTCTCTTAAAAAGATTTATTGTCCCTGCCCGGTGCCAGGCCAGGAGCACACTGCTATGTATATATTTATATTTATATTTATAGAAAACCCGGGGGGCTCAATGTACACTTTACAGAGGGGCCGCGGGGGGGTCCACCCAAAGCCAGCGCCGCAACGCCCAGGGAAGCAGAGCTGGAGAAGGCCGACAGGGGGCGCCCCGGCCGCCTGTGGGCACAGCGGGCGGCACAGCTGGGGGAGGGCACCCCCACAGGCAGGCGAACCCCGCGGCTGGGCGGGCTGGGGTGGGGAGAGGGGGGAGGGTCAGGGTGCCAGCCCCACGGGCAAGGCCTGACCAGGAGAACCCAGAAGAACATCAAACCTCGAAGCTATTCTGCACAAACCAGGGCGGCACTGAACTGCTACAGGACACCGACCCCACCCCTCCTGCGCCAGCCGCCAGCAGAGCCTGCGGACCCCACCGCCCCTCGGAGCCGCTGGCGTGCCCTGGCCGCGCTGGCTGCCAGGCTCTGCTGAAGCACGCAGGGCTGGAGGCAGGACAGGCTGGCAGGGTGCTCCTCTGACGGCTGCCCCCATCCCCTCGAGCCTCCCGGTGCCCAGCCTGGCGGCTGCATGTGGCCGCACAACAGGCACGGAGCGGGGGTGTCTAGCTGCCGCTTGGCATCGCCGCTTGGCATCGCCGCGGGGCACAGCCCGGGCCGCACTGCCCCGTCTCCTGGCAGGGCAAGCCAAGAGCAAAACGAGTCCAGGAGAGGAGGCTGGGCACACCCTGCTGCCAGCCCCGGCCAGCGCCACCTTCCCCCTGGGTGAGCTGGGGCTGGGGGGAGCGGGAAAGAAAACAAACCCCGAAACAACAGCGTTCAAACAAAGGCTTTTTACAGTATGTACACAGCAGCCCAGGACGCGCCCGGGGCGCCCGCAGACACCACCGAGCCCCGCGGCCCGGGGCGGCTGCGGCGGGGCCGAGGTAGAATCGGCCCGGGGACGGGGGGGGCCGCTCTGGGGAGCAGGCCACCAGGAGTCCCTGTCCTGGGGCGCTGAGGAGAGCTGGGGGCAGGGACCAGCTTCCTCCGGGGACTGGCGCCCCGAGCCCTGGCAGGAGGCCGGAGCGGGGCCCAGCATAGCACCAAGTGCCTCTGGCAGAGCCTAAGTGTGCTTTGTTCCTCGTTGGGCTCTGCCCACGGCCTGGGGAGGTCCCCTAAGAGCAGGAGGTGGCTGTGAAGGGGAGCCGCAGCCCTCCGACCCGCACCACACCGAGCAGCTCGGGGCACACCTGCCGGGGCGGGCACAAAGGAAGGGCTGGGGGCTCGCAGAGTCGCGGCTCAGGAGCTGACTGCAGCCACGGGCGTGAGCTTCAGGCAGGTCTGCGCCGTGCAAGGCACTGGGGAGGAGGAACTCTGGCAGCCGGCCGGGCGACGGCTGCAACCCCCAGCCCCGCCGAGCCCAGCTGCCCGGGGAGGGAGCGGCCGCGGCCGAGCGCCGCCCCCGGCTCCCCAGAGCCCCGCCGCGGCAGCCGCTGCCCGCACAGGCTCAGCAGGGCAGTGTGGGTGCCGCGGGGTGCAGGAGCGCCCGTGGGGCTGGCAGAGCGGGTACCCCACGTGCAGCACGGCCCTGCACTCTCCGGCCGGGCCAACACTCACCCCCCGGCTGGCAGCAGACCCCCGCACCCGCCCGGGCTCCAGCTGAGCCAGCCCCTCCCTTCCTGAGACCGAGACCCCCCGCTAGGCTCGGCCCTTCGCTGCCAGCCCCGCCGAGGAGCGGGCAGGAGGTAGAGCCCTGCCTGCCGCCAGTCCCAGGGTGAAGCGGCAGCGGCACAGCCGGGTCCCAGCTCCACGGAGAAAGCTCAGTGCTTCTGTTTCCTCTTCACATGCACCAGGCGGGCGAGTCGCCTCCGTCCCCAGTGCCGGTGCCCAGTACAATAAATACCCCCACGGGCACCAGCTCGTCCACGTGCCCGCGGTCAGGGGGCAGAGGGGTGGGTCCGTGTGTGTCCGAGGGGGTGGGTGGGCGGGTGCAGGGGGAACAGAGCCTGCCCGAGCCCCCGGCAGGAGCTCAAGCCAACAATGAACACCATTCAGCTGATGTCTGTGGGAGTCTCCGGCGTCCCCATGTGAGCCAGTCACACGTCTGCTCCAGCCTCGGCGGCCGCTGCCCTCACGTCCTGCCACGACCCAAGGGCAAGTCAGCTCCTGCTGCGCCAGCCCCGACAGCCCCGGGGCGCGATGGTCGACCCCCAACCTCCCCTGGGCACCCATCCCCCCCACCTCTGCCCAGGGGCAGCGCGGGGTGGCCGCGGGGCTCAGCCTTACCATTCTCACCTCCGGGGGGGTGGGTACAGGGAGGGAGCAGAGCCTTGCTGGCTGGCAACGATGGCTGTGGAGGAGAGACCTGCAGAGAAGAAGCGGTGTGAGGAGCCAGCATGCCCAGAGCGGGCACCCAGCCGCGCCAGGGCAGCCGGGAAGAGCTGCATTTGGTCGAAGCTAAGCTCGACACGAGGCCTTGTGCCGCCCCATGCCCTTGTGGGCTTCCCCCCGAGGTGTGCCCACAGCCCGGCTGGGTGCCAGGCTGGGTGACAGGCTGGGGTCCGTCTCTCACCTGTTGCATAGGGGAGGTTGTACTGCGCGGGCAGCAGCGAGTACCCGAGGTGGTGGTGGTGGTGGTGCGTGGAGAGCAGGCGCTGGGAGGGGGAGGTGCGGGGCCGCTCCGCGCTCCTCTCGCCCCCGCCGGCTGCCCCCACGCTGCTGCAGCTGCCGCCGCCCCCCACCACCCCGCAGCCGCTACGCTCCCTCTCCGGCGCCGCCTTCTCGCTGATCTGCAGAGGGGAAAGCAGAGCCACACTGAGGGATGCTGCCAGCTCCCTCGGGGCCCTGTGCCAGCCGCATCAGGCTACCCCCACTGAGATACACTCATCTCTTCCACCCCTCACGCCCAGAAGGACACTGAGGGGCTGAAGCAGGTCCAGAGAAGGGCACCAAAGCTGAGCAGGGTCTGGAGAACAGGACTGGGGAGGAGCAAGTGAGGGAGCTGGAGGCGTGGGTTGGTGTGGAAGAGGCTGAGGGCAGAGCTCCCTGAGAGGTGGCAGAAGGCAGGTGGGTGTCGGGCTGTTCTCCCAAGGAGCAAGTAATAGGACTAGGAAGTGGCCTCAGGTTGCACCAGGAGAGGTTTAAGTTGGAACAATTTCTTCCCCAAAAGGGTTGTCAAGGCCTGGCCCAGGCTGCCCAGCGTAGTGGAGTCCCCATCCCTGAGAGGGTTTAAATGCCATGGAGCTGAGGCCGTGGGGCAGCAGTGACCTGGCAGTGCTAGCAGCTGGGCTCCAGGATTTTGAACTTCTTTCCAGCCAAAAGGATTTTATGTTTCTGTTTCCTGCTTGCCGTTGACCAAAGGCTCCCCACAAGGCTGCAGGGCCACAACAGCTGGAGACCAGCTTCAAAGCAGACGGGCGGATGCAGGTCCTGGCCGAGGGCAGCTCCCTTCTCACCATCTCCAAGTTCCACCTCCCAGCTCAGCCCAGCAGGGCTTAGTGACCCTGCACTGCGGTGGGATGGAGACAACCCCCACAGCCCACTCCCCGGCTCCAAGGCTCAGGACAAGTGTCCCCTGGTCGCTGCAGGTCCTGGGGCACACCCAGTGTTTCTCTGGGCCAGCCCTGCCCACAGCTTGGGCCTGTCCACCCCAGCAGAGACTGCACCACGGCCCCAGGTCTCCTGCAGCAGCAGGCAGAGCAGGCAGAGGCTGGAAGCAGGCTCCAGAGCGCATCCCGCAGCTAGTGCAGGGAGCTGGGCACAGGCAGCCCCTCCTGAGCCTCACCGTGGGCGATTTGCTCTTGTAGTGGCTGGCATGCTGCTGCAGGATGTCCAGGGCCTTGGACTCCGAGCTGGACTTGCAGCTGACGCTGGGGCTGGCACGGGACTTGTCGCCATCCTCGCTCCCTGACGCTTTGCTCCCGTACGGGGAGAAGGAGTAGCTGGAGGGCAGGTATGACCCTGGGGAGGAGAAGAGGCAGTCAGGGCAGCCTGGGCAGCACGGTGTGGGGGGCACGTGGCCCCGTGCCTGCGGGCACAAGAGGCTGTGCTGCGGCTCCCTACCTGGGTAGTTCTGCATCATGACAGTAGGCATGGCGCGGTAGCTGGGGTGGTTGGGGTCATAGGACTGGCTGTAGGAGTAGCCATGCATGTAGGGGATGTAGGACTGGTGCTGCGTGAGGGGTGAGGACACAGGGACGTGGACACTGGGCCTGGGCTCCTTCCCCACCATGCGAGCCTCCTCGGTGGGGGTCAGCTTGCACTCGGAGCTGCTGCTCTCCTTCCCATCCTCCTTGGACGCAGCTTCTTTGCTTCGGTTCCTTTCCTCCTTCAACTTCCGGTCCCTCTCCTCCTTCCACCGCTCATCCTCCGTCTTGATGTCTGAGTACTTGGCTGGGTACACATAGGTCCACATCCTGGGCTCAGCTTCCTGCAAGAACCAGACAACCACTGGCTTGCCTGCCCCAAACCCAGGCTGAACCTGGAGGAGGTAAACCCCCCTCCCCTCCCCCAGGCTCTCTTGGGCCCATGTGTGGCCTCCCAGCCCCATCCCAAGGGGATCTCATGGAGTCCCACCCCAACCTGAACCCAGAGCATGTCCTCTGAGGAGCCAACCCCAGCAAAGTCCTTGCAGTGAAGCCAGAACCTCCTGCAGGAGAAAGGCTGCTGCTGGCTACGGCTGCCATTACCTGTCTGTACCAGAGCACAGGGTCCACCTCCGCTTGCCGGCCGCACTCAGAGCCAGCCTTGGCCTCCGCAGCCTCCTTGCCAAGGTGGCTGGCCTCGCTCAGCTTCACCTTCAGCCCCTCGGCCACCTGGCTGCTGGACAGCTTAGATGAGTCCTCCAGCTTGGGGATGATGACAGACTTGGCCATGTCAGGAGCTCCCTGTTCCTTGGCCTTGCTCAGCCCTGACTTGACAAGGTCCGTGAGGCTGGGGGCTTTGGTGAGTGTCGGGGGCATGGGTGGCTTCTGCTTCCACTCCTCTTTGAGTGCCACCTCCCTCTCCTTCAAGCCCAGCTCTGCCTTCTTCTCCAGCCCTCGCTGCTGCTGCTGCTCCAAGTTCTGCCGCTGCTTCTGCTGCTCCTCGTACTGCTGGCGGTAGGCAGGGTTGGTGCTGAGCAGGTGGGCATGGTAGCCCTGCTCACTGTAGCCGTAGGGTGGCACGTAGGCATACTGGTTGTAGTAGAGGGACTGCATGTACATGTTGGGGCGCTGCTGGATGACCGAGGGCTGCTGGCTGGAGCCCCCCAGCTCTGCCTTCTTCTCTTCACAGCCCTCGCTCTTCACCTTCACCTCCGAGTTCTCCTGCTCCTCATCCTTCTTCAGCTTCAAGGCCTGCGTCTCGGTCGTGGCCTGGCTCCCAGGGTTCAGGGGCCCTGGGCTGGCCTGGGGGTAGCCAGGGGAATAGTAGGTTTCGAAGCCCTGGTAGTAGGGAGACTCCTTGCTCTGTGGCTGTGGGGGAAAAAGAGCTTTTTTGGCGCCTTCCTTGACCAGCTGCTCCGGATCCTTCACCTTCAAGCTCTCCAGCTTGCCCTCGCCGTCCTCGCCCGCGTCGGAGATGTCCGAGTAGGCCGGGCTGTTGGTCTTCACCGAGCCGGCCTCCGCCCCGTTCTGGGTGACAACGTGCAGCGGGGTCATGGGCTGGGCCGGGTTGGCGCTCTCCAGCCTGCTGGCGCCGCCGATGGAGGGGCTGGGGGCGTTGTCGGTGAAGCTGTAGATTTTATCTGCCTCGGCCTTGATGCTGGCAAGCCGGCTCTGGTGGGGGTCAGAGGAGCCGTTCAGCAGCCCCTCGCCCTTCAGCCCCAGCTCGCCGGACTCCCCCCGGAATGGGCTCTTGCCTTCCTCTGCTCTGCAGGGCTTGCCGGGAGTCAAAGGGTTTTCTAACTCCTTGGGCTCCTTCTTCTTCTTGTCCTTCTTCTTCTTCTCCTTGGAAGGGGTGAGGGCAGGGTTGACTGCAAAGGGCTCTCCCATCACCGTCGGCTTTGGCTGGATGGGTTTGAGCTGAGGGCTGTTGGGCATGGTCTGGACCACGGTGGTGGCGAGGCCAGTGGAGGAGCCGGGGCTGGCTGTAGTGAGGGTGGCTGTCTGGAAGGTGTAGATGGGCTGGGGGGGGATGGCTGGTGCGATGGGCCTGGCAGACTTCAAGCTCTTGGAAGGGACCTTCTCCGGCTTGGTGCTGGCTGCCTTCTTGGCCTTGTCCTTCTCCACACAGCGCTTCTCCAGAGAGTCGAAGCCGTCGTTGCTGGTCTCGTCAGCCATGGAGGGACCATCCTCGGAGCCATCGTTGGACAGGGCGCCTGGGTCGGTGTCCCCTTCCCCGGCCAGCTTCTTTTTGCAGGGGACCTTGGTGCTGAACTTGCCGGACGGGGAGGGGCTGTGGGGCTCCATCAGGCGCACCTTGGGGGTGGTGGAGCGGGCGGGCGAGAGGGAGCCCTTCTGGGAGGCAGCGGCAGCAGCCCCGTTGCAGCTGCCAGCGTCAGGGTGCAGCGAGGGCTCCTCGCCGTACTCGCTGTCCACGTCCGCCTCCAGCTTGCCGTCCTCGTCCGTGTGCGCGTGGGCCTGGTGGTACTTGAGGCCGTTGATGTGCTTGTACTTCTTGTTGCAGTTGGGGTGGGGGCAGTCAATGAGGATGGGCGAGGGGCAGTTGCGGTCCAGCGTGGCCGGCTCCACCTTGGCGGCGACAGGGGGCACAGCTGCCGAGCCCATCGAGTTGGTGCGGATGCGTTTGCTGCCCTTGGAGTCCTCTGAGCTGGAGTTGAGCTCCATGTCGGAGAGGGGCTTGCTCTTGCGCTTGGTGACGGACGAGGGGCTGGCCTTCACGTCCTCGCCTGCGCCGCCCGGCGGTGTGCGGTGCTCCGAGGAGTTCTGGCTGCCCCGGCGCCCCTTGCTGTTGGCTCCCGCCCGCGTCTTGCTGCTGGTGCTGGTGCCCTTGCTGTCGGAGGCGGCAGTGCCCTCGCTGACAGGGGTGTTGCTGTTGGGCCGCATGCGTTTGCCCCGGCCCCGCCCATTGCGCATCTCCAGGTCGCTGGTCGGGGAGTCGCAAAACCTGGAGGGAGGAAGAGGATTGCATAGGGGTCGGGGTCGGGCCCGGGCATGGCATCCCCACGGCACACTGCAAACTCCCTCCCTCCCCTCCCTGTCAACCCAGTAGCTGAAGCGAGCTACAAGAAAGCTGGAGAGGAACTTCTGGCAAGGGCTGGAACTGCCAGGGCGAGGGACAATGGCTTTGAGCTGGGAGAGGGGAGACAGAGAGTGGAGAGGAGGTAGAAATTCTTGGTGGTAAGGGTGGTGAGAGACTGGCACAGGCTGCCCAGGGAGGCTGCAGCTGCCCCTTGTCTGGAGGTGTTGCAGGCCAGGCTGGCTGAGGCTCTGAGCAACCTATGCTGGTGGAAGACTGAAGATCATCTGGTTCTAAGCCTGAAGGGACCTTGATGATCACCTAGTCCCAAGCCCCCTGCCATGGCCTCTGCCCTCTCTCCACTGGCAGGGGGCTTGGAACTAGATGATCTTCAAAGCCCCTTCCAACCCAATTCATTCTTGGGAGTACCCTGAGCACCCTGGGCTAGTGGGAGGTGTCCCTGCCCCTGGCAGGGGGTTGGCAGTGGCTGATCTTTGGGGTCCCTTCCAACCCAACCCATTCTGTGGGCCTCTGAATCCTGCAGGTTTGTGCCACCCCAGCAGACAGCAAAGAGTAGCCAGAGAAATCCCTTGGCAAACACTCACCCATCTCCAGCCTGCGGGACAAGGGAGGTGTGACCACGCGGGCAAGGAGCCAGGGGAGCAGCTTGGCTGGGCAAGGAGGACATGCTAACCCCCACAGAGAATCCCATGGGCACAGGGCACACTGGGTGCCACGGGGCTGCAAGTGGCTGAGTTTAGCCCCTGCACTGGGGTGAACGGGGCCGAGCCCTCCGTGCCCGAGCCTGGCAGCTGCTTACCGAGGAGGTGCCCAGTCGTGCTGCGTGCAGTCCAGCAGGGTGCCCACATAAGTCTTGTTCCTCCAGGTGACATTGACCACCAGCATACCTGTAAGGTCAGAGGGTCAGATGGTGCCAGGCGTGACCCCATGCTGCACTGCCCTTCCCTGGGCACCAGGGCTAAGGCAGGACAGGCAGAAGGAAGAGCTTAGCCAGAGGAAGGTGAGCAAGGAGTCTTTGCCCACCCCTGGGGGCGTTTGAGAGAGGCAGAGCTGTGGTGCTGAGGGCCAGAGCTTAGCCCCAGCCTTGGCAGACTTGAGGAATGGTTGGACTGGAGGATCTCAAAGGTCTTGTCCAACCAAAACCATTCTGTGACTTGATGAGGGCTAGAGGGGCACAGTGGTGGGAGCTGGACACACCCCTGTCACCTCCTCTCTTGGAAAGGCTCTGCCCATTGCCCAGCCAGCATCTTCCCTGCCTTCATGGGAATGCTAACCCCAGCTGTGCCCAAGGCGCTGCAGGACTTGGGGTGGTGCTGCAGATCTGCACTGGCCCTGTGTGCACTCAGGTAGGGCATGGAAGGCAGTCCCTGGCCAGCAAGGGCTGGGAAGCCTGAGGGAGATGCAGGCAACCCCCAGGCAGGCTGCAGAGCCCCCAGCGGGGTTGAGACCCCGCAGGGCCCTCAGCAGAGGGCAGCTATGGCCGCTAGGTGGCAAGCTGAGCCCAGCGGCCCTGCACCCACACACCCAGCCCCGACCCCTGGCAGCCCTGGGCTCCCGCACCCCCAGGGACACCGCCAGCCACCAGAGCAGCCTGGGGACAGTCTGTGACATCAGAAGGGCCAAGGAGCCACCAGAGCAGCCTGGGGCAGATGTGTGACATCAGAAGGGCCAAGGAGCCACCAGAGCAGCCTGGGGCAGATGTGTGACATCAGAAAGGCCAAGGAGCCACCAGAGCAGTCTGGGGACAGTCTGTGACATCAGAAGGGCCAAGGAGCCACCAGAGCAGTCTGGGGACAGTCTGTGACATCAGAAGGGCCAAGGAGTCACCAGAGCAGTCTGGGGACAGTCTGTGACATCAGAAGGGCCAAGGAGCCACCAGAGCAGTCTGGGGACAGTCTGTGACATCAGAAGGGCCAAGGAGTCACCAGAGCAGTCTGGGGACAGTCTGTGACATCAGAAGAGATGTTCTGCCATGCACAGCACAGGCATGGGGGGAGATGGCAGAGGGCAGCAGGGCCTGGCATGCAGCCCTCCCTGCTCTCCCTGCCGAAGCACCCAGCAGTCCCCAGCCTACATTTCACCTGCTGCAACCAATCACACCAAATCCCCCCCTAAGCCTCCCACAATAACCCAGGACAATTTAAGCCCTGGGATAGATCCTAAGCAGCTTTCTGCTGGGTGCCCCTCCCACAGCAGGCTGATGAGAGGGGCGGGGGCAGGCAGCAGGCAGCGATGCCCTCACGCCCCCCAAGCTGCAGATGCTCCTGCAGAAGAACCTCGCTTGGGTGACTCCATCCCGCCTGCTGTCATGGGAGGGTGGCAAGGGCTAGCAGCCAAACGTGGGTGCAGGCTGGCCAGCAGCTGGGCCGAGCCATGGTCAGGGGGCAGCAGGGGTGGGCTGCTGGTGCCAGGTGCCGTCTGGGTAGGAGCTGCAGGAGATAATCCTGTCAAAACGGATCAAGGGATGAAGGGAGCAGGGGGATGCAAACCCCACTGCCAGGGCCTTCCCCGGTGCCCATATGGGTGCTCAGGCAGCTGCTGGAGCCGTGGGGCGAAGCAGTTCTGTGTCTGGCTAAGGGAAGGGCCCTGCTGTGGGCAGCTCAGCCACAGTGCTGGTGCCTGCTTGCAGCCCAGGGCTATGCCCACCAGGAACAGTCACATTGAGAGGGACATTTCCCTCCTTTGCCCAGCCAAGAGCATCCTCTGATCCTGCTGAGACGCCAGGGTGCCAGCCTGGTGCCAGCCTAGAGCCAGGGCTGCTGCTGCATCAGGGACAAGCAGGAGCCAGCAGGTGCTCCAGGGCACCACCAGCGCTGGAGGCATTCAGGGTGCTCCTCCTTCCACCAGCTCAGCTGGCACCACCTTTGGCACACGCTGGATTTAGGGTGCCCATTCTTCAATTCACTTCCTCTCCAGCTGCAGGAAGAGGCCTTGAGCAACCTGGCCTCGAGGAGGGCATCCTCCGAGCAACGCAGGGGACGAGGCCCAGGCAGGGATGTTGTGGTCACTTCATCACACGTTGCTTCTGCTCCTCACTGCTGCCCTGCTCCAGCGCAGGACCCTTCCACAGCAGGCAGCTCCTCACCAACTCCTGCCAGGCTGCAGATCCTCACACGCTGCTCCAGCACAGCTCTGTGCCCTGGGGTGGGATGGGGCTGGCCTCAAAGCGAGCTGCTGGGCAGCTGCCCTGGCATGGGGAGGCTGAGGAGGGAGCATGGGGAGGCCAAGGAGGTGATCATGGGGAGGCTGTGACCCAGCTGCCACCCAACACCCAAGTCCTTTTCTGCTGGGCAATTTCCAGCCACTCTGCCCCAAGCCTGGAGCCCTCATGGGGGGGCTGTGACCCAAGTGTGGGGTGCAGCACTTGGCCTTAGGATTGGGAACTTTCTGCACGTCTCCAGGGGCTTTAGGGATGCCACACCTGCAGCTGGTGCAGCTGAGCAGCAGGCTCCATTCCAGCACTGGAGAAGACGCTTGATGCAAGCCAGGAGCAGCTCCCGCTGCCCAGGGGCCTTCCCCACCGGTCCGGTGAGGCTGCAGCATCTCAAGGAGCAAAGGAGAGATGGATCCCTCTGGGTGAGGGTGCTGAGGTTCCTCTGGAGATCCTGGGGGTGATCTCCAGGCACACAGGTGTGTTCACATGTGCTGAGGGCATCTCCTTGAGCTTTGCAGATTGGTGCAGCCCTCTGCCCTGTGTCCTCTGGGCCAGGGGCGATGCTGGCTTCAGCCCTGTGCACTGCACACCCTGCAGCTTCGGACAGACAGCCCCAACCCCTCCTGTGGCAGAAGGTCAGCAGAGATTCCAGGCAGGGCACAGGGAAGCTCCACCCTGACTCCTCACCCAAGGATGTGAGAGACGCCACTAGGAGAGGAGCCAACGTCTGCAGCAGCCCAGGACTGACCCAAAGGCAAGGGCAGGGCTGTCCCTAGAAGTCACTGCTGCTGACGGCGACACCAAGCAGAACAGATGCGTGCAGGAGGTGATCCTGCAGCCCAAGAAGGGGCAGGGAACAGAGCCCCACGGTGCCCCCAGCAGGTGTCGGGCAGCAAGGGGAGGTGTGGCTGGACAGGCAGATGGGCAGCAGAGGTGTGGAATACAACAGGGCAGGAAACCAGAACTCGCTCCCACATCACTGCCTCTCAACCACGAGTAGTGGGGGAGGGAGATTTCTGCACCCTGTGCCTCGGGGATGCTCTGCTTGTCCCTCCTGGCATGGTCCTGTGGGCTGCTCTGACCACCACCAGCCTCTCTGCTGGGGCTGCAGACAGTCTTTTCCCAAGGGTGTCCAGAGACAGGCCAGGGGGAGAATGGTTTGGAGCTGAGGCAGAGGAGGGCTTGACTGGAGCTGAGGCAGAAGTTCTGCAGTGTGAGGGTGGTGAGAGCCTGGCACAGGCTACCCAGGGAGGCTGTGGCTGCTTCCTGCCTGGAGATGCTCAAGGCCAGGCTGGATGAGGCCTTGAACAGCTGAGTCTAGGTAAGAGGTGTCCCTAGGCATGGCAGGGGGTTTGGAGCAGATGAGCTCCAAGGTTCCTTCCGACCTGAGCCATTCTAGGATTTCCACCTAGAAAACCCCAGAGCAAGGCCCAAGCTCTCAGCCCATGGTGGAGGACTCCAGCAGGCCTGGGATTTGGGCTGAGCATGTCAGCAGAATGGGATCTCAGTGGGATCAGAGGTGCTGCTGGGCTGAACATCCACCCTGAAAGTGGGAGCTGCTGATTCACACTCACAGCTTGCACTGGGCTGGAAGGGACCCCAAAGGGCATCCTGTCCACCCTCCCTGCACTCAGCAGGGACACATCCAGTTTGAGCAGGACGCCCAGGCTGATCCTCAATGTCTCCTGGGCAGCCTGTGCCAGTGTCTGCCCACCCTCACTCTGCACAACTTCCTCCTGATGCCCTGCTCCAGTTCCAAACCACTGCCCTCAGCCTGTCCCCACAGTCCCTTCTGAATAGTCCCTGCCCAGCCTGCAGCTCCCCTGCAGACACTGAAATGCAGCTCCAAGCTCTGCCTGCAGCCTTCTCCTCTCCAGGCTGCACATCCCCAGCTCTCCCAGCCTGTCCCCACAGCAGAGGTTCTCCAGCCCTCTGATGCTCCTCTGCACTACTGTTTGTCCTACCGCTCAGCCCAGCCGTGCCTCAGTTTCCCTATCTGAAGGTGCTGCCCCCTGTAAAGGACCTCTCCTCACAGACACCTCCCCAGCAGTGCCACTCTGCCAGGAGATCAGCAGAGCTTCTGCAGGTTTCCTGCAGCAGATCCTCCCCAGGAGATCCCCCAGGGCTCCTGAAGGCTCCTGCTCTGTGCCTCCTTGTCCCCACCAGCAGAGTCTAGCCTGAAGAAGAGGATCCTTGGGCCTGGATTTACAACATGCCTCAGAGCAGGAGATGGAACACAGTTCCCAGCTGCCTCCATCCAGGGGAGGCTCTCCTTACAGAATAGAGAGTGAAGGACAGAGGGGGCAGAGGAGTGTGGAGGTCCCACCTCAAGGAGTGGTCCCTGCCCCCTTCCCAAACTGCTGAGCTCCCCGTGCTGTTCCCGACAGGAGCAGTGCCAGTGCTCCTCACCTCTACAGCAGTGGCTGCAAACCACAGTTTCCAAATCAGTTTCCCAGCAGGGAGGGGGGAAAGGGAAACTGGGCCCAGCTCCACCTTCCCAAAGCATGGGGCAAGAGAGGAACCCCTCTGGCAACAGGTCCTGGGAATGCAGGTTTCAGATCAGCTGCTGCAGAATCCCAGCAGGGAGGGCTTGGGAGGGACCTCCCAGCTGCTGAGGCAGGAGCCCCCACAGCAGCTTGCCCAGGTGGGGCTGGAAGCTCTCCAGAGCAGGAGACTCCACAACCTCTCTGGGCAGCCTGCTCCAGGCCCCCAGCACCCTCACACCAAAGAGGTTTCTGCTGCTATCCCTTGTCCTGTCACTGGGCACCACGAGAGGAGCCCAACCTCATCCTCATGACCTCCACCCTTCAGATGCTGCGACGCATTTGTAGGACCTCCTCTCAGGCTGCTCTTTTCCAAGCTGAAGAGCCCCAAGTTTCAGACTCTCCTTGTAAGAGCTGCTCCAGGCCCCTCAGCATCTTCATGGCCCCTCCCTGGACTCTCTCCAGCAGGTCTTGTCTCTTGAACTGGGGAGCCCAGAGCTGGAGAACCTCCCTTGCCCTGCTGGCCACACTCTTCTCACTGCACCCCAGGACACCGCTGACCTTCTTGGCCACGAGGGCACACTGCTGGCTCCTGGGAGCCTGTCCCCCAGCACTTCCAGCTTCTTCCCTGCAGAGCTCCCTCCCAGCAGGTCCCCCTTGTTCGCCCTGCTGCAGGGACTGCTTCTCCCCGGGGGCAAGGACCCTGCCCTCTGCCATCAGAGACAACAAAGAGATGTGCAGCGGGCAGCAGCCAGAGGGTGAAGCCAGCAGCAGTGGTGAGGGAGGAGCAGGAGCACTGGCCAAGAGGAGCTCTCAGGTACCTGGCTGAGATGAACCAGTAGCTGACCTCTGCCACTGCTGCTCTCTCTCACTTTTGTCCTGGGCTGTTTCTGCATCCAGCCCCCAACATGAGGAGCTCATCCTAAGCAGAACCTTCTGGCACCCCAGCAAGGTGCATCCAGCCCCCACCATGGCCCACTGAGCCTTATTCACCCCTGAACTACCTGGCAGAGCCCCAACAGCAACACCACCCCTCAAAGGAGCTGGCAAAGCAACCCAAGCTGTGCATAGAGGAGAGAAGCTCCAGTGGAAAGAAGGGAACAGGGCCTGGACTGGCTGGGCAGGAGGGATGAGAGCCCAGGCTCCTGCCCGCTGCTTCAGAGAGCTCCCCTGGGGCCTTCTCAGCCCGCAGGAGCCTTCTACCACCTCCCAGGGGCTGAGCCTGTCTGCAGCACGCCCATGGGTTGCCAGGCAGAGATGCAGTCAACTGGGCCGCAGTGCCACGCAGGCTGGCACGGCTCTGCCCTGGCACTGCTGCAGCAAGCCTGCTCTTGCAGAGAGGCAGAGGAGGGGCGGCGCAGCACTGCAGTGCCTGCAGCAGGGGGTCAGGCAACGCGCGGCGTGGCGCCAGGCTTGGCACTCTGCTGGCTCTGCTGGGCACATCGGGCGCTGCTCCCACGCGGCTCCTCAGCCTGGCCACCCTGCCGGCGGGCGGAGAGGCCAGGATGTGCCGGGCAGCACAGCAGCAGGGACACGGCAAGGAAGGGGCTGCAAAACCACAGTCTGGTGGGGGGTGGAAGGGCCCCTGGAGATCAGGAAGTCCAAGGGCCTGTCAGAGCAGGGCGCCCTGGGGCAGGTGACACAGAACACCACTCGGGAAGGACACCGTGGGCGAGCACGAAGCCACCTGCGGGCACTCACCGTCCTCCGTCTCTTGCCAGACGATGCCCTCCAGGTTGACGCTGGTGCCAGGCTCGCAGGGGCCCAGGCACTCGGGCTCGGTGGCCAGGGCCACGTCGCAGGTGTTGACTCCCACGGAGCGCGTGCGCACCATGATCTGCTCGCAGGGCGAGGAGATGTCGCTGCTGACGACGGGCACCAGCAGATGCAGGGGCAGCACGGCGGGCGTGGAGCCCGGGGACTCCATCTGCGGGCGAGGAGAAGAGGCTCAGCGTGGGCAGTGCGGCAGGCACCGACAGGCAGCCGCATTCCTGCACGGCCTCTGGCCCACGGCCGCCACCTTCCCCGCTCCTGTGCCAGCAGCTCAGGTCCCGCGGCCCCGGCAGAGGACCCTCCCAGCCTGGCACGCCCATACCCCCCAACCCTGAGGAGCTGGCACTCCAGTCCCGCGGAGCACACCCACGAGCGCCTCTGCAGGAGAGCTCTCTTGGAGGAGCTTGTGCCCAGCTCCTCCCTGGACAGCTTCCGCCAGCGCAGTCACCCTTGTGAGGACGCCTCGGGGCTGCTGCTCAGATGCTGAGGCGCTCAGAGGCTTCGGATCTGGTGGCTCATTAGCAGGAAAAAACCTGCAGGCTTCTGCTCAGCTGGCAGGACAGGACAGACAGGCAGCGGCTCCCCTCCAGCACCCATGCAAACCAACATCCTCCTCCTTCCAGAGCCATCTCTGACCCTCCTTCCCAGATCCACCCTGTGACTCTCCTGGATCCACTGTGACCTTCCTTCTGGATCCACAGTGACCTCCTTCCCAGATCCACTCTGTGACTCTCCTCCTGGATCCGCTGTGACTCTCCTTCCCAGATGCCCTCTGTGAGCCCCCTCCCCGACAGCCCAGTGGCCAGCACTGGGCTCACCTCCCAGCTGTCTGCAGAAGGCTGCAGGTCAGAGCCTGGCGCGGCCGAGGGCAGCACAGCAGCCCCTGTGCTCCCCTTGCCCCCAGAAGCACATCTGATGCCCATGCATGGAAAGGCAGCAGCAGGCCAAGCAGGAAGGCTGGCAGGCTGAGCCTGTTGCTGGCCAAGGGCAGGGTGGGCTGGGCACCTTCCTGTCCTTCAGGGTTCCTGGGTCATGGCAGTTGCAGTTGGGCATCCCTCATCTTGGCTCCCAACAGCGTGCAGCTGCTCAGTCACGGAACCTTCAGGACCATCCACTCCAGCCCCCTGGGACACCGCCCCCTAGCCCAGGTTGCTTAAGGCCTGCTGGGGACAGCTGCTCCTCCTCTGCCAGGATCTCTCTGTGGCTTGGGAACTCGGGAGGGTACTGAGCAAGGGCAGAGGAGAAGCAGGCTGAGGAACCCATCAAATCCTCAGCAAGCCCTCACCTAGGAGTCCCTTTCAAGCAGGGGAAGATGCCTCCAGAGCATCCAGCACCACACCCAGAGATGTCCTTCTGAGCCTCTACTAAGGAGAGCTGATCAAGGCCCTGGAGAGACCCAGCGGGCCGAGGCACCAGCCCATGTCCACTCCCCACCTTCTCTCTGGCCAGTGCTGCTGCTGGCCACCACCAAGGGCTGTGCAGCCACCAGCCTGCCTTGCTGCCACGGCTCCAGCCCCTCGGCCAGAGGAGGGACTCCAGCAGAAGCTTGCAGGTCCAACCTTGCTGCCCCAAGCACCTAAGGTGAGCAGCTCCAGCGTCACCTCTGCTCCCCAATGCTGCACCCTGCACCACACAGACATCATCTGCAAGCAGAGAAGGTGCAGGAGGAGCAGGGAGGAGGACACTGTGTTCAGCCAGCAACTGGCCCCTGCTGCCCAGGGGGGCGGCTGCAGGCAGGGGACTCCAACGTGAGCCCCTGAGACCTCATCTGTGCCAGGGCGAGTGGCTCTGCTCCTGCAGCAGCACACCGTGAGGCATCTCCCGCCTGCAGCCCTCCCCTTGTCCTCCTGCATCCAGCCCCTGCCCAGAGCCTGCCGGAGCACACTGCCCCACTGAGCCTTGAGCACGACCTGGAGGTGTTCAGCAGCAGCGCTTGCACCACAAGGTCCCCTCCTGCCAGCAGCACAGCCTGAGCCCCACAGCTGCGTTCTGCACCATCACCTCCAACCGCGCCAGCTCCTGCCCAGGGGCCCAGCCCCAGCTCTCCAGCACCACCTTGCCTCCAGGGCTCTTGGCTCAGCTGCATGGGATTGGAGAAGGATGGGTTTGGCAAAGGGAAGGCCCAGGAGCCTGCTGGAGAGGACAGCTGTGTTCCAGCAGGCAAAGCACCCTCAGACCAGCAACCTCATCCTGCACGCTGTGGCACAGCCAGGGCAGGAGAGATGCTGCAAGGAAGCAGGAGGCTCCTGTGAAGGCAGCAGCAGAGGGGACTGGCAGAGCCATAGGAGGTCAGTGGGCAGCAGTGGAGGGGCCTCACAGGGCCAGGAGGCCAGGCTGGAGGGCAGCAGCAGCAGCCCAGGTAGGAGCTGCAGGCTCTGGAAGCATTCAGCTGCCAGGCTGGAGGGCAGCAGCAGCAGCCCCAGCACATCCCAGGATGCTCAGTGCCAGCTGCAGCTCTGCTCATAGCCTGCCCTGCAGCTGCCATCCCAACCAGCCAGTCTGTGCTGGCACTAACACAGCCTCTCCTGCTCCCCTGCCTCAGGTTCCAGAGCAAACCCCAGAGGCCCAGGGCAGTTGCCAAGGGTAAGGGCAGGAATGGGGCTGCCTTGCCTAGGGCACAGCCAAGGACAGCCTGCAGCCACACTGGAGGCAGAGGCAGCTGGAGCAGTGCCCCTGACCTCAGCCCCTGCCCGGTGCCATGGGTTTGCATCCTCCTGTTGGATGGGGCAAAGGCAGGAGATTCACCCACTGCTGACTGCCAGACAGCCAGAGAGGAGCAGAGGCAGCCCTGGGCACCACAGGACAGCTCTGCTGGCTATTGGCAGGCGCCCAGCTCCCTCTACCAGGCCAGAAGCCAAGGGAGATGTTGGCACTGGAACTGTTGGGCAGCACTTGTGGCCCTGAGCTGTACTTTTGCTCCGCCAGCTAGTGAGGCCAAGCTCCTGTGGGTCTGCAGCTGCCCAAAGCAAGGCCTGTGCCCTCCTGGCCCCCAGTTCCAGCACATCAGCCTGGAGGGGAGAAGGCTGCAGGCAGAGCTCAGAGCTGCAGCTCAGTGTCTGCAGGGGAGCTGCAGGCTGGGCAGGGACTGCTCAGGAGGGGCTGTGGGGACAGGCTGAGGGCAGTGGTTTGGAATTGAAGCAGGGCACAGTTAGGTTGGGCATGAGGAGGAAGCTGTGCAGAGTGAGGGTGGGCAGACACTGGCACAGGCTGCCCAGGGCTGTGCTGGAGGCTCCATCCCTGGAGACACTGAGGATCAGCCTGGCTGTGTCCCTGTGCAGCCTGCTGCAGCTGGAGGTGTCCCTGCTGGATGCAGGGGCTGGGTGAGATGCCCTTTGGGGCCCTCCCAGCCCAATGGAAGCTGTGACTCTGAGTGACATCCCCAAGCAAGCCCCAGGTGCCCCTTGCAGAAGGCAATGCTTCTCCTGCCTCGCTGGGTGGGCTCTGGAGGGCAGCTGGTGAGCGTGGCCGCTGGGCAGCCTGCAGCAGCCCTTCTGCAGCGGTGCTGCGGGGTGAGGCTTTGCCATGGCAGCACTGCCCGCCGGGCGCTGCCCTGCCTGCGAAAGGCCTTTGTGCTGCTGGCAGAGGCTTGCCCATCGCGAGGAACCTGCTGTCACCACCCTGCACACAAGTGGAAGGCAGCCAAGGCCAGGCAGCAGCCAGAGCAAGAGCTGCTCCATGAGCATGGAAAGGGCTCCGGGGGGGCAAGTCAAACCTGCCCCTCCTCACAGCCCTCCCTGCACGGTGGGATGGCAGCGCCGGGGGGGCACGCAAAGCAGCTGCTGCCATCTTAGAGCTGTGCCAGAGCAGCTTCTGCAACTGCAGAGCCCATCGAGGGGACGTCACAGCAGCAGCCAGCGAATGGCAGAGGCAGAGGTGGGCAGGCCGACAGCGAAGCCACCGTGCCAGTGCTGCTGCCAGCCCTCGGGCGCCCTTCAGCAGGGCGTCGCTTCGCCCCCAGCACTCAAAGCCAGCCGGAGAAGAGCACTTTGGAGCTAAAGGCCAGCAGGGACAGCACAGAGCCGGGGCCGAGCGAGCGGCAGAGCTGTGAGCCGCCGGCTGCGGCAGGACCCCCCCGGGGCCCTCTGTCCCTGAGGTGCTCCTCGCTGCACTGGCACATCAGACCACTGCTGTGCCCAGGGTGCTGCTGGGCACCAAGTGTGCCCCCATGCTAATCGGCTACCCAGAGCTCCATGTTCTCTAGAAGGCTCTCTGGACTCCTGCCAATGGCAGAGCGCCCCCAGAGCCACCGGCACTGGTGCCAGACTGAGCTGCTGCGCCCCAAGTGCTCCACCCCAGCAGCCCTGGCCAAGGCGGCAGGCAGCGCTGGCATGCTCGCGAGCTCTCGTGTCACTGCCCTTCTCCTGCCTGGCCACCACATCCCCCACGGCTTTGCTTTCCCCTGAGGGGCACCTGAGCTTCCAGACCCTCCAAGGTGGAGAACCAGAAGCTCATCCCCTCGATGGGGACCTCCAAATCACAGCACCTGAGCTGCCCACCACTGGTAACCTCAGCAAGGACTCAGAAGAGGAACCAAAGTTGTCTCCAATCTCACCCCCAAAGCTGGCTCCCTTTGCTGGCACTGGTGCCCACCATGCCTACAGGTCGAGCCCTGCTCACTGAGCTCCTCCAGACTCACCCCAGAGCTCCCAGGCATATCCCCAGCAACAACATCAACCCTCTGGATGTGGCTGCACCAAAGGTGGGGACTCTGCCCCTCTGCTCTGCTCAGACCTCACCTGCAGCACTGCCTCCAGCTCTGGGGCCCCCAGCACAGGAAGGACCTGGAGCTGCTGGAGAAGGTCCAGAGGAGGCCATGGAGATCCTCAGAGGCTGGAGAAGCTCTGCTGTGGGGCCAGGCTGGGAGAGCTGGATGAGGCCTGGAGCAACCTGGGATAATGGGAGGTGCCCTTGCCCATGGCAGGGGGTTGGAACTGGATGAGCTTTGAGATCCCTTCTGAGCCAATCCAGACATGCTAAGGGCACTGAACCCTGAGCAGCATGGGGGAAGCTCCAGAAGACCCCTCCCCAGGTGGGGGAGGTCGCTGCCTCTTTGCTGCTGGCTCTGCCTACATCATTCCCAGCAAGAAAGAAGCCAGCAGCAGCTCCCACTAAACCCCTGCTTGCAGGGCAAGAACAGCACAAGCATGGGGTCCAAGATGGAGCCAGGAGCATGTCTGGGGGCACTGCTGCCCCCTGCTCTTCCCTCTCCAAGGCTGCCAACGACAGGATGTGAAGAAAGCTTCCTGCCCTGGCATGGTGCCAGCCTACATAAAGCCCCCTGCTGCCAGAGGCTAGGAGGCTGTGCTTGGGGAGGGCACCTGGTTGGCAAACCCAAGCCCACAGGACATCAGGTCGGAGGAGAAAGGAGGGTCCCTACTGCCCACAGCCCCCACTGGCAGGCAGCAGATACCCCAGAGAGGAAGGGTTAATGCTCCCCACGCCATAGCCCGGAGCAGGCTCAGCACTGCCCTCCCCAGACAAGCCAGTGTAGGAGCTCATGGCCACTGCCAGCACCAGAGGAGGAAGGCAACGTGGGCACCAAGTCCTGACCCTCCTCCTCCTCAGCTTGTCCCTGGCAGCCAGCCCCTGGAGGCAGGGCAGGCTGGGAGGGAGAAGCTGGGCACACACTAATGGTCTGCACTGACTCAGCCACCCAGACCTGGTCCTGACCCCAAAGCCAAAGGCTCACCTTGGAGGCTGTCCCCAGTGCCCCTCACCACCTGCTCTGACCCCACACACACCTGCTCGAGCTTTGGGCAGCTCCCAGCTGCAGGGAGGCACAGCAAGGCTCTGCCTGCACCAGGCTGCCTCCCCTCCCCTCCCCTGCCAGCCATGCCAAGTACCCACTGCCCAGCTCCAAGGTCCATGTGGCCCCACGGAGGGCCTCTGTCTGCATCTCCACAAAGCCCCACCCTGGCCCAGCAGGGCACTGCAGAAGAGCAGGAGGAGCAAACTGCAGGCAGGCATGGCAGGGGTCAGAGGGCACACATGAGAGTCATCCTCAGCAGGGTACCCGGGGGAGGGCCTGACTGCAGAAGGCTGCTCTGGCCACAAGGAAGCAAACCCCAGGAACCAAAGCCTGGGGGAGGACTTAACGGAGCGGCTAGGATTGGAAGGACCTCAAAGATCAGCCAGTGCCAACCCCCTGCCATGGGCAGGGACACCTCCCACCAGCCCAGGCTGCTCAAGGCACTCCTAAAATGAGTTGGAAGGGATCTTGAAGATGAGCTGATTCCAGGCCCCCTGCCCTGGGCAAAGCCATCCATGGGCTTGCAACTGGATGATCTTCACTCTTCCACCAGCTCAGGCCACTCAAGGCCCCACCCAAGCAAGCACCCCCAGGTTCATCTCCTGGCCTGCCCATGCCCACTCGGGCACCTTCGAGCAGCCCATCAGAGCAGGCCCAAGGAGCCACAGCAAAGGTTCTCCAGAAGATAAGCCCCAGAGGCCCTTCCCAGCCTGCCTGCCATGCTGTGGTGCAGCTCTGCCTGCTGCTCCAAGCCCCCTGGGAACCACCCAGCCAGAGGACACAGCCATGTCTGAAGACAACCCCAACACTAAGGAGCAGGTGAGGGAAATCCCACGGGAAAGGAGCATCTTTGCAGCAAGCTGGTTTAGCCCTGCCAAGGCCCTGGTGGGCACAGAGCACCCTGCCAGGATGCTGAGTGCCAGGAGCACAGGTTCAGTCACCAGCAGCCTGCCAGCCAAGCAGCTCCAGGGACGAAAAGCAAAGTCTTTTGGGCTGGAGCATCAAGTCCAACTGTGAACTCAGCACTGCCAGGTCACCACTTGGCATCCCCCATTCGGTAGCTCAACAGGTCTGCCCTGCCAGTCACTGTGGGCACTCCTGGAAGTCCCAAAAGGCTGCAGGTGGAGCTCAGAGCTGCAGCTCAGTGTCTGCAGGGGAGCTGCAGGCTGGGCAGGGATTGCTCAGAAGGGGCTGTAGGGACAGGATGAGGGCAGTGGTTTGGAACTGAAGCAGGGCACAGTTAGGTTGGGCATGAGGAGGAAGCTGTGCAGAGTGAGGGTGGGCAGACACTGGCACAGGCTGCCCAGGGCTGTGGTTGGAGGCTCCATCCCTGGAGACACTGAGGATCAGCCTGGCTGTGTCCCTGTGCAGCCTGCTGCAGCTGGAGGTGTCCCTGCTGGGTGCAGGCTGGGTGAGATGCCCTTTGGGGTCCCTGGAACTCCAGCACTGAGTGGTGTCTGCCAGCAGCCAAAGGCTGCACAAGTCTCCACAGCTGGTGCCAGTCACACCTGGAGGGGCCCTGGCACAAAAGCAGCAGGGATATGGAGTGACAGACATGCACAGGGCAGGCGGGCACCAGCGAGGAGACCTCCCAGTGGCCCAGACGGGGATCACCTCAGATGACATCTCAGCATCACTGAGTGATCTGAGCTTCACACATCATCTCCTCCAACCCACCTGGCATGGGCAGAGACACCTTTCAGCAGGCAAGGCTGCTCAGAGCTCCATCCAGCCTGGCCCTCAGCACCCTCAGTAACACTGCCACAGCTCCCAGCCTGGCCCTCAGCACCCCCAGTAACACTGCCACAGCTCCCAGCCTGGCCCTCAGCACCCCCAGTAACACTGCCACAGCTCCCAGCCTGGCCCTCAGCACCTCCAGTAACACTGCCACAGCTCCCAGCCTGGCCCTCAGCACCCCCAGTAACACTGCCACAGCTCCCAGCCTGGCCCTCAGCACCTCCAGTAACACTGCCACAGCTCCCAGCCTGGCCCTCAGCACCCCCAGTAACACTGCCACAGCTCCCAGCCTGGCCCTCAGCACCTCCAGTAACACTGCCACAGCTCCCAGCCTGGCCCTCAGCACCTCCAGTAACACTGCCACAGCTCCCAGCCTGGCCCTCAGCACCCCCAGTAACACTGCCACAGCTCCCAGCCTGGCCCTCAGCACCTCCAGTAACACTGCCACAGCTCCCAGCCTGGCCCTCAGCACCCCCAGTAACACTGCCACAGCTCCCAGCCTGGCCCTCAGCACCCCCAGTAACACTGCCACAGCTCCCAGCCTGGCCCTCAGCACCTCCAGTAACACTGCCACAGCTTCTCTGGCAACTTGTTCCAGTGTCTCACCAGCTTCACCGTGTCCAATCCTGACCTCCCCTCTTGGTCTGCACCCAGGAGGGTGATCTCTGTGCACAGTGATGGCCCCAAGGTGCTGTGCTCCTTTTCCACTGGCACTGAGAGGCCAGGTGCTGATGTGGTGGCACCAGCCCGCAGGAGAGACCTGCAGGCAGGGCCAGGAGCAGCCTCTTCCTGACCCCTCCTTGCCTCTCTGGACCCCAGTTCAGCTGGGAGACAGTGCTGGAGAAGGAGCAGGAGGGGTTGTGCCCTGGTGGCTGTGCTTGGGGCAGCAGCAGCTGCACTCTGCAAGGGACATCTCGTGCCCCAAAAAGGCCATGGACAGAGTGGAGAAGTTCAGAGGAGAAGGCCACAGCTAAGGAGGCTGAAGGGATTGCTCTGGAAGAGTGGATCAGAAGAGCTAAATCTGGCTAAGTTGGCTCAGTGACAGCTCCGTGGGCACACAGCCATAATCCACAGCCACACAGGGTGGAAACATCCAGAGGAGAGGCCGAGGAGCCCTGTGGGGTGGCACAGAGGGAACAGCAGCAATGGAATGAGGCTCTGGCCACAGCCTCCTGGCACTCAAATTATTCCTAACATGCCAGGACTTTCCAGTCAGGAAAATCCTTCAGCCCTTCACTGCCCTCCTCCTTCCCCATGTCCTTCCACGTCACTCCTCAGGGCAGCTCCTCAGCATCCAGGTGCTGCTGACACCCCAGATGTCCAGAGCCAAGGCTGCAGAAGCAGCCTCACTGCTGCTGGGACACAGCTGTGGTCCTGCTCCTTCCACACAGAGGCCACTTCAGATCTCCCCACATCCAGACAAGCCCCAGCAAAGCTCAGGCTGGCCAAGGGCTGGCAGAGTTATCTCCTCCTGAGGCTCCTTCACACTGCAACCCTGACAACAACCATTGCTGGGATGAGAGGGGGCAAGGGAGGGTCTTCTCCCCTTCTGCTCTGCCATAGGAAAGGCACAGCTGGAGCACTGAATCCAGTCCTGGGCTCCCCACTACGAGAGACAGGGAACTACTGGCGAGAGCCCAGGGGAGGCTGCAAAGATGCTGCGGGGCCTGGAGCAGCTCTGTGAGGAGGAAAGGCTGAGAGCCCCGAGAGGGGAATGGTGGGGCCAGGGAGGGGTCTCTGGCAATCACCAGTCCAGCTCCCCTGCCAGAGCAGGCTCAGCTACTGCAGGTTGCACACAATGGCCTCCAGGCAGGGTCTGGATGACTCCAGAGATGGAGGCTCCAGCACCTCTCTGGGCAGCCTGCTCCAGGCCTCCAGCACCCTTCAATTACAGAAGCTCCTCCTCATGTTCAGAGAGAACTTCTGATGTTCCAGTCTGTGCCCACTGCCCCTCGGCCTGTCCCTGGGCACCACTGGGCCCACCCTGCTGACAGCCACTCCTGAAGTGTTGATCAGCACTGCTCAGATCCCCCTCAGGCTGTTTCTCTGCAGTCTCCATGTGGATCACTAGCTGGAGGGCAGGGGGCAAGAAGCTGGAGGCAGACTCTTCAGCAGTGACCAGTGCCAGCACAAGGGGCAGTGGGCACAAACTGGGACCCAGGAGGTTCCACCTGAACAGGAGAAACTGCTTTGCTGTGAGGGTGCTGCAGGCCTGGAGCAGGCTGCCCAGAGAGGCTGTGGAGTCTCCTGCTCTGGAGAGCTTCTGACTTCACCTGAGCACTATGACCCTGGACAAGCTGCTGTGGGCACCCTGCTGGAGCAGCAGGGCTGGACTGGGTGCCCTCCAGAGGTGCCTTCCCCGCCCAGCAGGCTGGGATTCTGTGGTGCTGTGAGAGGGTAGCCTCAGCACCTCAGCCCCACTCGGTGGCTGAAGCAGGATGCCCATACATGAGCAGAACCAGAGGGAATCTTCCCTCCTCCCCTCAGCCTATCTACAACTGCAGGCAGAGGGCTGGATGCTCTGCAGAGCAGTTCTGCACCAGCAACCCAACAGCCTGCAGCCACCCACACCTGACCCTCAGGCCAAGCTGTGTGCCCAGCACCCACCTCTGCAGCTGGCCCAGGGCAGGGCTGGCAGTGAAGGTCACAGTCACAGATCCCATCAGGCAGCTTGTCCAACCCCCTCAGCCTGCACCCAGCAGGGACACCTCCAGCTGCAGCAGGCTGCACAGGGACACAGCCAGGCTGATCCTCAGTGTCTCCAGGGATGGAGCCTCCAGCACAGCCCTGGGCAGCCTGTGCCAGTGTCTGCCCACCCTCACTCTGAACAGCTTCCTCCTCATGCCCAACCTAACTGTGCCCTGCTCCAGTTCCAAACCACTGCCCTCAGCCTGTCCCCACAGCCCCTTCTGAGCAGTCCCTGCCCAGCCTGCAGCTCCCCTGCAGACACTGAGCTGCAGCTCTGAGCTCTCCCTGCAGACTTCCCCTCCCCGGGCTGCACAGCCCCAACTCTGCCAGCCTGTGCCCACAGCAAAGGTGCTGCAGCCTCTGATCACCCTCATGGCCTCCTCTGGACCATCTCCAGCAGCTCTATGTGCAGGCCTCAAGTCACTGCAAAGCAGAGTGCACCTCCTGAGCTCCTGCAGGAGCTTGGGCACTGGGAGAGCACTGCCCTGGGGGTGCCAGGGGAGCACTGCTCAGGGGGTGCCAGGGGAGCATTGCTCAGGGGGTGACAGGGGAGCACTGCTCTGGGGGCACCAGGGGAGCACTGCCCTGGGGGTGCCAGGGGAGCACTGCTCAGGGGGTGACAGGGGAGCATTGCTCAGGGGGTGACAGGGGAGCATTGCTCTGGGGGTGACAGGGGAGCACTGCTCTGGGGGTGACAGGGGAGCACTGCCCTGGGGGTGCCAGGGGAGCACTGCCCTGGGGGTGCCAGGGGAGCACAGCCAGCTCTGACATTTGCCCTTGTGGCACACTGACACATGTCAAGCACACGAGGTGCAGGCAGCTATGGAGCAAACCCATCCAGTGGGGGCTACCCAGAGCAGTCAGCATGGGGACTCGCTGGCTCGGCTGGCACACAGCAGGGGCCCCCAGCTCCTGGAGAGGCTCCGCTGAGGGTGAGCCAGGAGAAGCTGCAGAGCCCAGGAGGAGGCTCAGATCTATTCTCCCGCAGGCAAGAGCAGACAGCTCCTTCCAGCTCTGCAATGCTGAACAGCTCCTTTGCTATGGCTGCCACCGGCCAGCTGCTGCAGGCTGCACCTTGAGGAAGCTGCCACTTGGCTCTCATCTCTTGGTAGCTTCTGCTCAAGTTGCCAGGACAGCTCCTGGTGGTTCCCCTGAAGGGAAGAGCAGGGTCAGCACTGAGTGAGAAACAAGCTGCTGGAAGACATGGCTGAGCAGAAGGAGGCTGGCACCACGCATGTGCCCTGTGAGGAAGCTGCAGAGCAGGGCTGAGCATGATGCTGCCCTGTGGGAGCTCATAAGAGCAGGTGCCAGTGTAGGCTCTGAGTCCCCAGCACACGAGACAGGAACACAGCAACAGGCCATGGTGAAAGCCTTCCTGGGCTAGGCCCCACGGCCACGTCTCCCTCCTGTGCCCATCAAGCCAGTCCCCCTCTGGCCCGCAAGTAACAGGATGCACACCTGCAGGCTCCAAGCCCAGAGCAGCACAGTTCACAGAGCCAGGCAGAAGCAGAGTGGGTTGGGCTGAAGGGACCATTAAAGGTCACCCAGTCAAGCCCTGCTGTCAGCAGGAAGATCTTCACCTGGATCAGGCTGCCCAGAGCCCATCCGGCCTGGCCCGGGACGGCTCATGGAGCGTTTGGCACTTCAGCCTCTCCTGGCGAGTGCAAGGGGAGGAGATGGGAGCTCTGCACACGGAGCCAGAGGCTCCATCCCCTCCAGCTGCAGAGATGGGAGGCAGCTCCTTGCTGGGCTCCAGCTCCTCCCTGGGCTGATCCAGAGCGTTTGCCAGGAGGATGGTGAGACGAGCTAGGTTCTGCCCCAGGAGCGTGGTCAGGCTTTGGCACAGGCTGCCCAGGGAGGTGGTGGAGTCCCCACGCCTGGAAGGCTTCTAGAACCATAAGGGCAATGAAGTGCCAGGAGAGCTTTCAGCCTCCAGCCCCTGCCCAGGTCACAGCCTGCACCCAGAGGCGCCCAGGGGGCACTGCACCCTTGCTCACAGCTAGCAGGAACTGCTGCCTTCAGCGCTCATCGGGAGAGGAGGCAGGAAACAGCCTCCACCACCAGCAGCCTCCGGCACAACCCCACCACTGAGGCCAGCAGCACCTTTTGCAGCTCCCGAGCCCAGCTGCCCAGGGCAGGCAGGCAGCAGCCAGCTGGGTTAGGTTCACCCCACACAGCAGGTGTGTCGGCAGCAGCCCTGCGAGGAAGGTGGAGGTGAGGGCACTGTAGGCAGGCCAGGCCTTCATCACTCCCACTGCCCGCTCCAGGGCACTGCCACCGAGCAGGCGAGCAGCCAGCCCAGCCCAGGCACGCTGACGGCACCAAAGCCAGCCAAACAGTTACCACTGCTGCCACCCCAGCACTGGGAATGCCGTTCTTGGAGCACTGCTGGACTGGGTGGACTGCTGCAGCCATGAGCTTGGACACCCAGCAAGCAACATCAGCCGACCCCTGGGGCCAAGAGGGAGGCCACTGAAGCTCACTGCTGCCACTGGCAGCCCACAGAGGAGGACAGGAGTCCCGTTTGGAAAGAATCACAGCAGGTGTTGGGTTGGAAGTGACCTCGAAGCTCATTCAGACACCCCTCACCCAGTCCAGCTTGCTCAAGGCCTCATCCAACCTGGTCCCAAACACCTCCACCGAGGCTGTGCAGCACAGAATCACCCAATGTGATCAGAGATTCACTGGGTGATTCTGTGCTCCACAACGTCCCTGGGTAACCTGTGCCAGCGTCTGCCCACCTTCAACCCGTGCCAGTGTCTGCCCACCCTCATCACAGGCTGCTTACGCTACCAGCACCAGGAAAGAGCAGGGTCTGGGAGGGATTCTGCAGGGCTCAAGAGTTAAAGTCTCATTAAAAAGGCAAGTGGATGAGCAGCCCCCAGACACGGCAGAGAGGTGGAAGGGCACCCCTAAGAACCTAAGAGTAACCAGAGGAGCACAAGCAGGGATGCAAGAAGCCAAAGGGACACCAAAGCCAGCAGGCAGTGCTGGAGGAGTCGCAGCAGCAACCTCCACAAGGAGCAAGGGAAGGGAGCAGAGGATGAGGCCTTGGACAACCAGGTCTACCTGAGAGGTGTCGGTGCCCACGGCGGGGGGGTGCAGAAGATGATCTCTGAGGTTCCTTCCAGCCTGAGCCATTCTCTGAGCACATTTGAGGATTCAAAGCCAGAGAGGAGGGAGCTCTGCTGGAGTCACAGCAGGGGACACTCTCTGGCAAGTCCCCTTGCAGAGATAAGCAGGAAGGGGTCTGAGGTGCAGACCATCAGGACCTTTCTCCATTCTATCAGCAACCTCTCTTCCCACCCAGAGCCAAGCCAACGTCTCTGTGCCCCCTCTAACCTCCATGCCAGCAGACATCCTCCAAGCTGACCAAGTCAGGGGCATGCATCTCCTGCAATCCATGGCTGTCTCTCCTTGAAAGCCAAGAGCCCAGAACTCATCTGTCACCCAGCTTCAGCTGCTGCAGCCCCACACCACGTCCTGCCCGTCAGGCATCACCAGCTCAGCTTGGTAGTGCTGGGACAGCCTGCAGCAGAGGCACAGGGAAGAGCAGAGCCACACCTGGCTCTGCCAGCAAGCAGTGACCCAGAGACACCAGGCACAGAGGGGCCCTGGTTGCCAGCCACCAGCACAGCACACTCAGACGCAGCTACCCTTCTCCTGCCACCCACCCTGCCCAGCCACTCACCCATCACAGAGCCACAGACTGGCAGGGGTCTGAAGGGACCTCCAGAGATCATCCAGTCCATCCCCCTGCAAAGCAGGGACACCAGGGCAAGGCACACAGCAGCACACCAGGAGGCAGCCTGCTCCAGGCCTCCAGCACCCTCACACCAAACGAGCTTCTCCTTTTCTGTGGTCATCTCCACATGACCACAGCTCCTTGGCCTGCCACTGGGCACCACTGAGTAGAGCCTGGCACCTGCCCCTCAGATATTTAGACACTGATCAGGTCCTCTCTCCTCAGAGAGCAGCTCCAGGCCTTTCCTGCTCCTTGCAGCTCCCCACTGAACTCTCTCAGCAGTGCCCTGCCAGGAGCCCAGCCTCAGCCCATCCAAGTGCCTTCCAGGCTGACTAAGGTCATGCTGGGCCTGGCAGTGCCCTGAGTCCTCCCACAAGACGTGAAGCAACTCCTGCCTGCAGGTGTTGAAGGCCAGGCTGGATGAGGCCTCGGGCACTCAAGTCTAGTTGAGAGGTGTCCCTGCCCGTGGCAGAGGCTTGCAGTAGATGAGCTCTGACGTCTCTGCCCACCTGAGCCAGGCTGTGATTCTGAGAGCAGGTGAGAGCAGGAGGATGCTCTGGAGCACGGAGACCTGCCAGAGAACCCGGCAGGGAGGGTGCCCCACCTCCTGCTTCCTCCACTGCCATCTTCCTCCACCTGGGAGCCTTTGCCCAGCAGCTGATGCAGCTGAAGCAGACAGCAGACTCGCACACCAGAGGCTGCTCCTCCAGCAAAGCAAAACACTTCTGCTGCTAGAGCTCTGCTGCACGACCCCAGACACCTCTGCTCCAGCTGCCTGCACCCTTGGGAGCAGCCCAAGCGCAGGCACCTGCCCAGGCCAGGGCACACATCCCTGCTCCTGCCCTGCCTCACTCACTCCTCCCTTTCCCCAGGGCCAGCCACGGTGGGGACCCAATCTGCCTTCCCAGGCCAGCAGCTCCCAGCTCCTGGCAGGCAGAGGAGGAGCTTGGAGGGTGGCAGAGGCTGCAGACACATCTTGCTTTAATTGCATCAGCAAGCACTCAGCAATTAATGGCAGGGAGAGGAGGAGGAGCAGAGCACTGGAGAGCAAGGGATGCAGCCAGCCAGGGGAAGCCATTTGCAGTGTCCCCAGGGAGAGGGACACCACTCTCAGCCCCCCTGCGGCAGGCACCTCCAGCACCGCCTGTGCTGCCCCCAGGCCTCTGCTCTGGATTCCTCTGGGAGCTAAACTCTGAAGCCTGTTCCCGGCGCCCTCCTCAGCACCAAATGCGGTCTGAGCCCTGCACAGGCACAGATCCTCCCACCCACTTCCCCGGTTCGGCAAACCACCACTACCCGAGGCGAGCGCGCAGGGCCTGCAGACGGAGCCTGCCGCCACCAGGCTGGGCTCTGCCCTGCCAGGGTAGCACAGCTCCCACCCGCAGTGCAGCTCCGTGCCCACTGTCCCATGCCCGTCCCGCCGACTGCAGCAAGCACAGCTCCACGGCGTGCTCCCAGGGATGGCAGCTGCCCGCAGGCAGCCTGGCAAGCCAGCAAAGCGCCGAAGAGCAGCAGCCCGAGTGCCAGGGGCCATGGCTGGCACTGCCATGTCCTCAGCACAGGCAGCCACAGCTGAGCGAAAACCTGCAGGGAAGGGGACAGGGAGCCGGAGCTGTTGGCCTGACCTGCCGCTGGAAAAGCAGGCCCTGGGAGGAGGGCAGCAGCCACCGGCCGCAGGGCAGCCCTCGCACCAGGGCAGCGGTGGGGGGCCCTGGCACTCAGCTGGGCACAAGCGGGCACAGGCTCTTGCTCTGCAGTCAGGCTCCACGGCGATTTTGTGCTCCGCCTAGCAAGGGCTGGGGGCTGGCAGAGCTCCGGGGCCAGCATGCCCCCAGCGGGCGCTCCCGAAGGCGGCATCAGGGCACTCCTCCCTCCCGCTGCACAGCACAGCCTGGGCCAGGCTGAAGCTCAGCCCTGCCGCTGCCTCCTGCAGCGTGAGGCCAGCACCGCCCTTGGCCGGACCCCAGGCTCTCCCCCTGCGGGTGCCTGCAAACACCCAGCCAGCTCCGTGCCAGAAAGCTGCAGCTCCAGCGGGGAGCTGGCAGGAAAGGCTCAGCTGGCAGCAGAGGCTTCTCTCAGAGGGTACCCAGGGGAACAGTCCCCTTGGCACCCTAGAGGAGATGCCACAACATCTCCCTGTGCTGCTGTCACAGCGCTGCAGAGGAAGGAGCGGAGTCGCCGTCCCTGGGGCTGTTCAAGGCAGGACTGGACGTGGCACTTGGTGCCATGGTCTGGCCTTGAGCTCTGTGGTAAAGGGTTGGACTTGATGATCTGTGAGGTCTCTTCCAACCCTGGTGACACTGTGACACTGTGACACAGGCCAGCGGCGGCACACGGCGGCTGCTGCTGCGGGAGGTCAGAACTGCACCGAAGCACAGAAGCAGAGACCTGCCCGGGCTGGAAGAGCCCTCCCAGACCTCCCAGCCCAGCAGCAGCCCAGCACCACCATGGGCACCAAACCATGGCCACAAGTGCCATGGCCACACAGAGCTGGAACACCTCCAGCCATGGGCACTCCACCACCTCCCTGGGCAGCCTCTGCCAGGCCCTCACCACTCTGGCAACAAAGACATTTCTCCTCCTCTCCAACCCAACCCTCCCCTGCCACAGCTCCAGGCCAGTTCCTCTCCTTCTATCACCTGAGGCTGGGCAGCAGAGCCCAACCCCAGCTCACTGCAGCCTCCTCCCAGGGAGCTGCAGAGAGCAATGAGCTCTGCCCTCAGCCTCCTCTTCTCCACACCAACCCCCCCAGCCCCCTCAGCTGCTCCTCCCCAGCCCTGCTCTCCAGACCCTGCCCCAGCTTTGTGCCCTTCTCTGGCCCTGCTGCAGCCCTCAGTGTCCTTCTGGGAGTGAGGGCCCAGAACTGAGCCCAGCACTCAAGCTGTGGCCCCAGCAGTGCCCAGCACAGGGCACAGTCCCTGCCCTGCTCCTGCTGCCCACACCACTGCTGCTGCAGGCCAGGATCAGCTGGAGCCAGGTGGGAGTTGAGCTCTTCTCCCAAGTACCAAGTGCCAGGCTGAGAGGAGATGGCCTCAAGCTCCACCAGGGCAGGTTTAGGTTGGACATGAGAAGAATCTTTGCTCGAAGGGTTCCCAAGCACTGGCACAGGCTGCCACAGGAAGGAGGCTGAGTGCCCACCCCGGAGGCGTTTCCAAGAGGCAGAGCTGTGGCTGGAGGCCTGGCAGTGCTGGCTTCACAGCTGCACTGGATCAGCGTTTCCAGCCCAGTGAGCTCCCTGGTTCTGCGACAACCACCTGCATCCAGCAAGCTGCCAGGGGCCGAGCTGAGCCAGCAGGGCTTGAAGGACAGCAGCCTCTGGAGCTGGCAGCTGCCAAGGCCTTACTGACTGTTTTTTTCCCTTCCTCCTGCTGTACCCAGTAATGCCCAGACACAGCCACTCAGTGGCCCAATGCCATCTGGTATTCCCCAGGGACTCTCCCAGCCTTTCCTCTCCATGGAATCAGGAGTGGCAAAGGTTTCTCCAGCACTTCTTTCATAGCTCTGGGGAGAGAGAGGCAAATCCCATCCCTTCTGAGGCTATTTCCTGCAGAGCCAGGTTGGATGAGGCCTTGAACATCCGGGGCTGGCAGAAGATCAGCCGGTGCCAACCTTCTGCCAGGGGCAGGGACACCTCCCTCCAGCCCAGAGCGCTCAAGGCCTCATCCAGTCTGGCCTGCAACACATCCTGGCAGGCGGCAGCCACAGCCTCCCTGGGCAGCCTCTGCCAGGCTCTCCCCACCCTCACTCTCAACACTTTCTTCCTCCTCTCCACTCTCAGTCTCCCCTCTCCCAGATCAAAGCCATTGGCCCTCAGCCTGGCACTGCCAGCCCTGGACAAAAGTCCCTCCCCAGCTCTCCTGCAGCCCTTCAGCTGCTGCAAGGCTGCTCTGAGCTCTCGCTGCAGCCTTCTCTTCTCCAGGCTGGACAGCCCCAACTCTGCCACCCTGTCCCCACAACAGAGCTTCTCCAGTCTCTCAGCATCTCCATGGCCTCCTTTGGCCCCTCTCCAGCAGCTGCAGGTCCCTCTTGTGCTGGGTTCCCAGAGCCAGAGGCAGTGCTGCAGAGCAGAGGGGCAGAATCCCCTCCCTGTGCTGCTGCTCTCCCTGCTCTGGCTGCAGCCAGCACACAGCTGGCTCTGGGCTGCCAGCGAACAGCGCTGGCTCCTGGGCACTTTGGCACCAACTGACACCCCCAGCTGGGTGCTGAGAGCTGAGCACGACTACAGAACAAGCTTTATTCTTGTGTCTGAACCCACTCTGGCCCCAGCAGCTGCCTGTCCAGCCCATGAAGAGCAGAAGCAAGCCACAGATACTGCCCTGGGGGACAGGAGGCTCCGCGGCGAGGTGAGACCTCAGCCTCCCTGCATCCAACCGACACAGCTTGCCCTGTCCCTCCACCAGCCTGACCTGGCAGGAGTCTGGCAGTGGGCAGCTAAGAACCTGAGCATTTTCACACCTAGGAGGTGTCTCTGCAGGCCATCCCCAGCCAGCCACTCTGCCACAGCTATGGTGGGGAGCTTCCAGGGCTGGCTGAGAATAAGACCTGGAGCTCCTGATCTGGGAAGGAAAAAAGAACCTCAGGGCAGTGTGCCAGGCTCTGGCCTGGCCCAGCTTGCGTGCCATGAGAGCGGGAGGGGGATGTTTGCTGGCAGCTTAAAGGATTGCAGGAAGGATTAACCATGGCTCTGCCGCCAGGGCACCCGTGGCAAGCTCACAGCAATCCCATCACCGAGGCAGCAACTGGAGGAGGGCAGGGAGAGGAGGAGGGAGCCACGAAAACAACAGTGACAGTTTGCTCCACATGGGCCCCTCAGCCAGGAGCTGCTCCGCACCACATCTGGGCCTGCCAGCCCTGCAATGCCCCAACTCCCCAGCCTGTCCCTGGAGCAGCCCTCTGCCTGGCAGCACCAGCTGAGCCAGGCAAGCCCCCTGGTTGCTGCCCAGGAGCCCCGTGGAGTCTCCACAGCAACTCGGGCTCCTGTCTGTGCGGACACCAGAGCGGAGGAGCAGGAGGCAGCAGAGGCAGCCGCAGGGCAGCGCTGCAGCGAGCACCAGAACACCTGCAGGGATCGATGGCTCAGGCTGGAACCCGGGGGCAGGCTGCAGCTGGCAGCAGCTACTCCAGGCTCCCCAGCAGCCTGGCTGCCCGGCAAAGCAGCAGTGCCCCCTTAAGAGACAGCCAGCAGGGACTGAGCGGCCAAGGGTGGGGCTACCGCTGAGCTGCCAGCCCCGCTCCGAGCCTTATCAGCTGCTCTAATGCCTATCAGTGGTGATGCAGATTAGAGGCTTAGGCAGGACGGCTGCAGGCACCCCTAGCCCACCAGGATGGGCAGAAGTGTGGTGCAGCCCTGGCATTGCACTCCTGGGAGAAAAGGAGGCCACCAAGAGCATGGCATGGAGGCTGCCCAGGAGTGATGGCAGCTGTGAAATGCCAGCGCAGCTGTGAGGGAGCCAGGCTGGGCTCTCCAGAAGACAGCAAAGGCTCTGCAGGCAGAATCCCAGCAGGAAGCAGCTTTCTTTGCCCTGCAGTTGCCTACGAACACAGACCAGGTCCAGCAAGACTGCAGACCTGCAGCACCCGAAGAAACCATCCTAGCATGCTGTAGCCCAGCCCTACCCTGGCCCATGGCCACCTGTCACCAACAGAGGCACCTGCAGAGCTCTGGGGCAAACGTGCTTTCGAAGCTGCTTGGTGTGGCCCTGGCTGGTTGCCCTCCCTCACCCAGCTCTCCCCAGAGCTGCACAAAGGCTCCAGCAGCAGCATGGCAGGAGATGCTCAGGAGCTGGCAGCAAAGCTCCACTGTCCACACAAGCTGGTAGGGAAGACTCACAGGTGGCACTGGATTGGAAGGGACCCTCCAAGGGAATCTTGTCCAGCCTCCTGCACTCAGCAGGGACACCTCCAACTGGAGCAGGCTGCACAGCGACACTCAGCAGCTGGGGGCGCAGCCCACACCCTGGTCAGGCCAGGACGGTCAGGGTGCACCATGCAGCTCTGCACAGCTGAAAGCACCAAAGCCACACTGCAAACTGGCTGCAGCAGGCAGAGTCCAGGCAGGTGCTCCTGGGGACTCTTTCTCCCAGCGCAGCTACCTCACTTCCTCCACCGCCATCTGATCTCACAGCCACTGCTCAGCACCACCTCCAGCACCACATTGTCCTGCAGCACAACCACCCCAAGTGTCTCACCCCACCTTTGGAGCCTCTGCTCTCACACATCTCCCAGCAGCGCTTCACAGCTTGCACTGGGCTGGGAGGGCCCCAAAAGGCATCTCACCCAGGCCCTGCACCCAGCAGGGACACCTCCAGCTGCAGCAGGCTGCACAGGGACACAGCCAGGCTGATCCTCAGTGCCTCCAGGGATGGAGCCTCCAGCACAGCCCTGGGCAGCCTGTGCCAGTGTCTGCCCACCCTCACTCTGCACAGCTTCCTCCTCATGCCCAGCCTAACTCTGTCCTGCTCCAGTTCCAAACCACTGCCCTCAGCCTGTCCCCACAGCCCCTCCTGAGCAGTCCCTGCCCAGCCTGCAGCTCCCCTGCAGACACTGAGCTGCAGCTCTGAGCTCTGCCTGCAGCCTTCTCCTCTCCAGGCTGAGCAGCTTCAATTCTATCATCAAAATCCAAACAGCAACCCTGTGCTGAGGTTTTCATTTCAGCCCAGAAGGTGCCAGCACCACTTGCCCCACTGGATGTGCCCCAGCAGCAGAAGCTGCAGCAGGCACTTGTGTGGGCACCTGCCAGCAGCAGTGCATCTGACCCCAGTACAGTGCTGCAGCCTGGCACCAGGGTGGGCAGCTCAGCCCCTAGAAATTCTTGGCTCAGATGGAGGCTGCTTCCATCCTGGCTCCACTGGGTGATGAGCCAGGAGTGCTGCAATGAGTCTGCAGAGCCAGGCTGCCCCTCCTGCCCTGCTGCTCATGGCCATGGCAGGACCAGCACAACTCAGGGCCCACAGGGACTCTAAGCAGCTCTGCAAGCAGAGTCACCAAACCTGAGAGTGCAACAGAGAGCTCCGGGGCTGGCTGCGGGACACAGACAGCTCTGCTGAGAGGAGAGGCTGAGAGCCCTGGGGCTGGGTAGTGTGGAGAGAAGGCTGAGGGGGACCTGAGCAGTGGCTGCAAATATCTGAGGGCTGGGGGTCAGGAGGAAGGTGCCAGTCTCTGTGTGCTGGTGCCCAGTGACAGCACAAGGAGCAATGAGTGCAAGCTGGAGCCCAGGAGGTTCCACCTGAACAGGAGGAACAACCTGCTTGGTGTGAGGGTGCTGGAGGCCTGGAGCAGGCTGCCCAGAGAGGTTGTGGAGTCTCCTGCTCTGGAGGGATTCCAGCCCCACCTGGATGTGTTCCTTGGTGCCCAGCCCTGGCAGGGGGGTTGGAACTAAGTGATCTATGAGGTCACTTCTGCCCTGACCCACTCTGTGCTTCTATAAATCACCCAGCAAGGCAGTGAACCTCCCAGCAGCAACCCCTCACTGCCAAGAGCATTTTCCATCCACAGCCTAGCACCAGAGCCACACAGTGGTTTGGAGAGCAAGAAACCTGCCAAGATCATAGAATAGTTTAGGTTGGAAAGGATCCCAAAGCTCAGCCAGCTCCAACCCCCTGCCATAGGCAGGGACACCTCCCACTAGGACAGGTCGCTCAAGGCCTCATCCAACCTGGTCCTGAACACCCCCTGGGAGGCTGTGGATCTTCAATCACATTGGGTGCTTCTGTGCTCCACAGCCTCCCTGGGCAACCTGTGCCAGTGTCTCACCACACTCACTGCAAACAACTTCCCCCTAACACCCAGTTTCAATCTCCCCTCTGCCACTCCAAACCCATTCCTCCTCCTCCTGTCATTACAGCCCTTCTCAATAGTCCCTCCCCAGCCTCCCTGTAGCCCCCTTCAGATCCTGGAGGTCTCCTCCAAGCCTTCTCCTCTCCAGGCTGCACAGCCCCAACTCTCTAAGCCTGTGCTCACAGCAGAGCTGCTGCAGCCCTCTCAGCATCCTGGTGGCCTCCTCTGGACAGGCTCCAACACTTCCATGTCCTGCTTGTGCTGGGAGCTCCAGAACTGCACACCCAGGACTCCAGGTGGGGTCTCAGGAGGAGAGTAAAGGGGCAGAATCCCTCCCTTGCCTTGACGGCCACACTGCTCTTGCTGCAGCACAGGACATCCACACTTGCAACCCCTCCCCCACGGGCAGAGACAACTTTCCCCACGCTGCTCACAATCCCATCCAACCTGGCCTTGAATGCTTCCAGGGAGGAGATACCCACAGCCTCCCTGGGAAGCCTCCCACCATCACCCTCACCATAAAAGCATTTCTTCCTCCCATCCTCTCTAAGTCTGTCCTCCAGGATTCAAGTTGTCTCCCTTCCTCCTGCTCCTGCAGGTCTTGCTGAGCAGTCCCTCCTCACACCAACATCTCTCCAGAGCCTCTCCAGCTCCCAGCTCTGCTCCTCACAGCAGAGCCCTTCCAGCCCTGCCACAACTGCTGTGCCCTCCTCTGGCCCAGTCTGTGCAGGGGGGGTCTGAGCAGAGCACAGCACAGCAAAGAGGCACAATCCCCTCCCTGCCCCTGCTGCCCACACTGCTGGACAGGTCTGGCAGCACTCAGTGCCAGCTCAGGTGCAACTTTGCACCCCCAAGTCCTCAGGGCTGCTCTGCAGCACTCCTCCCCCTCCAGGCTGCACTTAGTGGGGGTTGCCCAGCCCAGGTGTTGGCTTGGGAGGGGCTTCCCGAGGCTCACACATGCCCACTCCAGCCTGGCACGGGCCATCATGTTTGGGCCCAGGCTTCATACTCCCCACCTGGCTTTGGCTTTTCTACCAGCGCTGGGTGCCAGCTCGCATCCAGCTTCTGCCCCCAGCACCCCAAAGTCCTCCTCCTCAGGGCTGCCCTCCAGCCCTTCTGCCCCAGCCTGTGCCGCTCCCGGGGGCTGCCCCATAGCACATGCAGGGCTTTGCACTTGGTCTTGCTGCAACTCGATGAGGCTCCCCCAGGCCCACTCCTGGCACCCTTAAGGGTGACCCAACCCTGCCACAGCACTGCTGCGACCTGCAGGCAGGCACTGCCAACCAGATCCTTCTCCTGAGGCAAGGTGCCCACCTCCAGCAGCTCCAGGACAACTTCCAACAGCGCTGCCAGAGGGCTCTGCCTCACTTCCAGCTGCCAGCAGGGCTGCAGCAGCCTGCAGAAGCTTTCTCTTCTCCCTTTCCTCCCATCCAGCCCAGGCAGGCAGGAGCTTTAATGCAATTCCATTAAGAGGGCCAGAAGAAACCCAAGCCGAGGCCCCGGCCCTGCCCTTTCCATTCATCAGCAATCACAGCTGGCTGTCAGAAGCTGTCTTGGGTTTCTTTAGGTCCTTCTGCCAAGTTCTGATTAAAATCCTCCTAAGTGGTTTTCTCCTTCCTGGCTTGCAGAGCAGAGCAGCCCCGAGGAGCACTGCAGCTAAGGCCAACCTGCTTGGATGACTGAATGATTAACATGGAATCAACCTGCTCGAGCCTACCATAATCATCCTGCTTCTGACACCCCTTGCTGACCCTTCCAGATCACCTTACACCTAAGAGAGAGTCTGAGAGAAGGCAGGGGGTGGAAAGCAGGCGGAAGGGTGGTTGGGAGCCCCTCCTGGGCACTCTGGCTGCTGGGAGGGGTCTTCCATTCCTGTGCTACCTTTAACTTGCATACAGTTGTAAATATCAGTAACACATTACACATAGCTGCTTGTAAATTCAAAGCATCACAGAACCAAGCAGGTTGGCAGAGAGCTCCAAGCTCATCCAGCCCAACCTAGCACCCAGCCCTGCCCAACCAACCAGACCATGGCACTAAGTGCCCCAGCCAGGCTTGGCTTCAAGACCTCCAGGCACAGCCACTCCACCACCTCCCTGGGCAGCCCATTCCAATGCCAATCACTCTCTCTGCCAACAACTTCCTCCTAACATCCAGCCTAGACCTCCCCTGGCACAGCTTGAGGCTGTGTCCCCTCATTCTGTTGCTGGGTGTCTGGCAGCAGAACCCAAGCCCCACCTGGCTACAGCCTCCCTGCAGGGAGCTGCAGACAGCAATGAGGCCTGCCCTGAGCCTCCTTGGGCTAAGCTATGACTATAAAGCTTCATCCTCTAACTTCCAGTCAGCTGAGTTTAGTCCTCCCCTGGGGGGAGGAGGGGGCCAGGTGACACCCAGAACCACGACAGGGACTCTCTCCCCACCTCCTCTAGCAGGCCAACAGCTCCCAGAGGAGCTTGGTTGCCACGGCCCTGCCCGTTGCAGGGAGCTGCAATGGGCACACCTGCCCAGGCACCTCTCCTCGGGCACTGCTTGAGTGCCAGCTCTGGAACAGGGCACCAAGGAAGGTGGCTCTCGAGGGCCTTGTAAGGACAGCAGCGTAACACAGCTCTCCGTGCCCAGAAACGGAGCACTGACCAAGGCCTTGGCACCCCATGCCAACCCAACATGCCTCACCTCACCAGGGTGCCTGCAAAAAGGGTAGCCAACCCCTCACAGATTCCTCTGGGAAGCCACTTGTGGGACACCTCCCACTAGAACAGGCCACTCAAGGCCTGGTCCTGAACAGCTCCAGGGAGGTTGTGGAGCACAGAATCACCCAGTGTGATCTCTGATCTTTGATCACATTGGGTGATTCTGTGCTCCACAACCTCCCTGGGCAACCTGTACCAGTGTCTCACCACCCTGATCACAGGCTCCTTGTGCTACCAGCTTGGGATCCACTCCAAATTGGCTCCTTCCCCTTGCCCAGGAATTCTGGCTGCTTCAGTGGCCTGGAGGATGGAGCTGTTGGTTTCCTGCCCAGAAACAGCAGGCACCTGCAGGTCTGGTGGCTCTTGGCTGGAGGGTGAGGAGATGCCAGGAATCTGTGGCACATCTCAGCCATCCACCTCAGTGCCAGGTGGATCAATGTGACCTCGGTGCTCAAGCTGGGGCTGGAGGTGATGCCACAGGGATGCCAAAACACATAAGACACACAATAGTGTCTGCTGCTGCCCTCTCCACCAAGGCTTCTGCCTTCAAAGGGCCTCCCAGAGGGCAGTGCCAGCAGCCAAGGCCCTGCTGTTGAGTGCCCAACCTGGAAATCCCAAGGTTTCCATGTTCTAATGCCATACACTCCCTCATGCCCTGCTTATAGAGAGCACATGGGCAGGACACAAGCTGGAGTGAGCCACCACTAGCCACAGTTAGCTACCAGGGGGACACCAACAGCTCCCGCGGGATGGAGCAGAGAGGGGCACAGGCTGGGAGCCCCTCAGAAGCAGGGCTAGGAAGTGCCACCTCCCAGCACCAACCAGGCAGTGACTCAGCAAACCATGGCACACTGTCACCCTCGTGTCACAAAGTGCCCTCAGGGGCAGCCCTGCCTGCAAGATCCAGGCACAGAATGGTGGGGGCTCGAAGGGACCCTCTGAGATCATCCAGTCCAACCCCTGCCAGAGCAGGGGCACCCAGGGCAGGACACACAGCCAGGAGGAGATCTCTCCACAACCTCTCTGGGCAGCCTGCTTACACCAAACAAGTTTCTCCTCATGCTGAGATGGAACCTCCTGGGCTCCAGCCTGTGCTTGCTGCTCCTTGTCCCATCACCAGGCACCACCACTCAGAGCCCAGCACTCTTCTCCTGACACCCACCCCGCAGGTATTTAGAGACATCGAGCAGGTCACTCTCAGCCTTCTCTCCTCAAGACAGCCCCAGCAGGGCACAGAAGCTGATCCCCCACTCCCCACACCAGCAAGAGGCCTTAGCCAGGTGAGGGCAGCTAAGAGATCTCTGCCCAGTGCCATGGGGTTTCTACCAAACACTGCTTTCACAGAGTGGGTTAGGTTGGAAGGGACCTCAAAGCTCACCCAGTCCCAACCCCCTGCCACGGGCAGGGACACCTCCCTCCAGCCTAGGCTGCTCAAGGTCTCACCCAGCCTGGCCTGCAACATCTCCAGGCAGGAGGCAGTCACAGCCTCCCTGGGCAGCCTCTGCCACTCTCTCCCCACCCTCACTCTCAACACTTTCTTCCTCCTCTCCACTCTCAGTCTCCTCTCTCCCCGATCAAAGCCATCGGCCCTCAGCCTGGCACTGCCAGCCCTGGACAAAAGTCCCTCCCCAGCTCTCCTGCATCCCTTCAGCTGCTGCAAGGCTGCTCTGAGGTCTCCTTCAAAGGGATGTTCAAAGCTCAGCCCCTCCAGCTCCCTGCACCCTGAACACAAAGCAGAGCATTAGCAGCCAGCCTGGAGGAGTATAAAGCACCAAACAGCCCAAAAGCTCCTGCTGCTGGGCTCTGTGACAGACACCCATGGCCACCCCACGCCCAGCACACAGCCCTGTACAGCCTGCAGCAGCCCTCTGCCTACACAGCATCCTACAGATCTGCTCCTGCACCCAGTGCCCAGGCCAGCACATGCCAGCTCCCCTCGATGCTTCAGCCACAGCCCAGAGAGCAGCTGGCACCTGGCTGTTCCCTGCTGACAGGACCCCCTGCAGCCTTCCAAAGCCACCTCCTCCGAGCAGGCACAGCCCAGCCCCAGCTCCTGCCTCTTTGTCCAAGCCCTGCTCAGCGGCTGGAGCTCACCTCTAGCACCGATGTCCTCCCTCTTCTCCCACAGCTTTGCTCCTTCCTTCTGGCAAAAGACCTCTCTTACGCTGTGCTGGGTCAAGGGGACATGGCAGCAGAGACCACAGAATGGCTCAGGCTGAAAGGGACCTCAGAGCTCACCTACTGCACTCCCTTGCCAGGCCCAGGAACACCTCTCACCTAGACCTGGCTGATCAAGGCCTCATCCAGCCTGGCCCTGAACACCCCCATGGGGAGGACATTATCACCTCCGGGGCTGCATGGCCTGCTGGGGAGGGTGGGTCAGGATCCCAAGCTAGCAGGGCACTGGCAGCTGGAAAGACCCCCTTGAGGCTGGCACAATCACATCAGCCTTGCCTGGCATGGCACCACGAGGCCATGGCAGCCTGTTGGCCACACTGTGCCGGTGCCAGCACCCCAGCAGCCAGCCAAGCCTCAGCAGTCCCCATTCCTCCTGCGATGCTGTGCCCAGGGCACAAGCCCCGGCAGCCAGCACAGCCACTCCGGTGCGGGCACAGCTCTCCCTCCTCCAGCCTGCTCGGCAACGAGCTGGAACCCAGGCCCTGGCTCCGGGGTCCACTTTCAAGGGCTGAGCAATCCCATTCCCACAGCTGCCTGCCCTCTGTGGGCTGCCCAGCCTGCAGCCCCTGCCTGCTGGGCACAACACCCAGCCAGGCACCAGCACATGTGCAGCTGCAGCGGTGCCTTCCCCACCCGTGGCAGCCTGGCTGCTCTGCCCAGCAAAGCCCACACTGGTGCCTAACACTGAGGATGGAGGGAAACTGAGGCACAAAAGCTCCTGTAGCTGTGTCAAGGAAGGGCAGTCAGTAGCCCTGATGGATCCCCCTGGCTCCCCCAGCACCAGATGAAAAGGACTCTGGAGTTGTATCTCATCTTATCCCCTCAATGGGATCTCACACAGTGACCTCCATGTCACAACCAGAGTTAAAGCCCAGGCACAAGTCCAGGCTGGGTGCCATGGGGTGGAAGCAGCCCTGAAGAAAGAGCCTTGGGGGTGCTGGGTGCTGAGCAGCTCCCCAGGAACCAGCAGTGCCCTCCTGCAGCCCAGCAGGCAGCCAAGTGCTGGGCTGCAGCCAGAGAGCAGTGTGGGCAGCAGAGGGGGTTGTGCCCCTTGGCTCTGCTCAGACCTCACCTCCAGTCCTGCCTCCACTGTTGCTGTCCCCAGAACAAGAAGGGCACAGAGCTGCTGGAGAGGACAGGCTGAGGAAGCTGGGGGGGTGCAGCCTGGAGAAGGCTCCAGGGGGACCTTAGAGTTGCTTGCCAGTGCCTGAAGGAATCCTGCAGGAAGGCTGCAGAAAGACTTTCCCTGAGGGTGTCTGAGCCAGGGCAAGGGGAATGGTTTGGAGCTGAGGCAGAGCAGGGCTGGAGCCGAGGAAGAAGTTCTGCAGCGTGAAGGTGGTGAGAGCCTGGCACAGGCTGCCCAGGGAGGCTGTGGCTGCCTCCTGCCTGGGGTGCTCAAGGCCAGGCTGGGTGAGACCTTGGGCAAACTGGGCTAGTGGCAGTGTCCCTGCCCGTGGCAGGGGTTGGGGCAGGTGATCTGAGCCATTCTGGGATTCTCAGCTTACTCCCTGTGGCGAGCCCCAAGGGCCCCAAAGACTGAGGCCCAGACAAGCCCGGAAAATAAATGTAGACAGTGAGCTTGAAACCAGTTTCAGTGTCAAGCAGAGGGGAAGAACCAGGAGAGAGGAGCACGTGGGGGCATTACCACACCAGAGCAAAGCTTTGTGGTTAAAGGCTTCCTGCAAAGGGATTTATCCTGTCTGCCAGGCTGGGCTGGAGCCAGTGGGGCTGGGCAGGCTGGGAGGCATGGAAGGGTTGTGGCTGCTGGGGCATGGGAGGAGACACTCGCAGAAGGGGTCGGGCTGGAAGAAACCTCAAAGGTCAGCTAGCTCCAAGCCCCTGCCATGGGCAGGGACACCTCCTTCCAGCACAGGTTGCTCAAGGCCTCATCCAACCTGGCCTGCAACACATCCAGGCAGGCAGCAGCCACAGCCTCCCTGGGCAGCCTCTGCCAGGCTCTCCCCACCCTCACTCTCAACACTTTCTTCCTCCTCTCCACTCTCAGTCTCCCCTCTCCCAGATCAAAGCCATTGGCCCTCAGCCTGCCACTGCCAGCCCTGGACGAAAGTCCCTCCCCAGCTCTCCTGCAGCCCTTCAGTTGCTGCAAGGCTGCTCTGAGCTCTCCCTGCAGCCTTCTCTTCTCCAGGCTGAACAGCCCCAACTCTCCCAGCCTGTCCCCACAGCAGAGCTTCTCCAGCTCTCTGAGCATCTTGGTGGCCTCCTCTGGCCCCTCTCCAGCAGCTCCAGGTCCTTCTTGTGCCGATAGCAGCAGAGCTGAAGACAGTGCTGCAGGTGGGGTCTGAGCAGAGCAGAGCAGCAGGATCCCCTCCCTCACCACTTGCTCTCCAGGGCTGAGTGGTCCTGGTCAAAGGCACCACAAGCCCCCTTACACGACAGCATGGTGCTGGTGAAGGCCTCTCTGCAGCCCATGATGCCATCCACCCCCATGGCACACCGTGCCTGCTCGCCCCCCCTGCCAGCCTGCACCCTGAGCTCACCCCAGAGCACCCCAGGCATGTTTATTTACATCAGATCAGCTCCCTGCTTGGCTCCGTGGGCAGCAGTGACTAACAGGGACAGGAATATCTCCAGCAGATGTTGTCACCACACACAACCTTTCATCAGGCTGCTGGTAGCTTTAAATCATTACAGCCCTGGGCTGCTCTGCCCAGCAGCTGCCTCAGTGGCTGCCAGACCTGCGGCGGCTTTGCTCTTGCAGCCCAAGGAGGACTCAAGATCCAGGCAGCAATCACCACAAGGTAAGAACATCCCAAGTGCACCGTAACCAGCAGCTGCCTCTCCTCCTGCCTGCCATCAGCTCTCAAGCACACAACCCTTGAATCTCAGAACGGTTTGGGTTGGAAGAGACCTTTAAAGGTCAGCAAGGGCATTTTCAACTAGAGCAGGCTGCTCAGAGCCTCAGACAACCGCACCTAGGGATGGGGCATAATATTTGGCTTCCCTGTGGCCCAGGATGTCTGCGAGGCTGCCCACACAAGACGACTCAGAGGGATGGACTCCAGAGCCCACGGCCCCCTGGCGAGCAGCAGGAGGACAATGCAGCAGCCTTGACAAACCACCCGCACCGAAGCTGCCCTGCAAGGGAGCAGGCAGCGACTCCCCAAGGAGCCAGATCCTCGGAGAAGAGCAAGGGCAAAGCAGGCAGCACTTAGCTCTGCAGCTCGGCTCATTAGCAGGTGACTCCTGGCACCCTCCCCCTGCACCAGCTCTCAGGCTCTGAAGCCTCTCCCCGAGACCTGCGAATCTGCCTGCGAGGAAACCTCACTGGGGCAGATCAATGGTGCCGAGGAGCTGAGGTCATTAGGGTAATGAGCAGCCACTGTCAGCCCGGGAGCAAAGCCACCAAGGCCGAGCCTCCACGGCCACCTCACCTCCAGCAGGCACCTTCTCCATCACGGCAGAGATCAGTTCCAGCAGAACTTCTCCTCAGAGCATTGGGCAGGGAATCAAGGAGGAGATTATGTCCTCTGCTCTGCTCAGACCCCACCTGCAGCACTGCCTTCAGCTCTGCTGCTATCGGCACAAGAAGGACCTGGAGCTGCTGGAGAGGCGCCAGAGGAGGCCACCAAGATGCTCAGAGAGCTGGAGAAGCTCTGCTGTGGGGACAGGCTGGGAGAGTTGGGGCTGTTCAGCCTGGAGAAGAGAAGGCTGCAGGGAGAGCTCAGAGCAGCCTTGCAGTAGCTGAAGGGATGCAGGAGAGCTGGGGAGGGACTTTTGTCCAGGGCTGGCAGTGCCAGGCTGAGGGCTTTGATCGGGGAGAGGGGAGACTGAGAGTGGAGAGGAGGAAGAAACTGTTGAGAGAGTAGGGAGAGCCTGGCAGAGGCTGCCCAGGGAGGCTGTGGCTGCCTCCTGCCAGGATGTGTTGCAGGCCAGGCTGGGTGAGGCCTTGAGCAATTTGGGGTTATGGAATATTGAAGATACTTGCCCCTGGCAGGGGGCTTGGAACCAGCTGATCTGCAAGGTCTCTTCCAACCCCACTCATAGGATGAGTGCCTTGAGCAGTCTGGACTGGAGGGAGATGTCCCTGCCCGAGGCAGGGGGCCGGAGCTGGCTGATCTTTGAGGACCTTTCAAGGCAAACCGTTCTGTGCATCCATCCAATGGGATACAGCAAGGCCCATGGCTCAGGCCTTAAAACCAAGGCAGCCCCTGAGGAGTCCCTCCCGGCTGGGCAGGCAGAGGGAGAGCAGCACTTTGTCCCCGGGAAGCTCGGCTGCGGTGGGCTCAGCAGAACATCCCAGCAGTTATTTAACACCAAATCATAAATCCCACATCCAAGGAACCTCTCAGCAGGAGCCCAACCCCCAGGGTTTGAAGGAGGCCAATTTCCTCCTTTGCAGCTCTTGACGGGCTGGCTGCCTGCCCCCGCCTAGCCTTGTTCCCCGGCAGAAGGCTCCGGGCAGCAGCTCCCAGGCCGATAAGGAAGACAGTGGTGGAATTTCCCCAGGCCTCTCGACTCAGCCCTGTCAGCAGCTCTGGAGGTGGCTGACTGCAGCCTGGCTGAAGGAAAGAAGCCACAGCAAGAGGAGCAGGCACGGCCAGCAGCTGTCTGCTCACCACCCCCTGTCCTCCCTTCAGCTGCCAGTGCCGCCCCAGCTGCGGCCCTGCAGAGCCAGGGCTGGGAAACAGCTCCTGCCCCGGGAGGCTCAGCTCCAGCCTCCACCCCTGCTGCTGGGCTCCCCTCACACCCTACAAAGTCCTGGAGCAAGCCAAGTGCAGGATTAAGGCAGCTCCAAAGGGATGGATGCAGCAAGCTTCAGAGGGGCTGGGCACGCCAACTGCTTTCACCAGGGCACCTCCGTGGGGAAGTTCCTCCACCCAGACTCTGACTCCAAGACAGGGAAGCCCCTGCCAGGCACTGTCACAATCACAGCCTCATTTTGGAAGCACGAGGCTGAGAGCAGCCCCTAAGGCCTCATGGGCTACATCCCACACTGGCACTGGGCTGCCCAAATCACCATCTCAGAGCCTTCCTCATCCCTGACTCCACAGGGATCTCGGGTCAGAGCATGTCAGGTTCTGCCTACGCCTGGCACCAAATCCCCTGACATTTGGGGTGGGGAAAGCTGGTTTCAGAGATTCACAGAATGGTTTGAGTTGGAAGGGAACCCCCTGCCAGGGGCAGGGACACCTCCCACCAGCCCAGGCTGCTCAAGGCCCTCCTAGAATGAGTTGACTTGGAAGGGACCCTGAAGATCACCTGGTTCCAAGCCCCCTGCCACGGGCAAAGCCATGGATCTCGGTGATCTTCAACCTGCCACCAGCCCAGGTTGCTCAACCCTCATCCAGCCTGGCCTGCAACACCTTCAGCGTGGGGGTAGCCATAACCTCCCTGGGCAACCTGTGCCAGCGTCTGCCCACCCTCACTCTCAGGAATTTCCTCCTCATCTCCAGTCCCAAGCTCCCCTCTTTCATCTTAATCTAAGCACTGAGACTTTTTGGCAAGCACAGAAGCACGCAGATGACTCCAGCCCTGTGCTCCACACTCCCACAGTGTTCCTCGAGGGGCCTGGTGGCCACAGCACGTTTGGAAAGTGATGTATGGGGCAAGACACCAAGAGCTGCTGGTGGAGGGTGAGAGCAAGTTCTGAGCACCAGGAGCAAAGCTGGAAACTCTAAGCCATGCCAATCAGCTGTGCTGCTGTGCTGGTGAAGGAGAGGACAAGCACGAAGGGACAGCAAGAACCTGCTGATCACTGAGACACCACAACAGAAGAGGACAGAGTTGGAGCCCTTTCTACCCACCAGCAGGACAATGTAAAGCAGCAACCACACCTCCCACAGCCATGGAGCTGCCTTCATAATCGGCACATGGGAAGCCCATGGTGGCCTCCAGGCGCTACACGAAGCACCACTCTCTTGTTCAGGTCTGAAGCAGGAAGCAAACACAACCCCCAGCACGCAGAAACGTCCCCAAGAGAGACTGTAGCTGCTCCTGTTGAGCCTGGACCTAGCAGAGAGACACTGCCTTCTAGGAGGACCTCACTGCCTCAAGCTGAAGTCCCCCCAGCACACCTCCAGCCCAATGCTCACTGCTCCATCGACTGCCACATCTCAACCCTCCCTCCTAAAAAGGCTGAAAAAAGGCAATAGTGCTTTGACTGCAGGTAAAGAATTAGTGGAGAACACTCAGCAGCTGGGGGCGCAGCCCACACCCTGGTCAGGCCAGGACGGTCAGGGTGCACCATGTAGCTGTGCACAGCTGAAAGCACCAAAGCCACACTGCAAACTGGCTGCAGCAGGCAGAGTCCAGGCAGGTGCTCCTGGGGACTCTTTCTCCCAGCGCAGCTACCTCACTTCCTCCACCGCCATCTGATCTCGCAGCCACTGCTCAGCACCACCTCCAGCACCACATTGTCCTGCAGCACAACCACCCCAAGTGTCTCACCCCACCTTTGGAGCCTCTGCTCTCACACATCTCCCAGCAGCGCTTCACAGCTTGCACTGGGCTGGGAGGGCCCCAAAGGGCATCTCGCCCAGCCCCTGCACCCAGCAGGGACACCTCCAGCTGCAGCAGGCTGCACAGGGACACAGCCAGGCTGATCCTCAGTGTCTCCAGGGATGGAGCCTCCAGCACAGCCCTGGGCAGCCTGTGCCAGTGTCTGCCCACCCTCACTCTGCACAGCTTCCTCCTCATGCCCAACCTAACTCTGTCCTGCTCCAGTTCCAAACCACTGCCCTCAGCCTGTCCCCACAGCCCCTCCTGAGCAGTCCCTGCCCAGCCTGCAGCTCCCCTGCAGACACTGAGCTGCAGCTCTGAGCTCTGCCTGCAGCCTTCTCCTCTCCAGGCTGAGCAGCCCCAACCCTGCCAGCCTGTCCCCACAGGGAGGTTGTTCCTCTGGAGAGGGATCTTACAGCATCGCCTCCCCACTGGGGCACCCAGAGCAAAGGCTCTCTGCCACGGCCACGGAGGAGGGTGAAAGCTCAGCGTAAGAAAAGCTGCTTCCACACCGCTCCTGCCGAGGACCAGGCCTGAATCCAGCCTCCTGCCTGCCCAAAACCTGCGACCCAGGGCAGGCTTTGCAGCAGAGCTGAGCTCCAGCAGCTTCTGTTTGCCTTCGCCTCGCCTGCAGCAGTGCCGCACCCGGGCGGCTGCCAGAAGAGGGGCGGAGGAAAGCCCTCGGGCAGAGAGGCGCAAGGCAGCCCGCTCCGGCCGGCCGCTCGCCAGCAAAACAAAGCCCGGGCGGCCGCCCACAGCCTCCTTTTGTTCGCGGCTCGCAGCCCCGGGCCCGCTCGGCGCAACCCAACGGCGGCGGGAAGGGCCCCGGCGGGAAGGGCCCCGGCGGGAAGGGCCCCGGCGGGAAGGGCCCCGGCGGGAAGGGCCCCGGCGGGAAGGGCCCCGGCGGGAAGGGCCCCGGCGGGAAGGGCCCCGGCGGGAAGGGCCCCGGCGGGAAGGGCCCCGGCGGGAAGGGCCCCGGCGGGAAGGGCCCCGGCGGGAAGGGCCCCGGCGGGAAGGGCCCACGGCCATTTTGCCGAGCAGGGCAACCCACCCGCAGCAGCCTAGCACCGGCGGCCCCCCGAGCCCCGCTGCGGCTCCCTGTAACCCGGGGCTTGCTGCCCGCCTCGGTGGGTCCACGCAGGACCGACACGGGGGCATCGGCTCAGGCTCATTTCCCTCCCAGCGCCTACTTTTGCCCCCCCACTCTTCCGGGGCCCCCGGAGCAGAGAGCTGCCAAGGCAACCGCCGCAGCCCCGGGCAGTGCCGCGCCAGGTGCTCGGTGCGCAGCAGAGCCCCTGCCGGGCCCCGCGGGGCTCCTGCCAGTGGGTTTCACCAAGCAACGGGACAAGAGGAAACGGCTCCGGACGCCGCAGCAGAGGTGCAGGGTGGCCATGCTGAGCGGCTTCTTCCCTGACAGGGCTGCCGAGGCTTGGCCCAGGCTGCTCGGGGCGGCGGCGGAGATGCGGTGCTGCGGCCCACGCTGCCCTGCCAGTGCTGGCTTAGCTGCTGCGCTCCCTGATCCTAAGGGTCTCTGCCAACCACAGGATTCTCCGATCAGCCCCAGCGCTGGCGTCGGGCTCAAGCAGCGTACGTAACAAGCCAGGGCATACCACGGCAGGAGGCTGGGCACGGCCCAGGCACACACTCAGGAAAAGGGCACTCAGCACTACAGCTCCCGAGGCTTCGCCTTGGGAAGCAGCGACCAGAGGAGCCACAGGGCCACCAGCAGAACACGTTCGACCCAGCCCCTGGACCACGTCCACAGGCTCCATCACTATGTCAGACACAGCAGCGAGGGCAATCTCCGGCAGGGCCACCACGGCAGCTGCAGCCCCCGCTGCCATGAGCATCTGCATCAGCCCAGAGCAAAGCTCCTTGCGGCAGCCAGCCACGGCTGGAGGGCTGCAAACCCTACAGAGATATTTAAAAGAGCACAAAGCAGGAGGAGAGGCGTGGAGCCAGCTCGACTGGCTCCGAAGCACCTCACCAGGGACAAACAGTGGCTGCTGAAAAGGTTCCTCATGCGGCCAAGGAGAGACAACAAAACCTGCTGGCTGCAGGCTGACTGCTCGGCACAAACGTAGGCACTGCGAGGTCATCCACCCCGGGCTGAAGGCGGTGGAGGAAGAGATGAGCTCTCTTCCTTCATCCTCAGACAGAGCAGCCTGCCCTGCCTGCCCCAAAGGGAAGCGGCAGCGAGACAGGGTTAAGAGGAGGACAGGCTGCTGCAGACCAGAGGCTGGGCTGAGTCACAGTGCGGCCGCTCCCGTTTCGGTCTGAGCAAGCTTCTCACTTCCCAGGCAGGCTCTGCCCCCAGAGCTGCAGGAAGCCATCACCTTCGGCTCACAGAGGCATTCCCTGGAGCTGCCCTCCCGCAGCCAGCAGCTACCTCCAGTCTTCACTCCTCCTTTAGGATCCACACACCATCTGGGAGCATCTCTGCATCTTTCAGCAAGACAGAAAAAGCCCAACACAACTCCAACTCCTCCACCCTGTCCCAGCCATCAGACCATCCTCGGGCTCCTCATGATGTTCAGCTGCTTTCCCACTCTGGCCACGCGGAGACCTTCCTCCTCCTCACCCACAGCTTTCCTGTCTCAAAGGAGGCAGTGATCTGCCCCCAGGAGGCTGACAGAGCTCCGCTGGTGTTCCCTCCTGAGCAGGAACACACTCTCCTGCAGATCCAGATGCTAAAACCACCTCTCAAAACAAGGCTCGAGCCTCCAAGGCTGAGCCTTCACCCATGTGGTTGCACCTGAATCTGGGTAAGTGCAAGGGCAGAACCACCCTCACAGGCCTCTGCCCAGAGACAATAAAATACTTTGCTTGGAAGGGGGCTTCAAAGACCACCTTGTTCCAGCGCCCCTGCAGGGTTGCTCAGAACCCCAACCAACCTCACCTGGAACATCTCCAGGATGGAGCACCCACAACACCTCTGACCCATTCCAGCGTCTCACCATCCTCAAGGTACATCTCTTTCTCATGCCCAGTCAGCTCACTCTCTTCCAAGTGCACGCCGTTGTCCCCTGTCCTGTCACTGCAGGCCCTGCTTAAAGGTCTCCCTCCACCTGCCTTAGTCCTGTCGACATATCTAAAGACCACCAGAAGGTCTCCCTGGAGCCTTCTCCAGGCTGACCACACCCCAGCTCCCAGCCTGGCCTCACAGCAGAGCCCTTCCAGCCCTGCTACAACTGCTGTGCTCTCCTCAGGCCCTGTCTGTGCTGAGGGCTCCAGAGCTGCCCCAGCACTGCGGGGAGGGTCTGAGCAGAGCACAGCACATCCCTGCCCCTGCTGTCCACACTGCTGGGGACCAGCCCAGAACAGGGCTGGCAGCACTCAATGCCAGCTCAGGCGCAGCTTTGCACCCCCAAGTCCTCAGGGCTGCTCTGCAGCACTCCTCCCCCTCCAGGCTGCACTTACAGTGGGGGCTGCCCAGCCCAGGTGTATGACATCACAGTTGGCTTGGGAGGGGCTTCCCGAGGCTCACACATGCCCACTCCAGCCTGGCACGGGCCATCATGTTTGGGCCCAGGCTTCACAATCCCCACCTGGCTTTGGCTTTTCCACTTGCAAAAGGTTTCTGCAGCTCCATCAGTGCAGTAACAAATATTCGCTAGTACAAAGAGGCCACAAAGGGCAGCGCCAAGGGGTGCCAGCTCCCGGCCTGGCTCTGACAGCAGCCAGCATCAGATGGCTACAAAGCAACACAACAGGAACATGTTGAGATATTTCCAAAACCACTTCCCAAGCTCCAGCCCTACTCGGACCTTTCCCAAGCCAAACGACGTTGCTCTGGTCACCCTCACCATGAGCTCCTCCTCCACACACCCAGGGCAGCAGCGAGCTTCCGGCATCCCCAGTTTCTGCAGCAGCATTCCAGTGCATCGTGCAAAAGAGCAGGAGCATCTCTTCCTGCTTTCATCCACCATGCTGCCAGAAGGGACGAGGACACAGCACCTTCTCCACACTGCTCCTTCAATCCTGCCACCTGCCCCAGGAGTCTTCCTCTCAAGCACAGCAACTGCTGACCTACTTAGCAGCTCTTCTCCCACCCTTCCTTCTGAATCCGCTCTTTGTGCAGATGGAAAAACCCCAAACATCTCAACATCTCCCTGGCCTCAGCAACTCTCCAGGTGCACCCATCCCTTCCTGGTGCCCGACACCCCAATCCCCAGGCCAAGCAGAAGCCCTTCTAGGGAGCTGCCAGCTGCAGACGTGGTGGTGCACACCCCAAAGCCTTCTCAGCTGCTCTCCCAACACCTGAGCAGGTGTTGATGGCAACATGGCTGAGCAGCCCCAAGCACAGCCACGCACATACTGGTAACGCTCACTCTGGGCACGGACCAGGTACACCACACCTGCAGCTGCTGTGGGAGAGCTTCTGCTCCAAGCACTCCAACTCTTCCCTCAGCCAACCACAGCAGTGACACCAGTCACTGTGATTATGACTCAAGCTGAGTAGCAGCCACACCCAGAGCCAAACGCCTCTGGGATGGACAGACAGACAGCTGGCAGGGCTTTCTGTCCCACTGCTGACCTAGAAAAGCAGCTCGGTCGGCTCAGCATTGCTGCTGTGTGCTCGCGGAGGAGCAACACTCAGCAGAGCACCCACAGCAACCTGCTGGCCGAGGCTGCCGCCACCAGTGGGACAAAGCCCACACACCAACGGCAGAGCAAGGAATGAGGAGGTAACTCGATGCCAGCCCTGCACCTCGTGCTCACCTGCACACCCACGCAGAGCCCGTGTTCACTAATGCACGGAGATCTCCTTCTCTGCAAATGGTGCAAGCAGAGAGAAACAAAATTCCCATGGGAGAGACAGGGAGCTTTGACACTCAAGGTGAAGCCACTGGGAAGCAGAACATGGCAGCCAACAGCCAGCCCAGCCTGCTCCCGCAGCTGGAAGGGCTTGGAGCCGCTGGGCACAGAAAGCAAAGCCCCGAGGGTACGGCAGGACTGTGCTGTGACACACAGCTCCCACAAGCCAGGCGCAGCCTGAGCAGTGCCCTCCCATCACAAACTGCCTTCGTACCAGTTGCACAGGGCACCAGCCACCCATCTGTGCCAGTGCCTTCTCGATCCTGTGCTGGGGTGACCTCCGGAGCAGAGCAGCAACATCACCTTCACCCACAGCCCTGGCTGTGGTCCTTACCTTCTCGGCCTTCACCTTCTTCAGCTGCCGGCACTCGCCGTCGCCGTCCTCCAGCTCTGCCTTGGCTCCCAGAGGGTTGAGTGCCGCTCCTGTGTCAATCGCTATACTCCCAAGCTGCTCGGCAGCAGCAGGCTCGGGGCCCTGGCCCCCGTCATACTGTCCCACCCTCACTGCCAGCGCCAGGGGCTGCAGCACGCTGGGCTCCTTCTCCGCCGCAGCCCCCGCGCCCTCACTCCTTTCCTTCTTGCTTTTGGACGAGCCTCCCTCCTTCTCCTTCTTGGAGCCGGCCACACTGCGGGATGCCTTGGCCGACTTCTCCGAGCCCTTCGGGGTGACGGCGGGCACCAGGCCACCTGAGTTCGCACTGTCCCCAGAGCGTCCTTGAGCCTCCTTCTTGCTACCTCCTCCCTCACTCGGAGTAAACAAGGAGGTCGCCGGGGTCGGCTTGCCACTGTCCTTGCCACTCTTGCTCCTTTTCGACTTGGATTTGCCCTCCTTGCCCTGTGGGCCCGGCACCGGGCTCACAAACTTGATGTTATCCGGCAGGGTTGCCACTGCGTTGGGTGCTGGCAGCCCCACATCCTTGGAGCCCGACATCTCCAGTTTCTGCTGGTCCTTCTCCAAATCAGCGTCCAGGTCGATGATGAGGTTCCCTACACCAATGTCCCATTCATCCCCGCTGTCGTACGTCTCAACCGGGTTCGCATCGATTCCTTTCCCTCCGGAAGCTCCGCCGCTCAAGGACATCTTAGAGTTAACAGCCCCTCACGGTTCAAGGCTCTTCCCTGCCGCTCCACGCCCTGGGGGTCACCTACGTCCTCGGGGGGCTTCCAGTGGGGATCTGCCCAGGTGACAGCATCGCTGCTGGAAAGAGCAAAAGAGAGGGTTACGCACGAAGAGCCCTGGGCAGGCAGCTCTGCCCTCGCTGGCAGAGCCACATATGCAGGCAGCAGAGGTTCTGGGCAGGGTTGGAACTCCCCAGCCTCCCAAATCCTCCATCACACAGCATGAGACAGCGGCCTGCTGCCAGCAGCGCCCTGGGCTGGGGGCTGCTCCCGAGTGTTCCAGCACAGCAGCCATCTGGCACGGGGCCCTGGATCAATAGCAATCCTGGCAGGTCGCAGCTCTGGGCTCCCACAAGACATTACAAACACGTGGCCCTTCTCACTGTGCCACTCCAACCCAGTGCAGCCCTGGGAAGGAGGATGGATGCCTCTCCTGACGATGCCACCCAGCAGGAGGGCTCCTCTCCAGGCCAGCTTTGCTTCGAGGGATGAGAGCCACGCTGGGGAAGCTGAGTGCCTGGGTGGGAGATAAATCCCAGACTCCAGTGTCTGTGACACTGAGGGTACACCAGAGCTGCTGCCAGAGGCCACAGAGCAGCAGCAAGTGCAGGGTTTCCATCCCACACCACCAAGTGACGTGACAAAGCCCAGTATGGACATTAAACCATCATCACCAGCACAACCACCCATGGCTGACTAATGAAAAACCCAGGAACTGCTGTACAGGTTCCTGGTCTCAACTGGGAAGAGTGGGATCAGCCCTGCCTGCCCACACCATGGCTGACCCCAGCCAGCCCAAAATTCCTCCTCCTGGCTTCCCATCTCCTCATCTTCCTTGCCCTTAAATTCATAGACTCACAGAATGGTTGGTAGTGACCTTAAATATCGTCCAGTTCCAACCTCTCACTATGGGCAGGGACACCTCCAACTAGCCCAGGTCACTCAAGGCCTCATCCAACCTGGCCTTCAACACCCCCAGGGAGGGGGCATCCACAGCCTCTCTGGGCAGCCTGTCCCAGTGTCTCCCCACCCTCACTGGGAAGTGATTCCTCCCAACACCCAGACTAAAGAACTGTATGTCGTCACTGTAAGCTGCTGCCCCCTTCTCGATGGGCAGAGGCAAACAGAAAAGGACATCCACAGCAACCAGAGGAAGTGCCCGAGTAGGTTGCTGAGACGAGCTGGTGGCAATTACACTGAGGACAGATAATTAACACATGAAAACAGCTTCTGCGCAGCAGCCACCCACCCAGCCCACTGCACAAAGACTCACAGAATGGGCTGGGTTGGAAGGGACCTCCAAAGCTCGTCCGGTCCACTCCCTGCTCTCAGCAGGGACATTCTCCACTGGAGCAGCTTGCTCAGAGCCTTGTCCCACCTCACCTTGAACATCTCCAGGCATGGGGCCTCCACTACCTCCATGGACAACCTATTCCACTGTTCCAGCAGCCTCCTGCTGCAGAACTTGTTCCTTACATCCAATCTCAATCTGCTCTGCTCTCATTTCAAACCATTGCCCCCGGTCCTATTGCTGCATCTCTGAAGGACTCCTCGCCCACTCATTTGGAGGCAGCTCCTCTCCAGCAGCTCTGTCCTCCCCTTCCCCACTGTGCTCTGGGCCTGCTGGCTCCTCGCACTATTTACGAGCAACACTTCAAAAACAGGTGACTTAAAGACAAATGAGAAGGGGAAAAAAAGCAACCCACACACAGAGAAATTTCTTCAAGCCCCAGCAGGCAGGAGCCTGGAAAGCAGCTTCATGGTGTGCTTCCAGAGATGCAAACACTGTAAAAATGCCAGGGATTCTTTCATCAGCCAGGCTGCCGCAGCCAGACCATTTTCCATCTGCTCCCCACAGCATCGCAGCCCTGCGCAGCTCCCAGCGAGCTCCCTGGCAGGTCATTACAGAGCCTTACCCCGGCGCCGGGGGCCAGCAGCGGGCTGCAACGCACGGCGCTGACCTCTCCTTGCCGCGGCAGGGAAGTGCCGGATCAGGAGAGCACTTTGCGCACCGCAGCCGCTAACAGCCTCCCAAAGCCGCCCTGCGGCTTTCTATCGCCACCGCCTTCTGCTCCTCCCCAGCCCTGAGCTGGGCTCTCCAGCCTGGCCTCACCGCCCTGCCCCTCTCCAGAGCACTGCGGCGGTCCGCGGGCAGCAGCAGGCAGCTCCTGCGGGCACGGCGTGGAGGCCCTCGGCCGACATGCGGTGTCGCAGCCAGAGTCCCTTTGTGCTGCGGATCCACGACAGCTCCTTTGTCCAGGTGGGCAAAGCCGAGATGAAGGTGGAAGAGCAAAATTCGCAGCGACTAAGAGCCCCTTCTCAGCCCCAAGGTGAGCCACAGCGCTCCAGCCACAGCCCCAGGGGCAAGGTCTGCCAACACGGCACTACTGCACAGGTCCCCGTGCGAGTGCCCGGCACAGGAGGAGGTTCAGCCATAGGCATCTCCATGAGCTGCCCACCCAAGGCTGGCGCATGTGAAGCAACACTGCCGGCTCAGGTCAGAGGGACAGGCAGACACACAGACATGGAGCTGGCCTGGCAGCCACGGGAAAGTGCCAGGCAACCTGCAGGGCTGTACTGCAGCAGTGCCAGCAATGCCTGCTCTCAGCTGGCCCTGGGAACTCACCCGGCTGGTTCTGCAGCGTGCGCAGGGACGTGCACGCACAGGGACGTGAACCCTGTTTGTAGCTACGGAGTAAGGAGAGCAGATGAGCAGGACTTTGGTCTGAAACTATGCAAACAGCTGTGGCGTTTGCCAATTCCTACCACAACAAAAGAGAGAAGGAGCCCAGGAGTCCGCTGGGGCCCTAGTGATTAGAGAGCCAGCAACAATCAAAGGCTTCCAAAACAAGAGGGGAAAAAAATCCTTCACCCTGCGGAGGAGGTGCCAAGGGAGCGCGGGCGCTGCTAACGCGGAGGGAAGGGACCTGCAAACAGGACCGACCAGAACGTGCTGCGTCTGCAAGAGCAGTGCCGGGAGGGGCACAGGGAGCTCAGGACATGTCGCTGCGGGACGAAGGACTGGGGCAGGCCCAGGGCTGAAGGCTGGGACACTGCCGTGCAGCTGGGGAGGTACTCTTTGAACATTAGCCCCTGCACGTTGCTCTAAAGCATTTCCCACAGCTCAGACACCTGCTCCCTGTGATTCCCACCCTGATTCCCCATGTCTCTTCTCCCAACGGCCAGTTCCATCTCTGCAGCTGGAGCAGCGTTTCGGGTTCCTCTCCCAAGCAAGACCCCGAGAGCTCCCCCAGCCTAGCACACAGTCGCTGCTGTGAGCAGAAGGGAACCCTCGGCTCCCACCGCCTGTTTTGCCCATGCTGGAGAAGCATCGGCTGCTGTCCAGACCCTGCCTGCTCTGCAGCCACAAATCCCGGCGTCTCCCAGTGCAGGCGAGATTGATTCAGCTATAAACGTGTCCTTCCCCTTACCTCCTGCCATCCTGGGATTGATCCCCGTGCAACATGAAAAGCATGTGCTCACTTGTTGGCCTGGAGACCTGCCAACAAAGCGTTTTAAGAGCAGTCCTGGAGCACAGATCCTACAAGGAGACAGCTTTCTGCTTGGGAATGCTGCACACACACAGCACTAGACATGCATAATTCAGCTCCATTAGGTGCTGAGACCTCTCCAATCCGCATCCGCGGGCTGCGAAGGAGCCAAGCCTACCAAGAGACAAACCTGAAAGTTCACTCCGGGAGCCGCAAGCACACCTTGAGACAGCTCTGCCTTCAAAAGGACGCGCGGGGCGGGCGAGCCCCCAGTTCTTTGTGCTGCTACACGTGCGGGGTGCGGGGCGGCCCAGCCCGCGCCGACAGCGACCCGAGGCCAAGGAACCCAAGCAGGGAAGGACCTGAACGCCCAAGGGTGGGGAGGCGCAGGAGAAAGTTCCTCTGCTGGCAGCGACCAGCCCACACGTAGGGAGACTGTCTCACAGCCATGTGCTCCAGCCTGCAGCGCTCCAGGATCAGCCTCTGGTGGCTTCCAGACATGACCGACTGCAATTTTCACCCTGATTAACTTTCAGGAATGCCCGCAAGAAGGAGCGGCAAAGACTGGGGGGGGAGAAGGGAAGGTGGGGGGGTACAAACCTCCACGGCCGGGTTGCGTTTTCCACAGCGGGCAGGAGTAGGGCAACAGAGGGGTTTGAGGAGATGAGGGTGACCTCTCCGCTCCCTCCCAGGGAGGCAAAGGCAGACAGGGAAGCGCAGCCGCGAAGAGATGCGGCCGCGGTGTTTGGCCAAGCCCCCGAGGGGCTCCCCGGGAGCGGGACGCAGCCCTTCCTGCGGCGGCTGGCAGCCTCCCGCCGCTCTCCCCGGGCGCTGCCGCCGCACAAGATCCCTTTTTTGTTTCCTTTTACGAGTAGAGAAGGAGCCGGGGCCGGGGTGGATGGCGGGTGGCAAACACGCCTGCCTCTCCCGAGCTGCCATGCTCGCCTCCTGCCACCGCCACCACACCACCACCACGTTTGTAATCCCCCAGCTGGGCTTGTTTGGGTTGGATTTTTTTGTTCAGCAACTCCCATGTCTCTTCTGCAGATTTCCTTCTAAGATGTTGCACTCTCTCCCCGCCCCCTCTCTCTGGAGATGGGGGAGAAGGAGAGGAAAAAAAGAGAAGCGTTGAACGCGAGCCAGCTGGCAGGCACAAGAGGAGACGAGAGAGCTGCACAAAGGAGCTTCCTCACTCACTTGCTGCTTTCAGCTCAAGAAATCATGCAGGGGAGGAGGGTTTGCACTCCCCCATACATCAGTCAAGCCACAGCAGACAAAGGAGATTTACCATGACACCCTCCAGAACTGCCACCCAACGGGGGCAGGCTGCCCCCATCCCCGCTGCAGAGCCCGCGGGGCTTGCGGGCAGGCTGCCGGCGGCAGAGGCAGGCACGGGGTGGGATGCAGGAGCTGCGCTCCCACCTCCCCGGCAGAACTTGGGTGGCTCTCGGGGCTGAGCGGGATGGCGCCAGCAAGCTGCCAGGAGGGAGATGGCCGAGCCCAATTTGAATAAAATGGAGCCACCCTCATGTCTGTGAACATGGAGCTGCACCCGCGGAGACTACAGCTTCCAGCATGCACCGCAGCCGGGGCGCCGGCGGGCACCGCAGGCAACTCGTGCGGGGACTCCCGAGCTTCCCGAGGCTGAGCCTCGACACTGGAAATGAACCTGACATAGGGCAGCACTCGAGCCGTGAGTCATCCGCTGGCAGCCTTGAGAAAAACCTGAAGTATGTCAGGGCAGGCATTACAAGAGCAGGACAGCCGAGGTCATGGCCACGGGCTGCAGGGGGAGAAAGAGGCACCTCAGATCCTGGGCCCTCACTCCAAGAAAGACACTGAGGGCTGGGGCAGGGTCTGGAGAACAGGACTGGGTAGAAGTAGCTGAGAGACCTGGGGGTGTTTAGCGTGGAGAAGAGGAGGCTGAGGGCAGAGCTCATTGCTCTCTATAGCTCCCTGAGAGGAGCCTGCAGTGAGCTGAGGTTGGGCTCTTCTCTCAAGGAACAAGGACAGGACAAGAGCAAGCACCAGTAAGTTGCACCAGGAGAGGTTAAGGTTGAACATTAGAACAATTTCTTCCCCAGAAAGGTTGCCAAGCCCTGGCCCAGGCTGCCGAGGGCAGTGGAGTCCCCATCCCTGGAGGGGCTTCAAAGCCATTAAGAAGGGAAGACCATGGGTCAGTGGTGATGTGGCAGTGCAGGGATTAATGGTTGGACTTAGTGGTCTTAAAGGTCTCTTTGAACCAAACCAATTCCATGGTTCTATTCTACAGTTCTAAGATGGAAGAGGTGAACAAAGACCTCTCTGCTGTAGATATGACCAGGCTGAAGCTTCCTGAAGACAAGCTCAGGAGATGCAGCAGTCACAACCACCTATCTGCTCACACTGCTCCAGCATCAACTTCATGTTCATCACCAGCCCAACGATGCAGCTGCATCAGAACTCAGCCTCGTGTCCAGCCCCATGTGCTCACCACCTCCACAGAACCCTTCAGCAAGCCCACAGCACATGACTGAAGCAAACCTGGAGCTAGGAGCTAAGCGCAGGTCCTGGCTGTGTTTGAGGAGCACATTTCAGCAGAGGAGCTACAGCTCAGCATTGGCTTCTTACTGACACTTCTTTCATCAAGGAAGCACTGAGGAGAAACTCAGTCTAGGGCTAGAAATCACATAATGGCAGGGGCTGGAAGGGACCTCCAGAGATCAAGTGCAAACACCTCCCCCCTGACAGAGCAGGAGCACAGGAGCAGATCCAGGAGGGTCTGGAAAGTCTCCAGAGAAGGAGACTCCACAGCCTTTGTGGGCAGCCTGCTCCAGGGTTCCGGCACACACAGAGAGAAGCCCCAGCAAGACGCTCTCACTCCCCTCAACTCCCAGCCAGCCAAGCACAGCGCCAACAGGCCAGGAGCACAAAAGGGGAAGAGAGGAGGCAACATTTCAGCCCTTCCTTTATACTGCAAAACGGGCAGAAAGGGAAGCAGCTCCTCTTTAATCCCCCCACTGCTCTGGCAAGTGTCATCAGCCGAGTCCCAGTGTTCCATGTGGTTGTGCCTGGAGAGCCCCCAGCTCTTCAGCCCCCAGCTATTCCATTCTGCTGGCTTTCACCCTTCATGGGTTTCCAAGCTCCCCTCCTCTGTACTGAACAAAACACATCTGCCTCTTCCTGCACCCACAGGCGGGCAAGGCCAGAGCATCACCCCTGAAGAAAACCAACAGCAGGAGAAACATCACCCAAGTGCCTGCTGCTCAGCTGGAGGAGGTGGCACAGCAGTAGCTACAGATCCACAGGAAGGCAACACACAGCACTCTGTTCCCCTGAGGACAGCAGGCAGCCACCACCCTCACAGGCTGCACTGGGCTGGAAGGAACCCCCAAAGAGCATCTTGCCCAGGCCCCTGCATCTAGCAGGGACACCTCCAGCTGCAGCAGGCTGCACAGGGACACAGCCAGGCTGATCCTCAGTGTCTCCAGGGATGGAGCCTCCACCACAGCCCAGGGCAGCCTATGCCAGTGTCTGCCCACCCTCACCCTGCACAGCTTCCTCCTTATGCCCAACCTAACTCTGCCCTGCCTCAGTTCCAAACCATTGCCCTCGGCCTGTCCCCACAGCCCCTTCTGAGCAGTCCCTACCCAGCCTGCAGCTCCCCTGCAGACACTGAAGTGCATCTCTGAGCTCTGCCTGCAGCCTTCTCTTCTCCAGGCTCACCACCACCTTGGTATGCTCACCTGCTCCCCACCAAATCGCACTGCTGGAGTGGGCAGCTGAGCCAGCATGAACACATCAACACAACTCAGCTCACAGGACTGCAGAGCAGGCCAGGTTGTCTGGGACCTTGAGAAGTCACCTGGTGGAGCCTCTCATAGGAAACGAGGCCCAGATGAGACTAGTACTGGATTTGGCAGTGCTGAGTTGACAGCTGCACTCCAGCATGAATGATTCTGTGATCTCCCATCCTGCCCTGTCACATCCTGAACACCTCCAGTGGTGTGGACTCCACCATGGTCCCGAGGAGGTTGTTTCACAGCATGATTGTTCTTCCTATCAAAAAATCCTTTCTAATGCCGAGATGAAACCTCTCCTGCTGCAACTTGCCTCCACTGCCCCTTGACTTCGCTGCCTGGCTCCTTGTGAAGGCAGAGCCTTCATCCTCTTCACAGCCACCCTTGAAGTCCAGCGACGTGCCTGCACTAGGAGCACTCCTATGGAGAGTTGGGACCTCCTGCCAGGCAGGAGCCAGCCGTGCAGGAAAGGTCACAGCAGGGAGACAAAGCAGCACGGCCTGGAAGAGCTTGAAGCACACCTTGGGCAGAACAGGCACAGCCAGCGCTGCAGTACGGCTCGCAAGGCAATGTCCCCTTCCCAGGCTTCTGGCACAGACGCCAGCAAGGCTCAAGCTTGGTTGCTCCTCTGGACACTGGCTGACTGTAACCTGCTCATCCAAAAACACTGGGCTCGGCTTCTTCCAGCGTGCATGACCCTGGAGGCCTCTGTCAGCTTCTGTCAGCCACAGTGTGGCCAGCAGGCTCCAGGCAGTGACTGTCCCCCTGAACTCAGCACTGCTGAGCCCACACATTGAACCCGGGGTCAGTTTTCATCCCCTCACTCCAAGGACACTGAGGGGCTGGTGCAGGTCCAGAGAAGCGCAGCAGAGCTGGGGGAGGGTCTGGAGCACAAGGCTGGTAAGGAGCAGCTGAGGGACCACAGGCTCTTCAGCCTGGGGAAGAGAAGGCTGAGGGGAGACCTCACTGCTCTCTACAGCTCCCTGAAAGGAGGCCACAGCCAGGTGGAGCTGGTCTCTCCTCCCTGGTCTCAGGTGCTAGGAGGAGAGAAAACGGCCCGAAATGGTGCTGGGGAGGTTCAGCTTTGACATGATGAACAATTATTTCCCCAAAAGGGCTGTCAAGGCCTGGCCCAGGTTGCCCAGTGCCGTGCTGGAGTGCCCATAGCTGGAGGGATATAAAAACTGTGGAGATGAGGTGCTGAGACCATGGTTTAGTGGTGACCTGGCAGGGCTGGGTTAAGGGTTGGACTCCATGATCTCAAAGGTCTCTTCCAACCAAAACAGTTCTGTGACTCTCCGATTCTACGACTTCAAACCCTCTGACAGCTGACAATGGCCAAGAACTATCTCAGCAACCTCAGCACTCAGATCCCCATCCGCCAACATCAGCTGCTGCCCAGACACTGTAACATTTGGCTGTACTGGAAAAGAGGAATTGAAACACCCCCAAGCATGGAAGAAAAGGAATTTAGTGGGGAAAATAATGGAGCCAGCTTTCTGCCTGCCAGCTCAGAGCTGCTCTGAACTAGGGACCTCAGAGCAGGCTCTGCACAGAGGCAGACTCCACTGCCATACAGCTTCCCAGATTGCACTGGGCTGGAAGAGAACCTCAAAAGTCTTCTTGTCCATCCCCCCTGCACTCAGCAGGGACACCTCCAGACTGATCCTGAATGCTCCCAAGATTGGGGCCCCAACCACAGCCCCGGGCAGCCTGTGCCAGTGTCTGCCCACTCTGCACAACTTCCTCTTCATGTCCAACCTAACTCTGTCCTGCTCCAGTTTCAAACCATTGCCCTCAGCCTGTCCCCACAGGCCCTAATGAGCAGTCCCTGCCCAGCCTGCCTGCAGGTCCCCCACAGACAGAGGAAGGTTTATCAGCGACACAGCTCCACCCTCACTCCAAACCTGCATCCCCTGCAAAACCTTTGGCTGCAGGTGTCCCAGTGCCAGCACAGGCAGCACTCTATGGATGCCTGGCAAGGATGGGCAGCAGAGAGCCATGCCCTTGGCACTGTGCTGTCAAAGGCTGACATACAGACCACAGTGGCAAAAGCAGCTCTGAGAGCAAGGCTCAGGCAGGACTAAGTGGGAAGCAGCGTGGCTGAGCCCAGAAGAGGTGAGGCAGAGCAGTGTGGCTCAGCAGCGCTCCCCTTCTCTGCTGCCCCTGCAAATCCCTCTCTGGGCGAGCCCAGCCAGGCTGCTGCTGCTGCCAAACACAACACGAAGCATTCAGAAGGGGAGATCTGAACAAAGATGTTTGGCAGTGTGATGCTTCCCACAGGGACAGGCCTTGGGGGCTGACTGTCCCTCAAGTGGAGAGCTGTTTGCCACCAGCAACCCAGAGCAGCCTTGCAAGTTCCAAACCTGTCTGGCTACCCCCAGCGCAGAGCTCAGCTGATCTGCATGATGCTGGAAGGTGTCTGAATCGGTGGGCTAGAAGGCGCAGGGAGCACATAAAACCAGCCCAGAAGGTTGCAATCTCAGCCCGAGCTGTGCGTGAGCTGGAAGAGTGCCAGCAGCCTGAGAGAGGCAGCAGCCAGAGGAAGCGGCAAGATGGATGTGACCAGGAAGGATCCCTGAAGCATCACTCACAGACAGGAAGAAAGAAGAGCTGCTGAAGACCAGAGACAACCAGGGGCATAAATAACCGCTGGAGTAAGTGCTGGAGCTTGCCCTTTTCCCCTGCTTGCTCAGTGCCATCAGCAGGGCTGCAGAAAGGCACCTGCAGCTCCGGCAGCAGCTCAGCTCCTGGGCACTGCTGAGAGCAGAGCGGGCACCTCTGAGCTGGCCCTGTGTAGCCCCTCCGTAAAGGGCGTTGGAGGTTGCAGGCTCCTCGCCTCCCTGCCAGCCCCTGGCTGTCATAGTTCCCAGGTGAGGCTCTCATGGTTGCAGCCACAAGGGTGGAGGATCAGCCCCCAGAGATACAGTAGGACAGGGACAGCACCAGGTGCCGTGGCAGGTACAGGGAGAGCTCCATTCCCATGGTAGCATCTGGCTTCTGTCTCCCCCATCCAAAGGAAAGGCACCTGAGCTGAGCCCTACCTCATGAGCAGTTTAGAGAGGATGGACACTTGCTTGCTCTCAGGGTGCTCCTAGAGAAAAGAGCTCCTGAACTTTGTTCTGGCAGCAGAAGAGCACAGAGGCAGCTTTGGCCCCTTCCCAAGCTGCAGACAAGGGTGAAGATCACAGAATGGCTCAGGCTGGGAGAGACCCCAGAGATCAGCTACTCCAACCTCGCCACCACGAGCAGACACCTCTCAACTGGACTCTGCTGCTCAAGGCCTCATTCAGCCTGGCACTCAAGGCCCCTAGGAGGAGGCAGCCACAGCCTCCTAGGCAGCCTGTGCCAGGCTCTCACCACCCTTACACTGCAGAACTTCTTCCTCAGCTCCAGTCCAGCCCTGCTCTGCCTCAGCTCCAAACCATTCCCCCTTGGCTGTCTCTGGACACTCAGCAAAAGTCCTTCTGCAGTCTTGCTGCAGGATCCCTTCAGACACTGGCAGCAGCTCTGAAGTCCCCCTGGATCTTTCCTCTCTCCTCTGTTCCAGAAACAAAGGAGCTGCCACTTGGCCTCTCAAGGCCTCCAATTCCCTGCGTTCAGTGAGCAATTAGGGCACCTTGGCTGCAGGAGCTCAGGCTACATCTGCAGCAGAGGACCCTCCACGCAGCTCTCCTCTCCCTGGCTGTCCTCGGGACAAAGCGAGCAGGCTGGAAGCAGAGGAGCAGTGCAGGCAGGCACGGGCAGGGCCCAGCAGGAGCAGAGCCAAGGAATGCCCCTGCTTTTCCCCAGGAGGGAAAACAAATAGGTGTGCTGCACAGCTGAACGAAGCCACTTGCAGAGCCAGCACACAGATCAGAAAGTCACAAATTGATGCTAAGGACCCACTGCAGATTGCTGACTTTGGTGGATGAGGTGGCGGGGGGGGAAAGACAGGACAGCAGCAGGCAAGGGCTGTGAGCACCATGGCAGAGACCCACCTGGCACTCACCCTGCCCCTGCACTGTGGGCATGGGAAAGCAAACAAAACTTCTTCAGCACATGCGACTTGGCCACAGCTTCAGCAGTGTGACCTCGTGGCCAGGTGGTCTCCTGGCGTGCAGTAAGCAGAGTGTGGCCACCAGGGTAAGGGAAGTTCTTCTTCCTCTCTGTGCTACCCTGGGGAGACCACACTGTGTCCAGTTCTGGGCTCCCAGTTCAAGAGGGACAGGGATATAGATTCAGAGATGGGTTGCAGTTGGAAAGGATCTCAAAGATCAGCCAGTGCCAACCCCCTGCCATGGGCAGGGACACCTCACACCAGCCCAGCTTGCTCAAGACACTCCTAGAATGAGTTGGCTTGGAAGGGACCTTCAGGATCATCCAGTTCCAAGCCTTCTGCCATGAGCAAAGCCATGGGCTTGGAATCAGATGATCTTCAATCTTCCATCAGCCCAGGTTTCCCAAGGCCTCATCCAACCTGGCCTGCAACACCTCCACAGCCTCCCTGGGCAACCTGTGCCAGTCTCTCCCCGTCTTCACTGCTAAGAATTTCTTTCCTCCTCTTCACTCTCAGCCTCTCCTCTCCCAGCTCAAAACCATTGTCCCTCGGCCTGGCACTGTCAGCCCTTGGCAAGAGTCCCTCTCCAGCTCTCCTGCAGCCCCTTCAGCTACTGCAATCCACACTAATGCATTGGCACCCTGTGACACCTCCTGACAGCACCCGAGCTGGCATTCCAGCAGCAGCCTGCATGTGTGAAGGACACTGAGCTGCAGCAAAAGCACAACCACCTCCTGGTTCCACCTCCAAAGATGATGTTACCCAGACCCAGCAGAGGCAGAGGTGTTTCCTTCAGAGAAATGGGACCAATCCAGGACAAGACACAAGCAACTGGAGTCACACAGCAAGTTTCCCATTCCAGGTATTCTTTCCTGTGGGATTTCAGAGCTCTCCCTCCCAACGCCAACAGGCACTGCCCCGCGCTGGCAGGAAGCAGGGTTTTGACCCAACGGAGTGGCAGGAGGAGTCGCATCCCACCAGGATCTTTCTGGTTTCATTCTCTTCCTCAAGGCCAAGCAGCAGCCTCTTCTCACCAGAGCCAACTCGGCTCAGCCACGTGGGGTGGAGTAGCTGCTGCCATGGTGGGCAAAGCTCTGGCTCGGTAGCTGCATGGGGCCACCGATGAGCTGCCAGGGCAGCTGTGTGCTCATCAGTGTACTCTTCATCTTGCAATAGCTCCCTCACACCCAGATGAGCTCCTCAAGAAACTCCCAACATGCCCCAAACTCTGCTGGAGAGTCAAAGAACTACAGAACTGGTTTGGTTGGAAGAGACCTTGGACGTGACTGAGGCCAACTGTTATCCCAGCACTGCCAGGATACCACTAAGCCATGGCCCTCAGCACCACATCTCCACAGCTGCGAAACCCCTGCAGGGATGGGGACTCCACCGCTGGCCTGGTCAGCCTGGGCCAGGCCTTGACAACCCTTCTGGGGAAGAAATTGTTTCTCATGGCCAACCTTAGGCTGTTTCTTCTTCTCCTGTCCTTGCTCCTCAGAAGAGCCCAACCCCAGCTCACTGCAGCCTCCCTTCAGGGAGCTGTAGAGGGCAATGAGCTCTGTCCTCAGCCTCCTCTTCCCCAGGCTGAACAGCCCCAGGTCTCTCAGAAGTTCCTCACCAGCCTTGTGCTCCAGACCCTTCCACAGCTTTGTTGACCTGCTGGACTTGGGCACCCCCATGCCATGGCATCATCTTCCCTCTGGCCACCAGTACCACACAAGCATCCAGTTGCTGACTTTGCCAAATGAGCAGCCAAGCTCCAGAGGCAAAGGAGCAGTTCTGCCTGCATCCGGAGAGCTCACCTGTGCCTGACCTGTGCCCATGAAGCATCAGAAGGTGTCACAAGAGAACTGCAGACAGCCCAGGCCACCTCCAGGGCCTTTAGGTGCTTCAGTGCTTCTCTACAAGTCTCTCCACAAGCTACCACTGGCTGTGAAAGACGTGGGGCAGGTCTGGGAACAGACTCACCCCTCTGGCAGCCTGGAGGCTGAGGAAACATTCAGTCCACGTTCTGCAGCAAGCCTGCAAACACCAGCAGGGACCTCACCTCAACCTCAGCTCCTGCTGACCTGCTTGCAGCATTCACTGCCTACAAGCATGGCTGAGCTGTCCCCAGCCCCTGGCAAGGGGACACACCTGCAGCCTCACCTCACAGGGGTGGAACCAGCACCTGATATGCTCCCCTGGGCATCTGCCCGCAGCCAGGGCCAGCAGCAGCAGTGCCAACACTCAACCAGCAGTGCTGCAGGCAGGCTGCCAGAGCCCCCTGACAGCCTACCTGGGCCCAGCTCATTTACATAATGCTGGGGATCAAGGGGACAAAGAGGCTTAGTGCCTGGCGTCTGGGACTGCCATTGCATCAGCACCCAGGGCCCCTAATCCCACCCGCAGCCCAGGTGCAGCCCCGCTGCCAGCCCAGCGCAGGGCAGGAGCAGGAGAGAGCCTCTCTTCAGGAGCTGTACACCAAGGAGATACTGAGCAGTCACAACGCTGGGCACCACGCTGGTGCCCACCCACCACCTGTCACAGCTGAGCCCCGAAGCGTGACCCCCGCCAGGGGTCTCCAACCTCTCCAACCGACAACCATGTTCTGGTAGGGATCACAGAGTCACAGAATGGGTTGGCTTGGAAGGGACCTTAAGGATCATCCAGCTCCAACCCCTGCCATGGGCAGGGACACTTCCCACCAGCCCAGCTTGCTCAAAGCCTCACCCAGCCTGGCCTGCAACACCTCCACAGCCTCCCTGCGCAGCCTGTGCCACTGTCTCCCCAGAATTTCTTCCCCATCTCCAGCCTCATTCTCTTCCAGCCTCAATCCATTCCCTCTCACCCCATCACAGCAAGGCGCAGAAGGGCTAAAAAGAGGCAACAGCTCCTGGCTGTCCTCACTGCACGCAGCTGCCAGTATCATCTGCGGGCAAATGCCTACCCACTAGCCCAGTGTGCCCAGAGAACAAACCAGAGGGAGCCAGCTCAGGCCCTGCCTGCTTCTGCATGCGTAACAAAGACTGACAAAGTGGCAGGCAGCTCACACACAGCAGGAGAAGCCCTCCACTGCCTGCACACCTGAGCAGACGTAAAGGGCAGAAGCTCTGGAGGCGGCAGAAGCTGGTGCCACGGTGTCCAACCGTCTGGGTGCCACAAGGGGACTTTGTGGCCATGCAGCTCCAGAGATCATTGGTGGTTGCCACCCAGCTCTCAGTGTAGGGCTAGAGGTCACAGAATGACCTGGTTGGGAAAGGACCTCAAAGATCCAGTCCAAGCCACCTGCCAGAGCAGGGTCAGCTAGGGCAGTTCCACGACAGTCACACAGGAACACATTCAGGTGGCTATGGAATGTCTCCAGAGAAGGAAGACATCCTTCTGTGGATGAATCAACATTCCTCACCTGCAGCAGCTTCTCCCCCTTCTCTGAAGCCACACCAGCATCTTCAGCATTGTGATCATGGCCTCATAGAATGGGTTGGCTTGGAAGAGACCTTCAAGATCATCTAGTTCCAAGCCCCATGCCACAGGCAAAGCCGTGGGCTTGGAACTAGATGATCTTCAATCTTCCACCAGCCCAGGTTGCTCAAGGCCTCATCCACCTCCAGAGAGGGGGCAACATGCATTAAGAGACACCTCTGCGCCCATACCAGCTAAGGAGCAGCCTCCTGGTGAGCCACAAACTACAAACACCTTCTGTGGGAAACCAAGGCCCAGCTTGAAAAAGGAAAGCAAAAACCCCACCCTCTGTGTGCTGACCACACTCAATTACAGATCATTACAACTTGCCTGGTAATTAATTCCCTCTGGTGGCCCTGACTGGCTCCCAGCACTGGTCCCAAGCACAAGGCCAGTTTAGGTGAAACATTTAGGGCAAGCAGCAATGGATGGAAGCTGCAGCACAGGAGGTTCCAGCTCATCACAAGGGGGAACTTCTTTCCTGTAAGGTCCCAGGGCACTGGCACAGGCTGCCCAGAGAGGTTGTGGAGTCTCCTTCTTTGGAGACTTTCAAGGCCTGTCTGGATGTGTTCCTGTGTGACCCGAGACAGATTGTGTGCTCCTGCTCTGGCAGGGGGTTGACTGGATGATCTCTTTGGGTCCCTTCCAACCCCTAACATCCTGGCATGCTGTGATTAAATCCCTGCCCCTTGGCAGCGCCGAGGTGGTCGTGCTCCCGCTAACCTCCCGCAGCCAGCTCTGCCTCCCGTCGGGGGCAGGAAAACTGCTCGGCTGAACGAGGGCACAAAAAGGGCAAGGATCGTCGTCGTGAGAGGAAAAACGGCCTCCAAAGAATAAATTCCAAACTGTGCCTGGCCGAGAGCTGATCGATGAGAGCAGCAGGCTGGGCTCTCCCTGCGCCGCGCGTGTGTGCGGCCGCCAACCGCCAACAAAGAGCTGGAAATGTGCAGCGCAGCTCAGCGCCGGAGCCATGGCACAAGGCGTGGAAAGAGGTTTTCCTGAGGATGTCCAGGCAAGGAAGGCTGCACAGCCCAGCCACACATGCCAGCGACCTCAGTGCTTCTGGGGGGGAGGCAACAGAGGGCTCCTCGGTGTGCACCGCAAACCAGGCGCGTGTCTGACGCCTCCTGCGAGGGGAAAAGGCCTTCCCGGAAAGGGGGGAAAGGAAAAGCTACGTTAAAAAAATAAAGGGAAAAAAGAGGCCTGCTGGGAGCTGGAGGGGAGCCAAGCCTCGCACGGCAGACCTGAACCTGTGACCTTCCCCGTGCACGCAACCGGCGGCACAGCTCCGCGGCAGACAGCAGCCATCCTGTCCTCGCCCCGCAGACGCCCGCCGCCGCCTCGCTGGGACGCCTCGCCGGCACGGCCACGTTGTCACTGACGGTGTCGCCCCCCCCCTCGGTGAGGTGACATCATGGCCCCTCAAGAGCGGGGGGCTCCCGGGAGCCGCCACCCGGCCTGCGGTACCTGGTCACCGTCACGCCGGCAGCCCGCGGGGCCTCTCCAGAGGGCAGCCCCGGGAGGGGGGCTGGAGGAGGAGCCGTGCTCGGGGCTTGTCCTCCACCCACAAACACGCCGCGGAAACTCGTGCTCGCTGCGCGCCTCCGGCGACACCGAACCTGCCGGCAGTTGTGGCCGGAACCCCCCCGCGGGAGGCCGCAGCCCCCCGGAGGAGCCAGCCCCGTGCTCCTCGCGTCCCGCAAACCCTCCGTGCGCAGAGACGGGGGTCAGGAGGGCGAGAAACCCGCACCGCCAGGGGCACGGCAGCCCCTCGGGAACCGCATCCTGCCGCCACGCCGGACCCGCCGTCCCCGCTCAGTCCCGACCCTCACCTCAGAGTCTGCCCTGGCGGCAGCCCCGCACACGGAGCTGTCTGCCCCCGGCCCGAGCCGCGACGCCGCCCGGCCCCCGGCAGCGGGACACGCGGGCGACCGGCCCCTAAGTCGCCCTGCAGCTGGGGAGATCCGAATAGCGGCGGAGCGCGGGGGAGCCTGCAGGCCTGAGCGCCCGTGGGGTCACCGCGATGCCACAGCCACGGAGAAGGTGACCCCCGCGGCCGCCAAGGGGGTGCTCGCATGGCGGGGAAGGGGGACCCGGATCCCGCAAGCGCCGACACCCGACGAAGGCCCATCCCCAGCGGCCGAGGGCGGGGGACACACATCCCCAGGCACACATCTCCATCCCAGAGGTCACGAAGGGACGGCCCCGGCCCGCGGCGACAGCGCCCAGGCACGGGAGAGAGGCGAAACCGGGCGCCGGGGCTCAAAGGCCGCGGGGGGGGGGGGGGGGGGGTGTCCCAGCACTAACGGCGCGGGGGTAGGCCCCAACGGCCACCGGCGCTGAAGCTCAGGCCTCCAACGGCCGCGGCGGGCGCAACGGGCCGGGCCCGGCGCAACGGCGACCACAGCGGGGCCGCGGCCAGGCCCAGCGGCCGCGGGGGACTCCTGACCGACGGCTTCCCCCCCACACTCACACACAGCGCCGAGGCGCCACGGGGCCGGGCCCGGCCCGCACTTACCCGGCTGCTCTCCCGTCCCGGGCGGCCCTAAGTCTCCTCCATGGGGCCGCCTGACCACCGCTCTGCTTCGTTCCGCCCGCAGCTAGGGGCCGGCCGCCGGGGCCGCCATGCCACCCGCGCCTGTGGGCCGCGCCGCGCCGCGCAGGCCGCGCCGGTGTCCGCCTGGCGGGGCGGGGCGGGGCGGGGCGAGGTGGGGCAGGCGCTCGGCGGCGCTCGGCTCCGCTCGGCACCGCTCGGCCCCGGCCGGCCGGAGCCGGAACCCAGCGAGCGGGCTGGGGAGGGGCGGTGCGAGCGCGCCGCAAACCGCGGCGGGTGGAGCGCGGGCGGGCGGAGCGCGGCGCGGCCCGCACAAAGGGGCGCAGGGCCCGGCAGCCGCCGCCGGAAAACGCGGGGAGCGGATCGCACCGGGAGCCCGGAGCGGAACGCGGAGCCGGAGCCGCCGCGGTGCCGCCTCGGGAAGGGGAGGGGCTGTTTTTCGGGGGTGTCGTGCGAGCACCCCCTGCCCGGGACAGGCGGTGCGGCCGCCGGATGAACTCCGGCACCGAGCCCCGCAGGCTGGCAGTCGGTGGCTCCGCGCAAAAAGCCCTGCTGGGAGCAGGCGGGGGGAGCGCTACCGCCCAGGCCGTGCCCTGGGGTACCCGCATGCCCCCCGGCCCCGCGCCCCACGCCATCATTCTTCCCCCCAGAGGGGATTCCGTCTGTGAGCCATGGAGCACCTTTCCCAGCACTCCTGTCCCCAGGAGGTGATGAGTGCCCTCCCCAAACCAACTCTCGGCCCATCTGTGGGAGTGCCGCAGCCCTGCCCCGGGACACCCCAAAACCAGCCCCGAGAGAGCCAAGCTCAGAGCGCAGGGTGCAGGGACCACCTTCTCCATCCACCCAGCCAGGCTCCAGCAGGCGGTGTCCCATCTCGAAGAGGCGCCGCCGTCCCCGGGGCATGGCAGGTCTCCTCCTCCAGAACGGGGTCAGGAGGACACTGAAGGAGACACACATTTGTTCCAACGCTGCTGAGCCTCATCCCTGCTGGACTCCATGAATTTTACCCCACGATGGTGGAGTCAGATCCTTGGGGATGAGACATCTTCAGATGGGAATTGTGAGCACTATCACCGACAAGGAGTGACAAAGCAGCTGCCACTCTCACCAGGGTGGATGCAGAAGAGAGATCTGGTTTAGTAAGAAGCCAAATCATGGGCTCAGATTAAAGCCCTGCTTGGGTCGAGATTGGGCTTCCCGTCCTGGGACACGGTGCCCTGAGAGGGGTGTGCTGAGAGGATGTGAGCCCCATGGTCCCCTCATCGCAGGGGTATGGTGTCAGATGCCACTGCTTTGCCCGGCAGTGCTGTTCTGGAGCCCGAGGCTGCAGCACGTGGAGCCCAGCGTGTGTGCCCAGCACATGCTCCCTGCACCCTGGGTGCTCGATGTGCCCAGCAGCCTGCTCACACCAGACCATGGGGGTGCTGTCTACAACTACCTGAAGGGACACTGTAGCCAGGTGGGGTTGGTCTCTTCTCCCAGGCAACAGAACAAGGGGACGCAGTCTCAAGTTGTGCCAGGGTAGGTCTAGGCTGGATGTTAGGAGGAAGTTCTTCCCAGAGAGAGTGATTGGCATTGGAATGGGCTGCCCGGGGAGGTGGTGGAGGCACCGTCCCTGGAGGTGTTCAAGAAAAGACTGGATGAGGCACTTAGTGCCATGGTCTAGTTGAGGAGGTTGGACTGGATGGTCTTGGAGGTCTCTTCCAACCTGGTTGATTCTATGAAGCAGAGGGCAGCACTGGTGATGGTTTGTGAAGATGCTCTCCACCACATCAGCAAGCGTCTGTCTTCTGCTGAAGAGCATCTCCCCCACCCTGGTCCCACAAACGCTGCCTTCAGCCCCTTCCACCTCTAGGAGAGCTGCTCCAGCCAGCTGGGGAGAACGACCTCAACGTCCTGCCTGTCCTACCCAGCCACCAAGGCCAAGTCCTGCCTCCTTCTCCCCATGGCACCCACCCCCCTCCAGCTTCACACTTAAGGGGAACTGTGGACATTTCCCCTCGTTCTCAAAGTACATCCAGAGGAAAATGTGTAGGCAAGTCCCAGCTGGGACCATGCTGGTGGGACAGAGCCAGGCAGGTGGGTGCAGCAGCAGTCTGTCTACACAAACAGCAGCTCCTGTGATGCTCCATGCCAGGCCTGGGCAAGCTGGAGCTGAAACACCCAGAAGGGTTTTCCGCATGAGGAACGACTCTGGTGGGCACTGAATCCAGATCCACAAGCTCCAGCACCACAGAGATCCCACAGGCAGCAACGGGAGCCGGAAGGCAACTCACAGGGCAAACGTCAGCACTGCTGAGATGACTTCCAGTGACGCAGTGTCCAGCTGCAGGCTTTCAGGGGGTGCAAGCAGCCGGCATGAAGGCTTCACACCCTCATCCTCCTCCTTCCTGGTGAGGTAGTGTCAGGGAACTGAGGCCAGGGGCTGGGACAACCTGCAGCCCTGCTCTGCTCCCTGGGGAGGAGAAGGGATGCCAGCAGTGCTGGGCCGCTCTGTGCCCACCGGAGCAGGGTGGGGTCAGAGAACGGCAAGGAGCGCGAGGAGCCCAGCAAGGCAGAGCCTGCAGCTGTGCGGCACGGAGGCTGAGGAGCAGAGCCCTGGCACTGCAGGGTGTGCTGTGTGGGGCACTCCACAGGAAGCAGAAATCCCCCTTGGTGGTGAGGCTGGGCAGGATCTGAACTCCTGGACACGGCTGCTGGCGTGGGGGCAGTTTTGGCGGGGGGCTGCTGCTCTCAGGATGCCAGGCTGGGCACCCCCTGCCAATGCCAACAGCTTCCAGGGCACTCTCCTGCAAGCACCGAGTGCCCAAGCAGAAGCAAACCCAACCCCTCACCCCTCAGCCTCCACCTCCCCCAGCACACACTGGGCAGGGCTCAAACTCTGCAGCTGTTGGGAGCCATCCTCATCCCTTCAGTGGCTCCTGGAAGGCCTCAATGTGTCTGCCACCGCCCAACTGAAAGGCCTGCGGGCACGTTCTGGGCAGAGGGAGGCTGCTAATGCCAGGACAGAGCCAGGCTGGCTGCTGCTGGCAAGCTCCCCTGGCTGGGAGATGCCAGCACTTGGCTGAACCCCATCTCCCAGCCACCTTTGCCCACAGTGCACACTTCCCAGGAAGCAGGGGGCTGCCGGGCCAGAGCTGCGTGAGCACAGATCTCCTTTAATGCTTCTGCAACACACCAGGCAAAGCAGCGCCTGGGAGCGCTCCGGGATCCGCCTCGCACCTGCTCACCACAGCCGAGGACCATCCGGGCACCCTTCGGTGGCAGTTGGCTGCTGGGTGGCAACGAGGGTGCTGCTCCCGCGCTGCTCATCCCCTCGCTTTCTGCTTCATTAACCCCTTCTTGGCTCCCTGATGGATCTTTGCATCCAGTTTCCCTGTGAAGAGGGGATTGAAAAACACAGAGAACAGCCCCGGATGAGTCTCCTCGCTCCGGGTTTTTAACTGCAATTTGCAATGCAAATGAGCTGGAGGCGGCAGAGCTCTCCTCATTACCGTGTCCCTGTCACATCCGATTATCCTGCCTGAGGAGCCAGGCGCTGCCAGCCGCCTGCCTGCCCTCCGCAGGCGCCAGGCCGGGCAGCCAGGGGCGAGCCCTGCTGGCGCAGCAGCGCTGCAGAGGGCGAGACTCGGTGAGGAGCAGCTGAGCCAACTCGCATCAGCGCTCAGCCGCTGGCCTGCAGGCTGCGTGCGGGCATGGCTGCAGCAGGTGAGGGAGCACCGAGCACCCTCTCAGGGATATGTCTCTCCACAGCCTGGTGGAAAGCCAGGCCTGGGGACAAGAAACCCTCAGCTTGGGCATGACGACGAAATGGGGCACACAAAGTGACAGAGACCAACTGCTCGGTGCTGCCAAGAGCTAGGTTGGTGGCCTCCGAGGGGACCAGCCGTAGGGATGTGCTGCCTTTGCCACTGGGCAGCACCTTGGGGAGCTCGGCTGCCCATGGTCAGCTACTTCAGTGGGACCCAGAGCAAGTGCTGCCTCCCCTTGTCCTTCACAGCTCTCAGCAGCTTCACTGCCAGCAAAGTGAAGCTTCCCACCGGGGAGAGGAGCAGGGCCCCAGAATCCAGGAGCTGGGCAACTCCTGCAGAAGCAGCCAACAGGCAGGCAGGGTGAGTGAGGCTGGAGGGTGATGTGCTGCCCAAGGGGAGTGTCCCTGTCCCCCTGAGTCTGCCCATCCTCCAAATGACAGCCCCAGCCTGTCCCCATCAGCAGCTGGGAGCTGGGACAAGGCTCCACCACCTCACAGAAGCCAGCAGCAAAAGTTGCAGACCCCACTCTGAGCTGGGAAGGGTGGCCTCAGCTCTTGGAAGCATTCCCCGAGTTCCTGGGGAGGATCACAGATGTCCACTGTGGTCACACCACCAGGAAAGATGACAAAGGGATCAGTTTGATGTCAAGAAGATGGACATGCAGAGCCCTTCCCAGCGAGATCCCAGCCAAGAGGATGGAGCTGGAGCTGCTGGCACGTTACCTGGGTCCCCTGACGTTGTCCCTCTGCAGAAGCAAGGCTGGTGTCAGCCCGTGGGGGGAGCACAGTCCACGTGGGCCAGTGCTGCTACAGCACTCGGCAGGTCTCAGCCCTGTTGGGGACCCGACCCTGCAGGCTCCCAAACAGCCCACTTTGGCCAGTGCTCCAGAAAGAATGCCAGGGGCTGGGAGGGACCTCCAGAGCTCATCCAGCCCAACCCCCTGCAGAGCAGCAGCACCCAGAGCAGATCACACAGAACACATCCAGGTGGGGTTTGAGTATCTGCAGAGAGGGAGACTCCACAGCCCCCCTGGGCAGCCTGTGCCAGGGCTCTGGCACCCTCACAGAGAAAAAATTCCCCCTCCTGTTTCCATGGCACTTCCTCTGCCTCAGCTTCCACCACTGCCCCTTGTGCTGGCACTGGCACCACCCAGCAGAGCCTGGCTCCAGCCTCTGCCACTCACCTGCACATCTTTATAAGCATGAAGGAGGTCACCCTCAGAGTCCTCTCCCAGCAGCACAGCCCCAGCTCCCTCAGGCCCTCCTAACAGAGCTGTTCCACTGCCTGCAGCACCCTTGTGGCTCCCTGTGGCTCTCTGCTGGACTCTCTCAAGCAGGTCCCTGAGGTCCTTCTTGAACTGAGGGCACAGATCTGGACCCAGTACCCCAGATGTGGCCTCAGCAGGGCAGAGCAGAGGGGTAGGAGAACCTCTCTGACCTACTCACCACAGCCCTTCTAATGCATCCCAGGATGCCCTTGGCCCTCTTGGCCACCAGAGCACATTGCTGGCTCATGGGCACCTTCCCACCCACTAGGAATGCCAGGGAATTCCCATGTGCCATGAGAAGCAGCTGCTTGCCAACAGAAAAGGGCTCCAAAGCACCTAGAGACCATCACCTGCTCTTCAAACCAAAACAAGGCAGCCTCCCTCAAACCAGTCCTCCTCCTTCAGCTGGGGTTTTGGGCCAGCCCTGCTCCTGCCTAAGCTTGAGAGGGAGATCCAAGGCACCAAAAAACCCAAAGGTGAACAAGGCCTTGTGAGTCACCACACCATGGAGCCACAAAACAAAGGGCAGCTACAGCCAGCTCAGAATTTGGCACAGGACCCAGATGCTGCCAACATCCTGGCACAGCAGCTGCCAGGATGCCAACATCCTTGTGCAGCCCAGAGGACACAGAGGCAAAACTCTTCCACCACCCATCAAAACTGAGGCCATGTGAAGGGGTAAAACAGGGTATTACTGGGGCATGTCTGAGTTCTCCTCCTGAACTACAGAGTTTGGAGAGGTTATTCCTTCACAGATCCATAGAATGGTTTGGGTTAGAAGGAACCTTGAAGATCATCCAGTGCCAAGCCCCCTGCCATGAGCAAAGCCCATGGGGCTTGGGATGATCTTCAATCTTCCACCAGTGCAGGTTGCTCAAGACCTCCTCCAACCAACCCATTCTGTGAACCTATGAATAAGTGGGGACATGTCTGGGGACAGCTGTGCCTTCAACCACGGTGCAAAGACAGTTCCCATCCCTTCACACCAACAGTGCCCCTGGCAGCACAAATCAAGCTGTGGCGCTCGGTTTCTCTTCCCCAGCCCAGGGCTGCTAGAAACAACTCCTCTGCCACAGAGAAGCGCTCAGATGTCACTGCAGCGAGGCCCATGCTGCTACCCTGGCACAAAGAGCTCTGTGGCTTGGATCCCCAACAAGACAAACTGCCACTTTGTCATGTCTGGAGCCAGGCCCCAAGCAGCCTGGAGAGCTCAGGTGGGGCTGTGAGGTGGCACCCTGCCCCTGCTGCACCACCAGCCACTGGCGCTGCGCTGCGGATGCCCTTGGCTGCGATGCCAGCTCCTATTAAAGCAGCATCTCACCCCCACAGGAGGGCAAAGGCTTCCCTGCTCCTGCCCTAGGCTGTCACAAACGTCACCCGGACAGAGGATGTCCCCTGAGGGAGGGGAAGGTGCAGCCCCTCAGGCTCCCTGGCAGCTGATGTGGGCTGGAGGGCAGGAAAGGCAGGGCCGGCAGTGGGAGCAGGCAGTCGGCTTCCTTCCAGCCTCTTCTGCTGGTTTGAGGCTAACTGGAATATTTTAATTGGCAAAAATGAATTCTAGGCTGTGAGAAGGAAACAGTGGTGAGGCCTGCTGCACTCCCAGGCCTGCTGAGGTGCACACAAACAAGAACACAAGCAGAGGACAGAGTGTGAGAGTGTCTCTGTCTGTTGGAGTCTCTGTTTCTCCCTGGGCTGCTGCTCTGTAACTAATCCTTCTGCTTCTAACCCCTCTGGCTGATCCTCCAACCTCACCTTGCACACAAGGCAGACTCTGAGATAAGGCAGAGGGGTGGGAAGGAGGTGGAAGGGTGGTTGGGAGCCCCTCCTGGGGACTCTGGTTTCTGGGAGGGGAGTTGTGTTTCTCTGTTACCTTGAACTGGACTATCGCTGTCTACAGCTCTAACTATGGTAACTCTCTGCTTGTCTCTTGTGCTGAGCTGAGATAAAGCTTCGGCCCTTGACTTCCAGCCGGCTGACTCTGGCCTGGGTGAATTCAGGAGTGGGGGGCAGGTAACTCCCAAACCACCACACCTCTGGGACTGATCCTTCTTCTGGCAGGGAAGGGCCACAGCAGAAAGGAGACAGGAGGCAGATGGGAGGGGCCCGGCGGCACCTGCCCCTGCCGAGGCAGCTCCGCTCCTCACCGCGGCCGGACAGAGGCAGCCAAGGGGAGAGAGAGCCGAGGCCAAAGCAAGGAGAGCTTCGAGCAAGCAGCATGGGCCGTGGAGGGCGGCGGTGGCAGCGCCGAGGGGAAGCTGGAGCGCCCTCGGCAGCCAGCATGGCCCTGCCAGGCAGCACGGCTCTGCCAGCCAGCATGGCTCTGCCAGCCTGCACAGCCCTGCCAGCCTGCGCGGCTCTGCCAGCCAGCACGGCTCTAGCAGCTAGCATGGCTCTGCCAGCCAGCATGGCTCTGCCAGGCAGCACGGCCCTGCCATCCCGCACGGCTCTGCCAGCCCGCACGGCTCTAGCAGCCAGCATGGCTCTGCCAGCCAGCATGGCTCTAGCAGCCAGCATGGCTCTGCCAGCCAGCACGGCTCTAGCAGCCAGCATGGCTCTGTCAGCCAGCATGGCTCTGCCAGGCAGCACGGCTCTGCCATCCCGCACGGCTCTGCCATCCCGCACGGCTCTAGCAGACAGCATGGCTCTGCCAGCCAGCATGGCTCTGCCATCCCGCACGGCTCTGCCAGCCTGCACGGCTCTAGCAGCCTGCACGGCCCTGCCAGCCTGCACAGCCCTGCCAGCCTGCACGGCTCTAGCAGCCAGCATGGCTCTAGCAGCCAGCATGGCTCTGCCAGCCTGCACGGCTCTAGCAGCCAGCATGGCTCTGCCAGCCTGCACGGCTCTAGCAGCCTGCACGGCCCTGCCAGCCAGCATGGCTCTAGCAGCCAGCATGGCTCTAGCAGCCAGCATGGCTCTGCCAGCCTGCACGGCTCTAGCAGCCAGCATGGCTCTGCCAGCCCGCACGGCTCTGCCAGTCCGCACGGCTCTAGCAGCCAGCATGGCTCTGCCAGGCAGCACGGCTCTGCCATCCCGCACGGCTCTGCCAGCCTGCACGGCTCTAGCAGCCAGCATGGCTCTGCCAGCCCGCACGGCTCTGCCTGCTCGCCCATGCCGCGGAGCCTGCCCGGTACATCCCAGCCCTGCGGCTCGCCGAGCGGCGCCTGCGCCTCTCCACTGCTGCTGCCAACGGCATTGAACTAACAGAATGGCTCTGGCCTCGGCACACGCCAGCAGGGCAGAACACTCTCACCTGCCAGGCAGAGACCAGAGCCGTGCCTGAAGGGTGCTTCTGCCACTGAGAGGGAGGAAAGACTCACACCGAGAGAAATCGGCCCAGGCTCTGCTGCCAGAACCCTTAGCAGGCAGTGCTGAGGAACCCTGCAGGGCTAGATAAGGCCTCCCAGAGCACCAGGCTGCCAAGCAGGAGGAAGAGCCTGGTGCCAGCTCTGCCCACCAGCCAAGGCTCCTGCTGCTGCTGTGCCTTAAGCCCCTCACACTAATTTTTCAGGTGCCCAGGCTGTGTGGTGCTGTAGAGGCTGCTAGCAAGGAGGGGCTGGCTGCAGGCTGCCAGCTGCCCCAGCCCTGGCAGCAGGCAGGAGGGGCTGGTGGCCCACACAGGGTCTGATGCCACTGGCAAGCAGGGCGAGGGTAGATGCTGCACTGCTTTCCCAGCAGCTTTGCCAGGGTGATATGGGGACAATGCCCACTTGGCCCTGCAGCTCCAGGCTGCTGCCAGCCCTCGCCATCCTCAGAGGCAAGAAGGGAACTGTGAACTGCAGCGAGGAGCTAGCACAGATCACATGGATAGGGTTAGAAGGGACCTCTAGTGCAGGGTATCAATAGCAGCTTGCCCAGGTCACAATGTCCAGGAAGGTTTGGAAGCTCTCCAGAGCAGAAGACTCCACAGCCTCTCTGGGCAGCCTGCTCCAGGCCTCCAGCACCCTCACACCAAAGCAGTTTCTCCTCCTGTTCAGATGGAGCCTCCTGGCTTCCAGTTTGTGCCCCCTGCCCCTTGCCCTGTCACTGGGCACCACTGACAGGAGCCCGGCCCCATCCTCTTGCCCCCCACAGCTCCTTTAGCTCTTGCTGAGCACTGCTCAGCTCCCCTCTGGGGCTGCTCTCCTGCAGGCTCTCAGCCCCTGGGGTTTCAGCTTTTGCTCCTCACAGAGCTGCTCCAGGCACTCAGCAGCTTTGCAGCCTGCCCTGGACTCTGCAGCAGTTCCCTGCCTCTGGAACTGGGGAGCCCAGAACTGGACTCAGTACTCCAGGTGTGGCCTCCCTAGAGCAGGACCTCTTGACCTGCAGGTTCTTAAGGCAGCGTTGGCCTTCACAGACACAAAAGCACATTGCTGCTTCATGGCTGTCCCCCAGCACTGCCAGCTCCTTCTCTGCAGAGCTGTTTCCCAGCAGGGCACCTCTCACCCGTCCTGGTGCAGGAAGCTGCTCCTCCTCAGGGGCAGGCCCCTGCACTTGCTCTTGTTGAACTTCATCAGTTCAACATCTCTCCTGAGCACTACCCTGAGCCAGGCCGAGGGCAGCAGCAGCTCAGCTGCAGACAAGGAGCACTGCCTGGCTCTGGAGCGTGTGCAGAGGCAGAAGAGGCAGGAAGAGGCTCATATTTGGAAGGAAGCAACATCTGGGAAAGGGGAACTGAAGATAAAAAAAATTCCAGCTGTACTCGAGCCATTAACCAAACAGCTCCAGATCAAAGAGCCCAGGGCAGAGGTTCTGAACTCGTGAGGCAAGACGAGCAGAGGTGGTGCTGAGCAGGCAGCAAGGCCGAGGGGGGATCAGTGCAGACTTCAGTACTTACAGAGTTTGGGTTTGCCTTTGATGGGAAACTTCACAGCCATCTCCTGGGGGTTGGTGCAGATAAGGACAAACGGGGAGCCGGACTCCTGGCTCAGCTCTGGGTGCTGCCAGAAAGACACAGGGAGGCAGTCAGCACACAGCCCGGCGCTGGGCAGCAGGGAAAGCCTGGGCACACACCTTACAGACAGGTGGTGCCAGCTCAGCTTCAACCACTTCAAGAATCACAGGATGGCAGGGGTTGGAAGGGACCTCCAGAGAGCACCCAGTCCAACCCTCCTGCCAGAGCAGAGGCACCCAGGGCAGGGCACACAGGAACACGTCTAGGGGGGTTGGAGAGCTGGGGACAGAGTTTTGAGCAGGGCCGGTTGTGACAGGACAAGGGGGAATGGCTTGAGCTGAAAGAGGGAGACTCAGACTGGAGAGAAGGGAGAAATGTTTGACACTGAGGATGCTGAGAGTCTGGCACAGGTTGTCCAGAGGTGGGAGCTGCCCCATCCCTGGCACCACTGCAGGTCAGGCTGTTTGCATCTCCAAGCAACCTGCTCTAGTTGCAGATGTCCCTGCTGGCTGCAGGGAGGGTTGGACTGGATGAGCTTGAAAGGTCCCTTCCCAGCCAAGCCAGTCTGGGATTCTGTTCTCTTCATGGAGGGAAGGAGAAGGAAAGAGCTCACTCAGCCAGGGAGGCAGCCAAGGTCCTGCCTAGATGCAGCTCAGCCTCACACAATCACAGAATGGTAGAGGTTGGGAGGGACCTCCAGAGATCAGGGTGCCAGAGCAGGATCACTCAGGGCAGGGCACATAGGAACACATCCAGGCGGGTTTCCAATCCCTGCAGAGAAGGAGACTCCACAACCTCTCTGGGCAGCCTGCTCCAGGGCTCTGTCAGCGCTGCAGCCTCACCACTGTTCAGGCCTTCCCTAGATGCAGGTGTGGCACTGACAGGCCCATGCCACCTAGGTGGCCCAGCACAGCAAGCCCTGCTCCCAGAGACCATGGAAGCTCTTTGCCTTCCATGGGGAAACTGCTGCCCTTTTTTTTCCCTGCTGCCCTGTCTCCCTCCGGCAGATCCACCAGGGCTGCTGCAGGGGAGAGGATGCCAGAGCAGATGGAGCAGCGTGTCCTGGCAAATCCCCATTTGTTCCTAACAAACGACTCCAAGCCTGATTGCTTCAAGAGCTCCCACTGCCCTGCCAGGAGGAGTTTGGATCTGCCCTGGAACAGCTGGGCAGGGGAGGGAAGCAGGGAGAGCAGCCCACCCTGCCAGGGCTGTCAGGGGGCTTGGCAACACTGCCGGTGGTTGGTGGAGGGGATTCTGCCCCTCTGCTCAGACCCCACCTGCAGCACTGCCTCTGGCTCTGGGGTACCCAGCACAAGAAGGACCTGGAGCTGCTGGAGAGGGTCCAGAGGAGGCCATGGAGATGATCAGAGGGATGGAGAATCTCCCCTGTGGGAGCAGGCTGGGAGAGTTGGGGCTGTCCAGCCTGGAGAAGAGAAGGCTGCAGGGAGAGCTCAGAGCAGCCTTGCAGTAGCTGAAAGGCTCCAGGAGAGCTGGGGAGGGACTTTTGTCCAGGGCTGGCAGTGCCAGGCTGAGGGCCAATGACTTTGATCTGGGAGAGGGAAGACTGAAAGTGGAGAGGAGGAAGAAATTCTTGAGAGGGTGGGGAGAGCCTGGCACAGGCTGCCCAGGGAGCCTCCTGCCTGGACGCGGCTGCCTCCTGCCTGGAGGAGTTGCAGGCCAGGTTGGATGAGGCCTTGGGCAGCCTGGGCAGGTGGCAGGTGTCCCTGCCTATGGCAGGGGGTTGAGACTGGATGATCTCTGAGGTTCCTTCCAGACCAACCCATTCTGTGATTCCACAGATCCATAAACAGCAGTGTGTGAAGGAAAAGGTTGACTCAGGGAGCAAGCAGAGTCCCTTGCCAGCAGAGGCTGAGACCCGAAGGCAGCAGGGAGTGACTCTGCTGGGGATGGTCTCCTTAACGCCAGCAGCACTCACTGGCATAATCCTCAGGGTCTAAAGTGGAGAGGTGCCAGCCCTCCAGGGTTTCATCACCTCTGCACCTCTGCATTTTGAAGAAGGTGGCTAAAAACTCTCTCTGCAATAAGTACCATGCAGAAACCAGGCTGTCCCGGGGAGAAGCAGAAAACTCACCCTTCTGCAGAGAAGCCTGAGGGCAGAGCTCATTGCTCTCTACAGCTCCCTGGGAGGAGGCTGCAGTGAGCTGGGGTTGGGCTCTGCTGCCCAGCCTCAGGGGATAGGAAGAGAAGAACTGGTCTGGAGTTGTGCCAGGGGAGGGTTAGGGTGGAGAGGAGGAAAAATGTCATTGGTGCCAGAGTGGTGAGGGCCTGGCAGAGGCTGCCCAGGGAGGTGGTGGAGTGCCCATGGCTGGAGGTGTTCCAGCTCCGTGTGGCCATGGCACTTGTGGGCATGGTTGGGTGCCCATGGTGGTGCTGGGCTGCTGCTGGACTGGGAGGTCTGGGAGGGCTCTTCCAGCCCAAACAGTTCTGCGACTCTACAGGGCAGGGAGGCTCCAAAGAGAGGAGGTTATGCAATGCACCCCCCACGGTGTGAAAGAAAGGATTCCAGCTCCTCTCAGACCTTCTGCCACCTCAGAGTGGGTTTGCAGTGAGCAGGTGGGAGGCTGAGCGGCTCCGTGGGCTGTGGGCAGGCAGCACAGCTCAGCAAGTGCCACTCCAGCCCACACCTCCACATGGCCCAGAACCCCACCTGAGCTCATCTGCCAGCCTCCTCGTAGCCACCGCCCCACTGCTCAACCCCTCTGTGCCATGGCTCTGGCTGGGCTTCCATTTGCTACTAAGAGGTTGGTAAGAGCCCAGCTCTAGAGAGATTAGCAAGAGGAGGTAAAATAGCAGCTCTCAAGCAGCTTAAGAGGGGCAGAAAGAGCTGGAGGTTAAAGGCAGCAGCCGAGGCCAGGCTGGGAAGAGGAGCCGAGTGCTGGCTCCTCGGAGAGCTGCCCAGCAGGTTGCCCCTCCCGCTGCAGGAGCTCTTGGAGCATCTTTGAAGTGGCTGTCCCAGGTCCCCAGCAGGCAGGGCTCACTGCTAACGATTGTGTCCTGTACTTTGCTCTCACCATCCTGCAGCTCCCAGCACCAGCTCAGCACCATCAGAAACAGCAGCAGGGCTGCTCAGCCTCCCTGCTCCACAGCCCACAGCAAAAGAGCAAAGGAGGGGAGGAGGCAGCTCAGAGCCAGCAGACACCAACCCACCTCCCTAACACTGCAGAGCAAAATTATCCTGCTAAGCCTCCCCAGCAATCTGTTCCAGCAAGGAGTGCTCAGCCTGACCGGGGTGCAGGCTGCAGGCAAGGCGGGGACCCTGCAGGCCTGCCCAGCATGGCTGGGAGCAGCAGGAGAGTCAGCACCCAGACCTCATCCTGATTCCAGCCCAGCAGACGTTCAGAAAATGAGCTGAGTCGGAAGGGATCTCAAAGTTTAGTCAGTGCCAACCCCCTGCCATGGGCAGGGACACCTCCCACCAGCCCAGCTTGCTCAAGGCACTCCTAGAATGAGTTGTCTCATGGCAGGGGGCTTGGAACCAGATGATCTCCAATATTCCACCAGCCCAGAGTGCTCAAGGTCTCATCCAGTCTGGCCTCAAACACCTCCACAGCCTCCCTGGGCAGCCTCTGCCAGGCTCTCCTCACCCTCACTCTCTCAACAATAGCTTCCTCCTCTCCGCTCTCAGATCAAAGCCATTGGCCCTCAGCCTGGCACTGCCAGCCCTGGACAAAAGTCCCTCCCCAGCTCTCCTGGAGCCCTTCAGCTGCTGCAAGGCTGCTCTGAGCTCTCCCTGCAGCCTTCTCTTCTCCAGGCTGAACAGCCCCAACTCTGCCAGCCTGTCCCCACAGGGGAGATTCTCCATCCCTCTGATCACCTCCATGGCCTCCTCTGGACCCTCTCCAGCAGCCCCAGGTCCTTCTTATGCTGGTGGCCAGGTTTTGGAGGAGCCTAGCACCCAGCTGCTTTTGCCAGCCTGTCCCTGAGTGCCACATTTAACCTCGAGCTCTTTCTGCCTGCATTAAGCTGCTTTGAATCACAGACTCACAGAATTAATCAGGTTGCAAAAGACCTGTAGGATCATCCAGCCCAATCTAGCACCTTCTCATTAACTAACCCATGGCACTAAGTGCCCCAGCCAGCCTCCTTTTAAACACCTCCAGGCACAGCCACTCCACCACCTCCCTGGGCAGCCCATTCCAATGCCAATCACTCTCTCTGACAACAACTTCCTCCTCACATCCAGCCCAGATCTGCCCTGGCACAGCTTGAGCCAGGGTCCCCTTCTTCTGGTGCTGACTGCCTGGCAGCAGAGCCCAACCCCAGCTGGCTACAGCCTCCCTGCAGGCAGCTGCAGGCAGCAATCAGCTCTGCCCTGAGCCTCCTCTGCTGCAGGCTGCACCCCCCCAGCTCCCTCAACCTCTCCTCACAGGGCTGTGCTCCAGGCCCCTCCCCAGCCTTGCTGCCCTTCTCTGGGCACCTTCCAGCACCTCAGCATCTCTCTGCAATGGAGGAGCCCAGAACTAGACACAGTCGAGATCCACCGTGGACGAAAAATGCACGGAGAAGAGATGTGTGAGCCCTTCCATTCCTTCCCCCCTCCCTGAATCCAAGTGCTGTGACCCGAAGGCAGGAGAATGGAAAGAGCAGGAGGAAAATGTGCCGGGGGAAGCTAAGCCCACGGCTAACGAGAGAAGCTCTGCTCGGGCGCAGCCGGGGAGGAACAAAGGCGCCGCACGCAGCGGAGCAGCGGCTGCAGGCAGCACAAAGCCAGAGGCTCCCCGGCAGCCTCATTAGCGACCTTTCAAGAGCAGCTTCCAGCCTCATTAAGGTCTCTGGACACAAAGGGACACAAGCAGGAGTGGCACAAGGGGCCGAACGCTGACGGTGGGTGGGGACAGCCCTGGTGTTTTGCACAGGCTGGCTCCGGAGCCCTGCAACGCAGCCTGAGCTCCGCTCCGCTCTTCGTGCCCAGCCAGCCCTGGCACGCCTCCCGGTTAGCCGGAGCGCTGGAGCTGTGCTCCTTCGGTGGGCATCACTCCCCCTCCACCTCCCGGCTGCCGGGGCTGGCCTCGGGGTGCCGGCAGCAGACGGAGCGGTGGCCGAGCCGCCGGGCAAGCTGCTAATGGGACGGGCTGGACTCCCTCGCTGGCGGCGCCGCCTCGCTGAGCAGCGGGGGAAGGAGTGCCAGGCCCTGCCGGGCAGCGCCGTGCCCGGACACCAGCGCCAGCCTGCTCTTCCCTGCTGCTCTCCAGAAGCCTGCAAATGGAAGCGACAGCGCTGGGCAGCGGCTGGGCAGGGCAGAATGAAGGCGAGCGGAGCCCGCGGGGCTGGCACCTAGCGCCCGGCAGCGCCGGCACGGGCAGAACCCCCCCCTGCAGCCACGGCGTGCCCGCAGCAACAGCCAGGCTGATGCCACCCGCAGCGCAGGGGCAGCAGCCTCCGAGGCAGCCCGACACACCCCGCACCGGGCACATCCTGCCCTGGGCTCGTCCCGCACCGGGCACATCTCGCCCTAGGCACATCCTGCCCTGGGCTCGTCCCGCACCGGGCACATCTCGCCCTGGGCACATCCTGCCTTGGGCATATCCTACCTTGGGCACATCCCGCACTGGGCACATCCTGCCCCAGGCACATCCCGCCCTAGGCACATCCTGCCTTGGGCACATCCTGCACGGGGCACATCCTGTCCTGGGCTCATCCCGCACCGCACCGGATACATCCTGCCCTAGGCACATCCTGCCCTGGGCACATCCTGCCCTGGGCCCGTCCCGCACCAGGCACATCCTGCCCTGGGCTCGGCCTGCACTGGGCACATCCTGCCCTGGGCCCGTCCCACACCAGGCACATCCTGCCCTAGGCACATCCTGCCCTGGGCCCGTCCCGCACCAGGCACATCCTGCCCTGCCCTCGTCCTGCACTGGGCACATCCTGCCCTGGGCCCGTCCCACACCAGGCACATCCTGCCCTAGGCACATCCTGCCCTGGGCTCGGCCTGCACTGGGCACATCCTGCCCTGGGCCCGTCCCGCACCAGGCACATCCTGCCCTAGGCACATCCTGCCCTGGGCACATCCTGCCCTGGGCCCATCCTGCACCAGGCACATCCTGCCCTGGCCTCATCCTGCACTGGGCACATCCTGCCCTGGGTCCGTCCCGCACCAGGCACATCCTGCCCTGGCCTCGTCCTGCACCAGGTGCATCCTGCCCTGGCCTCGTCCTGCACCAGGTGCATCCTGCCCTGGGTTCATTCTGCACTAGGCTTGTCCCTAGCACCAGGCTTGTCCTGCACCAGGTCCATCCTGCATCGGGCTTGTCCTGTACCAGGCTCATCCCAGCACTGGGCACATCCCTGTGCCAGGCTCATCTCTGCAGCAGGCTCATCCCAGAGCCTCAGAAGAAGACTCCTGGGCACGTGCAAGGGAAACTGGTGGGACGGGAGGCAGGAGAAGGGCAGGATGGGAGGCAGAGAGGGATGGGATGGGAGGCATCCCCCTGGGAGCTGGGTACGGTTTGCTGGATGATTTGTGGGGACTGATCCACTCCTCATTCACGCCTCATAAGCTCCCCAGCTGGCAGCCCAAGGTAACAGGTAATTAACTGCTAACCAGCCATCTTCTTCTCCTCCGGAGGGAAACTGCTCAGCAGCCAGTCAGAAAATGTTTCTTTAGCAGTTTGGAAAGGGGAACAGAAAGTCAGAAGCTTTGTGCAAGTGACAGGGGCGCTGCAGCCAAGGAGGGTCCCGCACAGCCCGGATGCATGGATGCAGGAGACGTGGAGCCACCAGAAACAAGAGGTGACTCTTGTCCAGCCGTGGGTGCTGCAAGCTCCCCAGTCCCAGCTCAGATACCACCAGGGTACTGCTCACAGCTCCCCCCTCGGACCTGCCTGGGTACAGCTGCAGCCCAGACAGTACTGGAAGCTCAGCCGTGGGCTGTGTGACCTGATGTCAAAAGGGGAGAACGACTGCGGGAGCAGCCTGCAGGAGCTGCTGTGCCCAGGCTGCAGCTGCCCTTGTCTCTTTTCCAAGGAGCACCGTGCCGAAGCCTTGTTCCCACATCTGCACTCCCAACAGCGCTGGTCTCCACTGCCTCTTTCTACGTGGGGATGATCTGGCCTGTTTTGCCTCCACCCCGAAGTGCTCCACAGCACAAGGTGACACCCATCTGGCAACAGGAACCACCACCTGAGCCAGGAGACCCTGGGTTGCAGCTGCTCTGTGTCACCTCCTAACCCAAACCTCTAGTTTTGGGAAGAGGCTGCAGAGTATTAAAGAGCCTCACTGCAAGGTCTGCTCACCCTCATGGCACAGTCTTGCCTCACATTCAGCTCAGGGCAGGTTGGCAGCCATCATTCTGTGGATGACTGAGAGCAGCCCTGCTGGGCTAGTGGGGGACTGCTCAGTGAGAAGCTGGAGAGGAGCTAGCACAGCATCAGAGAGCTGGGGACAGAGTTTTGAGCAGGGCCTGTGGTGGCAGGACAAGGGGGGATGGTTTGAACTGCAAGAGGGAGACAGACTGGAGAGAAGGGAGAAATGTTTGACCCTGAGGGTGCTGAGACCTGTCCCAGGTTGCCCTAGAGGTGGGAGCAGCCCCACGCCTGGCACCAGTGCAGGTGAGGCTGTGTGGAGCTCTGAGCAGCCTGCCCTCGTTGGGGACGTCCCTGCTGGCCGCAGGAGGAGCTCTGCAAACATTCTGTGGTTCTCTCATGAGGCCTTTGCCTCAGTAGAGGCCAAGCAGCCTTTTGGCCCAGGGGAAGCACAGCACTTTGCTAAGCAGAGAGCCCAAAGCGGGTCCAGCGTTCTGGAAGTGCCAATGCTGGTAGCCGAGGCAGAAGCGAGCAGCAGAGCGGCCTGGGGAAGGCAGAGCCAGGGAGCTGCCCAGGCCAGGGAAGAGCAGAGGGGTGCCGAGGAGGGAGAGGGCTCAGTGCTGCCGCTGGCTCCTGCCCGGCCGAGAGGAAAAGCAGAGCTGCAGAGAAACACAAACAAAAGCCCGGAGCCAAACTTGTGTTTGAAAGCCTGTCGGGTCTAGACTGCAACGTGTGAGGAAGGAACGGCTCAGCAAACCACAGCTGCTAATGGTTATGGATTTGGCAATCAAAATGTCTTTGTTAAAAAAAAAAGAGAGGAAAAAAGGATTAAAAAAAAAAGGCAGCTCAGAGCCCTGCGATTGAGGTTACAAACCACAGCCCTGATGCATTGTTGCAGTCAACATCCTCCCTGCTGCTCCTGAGAGCTTACATCTGCTGCTGGCAGAGCAGGCTGCTGGCACAGGCTCCCCCCGCAAGGCTGCGGGAGGAATTCTGCTCACCCCTCTGCCCTTCCCCTCCTCCCCGCGGCGCTGCCTGCCAGGCCCTGCCCGCTCCGGCCCTGGCACGCCTGGCACGCCTGGCCGGGACTCCGGCAGATCCAGCCGCGGCAGGCTGGCATCCATCCTCTGGGTGCTCGCCACCCTGCCAGGGCCAGCCCGGCTCCGCCGCCGCTCCTGCGCCACGGGCTCTGCTTGGATTCGAAGGGCAGGGGAAGCAGTTAGACCCTAATCAGTAATAACAGCACTTGGCAATGGAGATTGAGTACTCCAAGCTCTGCTGCCGCTCTCGCACTCCACAAGGCTGAGCAGGCTGCCAGGCTTCAGTCCTCGGGGGGCACCTGCAGGGCCGGGCAGGGCTGGCTACACCCCGCCCCAAAGCAGTGTCGCAGGACCTGCGGCCACCAGCACCCATCTGTGGCTCAGACCCACCCTGAGGAAACACCCACCCGAGGAGAGGCAGCTTGAGAAGGGCTTGAGATGTCTACAGAGACCCTGACAACCACCAGGGGATCAGCTGGAAGAGGCTTTTTCACCCCCGGAGGAGAAGAGTGAAGAGGGAGGCGGAGAGGAAGTCAGAGCACCTGCACCCTGCTGCTCTCAGAGCCACGGAACAGTTGGAAGCAACCCTGAAGAGCAGCAGCCAGTTCCAACCCCACTACCACGGGCCCCTGCCCACTGCAAGGGGCTTGGAACGAGACGATCCTCACCTCCCACCAGCCCAGGTTGCTCAAGGCAGTGGTAGAATGAGTTGGGTTGGAAGGGGCCTTGAAGATCTGGACTGGTAGCAGAGGCTAAGTCCACAGTCATCATTAATTAAGTCATATGCTTCAGCCTTGGCTTCCTTTGCTCCCTGGGGTCTAGGAAAGCAGAGGAGAGGGCAGGCTAGCCTCTAGCATTTGATTTCTTTGGCATGTTAATGCATTCCTAAATTAATCATCCTCAAGTGACAATCTCTCCCTCATCTTAACAGGCTGTGCAGTGGCCTCAGCAAACCTGCTGGCATATGCAAGGCAGCTGGAGCCCTCCACGAGGCTCTGATGAAAACCAAAGCCCTTCACAGAAGGAAAAACTCCCCCAGCTCTTCACCAGCTGTAATCCAAACCAGCTGCATGCCCTGCTCGCCTCTGCCTCCACACCCACGGACCCGGGGGGAGGGCTTTAGGTGGTGACAAATTGGACCAAGCATCACCCACAGCTCCCTGCCAGCCACAGCAGTGCCCAGGGACACTCGATCTGGCAGCAGGCAGCATGCCAGAGACAAATCCAGCCCAGGAGAATGCAAGGAACAGTGGAATGACAGAATGGTTCAGGTTGGAACGGACCCCAAAGCTCAGCCGGTTCCAACCCACTCTGTGCCACAGGCAGGGACACCTCCCACTAGAACAGGCTGCTCAAGGCCTCATCCAGCCTGGTCCACACCACCTCCAGGGAGGCTGTGGAGCACAGAATCACCCAATGTGATCTTCAACCTGTGCCAGTGTCTCACCACCCTCACTGTCTGTGCTCCACAGCCGCCCTGGGCAACCCGTGCCAGTGTCTCACCACCCTCACTGTCAAGAACTCCTTCCTAACATGCACTTTAATTCAGGGACCCATGAAGTTCAGAGGCCTTTCCCAGGCTGCAATCACCAACAGCCACAGGGAGGGCTGCAGAAGGAGGCAGACCCATGGGAACACGTTGGGTCGGAAGGGACCCCAAAGACCATCCAGTTCCAACTGCCCTGCCATGGACTGGGACACTCCCAGCAGCTCATCTTGCTCCAGGCAGCACTTCTGGAACATGCTGCTCTTTCCCCAGTGCCTGGGGCCAGCAAACTGGGAAGAGAGAAGGAAGGTAACTGTGGAACTCCTCTGAAGGAGCTCCAGAGCAGCTTCCAGCTTGCAGGAAGCTGTCACAGCTCTTTACTGAGGCCTGGATCTAGAGAGAAAGAGAAGCAGTTGTTTGAGAGAGGAAAGAGCTGCCAGAGAGCAGCTCATGCCTTTCCAGCACTGCCACTGACAGCAGCAGCAGCAGCACACAAACCTCCACTGAAGACCAAACTGCAAACTGGTGGATGTCACAGGTGAGAAACCCTCCCCTGGCCACGGTGTCCTCTCTGCTCTCCCAGGGCTTGCTCTCACAGGAGGCCAAATCCTGCTGCAGATGTCACTGCGTTCCTGTCCCAAAGCTCCCTCTGCTGCTGCTGCTCCTACTCCAACCTCTCCTCCTTCCACCTGGACACTCTGGACACAAGACCTCACCAGAAGCACTGCTCTCATCTCTACCTTTCAGGCATCTCCCCGAGCTGGGAACCTTAACAGGCTTTAGGGAAGCCAGAAGAGAACTTCCTAAGGAAGAGCCTCCTGTAGCTGATACCTCTGCAGCTCTTCATAGCAAGAAGATCCTTATCAGTCTGGTGTGTCCTACTCCTCCTCCATCCCAAGGAATCCATTTATTCTGGCTCACAAGATGGTCTTGGATTGCTACCAAGCCCTGCATGGGCTGGTGGTTCCCATCAGACCAAACCTGACTGCTGCAAGTCAGCAGGCATGAAACTGCATCAGAGTTGTGCTGGGTGCCCAGTACAGGCTTTGGGAGGGAGTCACAGAACCACAGAATGGGTTGGGTTGGAAGGGACCAGCTCCAATCCCCCTGCCATGGGCAAGGACACCTCCACCAGCCCAGGCTGCTCAAGGCACTCCTAGAATGAGTTGGCTTGGAAGGGACCTTGAAGATCATCTAGTTCCAGGCCCCCTGCCAAGGGCAAAGCCTGGAACTAGATGACCTTCAAGGTCCTTCAGGCCTGGAAGTAGATGATCTTCAATCTTCCACCAGCCCAGGCTGCTCAAGACCTCATCCAGTCCCAGCCCAACCTATTCTATCAAGTGTCAGTGGCTCCCTGCTCGCTGCAGAGCCTGGCCCAGCCCAGCCACACTGTCCCTCGTGTCCCCAGCAGCGCTGCTGAGGTCACCAACACCTCGGGCAGGCAAAGCAAAGCAGCCCCTGGCTCTGCCCAGGCTGTGCCTGACGTCAGGCCCGCAGCCAGCAACCAGCTGCTGTCAACGCTCAGCTCTCAGGCGGGGAGGGGAGAAAGCTCTGAAGTTTCCAGGTCACCTTCGGAGGGTAACAAAAGGCTCATTCTGGGCTCGGCGAAGGCTGCCAGGAGGAGGAGGAAAGGAGCCCTGCGTGCGCCTCGGGCTGGAAGCTGTGCAAAGCTGCACGGTGAGGTGTGAGAGCTGCAGCAGGGCTGCAGCAGGCAGCAGTGCCCCCGGCAGGGCCGAGCACAGGCAGCTTCTGCTGCACACGCAGCAGGTGGCACTCAGCACCCGGGGGGCACCTTCCCACCCAATGGCAACTTCTGCTCCTGGACTAGCTTCAATCCAAAGAGTGCATCGGGTTGAAAGGGACCTTCAAAGCTCACCGTGTCCAACCCCCCCTGCAGCCATCAGGGACACCTGCAGCTAGAGCAGGCAAATGAGGTGTAAATAACCCCTGGCTGGAAGTGCTGCTCCGTGGCACACGTGGGCCCCAGAGGAACAGACTGGAGTCCTTCACCCGGAGGGCACCAGGGCAATGCCATCTGATGTGATGCCTACTCCAGCCACAGGCACATCTCTGCTCTGCCTCTGCTCCCTGCCAGCTCTGTCACCACTTCTCACACAGCTGCCTAGAGAGGTGGTGGAGTCCCCACCCTTGGAGGTGTTCCAGAGCCGTGCAGCCACGGCACTTGGGGCCATGGTTTGGTGCCCATGCTGGGGCTGCTGCTGGACTGGATGGTCTGGGAGGGCTCTTCCAGCCCAAACAGTTCTCTGACTGATCCACAAACCAATTTAACAACATCAGTTTGGCACAGAGCAGAGCTGCAAGAGTGACCCCTCTGAAGGGGTTCCACCAAGAGGCCACCCCTGCAGTGCTGTGTCCAGTTCTGGGCTCCTCCATTGCAGAGAGATGTTGAGGTGCTGGAAGGCTGGGGAGGGGCCTGGAGCACAGCCCTGGGAGGAGAGGCTGAGGGAGCTGGGGGGGTGCAGCCTGCAGCAGAGGAGGCTCAGGGCAGAGCTCATTGCTGCCTGCAGCTGCCTGCAGGGAGGCTGTAGCCAGGTGGGGTTGGGCTCTGCTGCCAGGCAGCCAGCACCAGAAGAAGGGGACACAGCCTGGAGCTGTGCCAGGGCAGATCTGGGCTGGATGTGAGGAGGAAGTTGTTGTCAGAGAGAGTGATTGGCATTAGAATGGCTGCCCAGGGAGGTGGTGGAGTGGCCGTGGCTGGAGGTGTTGAAGCCAAGCCTGGCTGGGGCACTTAGTGCCATTGTCTGGTTGGTTGGGCAGGGCTGGGTGCTAGGTTGGGCTGGCTGAGCTTGAAGGTCTCCTCCAACCTAGCTGACTCTATAACTCCTGAGGTTGGAGCTGAGCCCTCTGGAGCAGCACCCAGAGAAACAGGGCACTGGGGCTTAGGTTTGGATGTTGAGCACAAGGTTAGCAGCAGATCCTAAATTAGGACAAGGACAGCAATACCCCAGCAAGGTGCCACCACCACCTGCAGCAGCAGCCAGACAGAGGGTGCAAGCAGCAGGGACATGCAGTTTGCAGAGGGGACAAATGAGGGAGAGGGTGACAGCAGCCAAAGGGCTAAGAACCAAGAAAGAAGGCAAGGAGGGACAGCCAGGAAGGGTCTCCTTTGCTTGCGGGAAGGAATGGCCACAGGAGCCAAAGCAAACTTTGGTGGCTGCCAGCAAAGGCAGGGCCAATGTCAGGAGCCCATGAGCAAGGCAGGGACCCATCTCATCTTGGGGTGCTGGGCACCATCTGCAGGGGTGGCCTGCCCTGCACTGCTGAAAGCACAGAGCCTTGGAAGCATCGAGGATGGAGAAGGCCTCCCAGACCATCCAGCCCCACAGCAGCCCAGCACCACCACTGGCACAAGTGCCATGGCCACACGGATCTGGAACACCTCCAGCCATGGGCACTCCACCACCTCCCTGGGCAGCCTCTGCCAGGCCTTCACCACTCTTGCAGCAAAAAAAGTTTTCCTCATCTTCAACCTGAACCTCCCCTGCCACAATTTCAGGCCATTTCCCCTTGTCCTGCCTCTTGTTCTCTGGCAGCAGAGCCCAACCCCAGCTCACTGCAGTCTCCTCTCAGGGAGCAGCAGAGAGCAATGAGCTCTTCATCTGTTCCAGAAAATGGGAAGGCTTGAAGGAGGAGCTGGAGGAGAGAGCTGTGAGCCAGAGCACTCCACGGTGGCTCAGCTGCTCTGCCACTCCCCTGCTCGCTCTGTCACCTCCAGAAACCATGCCCAGTTTTGGCTTGCTCCAGGTGGCCAAATCACAGCACCTGCCTTTCCCTCTGCCCTGCAGCAGGGAGGGCTCTTGCTGCACCATGAAACCTTTGGGGTCTGCTGCCGTAGGTGGCTTCCGTGCTGCTGAACACGGGCCCAGGGCTCTCCTGCTGTCCCCGAGCTGCCCCTGCAGGCTGCCCACCCAACCGGCCCCAGCTTGCCTCTGCTGCAGCTGCTGCTGCCAGCCCACAGAGCCATCGACTCCTCACCAACCAGCCTCGCTGCCCTGAAGCCAACCTGACAAGCCAGGGAATGAGCTCCTGGGGGAAAGCACCCAAAAACCAGTGTAAGGAAGGGATTCTAAACGGGAGCAGCCAAATGCCTGGGAGGTGGAAACTGGAATGTGCCATGGCATGAAAGAGAGAGACAGAGACTGCTTTGGGCTAGAAGGGACCTCAGAGATCATCCGGTCCCAACCCCTGCCAGGGGTAGGGACACCTCCCTCCAGCCCAGAGTGCTCAAGGCCTCATCCAGCCTGGCCTACAGCACCTCCAGGCAGGAGGCAGCCACAGCCTCCCTGGGCAGCCTCTGCCAGGCTCTCCCCACCCTCTCTCTCAACACTTTCTTCCTCCTCTCCACTCTCAGTCTCCCCTCTCCCCGATCAAAGCCATTGGCCCTCAGCCTGGCACTGCCAGCCCTGGACAAAAGTCCCTCCCCAGCTCTCCTGCAGCCCTTCAGCTACTGCAAGGCTGCTCTGAGCTCTCCCTGCAGCCTTCTCTTCTCCAGGCTGGACAGCCCCAACTCTGCAGCCTGTTCCCACCGGGGAGCTTTTCCAGCCTCTGATCACCTCCATGGCCTCCTCTGGACCCTCTCCAGCAGCTGCAGGTCCCTCTTGTGCTGGGGGCCCCAGAGCCGCAGGCAGTGCTGCAGTTGACACTGTGCAGAGGCTGCTGCTGGGCTCTACTCAGAGGAACTGCAGACAGAAGAAGGGGGAATGGCCTCAAGCTGAGGCTGGGGAGGTCTAGACTGGACATTAGGACACAGTTTTTCGCAGAGAGCGGTCAGGGACTGGAATGAGCTGCCCAGGGAGGGGCTGGAGTCACCCAGCCTGGATGTGTTTAAGGTCATCTGGATATGGTGCTTGGGGCTGTGGCTTAAGGTGAATCTAGTAGAGTAGGGTTCTAGGTTAGACTTGGTGATGCTGAGGGTCTGTGCCAGCCTGGCTGTGGCTGTGATTCTGTGAGGTCTGAGCACCCTGTCACCCTCTGAGCATCCCTTGGTGGCTGCCCCTCCTCTCCACAATCAGTCTCCCCTCTCCCAGCACCTGCTCTATGAGTTCCTTCTCTCAACACTGCCTTAAAGCTCCCACTCAGTGTCTTCTCCAGAGCTCTCCAGAGCACCTCGTGGTGGCCAGTGGCATTCCTCTGCACAGCTGCTGGCTAGCAGCAGCTTGCCAAGGTGCACTGGTGGGACTCACCTGCTCGTTGAACTGCTCCTGCGACAGGCAGTCAGCCACGTCCACGCAGCCCAGCAGGCAGCCTGAGGGGTAATCACTTGGGAACTCCACATCTGCACCAGAAGAGACATCCCTCAGGGGCCCACACTCCCACATCCACAGCTGGAGTTGTCTGCCAACCCCCAGGTGCCCTGCCCTCCCCTCCATGCATTTTCAGGGTCTGGGGCAGGAGAAAGCAGGCAGCAGCTCTACAGCTCATCCAGCTGGAGCTCACCACGATGGGACTGAGGCTGGGAGCTCTAATTCTTGATGCACCTTTCCCTACTTAGCTTCTGAGGGAGGAACACAGGGCAAGGAAGAGCTGAGGGAGCTGCTGTGTGGCACCGAGGGTGGCTGAGGGGCAGAAACCCCATGCAGATAGGCATGCAGAGCAGCCACCAGCGCCCTTCCCACCCAGCCAAGAGAGGAACACCCTCTGAGAAGCTCCAGCTCTCCCACCTCACTTCTGCCAGGTCAGGAGGCACAAAAAGCCTTTGACATGCCTGCACACAGGCGGGCACATGGCAGCCAGCTCACCCCCTGGGCCAAGCCCAGAGCAGGCCTCTGCCGCCACAGCTATGGCAGGAAGGCTGCGGAGAGGGGGAAGAGCAGGGCAGTTACCAAGCGCTGAGCGGAGAGCTGCGGCACAGCAGGCACTGCAGCCAGCCCAGCAGGTTCACCTTGCTGCAGCAGCACTCTGTAGGTGGCCTCCAGCTCCGAGATCTCCTGAGCAGAAGGTCTCTTGGCCGTAGCTGCAATCCACAACCGCCCTCTGTGAGACGTGTACCAGGTCCTGCCCTCCACCCTGCGGGACAGCGGAGAGCTGAGGCCACCCACAGGACACAACCCCTCCAACGTCTCCCCACGCCAGCTCCCGCGGCCGCTGGGCTTGGCCCCGCCTGGTGGCACTGCAGGAAGGTGGCGGCAGAGCCTGTGCCCATGGACACCAGCGCCCTGCCGGACGTGGGGGCAGGATGAGCTGCTGATGCCTTCCTTTGTGAGCTCAGAACTGGGCAGGGGAAGGACCTAGGGAGCAGCAGTGGCCCAGGAGTCTGAACGAGTGCCAGCCGCTCTTGGGGATCCCCAGGGACTGACTCTGCAGAAGCAGGGGAGCAGCCGAGGGCCTCCCTGGGACACCCCGAGGCGTGTTAGGGTCTGCAGTGCCTTGGGCTGGGAAGTGAAATGTTCCTGCTCTCTGGAACGGCCAATTCTGCAGAGGGCAGCAAAGGCCAGAGAAGATCAGCTCTGAGTGGGAGGACAGGTGAGTAACAGGCTGGGTTGAAGGGGTCTTCAGAGCCTTCTTCCCAGCCCAGAGGAGGAAGGTGGTGGCAAGAGACTGTTTTTTATGCCACTGTTGGGTCTTCATAATGAACAAAAAATGCAGCAGAGCCTCTTATAGCTTTCCAGCTGATGCCCCCCAGGGCACATCCCAACCCTGCTGCAGCCTCTCTGCATCTGCCCACTGGGGAAGAAGCCTGCACCTGCCAGCTTAGCTACTGCCAGGCGCAGTGAGCTCAGCAGCTGCTCAAAGAGGGCCTGAGGACACAAAGCTGCCAAATCTGCGGCTGCCAGCAGCTGTGGCACTGTACAGAGCAAGTCCTCTGAGGAGCACAGCATCCCACCTCACTGCCTCTCCTGCTCTGAGCCACAGAACCACTTCTGCTCAGAGCTGGCACTGCCCAGCTCAGCCTCTGCTCACCAAGGCACTCTCTGAAGCTCAGGGCAGCTTTGCACAGCCAGGAGCTGCTCCTGGCAGGGAGAAGCCCTTGGGCACAGTCACTGCCAAGGGCTGGAATGCAGAAAGCCTCTGCCTGACACTTGCTCCTGGGCACACCGAGGGCACTGCCACAGCTTCTGCCCCACCTTGCAGGGCAGGAAGGCAGAGGTGCAGGGAGGAGCAGACAGGACAGGTGAGCCTCAACTGCCCAATAAAGGATTGCAGCCCAGGGAGGACATCTGCAGGAGAAGGCTGAGGGATCCCGGGGTCAAGCCTGGCTGCTGTCCCAGCAGGACTCTGTCCCTTCTCCCTCCCAGCCCCATCCCTGTGCCCTCCTGAAGCCACTTCCAGAATCCAGCTCCTGAATCCAGTTCCCATCTGCTGCTGAGTCCAGCCTGGGACTTGCACACTGCCTGTTCCCAGCAGCAGTGGTGCCAGTGGTGCCCTCGGTGCCATCAGGGCTTGGGTCCCACATTGGTTTGTGTCTCTGTGTCTCTATTCCATGGCATTGCTCTTGTTCCACCCCAGCTGGTTCAGTTCCTTTCCCACCCCAACAGTCTCCCTCCCTTCCTCCCTTTGGGGAGCAAAGGGGGTCACAGAGAGCCTCTGGCACTCACCCAGAGCCCAGCCCAGCCCTGACTGTCGACACCTACGATGCCAAGCTGGTCAGGACACATGGCAGCCCAGGCTTCCCTTTACCTTTTGATTCCTCTCACGAGCAAGGAGGCCCAGGGCTGGTGCATGCTGAGGCACCAACCCTCATCAGAGATCTCCTGCAGCTCTCGGTCCTGGATCCGCAGCCTGCTGCGCTCCGAGCCAGGCTGCCTGCCAGCCTCCAGGCACTGCCCTTTCCTCAGGGGCAGCAAACCAGTCTGGTCCACCCACTGCAGAGCATGCAAAAGACACAAGGCCAAGGTCAGCAGCTCTCTAGGAACAACGAGCACTGAGTGCAAAGTGCAGCTCTTCCCCACCTAACAACAAAGGCTCCGAGTGGGAGCCCTCCCTGGCAGGCTCAGGGCACTTCCACACCAGGCACTGGCAGTAGAAACAGCACAGCCATGACCCGCTATGGGCAGCACAGCTAAACTCTGGAGTCCTCAGCACAAACAGGGGCTGCTGGAGCAGGGACAGAGGAGGCCACAGCAGTGCTGGCAAGGCTGGAAGAGCTCTGCTGTGAGGACAGGCTTAGAGTTGTGCTTGGTCAGCCTGGACAGGAGAAGGCTCCAGGGAGACCTTCTGGTGGCCTTTGAGTGCTTCAAGAGGTGATTAGAGAGCTAGGGACAGAGTTTTGAGCAGGGCCTGTGGTGGCAGGACACAGGGCGATGGTTTGAACTGCAAGAGGGAGACTCAGACTGGGGAAAAGGGAGAGATTTTTTTATGCTGAGGGTGCTGAGACCCTGCCTCAGGTTGCCCAGAGAGGTGGGAGCAGCCCCATGCCTGGCACCACTGCAGGTGAGGTTGTGTGGAGCTCTGAGCAGCCTGCCCTCGTTGGGGATGTCCCTGCTGGCTGCAGGGGATTGGACTGGATGAGCTCTGAAGGTGCCTTCCAACCCCACCCAGTGTCTCCATGGGTCCCTGTGGGTGTCTGAGAGCACTCCCAGCTGCCAGCAGCACCCAGAGCTGGGAATCATCCCCCTCCAGATGCTCCCTGCACTCCAGGGAGTGGAGTGCAGTTAGGCACTGTGCCCTCTGAACTGTGGTTCACACCGAGCTGGAGAGGAGACATGAGGCTGACACGCAGAGGAGCCAAACCTGCCAGGAGCAGGGAGCCGGCCAGGGCGTGGGCAAACCTTCCCTGTGCCCAACTCGGAGCTCTCAAGCACGGGTGGGGCAGGAGGTACCAGAAGCATGCAGGGATTGGCAGTTCTCCCACAGGCAGTCACTGACCAGGGCTAAAGCACTGCAGCCACACTGGCCGGGGCTAAAGCACTGCAGCCACACTGGCCGGGGCTAAAGCACTGCAGCCACATTGGCCTGGGCTAAAGCACTGCAGCCACACTGGCCGGGGCTAAAGCACTGCAGCCACACTGGCCGGGGCTAAAGCACTGCAGCCACACTGGCCGGGGCTAAAGCACTGCAGCCACATTGGCCAGGGCTAAAGCACTGCAGCCACATTGGCCGGGGCTAAAGCACTGCAGCCACACTGGCCTGGGCTAAAGCACTGCAGCCACATTGGCCAGGGCTAAAGCACTGCAGCCACATTGGCCAGGGCTAAAGCACTGCAGCCACATTGGCCGGGGCTAAAGCACTGCAGCCACACTGGCCAGGGCTAAAGCACTGCAGCCACATTGGCCTGGGCTAAAGCACTGCAGCCACACTGGCCGGGGCTAAAGCACTGCAGCCACACTGACCTGAGGTGCAGGCTGGAGAAGGCGAGGGTTGCGCAGGCCTGCCGGAGCCGCTGCCTCGGGGCTCCCGGCCGGCTGGCTGAGGCTGCCCGACCCAAGGGCTTCGATGGTTTCGTCCAGCCTGCAGAGACAAAGAGTGGCTGCCGAAGCTCCCTGCCCGCCCCAGCAGTGCCTCCCCTCTCCCCACACCGACGCTCCTCTGCCACCGTGGTGCCACCCTCCTGAGCAGCCTTTGCCCTCGCTCACTGATGCCAGGCTGAGCGCTCACCTCTGAGCTGCCTGGAACCTCAGAGCATGGGATCTGGAAGCGTTTGGGTTGGAAAAGCCCTTTCAGATCCTGCAGCCCAACCATCACCTAACTGCCCAGGAGGGAGCTAAGCCATGGCCCTCAGCACCACAGCTCTGCCTCCTGGCAAGCCATACAGGGACGGGCATTCGGCCACCCCCCTGGGCAGCCTGTGCCAGCGCCTGGCAACCCTTTCAGTGAGGAAGTGTCTTCTCTACACCTGCCCTGCTGCAGCTTGAGGCCATCTCCTCTCAGCCTATCCCCTGTTCCATGAGAAGAGGCCAATGCTCACCTGAGCCCAGCTCCTTCCAGGCAGCTGGAGAGAGCCACGAGGCCTGCCCTCAGCCTCCTTTCCTCCAGGCTGAACACCCCCAGCTCCCTCAGGCACTCCTCACCAGCCCTGTGCTCCACGCCAGCCTGGCTGCCCCTCCTAGCGAGGGCAAAGCGGTGAGATGAAGCGGTGGTGCCAGCCAGACCTCTGCATGCCACTCTGCAGCCACACACACCAGATCCTTACACACACACCAGATCCTTACACACACACCAGATCCTCAGCACACACACCAGATCCTTACACACACACCAGATCTTTACACACACACCAGATCCTCAGCACACACACCAGATCCCACCACACACACCAGATCCTCAGCACACACACCAGATCTTTACACACACACCAGATCCCACCACACACACCAGATCCTCAGCACACACACCAGATCCTTACTACACACTCCAGGCCTCAGCACACACACCAGATCCTTACCACACACACCAGATCCTTACCACACACACCAGATCCTTACCACACACTCCAGGCCTCAGCACACACACCAGATCTTTACCACACACACCAGATCTTTACCACACACACCAGATCCCACCACACACACCAGATCCCCACCACACACACCAGATCCCCACCACACACACCAGGCCCTCAGCACGTGCACCAGATCCCCAGCACGCGCACCGGATCCCCAGCACACGCACCGGATCCCCAGCACGCGCACCGGATCCCCAGCACGTGCACCGGATCCCCAGCGTGCGCACCAGGCCCTCAGCACGCGCACCGGATCCCCAGCATGCGCACCGGATCCCCAGCATGCGCACCGGATCCCCAGCACGCGCACCAGGCCCTCAGCGCCGCACCAGGCCCTCACCACGCGCACCGGATCCCCAGCACGCGCACCAGGCCCTCAGTGCCGCACCAGGCCCTCACCACGCACACCGGATCCTCACCACGCGCACCGGATCCCCAGCGTGCGCACCAGGCCCTTTCCAAGGGTTGACGCCTGCAAGCCTCAGGCAGCCTGGCTTAGGGGAGGGTCCCAGCCGAGCTGTGCTGCAGATCTGCTGCCCGCCAGAGACACTCCCAGGGGAAACCCCAAACCAAACCGACCTGGACCGCACCGTGGCCTCGTGCCCCAGACGCCCTTGCAGGACTCAGCCTGCTCAGCTGCCCTGCCCCATGCCCTTCAGGACGCGGCCAGGCCGCCCTCCAGATGGCACTCACCTGCTGTGGTACTGTGCCATGCTGCTGTCCTCCAGCACCTGCCTGCCGGCGAAGTCGAGGGTGATGGTACTGGCCCCGCGGGAGGCATGGCGCAGCTCCCGCAGCTGCTGCTCCCGCAGCTGCAGCGCCTCCCGCTCCTGCTTCGACAGCCACTGGTTGGAGTCGGTGGCGAAGTAATCACACTCATCGTCAATCACCTGTGTGCGCCGCACGCTGGCAACAGCACCCGTGGGGCATCAGCGTCACGCTTCTCTGCCTGCCCCATGCCTCTGCTTGCCCTCTGCCGAGCTGCATGGCAGGGACACGAGGCCAGGACCCCCCCACAGGGCCCTGCCCAACAGCACTCAGCTGTCTGCTGCCGCAGTTCAGGCTGTGAGAGGAGCTCTCAAAGATTACAACCACAGAGTCAGTCAGGACTGGAAGGGACCACAAGGCTCAGCCAGCTCCAACCACCCTGCCATGGGCAGGGACACCTCACACTAGATCAGGCTCCAGAGCCTCATCCAGCCTGGCTTAAACACCTTCAGGGATAAGGCTTCCACCACCTCCCTGGGCAACGTGCGCCAGGCTCTCACCACCCTCATGATGAAGAACTTCCTAACACCCAGTCTGAATCTCCCCATTTCCAACTTTGCTCCATGCCCCCCAGTCCTATTTCTACCTGACAGCCTAAAAGTCCCTCCCCAACTTGCTTGTAGCCCCTACAGATACTGCAAGGCCACAACAAGGTCTCCTCAGAGCCTTCTCCTCCCCAGCCTGCACAGCCCCAACTCCCTCAGTCTCTCCTCACAACAGAGCAGCTCCATCCCTCTGCTCATCCTCGTGGCGCTTCTCTTGACACCTTCCAGCACCTCCATGGCCCTCTTGTCCCAGAGGCTCCACAACTGGACACAGCACTCCAGGTTGCTGTTAGCCTGCCAGGGACTTGATGCTTTTTCCCAAGAGCTTCCTACCTCGTCCTGTCAAACTCCAGCAGCTTGTCCTTGTGTTTCACAGCCATCTCCAGGCCTTCCTTCAGCCGTGCTTCCTCCCGAGGCAGTAGATCTTTGCTTATGGCATCCAAATTCCCTGAGCTCTCGGCACCTGAGATGGAAAACAAACCACAGCTCAGCACTCGGGTGTCTAAAGCCCAACCTGCAGACATGTCTCCCAAACCAGATGCTACCCAAGGCACCAGAAGAACTTCACACCAAAATCAACGCCAGGCACTGATATAGGCTGGGCAGTGCCTGGCCTGAGAGCAGCCCTGAGCAAAAGGCCTTGGGGGTGCTGGTGGTGATTGGTCATTGTAGTGGCCAATGAGGCCATAACTCTCGGCCCACAGTTAATAAATAGGGGCACACAGGCTCACGTGCAGCCTGCCCCACACTGCTTGCTTGCCTGCCTGTGTACTTCCTTGCAGAGCTCACCTCTGCCTGCCTTTCTATGAGTGCCTGGTGTGTGCCATTGCCACAAGTTGCCAGGAGCAGCCCCACTTGTCTGCATTCGATCGGCCTGAGGAGCCCGCGTTAGACCCGCACGGAACCCTGCCTCTGCACCTGAGATCCTGCACACATATCCCTGGAGACAGCAGCCAGAAGGAGCCAGCAGCACAAGGCCAGAGGCTGTCATTTCCCCTGATGCCAGAGCATTCCAGCCTCAAAGTCCACAGGCAGAGACCCTGGAGAACTGGACACTAGGCACAGGCTGTGACGTAGCCCCGGAGGGTGGTTGTTGATTAATCAGAATTGTGAGTAAACACTTGAATGCCTCTGGAATTTCTGTAACTTCTATTGCCTCTGCCATAGAGCAGAAAACAGCTTTCTGCCCACCCTTGCTGGGCAAGTAGTACCTGCCCCCCAGCGGCAGTAAGCCGCGGGGAAAACTCTCTCTGTTACTAGTTGGAAGGTTTGCTAGTTGTTGTAATAGCTAATGCCTGATATATCCCCAGAATGCCTTCATAACCACGCAGAACAAATACTAACACTGAAGTTCAGCGCCTGGGGGTGGTGAGAGCTGAAACACTGAAGCTAATACAGAGATACTTTTATAAAGTACCCTCTCGCATCAGTTCATTTCTCCCCTCTGCCACAACCGGCGCAGGCGGCAGAGTCCCCCTCCGCGACAGGCTGAAGAGAAGAAGTCAGAGAGCTGTGGTCAGCGGGATGGAGTCCAGCTGGAGGCCTGGGACCAGTGGAGTCCTTCAGGGGTCAGTACGCAGACCAGTTCATCAGTGCCCTGGCTGAGGGCACAGAGGGCACTGCCAGCAAGTGTGCTGGTGGCACCAAGCTGGGTGGAGTGGCTGGGACACACCAGAGAGCTGTGCTGCCATTCAGCCAGGCCTGGACAGGCTGAGAGCTGGGCAGGAGTGGAATGAAGCTGGACCAGGGCAAGGGCAGAGGCTGGTAGCTGGGAAAGAACAACCCCAGGGAGCAGCACAGGCTGGGGACTGAGCTGCTGGAGGGCTGTGAAGGGGAAAAGGCCCTGGGGGTCCTGGTGGGTGGGAGGGTGCCCATGAGCCAGCAATGTGCCCTGGTGCCAGAAGGGCCAAGGGCATCCTGGGGTGCATTAGAAGGGCTGTGGTGAGTAGGTCAGAGAGGTTCTCTTGCCCCTCTGCTCTGCTCTGCTGAGGCCACATCTGAGGTACTGGGTCTGGTTCTGGGTGCTCAGTTCAAGGACCTCAGGGAACAGCTTGAGAGAGTCCAGCAGAGAGGCACAAGGATGCTGCAGGCAGTGGAACAGCTCTGCTAGGAGAGCCTGAGGGAGCTGGGGCTGTGCTGCTGGGAGAGGACTCTGAGGGTGACCTCCTTCATGCTTATAAAGATGTGCAGGTGAGTGGCAGAGGCTGGAGCCAGGCTCTGCTGGGTGGTGCCAGTGCCAGCACAAGGGGCAGTGGTGGAAGCTGAGGCAGAGGAAGTGCCATGGAAACAGGCTGCCCAGGGGGGGCTGTGGAGTCTCCCTCTCCGGAGATACTCAAACCCCACCTGGATGTGTTCTGTGTGATCTGCTCTGGGTGCTGCTGCTCTGCAGGGGGTTGGGCTGGATGAGCTCTGGAGGTGCCTCCCAGCCCCTGGCATTCTGTGATTTTCCCTCCTAGGACAAAGCTCTCACCACATTCCAGCCAACCCCTGCAGGGATAATGCACAATGCAGGTCCTGGCAGGGGCAGAAGGGAAGGGCAAGAAAACAGGGAAGGAGATCCTGAAGCACATCAGGATCTCCAAGGGCAAGATCCCAGGCCCACTGTGATCAGCTGCTGCTCCTAAGGACTTCCAGGACCTCCTAGCAGCTCTAAAGAGAACCCAGAGGAGGAGCTTCTGCAACTGAAGGGTGCTGGAGGCCTGGAGCAGGCTGCCCAGAGAGGTGCTGGAGCCTCCATCTCGGGAGGCATTCCAAACCTGCCTGCACATGTTCCTGCGTGAGCTGCTGGAGCTGACCCTGCCCTGGCAGGGGGCTTGGACTGGATGATCTCGGGAGGTCCCTTCCAGCCCCTGCCCTCTGTGGCTCCGTAACCAGTGGGATTCCTCCCCCCGAGCCGCGCGACTGCTGCTGACCTGCCATGAGCTTCTTCAGCAACTTCTGGCTCTTGTTGGAGTCCCGCTGGAGAATGTCCTGCTCCTCCTTAGTGCACACCTAGAGGGGGAGGGGAAAAGGAGGCCTCAGGGAGGACAGCACACGCCTGAGCAGTGCCACGGGACTGCCCACCCAGCCAAGGGAGCTGCCAGCTCCTGCCTCTAGCGTTGTGTCCACCTGGAGAACCCCAAAAGCTCATTCTCTGCCAGAGGCAAGCCCTGAGAAAGGTCCAGCTTAGGCCTTCTGGGCTCTGGCGGTGGCCAAGCTGTGCGGTGAGCCCAGCAGGACGAGACAGGAGCAGAACCTCCCGCAGAAGATGAGCAACACAACAGTGAGCTCCTCTCGGGGCTCGCACAGCCACTGGGGCAGACCAGACAGACACGCAGCAGGAGCCACAGGGCTGCACTGCCACACGGCCACTCGGCCACAGTGCCACTCGGCCACAGTGCCACTCGGCCACAGTGCCACTCGGCCACAGTGCCACTCGGCCACAGAGCCACTCAGCCACAGGTGCCACTCAGCCACAGTGCCACTCGGCCACAGTGCCACTCAGCCACAGGTGCCACTCGGCCACAGTGCCACTCGGCCACAGTGCCACTCAGCCACAGGTGCCACTTGGCCACAGAGCCACACAGCCACTCGGCCACAGTGCCACTCAGCCACAGGTGCCACTCGGCCACAGAGCCACACAGCCACTCAGCCACAGGTGCCACTCGGCCACAGTGCCACTCGGCCACAGTGCCACTCGGCCACAGGTGCCACTTGGCCACAGTGCCACTCGGCCACAGAGCCACTCGGCCACAGTGCCACTCGGCCACAGTGCCACTCGGCCACAGTGCCACTCGGCCACAGAGCCACTCGGCCACAGTGCCACTCGGCCACAGAGCCACTCGGCCACAGTGCCACTCGGCCACAGAGCCACAGAGCCACTCGGCCACAGTGCCACTCGGCCACAGAGCCACACAGCCACTCGGCCACAGTGCCACTCAGCCACAGTGCCACTCAGCCACAGTGCCACTCGGCCACAGAGCCACTCGGCCACAGTGCCACACAGCCACTCGGCCACAGTGCCACTCGGCCACAGAGCCACTCGGCCACAGAGCCACTCGGCCACAGTGCCACTCGGCCACAGTGCCACTCAGCCACAGGTGCCACTCGGCCACAGAGCCACACAGCCACTCGGCCACAGTGCCACTCAGCCACAGTGCCACTCGGCCACAGAGCCACTCGGCCACAGTGCCACTCGGCCACAGGTGCCACCGGCCACAGAGCCACACAGCCACTCGGCCACAGTGCCACTCAGCCACAGTGCCACTCGGCCACAGAGCCACTCGGCCACAGTGCCACTCGGCCACAGGTGCCACTCGGCCACAGAGCCACACAGCCACTCGGCCACAGTGCCACTCAGCCACAGTGCCACTCGGCCACAGAGCCACTCGGCCACAGTGCCACTCGGCCACAGGTGCCACTCGGCCACAGTGCCACTCGGCCACAGTGCCACTCGGCCACAGTGCCACTCGGCCACAGGTGCCACTCGGCCACAGAGACACACAGCCACTCGGCCACAGTGCCACTCGGCCACAGTGCCACTCGGCCACAGAGCCACTCGGCCACAGTGCCACTAGGCCACAGTGCCACTCGGCCACAGTGCCACTCGGCCACAGAGCCACACAGAGCCACTCGGCCACAGTGCCACTCGGCCACAGAGCCACTCGGCCACAGAGCCACTCGGCCACAGTGCCACTCGGCCACAGAGCCACTCGGCCACAGTGCCACGTGGTCACACAGCCACTCAGTCACATGACCACTTGGTCACAGTGCCACGTGGTCACACAGCCACTCAGTCACAGTCACAGAGTGGCAGGGTTAAGAAGTGACCTCTGAATATTATTGAGTCCACCCCTGAAGCCAAATGAGGATCAGCAGGGCAGGTGACACAGGAATGCATCCAGGTGGGGCTTGAAAGTCTCCAAAGGAGCTCAGCAGACTCTAGAGCCAGGCCAGGGGCCAGAGGAGCAGAGCAGACTCTAGATCCAGGCCAGGCTCTCTCCTGGCCACCCTTAGAGCGCTGGTGCTGGCAGCTCCCCAGCAGCCTGGCAGGCTGAGCCCAGCAGGCTGGCACAGAGTGGGTGGGAGCCGCTGGGTACTGACCAGAGCGCCACAGAAGAGGCAGGGCCCGGAGCCCTCCTGCTGGCAGGCGATGCGGCCGCAGAGCAGGCAGTTGTTGATCAGCCTGTGGCGCTGGCCCAGGCACTCGCAGGGGTGCCTGCCCGGCAGCAGCACTGCCAGCCTGTCTTGCCCCTCCTTGCTGTACAGGCTGACAAACTTGGCCTTCTTCTTAGAGCTGTTGCCACCGGCACCGCCGACCCCAGTGCCGCTCTCCTGCACCTGGTGAGCACAGAAACAGACACACAGTCACAGTGGCAGCGCAGCCCAGAGCCAGCACCCAGCCCTGGGCAGGCTCAAGGAGCCTTCCTCTGCCTGCCTGCAACGGAATCACAATCACAGACTGGCAGCGGCTGCGAGGGACCTCTCGAGTTCATCCAGTCCAACCCCTGCCAGAGCACATCCAGGGGGGTTGGAAAGTCTCCAGAGCAGGAGGCTCCAGACCTCTCTGGGCAGCCTGCCCCAGGCCTCCAGCACCCTCACAGGGACGTTTCCCCTCCTGTTCCCATGGCACCTCCTCTGCTCCAGCTGGCACCCGGTGCCCCTTGTGCTGTCCTTGGCCATCCCTGAGCAGAGCCTGGCTCTGTCCTGCCCACCCTGCCCTGCACGTCTCTCTAACCAGGGATGAGGGCAGCCCTCAGGCTCCTCTTTGGCTTTCGGTTCCTCTTGGAATGCCACCAACTGAGCTGTTCAGCCGAGCTGGCCCTCTGAAGGGTAACCTCTTGGCTGCTGCGCTGACTGAAGAGGTGGCACTGTGAAGCCTTGCCTTGCAGACAGCCTCTTCTCAACTGCCACATCTGGAGAATCCAAAACTGCCTGGGCTGCCCATGAGAATTAGTCCTGACCTGCCTTGAGGGATGAGCAGACACAGCCTTTGAGAGCAGCCTGCTCGTGAAGGTGGCAAACCTTGCACCTCTCTGTGTCAAACCACTCTGCTCCAAGCTGAAGGGCCCCAGCTCCCGCAGCCTGCCCTGGCAGGGAGATGTTCCATCCTCACCCTCCAGCCCAGCAGAAGGACAAGCTTAGGCCTGCCAGGCAAGGTCCAAGCAACCCAAACAAAGCAAGGCCAGAAAGCTGCTGCTGAGCCAGCTGCTGTTTGAGACTGCTCAGCTCTGTGTGGCAGGATGCTGCCCGCCCTGCAGACCTGCACTGGCAGCTCAAGGGTGCTCAACAGCTTCCCACAGCAGCTCATCTCCTCCCAGAGTGCTTTTTATTCACAGAATGGTTAGGCTGGGAGGGACCTTCCAACCTACTGTAGACACAAACACACACTCACAGAATCACAGAACTCTTTGGGCTGGAAGAGCCCTCCCAGACCTCCCAGCCCAGCAGCAGCCCAGCACCACCACGGGCACCAAACCATGGCCACAAGTGCCATGGCCACACAGAGCTGGAACACCTCCAGCCATGGGCACTCCACCACCTCCCTGGGCAGCCTCTGCCAGGCCCTCACCACTCTGGCAACAAAGACATTTCTCCTCCTCTCCAACCCAACCCTCCCCTGCCACAGCTCCAGGACGGTTCCTCTCCTTTTATTCCCTGAAGCTGGGCAGCAGAGCCCAACTTCAGCTCACTGCAGCCTCCTCCCAGGGAGCTGTAGAGAGCAATGAGCTCTGCCCTCAGCCTCCTCTTCTCCACACCAACCCCCCCAGCCCCCTCAGCTGCTCCTCCCCAGCCCTGCTCTCCAGACCCTGCCCCAGCTTTGTGCCCTTCTCTGGCCCTGCTGCAGCCCTCAGTGTCCTTCTGGGAGTGAGGGCCCAGGGCTGAAGGAGAGGCCTCACTCCCCTCACCCTGACACTATTCACCCCACAGGCAGAGTGGGCTGGGGCAGGGCTGGCCTGAGCCCCAAATCTCAGCTCTGAACAGCCTCCCCCTCGCTGGAGGGCACACAGCTTGCTGCGGCTGGCCCTGACACTCACCTTGGCCAGGTCGAGAGGGGTTTTGACTTCCTCGGGCTGGGCGCTGGGCTCGGCGTGCGCAGGCAGCTCCTGCTTGTTCCGCCCTTTGCGCTTGGCCTTCTTTGCTTGCTCTGCAGCCCGAGGCACCTCTGCTGTCTCTGCAAGTCAGAAGGGCACAGGCAAGGCTGGGGTGCTGCAGCAGGAGAAACACAGCCCCCAGCTCTCACCTGTCACAGTGAAGAGAAACAGACCCAGGCATGGTGCTCGTGGCATGTGAGCAACCACAAACAGAGCAACCAGCTGGGCCCAGGCCTTCAGCAGGCAGCAGAGGCTTTAGTTAGAAAGCAGCCCTGTGGAAAAGGACTTGGCAGTGCTCATGGACAAGAAGCTGGATGTGAGCAGGCAATGTGAGCTTGCAGCCCAAGCTGCAGCAAAATCAGTGTGGACAGCAGATCCACAGTGGTGATCCTGCCCCTCTCCTCTGCTCTGGAGAGAACTCATCTGCAGTGCTGGGGCCAGATATGGGACCCTCAGCACAGGAAGGATATGGAGCTGAGGGAGAAGGGCCAGAGGAGGCCACAGAAATGATCAGGGAGTTGGAACACCTCTGCTGTGGGAACAGGCTGTGGGAGCTGGGGGTGTGCAGCCTGGAGAAGAGAAGGCTCAGGGCAGAGCTCAGAGTTGCCTGCCAGTGCCTGCAGGGGCTCCAAGCAGGCTGCAGAGGGACTGTGCCCAAAGGACTGCAGGGACAGCAGCAGGGGCAATGGTTTGAAATGAGAGCAGAGCAGATTGAGAGTGGATGTGAGGAACAAGTTCTGCAGCAGGAGGCTGCTGAGACACTGCAACAGGTTGCCCAGGGAAGTGGCTGAGGCCCCGTGGCTGGAGATGCTCAAGGTGAGGCTGGACAGGGCTCTGGGCAGCCTGCTCTGGTGGAGGATGTCCCTGCTGGATGCAGGGCTTGGACTGGATGAGCTTTGGAGGTCCCTTCCACCCCAGCCCATTCCGTGGTCCCTCCCTTCCCACAGCACTGACCCTCCCTTCTCCAGCAGACAGGCTGCTGGGGCGGCAGCTGCGAGGCCTGGCGCCAGCGTGCCAGCAGCTCCTCCACAAAGAGACTCCTCCTGCCCTCGGTGCCCTGCAGCAGGTCGATGACATACTCCCGGATCTCCTCCTCCTTCCTGATGGACAGGATGTACCTGCAGGCAGGGTGGAAAAAACGGGTGAGGGAACTGCTGTGCTCAGGGTCTCATCACACAGACACGCAACTGAGCTGGCCTCTTCACACCTGGCTCCTGCAGACAGCAGGGCAGGAGCAGGGTGAGGAGACAGCAGCTTTGGGACGTCACTTGTGGGGCTGAGTGTAACAGAATGCGTCACAGATCCATGGAACCACGGAATGGGCTGGGAGGGAGCCCAGGGATCAACCACTGCCAACCCCCTGCCAGGGGCAGAGACGCCTCCCACCAGCTCAGGATGCTCAAGGCACTCCTAGGATGAGCTGGAACGGACCTTGAGCATCAGCTAGTTCCACCCCCCTGCCACGGGCGAAGCCACCAAGCAGGAGGCTCAGAACGAGCTGATCTTCACTATTCCACCAGCCCAGGCTGCCTAAGGCCTCATCCAGCCTGGCCTGCAACATATCCAGCCAGGGGGCAGCCACAGCCTCCCAGGGCAACCTGTGCCAGTGCCTCGCTGCCACCGCTGCCAGCAGTTTATTCCTAGTCTCCAGTCTCAGCCTCCCCTCTCCCAGCTCCAGGCCATTGCCTCCTGTCCTCTCGCGGCAAGCCCACGGCAAAACCGCCTCCGCTGCAGCGCTGAGCGCCCTCCTGCCCGACCCTTGCGCCAGGCACTGGCCCAGAACCACCCCGAGGCTGCGCTTCCAGCCGGCCCCCAGGAAAAGCCCCGGGCGGAGGGCACAGGCTGCTGCTCACAGCCGCGGAGCGCACCGCGCCCTGCCCCCGCCGCGCCCCCCACGGGGCGCCCACCCGCGGGACGACCCACGGCGCAGACGCCGAGAGCCGCTCCGAGCGCGGCACCGTCCCCGGCACCGTCCCCGGCACCGTCCCCCTTCGCCGGCTCTGGGGCCGGGCGGGGCGCGGAGGCGACGCCAGCGGCGGCCGCAGCCCAGCACTGCGCCAGCACGGAAGGACTCGCCAGGCCCGGCGGGGGGCACGGCCCCGAGCGGGGTCCGCTGCGGCTCCCGCCCGCCCCGGCGCCCCCGGCCCGCTCACCTCACCACCTCCTCGCCCACGTCCAGCCCGAAGTCCCCGCGCAGCTGCTGCACGCACCAGGCCAGCAGCGCGCCGGGCGCCGCCATGCTGCGGTGGGGGAGGGGAGCGGGCGGCGCTCCGGCCCCAGCGCTCCGCCCGCCCCGGGAACGCGGCCGCCGCAAGGCCGTTCCGAGCCCGGGCTGCCCGCGGGCGGCTCGCGGACCCCCGCGCTGCGGGCAGCCGAAGCGGCCCTCGTCCCCGCTTCCACGCGAGGCAGGGCTAGGGGCGCCGCAGCAGCCGCGGGCCCAGGCTGGGTGTGGCGCGGGAGGACGGGCGCGGGAGGAAGCGCGGCGGGCTGGGCTCTGCTGCCCGGGCCGGGCTCTGCTGCCCGCGCTGGGCTCTGCTGCCCGGGCCGCGCTCTGCTGCCCGGGCCGGGCTCTGCTGCCCGCGCTGCGCTCTGCTGCCCGCGCTGGGCTCTGCTGCCCGCGCTGCGCTCTGCTGCCCGCGCTGGGCTCTGTTGCCCGCGCTGGGCTCTGCTGCCCGCGCTGCGCTCTGCTGCCCGCGCTGCGCTCTGCTGCCCGCGCTGGGCTCTGCTGCCCGCGCTGGGCTCTGCTGCGCGGGCTGGGCTCTGCTGCGCGGGCTGGGCTCTGCTGCCCGCGCTGGGCTCTGCTGCGCGGGCCGGGCTCTGCTGCGCGGGCCGGGCTCTGCTGCCCGCGCTGCGCTCTGCTGCCCGCGCTGCGCTCTGCTGCCCGGGCCGGGCTCTGCTGCCCGCGCTGCGGGGCCGGGGCTGGGCTGCGGCAGGGCCGCCCCTGCCGGGCCCGCACCCAGCCGGCACGGCAGCGGCGGCGATTCCCGCCGCGCACAGCCCGCAGGCGCCCGCCCTCGGCGGCCTGGGCTGTTCCCGGAGCGCTGCCTGCGCCCTCGTCTGCTCCTCCGCAGCCTGCCCCTGCCTGCAGGGCGCCGCGCACGAAGCCTTTCGGAGCCGCCGGCAGATTCGCTGCCTCCCCGAGCCTCTCCCGGCCGCCACACGCACTGGAGTCACGGTCATGGACCTCTTCGGTCCAGAAGAGCCCTCCCAGCCCACGCACTGCAGCAGCAGCTCACCACCGCCACGGGCACCAAACCATGGCCACACGGAGCTGGAGCACCTCAGCCGTGGGCACTCCACCACCTGCCTGGGCAGCCTGTGCCAACCCCTGCCCACGCTGGCACCGAAGAGATGGTTCCCACTGCAGCACACAAAGGAGGCCATTTCCCCTCGCTCTGCCTGACGCTCGGGAGGCAGCCTGGCGGAGCACGGCAACGGCAGAGCTCCGGCGAGGCCACCCCAGCCCTCCCCTGCTGCCGTCCTTGCACTCGAGGTTCGGGCGCCCCTCTGCAGCCCATGCTGCTCACACGCACACTCAGCAGGCCAAAGCCAAAGGTGCTGTAAGGAAGAACGGAGGTTGGCTCACAGGCAGAGGAGGGAGCGTTTAGGGTGTGGTGGTCATCCCAAAACCACATCCCAAACATATCCTGAGCACACATCTCACACGTGCCAGGCAGCACAGCCTGGAGGGGACAATTACACCTTCACGTGAAGTGAGGCAGCACTAAAAGCCACATAGGGATGAACATCAAGAGCTAGAGGGAGCAACAGCTGTTGGAAAGGACCAGCAGTGCCGAGGTGCTGTGCACACGGCAGTGGCAGCTGTCACTTCTTGGCAGGAACACCTCTGCAGAGGGGACATCTGAGGGCACCAAGCTGGGAGGCTTGGCTGAGACAGCTGCAGGCTGTGCTGCCATCCACAGAGCCCTGGGCAGGCAGAGCTGGGCACAGAGGAACCAGAGGAGGTGCAACAAGTGCAGAGTCCTGCACCTGGGGAGGGAGAATAAACTGCACCAGGACAGGCTGGGAGGTGACTGCTGGAGAGCAGCCCTGTGGAGAGGGAGCTGGGGGTGCTGGGAGAGCATCCATGGCCCAAGAGGCCAATGGGAGCCTGGGGTGTATTAAGCAGAGTGTGTCCAGCAGACCAAGGGAGGCTCTCCTCTGCCACTACTCTGCCCTGCTGAGACCTCATCTTGAGCACTGCCTTCAGTTTTGGGCTCCCCAGTTGAAGAGGGACAGGGAACTTCTGGGGAGGGTCCAGCAGAGGACTGTGAGGATGATGAGGGGACTGGAGCAGTGCCCAGTGAGGAGAGGCTGAGGGCCCTGGGGCTGCTCAGTCTGGAGAAGAGAAGACTGAGAGGGGATTGAATCAATGTCTGTAACTCTCTGAGGGCTGGGGGTCAGGAGGGGGGGGACAGGCTCTGCTCACTGCTCCCTGGGATAGGACAAGCAGCAGTGGATGGAAGCTGCAGCACAGGAGGTTCCAGCCCAACACAAGGGGAACTTCTTGCCTGGAAGGGTCCCAGAGCCCTGGCACAGGCTGCCCAGAGAGGTTGTGGAGTCTCCTTCTGTGGAGCCTTTCCAGGCCCATCAAGATCCATTCCTGTGTGCCCTGAGCTAGATTATGTGGTCCTGCTCTGGCAGGGGGGTTGGACTCAATGATCTCTTTGGTTCCTTTCCAACCCCTAACATCCTGGGTTCCTGTGATCTCCAGCAGCTGCCAGACCCTCAGCTGCCCATGCAGGTCACATCCTGTCCACATGTGAGGCCACAAAGCAACCTCACATCAGGTGATTGTGATGTAATAGGTTGTAACACAACCTCCTGCTGAGGCTGGGGGAGCACAGCTGCCCTCCTTTCATGCTGCTCAGCTGCAGCTGCCTACAGCAAGGCTTCCCTTGCACACCAAACAGAGCTGCAGACACAGCCCAGAGGCAAGAGGCCACAGATGGTCCTGTCCCAGCACTACCAGTGTCTGCACCGCATGCTGAACTGGACTCTTGAGCTGCCTCAGTGTCCCTGCTGGACCTTGCTTCCTGGCAGCCTGGCCCTTGGTCCTCAGGGAGCTGGACCTTGTCCCCAGGAGCTGTGATATCCACTAGCATAGAATCATAGAATCAAGCAGGTTGGAAGAGAGCTCCAAGCTCAGCCAGCCCAACCTAGCACCCAGCCCTGCCCCATGAAGCAGAGCATAGAATCATAGAATCAACCAGGTTGGAAGAGACCTCCAAGCTCATCCAGTCCAACCTAGTACCCAGCCCTAACCAATCAACCAGACCATGGCACTAAGTGCCTCATCCAGTCTTTTCTTGAAGACCCCCAGGGACGGTGCCTCCACCACCTCCCTGGGCAGCCCATTGCGCTCTCCTGGTCCAGCCTGTCAGATATCCAGCACCGCCTGTCCATCCAAGAGCCACCGCAACGCTTGCCCAGACCTGCAGTAGCTTGGATCCAGAAGTAGATCTTGCTGGAAAAGACCACAAACAGAATGTCTTGGCCAGAGCAGTTGTGCCAGACTGTGCCCTGCCAGCTCACACCGAAGCTGCCCCCACGCACACTGCGGCGGGCAGGCTGCGACCGCGGAGGGGACGCTCGAGTGACCTCTCCTTCCTGAGGGCAGCACCGGGGCTGGAAGGCTGAGCAGCCTCGGGGGCGGCCGAGACAGGGGCTGCGGCCGGACAGCCCTGGGTCACCGTCTGTGTCCGGGACGGGGGTCGCTGGGGGTCGCGGGATCATGGGACCCGCGCTGAACGGAGCGGCGGTGGGGGACCGGACCGAGCCCGCTGGGAGCGGCGCTAAGAACGGACCGAGACCTGCTAGGAGCGGGGTGGAGAGGGGACAGAGCCTCGGTGGGAGCGGCACCGAAGGGGGCAGAGCCCGGTGGGAGCGGCACCGAAGGGGGCAGAGCCCGGTGGGAGCGGCACCGAAGGGGGCAGAGCCCGGTGGGAGCGGCACCGAAGGGGGCAGAGCCCGGTGGGAGCGGCACTGAAGGGGGCAGAGCCCGGTGGGAGCGGCGCTGAAGGGGGCAGAGCCCGGTGGGAGCGGCGCTGAAGGGGGCAGAGCCCGGTGGGAGCGGCACTGAAGGGGGCAGAGCCCGGTGGGAGCGGCACTGAAGGGGGCAGAGCCCGGTGGGAGCGGCGCTGAGAGTGGGCAGAGCCCGGTGGGAGCGGCGCGGAGGCCCGGTGCCAGTCTGTCGGGCGTTTGCTGCCGGGCGGCGGCGGCGGCGCGGCCGGGATGGTGCGGACGAAGGCGGACAGCGGCAGGAGCTACCGCAAAGGTGCGGGCCGGGGCGGGGCGGGGCGGGGGGCGGCCGGGGCACAGGACGCGAGGAGGGCTTCCCCGCTCGGCTGACCGCTGTCCTCTCCGCAGTGGTGGTGGCCCGGGCTCCACGGAAGGTGCTGGGCTCTAGCGGCGTCAACGCGGGACCGTCGCCGGCCGCCAAGAGAGGTGAGCGGACCGCGGCCGAGCCGCCCCGGGCCTGCCGCCCGCCCGTGCCCGCGGGGGGCTGACAGCCGCTGTCCCCGCAGGCGCTGCTCCCCGCAACCCGGTGTGCCTCCGGCCCGCACCCGCCTGGCAGAGGGGCATCGGCGAGTTCCTGCAGCGCTCACGGACGGAGAAGCGGGCGCCGTGCGGAGAGCAGGCGGCGGGCCGCGGGCTGCGGGCGGCCGCCAAGCGGTACGTGTTGGGGCCCCGGGGATGGCTCTGGGCAAGTAAGCCGCGTCCTGTGCGCCCCCTGCCCCGTCCTGTGCGCCCCCTGCCCCGTCCTGTGCGCCCCCTGCCCCACCTGTGCGCCCCCTGCCCCGTCCTATGCGCCCTCTGCCCCACCTGTGCGCCCTCTGCCCCGTCCTGTGCGCCCTCTGCCCCGTCCTGTGCGCCCTCTGCCCCGTCCTGTGCGCCCTCTGCCCCGTCCCGTGCGCCCCCTGCCCCGTCCCGTGCGCCCCCTGCCCCGTCCCGTGCGCCCCCTGCCTGGTCCTGTGCGCCCCCTGCCCCACCTGTGCGCCCTCTGCCCCACCTGTGCGCCCCCTGCCCCGTCCCGTGCGCCCCCTGCCTGGTCCTGTGCGCCCCCTGCCCCACCTGTGCGCCCTCTGCCCCGTCCTGTGCGCCCCCTGCCCCACCTGTGCGCCCTCTGCCCCATCCTGTGCGCCCTCTGCCCCACCTGTGCGCCCCCTGCCCCGTCCTGTGCGCCCCCTGCCCCACCTGTGCGCCCCCTGCCCGGTCCTGTGCGCCCCCTGCCCGGTCCTGTGCGCCCCCTGCCCCGTCCCGTGCGCCCCCTGCCTGGTCCTGTGCGCCCCCTGCCCCACCTGTGCGCCCTCTGCCCCGTCTGTGCGCCCCCTGCCCCACCTGTGCGCCCTCTGCCCCATCCTGTGCGCCCCCTGCCCCACCTGTGCGCCCTCTGCCCCATCCTGTGCGCCCCCTGCCCCACCTGTGCGCCCCCTGCCCCGTCCTGTGCGCCCCCTGCCCCACCTGTGCGCCCTCTGCCCCATCCTGTGCGCCCCCTGCCCCACCTGTGCGCCCCCTGCCCCACCTGTGCGCCCCCTGCCCGGTCCTGTGCGCCCCCTGCCTGGTCCTGTGCGCACTCTGCCCCGTCCCGTGCGCCCCCTGCCCCGTCCTGTGCGCCCCCTGCCCGGTCCTGTGCGCCCCCTGCCCCACCTGTGCGCCCCCTGCCCCATCTGTGCGCCCTCTGCCCCATCTGTGCGCCCTCTGCCTCACCTGTGTGCCCCCTGCCCCACCTGTGCGCCCTCTGCCCCGTCTGTGCGCCCTCTGCCCCGTCTGTGTGCCCCCTGCCCCATCTGTGCGCCCTCTGCCTCACCTGTGCGCCCTCTGCCCCGTCTGTGCGCCCCCTGCCCCATCTGTGCGCCCTCTGCCTCACCTGTGTGCCCCCTGCCCCACCTGTGCGCCCTCTGCCCCGTCTGTGCACCCTCTGCCCCATCTGTGCGCCCTCTGCCTCACCTGTGTGCCCCCTGCCCCACCTGTGCGCCCTCTGCCCCGTCTGTGCGCCCTCTGCCTCACCTGTGCGCCCTCTGCCCCGTCCTGTGCACCCTCTGCCCCGTCCTGTGCGCCCTCTGCCCCGTCTGTGCGCCCTCTGCCCCACCTGTGCGCCCCCTGCCCCGTCCTGTGTTCTCTCTGCCCCACCTGTGCGCCCCCTGCCCCGTCTGTGCACCCTCTGCCCCGTCCTGTGCGCCCTCTGCCCCGTCCTGTGCGCCCTCTGCCCCGTCTGTGCACCCTCTGCCCCGTCTGTGCGCCCCCTGCCCCGTCTGTGCGCCCCCTGCCCCGTCCTGTGTGCTCTCTGCCCCACCTGTGCGCCCCCTGCCCCATCCTGTGCGCCCTCTGCCCCGTCTGTGCGCCCTCTGCCCCACCTGTGCGCCCCCTGCCCCGTCCTGTGCGCCCTCTGCCCCGTCCTGTGTGCTCTCTGCCCCGTCCTGTGCGCCCTCTGCCCCGTCTGTGCGCCCTCTGCCCCGTCTGTGCGCCCTCTGCCTCACCTGTGTGCCCTCTGCCCCATCCTGTGCGCCCCCTGCCTGGTCCTGTGCACCCTCTGCCCCGTCCTGTGTGCCCTCTGCCCCGTCCTGTGCGCCCTCTGCCCCACCTGTGTGCCCCCTGCCCCACCTGTGCGCCCCCTGCCCCGTCCTGTGTGCTCTCTGCCCCACCTGTGCGAGCTCTGCCCCGTCCTGTGCGCCCTCTGCCCCACCTGTGCGCCCCCTGCCCCCCCTTTGCGCCCCCTGCCCCGTCCTGTGTGCCCTCTGCCCCACCTGTGCGCCCTCTGCCCCACCTGTGCTCCCTCAGCCCCGTCCTGTGCGCCCTCTGCCCCACCTGTGTGCCCTCTGCCCCACCTGTGCTCCCTCAGCCCCGTCCTGTGCGCCCTCTGCCCCATCTGTGCGCCCTCTGCCCCACCTGTGCGCCCTCTGCCCCGTCTGTGCGCCCCCTGCCCCATCTGTGCGCCCCCTGCCCCGTCTGTGCGCCCTCTGCCTCACCTGTGCGCCCTCTGCCCCGTCCTGTGCGCCCTCTGCCCCACCTGTGCGCCCTCTGCCCCACCTGTGCGCCCTCTGCCCCACCTGTGCTCCCTCAGCCCCGTCCTGTGCGCCCTCTGCCCTGTCTGTGCGCCCTCTGCCTCACCTGTGCGCCCTCTGCCCCGTCCTGTGCGCCCTCTGCCCCACCTGTGCTCCCTCAGCCCCGTCCTGTGCGCCCTCTGCCCCGTCCTGTGCGCCCTCTGCCCCGTCTGTGCGCCCTCTGCCCCACCTGTGCGCCCTCTGCCCCGTCCTGTGCGCCCTCTGCCCCGTCTGTGTGCCCTCTGCCCCACCTGTGCGCCCTCTGCCCCGTCTGTGCGCCCTCTGCCCCGTCTGTGCGCCCTCTGCCCCACCTGTGCGCCCCCTGCCCCACCTGTGCGCCCCCTGCCCCGTCTGTGCGCCCTCTGCCCCACCTGTGCGCCCCCTGCCCCGTCTGTGCGCCCCCTGCCCCACCTGTGCGCCCTCTGCCCCGTCTGTGCGCCCTCTGCCTCACCTGTGCGCCCTCTGCCCCGTCCTGTGCGCCCTCTGCCCCGTCCTGTGCGCCCTCTGCCCCGTCTGTGCGCCCCCTGCCCCACCTGTGCGCCCCCTGCCCCGTCCTGTGTGCTCTCTGCCCCACCTGTGCGAGCTCTGCCCCATCCTGTGCGCCCTCTGCCCCACCTGTGCGCCCCCTGCCCCACCTGTGCGCCCCCTGCCCCGTCCTGTGTGCCCTCTGCCCCACCTGTGCGCCCTCTGCCCCACCTGTGCGCCCTCTGCCCCACCTGTGCTCCCTCAGCCCCGTCCTGTGCGCCCTCTGCCCCGTCTGTGCGCCCTCTGCCCCACCTGTGCGCCCTCTGCCCCGTCTGTGCGCCCCCTGCCCCGTCTGTGCGCCCCCTGCCCCGTCTGTGCGCCCTCTGCCTCACCTGTGCGCCCTCTGCCCCGTCTGTGCACCCTCTGCCCCGTCCTGTGCGCCCTCTGCCCCGTCTGTGTGCCCTCTGCCCCGTCTGTGCGCCCCCTGCCCCACCTGTGCGCCCCCTGCCCCGTCCTGTGTGCTCTCTGCCCCACCTGTGCTCCCCCTGCCCCGTCCTGTGTGCCCTCTGCCCCATCCTGTGCGCCCTCTGCCCCACCTGTGCGCCCTCTGCCCCACCTGTGCTCCCTCAGCCCCGTCCTGTGCGCCCTCTGCCCCGTCTGTGCGCCCTCTGCCCCACCTGTGCGCCCTCTGCCCCGTCTGTGCGCCCTCTGCCCCGTCTGTGCGCCCCCTGCCCCACCTGTGCGCCCCCTGCCCCGTCTGTGCGCCCTCTGCCCCACCTGTGCGCCCCCTGCCCCGTCTGTGCGCCCCCTGCCCCACCTGTGCGCCCTCTGCCCCGTCTGTGCGCCCTCTGCCTCACCTGTGCGCCCTCTGCCCCGTCCTGTGCACCCTCTGCCCCGTCCTGTGCGCCCTCTGCCCCGTCTGTGCGCCCCCTGCCCCACCTGTGCGCCCCCTGCCCAGTCCTGTGTGCTCTCTGCCCCACCTGTGCGCCCCCTGCCCAGTCCTGTGCTCCCTCAGCCACATCTCCCTGCCCTCAGCCCACTCTGTGAAGCCCTGAGGCTTTCTCAGGAGCATCGTTTAAGATGAAGTTCCGAGAAGGGCACCAAAGCTGGGGCAGGGTCCGGAGAGCAGGGCTGGGGGGGAGCAGCTGAGGGAGCTGGGAGGGGTTAGCTTGCAGAAGAGGAGTCTGAGGGCAGAGCTCATTGAGTGAAGGCTACAGTGAGCTGGGGCTGGACTCTTCTTCCAAGGAACAAGTGGTAGGACAAGAGGACATAGCCTCAAGCTGCAACAGGGGAGGTTTAGTTTGACATGAATAGAAACTTCTTCACTCAAAGGGTTCTCAAGCACTGGAAGAGGCTCCCCGAGGAGGTGATTGAATGTCCATCCTTGGAGGTGTTTCCAAGAGGCAGAGCTGTGGTGCTGAGTGGGAGAATGGGTGGGCTGGATGATGTGAAAGGTCTTTTCCGACTGAAACATCACTGTATGACTTTAGGAGTCCAACTTCTCCCCTAGCAAAGCTCAGCCTTGGCAGCAGCACTGCAGGTCCCTGCAGACTGAGATGGGGATGAAGGAGATGCAGAGCTGTGGTGGGTTGAGGCTAAGAAGCAGGGAGGGAGCGAAATGTACCAGAAGCAGCTTGTGTGCACTTGAGGGGTTTTGGAAGCTGGCTGCAGCCCTCGGGATGTGCAGCTTGGGCTTAATCTTCACTTGCTGTAGAAAACAGCATGAGAAAAGCTCTCAGAAGCATGGTAGAGAGCTGAGTCTGGTGCTGGAGCAGCAGCAGCAGCCACGCATGCAGCTGCTGCTCTGTGCTGTGGCTCTGAAGGGTGCACCAGGGCACGGTGTGAGGGGTGACAGCAACCAGCAGCAAGTCCAGCATGGCCAAAGGCTCCCCAGTTAAAACTCATGGAAAAGCCATTTTGGATCCTCCAGTCCAACCATTCTCTAACTCCACCAAGCCTGGGGCTAAGCCATGGCCCTCAGCACCCCAGCTCTGCCTCTTGGAACCCCCTGCAGGAGTGAGCATCCAGCCACTTGCCTGGGAGCCTGTGCCAGTGCTTGGGAACCCTTTGAGTGAAGAAGTTTCTTCTAATGTGCAACCTAAACCTGCCCTGAGGCAACTTGAGGCCATCTCCTCTCACTTGTAGTAGGGAGGAGAACAGACCGAGCCCCCCTGGCTCGAGTCTCCTTCCAGGGGGCCTCCCCCGGGTCCTGCTGACTCGATGATGCTTTTTTTCACAGAGCTTGTCCCCTGCCAGAAGCTCCTGCAGAAGATGGGGACTCAGCTGGAGAGGAGCAGAGCTGACCTGCCCCTGCTGCAGCCACCTGGGGTGTGTTTGGGTACTTCTTCACACGTTGTTATAGCTTTATCCTTCAAGGATGAGTTTGAGACACTGCCAGAAGTTGGTGGTGATATGAAAAGCACTTGTTGAAGCTCAGAGTTCAGTAAAGGCCACTGTTTGTGTTTTTATCTTGGTGTCCTTGAGTGCCTCACTTGACTCCTACCCACTCCTGCTTTTACCTTGTGACTGCCCTGTCTGAGGCTTGCAGGACTGAGCTGGGTCTGCTTGCAGAGAGCAGCTCCTCAGTTCTCCAGCCTGCTGCTGCACTCTGCAGACCCAGCCCTGCTGTGTCCTTGGCCAACCAGAGCCTGGACTGCATCAAGGGCAGTGTGGGCAGCAGGGCAAGGGAGGTGATCCTTCCCCTCTGCTCCACACTGGTGAGACCCCACCTGGAGTACTGCTAGCACCCACCCTTGAAGTATGGCTCAGCACTGAGGAGATCCCACTCAGTCTGCTGCTGTCCAGAGAAGAAAACTTGACCTTCAGCAAGTGTGCAGATGGCACCAATCTGAGTGCTGCTGTTGATGTGCCAGAGGGACAGGATGGCATCCAGCAGCACCTGGACAAGCTGGAGAGGTGGCACAGGTGAACCTCAAGAGAGGCAACAGGAGCAAGTGCAGGGTCCTGCACCTGGGCTGGAACCATCCTCACTGTCAGTGCAGACGGGGAGGAGGGGATGGAAAAGAGCCCTGAGAAGGACCTGGGGGTGCTGGTGGGTGAGAGGACGGAGAGGAGCAGGCAGTGTGAGCCTGCAGCACAGAAGGCCAATGGCAGCCTGGGCTGCATCCAAAGCAGCACTGCCGGCGGAGCCAGAGAGGGGATTCTGCCACTGTGCTCTGGGGAGACCTCCCCTGCAGTGCTGCATCCAGCCCTGGAGCCCTCAGCGCCTGCCCCGAGAGGGACGCAGCGCACAGAGGCGTCGGTACCCAGCGCTGGCAGCAGGGGGCAGCAGAGTGCAGCGGTGGCTGCGGCGCGCCCGGCCCGGGCCTGGGCTGCGGGCACCAGAGAAGGGCTTAGGCTGGGAGGGAGCCCAAAGCTCAGCCAGTTCCAACCCTGCTGTGCCACAGGCAGGGACACTAGGACAGGTCGCTCAAGGCCTCGTCCAGCCTGGTCCTGAACACCCCCTGGGAGGCTGTGGCACACCCAATGTGATCGAAGATCCACAGCCTCCCTGGGCAACCTGTGCCAGTGTCTCACCACCCTCACCGGCAAGAACTTCTTCCCAACATCCAGTTTCAATCTCCCCTCTGCCACTTCAAACCTATTCCTCCTCCTCCTGGCATTACAGCCCTTGTCAATAGTCCCTCCCCAGCCCCCCTTCAGATCCTCCAAGGCCTCCTCGAAGCCTTCTCCTCTCCAGCCTGCTCAGCCCCAACTCTCTCAGCCTGTGCTCAGAGCAGAGCTGCTGCAGCCCTCTCAGCATCTTGGTGGCCTCCTCTGCACTGGCTCCAACACTTCCATGTCCTGCTTGTGCTGGGGGCTCCAGAACTGCACCCAGGACTCCATGGATTCACAGCAGGGCTGGGGCTGCAGGGACAGCCTGGAGAAAAGGAAGTCTTTGCCAGCCCAAACTCCTCCAGGACTCTATGAATCCAGGAGCCTATGGACTGAAACTGGTTCATAGTTTCCTGGTGGTTGGTGTGACCTTGCCAGGCTTACCAGAACAACTGCACCAGCAAAGTCCTCTCTGCTGCCTCCAAGGGAAGGGCAGAGAAGGGCACTAAAGCTGGGGCAGGGTCTGGAGAGCAGGGCTGGGGAGGAGCAGCTGAGGGGGCTGGGGGGGTTGGTGTGGAGAAGAGGAGGCTGAGGGCAGAGCTCATTGCTCTCTGCAGCTCCCTGGGAGGAGGCTGCAGTGAGCTGGGGTTGGGGTCTGCTGCCCAGCCTCAGGTGAGAGAAGGAGAGGAACTGGCCTGGAGCTGTGGCAGGGGAGGGTTGGGTTGGAGAGGAGGAGAAATGTCTTTGTTGCCAGAGTGGTGAGGGCCTGGCAGAGGCTGCCCAGGGAGGTGGTGGAGTGCCCATGGCTGGAGGTGCTGAAGAAACCAGCAGAGTGGCACTTCAGGCCATGGCTTGATGGCCATGGTGGTGTTGGGTAGGAGGTTGAACTGGATGATCTCAGAGGGCTTTTCCAACCTGAATGACTCTAACTGAGCCATTTCACTGCTTACCTCACCAGGGCTCGATCAGGCCCAGTGCTGAAGGGGCTGGGACCTTCCCCTGAGTGGCCTCCCCTTCCAGGAGGTATTTTTCTCCCCATCTGCTACTCGTGGAGCTTCTGTAGATGCTCCAGATTACTTCTCTGACTCCTAAGCTCGAGCAGGTTGTGACCCTGTGAGAATTAAAACTGCCCTGAACAGCCTCAGCTGGGACCTCCACTCACACCTGAAAGGTCACAGAATCACTGAGCTCCAGCATGGTGGGGAAGGAATCCCTGGAGCTCAGCTAGCCCAAGCCCCTGTTAAAGCAGCTGTGCCTAGATCAGGTAGCCCAGGAGTGCATCCAGCTGGCTTTGGAATCCGCAGAGAAGGAGACTGCACAACCTCTCTGGGCAGCCTGTTCCAGGGCTCCATCTGCCTCAGGCTGGGTGAACCTGGAGCTCTCCTGGGGGATGTGGGGTGGACCTGTGCTACAGAATCAGAGAATGGGCTGGGGCCATTCAAAGGGGATCTCCAAAGCTCATCCAGTCCCACCCTGCACTCAGCAGGGACATCCTCCACCAGAGCAGGCTGCCCAGAGCCCTGCTGAGCCTCACCTGGATTATCTCCAGGGATGGGACCACAACCACCTCCCTGGGCAACCTGTTGCAGTGTTCAGCAGCCTCATGGTAAAGAACTTGTTCCTGACATCCAATCTAAACCTGCTCTGCTCTAATCTGAAGCCATTGCCCCTGGTCCTGTCCCTGCAGGCCTTTGTAAACAGCTTCTCTGCATCCTTCTTGTAGCCCACTTCAGGTAGTGCAAGGCTGCTCTGAGGTCTGCCTGGAGCCTTCTCTTCTCCAGGCTGCACACCCCCAGCCCCCCAGCCTGTCCCCATAGCAGAGCTGCTGCAAGACCTTCATGGCCTCCTCTGGACCTGCTCCTGTGCTGAGGGCTCCAGGGCTGGATGCAGCACTGCAGGGGAGGTCTCCCCAGAGCACAGTGGCAGAATCCCCTCTCTGGCTCCGCCGGCAGTGCTGCTTTGGATGCAGCCCAGGCTGCCATTGGCCTTCTGTGCTGCAGGCTCACACTGCCTGCTCCTCTCCATCCTCTCACCCACCAGCACCCCCAGGTCCTTCTCAGGGCTCTTTTCCATCCCCTCCTCCCCATCTGCATTGACAGTGAGGATGGTTCCAGCCCAGGTGCAGGACCCTGCACTTGCTCCTGTTGCCTCTCTTGAGGTTCACCTGTGCCACCTCTCCAGCTTGTCCAGGTGCTGCTGGATGCCATCCTGTCCCTCTGGCACATCAACAGCAGCACTCAGATTGGTGCCATCTGCACACTGCTGATGGTTACAAGTGGGTTCCCTGTAACTTGATAGTTCTTTGCCCCTTGAGCCAACTCTGTCCAACAAGAAAGGAGGCTCCTCTCCTGGGAAAAGCGCTGGTTCCTCCTGATGGGCAGCAATGTCAGGGTGGGAAGAGGGACAAGGATGAGCTGTGGCCTGAGGGGAGAGCAGATGGAGGGACAGGGAGATGGGGGAGCCCGCAGGACATTGGCTGCTGCTGTGGCTGGCTGTGGGTCCTGGTGGTGCTCTTGGGTGCTGCAGAAAGCCTGCAAAAGGAGCACAAGGGAGGGGTCAGGGGGAGGAGACAGCAGGCTTTGGAAACCAGTCCCGAGCAGCTGATTAGGGCAGCTCTTACATCTTAGAGGGCAAAGTTACCTCTGTCCGGGCAAGAGCCTGTGGTGGGATGGACCCCATCCTCCATTCCTCCCTGACTGACATTCTGGAACCATTGTGTCCTCCTCCAGGCTTCTGACAGAGTCCTTCCTCGCTCCTGCTGGAAGCAGCACAGGCAGAACATTTCTGTTGGTTCTAGCTAGGGTGGGCTGCTCTGGCTAGAAGGTTCTCCTCAGGCTGGATCTGCTCCAGCTCGGAGTACCTTTTTGAGCTGGAAGGATCTGCTTTGGCTTGGAGGATCTGCTGCAGCTGGCAGGATCAGCTCTGGCCCTCCCACAGCCGCGGCCAGGCGCGGGGCAGCTGTCTGGCAGAGCAGATGTGAGCAGATGTCCTGCCGCGGGGCTGCAGACGGCAGGGGCAGGGACAGGGCTGTCAGCTGTCGGGCTGCTGCCCTCTTGCCCTGCACAGGGAAATCCAAGGCACAACCTCGGGGACTTTATCCCCCAGATGAGGGGTTTTGTCTCTTTGTCTGACACGGAGGCTTTTCCTCGAAAGTCCAAGCTGTCACCAGCCTCTGCAGCCTTGGGAAGTGTTTTCTGTCCACTTCTCATCCTCTGATCCCTGTTCACTTCTCATCCTCTGTTCAATGTCCACTTCTCATCCCCTGTTCCATGTCCACTTTTCATCCTCTGTTCAATGTCCACTTCTCATCCTCTGTTCCATGTCCACTTCTCATCCTCTGTTCCATGTCCACTTCTCATCCTCTGATCCCTGTTCACTTCTCATCCTCTGTTCAATGTCCACTTCTCATCCCCTGTTCCATGTCCACTTTTCATCCTCTGTTCAATGTCCACTTCTCATCCCCTGTTCCATGTCCACTTCTCATCCTCTGTTCAATGTCCACTTCTCATCCCCTGTTCCATGTCCACTTCTCATCCCCTGTTCCATGTCCACTTTTCATCCTCTATTCAATGTCCACTTCTCATCCCCTGTTGCCTGTCCACTTCTCATCCCCTCTTCCCTGTCCACTTCTCATCCCCTGTTGCCTGTCCACTTCTCATCCACCATTCCATGTCCACTTCTCATCCACCATTCCATGTCCACTTCTCATCCCCTCTTCCCTGTCCACTTCTCATCCCCTGTTCCCTGTCCACTTCTCATCCTCTGTTCCATGTCCACTTCTCATCTCCTGTTCCATGTTCACTTCTCATCCCCTGTTCCCTGTCCACTTCTCATCCTCTGTTCCATGTCCACTTCTCATCCTCTGTTCCCTGTCCACTTCTCATCCTCTGTTCCATGTTGACTTCTCATCCCCTGTTCCCTGTCCACTTTTCATCCTCTATTCCCTGTCCACTGCTCATCCTCTGTTCCCTGTCCACTTCTCATCCTCTGTTCCCTGTCCACTTCTCATCCCCTGCTCCCTGTCCAGTTCTCACTCCCCTGGGCTCCTTCTCAAATCAAAGCTGTGTGCTGCAGACGCTGCAGGTTTGCCTTCAGATGCTGCCTGCTCAGGTGGAGGGAGCTGTAGAGGACAAAGGCTGAGCCCCTTCACCTCTGGTCCTGCTCTGGGCTGAATGCTGACGGCAGAGAGCAAAGGGCAAGGTCCTGCTACCTCCTGGCTCAGCGCGGCTGCTCCTCTGCTCTCGGTCCCCTGCTAGGGAATATCTCCTCTTGCAACTGCTGCTTTTTCTCTGGCAGCGTTTTCCTCTCTGCCCCCCCGCGGCCAGCATCACTCGGGCAGACTCGAGGGCTCCTCTCTGCCGTGTCCTGCGAGGTTCCCTCTGCCCACGCCGCCCGGCGCTTGTGCCTCGCCGTGCCCGCAGCCGGACAGGAGCCTCATTGTGCCTCCCGCTGCTCGGGACAAAGGGGCATTGTGCTGCCCACCGTCTCCAGCCGGCAGCAAGCCGCTCCAGCCCAGCCGGAGATGCTGCGGCAGCCTCCAGAACAAAGGCAGGAGGTTCCCTTTCTGCTTCGAACGAGGCGCTGGGGAATCGCCCCAGCTGCTCACCTGCCTTGCTGGAAGATGAAAAGCTGAATCTCGGCTGCAGGAACCAGCAGTGGAGGGGTCCTGACCCACTTCTGGGGCGGTCAAGAGCTCTCTTCGCCCCGTCTGCCGTTCAACCTCCGCGCCTGGGCAGCCTGCTCCGGGAGGAGGTGTCCCTGCTTTCTGCAGAGGGGCTGGACAAGATGAGCTTTGAGGGTCCCTGTGTGCCATAGATTCCCGGGGGGGATCAGCAGGCTCCTGAGGAACCCCGCGTTTGATGTGGCTCCCCAGGAGAACAGCTGTGGTTGGAACCTGCTGATACACAGCTCTTTAGGGCCGAGCTGATCTGAGTGGAATCTGGTGATAAACAATTGTTTAGTCCTTGGCAGCTCCTGGATAGTTCAGGGCAGAGAAGGGCAGAGGTGGGGTGACAGCTCCGCTCCTGCCTGCCTGAGGGAGCTTATTTTAAGGTGCCAGCACGGCTGGGGCTGCCTCTGAGCAGCCCGGGGGGGCACAGCCTGCTCTGGGAGCTGCGCCAGTCTGTTTGCACCCTTCTCTGCCATGGCACTTAAACAGCAGGAGAGCTGCAGCTGGCAGAAGGGCTTCAGAGCCCAGGCGTGTGTGCCAGGGCAGGCTGGGGAGGCGTTGAGCCATTCTGGTGTTCACAGTGATAATCAACTTCTTCATTCCAACAGGGCCACTGAGGGGCTGGGGCAGGGCCAGAGAAGGGCAATGAAGCTGGGAAAGGGTCTGGAGAACAGAGCTGGGGAGGAGCAGCTGAGGGAGCTGGGGGCCTGGCATGGAGGAGGCCGAGGGCAGAGAACTCTTTGCTCTCTACAGCTCTGAGTGGAGGCTGCAATGAGCTGGGGTTGGGCTCTTCTTCGAGGAACAAGTGAGAGAGGGGTAGGAAATGGCCTGGAGTTGCCCCAGGGGAGGCTTAGGCTGGCCGTGAGGCACTAAGGAGCTGCCAAGGCCCGAAGCAGGCTGGCTGGGGCAGCGGTGGAGTCCCCATCCTCGGAGGGGGTAGGCGCTGTGGAGCTGTGACGCGGGGACATGGTTTGGTGCTGAGCAGTGCTGGGGTAGTAGTTGGACTCCGCGGCCATAAAGGTCTCTTCCAACCAACCCCCTCTGTGTTCTGCGGCTGTGAGGGTCCTGGGGCACTGTCCCGGGCTGCCCGGAGAGGCGTTGGCTGTGTTCACTGGGGCTGGAAGGGGCCTTAAGCGAAGGGCTCCGGTTGCAGATGTCCCTGCCCGCGGCAGAGCGCTTGGGGGAGCTCCGGAGACCCCTCCCAGCTCCCACCGCTCTGTGATTCTCTGGGTGCGAGCTTCCCGCAAGCCGCGAGGGGCTCCGGGAGCCGTTTCCCCCCCGAAAGCCCTTCCCAGGCCCTGTCGCAGAGCGCCGCTGGAGGTGCTGCGGCTCGGGGCCCGGCCGGCTCCGCGGGCGGCCCCGGGGCTCTCTCCGCTCGCTCTCCGCGCCCGCGTCCTGCTCCCCCGGGAGCGTCTGCCCCTGCACTGCGGCGGCAGCTCTGGGCGGCGGGAGCAGCCGGGGCAGCGGCGCGGCGGGGGCTGAGCTGCGGGTGCTGAGCTGCGGCTGAGCCCCGCGGCCCCCCCCCGCTGCGCTCCGCCGCAGTCCGCCGCGGCCCGGCCGCGCCCGGCGCCACTTCCGCCTGGCAACGGACGCGGTCGCTAGGGCGTGGCCGCGCGCCCCCGGAAGTGCTTGCTGGCGGCGCGCGCGCGCTGCTGCCATAGGGCGGCGCCGCCGGGGGCGGGGTCAGGCCGCGAACGCTTCCGGGTTGGGCCCTCCCCGTTGAGAGCGGCGGAGGGAGGAGCCGCGGCGGGGCCCGGGAGAGCGGCGGCGGCCCCGGGGAGGAGAGCAGCGGCGGGGCCCGGGGAGGAGAGCGGCGGCGGGGCCCGGGAGAGCGGCGGCGGCCCCGGGAAGGAGAGCGGCGGCGGGGCCCGGGGGGGAGAGCGGCGGCGGGGCCCGGGAGAGCGGCGGCGGGGCCCGGGAGAGCGGCGGCGGACCCGGGGAGGAGAGCAGCGGCGGGGTCCGGGGAGGAGAGCAGCGGTGGGGCCCGGGGAGAGCAGCGGCGGGCCCGGGGAGAGCAGCGGCGGGCCCGGCCCGGGGAGCCCAGCGCCGCCCCAGCAGCGACGAGCGCTCAGGGTAAGTGGGGTGGCGGCGCCGCCGTCGCTGCGGGATCCGGGCGGCGGCGGGGGCGGATGCTTCGCTCGGCGGCGCGGCCCGGTCGCCTTCCCGGAGCCGCGCCTCCCGCGGCGGTGGAGGAAGAGGAGGCTCCGTAGCGCTTGTCGAGTCAGCCCACCGCCGATGGAGGGGGAGCGGCTGCGGGTTTCCCGACGGGAAAGGCTGCAGTCGGGCGGAGGAGCCGAGCGGGGCCGGGAGACAAACCGGGGAGGGCAGGGGGCGGCGCTGGGGGCCGCGGAGCTTCCCTGAAATGGCCCCAGAGACCCCCGTGCGAGGCCGGCTGGTGGCTGAGCCGGGCTCCGGGAGCGCCTGGTGGCGGGGAGCCGGGCGGTGAGGGCAGCGGCACCCCGCAGCACCTCTCCAGGGGAGGCTTTCCGTGTCCGTCGGGTCGGGCAGCAGTTGGCAGGGTGGCTCCGTGCCGAGGGGTGCAGACTGACAAACGTCTCGGGTGGGACACGGCTCTGGGCTCTGGTCCGTGGTGCTGGTCCGTGGCAGGAGCCGTGGGCGGGACAGGTGCTGAGGGAGGGCCTGCAGGGTTAGGTGGTTTGGGAGCTTGCTCCCGGGCCGAGGGCCTCGGAGCTCCCCGGTGACTCCTCTGGCGACTCTCCCTGTGAAGAAGCTGAGTCTGCCCCCGCGGGTGGGACCGCGGCACAGATCCGTGTGTGCGCTTCGGCACGGGGTGAAGCTTCCGTGCTCGGCGTTCAGCGTCTTGTCCAGGCTGCTGTGGGGTTGTCATCCTCCCGTCCTGGCTCTGCCGCTGCTGCCGCCCCTCTGCAGCCTCTCTCAGCAGTGCCTTGATTCCCGGGCGCTGGAAATCAGCAGCTGGGAAGAGGCTGCCCAGCAGCCAGCACTGCTCCCAGCCCAGAGCCAGCTCTGTGCTGGCTGCAGCCAGAGCAGGGAGAGCAGCAGCACAGGGAGGGGATTCTGCTGCTCTGCTCAGCCCTCACCTGAGCACTGCCTGCGGCTCTGGGGCCCCAGCACAAGAGGGACCTGGAGCTGCTGGAGAGGGACCAGAGGAGGCCATGGAAGTGATCAGAGGCTGGAGAAGCTCTGCTGTGGGGACAGGCTGGGAGAGTTGGGACTGTCCAGCCCGGAGAAGAGAAAGGAGAGCTCAGCCTTGTGGTAGCTGAAGGGCTCCAGGAGAGCTGGGGAGGGATTTTTGTCCAGGGCTGGCAGTGGCAGGCTGAGGGCCAATGGCTTTGATCTGGGAGAGGGAGACTGAGAGTGGAGAGGAGGAAGAAACTGTTGAGAGTGAGGGTGGGGAGAGCCTGGCAGAGGCTGCCCAGGGAGGCTGTGAGTGCCAGGGAGGTGTTGCAGGCCAGGCTGGGTGAGGCCTTGAGCAACCTGGGCTGGAGGGAGGTGTCCCTGCCCCTGGCAGGGGGTTGGAGCTAAATAGGTCCCTTCCAGCCCAGCCCGTTCTGTGGTGCTGTGGCATCCCTCGCTGGTAGAAGTGCCGGGTCCGAGCCTGCAGTCTGCTGGCCATCCCTCCCGGCCCCCGCGGGGTGCTCGCCTCCCTGCCGGCCGTGCCGTGGCTGTGAGCTCAGGCTCGGTGCGTGTCAGGGAGCTCAGGCTCGGTGCGTGTCAGGGAGCTCAGGCTCGGTGCGTGTCAGGGAGCTCAGGCTCGGTGCGTGTCAGGGAGCTCAGGCTCGGTGCGTGTCAGGGAGCTCAGGCTCGGTGCGTGTCAGGGAGCTCAGGCTCGGTGCGTGTCAGGGAGCTCAGGCTCGGTGCGTGTCAGGGAGCTCAGGCTCGGTGCGTGTCAGGGAGCTCAGCGCTGTGCGCAGCCAGCTTGGGCTGCCGCTCCCCGGCGCCTGCCCTCTCCCCTGGTGCCCCGCTGGGAGTTCCCTCCGGAGCCCATCTCCTGCGCAGCCTGGTGGGGCTGTGCCCTGAGGACCAGGCTCTGTCACCCTGCCGGCAGGGGACGGTGGCTGAGCCCAGGAGCCTCAGCTCTGCTCTGCTGGAGAAGCTCTTTGCAAGCCTCCCCTGCTCCTTCACCCAGGGGCACCTTTTTGAGTTCGGAGTTTGGGGAGATCCTCCCTGCCTGCCTGCTGCAGAAGTTCTGCAAGTGCTGCCCGGGGCTGAGACATTTCTGGAGGGAGAACTGGAGCTGCCTCGTGTGGTGGTGCAGGGATGCACAGAGTGCTCCTCGCCCAGCGAAGATGGGCTGGGGCTGGAGCCAGGGCTGAGCTGGAGGTCATGGGCTGGTAGAATGGCTCGGGCTGGTAGAATGGCTCAGGCTGGAAGTGACCTTTCAGCCTCTCTGCTCCAAGCCCCTGCCATGCCCAGGGACACCTCTCACCTAGACTCAAAGCCTCATCCAGACTGGCCTGCAACACCCCCAGGCAGGAGGCAGCTGCAGCCTGTGCCAGGCTCTCACCACCCTCACACCGCAGAGCTTCTTCCTCAGCTCCAGTCCTGCTCTGCCTCAGCTCCAAACCATTGCCCTTGGCTGTCTCTGGACACTTCCAGGAAGTGTCCATCTGCAGCCTTCCTGCAGGCTCCCTTCAGGCACTGGCAGCAGCTCTGAGGTGCCCCTGGAGCCATCTTCTCTGCAGGCTGCAGCCCCCCAGCTCCCTCAGCCTGTGCTCACAGCAGAGCTGCTCCAGCCCTTGGAGCATCTTTGTGGCCTCCTTTGGCCTCACCCCAGCAGCTCTGTGTCCTTCCTGTGCTGAGGACAGCAGCAGTGGAGGAGAGGTCTGAGCAGAGCCAAGGGGCACAGTCCCCTCTGCTGCCCTGCTGCCCACACTGCTCTGGCTGCAGCCCATACTGCTGAGTGTCTGCAAGAGGAGAGTGACCAGCGTTGGGAAGGGGACTTCTGGCAAGCTGTCACCAGGCAGAGACAGGGCTTTAAGTGTCATAGTGTGCAGAAAATGTGACTCTAGGTGGAGCTAAAAAAACTCCAAACCAAAACCCCAACGACCTGAGGGGTGTGGGGGGCTGTGGGGAGGGGTGTGGGGGGCTGTGGGAAGGAGTGGTGGTGGTGAAGTTGTGCCTGCTGGTGTGCTGGTACCCCGGGACAGCTGGCAGAAGTGGTGCTGAGTTCACTGGGACGTTAGAGGCTGCTTGGTGTCCCTGCCCACGGCTGGGAGGCTCTTGGAGGTCCCTTCCAACCCGAGGCGTTCTGTGGCTCCAGGGACCAGGGCTCTGCGCCCCCCCCCGCAGCGCTGCCTCAGCCTCTCTTCACGCACTGCCTGCCCCCTGCCTGCCCCCTGCCTGCCTGCTGCCGGCCCCAGCAGAGTGTCCAGCTGGTGCCTTTCCCTTGCCCAGGAGCTGCTGCAAGCTCTCTGCCTCGCCCTGCCAGCCTGTGGCAGGGCACTTGCAGCTGCTGGCCTGAAGTCCTTGTGGCTTTAGGCCACTTTAGGCTTCTTGTTGTGTCTTCTTCGTGCTGGAAGTTCTCTTCTGGCCGTCCTGGTTAGCAGCTTGCAGCAGATTCTCACAGGGCATTCCTTGCCGTGGCCACTTCGTGCCTCTCCTCTGCCCTTTGCTGCTTGCAGGAAGCTCTCAGCTCGTGGTTGCCAAACCAACCTGCCTCCCAATCGCTCCTTCCCAGGCCCTCTTTTGGTCTCTCCTGTGCCCGTGTCTGCTTCAGGCTAATCCCTGAGGCCTCTGGATGGCAGGGCAGGGCTCCCAGTGTTGCAGGGACTGTCTGTGCCACTTCACCTCTTGGTGGGTTTGGTGACTGTGCCAAGCTGACTGCCTGCGTCTCTCTTTCTGGTGGCACTGCAGAGCTTTGCTGGTACCATTTCTGGTGGCCTCTGAAGTGCCCCAGCACATCTCTCTCTTTCCACTGGAGCTTTTCTCTCTGTTGACAGTGATTTGGCTTCCTCTGCCCAAGCCGCTGCTGCAGAACCTCCTGGTGGGAGCGAACCAGCAGGCAGGCTCCCAGAGCTGCATGGCAAGGGAAGCTGTGAGCTGGGTGAGCTCCTGAGTGCAGCCTCGTCCACAGCCACTTCCTGCCCCCCCTACACTCAGCTTGCCCTTTCTTGTGGGTTTTAAGCCCATTTGCAGCTCGGAAGCAGTCAGCTGCTGCCTGTTCTCAGGTTAACAGATGAAATCCTGGATAATGCCTTCCAAAGTGCTGCCAGATGAGACCAGGAATCCATCTGGCCTGGTGTCCTGCTTCGGTGCTAACCAGCAGCAGATGCCTGGGGCGGGGAGCAGGCAGCCACAGCAGGTCTGGTCTGGGGGAGCTCAGCTTTGTTTGCTCTTTTGCCTGCAGCTGAGCACCTCCCTGGCTCAGGGACTCTCATTTAGTGACCTCCACCGTGCTGTGAGCACAGGCTGAGGGAGCTGGGGGGGTGCAGCCTGGGGAAGAGAAGGACTCCAGGGTGACCTCAGAGCTGCTGCCAGTGCCTGAAGGGATCCTGCAGGAAGGCTGCAGAGAGACTTCTGCTGAGGGAGTCTGAGCCTGGCCAAGGGGAATGGTTTGGAGCTGAGGCAGAGCAGGGCTGGACTGGAGCTGAGGAAGAAGCTCTGCAGTGTGAGGGTGGTGAGAGCCTGGCACAGGCTGTCCAGGGAGGCTGTGGCTGCCTCCTGCCTGGGGGTGCTCAAGGCCAGGCTGGATGAGGCCTTGGGCAGCTGAGTCTAGGTGAGAGGTGTCCCTGGGCATGGCAGGGGCTTGGAGCAGATGGGCTCTGAGGTCCCTCCCAACCTGAGCCACTCTGCGACTGCCTTCTCCTTAGATTTGTGCCCCCTGCCTGGCGCAGAGGCACCAAGCTGCACACTGAGCACTGAGGCCACTTCTCAGCTGCTCTGCAGCCCAGCAGGAGAGAGGAGACCAGGAGGAGGACCAGGAGTGTCCAAAACCACCAGAAGCACCCAGGTGAGCAGAGGCTGAGGGCCGTGTCCCGAGTGGGAGCCCAGCCTGCTGCTGTGGGTGGCAGTTGGGGTGGGGGTTCCTGGTTGGGTTCACCCACTCCTGTCACGAGACTTTACTGCAATCCCTGGGAGCCACTGCTCATATTTACTGCTGCTGCTGAATTATTCAGAGGAGCAAATGTTGGATCTTAGCACTGCCTTCTGCTGCACAGCTCGCTGGGGTTGAGCAGAGCCTTGGAGTGCTCTCCTCTGCCAGGCTGCCCCACGCTGCCCTCCCTGCCCCTTCCTCTCCTCTGCCAGGCTGCCCCACACAGCCCTCCCTGCCCCTTCCTCTCCTCTGCCAGGCTGTCCCACGCTGCCCTCCCTGCCCCTTCCTCTCCTCTGCCAGGCTGCCCCATGCTGCCTTTCCTGCCCCACGCTGCCTTTCCTGCCCCTTCCCTTTCTTCTTGTTTCTCACTCAGTTATCTCTGTGCAGGATTTTCCCCTCTCATCCTGCAGAGTTCTGCTTTCCCAGGCATTCTGCAGGATCTTGCCCTGTAGCTACTCCTGCTTCTGTCACTCCAGGCTGGCAGCTGCACAGGACGATGGCAGAGAGCCCACCCTGCCCACTCTGCCATCTGCCTTCGTGGGGTGCAGTAGGATTTGCCCTCTGTTCCCTTCTTCAGTTCGCCTCTCGCTGTGGTGCCTCTTGTGTTGCTGCAGCTGTGCTGGTGCAGCTGTACCCCAGCAGCTCTGCAGGGGCTGCCCCAGGCTCCTCTTGCACCAGCTGGGGGTGAGGTGGCTGCTGGCACTTTGTCACCAGAGAGCTCTTCTGCCGCCTGAAGCCTTGCTGGGCTCAAGCAGGGAGGGTGGAGATGGCCAAGCTCAGCACATGGGGTGCAGACCACAGGTTCAAGGTTAAGATGATGTTGTCTAATGACCCTGTCCCAAACCCTGCCTTTTTAACCCCTGCTTTGCTAGGAAAGCTACACAAGGTCTTCTCATCAGCTTCCTCCTCCTTCCTGCCCAGCCCTGAGCAGCTTCCACTGCTTCTCACCAGGGGCTGCCAGCTGTGCTGCACCAGCTTCTCGTGCAGGTGGGGGCAGGAGCTGCTGCTCCTCTCACCCTCTGCTGGGGAGGAATCACTTGGAGCTATTTCAGACCAGATCAGAGAGTCACAGAGTAGGGTGGCTCGGGTTGGAGGGGACTTTGAAGATCATCCAGATCCAACCCCCCTGCCATGGGCAAGGACACCTCCACCAGCCCAGGGTGCTCAAGGCACTCCTAGAGTGAGTTGGCTTGGAAGGGACCTTGAAGGTCCATCCAGTTCCAAGTCCAAGTTCCAGAGGCATCTCCTGGCAGGGCTCTCGTGGAGACATTGCTCTGGCCTGAACCTCCTGTTGGAGAAAGCCAAAATGCTCTCTGCTGCAGGCTCAGGGAGGCAGTCACCACTTGTGTCCCCTCTACACTTTACCAGATGCCCTTCAGAGGTCCCTTCCAACCCAAAGTGCTTAGAGTAGGACCAGTCTTGAGGGGCTGGGTAGCATCTTGAGTCCTTGCTGCAGGAGGGAGAGAAAGGGCAGCTGAGGTGCAGGCTTGGAGTGCTCATTAGGCACTGAGGAGCCTGCTTCAGAGGCTCCTGGAATGGAAGGGACCTTACAGACCATCCAGTTCCAACCCTCTGGGATCACCTCCCACCAACCAGGGTGCTCACAGAATGAGTTGGGTTGGAAGGGACCTTGAAGATCACCCAGTTCCAAGCCCCCATGGGCTTTGCACATGGCAGGGGGCTTGGAACTGGGTGATCTTCAAGGTCCCTTCAGGCTTGGGAGTAGCTGACCTTCAATCTTCCACCAGCCCAGGTCGCTGGAGCCTTGGCCTGGCTGGAGCCATTACCTCATGTCCTGTTGCTCCATGAGCTGCAAGCAAAACTGGTTGAGAGTAGGAAGGCAGTGGCCAAGGGCTGTGTGCAGCCCCTCAGAGCATGGCTCCCACACTCAGCCTTGCATCCCTTAGAGACTGAGAAGGCTTTGGGACAACTGGAAGCCTGTACAAGGAGGATGGAATGAAGCAGCCCCCTCCCAGAGGTGCTTGCAGTCCAGATCAGAGGCTCCCCTGCCACTTGAGGAAAGCAGGGAGAGAGGCAGCAGGCGTGGGGCAGCTGTGTGCAAGCTGCTGGGGGAGGGAAGCCAATTCCCAAGGACTTCAGCACCTCAAGAGCTGTAGAATGAGCTGTAGCTGGACCTCTGTGGGCCATAGGGAGCAGCTCCTTCCCTGGGTGAGTTAGGAGGCTGCTCTGCAGGGTGTCACTGCAGCCTCTGGAGTGCTGCAGAGGTCCTGGGGTCACTGCAGTGAGCACCTTGACCTGTGAAGAGCTGAGACTATTGAGGGCTGCAGTCTATGGTGATCAGAGCCTGGGGGAGCTCTGCTGTGGGGTTGTCATCCTCCCATCCTGGCTCTGCCGCTGCTGCTGCCCCTCTGCAGCCTCTCTCAGCAGTGCCTTGATTCCCGGGCGCTGGGAACAGGCTGCCCAGCAGCCAGCACTGCTCCCAGCCCAGGGAGAGCAGCAGCACAGGGAGGGGATTCTGCCCCTCTGCTCTGCTCAGCCCTCACCTGAGCACTGCCTGTGGCTCTGGGGCCCCAGCACAAGAGGGACCTGGAGCTGCTGGAGAGGGTCCAGTGGAGGTGATGGAGATGCTCAGAGGCTGGAGAAGCTCTGCTGTGGGGCCAGGCTGGGAGAGTTGGGACTGTCCAGCCCAGAGAAGAGAAAGGAGAGCTCAGCCTTGTGGTAGCTGAAGGGCTCCAGGAGAGCTGGGGAGGGATTTTTGTCCAGGGCTGGCAGTGGCAGGCTGAGGGCCAATGGCTTTGATCTGGGAAAGGGGAGACTGAGAGTAGAGAGGAAGAAAGTGTTGAGAGTGAGGGTGGGGAGAGCCTGGCACAGGTCACCACTGAACCATCTCCTCCAGCCTCTCTAAACATCTGCCACAGCACCTCTCTGGTTGCTGCTCCAGCAGACACAACCTTTCCAAGGCTTCTCTTGTCCAAACCTTGGCCACCCCAGCAAGGAAAGCCACCAGTGTCAGCTCACCACCATGTCCTCCTGGCTTCCTTCCTGGCTATAGCATCTCTTCAGAGCAGCTCCTCTTCTGCCATAAATCTCTGTCTCTTACCTGTCAGAAGCTTCTGTTTCGGGTTGCTCATCTGTGAGCAAATCTCTGCCAGATAATAGCAGCCTGAGGAGCTGACAGCAGAGCTGCCCTGGAGATGAGCCTGACAGCTTCTGCTTTCTGCAAGACAATTGAATGCCTTTGGATTTGCTTCTGCTGGCATTTGCTGCAGGGACTGGGCTGTTCAGTGGTGAGGTGGGAAAGCTGCTCTGCTGCCTGCTTCTGCTGGCCTGCTGCTTGTCCCTCACTGAGTGGCTTGGGTTGGCAGGGACCCCAAAGATCAGCCAGTGCCATCCCCTGCCGTGGGCAGGGACACCTCCCACCAGCCCAGGGTGCTCAGGGCACTCCTTGTACGAGTTAGGTTGGAAAGAACATGGAAGATCATCCAGTTCCAAGCTCTCTGCCATGGGCTTTGCTGATAGCAGGGGGCTTGGAACCAGGTGATCCTCAATCTTCCACCGGCCCAGGGTGCTGGCCTGCAGCACCTCCACAGCCTCCCTGGGCAGCCTCTGCCAGGCTCTCCCCACCCTCACTCTCAACACTTTCTTCCTCTCTACTCTCAGTCTCCCCTTTCCCAGATCAAAGCCATTGGGCCTCAGCCTGGCACTGCCAGCCCTGGACAAAAGTCCCTCCCCAGCTCTCCTGCAGCCCTTCAGCTGCTGCAAGTCTGCTCTGAGCTCTCCCTGCAGCCTTCTCTTCTCCAGCGTCCCCACAGCAGAGCTTCTCCAGCCCTCTGATGGCATCTGTGGTCTCCTCTGGCCCCTCTCCAGCAGCCTTGGGTCTTTAATATCTCTAGGAGCCCCAGGAAGGCTGCAGCCTTTCAGCTACCTCAAGGCTGAGCTCTCCTTTCTCTTCTCCAGGCTGAGCAGCCCCAACTCTCCCACCTTGTCCCCACAGCAGAGCTTCTCCAGTCTCTGAGCATCTCCATGGACTCCTCTGGCCCCTCTCCAGCAGCTCCAGGTCCCTCTTGTGCTGGGGCCCCAGAGCCGCAGGCAGTGCTGCAGGTGAGGTCAGAGCAGAGGGGCAGGTCCCCTCCCTGCTCTCCCTGCTCTGGCTGCAGCCAGCACTCAGCTCCCTGCTGGGTGCCGTTTCCCTGGGAAAATCCCAGCTGCTTCCGAAGAAGAAAAGGTTCCTTTGCAGCAGCATCTCTGCTCTCTGTTGTTTTGTTCTTGTGATGCTGTCCCATTTCTGCTGTCTGCCCCAGCTCTGGCCATGCTGCACACTGTACATTAGAGGAGCCCACATGATTTATTCAGTGCCCTGAGTAGTTCCTGTCCTCTCCATGTTTTAATGTCTGTTGATACAGCCTGGGGAGGTGCTGCTGGCCAGGATGGTGCTGGGAAAGCTCTGGAACCCTTGGGTTCTGCTGAGCTGCTCTTTTGGGGCAGCCCTGGAGGCCCCCTGCACTGAGGGGCAGTGGAATGACTTTTAGGAGAAGGCAGCTTGAGCTGCATGGAGCCAGCCAGCCTGACACGTCCGGAGCCACGGCGTGGGCTGGCTGCCAGCAGACCTTAGAGCATCCAGTTCCAGCCCCCTCCAGCCCAGAGTGCCCAAGGCCTCACCCAGCCTGGCCTGCAACACCTCCAGAGAAGCTGGCAGCCACAGCCTCCCTGGGCAGCCTCTGCCAGTCTCTCCCCATCTCCACTCTCAACAGTTTCTCCTCTCCACTCTCAGTCTCCCCTCTCCCAGCTCCAAGCCATTGGCCCTTGCCCTGGCACTCCCAGCCCTTGCCAGGAGTTCCTCCCCAGCTCTCCTGCAGCCCTTCAGCTGCTGCAAGGCTGCTCTGAGCTCTCCCTGCAGCCTTCTCCTCTCCAGGCTGAGTTTCTTGAAGCTGTGTTGCCAGAAGCCATTTGGTGTAGAGCTCAGGTCAGGATCTGCCTCTGCAGAACATCTTGGGTGCTTCTGAGGCTGAAACCTGCCTCGGCTTTGCCTCAGCCCCTGCTCTGCTCTGCCTGCAGCTGGGGTCACATCTTGGCTGTGGAAATAGCCACACCAACTCAGCATGACGGACCTGGAGCTGCTGCAGTGGGTCCAGAGGAGGCCACCAAGATGCTCAGAGGGCTAGAGACCCTTCTCTGTGCAGGCAGGCTGGCAGAGTTGGGGCTGCTCAGCCTGGAGAGGAGAAGGCTGCAGGCAGAGCTCAGAGCTGCAGCTCAGTGTCTGCAGGGGAGCTGCAGGCTGGGCAGGGACTGCTCAGGAGGGGCTGTGGGGACAGGCTGAGGGCAGTGGTTTGGAACTGGAGCAGGGCAGAGTTAGGTTGGGCATGAGGAGGAAGCTGTGCAGAGTGAGGGTGGGCAGACACTGGTACAGGCTGCCCAGGGCTGTGCTGGAGGCTCCATCCCTGGAGACACTGAGGATCAGCCTGGCTGTGTCCCTGTGCAGCCTGCTGCAGCTGGAGGTGTCCCTGCTGGGTGCAGGGGCTGGGTGAGATGCCCTTTGGGGCCCTTCCAGCCCAGTGCAGTCTCTGAATCTGTCTGCTTGTCCTCAGGTACCTTCTAACTGTCTCCCCTGGTACCCTGCAAGGCTTCTTTCTCAGCCTGTTTTCGTTTCCTGCAGCTTAAAGGAGCAAATTTGAGTGAACAAATGAAGCTGAAGGAGCTGCAAACTCTTATGTTAATGAGGCAGAGGCCTCAGCCTTTGTAGTTGCCTCTTTCAAGTCCAGGTTGCACTTCAAAGGCCTCACATTTTGGAGGCTCCTGGAGCCCTTCCTGCCACTGGTGTTTTGACTGGGTCCCAGCACTGGTGTGGGCTGGGAGGGGGCACTGAGGCTGTCAAGGAAGCTTTCCAGCAGATGTGCTCTGTGTGCCCCCAGCAGGCACTGAGGTTCTCCTGCCCCCAACAGCTGCTGAGTCCCTGGTTGCAGTCCTGCCTTGCCAGCCATGGCTGCCTCAACTGCCTTGGCAGCACTGCCAGCTTAGGTGGCTTGGAGGCTCTCAGGTTCTCTCAGTGATCCTCCTGGGCTTGTGTGAAGTGCTTGGCACTGTCCCACAGGGCATCCTGGTCACCAAGCTGGAAAAGCATGGAGCTGAGGGGTGGGCACTGGCTGGGGAAGGAACTGCCTGCAGGGCTGCACTCAGAGCTGTGGCCAATGGCTGAGTGTCCAGATGCAGAGCAGTGCCCAGTGGTGTCCCCTAGTGCCTGCACTGTGCCCAGTGCTGCTCATTGTCCTGCTCAGCAAGATGGGCAGTGGCAGTGAGGCAGCCTCGGCAGGCCTGGAGATGACACCAAGCTGTGTGGTGTGGCTGAGACACTGCTGGGAAGGATCCGTCCAGAGGGACTTGGACAGGCTGCAGAGTTTGGCCCAAACCAACCTCGTGAAGGTCAGCAAGGTCAAGGGCAAGATCCTGCACCTGGGTCAGGACAAACTGAGGCTGAGTGAGGAGTCGTAGAGAGCAGCCTGGAGGAGAAGGCCTTGGGGGTGTCAGTTGGTGCCAGAGTGCCCAGCAGCCAGCACTGCTCCCAGCCCAGAGCCAGCTGTGCCTGCAGCACTGCCTCCAGCTCTGGGGCCCCCAGCACAAGAGGGACCTGGAGCTGCTGGAGAGGGTCCAGAGGAGGCCATGGAGGTGATCAGAGGGATGGAGAATCTCCCCTGTGGGGACAGGCTGGCAGAGTTGGGGCTGTTCAGCCTGGAGAAGAGAAGGCTGCAGGGAGAGCTCAGAGCAGCCTTGCAGCAGCTGAAGGGCTCCAGGAGAGCTGGGGAGGAACTCCTGGCAAGGGCTGGGAGTGTCAGGCCAAGGGCCAATGGCTTTGATCTGGGAGAGGGGAGACTGAGAGTGGAGAGGAGGAAGAAAGTGTTGAGAGTGAGGGTGGGGAGAGCCTGGCAGAGGCTGCCCAGGGAGGCTGTGGCTGCCGCCTGCCTGGAGGTCTTGCAGCCAGGCTGGGTGAGGCCTTGAGCAGCCTGGGCTGGAGGCAGGTGCCTGGGTTGGCACTGGATGATGCTGAAGGTCACTTCCAGTCTAAACTGCTGTATGAGTCTGTGCATCCTGCAGCTGAGCTCAGGCCTGCATCACCTCAGTCTCTGATGCTGCCCCCAGCTGCCCTCTCTCTGGGAAGGCTTTCTTAGGTTCCCTGTGCCACAGAAGCTCTGCGTGGTGCTGGCAGTGCCCAGGCTGCAGTTCCAGTGGCACTGGGTACAGCAGCAGCCTTGGGAGCTCTGCTCCTGGGGGTACATCTGCTGCAGTTGATGTGCTCAGGGGTTAGGATCCACTCCTGAGCCTGGGCTCCAGACCTGCCTGCAGCCCTGGGCATTGGTCTGCACTGAGTGGGCACAGTGCTGGGCTTGGGTTGTTCCTAGAGAGCTGCCAGGGAGCCTTCCCTGGGCAAGGTCTGGGACTAGGGATGTGAGGCTTTGGGAGCTCTTGTCCTGTCCTGTCTTCTGCAGGACACTGCGTGCTGCAGGTGTGGGGGGGGCAGGGTGTGGAGGTAGCTGAGTGTGCCTGCTGCAGCGTGGGGCACTGGGGGCGCTGGCAGCCTCCTGCCAGAGCCAGGTGGGGCTGTGCGAGCAGCTGCGTGCAGGGAGCCTGCCGCAGCCTCACGGAGTTGTTTGCGTGGAAGAGCCTCCAGGGTCATCCAGGCCACCAGCAGCCCATGGGCACAGGGCCCTGCGGTGCCACCAGCTGCCTGCACAGCCTCCAGCAGCTGGGCTGTGGCCTGCAGGTGCCTGCTGGGGCCACAGCTGCTCCTCATCTCCTGCAGGAGCCCTTCTGCTCACCCTGCCTGGTGTGGCTGAGCTGCTGGCCCTGCCTGGGGTCTCTTGCCCAGAGGGGTTCCTCAGGCTCTTGGCAGGTCCCAGGCAGGTGGAGATGCTCCACAGCACTGTCTCCAAACCCAGCTCCTGGACTTTCTTTGCCCTGGGGGTAGATTCCATTCTAGCACCTGAAAGGGTCCCACGAAGGCTGCAGAGAGACCTTTGCTGAGGGGGTCTAGAGACAGCCAAGGGCAATGGTTTGGAGCTGAGGCAGAGCAGGGCAGGACTGGAGCTGAGGAAGAAGTTCTGGAGTGTGAGGGTGGTGAGAGCCTGGCACAGGCTGCCCAGGGAGGCTGAGGCTGCCTCCTGCCTGGGGGTGTTGCAGGCCAGGTGGGGGAGGCCTTGGGCAGCCTGGGCTGGTGGAAGATTGAAGGTTACCTAATCCCTGGCTTTGCCTGTGTGGGGGCTTGGAACTAGGTAATCTTCATGGCTCCCTCTAGCCCAAGGCACCCTGTAAGGGGCAGGGAGGAAGGGCTGGAGAGGGCACAGCAAGGGGCAGCAGAGCTGCTGAGGGGGCTGAACACCTCTGTGGGGGGAAGGCTGAGTTGGGCTGTTCAGGCTGGAGAGGAGCAGCCTGAGGGGCACCTGCTCAGTGCTGATCGACTCTTCAGGGGTGGCTGTCAGCAGGGAGAGCCCAGTGGTGCCCAGGCCAAGGGGCACTGGGCACAACTAGAAGCTGAAGTGCCTCTGCTGTTTAGGTGGAGCTCCTTTGTAACTGAAGGGTGCTGGAGGCCTGGAGCAGGCTGCCTGGAGAGGTGCTGGAGCCTCCATCTCTGCAGGCACTCCCCCCCGGGCTGTGTTCCTGTGGGAGCTGCTGGAGCTCTGCCTTGGCAGAGCCATTGGGGAACCTAAGGCCTCCAGCACCCTCCCAGGGACAAAGCTCTCCCTGCTGTTCCTGTGGCACCTCCTGTGCTCCAGCTGGCACCCAGTGCCCCTTGTGCTGCCCTTGGCCAGCCCTGAGCAGAGCCTGGCTGGGCCCCTGCACAGCTTTAGCACAGCTCTGAGGGCAGCCCCCAGGCTCCTCTGCTGCCAGCTGCCAGCCCCAGCTGCCTCAGCCTGGCCTCACAGGAGATGTTCACTGCCTGCAGCAGCTTTGGCTCTGGGCTGGGCTCTCTGCAGCACTTCCCTGAGCTGCTTCTTGAGGAGAGTGGCCCAGAACTGGACACAGCATTCCAGATGTGGCCTCAGCAGCCAGCGGTGAAAGAGAGCAAAGCAAAGCAGGTGTTTGGGTTTGGCAGAGGTGGTGACCTTGAGAGATGCTCTCCAGAGGTCCCTTCCAAGCCCTGCATTCTCTGGCACTGCCAAGCCCCATCTGGTAACTCTCAAGGTACTCTTCCCCACTCTGCCATTGAACCCAGCCATGGTTGGCAGCACTGGAGCAGGGCAGCCTGGCAGCAGTGTGGCAGTGGCCTGGCTGTGTGGTGGGTTGGGATGGGGCTCCTTGCTCAGCCTCTGGGATCCTTTGCAGTGCAGTGAAGCATGCCCAGGGCTTTGCTCTCCACCAGGATCCTCCCTCCCATAACTTAGACTTGCCCGAGGCACAGGTGGCTAAATTTAGTCTTGTAGCCAGCTTGCTGTGCCCTTGTGTGCCAGGGGCTTCCTCTGCTCCTGTCTGCCCCAGAGCACCAAGGCTGCTTTGCTGTGGTGGTTGCAGCACTGAGGCTCTGCCATGCCAGAGAGCTTTTGGTGTTGGACCATTGGCTGAGGCTTCCAGCACTGCTCTTGGCAGCCATTCACTCCATCTCTGAATGCAGTTCAGGAGGTCTGCAAGGGGCCTGCTGCTACAGAGCAGTGCTCACCAAAGGCTTCAGAGGAGGCAGCAGCTATCTCTTACAGCCCAGAGCCAGCAGCAGCCTGGGCTGGTCCCCAGCAGTGTGGGCAGCAGGGGCAGGGAGGGGATCCTGCCCCTCTGCTGTGCTCTGCTCAGACCCCCCCTGCAGTGCTGGAGCAGCTCTGGAGCCCTCAGCACAGACAGGGACCTGCTGCAGCAGGGCCAGAGGAAGCCACAGCAGTGCTGGCAGGGCTGGGAGGGCTCTGCTGTGAGGCCAGGCTGAGAGTTGTGCTTGGTCAGCCTGGAGAGGAGAAGGCTCCAGGGAGACCTTGTGGAGGCCTCTGAGTGCTTCGAGAGGTGATCAGAGCTGGGGACAGAGTTTTGAGCAGGGCCTGTGGTGGCAGGACAGGGGGAGATGGTTTCAACTGAAAGAGGGAGACTCAGAGTGGAGAGAAGGAAGGGAGAAGTTTGACCCTGAGGGTGCTGAGAGCCTGTCCTACCTTGTGTGGTGTGGGCATGGCTGGGCACTGCCAGCATTTGTCTTGAGTCCAGAGGAGGCCACAGAGCTGCTCAAAGGCTGGAGAAGCTCTGCTGTGGCTGGCAGAGTTGGGGCTGTCCAGCCTGGAGAAGAGAAGGCTGCAGGGAGAGCTCAGAGCAGCCTTGCAGCAGCTGAAGGGCTGCAGGAGAGCTGGGGAGGGACTTTTGTCCAGGGCTGGCAGTGCCAGGCTGAGGGCCAATGGCTTTGATCTGGGAGAGGGGAGACTGAGAGTGGAGAGGAGGAAGAAAGTGTTGAGAGTGAGGGTGGGGAGAGCCTGGCAGAGGCTGCCCAGGGAGGCTGTGGAGGTGCTGCAGGCAGGGCTGGGTGAGGCTTGAGCAAGCTGAGCTGGTGGAAGGTTGAAGATCAATCTGGTTCCAAGCCTGAAGGGGCCTTTAAGATCAGCCTGCTTTGCCCATGGCAGGGGGCTTGGAAGCAGCTCATCTTCAAAGTCCCTTCCAAGCCAGCTCATTCTAGGAGTGCCTTGAGCACCCTGGGCTGGTTGTAGGACCTAGGATGTGGAGCAGGACCTGCCCGTGGGGGGGGGGTCTGCTGGCTCAGCTGCAGCCCTGCTCGGCAGTGCTCACAGCTTGCCAGGCTCTGCTGGTGGCCGCTGAGCCCAGGAGGGGAGGTTTTGGTGCTGCCTGTCCTGTCTGTTCCTGAGCTGCCCTGGCTCCCTAGCCCTGCTGGCAGGGTGCCTTTGCCCTGTGGCTCTGAGGAGCTGAGGCTCCCTCCCTAATGGCTCTGATGGGCACAGGCTGGCAGCAGTTCCTGCTGGGGGCTGCTGCAGCTCTTTGGTGGCTCCGTGTCTGGGAGAAGAGTCTTGGGGTTTCCTTCAGAGACTGCTTGCTCCTGGCACAGGTTCTAGGCTGCAGACAGCTGCCCAGCTCCTGGGGCAGCTCTGTGTGCTTGGAGGAGCAGAACCAGCAGTGGTCCTGAGAAGCTGTGAGGAACTCTGAGGTAGCAGTGGTGTGGGCAGCAGGAGCAGGGCAGGGATTGTGCCCTGTGCTGGGCACTGCTGGGGCCACAGCTTGAGTGCTGGGCTCAGTTCTGGGCCCTCACTCCCAGAAGGACACTGAGGGCTGCAGCAGGGCCAGAGAAGGGCACAAAGCTGGGGCAGGGTCTGGAGAGCAGGGCTGGGGAGCAGCAGCTGGGGGGGTTGGTATGGAGAAGAGGAGGCTGAGGGCAGAGCTCATTGCTCTCTGCAGCTCCCTGGGAGGAGGCTGCAGTGAGCTGGGGTTGGGCTCTGCTGCCCAGCCTCAGGTGAGAGAAGGAGAGGAACTGGCCTGGAGCTGTGGCAGGGGAGGGTTGGGTTGGAGAGGAGGAGAAATGTCTTTGTTGCCAGAGTGGTGAGGGCCTGGCAGAGGCTGCCTAGGGAGGTGGTGGAGTGCCCATGGCTGGAGGTGTTCCAGCTCTGTGTGGCCATGGCACTTGTGGCCATGGTTTGGTGCCCGTGGTGGTGCTGGGCTGCTGCTGGGCTGGGAGGTCTGGGAGGGCTCTTCCAGCCCAAACCATTCTCTGCTCTGTGAGTACCTCTTGAGCACAGCAGAGGCCTTGCTGGATGGACACTGCTGAGCTCTTTCCTGCTCCTGGAGCCCAGGGGTGCAGGACAGGCTCTCTGGACCTGCTGGGCAGTGGCTGGTCCCTGGGCTGCAGTGAGCCCCGAGCTTGCTGCTGGCTGAGCAGAGGTGTGGGGAGGAGCAGAGACCTTGTCTGGGCCAGCTGAGGGCTCCGAGGGAGCTTGGGCAGCCTTGCAAGCAGAGCTGAGGAGGTCACCTCCAGATGTCCATCAAAGGGCCCTTGCAGGGAGCCCCCTGGGCTCTGAGGGGCTGCTGCACTGGGGGTGCCACCTGGCAGTGCCAGCTCGGCCGTGTCTGAGAGGGCAAATGCCATTTGGGATGCCTTCTGCTCCTCCTGGCCTGGGAGGCCTCTCCTGGAGTCCCGGAGCAGTAGGGGTGGGGAGGGAGCTCTGGAGAGGATCCGGAGCAGCTGCCCTGCCAAAGCAGCATCACCAGCCCAGGGTGTGTGGAGTTCAAGCCCAGATGTGACTCCAAGCCTAAGGCTCAGCTGGTGCCATCAAGGAGATGTCACAGGAAGTGGGCTGGGTGTCTGGAGGTGCTAATTAACCCCCAAACCTGTAATTAGCTGTCCAGAGCTAGCAGGGATCCTTCGTGCTGTTTGTGGTTGCAGCTTGCCTCTTGCAGTGTCCTTTCAGCCTCCTCCTTCCTTCCCTGCACCGAGGGTCCCCCGGGGCTGCAGAAATGCAGCCTGCACTGGGCTGGGAGGGCCCCAAAGGGCATCTCACCCAGCCCCTGCACCCAGCAGGGACACCTCCAGCTGCAGCAGGCTGCACAGGGACACAGCCAGGCTGATCCTCAGTGCCTCCAGGGATGGAGCCTCCACCACAGCCCAGGGCAGCCTGTGCCAGTGTCTGCCCACCCTCACTCTCACAGCTTCCTCCTCATGCCCAACCTAACTCTGCCCTGCTCCAGTTCCAAACCACTGCCCTCGGCCTGTCCCCACAGCCCCTTCTGAGCAGTCCCTGCCCAGCCTGCAGCTCCCTGCAGACACTGAGCTGCAGCTCTGAGCTCCACCTGCAGCCTTCTCTCCAAGCTGAGCAGCCCCAACTCTGCCAGCCTGTCCCCACAGCAAAGCTTCTCCAGCCCTCTGAGCATCTTGGTGGCCTCCTCTGGACCCTCTCCATCAGGCCCAGGTCTCTCTTGTGCTGGGGACACCACAGCTGGCCCCAGCCCTGGAGGTGAGGTCTCCCCAGAGCAGAGGGGCAGGGTCCCCTCTCTCCATCTCTGCCCACACTGCTTTGGATGCAGCCCAGGCTGCCCTTGGCCTTCTGTGCTGCCAGTGCCCATTGCTGGCTCCTGCCCAGCTTCTCGCCCACCAACCCCGCAGGCCCCTCCCTGCAGGGCTGCTCTCAGTGATGCTGTGGGCAGGAGGCCCTCGGGGGAAGGCAGGGCTGGAGCTCATCTCCTCACTGCCCCAACCGCCCTGGCCGCATTCCCCCTGACCACTGCTGCTTGTGCCGCGCTTGCAGCTGGGGCAGCTTCTGGCTTCTCAGCTGCTTCCAGACCTGCTGCACTCCTCAGCTGAGGCCTCCTGGCACTTTGGGCTTCTCTCTGCTTGACCTGAGCTGTCTGCCTGCCCCACAGCATCTCTGGGGCAGCTCGTGGCTCCTGGAAACTGGGCTCTTCTTTTTCAACCTCAGGTGCTCTAAAGATGCTGGAGACCTTGGACATGGCAGGAGAGTGCTTTGGGTTGGAGGAGACCTGGAAAATCATCTAGTTCCAAGCCCCCTTCCGTGGGCAGAGCCCTGGAACCAGATATCTTTAATCTTCCACCAGCCCAGGCTGCTCAGGGCTTCACCCAGCCTGGCCTGCAGCACCTCCACAGCCTCCCTGGGCAGCCTCTGCCAGTCTCTCCCCACCCTCACTCTCAACACTTTCTTCCTCCTCTCCACTCTCAGTCTCCCCTCTCCCAGTTCCATGCCATTGGCCCTCAGCCTGGCACTGCCAGCCCTGGACAAAAGTCCCTCCCCAGCTCTCCTGGAGCCCTTCAGCTCCTGGCCCATGGTTTCCTGCTGTTGCACCTGCACTCCTAAGCAGTCTGTTGTTCCAGCAGAACGTGAATCACCTCTGACCCTTGGTCTGAACCTCAGCCTCACCATGGTACGAGATGATTTATTTGCCTCTGCTCCTGAAGTAAATTATTGTGCTGTGGAAGTGAGTTATGAATTGGCTTCTGGTGAGCGTCCTTGGGTGGAGAACTCACCTCCTGCTGGGGCTGGGCTGCAGCTGGAGAGACTCAGGCACTTGCTGGCCGAGCAGTCTGCCTGGGGATTTCCATGCACCACTCTTTCCTGCTGAGTTTCGAACTGGGCTGTGTTCAAAGTGGCCAAAGAGCAACCTCTGCTGGGGGCCAGGAGGGTGCTGAAAAGGCCTTGGGGGTGCTGGTGAGTGAGAGGCTCAGCCTGAGCCAGCAGTGTGCACTGGCAGCCCAGAGAGCAACTAGAGCCTGGGCTGCAGCAAGAGCAGGCTGAGGGAGGGGATCCTGCCCCACTGCACCCTCTGCCGAGATCCCACCTGGAGCACTGTGCCCAGCTCTGGAGCCCCTGGCACAGGAGCGGTCCTGAGGGGCTGGGAGGTGTCTGGAGAAGGCCACGAGGAGATCAGAGGGCTGGAGCTGCTCTGCTGTGGGCACAGGCTGAGGGAGTTGGGGCTGTGCAGTCTGGAGAAGGCTCTGAGGAGACCTTATTGTGGACTTCCAGGATCTGAAGAGAGCTACAAGAAAGCTGGGGAGGGACTTTTTAGGCTGTCAGGTAGGGATAGCAGTGGGGCGTGGAGCAAAACCAGAAGTGGGGAGCTTCAGACTGGATGTCAGGAAGAAGTTGTTCAGCATGAGGCTGGTGAGAGCCTGGCACAGGTTGCCCAGGGAGGTGGTGGAAGCCTCATCCCTGGATGTCTTTAAGGCCAGGCTGGATGTAGCTCTGGGCAGCCTGCCCTAGTGTGAGGTGTCCCTGCCCTGGGAACTGGATGATGTTTTAGGCCCCTTCCAGCCCTTGGCAGCTGTGTCGCTGTGTGTGTTGGGTCAGGAGGGTGTTGTGCCAAAGGCTGTCGAGGTTCAGCCCTGTGGAGTGTCCTGTTGCTGGCTCCCTGCTGTGCTTTGCCCAGGGGTGCTGCCGTGGTGGTGATGCTGAGTAGCTGAGGGGAGCTGTAGGGCTGCAGGTCCTCCCCTTTGCCCTTTCGTGGGGGCCTTCATTTGGTGTGGGTTGGGCTGCTGCTTCCTTGCTGCAGCTGCTGCCCTGTTCAGGTGGTGTGGGAGAACAAAAGCTCTGCTCACAGCGTGGCAGGGGCTGCAGGAGACCCCTGGAGATCGAGTTCCAGCCCCTGCCAGAGCAGGATCAGCCAGGGCAGGCCCCACTGGAAGGGTTTGGAATCCCTCCAGAGCAGGAGACTCTGCAGCCTCTCTGGGCAGCCTGCTCCAGGCCTCCAGCACCCTCACAGTTGAGAAGTCTCTCCCCACCTTGAGGTGGAACCTGCAGCTGCTGGAGCTGGTCCAGAGGAGGCCATGGAGGTGCTGAGAGGCTGGAGAAGCTCTGCTGTGGGGCCAGGCTGGCAGAGTTGGGGCTTTTCAAGGTCCCTCCCAAGCCAACTCATCTCAGAGTGCCTTGAGCAGCCTGGGCTGGTGGGAGGTGTCCCTGCCCCTGGCAGGGGGTTGGCACTGGCTGATCTTTGGGGTCCCTTCCTACCCAAGGCACTCTGAGTCTGGGAACACTGAGTGGAGCTGCTCAGTCCCTGCTGCTTGGGTGTCACTTGTACACCTAAGCCATGGCGTGGTGGAGGTGCTTGGTGTTCCTCGCCCTTGTGGTTGGCTTCCTTCTGCAGCTGGAGCTGGCTAATTGTAGGCAGGGATTAATTAATGGCAGTTGGTGTGAGCTCAGAGAGGCTTTTGAAGTCTCCTGCGATGCCACTGAGCAACCCTGAGCTTCTCAAGGGCAGAAGTCATGAAGGGCTTTGGCCAAGCTTGTGGTGAGAGGTGTCCATGCCTGTGGCACTAGAAGGTCCCTAAGGTCCCTTCCAAGCTAACCCATCCTATGGTTAGGCTCATGAGAGGATGAGGCAGAGGCAGAGCAGGTTCCTGTGTGCCTCAGCCCAAGAGGCATCTCCTGGCAGGGTTCTTGTGGAGACGTTGCTCTGGCCTGCACCTCCTCTCTGCTGCAGGCTCAGGGAAGCAGTCACCACTTGTGTCCCCTCTACACTGTACCAAGTGGCCTTCAGAGGTCCCTTCCAACCCAAAGTGCTTAGAGCAGGACCAGTCTTGAGGCTTGAGGGAGCCCTTGCTGCAGGAGGGAGAGAAGGTGCAGGCTTGGAGTGCTCATTAGGCACTGAGGAGCCTGCTTCAGACTCCTGGAGTGGAAGGGACCTTCCAGACCTTCCAGTTCCAACCCTCTGGGTGCTCAAGGCTTCATAGAATGAGTTGGGTTGGAAGGGACCTTGAAGATCATCCAGTTCCTCCCTGGAGGTGTTGAGTGACCTGTTCCAGTGGGAGGTGTCCCTGCCTGTGGCACAGGTGGCTTGGAACTGGCTGAGCTTTGAGCTCCCTTCCAGCCTAACCCACTCTATCCTTCTATGGGGAGTGACACTGGGGTCCTTTTCCACCACCTGTGGGGTGGGCTCTGCTCTGCAGCCACGAAGAGCTCCCCTGGGGCTTCCTTCTGCCCACAGTGGCTGGAGCAGGCCCAGGGCTGCTGTGTCATGGCAGCTTGAGGCTTGCCAGCCTGCTTGCCAAGGGGGGGAAAGGCACTTTGGCAGAGCCTGCACTCCCTCTACAGCCAGCAGCTCCCTAGTTTAGGAAAGTGCTGTCTCCTCTCTGGCCTGAAATTGATGTTCCTGCCCAGCAGGCTGTTGGCTTGCCTTGCTGTGGGGCAGGACAGTCCTCGATGTGCCTGGAGCAAGAGCTGCTTGGCTCTGTTTCAGCCATGCTGTCTTTGGAAGCTGCTAGAGACAAACCCTGCCCTTGGCTGCTGCCCCTTGCACAAGAAGGACCTGGAGCTGCTGGAGAGGGGCCAGAGGAGGTCATGGAGATGATCAGAGGGATGGAGAAGCTCTGCTGTGGGGCCAGGCTGGGAGAGTTTGGGCTGTGCAGCCTGGAGAAGAGCTGCAGGGAGACCTCAGAGCAGCCTTGCAGTAGCTGAAGGGCTCCAGGAGAGCTGAGGAGGGACTTTTGTCCAGGGCTGGCAGTGGCAGGCTGAGGGCCAATGGCTTTGATCTGGGAGAGGGGAGACTGAGAGTGGAGAGGAGGAAGAAAGTGTTGAGAGTGAGGGTGGGGAGAGCCTGGCAGAGGCTGCCCAGGGAGGTGCTGCAGGCCGGGCTGGGTGAGGCCCCAAGCAGCCTGGGCTGGTGGAAGATTGGAGATCATCTGGTTCCAAGCCTGATGGGGCCTTGAAGATCAGCTAGTCGGAGCTGGATGATCTTCAGTGTCCCTTCCATGCCAGCTCATTCTAGGAGTGCCCTGAGCACCCTGGGCGGGTGGGAGGTGTCCCTGCCCATGGCAGGGGGGGTGAAGCTGGGTGGGCTTTGGGTTGGAAGGGACATTAATGTATGGAGCCAAGCCTGGGAGCTGGCTATCAGCTGCTGCTTTCAGCCTCTCCAGAGATGTCCTCTCCTCTGTTGCAGAGCCACTCCAGGCATGACTGGCAGGCTGCTCTGCTGCTCCTGTGCCCCAGCACTTGCTGCCCTCTGATTTCAGATCACCAACACCAGAAGTCAGTCACACAACCTGCGGTGAGTCTCGAGGGCCCTGGGTGCTCCTAGCAGGGCACTGCAGAGGTCCTGCCTGCAAACGGAGCTGCTGAGGGGGCTGAACACCTCTGTGGGGGGAAGGCTGAGTTGGGCTGTTCAGGCTGGAGAGGAGCAGCCTGAGGGGCACCTGCTCAGTGCTGATCGACTCTTCAGGGGTGGCTGTCAGCAGGGAGAGCCCAGTGGTGCCCAGGCCAAGGGGCACTGGGCACAACTAGAAGCTGAAGTGCCTCTGCTGTTTAGGTGGAGCTCCTTTGTAACTGAAGGGTGCTGGAGGCCTGGAGCAGGCTGCCTGGAGAGGTGCTGGAGCCTCCATCTCTGCAGGCACTCCCCCCCGGGCTGTGTTCCTGTGGGAGCTGCTGGAGCTCTGCCTTGGCAGAGCCATTGGGGAACCTAAGGCCTCCAGCACCCTCCCAGGGACAAAGCTCTCCCTGCTGTTCCTGTGGCACCTCCTGTGCTCCAGCTGGCACCCAGTGCCCCTTGTGCTGCCCTTGGCCAGCCCTGAGCAGAGCCTGGCTGGGCCCCTGCACAGCTTTAGCACAGCTCTGAGGGCAGCCCTCAGGCTCCTCTGCTGCCAGCTGCCAGCCCCAGCTGCCTCAGCCTGGCCTCACAGGAGATGTTCACTGCCTGCAGCAGCTTTGGCTCTGGGCTGGGCTCTCTGCAGCACTTCCCTGAGCTGCTTCTTGAGGAGAGTGGCCCAGAACTGGACACAGTATTCCAGATGTGGCCTCAGCAGCCAGTGGTGAAAGAGAGCAAAGCAAAGCAGGTGTTTGGGTTTGGCAGAGGTGGTGACCTTGAGAGCAAGCTGCTGCCAGGCAGGAGGGAGTGTGGCTGTATGTAAGGAGTCCTGCAGGAGTGGAGCCTCCCCTGGGTTTCTCTCTCTGGGCTTCTGGGGTGACTGCTGCTGGGCTCCACTGCTGTGCCATCCCAGGCTGCTGCAGGCTCAGTAGCACTGATGAAGTCGTTGGGGCCCTCCTTGTGCATCACCCTTTGGGCAGGCTGCTTTGTGCTGCAGCATCGAGTGATGTGACAGCAGCAAGCCTTTGGGAGTTGTCCCTTCCATTCTGCATGGAGGAGGCTTAAGGAGCTGTTGCCCCTGTCCTTGGGCTGGGAGGGTTGGGTGGGTGAGCAAACAGTTGGATGCTGGCAGCCTGGAGGTGAAATCTGGTTTCAGTTCTGCTTGCTGTGGTATCTCCCAGTTGTGTTGCAGCTTCAGCTGCTGAAGCTGATCTGTCTTTTTTTGGTGGCAGGAGTGGGAGTGCCATTAATTGTTCCAAGAGGCTTCAGCTTGAGCAGCTCAGCCTGCTGCAGCATGGCACTGGGAGTGGCTGCAGGGATGCACAGAGTGCCTGGGGTGGAAGGGACCCCTGAGATCAGCCAGTGCCAGCCTCCTCCCACCAGCCCAGACTGCTCAAGGCACTCAGAGAATGAGTTGGCTTGGAAAGGACACTGGAGATGAGCTAGTTCCAAGCCCCCTGCCATGGCTTCAATCTTCCATCAGCCCAGGTTGCCCAAGGCCTCATCCCACCTGGCCTGCAACACCTTCACAGCCTCCTTGGGCAGCCTCTGCCAGGCTCTCCCCACCCTCACTCTCAACACTTTCTTCCTCCTCTCCACTCTCAGTCTCCCCTCTCCCAGATCAAAGCCATTGGCCCTCAGCCTGGCACTGCCAGCCCTGGACAAAAGTCCCTCCCCAGCTCTCCTGCTGCAAGGCTGCTCTGAGCTCTCCCTGCAGCCTTCTCTTCTCCAGCCTCCCCACAGCAGAGCTTCTCCAGCCCTCTGATGGCCTTTGTGGTCTCCTCTGGCCCCTCTCCAGCAGCCTTGGGTCTTTGATATCTCTAGGAGCCCCGGGAAGGCTGCAGCCATGTGGCTGTGCCTCGCTTGGTGCTGCTCTGTCTGGAAGGTAGGGCCCTGCAGGCTGCAGCTCTGTTGCTGTGCTGCTGGGAGGCTTTTCTCTGGTGCCCGAAGTCAGTCACATGTTTGTCTCCATCCTGCGTCTGGCATCTCAGGGATCTCTCTCCCTGCTGCCAGATGGCTGAGGGCTTTCTCACTTGGGCCAGACAATAAAACCATGGAATCATAGAGCTGTTGAGGGCAGAAGGAGACCTTTGAGATTGTCAGGTCCAGCTGCACACCCAGAGCTCACAACCCGACCACTGCCACTAAGCCACAGCCCTCAGCACCACATCTGTGGGGCTTTGAAACCCCCAGGAATGGGACTCCAGCACCCTGGGCAGCCTGTGCCAGGGCCTGAGAACCCTTCCTTGGGAGACATTGTTCTGAGATCCAACTTGAACCTCCCCTGGTGCAGCTTGAGGCTGTTTCCTCTTGTCCTGTCTCTTGTTGCATGGCAGAAGAGACCAATTCCACCTCAAAAGGAGGTTGGAGTAGAGAGCAGTGAGCTCTGCCCTCAGCCTCCTCTTCTCCACACCAATCCCCCCCCAGCTCCCTCAGCTGCTCCTCCCCAGCCCTGTCCTCCAGACCCTGCCCCAGCTTTGTGCCCTTCTCTGGCCCTGCTGCAGCCCTCAGTGTCCTTCTGGGAGTGAGGGCCCAGAGCTGCCCCCAGTGCTCCAGCTGTGGCCTCAGCAGTGCCCAGCTGTAGGTTGTTCCTCCTCTCCCTGCCCAGCCACTGCCCCCTGAGGCCCTGGGTTCTGGCAGGGGCTGCAGGGCTGGGTGAGTGCTGAAGGACAGCAGTTGGGCCTGGTGTCCCTCTCAGCAGTGGCACTGACCAGTGCTGCTCTCAGCCGTGGGTCCTGCTCCCCAGCTGCCTGCCCTTGCAGCCCCTTGCTGCCTGCTGCTAGCTTTGGCTCTCAGTGCCCCGCTTGAAGCAGCTCCTGCTTCTCTCACTGCCTGGCTGCTGCTGCCCTCTGCTCCTCTCCAGGCAGCACTGTTTGCTCCAGGAGCACTCAGCCCCATCTGCGTGTCCCCTGCTCAGGGCCCCGGGCTGAGGTGTGCCCTGGAGCCAGTGCCAGCTGCCCCTGCCAGTGCTCTGCCAGCAGCTGTCCGGCAGAGCCAGCACTGAGCTCCTGGCCCTGCCGTCTTGTCCTCTGCCCTGCTTGCTCTTTGCCCAGCTTGAGGCATCTGCCTTCAGGAGCAGGGGCTGCCTGGGTGGCACAGCTGGAGCAGCTGGAGCAGTGCCCCCCCGCTGGCCTGAGCCCCTGCTCGTGTGGCACCTGCTGCAGGGCGCTGCCGGAGCAGCCTCCCGGGGGCCGCTGCGGTGCCTGCAGCGGCAGTGCTCTGCCGCCTGGGCTCGGCCCTGGGCTCCCTGCTCCACCGGGACACAGGCGCTGGAGGAGGCCAGCAGAGGGCCGTGAGGATGCTGGGGGGGCTGGAGCACCTCTTAGGAGGAAAGGCTGAGAGCCCTGGGGCTGGGTGGCCTGAGCAGAGCAGCCCGAGAGGGGCTCCTCAAATGTGTAGCACTATGTGCAGGTGACAAGGACAGGCTGGGGCCATGGCTGCCCCCTCCCTGCCTCCATTGAAGGCCAGGCTGGGTGAGGCCTTGAGCAGCCTGGCCTGGTGGGGGGGTCCCGGCCCATGGCAGGGAGTTGGAGCTGGATGAGCTTTAAGGTCCTTTCCCAACCCATCCCATGAATCTGAGAGGATGGGGCTGGGCTCTTCCCAGGGGTGCCCTGGACAGGACAGGGGCTCCCAGGGACAAACTGCAACCCAGGAGGTTTCACCTCAACTTCAGGAGAAGCTTCTTGGCTGTGAGGGTGCTGGAGCCCAGGAGCAGGCTGCCCAGAGAGGCTGTGGAGCCTTCTCTGGAGAGCTTCCAAACCCACCTGGCTGTGTTCTGTGCGCCCTGCCCGCGGTGATGCTGCTCTGGCAGGGGTTGGCCTCGTTCTGCAGAGGGTTCTGCAAGCCTTTGCCGTTACAGAGCCACAGAGTTCCATGGCGCTGGGGGGGCTGCAGGGGGAGCTGTGCAGGTGGTGCTGCAGGAAGGCAGCTGGCAGCAGCGCTGCTGGAGGCTGCGTGGGAGCAAGCAGGACGCAGCAGGGAGAGCCAGAGGTGCCTCTGCTCCGCTCCAGCACTCCTGCTCAGCTGGGGTAGCTGAGGGCCCCTGCTGAGTGTGAAGCCTTCTCCCTGGATTAGTCACCCCCGGGCTGCTGGATGAGTTCAGCGCTGGAGCTCTCCTGGAGGAGCAGCAGCAGCTCTTTGTGGCAGGGTGCAGGCTGTGAGGAGCAGCTCCAGCACCACAGCCTCCCTGCTCCGGGGCTGCTGGGCAGTGCTGCTCCTCCTCACCTGGGAAGCTTCTCGGTGGTCTCAGGAGGCTTCTAGTTGGTGTTGCAGACTGACCTCTGCTCTGTGGTGCCCTGAGACAGGATGAGAGGTAATGGGCGTGAGTCTGAGCCTGGGAGGCTGTGTCTCAACGTGAGCAGGGACTTGCTGCCTTAGAGGGGGGCAGGGCACTGCCCTCGGGTGGTCGAGTTTCCATCCCTGGAGACATTCAGAGCCTGCTTGGATGAGTTCCTGTGTGACCTTTAGGTGAAGCTGCCTTGCAGGGGCTTCGGACTCCGTCTCCATAGGTCCTTTACCACTCTGTGCCCCTGTACCAGAGCTGCACTTGGCTGGCTGTGCTGCTCACAGCAGCTCTCACCAGCCAGCTGCTGCCTGGGAGGTGACTGCAGTGCAGTGAGGCTCTGCTCTCCTGGGCAGAGAGGTGAGTGCAGTGCAGTGAGGCTCTGCTGTCCTGGGCAGAGAGGTGAGTGCAGTGCAGTGAGGCTCTGCTGCCCTGGGCAGAGAGGTGAGTGCAGTGCAGTGAGGCTCTGCTCTCCTGGGCAGAGAGGTGAGTGCAGTGCAGTGAGGCTCTGCTGCCCTGGGCAGAGAGGTGAGTGCAGTGCAGTGAGGCTCTGCTGTCCTGGGCAGAGAGGTGAGTGCAGTGCAGTGAGGCTCTGCTGCCCTGGGCAGAGAGGTGAGTGCAGTGCCCTGTGGCTCTGCTCTCCTGGGCAAGAGGGGGGCCTGCAGGCTGTGGTGCTGAGTGTCTTCACTTCAGCATGTGCCCACCCAGAGGCTGACCGCAGGCTTTTGTGGGAGGCTCCAGACTGGCAGACCCAGGCTGGTGCTGAGGCCTGGGCTTGCCCCTGCTCCTGCTCGTGTGCTGCAGGCTCTGTCTCCCCCAGCAGCAGCCAGCAGCTGCAGAGCAGAACAAGGCTCACTTCTTCCAGTGACCTGCAAGCAATGCGTGGAGGCGAGCGCGGGGGAGGGACCTTCCCAGGCACTGCTCAGCGCCGCAGGCATGCGAGGGGCATCCAGAGCTCATCCAGGCCAAGGCCTGCACTCGGCAGGGACATCCTCCTCCAGAGCAGGTTGCTCACAGCCCTGTCCATCTCCAGCCACGGGGCCTCAGCCACCTCCCTGGGCAGCCTGCTGCAGTGTCTCAGCAGCCTCCTGCTGCACAACTTGTTCCTCACATCCACTCTCAATCTGCTCTGCTCTCATTTCAAACCATTGCCCCTGCTGCTGTCCCTGCAGGCCTTTGGGCACAGTCCCTCTGCAGCCTGCTTGCAGCCCCTGCAGGCACTGGCAGGCAGCTCTGAGGTCTGCCCTGAGCCTCCTCTTCTTCAGGCTGCACACCCCAGCTCCCACAGCCTGTTCCCACAGCAGAGCTGCTCCAGCCCTGTGCTCATCTTTATGACCCTCCTAGCACAACCCTTGTGGTTTCCTTCAAGCAAGGATTCATCCTTGGGTATTGTGGTGCCCAGGGAGGCCTTTTCCAAGGTTCTTATGTTCCATAGGTGCATGGCTGGGGAGGGGAGGATGTGACTAAGCTGGCACGAGTGTTGGCATTGCTTGGGCAGTTAGTGCTGGATGGCCCAAGTCTGTCTGGCAGACAGCACAGAATTGGTTGGGTTGGAAGGGACCTTGAAGATCATCCAGTGCCAACCCCCTGCCATGGGCAGAGGACACCTCCCACAAGGCCAAGGCTGCTCGAGGCACTCCTAGAAGGAGTTGGCTTGGAAGGAACCTTGAAGATCAGCTGGTTCCTAGCCACCTGCCATGGGCTGCTGCTGAGGGTCCAGAGGAGGCCATGGAGATGCTCAGAGGCTGGAGAAGCTCCCCTGTGGGGACAGGCTGGGAGGGCTGGGGCTGTTCAGCCTGCAGAAGAGAGGCTGCAGGGACATTGGACAGCTTCAAGCCTCAGGGTGCTGGGCCAGGCTTTTCCAGCTCCACCATCACCCAGAGAGGCTGGAGCAGATGGTCCTTGGGCTGCCTCCCAGCCCAGCACTCTGTGATTGCCTGCTTGGTATTTTCAGACTCCTGGACTCACTCAGGTTGGAAAAGACCTCTGAGAACATCAGGTCCAACCTTCTGGCCAGCAGCTACATGGGCACCCTGCTGTCCTCGGGCAGATCTCCTTGCTCTCTCTGGCCAGCAGAGCAGAGCCTGTGCCAGGGGGGAGCAGTGCAGTGCCTTTGGTAGAAGAGCTGTCTGGTGGGGCTGGTTGGAAGGCAGCAGTGGGCAGGAGCTGGAGAAGGAGAGAAACATCCTGGAAGGGGCTCCAAGATTCACAGAACTGTGGCTCGGAAGGGAGCTCAAAGATCATCCAGTTCCAAGCCCCTGCCCTGGGCAGGGTCACATCACTCCAGTCCAGCTTGCTCAGGGCACTCCTAGAGTGATGTGGCTTGGAACTGGATGATCTTCAAGGTCCCTTTGGGTTTGGAACTAGATGATCTTCAGTCTTCTTGCCCAGCTGCTCTTTAGCCACAGCTCCAAACCCTGGGATCCTGAGCTGATGCAATCTGTGAGTCTGTAAATGAAGGTTTGAGGAAGCACAGGAGGAGAGGAAGCCACAGCCTCATGCCTCTGCAGTTCTCACTCTGTAATGGCTTAATTAGTGACACTGCAGCTCAAGGACTCCTCAAGAGTCAAAACAAGTCTCTGTGATAAGATGAAGGCAACTCAGATATCTGAGTGTGGCCCAGGGAGATTAGAAGATAGCTTAGGGCCTGCTGTGGATTAGCAGCAGGGAGGACCTGAAGCCAACACCCAAAGAAACAAACAGCAAACAAGGGCTGATGAGCAGGGAAAGTCCTTGGTGACTCAGGCTGGAGGAGAAAGCTGTTTGTTCTACCCTGCCACACTCCCCCAGGCTTCAGTTTACCTTGAGAAGTGAAGCAGAGATGCAGCACAGGCACTTGAAGAGGTCTGCAGCCAAGGAAAGCACCTCCTGACGGAACATCTGCCCTGCAACGCGTGGCCTTTGGGCTGGGCAGGAGGTCAGACTGGGCTGGGGACCTCTTCATGGGGAGCTGCAGCAGCTCTTCTGCAAGCAGCAGTCTTGGCAGACCTTCTTCCCCCAGGTACAAGAGGAAAGGAAGGTTCTCCTGCCCCGTGGGACTGCTTGGACCACCAAGTGGCTTTCTGACCTCTGAAGGGCACCAACCCCTCAGCCAGATCACAGCATCCCAGCGTGGCTCATGTTGGAAGGGACCTCAGGGACTGTCTGCTGCAACCCCCTGCTAGACTCAGCTGCTGCTGCTCAAACTTGGCTTGGAAGGGACCTTGAAGACCAGCTAGTTCCAAGCCCCCTGCCATGCAAAGCCCATGGCAGGGATCTTCAAGGTCCCTTCCAGTGCAAGCCAGGTGGCTTGCAACCTCTCTGCTCTTCAGTCTGCCACCAGCCCAGGTTGCTCAGGGCCTCATCCAGCCTGGCCTTGAACACCCCCAGGCAGGAGGCAGCCACAGCCTCCCTGGGCAGCCTGTGCCAGGCTCTCACCACCCTCACCCTCCAGAACTTCTGCCTCAGCTCCAGTCCAGTCCTGCTCTGCCTCAGCTCCCAACCATTCCCCTTGGCCTGGCTCAACAAAAGTCTCTCTGCAGCCTTGCTGTAAGCTTCACTCAGAAGCAGAGCCTCTAAGAGTAGATTGAGCTGCAGCTGCAGATGGCTCTGCTGCCTGCTGGGGTGGTTGGGCTGGCTGAGCTTGCAAGCTCTCTTCCACCCCATGCCCTTCTGGGGTGGTTTTTGGAGCCTTGCTGCCCTCAGCCTGAGAGCTGATCTTCAGTCTGTCCTCTGGAGAAGACTTCAGCCCAGGGCCTGCTCCCTTGGCAGGCCAACCTGGAGAGAGCTGAACAGCCAAACCCACTGCTTCAGGCCTGCAGGGCAGCTCCTCCAGGACAGCATCTCTGGACAAGGCCCAGGCTTTGCCTGGCATCAGTACTGCTCGAAAGTCACCTTCTGTGGCTTGAAAGCTGAACGTGGCTCTGCAGTCAGCTACAGAGCATCCCTCTGGGGCTCTGCCTGCTGAGGACAAATTGATGCCAGCTCCAGCTGAGTCTGCTCAGTCAGGTTGGGAAGCCTGGCAGGTGGCATGAGGACAGTGCCCATTCCTGAGCAGCAGGCAGCCAAGTGCTGGGCTGCAGCCAGAGCAGTGTGGGCAGCAGAGGGGATTGTGCCCCTTGGCTCTGCTCAGACCTCACCTCCAGTCCTGCCTCCAGTGCTGCTGGGGTGAGGCCAGAGGAGGCCACAGAGATGCTGCCAGGGCTGGAGCAGCTCTGCTGTGAGCACAGGCTGAGGGAGCTGGGGGGGTGCAGCCTGCAGAGGAGAAGGCTCCAAGGGCACCTCAGAGCTGCTGCCAGTGCCTGAAGGGATCCTGCAGGAAGGCTGCAGAGGGACTTGTGCTGAGGGGGTCTGAGCCAGGCCAAGGCGGAATGGTTTGGAGCTGAGGCAGAGCAGGGTTGGACTGGAGCTGAGGAAGAAGTTCTGCAGGGTGAGGGTGGTGAGAGCCTGGCACAGGCTGCCCAGGGAGGCTGTGGCTGCCTCCTGCCTGGGGGTCTTCAAGGCCAGGTTGGATGTGGCCTTGAGCAACCTGCACTGGTGGCAGACTGAAGATCCTCTGATTCCAAAGCCCAGGGCAGGGGGCTTGGAACTGGATGATTTTCATGATCCCTTCCAAGCCAACTCACAGAATGAGCAAGCTGGGCTGGGGGAGGTGTCCCTGAAGCTGTGGTGGTGTGGGCCTGGCCTGGCCTTTCCTTCCTGCTGGGTTGGCAGCCAGAGGCAGTGGCAGAGGTGTTTGCTTTGGCACAGCAGGGCCACAGGCTCGGCTGGGGTTTACAGCAAACACAGCAGCCAGGCCATGGGCTGGGCAAAGTCCTGGGCACGGGGCAAAGGAGGAGGAGCTGTGGTGTGGGAGCACCTGTGCAGAGCTGCTGCCTTCCTGCCCTGGCCCCCAGCTGCTCTTGCTCCATCACATGCAGCCTGAGCTTGGTGCTGCAGGTGGGCAGGGGTGAACCGGGAAGGGCTGCAGTTGGGCACCCTGCATCCTTGGCTTGCCTCTTGAGTGATCTCCGTGGTGCCCTGCTTCTGGCACTGGAAGCACAGAAAGGCAGGGCTTGGGAGGGACCTCTGGAGCTCCAGTCCAGCCCCTCTGCAGCACCACCCAGGCCAGGGGGCCCAGGAACACATCAGCAGGGTTTGGAACTCCTCCAGAGCCTCTCTGGCAGCCTGCTCCAGGCCTCCAGCACCCTCACAGTCAAGAAGCCTCTTCTCAGGGTGAGGTGAAATTTACAGCTGTTGGAGCTGGTCCAGAGGAGGCCGTGGAGATGCTGGAGATGCTCTCCTGCAGGGCCAGGCAGGGAGAGTTGGGGCTCTTCAGCCTGGAGAGGAGAAGGCTGCAAGGAGACCTCAGAGCAGCCTTGCATTATCAGAAGGGCTCCAGGAGAGCTGGGGAGGGTCCAACACTGCTGCCAGAGCAGGGGCACCCAGGGCAGGGCACACAGCACCACATCCAGGTGGGGCTGGAAAGTCTCCAGAGGAGACTCCACAGCCTCCCTGGGCAGCCTGCCCCAGGCCTCCAGTGCCCTCACGCCAGAGAAGTTTCTCCTCCTGTTGATCTGGAACCTCCTGGGCTCCAGGACACCACCACAAGGAGCCTGCCCCCTTCTTGCCCCCCACTCTTCCCATCTTTGCAAAGAGTGATTCGATCTCTGCTCAGTCTCTGCAGCCCAAGCGGCCCCAGGGCTCAGCCTCTCCTCCTTCGGCAGCTGCTCCGAGCTGGCCGCGGCAGCCCAGGGCAGCACTTGGCAAAGGGAGCTGAGGTGCTCAGGCTGCTCTAGAGCAGCCCCACCTGCGTGCCCTGCCCTGCCCTGCCCTGAGTGCCCTGCTTTGCAGGGGGCTGGGACTGCAGGTCCCTTCTGTCACTGCCCAGCTACTCTTCCTTGACCTGAGAGCCAAGCATCAAGTGGTGCTGAGCTGCAGACAAAGGCTTATTGGTAGCAGTGGCAGAGGTTGGCATGAAGGAATCCACCAGCGTGGCACCACCACCTAGCTCTGGCTCTCCCAAGGGGCATGGGCATGCTGCAGGAGCTGGCATGGCTCTGGGCTGGCTGTGGCTGCTCAGGAAGCTGCAGAGTCACCAGGTGATGCTGCTGGGGGGCACTGGTTCTGGGCTCTCCTTGCAGGGTGGGCACTGCTGCTGGCCGCCTTCAGGCTGCCTTGCTGCGGCGGCAGAGGACTGCTTTGTGCTGGCATGCAGGGATCCCGTGGGCTGGCAGCTGTCTGTGCTGCCGTGGCCAGCCCCTGGCAGCCTGGGCATGCTCTTAGGCAGCCCCAGCCCCCATTTGGCAACCTGCCCTCAAGATCAGGGTGTGAAGGCTAAAGCGAGGGGGGTGCCCGACGGTGGTGCCCGCTGCCAGGCTGAGCCTTTGCTGTGCCAGTCTCTCCCCACCCTCACTACCAAGAATTTCTCCCTCATCCCTGCTCTCCCAGTTCAGAGCCATTGGCCCTCAGCCTGGCACTGCCAGCCCTTGCCAGAAGTCCCTCCCCAGCTCTCAAGGAGCCCCTTCAGCTACTGCAAGGCTGCCCTGGAGCTTTCTCTTCTCCCAGCTAGGAGCCCCAGCTCTGCCAGCCTGTCCCTGGCGGGAAGCTTCTGCAGCCTCTGAGCAGCTTGGGGTGCTCTGCAATGTCCAGTTAGGCTGTAATTAAGGGGGAGATTTGATGAGCTTGATGGTTCTTTGCAGTGAGGGTGGTGAGAGACTGGCACAGGTTGAGGGTAGTGAGGCACTGGCACAGGTTGCCCAGGGAGGTGTTCAGGACCAGGCTGGACGAGGCCTTGAGTGAGCTGTTCCCGTGGGAGCTGCCCCTGCCCGTGGCACAGGGGGGTTGGCACTGGCTGAGCTTTGAGCTCCCTCCCAGCCTAAGCCGTTCTGTGACCTCGGAGGCCTGTCCCAGCCCGCACAATTCCCTGGCTCGGCGCTGGGAACGTTCTGGCCCCTGCGCTCGTTGGCTTGGTGCTTCATACCCTGTGTCCCCTGTGTTCTCTCTGCCCAGGTGAGGAGCCCAAAGCAAGCTGCCTCTCCAGAGCCCTGGACAGCACCAGCCCCTCCCTGCCACCTTCTCAAGATGCGTTAGGAAAACCTGATCCAGTGCCAAACCCAAACCATCTCCAGGCCTCTCCCATGACTGTCTCCGAGCCGCTCTTGGATACTTTGGGATTTACAGCCGTGGTGTGAGGAGTAGAGTGTCCACTCCCACTGCTCCCTGCCACCCCCCTGGCAGAGGTTGGTGACTTAAGATCATGGACCATCCTGGTAGGGAAAAGGATGAGAGGCAGAGGACAACCAAAGGGATGCCAGGAAGGAGCGGCCACGGCTCTCGCCCCAGCTCTTCGGCGTCTTCTGGCGTCCTCATGGTGGGACCCAACTTCAGAGTGGGCAAGAAGATTGGCTGTGGGAACTTTGGAGAGCTCAGACTAGGTAAGTAGGAAATGTTTTGGTGGCCCTTGGTGAAGCAGGTCCCCTGGTTGAGGTCTTCTCAAGGCTGCCTCACCTGGAAGCACTCAGAAGACGTCACTCTGAGCCTTGGGCTGCTTGGCACAGCAGCAGCTTGCTGGAGAGGCCAAAGGTGCACATTTTGGAGCCATCTGAAGGTTGGAAATGGTTCCCAGCCCTCGAGGTGACAATATCTTGGCTGCCTAAGGAGGTGGCTTCCCTCAAAGCAGCATGTGTTGAGAAGGACTTAAGAGCCCAGTGCGCTGCTTTGCATTGGGCTCTTAAGTCCTCCTCGACACATGCTGTTTTGATTTTGAGCTGACACTGGAGAGGGCTGCCCAGAGAGGTTGTGGAGTCTTCTCTGGAGGCTTTCCAACCCCACCTGGATGTGTTCCTGTGTGACCAGCAAGCTGCAGGTGGCCCCTGAAAGCCAAACCTCCAGAGAGCAGCTACCAGTGTTAAGGTCCTCTAGAAGCTCTGCTCTTGGCTCCTTTCTCTTGGCACTGCAGCTTTAAGGGGTCCTCTGGCTCAGGTAGAAGCCTTCAGAGGTTCACAGAATGGGTTGGAAAGGACCTAAAAGCTCATCCAGCTCCAGCCCCCCTGCCAGGGCAGGGCCACTTCCCACCATCAAAATCTCATCCAGCCTGGCCTGCAACACCTCCAGGCAGGGGGCAGCCACAGCCTCCCTGGGCAGCCTCTGCCAGTCTCTCCCCACCCTCACTCTCAACACTTTCTTCCTCCTCTCCACTCTCAGTCTCCCCTCTCCCAGATCAAAACCATTGGCCCTTGGCCTGATGCTCCTAGCTCTTGCCAGAAGTCTCTCCCCAGCTCTCCTGGAGCCCTTCAGCTACTGCAAGGCTGCTCTGAAGTTTCCCTGAAGCCTTTTCAGGCTGAGCAGTCCCAAGTCTCTCTGCCTGTCCCCATAGCAGAGGTTCTCCATCCCTCTGATCATCTTCATGGCCTCCTCTGGACTTGTTTTCTGCCGGTGTTAGCCCTGGGGTTGACCTTTCCTGCTGCAGACAGAATTATCCCTGGGGATGTCACTTACATGGAAGGACCTGGGAGCAGCACCGTGTGGCCATGGCACCTGGAGCCAAGGTTTAGTGGCTGTGGTGGCCTTAGGCTACTGCTTGGACTCAATGATCTTAAAGGTCTTTTCCAAGCCGACCAATCCTGTGGTTCTATGCTTCAGGGCTTTTGCTGCCTTCTGTGCAGCTCCTGCAGCTCTGCCGAGTCAGTTCTGCTGCTGCCCTGGGAGCTGGAGCACCCCTGAAGGTTTCTGGCATGACCTGTGCCATCCTGAGGTCCTGCATCTGCACCCCAGGCAGGCAGAGCATTGGCATCTCAGCAGGCGGCCCAGGAGCCTGCTCAGTGAGCTGGGAACTGGAGTGATGTCAGGAGGGGCTCAGGAAACCTGGGATCTGTCCTCCTAAACCCAGTGCCAGGGCTGCTGGCTCACTGCGGAACAGATGCCACCAGCTCAGCCTCCAAACCACCTTCTAGCAACTCACCAACTTACTCTGTGGGTTCTTCTTGTATGTGTCCAAAAGTCTCACCATGGCGGGGTTGGAAGTTCTCTGGAGCTCATCCAGTCCAACTCCTGCTGAAGCAGGGCACCCCAGCAGCTTGCCCAGGTCACAGTGTCCAGGAGGGTTTGGAAGCTCTCCAGAGGAGACTCCACAGCCTCTCTGGGCAGGCTGCTCCAGGCCTCCAGCACCCTCACACCAAAGCAGTTTCTCCTCCTGTTCAGATGGAGCCTCCTGGCTTCCAGTTTGTGCCCACTGCTCCTTGTGCTATCACTGGGCACCACTGACAGGAGCCCAGCCCCATCCTCTTGCCCCCCACAGCTCCTTTAGCTCTTGCTGAGCACTGCTCAGCTCCCCTCTGGGGCTGCTCTCCTGCAGGCTCTCAGCCCCAGGGCTCTCAGCCTGTGCTCCTCACAGAGCTGCTCCAGGCCCTCAGCAGCTTTGCAGCCTCCCCCAGACTCTCTGCAGCAGTTCCCTGCCTCTGGAACTGGGGAGCCCAGAACTGGGTCCAGCCTCTCATGAGCTGGGGAGCCCAGAGCTGGGTCCAGCCTCTCATGAGCTGGGGAGCCCAGAGCTGGGTCCAGCCCTCCAGGCATGGTCTCCCTAGGGCAGAGCAGAGGGGGAGAAGAGCCTCTGTGGTGCCTGCTGGGCACAGTCTCCTGGCTGCAGCCCAGGAGCCTCTGCCTGCAGTGTGATGTCCATCAGCACCGAGCTGGCTGGAAGGGTCCAGCTGTTGCTGTTTGTGTTGCTCTCAAGAGGTTTGTACTTGTGGCTCTTGGCTGGGGCCTGTGGGAGCAGTGCAGGAGAGGGAGGACTCTGGGCCCCTGCTGGTGTGCAGCACTCCCTGTACTCACCACGTCCTGCTGCCAGGGCCTCACAAACCTGCTCCAGCCGGGGCCCAGCTGAGTGCAGGCACTCAGTGCAGGGCTCCTCAGGCTGTGGAGTTCTTCACTGGCAGTGGAACTGCCCAAAAGTGACACCTGAACTTCAGTGCTGCTCCAGAACCTGAGAGCTCTTTGGGTGCCAGCTGGGGTACAGGTCTGCTGCCCTGTTCGGGGCAGGGGCACCTTCTGCTCCCAGCAGGTCCTGCTGGCAGCACCTCTGCCCGGCTCTGCCATCTTGATGCCAGCTCTGCTGGGGAGAAGGAGGAAGAAGCCATCCTGACACTTGGACACGAGCAGCGTGGAGAGGCTGTCAGGGAGCTGGCAGAGGCACTGCAGGACACTGAGTGGAGTCCAGGCTGGCAGCATCAGGAGCCACAGGGAGATGCTCCCTGACATGGGCAGCTTGCAGCTGCCACACGGCGCCGGCGAGGCCAAGGGCTGGCTGCAGCCACCAGCAGCCTGCCTGCAGCAACAGCTGCCCTGCAGCTGGAGCACAGACACACAGACAGACAGACACAGAGACGGATACACACACACACAGACGGATAGACAGACAGACACACAGAGACGGATACACACACACACACAGACGGATAGACAGACACACAGAGACAGATAGACAGACAGACACAGACAGAGAGATGGATAGACAGACACACAGAGACACACGGACAGACACACAGCCAGGCAGAGGTGTGCCAGCTGTGGCAGGCCGCGGTGCAGTGCCCCAGCCGCCGCCTCGCAGCTTCCCTGCTGGTTCTCAGCCTGGGCTCCTGCAGGGCTCTTGTCCCAGCAGCCCCACTGGGTGTGGGGAGCCCTGGGGTGGGCTCTGTGCTCTCAGTGCTGCTTGTGCCAGCACAGGGCACACAGCCGCTGAAGGGTCTTAGCGTGGACCAATTCCCCTTCCCGGGCCCTGTGCTCAGCTCACAGCAGCCCCATGAGGGCTCCAGGCTGGGGGCAGAGTGGCTGCAAACTGCCCAGCAGGAAAGGACCTGGGGGTGCTGGGTGGCAGCAGCTGGAGATGAGCCAGCAGTGCCCAGGTGGGCAAGAAAGGCAGCAGCAGCCTGGCCTGGGGCAGCAGTGGTGTGGGCAGCAGGAGCAGGGCAGGGACTGTGCCCTGTGCTGGGCACTGCTGGGGCCACAGCTTGAGTGCTGGGCTCAGTTCTGGGCCCTCACTCCCAGAAGGACACTGAGGGCTGCAGCAGGGCCAGAGAAGGGCACAAAGCTGGGGCAGGGTCTGGAGAGCAGGGCTGGGGAGGAGCAGCTGAGGGGGCTGGGGGGGTTGGTGTGGGGAAGAGGAGGCTGAGGGCAGAGCTCATTGCTCTCTGCAGCTCCCTGGGAGGAGGCTGCAGTGAGCTGGGGTTGGGCTCTGCTGCCCAGCCTCAGGTGAGAGGAGGAGAGGAACTGGCCTGGAGCTGTGGCAGGGGAGGGTTGGGTTGGAGAGGAGGAGAAATGTCTTTGTTGCCAGAGTGGTGAGGGCCTGGCAGAGGCTGCCCAGGGAGGTGGTGGAGTGCCCATGGCTGGAGGCGTTCCAGCTCTGTGTGGCCATGGCACTTGTGGCCATGGTTTGGTGCCCATGGTGGTGCTGGGCTGCTGCTGGGCTGGGAGGTCTGGGAGGGCTCTTCCAGCCAAACCATTCCCTGGCTCTGTGGCTCAAGGCTGCCCTGGTGCTGCTGGCATTGGTGCTGCTGGCACGCAGCGGGTGTTGGGTCTGTGCTGAGTGGTGGTTTCCAGGGGTGGATTGCAGCTCTTAGCTGTGCAGCACCATGAAGCTGCTGGAGCTGTCTGCAGTCAGAGGTGCACTGGTTTGGTGTGCAGCAGTCACCAATCCTCTCACTGCCTGTAGCCAGCAGGACCTGGGATGGCTCCTGCAGTGCTGCCCTCCAGCCTGAGTGCTGCCCTCAAGCCTGGTGAGCTGCTGCTGAGTGGCAGGGACCTCTGCCTGCCCTGCTCACCGGCTGCAGCTTTACAGTGACAGAGCCACAGAATGTTGAGGGGTGCAGGGGACCTCCAGAGCTCATCCAGGCCAAACTCCCTGCCAGAGCAGGGGCGCCCAGGGCAGGGCACACAGCAACACATCCAGGTGGGGCTTGAAAGGCTCCAGAGAAGAGGACTCCACAGTCTCTCTGGGTAGCCTGCTCCAAACTCACACCAAAGAAGTTTCTCCTCCTGTAGAGGTGGAACCTGCTGGCTTCCAGTTGCCCTTGCCCTGTCCCTGGCCACCACCACACAGAGCCTGGCACCTTCCTCCTGAACCTCACCCCTCAGATATTGATCAGATCCCCTCTCAGCCTTCTCTTCTCCAGACTTAACCAGCCCCAGGGCTCTCAGCCTTCCCTGGTCACACAGACATTCCAGTTCCTCCATCATCCTCGTGGCCACTGTTGGACTCTCTCTAGTCTGTCCCTGTCTCTCTTGAGCTGGGGAGCCCAGAACTGGACCCAGCACTCCAGATGCGGTCTCACCAGAGCGGGAGGAGAACCTCCCTTGCCCTGCTGGCCACACTCATCTCACCGCACCCCAGGCTTACAGCTTGTGAGAGGCAGAACCTCCAGGAGGGAAGTGAGCAGAGGCAGCTGCTGGCCAGGGGTGGCAGCACCTCTGTGTGCTGTCTGCTGCTGCGGCTGTTGGGACGTGCCACTCAAAGAGACACCTTTCTGTTTTCTCTTCACAGGGAAGAATCTCTACACCAACGAATATGTAGCGATCAAACTGGTGAGTAGCAGCTTCCAGTCTTCTGCACTTAGCTGGCTGGGGAAGAGAAGGACCAAAAGCAGCTCTGGGAGAACCATGCAGTCACAGAATGGCTTGGGTGGGAAGGGACCTTGAAGATCATCTGGTTCCAAGCTCATGGCAGGGGCCTTGGAACCAGAAGATCTTCAAGATGCCTTCAGGCTTGGAACTAGGATGATCCTCAGGCTTCTTGCCCACCTGCTCTTTAGCCACAAACCCTGGCATCTGTCCTTGAGGTTGTCACTCTGATTTGATTCAGCAGCAGCCTCCTGCTCACCCAGGCTGACATGTGTCTGGCAGCACAGGAGCCCTGCACCTCACAGCAGATGAAGGTGGATGTGGTGCATTAACTCTGACCAGCAGCACACAGCTCCTCTCTGCAGCTTTTTCTCCCCCTGTGATGTGTAGGAGCTGACAGATCCTGAGGGGCTGGGATAGCAAATGTCAGGAGATGGTTCCTGAAATAAATGAATAGCCTGCCTGCAGTGCTGCTTAGGGTGGCCTGGGGATGGATCTCCACCAAGAAAGAGGGCTGGAGGCTTGCTGAGGGGGAGGTGGTTTGGGTGGGATGGCAGCAGAGGAGCTGTGGACACAGCCAAGGTGACCACAGGGTCACAGATGTCAGGGCTTGGAAAGGACCCAAGGAGCTCATCCAGTCCAACCCCTCCTGCCAGAGCAGGACCACACAACCCAGCTCAGGGCACACAGGAACACATCCAGACAGGCCTGGAAAGGCTCCAGAGAAAGAGATTCCACAACCTCTCTGGGCAGCCTGTGCCAGGCTCTGGGACCCTTCCAGGCAAGAAGTTCCCCTTGTGCTGAGCTGGAACCTCCTGTGCTGCAGCTTCCATCCACTGCTGCTTGTCCTGTGCCAGGGAGCAGTGAGCAGTGCCTGTCCCCCCCTCCTGACCCCCAGCCCTCAGAGAGTTACAGACGTTGATTCAATCCCCTCTCAGTCTTCTCTTCTCCAGACTGAGCAGCCCCAGGGCCCTCAGCCTCTCCTCACCAGGCACTGCTCAGTCCCCTCATCATCCTCATAGCTCTCCACTGGACCCTCCCCAGCAGTTCCTGTCCCTCTTCAACTGGGGAGCCCAAAACTGAAGGCAGTGCTCAAGATGAGGTCTCAGCAGGGCAGAGCAGAGGGGGAGCAGAACCTCCCTTGGTCTGCTGGACACACTCTGCTTAATGCCCCCCAGGACCCTATTGCCCTCTTGGGCCATGGATACTCTCCCCCAGCACCCCCAGCTCCCTCTCCACAGGGCTGCTCTCCAGCAGTCACCTCCCAGCCTGTCCTGGTGCAGTTTGTTCTCCCTCCCCAGGTTCAGGACTCTGCATTTGTCCTGGTTGGACCTCATCTGGTTCCTCTGTGCCCAGCTCTCTGTGCAGGTCTGGCTGGATGGCAGCACAGCCTGCAGCTGTCTCAGCCCAGCCTCCCAGCTTGGTGTCAGCAGCAAACCCACTGAGCAGACTCTGTCCCCTGTTCTGCTAAACCAAAGAGTGGGTTGGATTGGAAGGGACCTCCAAAGATGATCCCCTCAGCAGGGGCATCCTCTCCACTAGAGCAGGCTGCTCAGTGCCTTGCTGAGCCTGACCTTGAATCAGTGAAGCTCCTCCTGGGCTTTCACAGTCGATCCCACAGAGCTCAGCATCAGCAGTGAGCTGCAGGAGTGCTCAGGGATTGGCAGGGAGGTGGTGGAGTCCCCATCCCTCCATGGAGGTGTTCCAGAACCGTGTGGCCATGGCACCTGGGGCCACCTTTGGTGGCCATGGTGGTGCTGGGTTGGACTGGATGGTCTGGGGGGCTTTTCCAGCCCAAACAGGTCTGTGATAAGCAGCATCCAAGCAGGAATTCAGGGCAGCTTTAGCTTCCCTCTGAAAGCCATCTGGGCGAGTACCCACTGCTGCCTGACCCAAGTGCACCCTTCGTGCTCCAGGCTCTTCATCTTCTCCACCTGGATTCACCCTGGGAGAAGGCTGCAGAGCCTCTGTGGATAGCAGAGGCCTGGTTGGATGCTGAGAGAAGTCCTGGTGCTCTGCAGCCTGCTTTCATGTCTGCAGACAGAGCATGTCTGGAGTGCTCAGAGGTGTCTGACTGGCAGCTGCTAGGAGGGGGCTGCCCCTTGCAGTGCTGCCAGCAGCTCACTGCTGCCCAGGCCTGTGCCTCTGCTCTGGCTGCACCCCCAGGGACACGACTCAGCAGGGCTCATACGCAGCCCAGTGACCACCGAAGCTGCTGGGGGCAGCCACAGGCCACAGTCTGAACTTGGCACTTCAGCTCCTGCAACCTTGCTGCTCCTCTGCCCGGGGCTGGGGCACTCCTGGAGGCCCAGGAGCTTGGCTGAGCAGTGCCTGGATGCCACTGCTGTCACTGAGCTTTGTGCTGGCATCAGGAAGCTCTCACTGCTTCTGGTGCTCCTTACCTTTAACTGTGGCTGGGTGAGGAGTGGCTGAGAGCAGCCTGGAAGGGAAGGCCTTGGGGGTGTCAGTTGGTGCCAAAGTGGCCAGCAGCCAGCACTGCTCCCAGCCCAGAGGCAGCTGTGTGCTGGCTGCAGCCAGAGCAGGGAGAGCAGCAGCACAGGGAGGGGATTCTGCCCCTCTGCTCTGCTCAGCCCTCACCTGAGCACTGCCTGTGGCTCTGGGGCCCCAGCACAAGAGGGACCTGGAGCTGCTGGAGAGGGGCCAGAGGAGGCCATGGAGGTGATCAGGGGCTGGAGAAGCTCTGCTGTGGGGACAGGCTGAGGGAGCTGGGGGTGTTCAGCCTGGAGAAGAGAAGGCTGCAGGGAGAGCTCAGAGCAGCCTTGCAGCAGCTGAAAGGGCTCCAGGAGAGCTGGGGAGAGACTTTTGTCCAGGGCTGGCAGTGCCAGGCTGAGGGCTAATGGCTTTGATCTTGGAGAGGGGAGACTGAGAGTGGAGAGGAGGAGGAAGAAAGTGTTGAGAGTGAGGGTGGGGAGAGAGTGGCAGAGGCTGTGGAGGTGCTGCAGGCCAGGCTGGGTGAGGCCTTGGGCAGCCTGGGCTGATGGAAGATTGAAGGTCATCTGGTTCCAAGCCTGAAGGGACCTTAAGGATCAGCTAGTTCCAAGTGTCCCAGGGAGCTTGGGACTGGATGATCTTCAAGGTCTCTTCCAACCCAACTCATTCTAGGAGTGGCTTGAGCACCCTGGGCAGGTGGAGGTGTCCTGACTCCCTTCCAGCCTAGGCCATGCAGTGGCTCCATGCAGTGGCTCCATGCAGTGGCTCCATGCAGTGGCTCCATGCAGTGGCTCCATGCAGTGATGTCCCTCTGCAGTGTCTTGTGACACTTCCAGCCAGGCTGTTAGCTCGCGTCTGGAAGTGGTGGCTGCGGTGGCAGGTCTCTGCTGGGGCACATTTCAGGTGCCAGGCTGGTTCTAACCAGGTGGGTTTGGTTTCTGTCTTGCAGGAGCCAATCAAATCCCGAGCACCACAGCTTCACCTCGAGTACAGGTTCTACAAGCAGCTGGGCAGTGCAGGTAAGCAGCCTCAGCCAGGCACAGCCTCTGCCTTCGCCAGTGTCACAGAGCTCTCCTGCAGGCCTGCTGGGAGAGCAGCACCTGTGCTGAGTGCTTTGGCTTTGGGAAAGGTTTGGATAGAAGAGCATCATCACAGTGTGGAGCTGGTGAGGACTGCCCAAGAGGCAGGACAGCAGTGGGGGTGTTGGTGCCACAGGAGGGGGCAGTGGCAGGACTGCTCTCTGTCTGCAAGGACAGACCTGAAAAGGGAGACGAAAGGCTGAGAATGCAGGGAGCTGTGTGAAACTCCAGAGGGCTTCTAGCCAAAACCTGACCCTTGCCTGAGATTCCCTGAGTCATGGCAGAGTCCTCCAGCCCTGGGCCTCAGTGTCCTCTTTGTGATCATAGCCTCCACATCCAGCTGGCAGCTGGCACCAGTGGTGCTCCCCAGGGGTCAGTGCTGGGCCCAGTCCTGTTCAGTATCTTTATTGATGATCTGGACCAGGGGATTGAGTTCAGCAGCAGTAAGTTTGCAGGTGGCACTAAGCTAGGAGCAGCTGTGGAGCTGTTGGAGGGTGGCAAAGCCCTGCAGAGGGACCTGGCCAGGCTGGATGGGTGGGCAGAGGCCAAGGGGATGAGACTGAACAAGGCCAAGGGCAGGGTTCTGCACTTTGGCCACAACAACCCCAAGCAGTGCTACAGGCTGGAGCCAGAGTGGCTGAGAGCAGGCAGGCAGAGAGGGCCCTGGGGGTGGTGGCAGAGAGCAGATGAAGAGGAGGCAGCAGTGCCCAGGTGGGCAGCAGAGCCAATGGCATCCTGGGCTGGCTCAGGAGCAGTGTGGGCAGCAGGACAAGGGAGGTTCTTGTGCCCCTGTGCTCAGCACTGCTCAGGCCACCCCTGCAGTGCTGTGTCCAGCTCTGGGCTCCTCCACTGCAGAGAGATGCTGAGGTGCTGGAAGGTGTTTGGAGCAGGGCAGCAAGGCTGGGGAGGGGCCTGGAGCACAGCCCTGTGAGGAGAGGCTGAGGGAGCTGGGGGGGTGCAGCCTGCAGCAGAGGAGGCTCAGGGCAGAGCTGATTGCTGCCTGCAGCTGCCTGCAGGGAGGCTGTAGCCAGCTGGGGTTGGGCTCTGCTCCCAGGCAGCCAGCAGCAGAAGAAGGGGACAGAGGCTGAAGCTGTGCCAGGGCAGGTCTGGGCTGGATGTGAGGAGGAAGTTGTTGTCAGAGAGAGTGATTGGCATTGGAATGGGCTGCCCAGGGAGGTGGTGGAGTGGCTGTGGCTGGAGGTGTTGAAGCCAAGCCTGGCTGGGGCACTTAGTGCCATGGTCTGGTTGGTTGGGCAGGGCTGGGTGCTAGGCTGGGCTGGGTGAGCTTGGAGCTCTCTGCCAACCTGGTAGATTTTATGATTCTGTGATTCTCCAGCAGAGAGAAGGCAAATCACAGGAGGAGCCAAAGGTGCTGTGCTCTGGGCTTTTATTGTTGGTTTTGTCCTATCAGAGTCTCTGACTTCCCAGGAGAGGCCTTGAGCTCCCAGCTGATGCTGTTGGCCTTCCTTGCCTTCAGTTCATGCTTCTCAAACCACTCCAGACTTTGGCCTTCTGCTGCCTTCTGTGCCAGCACTGAGCACCCTCTGCATGGGGAAGTCTCTGAATCTGAGCTCCTCTGCTCACCCTGTGCCTTCTCTGCTCTTCAGGCTCTTGGCAGGCTGGAGAAGTGGCCAGTGCCAGCTGCAGGAGGTTCAGCAAGTCAGAGGGCAAGGTCCTGCAGCTGGGTTGGGCCAAGCCCAGGCACAAGTCCAGGCTGGGTGCCGTGGGGTGAGAGCAGCCCTGAAGAAAGAGCCTTGGGGGTGCTGGGTGCTGAGCAGCTCCCCAGGAGCCAGCAATGCCCTCCTGCAGCCCAGCAGGCAGCCAAGTGCTGGGCTGCAGCCAGAGCAGTGTGGGCAGCAGAGAGGGGTTGAGCCCCTTGGCTCTGCTCAGACCTCATCTCCAGTGCTGCTGTCCCCAGCACTGCTGGGGCCTCCTCTGGCCCTGCTCCAACAGGTCCCTGTCTGGGCTGTGCTGAGGGCTCCAGAGCTGACTCCAGCACTGCAGAGGGGTCTCAGCAGAGCAGAGCAGAGCAGAGCAGAGCAGAGCAGAGGGGCAGAATCCTCTCCCTGCCTCTGCTGCCCAGGATGCTGCTGATGGAGGACTTCTTGTGTGTGCAGAAAGTGATTCTGTTTTTAGCATGTGTCTGGATGTGTGCACATGGATTTGGGCCTGGACTGCAGGGAAGTGTTTTGTGGCAGCCTGTTTGCAAGGACCAGGATGCTGAAGGCTGAGGAAGGTTTTAGTGCTTGGACTGGATGGACTCAGAGCTCTTTTCCAGCCCAAGCAATTCTATGATCCTGTGACTTGCCTGCAACATTCCAGGTGGAGAAACAGAGCCTCCAGACTCAGGAGCTTGAAGGTTTTGTGTCTCACAGGCTGCAGGCAGTGGTGTGCAGGAGGCAGATGTTCACCTGAGTGCTGCCTTTGTGGAGGGCTTCCAGGGCTTTGCAATCAGCTCTGCACTGCTGGGGCCTGCTTCTGCCTTGGGGTGCACAAAGACCTGGGGGGAGTTTGCCCCACAGTTGTGGAACAATTCCACAGTGCAGTGCCTGAAGAAAGGCAGCAGCAGCCTGGCAAGGACCAGCAGTGGTGTGGGCAGCAGCAGCAGGGCAGGGACTGTGCCCTGTGCTGGGCACTGCTGGGGCCACAGCTTGAGTGCTGGGCTCAGTTCTGGGCCCTCACTCCAGAAGGACACTGAGGGCTGCAGCAGGGCCAGAGAAGGGCACAAAGCTGGGTCAGGGTCTGGAGAGCAGGGCTGGGGAGGAGCAGCTGATGGGGCTGAGGGGGTTGGTGTGGAGAAGAGGAGGCTGAGGGCAGAGCTCATTGCTCTCTGCAGCTCCCTGGGAGGAGGCTGCAGTGAGCTGGGGTTGGGCTCTGCTGCCCAGCCTCAGGTGAGAGAAGGAGAGGAACTGGCCTGGAGCTGTGCAGGGGAGGGTTGGGTTGGAGAGGAGGAGAAATGTCTTTGTTGCCAGAGTGGTGAGGGCCTGGCAGAGGCTGCCCAGGGAGGTGGTGGAGTGCCCATGGCTGGAGGTGTTCCAGCTCTGTGTGGCCATGGCACTTGTGACCATGGTTTGGTGCCCGTGGTGGGGCTGGGCTGCTGCTGGGCTGGGAGGTCTGGGAGGGCTCTTCCAGCCCGAAGCATTCCCTGGCTCTGTGTTTCCTGCTCAGAGGAGCAGCACAGTTGTGTCTCTCCCTGCCTGGTGCCTGTGACATCAGCCCTGATGTCTCAGGCTTCCTGACAAGCTCCCAGGCTGCCTCTGCTGCCTCCCACCACCAGCAGCTTCTGCACCTGCCGTGGGCCTTGGATGCAGAGCTGCAGGCAGCCTGCATCAGCTGTGGGCTGCCTGCATCTCTTCTGGCTGCTGCATCTGCAGCCCTTCCCCGCGCTGCGGCAGCGGCAGAGCTGCTGAGGGGCTCAGTGGAGCTGCTTTGTGCTCCTCAGGGCAGCTCTGCAGCACTGCGTGGGGCACATGGACACAGTGCATCTCCTGCTGCTCCACGGACAGGAGCTGGGAGCCCTGGGGGACAGGAGGGCCTCCAGGGGACAGCAGTGGGTCCTGGGGCCAAGAAGGTCGTTGGTGTCCTGGGGTGCAGTGAGTGTGGCCAGCAGCCAAGGGGGGTTCTCCCCTCCCTCTGCTCTGCCCTGGAGAGGCCACACCTGGAGGGCTGTGTCCAGTTCTGGGCTCCCCAGTTCAAGAGGGGCAGGGATAGAGCAGAGAGAGTCCAGGGGAGGCCACGAGGATGATGCAAGGGCTGCAACTGCATGTGCTGAGGACAGGCTGAGAGCCCTGGGGCTGGGTAGCCTGGAGAGGGATCTCATCGGTGCTCATGAATACCTGAGGGGTGAGTACGAAGAAGGGGCCAGGCTCAGCTCAGTGGTGTCCTGTGACAGCAGGAGGGGCAGTGGACACAAGCTGGAGCCCAGGAGGTTGCAGCTCAACAGGAGGAGGAACTTGTTTGGTGTGAGGCTGCTGGAGGCCTGGGGCAGGCTGCCCAGAGAGGCTGTGGAGTCTGTTTTGGAGACTTTCGAGCCTTACCTGGATGTGTTGCTGTGTGCCCTGCCCTGGGTGCCCATAGACTGGGTGATCCTGCCCCTGCTGGTCTGTGACTCACAAGCAGCTTGCAGGATGTCCTAGCTCAGAGGGAACCAAACAGCAGACACCTCCCAGCTGCTCCTGCAGCTGCTGCTGCTGCCGCTGATGTTCCAGTGCCTCCCTCTAGTCAGAGGCATCAGCAGGTCCTGTCCACATGTCCTTCCTTCCCCCTCCAAGTTGCCTGCTTACAGACATGGCTTTTCACACTCCCTCCTCGCAGTACTCCAGCCCCCAGAGGCAGAGGCCCAGGGGCTGCTGCTCAGTGACCATCTGCTGCCTCCTCCTGTCTCGCTGTGCAGTTCAGGCTCCCATGCCCTAAAACAGGCAGCACTGAGTGTGTGGGAGGATGAAGGGGAAGCAGGCAGCAGGCACTGGAGTCCAGGACCTGATGGTCACTCCGTGGGGTAGCTCAGGACAGGATGAGAACTCCTTTTGGCTCCAGGTGCTCTGACATATGCTCTGTTTGCTGACCAAGAGAGCTGGAGGAACTCCAACAACCCTTGGGCAAGCTAATTGTGTCCTCGGGCCTGTGAGCCACCAGTGCCACCCTGCCAGGGCACTGCTGGCCCCTCCAGGGCAAGAGGAAGGGGCTTCAAGCTGCACCAGAGGAGGGCAAAGTTGGGTATTAGGATCAATTTCTTTGCTGCAGGAGTGGTCAGGCACTGGAAGAGGCGGCTCAAGGAGATTGTGGAGCACAGAATCACCCAATGTATCCCTGCCTGTACCTGGCCAGGAGCTGCAGACCTGTGCACAGCACTCATTTAGCTTGGGAGGGACCTGGAGAGGTCATCCAGCCCAGCCTAGCACCCAGCCCTGCCCAACCAACCAGACTATGGCACTAAGTGCCCCAGCCAGGCTTGGCTTCAACACCTCCAGCCACGGCCACTCCACCACCTCCCTGGGCAGCCCATTCCAATGCCAATCACTCTCTCTGCCAGCAACTTCCTCCTCACATCCAGCCCAGACCTGCCCTGCCACAGCTCCAGGCTGTGTCCCCTTCTTCTGGTGCTGGCTGCCTGGCAGCAGAGCCCAACCCCACCTGGCTACAGCCTCCCTGCAGGCAGCTGCAGGCAGCAATCAGCTCTGCCCTGAGCCTCCTCTGCTGCAGGCTGCACCCCCCCAGCTCCCTCAGCCTCTCCTCACAGGGCTGTGCTCCAGGCCCCTCCGCAGCCTTGCTGCCCTTCTCCAAACACCTTCCAGCACCTCAGCATCTCTCTGCAGTGGAGGAGCCCAGAGCTGGACACAGCACTGCAGGGGTGGCCTGAGCAGTGCTGAGCACAGGGGCACAAGAACCTCCCTTGTCCTGCTGCCCACACTGCTCCTGAGCCAGCCCAGGATGCCATTGGCTCTGCTGCCCACCTGGGCACTGCTGCCTCCTCTGCAGCTCCTCTCTCCCAGCCCCTCCAGCTCCCTCTCTGCCTGCCTGCTCTCAGCCACTCTGGCTCCAGCCTGTAGCACTGCTTGGGGTTGTTGTGGCCAAAGTGCAGAACCTGCCCTTGGCCTTGTTCAGTCTCATCCCCTTGGCCTCTGCCCACCCATGCAGCCTGGCCAGGTCCCTCTGCAGGGCTCTCCTGCCCTCCAACAGCTCCACACTGCTCCTAGCTTGGTGCCATCTGCAAACTCACTGCTGCTGGACTCAGTGCCCTGCTCCAGATCATTAATAAAGATATTTGGCACCAACTGACACCCCCAAGGCTTTCCCCTGCAGGCTGCTCTTTGCCACTCCTCACCCAGCCTGCTTTTGTGATTGGGGTTGCCCTGACCCAGGAGCAGGACCTTGCCCTTGGCCTCGTTGGGCTTCGTGAGGTTGGCCCATCCTGCTGCCCAGGTGCTCTGCGTGGCTCCCTCCCTGCGTGTGCCAGCCCCAGCACGGCCCTGCTGTGCTCCCCCGGTGCCAGCTCCTGCCCATGTGCGCAGGACTCATCGCGTTTGGTTTATTTTGGTCTCAGCTGGCAGCTGAGTCACAGCTTCCCCACGCCTGTGCCCCCTCACCGTGCCACCTGTGAGTCACAGCCAGCCGTGGCCCCCCGCACCCGGCGCCGGGCACAGCGCAGCGGGCAGGGGAGGTTGGCAAACCTCAGCAGCCTGCCCTGGGCCCTGGTGGAAAGCGGCAGAGGAGGCTGAGCTCCTGCGGAGCCGAGCGGAGCCCTGCCGCTGGCCTCTGCCCACGCAGCCGCTGAGTCACCGCGGGCGGGCAGGGCGCTGCGGGCAGGGCGCTGCGGGCAGGGCGCTGCGGGCAGGGCGGGCTGCAGGCAGGGGGATGCAGGCAGGGAGGGCTGCAGGCAGGGAGGTACAGGCAGGGAGGGCTGCAGGCAGGGGGATGCAGGCAGGGAGGGATGCAGGCAGGGAGGTACAGGCAGGGAGGGCTGCAGGAAGGGGGATGCAAGCAGGGAAAGCTACAGGCAGGGGGATGCAGGCAGGGGGGTGCAGGCAGGGAGGGCTGCAGGCAGGGGGATGCAGGCAGGGAAAGCTGCAGGCAGGGGGGTACAGGCAGGGAGGGATGCAGGCAGAGGGATGCAGGCAGGGGGGGCTGCAGGCAGGGAGGGCTGCAGGCAGGGGGATGCAGGCAGGGGGGTACAGGCAGGGCGGGCTGCAGGCAGGGGGGTGCAGGCAGGGAGGGCTGCAGGCAGGGGGGTGCAGGCAGGGGGATGCAGGCAAGAGGATGCAGGCAGGGAGGGATGCAGGCAGGGGGATGCAGGCAGGGAAAGCTGCAGGCAGGGGGATGCAAGCAGGGAGGGCTACAGGCAGGGAAAGCTGCAGGCAGGGAGGGCTGCAGGCAGGGGGATGCAGGCAGGGGGATGCAAGGAGGGAAAGCTGCAGGCAGGGGAATGCAAGCAGGGAAAGCTACAGGCAGGGAGGGCTGCAGGCAGGGGGGTACAGGCAGGGAGGGATGCAGGCAGGGGGATGCAGGCAGGGGGCTGCAGGCAGGGAGTGCTGCAGGCAGGGAGGACTGCAGGCAGGGGGATGCAGGCAGGGAGGACTGCAGGCAGGGGGATGCAGGCAGGGAGGGCTGCAGGCAGGGGGATGCAGGCAGGGGGATGCAGGCAGGGAGGGCTGCAGGCAGGGGGGTACAGGCAGGGAGGGATGCAGGCAGGGGGATGCAGGCAGGGAAAGCTGCAGGCAGGGAGGGAAGCAGGGAAAGCTACAGGCAGGGAAAGCTGCAGGCAGGGAGGGCTGCAGGCAGGGGGATGCAGGCAGGGGGATGCAAGCAGGGAAAGCTGCAGGCAGGGGGATGCAAGCAGGGAAAGCTACAGGCAGGGAGGGCTGCAGGCAGGGGGGTACAGGCAGGGAGGGATGCAGGCAGGGGGATGCAGGCAGGGAGTGCTGCAGGCAGGGAGTGCTGCAGGCAGTGAGGACTGCAGGCAGGGGGCTGCAGGCAGGGAGGACTGCAGGCAGGGGGATGCAGGCAGGGAGGACTGCAGGCAGGGGCGTACAGGCAGGGAGGGATGCAGGCAGGGGGGTACAGGCAGGGGGGTACAGGCAGGGAGGGATGCAGGCAGGGGGATGCAGGCAGGGAGGGCTGCAGGCAGGAAGGGCTGCAGGCAGGGGGATGCAGGCAGGGAGGACTGCAGGCAGGGGGATGCAGGCAGGGAGGGCTGCAGGCTGGGGGATGCAGGCAGGGAGGACTGCAGGCAGGGGGCTGCAGGCAGGGGGATGCAGGCAGGGAGGACTGCAGGCAGGGGGATGCAGGCAGGGAGGGCTGCAGGCAGGGAGGGCTGCAGGCAGGGAGGACTGCAGGCAGGGAGGACTGCAGGCAGGGGGATGCAGGCAGGGAGGGCTGCAGGCAGGGGGATGCAGGCAGGGAGGGCTGCAGGCAGGGGGATGCAGGCAGGGGGATGCAGGCAGGGAGGACTGCAGGCAGGGGGATGCAGGCAGGGAGGGCTGCAGGCAGGGGGATGCAGGCAGGGGGATGCAGGCAGGGGGATGCAGGCAGGGAGGGCTGCAGGCAGGGAGGGCTGCAGGCAGGGGGATGCAGGCAGGGAGGGCTGCAGGCAGGGGGATGCAGGCAGGGAGGGCTGCAGGCAGGGGGATGCAGGCAGGGGGATGCAGGCAGGGAGGGATGCAGGCAGGGGGATGCAGGCAGGGGGATGCAGGCAGGGGGATGCAGGCAGGGAGGGCTGCAGGCAGGGGGATGCAGGCAGGGAGGGCTGCAGGCAGGGAGGGCTGCAGGCAGGGGGATGCAGGCAGGGAGGGCTGCAGGCAGGGGGATGCAGGCAGGGAGGGCTGCAGGCAGGGGGATTCAGGCAGGGAGGGCTGCAGGCAGGGAGGGCTGCAGGCAGGGGAATGCAGGCAGGGAGGGATGCAGGCAGGGGGATGCAGGCAGGGGGATGCAGGCAGGGGGATGCAGGCAGTGAGGGCTGCAGGCAGGGGGATGCAGGCAGGGAGGACTGCAGGCAGGGGGATGCAGGCAGGGAGGGCTGCAGGCAGGGGGATGCAGGCAGGGAGGACTGCAGGCAGGGGGATGCAGGCAGGGGGATGCAGGCAGGGGGATGCAGGCAGGGAGGGATGCAGGCAGGGGGATGCAGGCAGGGGGATGCAGGCAGGGGGATGCAGGCAGGGGGATGCAGGCAGGGGGATGCAGGCAGGGGGATGCAGGCAGGGAGGGATGCAGGCAGGGGGATGCAGGCAGGGGGATGCAGGCAGGGAGGACTGCAGGCAGGCTCTTGGAACGAGATGATCTTCAGGCTTCCATGATCCCAGGCTGCTCAGGGCCTTTCCCAAGGGATTCTTTCCACCCCCCTCGCACGGCGCTGCCCTTCCCAGTGCCCTGAGGCACAGCAGCTGCGGTGCGTGGGTGCCAGCAGGTGCCAGCCCTGGAGCCACCCTGCCACCAGCAGCTCCTGCCGGGGCCACCCGAGCCGGGCTCAGAGCGGCACAACAGCAGCCTGCAGGGCACTGCCAGCTGTAGCACCCCACTCGTGCTGCCCACCTCGAGGGGAGCACTGCTGTGGCTGGGGCTCAGGTCAGCAGGTCACCCCACAGCAGAGCGTTGGTCTGGGGCAGGAGCTGGCTGCTGGGCGGGCACCATCCCTCTGCCAGCCCGGGGGGGCAGCGTTGGTGCCCTGTGGCACTGTGCGGAAGGCTGCGTCCATGGGGGTGGGCACTGCTGCTGCCTCCCAGAGAGATGGAAAGCAGAGGCACAGGATGGCAGGGGGGGGAAGGGACGTCCAGGGATCACCCAGTCCAACCCCTCTGCCAGGGCAGGGGCACCCAGGGCAGGGCACACAGCAACACATCCAGGTAAGGCTCGAAAGTCTCCAAAACAGACTCCACAGCCTCTCTGGGCGGCCTGCCCCAGGCCTCCAGCAGCCTCACACCAAACAAGTTCCTCCTCCTGTTGAGCTGCAACCTCCTGGGCTCCAGCTTGTGTCCACTGCCCCTCCTGCTGTCACAGGACACCACTGAGCTGAGCCTGGCCCCTTCTTCGTACTCACCCCTCAGGTATTCATGAGCACCGATGAGATCCCTCTCCAGGCTACCCAGCCCCAGGGCTCTCAGCCTGTCCTCAGCACATGCAGTTGCAGCCCTTGCATCATCCTCGTGGCCTCCCCTGGACTCTCTCTGCTCTATCCCTGCCCCTCTTGAACTGGGGAGCCCAGAACTGGACACAGCCCTCCAGGTGTGGCCTCTCCAGGGCAGAGCAGAGGGAGGGGAGAACCCCCCTTGGCTGCTGGCCACACTCACTGCACCCCAGGACACCAACGACCTTCTTGGCCCCAGGACCCACTGCTGTCCCCTGGAGGCCCTCCTGTCCCCCAGGGCTCCCAGCTCCTGTCCGTGGAGCTGCTCTCCAGCAGGGCACTCCCTGCTCTGTCCTGCTGCCCAGGGCCAGGACCCTGCACTTGTCCTTGTCTCTACATCTCACAGAAGAAAAGCAGAGCAGCAAAGTTTCACACCAAGGCCGTGGGGCAGAGTCAGCATTCCACCACCATTCCCACCTCGGGATCAGAGTCCTGGGAGGTGCAAACCAGAAAGGAAACAGCTGGGATTAGGAGGGAGGGGTGAGGGAGGATTAAGCTGCTGCAAGGCGCTTCAGGAAGGTGAAGAATCCTGATCCCAGAGCTAGGAGAAACCTTCCCTGGCATTGAGACAGCACTGCAGGTAAAAGGAGATCCCTGCTGGGCACAAGAAGCAGGGAGAGAAACTGAGGAGGGCCACAGGGATGATCCAAGGGCTGCAGCAGCTTTGCTGTGAGCACAGGCTGGAGATGGTCAGCTCCAGGGGCACCTCAGAGCTGCTGCCAGTGCCTGAAGGGATCCTGCAGGAAGGCTGCAGAGGGACTTCTGCTGAGGGTGTCTGAGCCAGGCCAAGGGGAATGGTTTGGAGCTGAGGCAGAGCAGGGTTGGACTGGAGCTGAGGAAGAAGTTCTGCAGGGCGAGGGTGGTGAGAGCCTGGCACAGGCTGCCCAGGGAGGCTGTGGCTGCCTCCTGCCTCGGAGTGCTCAAAGCCAGGTTGGGGGAAGCCTTGAGCAGCCTGGGCTGGTGGAATACTGAAGAGCAGAGAGGCTGCAAGCCACCTGGCTTGCATTGGAAGGGACCTTGAAGATCAGCTAGTTCCAAGCCCCCTGCCCTGGGCAAGGCTTGGAACTGGATGATCTTCAAGGTCCCTTCTGAGCCAACTCATTCTAGGAGTGCCTTGAGCAAGATGGGCTGGTGGGAGGTGTCCCTGCCCATGGCAGTGGGTTGAGAGTAGATGACCTCTGAGACCCTGATGCCTTTTGGACCCAGGGAGCATCACTGAGAAGCCCTGCAGAGCCAGGCAGGCCTGGGAGCTCCACTCTGGATACTGAAATAAAGCCATGAGGGGCACTGGGCACTGGGCACAGGGCACTGGGCACTGGCTCACTGCCACAAGTCATCGTTTCCCATCTTCTGAGGAAGCTTGGTGGTGGAGCTGGAAGCTTCCCAGCAGCACCAGAGGGATGCAGGCAGTTGGATGATTTCAGGAGGGTTCTCTGCAAATCTGGGAGAAGAAGGCTGAGAGGGGACCTGATCCATGTCTATAAGTATGGGAGGGGTGGGGGCCGGGTAAAGGGGCCAGGCTCTGCTCAGTGGTGTCCTGTGACAGCAGGAGGGGCAGTGGACACAAACTGCAGCCCAGGAGGTTGCAGCTCAACAGGAGGAGAAACTTGTTTTGGTGTGAGGCTGCTGGAGGCCTGGAGCAGGCTGCCCAGAGAGGCTCTGGAGTCTCCTCTGGAGACTTTCAGAATCCACCTGGATGTGTTGCTGTGTGCCCTGCCCTGGGTGCCCCTGCCCTGGCAGAGGAGTTGGACTGGATGATCTCTGGAGGTCCCTTCCAACCCCTGCCAGTCTGTGACTGTCGTGAGCAGGAGTGCATTAACCTGGGTTCAGTAACAGCTGCCCTGCATAGTTCGTGATGCAGCTTGGCTCCAGCTCAGCAGCAAGCAGCCTGTCCTGGTGCCATTGAGTCCTGGCCACAGGGAGCCATGGGGAGCTCCACAAACATCCCCAGCAGATCCCTAAGTGCTTGAGGAGGAGGCTGCCAGCAGGAGATGGATGGAGAAGAAAGCAGCTTTGGGCTGGGCAGAGGAAGCTGAGGCTGTCAGGCAGCAGCTGTGCCAGCAGAGCTCTGCCAAGGTGACCCCAGGCCTGCTGGGAAGCAGCACTGCCAGAGAAGCAGCTCTGGCCTCAAAGAGGTCAGGATGAAAAGCTCTGGGGAGAAGCAGAGGTCTCACCCCCGGGGTTCAAAGGCCTGGAGTGCAAACCACCAGAGGTGCAGGCAGCGCGGGTGGGAAACTGCAGCTCAACAGGCACTGAGCGGGCAGGATGCACCCAGGGAGGAGCATCCAAACATGACACCTGCAGGGTCTGCTGGGGACAGAGCAGGTTCAGGGGAGCACAGAATGGTTTGGGCTGGAAGAGCCCTCCCAGACCTCCCAGCCCAGCAGCAGCCCAGCACCACCACGGGCACCAAACCATGGCCACAAGTGCCATGGCCACACAGAGCTGGAACACCTCCAGCCATGGGCACTCCACCACCTCCCTGGGCAGCCTCTGCCAGGCCCTCACCACTCTGGCAACAAAGACATTTCTCCTCCTCTCCAACCCAACCCTCCCCTGCCACAGCTCCAGGCCAGTTCCTCTCCTTCTCTCACCTGAGGCTGGGCAGCAGAGCCCAACCCCAGCTCACTGCAGCCTCCTCCCAGGGAGCTGTAGAGAGCAATGAGCTCTGCCCTCAGCCTCCTCTTCTCCACACCAACCCCCCCAGCCCCCTCAGCTGCTCCTCCCCAGCCCTGCTCTCCAGACCCTGCCCCAGCTTTGTGCCCTTCTCTGGCCCTGCTGCAGCCCTCAGTGTCCTTCTGGGAGTGAGAGCCCAGAACTGAGCCCAGCACTCAAGCTGTGGCCCCAGCAGTGCCCAGCACAGGGCACAATCCCTGCCCTGTTCCTGCTGCCCACACTGTTCATGACCCAGGCCAGGCTGCTGGTGCCCCTCTTGCCCACCTGGGCACAGCAGTTGATCCTGCAGTGGCAGCTGGCTGGGAGATGCAGTGTGTGGTGTTCATGGAGTGGAGCTGTGCTCTCTGGTACTGCTCTAAGGTCAGGCTCGAGCCAGCCCAAGGGGTCTGGAGCTGCCCTGGCTTGGTGTGAGCACAGCAGGGCTGGAGAGGAGCAGTGGGGACAGAGCTCTTGCTCTGCTGGCAGCAGCACTCAGGCCTTGGCATGGTGGCAAGCCCCATCCCAGGGCTGTGTGCCCGCTCTGGGGTAGGCTGGCAGCAGAGGGGCATCTGCCAGCTGTGCTGCCTGTGCCTGCTTTGGGGCAGGCTGGCAGCAGGAGGGCAGCTGCCACCTGTGCTGCCTGTGCCCACTCTCCTTGGAGCCATGCTGCTGCCACCTGCGGGCTCTCCGCTGGCCTCTCGCTGTGCTCAGCTGGAGTCTTGCCCAGCACCCTGCTGCCGAGGCAGCAGAACCTGCCTGTGCTGCCAGGGCAGGGCCCAAGCTGTGCTTGCTGCAGCCCTCCCCAGGCACAGGGCCGAGAGAGGCTCTGCAGACGCCAAAGCAGGCAGCAGAAGAGCAGTGCAGTGCCTGCAGGGTAGGGCAGGAAGGCTGGGGAGGGGTTGGCTGGACCTGAGCAGAGCCTTTGCCGCCACTGCCCACAGCATCCTCCTGGAGGAGCTGCCTGCCCGTGGCTGGGCTGGGTCAGGCTGTGCTGGGGACGGAGCTGCCTGGGCACAGAGTGCAGTGCACTGCAGCCGGAGGCTGCTCACTGCTGCTGCTCCCCAGGCTCGGTTCTCTTTAACACCTTCAGCAGTCACCTGGCTGAGGGCTTGAGGCCCCCTCAGGCAGGCTGCAGGTGGCACTCAGTGGGGTGGCAGTGCTGAGCTGCTGGAGGGCAGGAAGGCTGCACCCGTGAGCTGAGGTAGCTCAGTGAGGTCCAGCAAGGCCAAGTGCTGGAGCCTGCCCCAGGGTCACAGCAGCCCCATGAGGGCTCCAGGCTGGGGGCAGAGTGGATGGAAACTGCCCAGCAGGAAAGGACCTGGGGGTGCTGGGTGGCAGCAGCTGGAGATGAGCCAGCAGTGCCCAGGTGGGCAAGAAGGGCACCAGCAGCCTGGCCTGGGTCATGAACAGTGTGGGCAGCAGGAGCAGGGCAGGGATTGTGCCCTGTGCTGGGCACTGCTGAGGCCACAGCTTGAGTGCTGGGTTCAGTTCTGGGCCCTCACTCCCAGAAGGACACCAAGGGCTGGAGCAGGGCCAGAGAAGGGCACAAAGCTGGGGCAGGGTCTGGAGAGCAGGGCTGGGGAGCAGCTCTGGTGGCTGCCACCAACACCCCCAGCTCCTTGCCCACTGGGCACCACGCTGCTTGCTCTTAGCAGGCATTGCTGCCTATCAGAGGCAGCTATCAAGGCACCTGGCATGAGTCAGATGAGTCTGACTGCTCCAGACTGATGCCCACTGCTGTGGGCACTCCAAGGATGAGTATCTGCAGGAAGGGCTTCTCCAGCTGCCCAGCAGCCTGCTGCTGCCCGGTGCCACTGGGCTTTGATTTGTGGGCATGGCAGTGAGCAGTGGAGAAGGAAGAGATGCAGGAGGCCTTCTAGAGCTATCAGAAGCTCTTGTCTCACCTCCAGATATCCATGGCCTTGTGCTAAAACCATCTGGCAGCTTCCACCTGAGAAAGCCTAAGTCTAGCTCCAGGGATGAAAACATTCCCAATGGGAGGAGGAGATGCTGAAATGGGCACACTCAGGAAGCCCTTCCTGAGAGGGAAGCTGCCACCTGGACAGCACCAAGGGGCTTGAGATAGGAAAATGTTCTTCCTGGAATGGGATAAGGATGGGTTGGAAAGAACCTCAAACCCATGGGCAGGGACACCTCCCACCAGCCCAGGGCGCTCAAGGCACTGCTGGAACAAGGTGGGGTGGAAGGGACAGTGAAGATCAGCTAGTTGCAAGGGCTTGGAACTAGGTCATCTTCAATCTTCCACCAGCCCAGGTTGCTCAAGGCCTCAGGTTCCCAAGGCCCTTGGGCTGCCCTGACTGCATGCAGCTGCTCCTCAGCGTTCTGGCAAGGTGCAGCTGAGTGTGAGCCACCTCTGCATGTGCTGCACCTCTGCATGTGCTGCACCAATCCCTGCCCTGCTCCTGCTGCCCACACCACTGCTGCCCCAGGTCCTGCCTGGGTGGGCTGCTGTGTGCTTTGGTTGTGGCTAACTGAAGGGTCTCCAGGCCACTCCATGAGCTCCTGTTCTCTGAGTTTGGTCTTTTCCCTCTTTTCCTGGTGCCTCTCAGAAGCTGATCCAGACAGGAAGGTGCTGCCAGCCGAGTGTGGCTACTGCCCAGGCTGGCTGAGAGATGTGCTGCTGAGCCCCTGGGAGAGGAGGGTGGGCTCTGGCCCCTGCCAGCTGCACGCTGAGGCTTTGGTCTTGGCCTGAGAGCACAGTGGTCTGCAGGTGTGCTCGGTGCCTACCCTAGCTGTGGACACTGGCAGCACAGAGGGCCAAGGGCAGCCTGAGCTGCATCCAAAGCAGTGTGGGCAGAGCTGGAGAGAAGGGAGCCTGCCCCTCTGCTCTGCTCTGCTCTGCTCTGCTCTGCTCTGGGGCCCTCAACACAGGAAGGACCTGATGGAGAGGGTCCAGAGGAGGCCACAGAAATGCTCAGGGACTGGAGCAGCTCCGCCCTAGGAACAGGCTGAGGGAGCTGGAGCTGCAGGCAGAGCTCAGAGCAGCCTTGCAGTACTTTCCAGTGAGTTTGTGGTGACAGACACACCTCCAGGTCCTTCTGCTCTCCAGGCACTGCTCTCCCAGCCTGGCTGCCGTGCCCATCGCTGGGTGCAGCGCAGGGAGCTGCTCAACTGCTGCCCAGGCCACAGCTGCCTGAGCCTTTGTGTGTCCCAGGCTGCAGCTGAGCCAAGCCTGTGGTGACCCAAGCTTCAGGTCAGCACAGGCTGATGTGCTTGCTGGGCAGGACGGAGGAGAAGGGGCAGTGGAGGGATGGACTCAAGGCCATGCCTGGCACCAGGTGCCCACACAGGAGGCAGGGTTTGGCCCTTGAGCTGATTTCCTTCCTTTGCTTCTCCCTGCAGCTGAAGGCCTGCCCCAGGTGTACTACTTTGGGCCCTGTGGGAAGTACAATGCCATGGTGCTGGAGCTGCTTGGCCCTAGCCTGGAGGATCTGTTCGACCTCTGCGACAGGACCTTCACGCTGAAGACGGTGCTGATGATTGCCATCCAGCTGGTGAGTGACAGTGGGCACCCACCCTGGCACCCGGGCCTGGGGGCACCCATCCAACCTGACCTTGAACACTTCCATCCACTGCTTCTCCAGTGCTGAGGCACCCAGAGCTTGGCTGGGTTGGAAGTGACCTTGCAGATCATCTGGTTCCATGGCTTTGCCCATGGCAGGGGGCTCGGAAGGAGATGATCTGCAAGGTCACTGCAGGCTCGGAGCTAGGATGACTTTCAGTCTTCCCCCTTCAAACCATTCACCCTTGGCCTGTCTCTAGACACCCTCAGCCAAAGTCCCTCTGAGGAAATCCCCCCAGGCACTGGCAGGCAGCTGAAGGGACCCCAGAGGAAGGCTGAAGGATTTCTTCTTCCTCTCCAAGCTCAGGCTCTCAGTTTGCAGGTGCTGCCCCTTTGTCCTGCCCCTCCACGCCTCGAGCAAACCTCTCTCTCTTCACCTCTCTTACTACAGAAGGCTTCTCAGGTCTGAGGAGCACTCTTGGAAGCTCACATTATGCCTAGGAGCAAACCTGCTCCTGGGGTGCAGAACCAGTGCAGCTGGGTGCCTGTGGGCTGGTGTCCTGTGTCCCAGCATCTACCCTCCCCGTGGCACCCCCCAGAACACCTCACTCCTTACCCACTCCAGGGAGCACAGCACCTCCCACACTCCTGCCTCTTCAGGCTGCTCGTGGGCGATGGGAGCTGAGCTGTGCTTGGCCAAAATCCCAGTGCTGCAGGTCTCTGTCTTGGCCAGATTTGGTCTGAGTTAGCCAAAGGCTTCCAGCTGGGAAGCCCCAAAGGTGTGGGAGCAGCACACAGGCCCTGCTCTGCCACGGGAGGGAGCAGGCTGGACAGTGGTGGCCTGGCCTTGTGTGTGCATTACGAGTGGGCAGCCAAGCACGCACGAGGTGGTGAGGAGCTTTCTGCAGGCAGGCAGGCCTAGGCAGCTGCCAGCTCTGCTTGGCTCTGCTCTGCAGCCTGGGGGCTGCAGGTGCCCAGCTGGGACAGCAGAGCAGGGCCCTGGTGACTGACCTGTGGGCACAAGTGGTGAAGTGAAGGAAAAAGAAGATGGTGATGGAGTGTCAGGGGAGTGCCAGAGTCTCTCTGTGACCCCCTTTGCTCCCCAAAGGGAGGAAGGGAGGGAGACTGTTGGGGTGGGAAAGGAACTGAACCAGCTGGGGTGGAACAAGAGCAATGCCATGGAATAGAGACACAGAGACACAAACCAATGTGGGACCCAAGCCCTGATGGCACCGAGGGCACCACTGGCACCACTGCTGCTGGGGACAGGCAGTGTGCAAGTCCCAGGCTGGACTCAGCAGCAGATGGGAACTGGATTCAGGAGCTGGATTCTGGAAGTGGCTTCAGGAGGGCACAGGGATGGGGCTGGGAGGGAGAAGGGACAGAGTCCTGCTGGGACAGCAGCCAGGCTTGACCCCGGGATCCCTCAGCCTTCTCCTGCAGATGTCCTCCCTGGGCTGCAATCCTTTATTGGGCAGTTGAGGCTCACCTGTCCTGTCTGCTCCTCCCTGCACCTCTGCCTTCCTGCCCTGCAAGGTGGGGCAGAAGCTGTGGCAGTGCCCTCGGTGTGCCCAGGAGCAAGTGTCAGGCAGAAGCTTTCTGCATTCCAGCCCTTGGCAGTGACTGTGCCCAAGGGCTTCTCCCTGCCAGGAGCAGCTCCTGGCTGTGCAAAGCTGCCCTGAGCTTCAGAGAATGCCTTGGTGAGCAGAGGCTGAGCTGGGCAGTGCCAGCTCTGAGCAGAAGTGGTTCTGTGGCTCAGAGCAGGAGAGGCAGTGAGGAACACAGCCCTTATGTCTGCCACAGCTGGATGCAGCCTGGCAGGTCCCAGTGATGAGCATCTCATTAATCTCGTCCTCATCTCATTAATCTCATCCTAGTCATGATTAGGCTGTGAGTGAGGGGGCTTGGAAGAGGGCAGCCACCCTTAGCCCTCCCAGGTGGGCAGCTGCCCTTCCACCTTCCCTTCTCCACCTCTCTGCCGGAGCACAGCCGGGCAGAAGCTGGGACATCCTCCAGCCCTTCCTGGAGATGAATTACTGTTTGTAGTCAGTGCTGAGGGCTGTGAAGCTTCTGCCTGCCCAAAAAGCTGCCTCCAGGCAGAATCTGGCACGTCTAAGGCAACATACGGGGCGAGGGAGGAAGGTGGTGAGACACAGAGCAAGGAGGGAAGGCTGTGGGCAGGAGCAGAGCTGCTGGCAGCTGGCTGAGGGTGTCTGAAATCCCTGCAAAAAGGCTGCTGCAGCTCCCCGGAGCATCCTGCTGGGGACGCTGCAGCCGCGGCAGCTCGCTGGGAATGCAGGCAGGGAGCACGGCTCGGGGGAGCCGCGGGAGGATGAGAGATTGCTCTGCCAGCTCTGCCCGGCGGCGGTGCCCTGCCCCAGCACTGCCAGGCTGCCTGGGACGCCTCCGAGCAGCTGAGGCGGGAGGTCGGCTGAGCCTGGCTGCCTGAGCCAGCTCGCTGCGAGGGGCGGACCGGACCCTTGGGGTCCCTTCGGGGCATCGGGGCGTGGGAGGGCTGGGGAGCATCCAGCCCAGCTGCCCTGCAGAGCAGCAGCCCCCAGGGCAGGGCACACACCACACGGCCAGGCAGGTCTGCATAGTCTCCAGAGAAGACTCCACAACCCCTCTGGGCAGCCCACTCAGCCGCTCAGCACCCTCACATCAAACCTCCGGGGGTCGAGTTTATGTCCACTGCCCCTCCTCCTGTCACTGGGCACCACTGAGCAGAGCCTGGCACCATCCTGCTGCCCCCCACCCCTCAGATATCTGCAGCCACTGCTCAGCTCCTTCTCCTCAGCCTTCTCCTGCGCACTGCCCAGCCCCAGGGCTCTCAGCCTTCCCTCCTGGCTCTCTCCAGCAGATCCCAGCCGCTCCCTGCTGGGCTGCCCACAACTGGACACAGGATTCCAGAGGGGCAGAGCAGAGGGGAAGGAGAACCTCCCTTGGCCTGCTGGGCACACCCTCAGGAGGCAGCTGGGCCAGCAGGGCACACTGCTGTCCCCGGGGGTCTCACCACCAGCCAGCGCTCCAAGCTGCTCCTCTCTGGAGCTGCTCTCCAGCAGGCCACCCCTCCCCCCTCCTGGCACAGAGCCTTGGTCCTGGTACTCTGTGGGCCTGAGATGAGCTGATGCCACCTCTGCTGCCTTGCCCTAGCCACACCTCTGGGCCCCTCACTGCAGGAAGGACACTGAGGGCAGGTCTGGAGCAGGACACTGAGGCTGAAGAAGGGCCTGGTGCAGCGGGGGGTGAGGAGGGGCTCGGGGAGCTGGGGGTGTGCAGGTGGAGCAGAGCAGCCTGAGGGCAGAGCTCCCTGCAGGGAGGTGGCAGTGAGCAGGGAACAGCCTCTGCTGCTTGGTGCCAAGGGACAGGGCAGAGGGAATGGCTCCAAGCTGCCCCAGGGGAGGCTCAGGCTGCAGCTCAGGGAATGTTTCTGCACTGGAAGGGTTCTCAGATGCTGGCACAGGCTGCCCAGGGCAGTGCTGCTGTGCCCATCCCTGGGGTTGTTCAGCTGCTGTGAGCTGGCACCTAAGGCCAGGGTTCAGTGGTGCCCCTGCAGTGCTGGGTGGAGGCTGGGACTGGCTGAGCCTGGAGGCCTCTTCCCGTTGGCAGTGTGCAGAGGGTGGCTATGTGAGCCTGGCGGTGCCCAGCAGTGACTCTGGGTGGCTGTGTGAGCCTGGCAGTGCCCAGCAGTGACTCTGGGTGGCTGTGTGAGCCTGGCGGTGCCCAGCAGTGACTCTGGGTGGCTGTGTGAGCCTGGCGGTGCCCAGCAGTGACTCTGGGTGGCTGTGTGAGCCTGGCGGTGCCCAGCAGTGACTCTGGGTGGCTGTGTGAGCCTGGCAGTGCCCGGCAGTGACTCTGGGTGGCTGTGTGAGCCTGGCGGTGCCCGGCAGTGACTCTGGGTGGCTGTGTGAGCCTGGCAGTGCCCGGCAGTGACGTGGGTGGCTGTGTGAGCCTGGCGGTGCCCGGCAGTGACTCTGGGTGGCTGTGTGAGCCTGGCAGTGCCCGGCAGTGACGTGGGTGGCTGTGTGAGCCTGGCGGTGCCCGGCAGTGACTCTGGGTGGCTGTGTGAGCCTGGCGGTGCCCGGCAGTGACTCTGGGTGGCTGTGTGAGCCTGGCGGTGCCCGGCAGTGACTCTGGGTGGCTGTGTGAGCCTGGCGGTGCCCGGCAGTGACGCGGGTGGCTGTGTGAGCCTGGCGGTGCCCGGCAGTGACTCTGGGTGGCTGTGTGAGCCTGGCGGTGCCCGGCAGTGACTCTGGGTGGCTGTGTGAGCCTGGCGGTGCCCGGCAGTGACGCGGGTGGCTGTGTGAGCCTGGCAGTGCCCGGCAGTGACGCGGGTGGCTGTGTTGCAGATCTCCAGGATGGAGTATGTGCACTCCAAGAACCTGATCTACCGCGACGTGAAGCCAGAGAACTTCCTGATCGGGCGGCAGGGCAACAAGAAGGAGCACATCATCCACATCATCGACTTCGGCCTGGCCAAGGAGTACATCGACCCCGAGACCAAAAAACACATCCCCTACCGCGAGCACAAGAGCCTGACGGGCACGGCCAGATACATGTCCATCAACACACACCTTGGCAAAGGTCTGTGCCCGCCTCCGGGCTCCCAACCTGCCCTCTCCGCTGGCTGAGCTGAGCCCAGAGCGGCTTAGGCAGCTGCAGCTCAGGGAGGGTGGTGAAGCTGTGTGTGCAGTGGCAGAGGATGCTGGAGTGGGTTAGGGTGGAAGGGAGCTCAAAGCTCAGCCAATTCCAACTCCCCCTGTGCTGTGGGCAGGGACACCTCCCACTAGAACAGGTTGCTCCAGGCCTCATCCAGCCTGGTCCTGAACACCTCCAGGGAGGTTGTGGAGCACAGAATCACCCAATGTGATCTTTTATCTTTGATCACATTGGGTGATTCTGTGCTCCACACCCTCCCTGGGGAACCTGTACCAGTCTCTCACCACCCTCAACCTGTGCCAGATCCTGGAAGGCCACTCCAAGGTCTCCTCCAAGCCTTCTCTCCTCCAGACTGATATGAGCAGGTCACAGAATCACAGAACTTCAGAGGCTGCAAAGCACTCCAGAGCTCATCCAGCCCAACCCCTCCCTGCCAAGCAGCATCACCCAGGGCAGGCCCCACAGGAATCCATCCAGGAGGGTTTGGAAAGTCTCCAGAGCAGGAGACTGCACAACCTCTTTGGGCAGCCTGCTCCAGGGCTCTGGCACTCTCACACCAAAGAAGTTTCTCCTCACATTGAGCTGAAACCTTCTCTGTTCCAGTTTGCATCCACTGCTCCCTGGCTCATTGCTGTGCACCACCCAAAAGAGCTTTGCCCTCTCCACTCGGCACCCACCCCTCAGATACTGATAGACACTGATCTGATCTGGTCCCCTCTCAGCCTTCTCCTCTCCAGACTAATCAGCCCCAGGGCTCTCAGGCTCTCTGCACAGGGGAGATGCTCAAGTCCCCTACTCACCTTTGTGGCTCTCTGCTGGACTCTCTCCAGCAGGTCTCTGTCTCTCCTGAACTGGGGACCCCAAAGCTGCACACAGGATTCATATAAACATAGAACCAAGGAGGCTGGAAGAGAGCTCCAAGCTCAGCCAGCCCAACCCAGCCCTGCCCAACCAACCAGACCATGGCACTAAGTGTCCCAGCCAGGCTTGGCTGCAACACCTCCAGCCACAGCCACTCCACCACCTCCCTGGGCAGCCCATTCCAATGCCAATCACTCTCTCTGACAACAACTTCCTCCTCACATCCAGCCCAGACCTGCCCTGGCACAGCTCCAGCCTCTGTCCCCTTCTCCTGTTGCTGGCTGCCTGGGAGCAGAGCCCAACCCCACCTGGCTACAGCCTCCCTGCAGGCAGCTGCAGGCAGCAATGAGCTCTGCCCTGAGCCTCCTCTGCTGCAGGCTGCACCCCCCCAGCTCCCTCAGCCTCTCCTCACAGGGCTGTGCTCCAGGCCCCTCCCCAGCCTTGCTGCCCTTCTCCAAACACCTTCCAGCACCTCAGCATCTCTCTGCAATGGAGGAGCCCAGAGCTGGACACAGGATTGCAGGACTGGTCTCAGCAGGGCAGGACAGAGCAGAGGGGCAGCAGAACCTCCCTCCCCCTCTACTGCCATGCAATTACAATTAGATACAGCTCAGAAATAACACAGAAATGCAAACTCCCTCCTGGACAGAGCAAAGTGCTCAGAGAGGCTCAGAGTCACCTCCCAGGTCTGTCTCAGAGGGACAAACATAAACAAAGGACAGCTCAGGTGTTAGTTGCTGAGGTCAGAGGTGAGGCACCCGAGCAGAGCAGGGTTCACCGCGAGCAATTGGAGCAGAAAAGGGAACAAGGCAACGTCCCAGGACAAGTGAGAGGACATTGCTTACGTTTTGGCTCTTGGTCCCTCTCAGCAAACCAGTGACTGATGCAGACCTCCTCATGGCTTTGCTTTCAGGACCAACGATCCCACTGCCCTCGTTAGAATATTCCAGTTAGCCTCACCCCAGCAGGGCCTGCCGAGCGCTGCCCCACGCCTGCCCTGCCACCTTGGCTCTCCAGCTCCTCCTCAGCCTCTCCATGCCCTGGTGCCCTTGGCAGCTGGGAGGCTTTTCAGGGGTGTTCCCCTCTTAAGGAACTGCAGCTTCTGTCTTTAGGCAGAGCAGGGACAAGAGGTCGTTAGGAGCAGCCAGCCAGGTTTTACCAAGGGGCAGTCATGTGTGACCAGCCTGGCAGCCTTTGATGAGGGCAGCAGCAGGTGGGCAGATGAAGGCAGAGCAGTGGATGTGGTTTGTCTTGATGGCAGTAAAGCATCTGACAACATCTGCTACAGCATCCCCACAGCTGAGCTGGGCAGGGTGGGCAGGGAGTCAGTGGGGTGGGAACTGCCTGAAGGGAAGAAGTCAGAGAGCTGTGGTCAGTGGGATGGGGTCCAGCTGGAGGCCTGTGACCAGTGGAGTCCCTCAGGGGTCAGTGCTGGGATCAGTTCTGTTCAATGTATCCATCAGTGCCCGGGCTGAGGGCACAGAGGGCACTGCCAGCAAGTGTGCTGGTGGCACCAAGCTGGGTGGAGTGGCTGGGACACACCAGAGAGCTGTGCTGCCATTCAGCCAGGCCTGGACAGGCTGAGAGCTGGGCAGGAGTGGAATGAAGCTGGACCAGGGCAAGGGCAGAGGCTGGCAGCTGGGAAAGAACAACCCCAGGGAGCAGCACAGGTTGGGGACTGAGCTGCTGGAGAGCTGTGAAGGGGAAAAGGCCCTGGGGGTCCTGGTGGGTGGGAGGGTGCCCATGAGCCAACAATGTGCCCTGGTGCCAGGAGGGCCAAGGGCATCCTGGGGTGCATTAGAAGGGCTGTGGTGAGTAGGTCAGAGAGGTTCTCTTGCCCCTCTGCTCTGCCCTGCTGAGGCCACATCTGGGGTACTGGGTCCAGTTCTGGGTGCTCAGTTCAAGGACCTCAGGGAACAGCTTGAGAGAGTCCAGCAGAGAGGCACAAGGATGCTGCAGGCAGTGGAACAGCTCTGCTAGGAGAGCCTGAGGGAGCTGGGGCTGTGCTGCTGGGAGAGGACTCTGAGGGTCCCTTGTTCAGGGACAGCTGCAGCAGCAGGGACAGCTCATGCAGGGGCAGGACAGCTGTGCAGGGGCAGGACAGCTGTGCAGGGGCAGGACAGCTGTGCAGGGACAGCTGGTGCAGGGACAGGACAGCTGTGCAGGGGCAGCTGGCACAGGGGCAGCTGGTGCAGGGACAGGACAGCTGTGCAGGGGCAGCTGGCACAGGGGCAGCTGGCGCAGGGGCAGCTGGTGCAGGGGCAGCTGGTGCAGGGACAGGACAGCTGTGCAGGGGCAGCTGGCACAGGGGCAGCTGGTGCATGGTGGTGGCTCTGCTCTGCATGGTGGCCCTGGAGCACTTTCTCTAGCTGCAGGTGGAGATGTGGGGGAGAGGACATCAGCTCAGGCTGCAGGCTCAGTGCAGCCACCCCTGCAGCCCAGCAGCAGCCCCACGCTGCTGTGCTCTGCATTTGCTGCTCTGTCTCATGCCTCCCTTGGGGCTTTGGGTACAGTTTGGGAGGTTATTTTGAGGAGGCTCCAGACCCCTTCCCCTTCATTTCTAATCAACACATCTGCACGGCAGCAGCAGCAGGAGGTTGACGAGGAAAGGCAGTGCTGGAAGCAGCTATTTTTGCTCTGCCCTGCTGTGGTGAGCTGCAGAAGCAGCTGGGAGAGGGTTGCTGCTGTGCAGTGTGGTGGATCCCTGCAGGTGGCCTCTGCCATTCAGAGACACAGAACTGCCATGGCTGGGGAGACCCTTAAGGTCTTGGAGTCCAACATGATCCCAGCCCTGCCAGGGCACCACTGACCCATGGCCTTGGCACCACAGCTGCACAGCTTTCCAGCCCCTCCAGGGCTGGGGACTCCACCACTGCCCCGGGCAGCCTGGGCCAGGCCTCGGCAGCCCTTCTGGGGAAGAAACTGTTCCTGATGGCTGACCTGAACCTGCCCTGGTGCTGCTTGAGGCCATTTCCTTTGTCATATTGCTTGTTCCTAGGGAGGAGACCAACCCCACCTCACTCCAACCTCCTCTCAGGGAGTTACAGGCAGCAGTGAGGTCTCCCCTCAGCCTCCTCTGCCTCAGGCTGCCCAGGGCCACATCCTGTCTTGAATGTCTCCAGGAGCAGGGAGAGCCTCACCCACATCCCTGGGCAGCCAACACTCACCCTTCCAGGTAGCCATAGAGCACCAGAAGCTCCCCTGTCAGCCTCATCTCCAGGCCCCTCACTGCTGCTCACCAGCCCTGCTCTCCAGACCCTTCACAGCTCTGCTCAGCTTCCTTCTGCACCCACTGCAGCCCCTCAGTGTCCTTTTTGGGGTGAGGGAACCCAAACTGCCCCTGTTCAGCTCGGAGGAAAGGACATCACCCAGCAGGGTGCTGCCTTCCAGGGCCCTGGGGGAGCTGCTCTGTCCCTCCTTGCTTGCTGCTTCCTCTTTGTCTGCCTGGGGCTGGGCTGTGCCTCACAGCTCCAGTGTCTCCTCCTGCCCTTTTTATTGCCCACACCTGCTGGGTCCCTGTGCCAGTGGTGTGGTTAGGATCGAGTATCACTTATGGCTACTAAAGCAATGCAAGAGAGCTGTGGGGGTGCTGGAGCAGGTCCAGAGGAGGGCAGGGAAGCTCTGAAGGGTCTGGACAATAAATCTGAGGAGCAACTGAGGAAGCTGGGGAGGGTCAGGGTGAAACAGAGGAGGCTGTGGGCAGAGCTCATCACTGTCTACAGCTACCTGAAGGGACACTGTGCAGAGGCTGCTGCTGGGCTCTGCTCACAGGGAACTGCAGACAGAAGAAGGGGGAATGGCCTCAAGCTGAGGCTGGGGAGGTTTAGATTGGACATTAGGACACAGTTTTTCACGGAGAGAGTGGTCAGGGACTGGAATGAGCTGCCCAGGGAGGGGCTGGAGTCCCCCAGGCTGGGGGTGTTTCCGAGTGGTTGGATGTGGTGCTTGGGGCTATGGTTTAAGGTGAATCTTGCAGAGCAGGGTTCTGGGTTGGGCTTGGTGCTCCTGAGGGGCTGTGCCTGGCTGTGGCTGTGATTCTGTGACTGTGATTCATTTCCCACTGTGAACATTAACTATTGCTGATTAATATTCAAAGCTGCAGGAAATGGCCTGGCACTGCTTTGGCTTCTGGGTGGGCAGGAAGGAATTGCACCAAGGGTATTGAGAAGCACAGAATTCAGCAGCTGAAACAGTCAGAACTGGGAGAACAGGGACGTGGAGACAGGAGGATGGTAAGCACATGGCAGGCACTGCTGGCTCCAGCCACGAGACAGACCAGGACACAGCTGCCCCTGGGGGTCCTCCACAAACTGTTCTAACTGCTGCCGTTTATCTGAGCCCAAGCACTTAGAGAGCAGCCCTGTGGAAAGGGCCTTGGAGGGGCTGCTGGGCAGGAACCTGGCCATGAGCAGGCAGTGTGAGCTTGCAGCCCAGAAGGCAGATCACATCCTGGGCTGCATCAAAAGCAGTGTGGGCAGCAGAGCCAGAGAGGGGATTCTGCCACTCTGCTCTGCTCTGCTCTGCTGAGACCTCACCTGCAGTGCTGCATCCACGAGGATGCTGAGAGGCTGCAGCAGCTCTGCTGTGAGCGCAGCCTGAAAGAGTTGGGGCTGTGCAGGCTGGAGCAGAGGAGGCTCCCAGGGGACCTTCTTGTGGCCTTCCAGCATCTGAAGGGGGCTACAAGAAAACTGGGGAGGGACTTTTTAGGCTGTCAGGGATTGCCAGGAGTGGGGGGAATGGAGCAAAGCTGGAGTTGGGGAGGTTCAGGCTGGAGGTGAGGAGGAAGTTGTTGAGCAGGAGAGTGGTGAGAGGCTGGAATGGGTTGCCCGGGGAGGTGGTTGAGGCCCCATGGCTGGAGGTGTTTGAGGCCAGGCTGGCTGAGGCTGTGGGCAGCCTGCTCTAGGGTAGGGTGTCCCTGGGCATGGCAGGGGGGTTGGAACTGCCTGATCCTTGTGGTCCCTTCCAGCCCTGACTGGTTCTGTGATTCTGTCCAGCTCTGGAGGCCTCCCTATAGGAAGGACATGGAGCTGATGGAGCAGGTACAGAGGAGGCCACAGGAATGCTCAGAGGGTTGGAGCAGCTCTGCTACGAGCACAGGATGGGGGAGCTGGGGGGACCAAATAGCAGCCTGACAGTGGCTGAGGGGGACCTGCAGGAAGGCTGCAGAGGAGCTGTTTGCAGAGGCCTGCAGTGCCTGCAGTGCCAGGACAAGGGCAGTGGGTTCAAGCTGGAGAAGAGCAGCTTGGGATTGGATGTTAGGAACAAGTTCTTTACTGCAAGCACCTGGTCCCCTGCAGGCAGGGGCACAGCTAAATGCCCTGCTAATGGGGACTGGGGCTGGACCTTAACAAAGGGGCCTGGCTGGAGGGCTGGGCACAGAGAGTGGTGGTGAATGGTGCCACATCCAGCTGGCAGCTGGCACCAGTGGTGTGTCCCAGGGATGAGTGCTGGGCACAGTCCCGTTCAATGTCTTTATTGATGATCTGGAGCAGGGGATTGAGTCCAGCAGCAGTAACTGGACTCAGTTGCAGATGACAACAAGCTAGGAGCAGCTGTGGAGGGCAGGAGAGCCCTGCAGAGGGACCTGGCCAGGCTGCATGGGTGGGCAGAGGCCAAGGGGATGAGACTGAACAAGGCCAAGTGCAGGGTTCTGCACTTTGGCCACAACAACCCCAAGCAGTGCTACAGGCTGGAGCCAGAGTGGCTGAGAGCAGGCAGGCAGAGAGGGAGCTGGGGGTGGTGGCAGAGAGGAGCTGCAGAGGAGGCAGCAGTGCCCAGGTGGGCAGCAGAGCCAATGGCATCCTGGGCTGGCTCAGGAGCAGTGTGGGCAGCAGGACAAGGGAGGTTCTTGTGCCCCTGTGCTCAGCACTGCTCAGGCCAACCCTGCAGTGCTGTGTCCAGCTCTGGGCTCCTCCATTGCAGAGAGATGCTGAGGTGCTGGAAGGTGTTTGGAGAAGGGCAGCAAGGCTGGGGAGGGGCCTGGAGCAGAGCTCTGTGAGGAGAGGCTGAGGGAGCTGGGGGTGTGCAGCCTGCAGCAGAGGAGGCTCAGGGCAGAGCTGATTGCTGCCTGCAGCTGCCTGCAGGGAGGCTGTAGCCAGGTGGGGTTGGGCTCTGCTGCCAGGCAGCCAGCAACAGGAGAAGGGGACAGAGGCTGAAGCTGTGCCAGGGCAGGTCTAGGCTGGATGTGAGGAGGAAGTTGTTGTCAGAGAGAGTGATTGGCATTGGAATGGGCTGCCCAGGGAGGTGGTGGAGTGGCCGTGGCTGGAGGTGTTGCAGCCAAGCCTGGCTGGGGCACTTAGTGCCATGGTCTGGTTGGTTGGGCAGGGCTGGGTGCTAGGCTGGGCTGGATGTGCTTGGAACTCTCTGCCAACCTGGTTCACAGAATCACAGAATCAACCAGGCTGGAAGAGAGCTCCAAGCTCATCCATTCCAACCTAGCAGCCAGCCCTGGCCAAGCACCCAGACCATGGCACTAGTTCTGTGATTCTGTGGAAGGAATCACCTTAACACTGCAGTCTGAAGAGAGGCTGGAGCAGGGCTGGAGCAGGGCTGGAGCAGGGCTGGAGCAGGGCTGTGCAAAGGCTTTTCAGATCATTCCCCCATTAAATACTTAGTTTGAGAATCAAAGTGAAGAAGGGGCAGAAGCATCACCAGTTTTGGCCAGTGAGTTCAGTGTGGTGCCCCCTGCAGCCGCACCTGTGCTGCCTGCGTGGCTCACGGCCGCTGAGGGGCTGCGCCGGGCGCCTCGCTGCGTGTGCTGAGCTCCGAGCCCGCAGCGCACAGCTCTGCTGCAGCCAAGCCCTCCACTGTTTGTCTGCCCTGGGAGATGAGGAGGAGGAGGAGAGCAGTGCTGAAAGCAGCGCGGCAGGAGCTGTGCGCCGGCAGCAGGAGGCAGCTGCGGGCGGCAGGAGGCAGCTGCGGGCAGCAGGCAGCTGCGGGCGGCAGGAGGCAGCTGCGGGCGGCAGGAGGCAGCTGCGGGCGGCAGGCAGCTGCGGGCGGCAGGAGGCAGCTGCGGGCGGCAGGAGGCAGCTGCGGGCGGCAGGAGGCAGCTGCGGGCGGCAGGAGGCAGCTGCGGGCGGCAGGAGGCAGCTGCGGGCGGCAGCTGCGGGCGGCAGGAGGCAGCTGCGGGCGGCAGGAGACAGCTGCGGGCGGCAGGAGGCAGCTGCGGGCGGCAGGAGGCAGCTGCGGGCAGCAGGCAGCTGCGGGCAGCGGTAATTTGGTCTCTTGTGTTGCAGAGCAAAGCCGCCGTGACGACCTGGAGGCCCTGGGCCACATGTTCATGTATTTCCTGCGCGGCAGCCTGCCCTGGCAAGGACTGAAGGTAGGTCTGGCCCTGGGGCTCTCCCAGCTGAGCATCTGATGGCAGAGAACGATTGCACTCTGCAGCCAGAAGCCCCAGCCCTAACCCTGGCTTCTGTGTCCAGAAGCTGTCCTGGCAAGGCTTGAGCTACCTGCAGGGGGGGTTTGAGCCGGCAGGTAGGAGCCGCCAGGGTGGCACTGCCTGAGCCCAGTGGCGCCTTCCAGCCCCTGAAGTTCTGCGGTTCACTGCCGCGCTGAGCAGTCTGATCAGTGCTGCCCGCTGGCAGGTGGGCTGGGAGGGAAGGGAGAGGCAGGGTGGGAGGGGTGGGACTGAGGGAAGGAGTTAGCCACGTGGTGAGGTCCTGCTGCTCACGGTCCCCCCCAGACGGCTGCTGCACTTGGTCCCTGGTCACAGCTGGCTCTGGGGGCACCTCGGTGCTGCTGGCTGCAGGCCTGGGGCAGGACACTGCTGGGCACTCAGTTCCTGCAGCTTGGTCTGCCTGCCCCATGAGAGCTTTGCTGTAGGGGCCCTCAGGACTGGGCTGGTGAGAAGTTAGCCCCAGAGGACAGCAGTGGGTGTCCTTGCCTTCAAGTGCTGCAGGTGCTGAGGTGTCCTTGGCTGTTCTTTGCTGGTAGCACCTGACTTGCTTCCTGGGTGTAGCCACAGGCTGAGCCTTCCTGCTGCTGTCCTCTGGCTTCAGCTCCAAGCTCCAACTTCTGCCAGCAGCCCTGCAACACCTCCTTTTCCTTCCCATGGTTGTTCATCCCATGCCTGAGCTCCTCCTCTGTTTTGTCTTTGTGTGCTGCAGGCTGACACCTTGAAAGAGAGGTATCAGAAGATTGGGGACACAAAGAGGAACACTCCAGTTGAAGTTCTCTGTGAGAACTTTCCAGGTAAAGCCCTAGTGGGAGCCTCTGAGTGCAGCTGGAGCTGGGCAGAGCAGTCCTGAGCTCTCTAGCAGGAAGGATTTGGCTGCTGCGTGGCCATCGTGGTGTTCTCAGCCTGGCACCTGACAACTGCAGCTGCTGCTGTGAATCAGTGGGGCCTGGAGGGCTACAGTGAGCAGAGCTCTGCTCCCCAGTGCTCCAGGGCCTCCTTCTTGGCTTCTTCCCAGAAGAGGGCTTTGTTAATTTCCCTCTCCCAAGCCCCCCTGCTGGATCTAAAGAGCTCATTCCTTTCCAGACAGAAAGTGTCCCAGGTTAAAATTGGAGGTGTGCTGCTCAGAAGCTGAGATGTGTCTCAGATGTGAGATATGTCTGGCCCTGAAGTCCACCTTCTGGCAGCACTTCCAAGCTGAGTGTTGCAAAGATGTGCTTCTGGCCAAGGCCAGCATCTTTCCTCCAGTCAGCCAAAGCTCACCTTGGAGCTGGGAGAGCAGAGCAGAAATGGGAAGCTCTGCCCAGCTACCCTGAGGGGTTTGAAATCCTGATGCCAGCGAGAGCACTCAGCCTGGCTTAGGTGTGAGCTGAAATGGGCAGGGCATGTGGACAAGAACCTTGGGGGTGCAAAGCTGGATGTGAGCTGGCACTTGGTGCTGCCAGCCCTGTCCTGGGCTGGTCCCCAGCAGTGTGGGCAGCGGGGGCAGGGAGGAGATTCTGCCCCTCTGCTGTGCTCTCCTCAGACCCCCCCCTGCAGTGCTGGGGCAGCTCTGGAGCCTTCAGCACAGCACAGCTGTTGGAGCAGGGCCAGATGAGGCCAGAGCAGTGCTGGCAGGGCTGGAAGGGCTCTGCTGTGAGGCCAGGCTGAGAGAGTTTGACTTGTTGACCCTGGAGGAGAGAGGGCTTCAGGGAGACCTTCTGGTGGCCTTTAAGTGCTTCAAGAGGTGATCAGAGAGCTGGGGACAGAGTTTTGAGCAGGGCCTGTGGTGACAGGACAGGGTGGGGATGGTTTCAACTGAAAGAGCCTTGGAGCAGGCTGCCCAGAGAGGTTGCAACCCCCCTGGGTTGTGTTGGAAGGGACCTTGAAGATGAGCAAAGCCCATGGCAGGGAGCTTGGAACTAGCTGATCTTCAAGGTCCCTTCCAAGCCAGCTCATTCTAGGAGTGCCTTGAGCAAACTGGGCTGGTGGAAGCTGTCCCTGCCCATGGCCAGCGGCTGGCATTGGCCGAGCTTCAGTCTTCCCCTAGCCCTCATCCTTCAGCACCTCCAGGCAGGGCACAGCCACAAGCCTGGCCCAGTGCCTCCCTACCTTCCTTGGCAGAAGGCCTGGAGCTGAGGCCTGTGCCCCTCTCTTTCCCCCCACGCAGAGGAGATGGCAACCTACCTGCGCTACGTGCGGCGCTTGGACTTCTTCGAGCGGCCAGACTACGACTACCTGCGCACCATCTTCACCGAGCTCTTCGAGAAGAAAGGCTACACCTTCGACTACGCCTACGACTGGGTTGGCAGGCCCATTGTGAGTGGGCCCTGCTGCCTGCCAGGGCCTTCCTGCCTCTCTGCCCCTCGGTGCCCCGAGCTTGAGAGCCCATCGGTGGCTCCTCTCCGCCAGCCAGCGCAGGGCTGCCTCCTGAGGTTGCCTTCAGGTGGACCCAAGAGAGAAACCTCCAGGAGCAAGGGCAGGGTCCTGCAGAGAGAAACCTCCAGGAGCAAGGGCAGGGTTCTGCAGCTAGGCTGAACAATCCTTGCTGGCAGTAGAGGCTGGGGCAGGGGGGTGGAGGAGGGGATGGAAAGCAGCTCTGGAGAAAAGGAATTGGGAGTGCTGGGAGAGTGGGGAGAAGCTGAAGAGGAGCAAGCAGTGTGATCTAGCAGCACAGAGAAGGGTTTGAGGAGACCTTGGAGTGACCTTCCAGGATCCAAAGGGGGCTACAAGAAGGCTGGGGAGGGACTATTGAGAAGGGCTGTAATGACAGGAGGAGGAGAAATGGGTTTGGAGTGGCAGAGGGGAGATTGAAACTGGGTGTTAGGGAGAAGTTCTTTGCAGTGAGGGTGGTGAGACACTGGCACAGGTTGCCCAGGGAGGTGGAGCACAGAAGCACCCAATGTGATCGATCACATTGGGTGCTTCTGTGCTCCACAACCTCCCTGCAGGTGTTCAGGACCAGGCTGGATGAGGCCTTGAGCGACCTGTTCTAGTGTGAGATGTCCCTGCCTGTGGCAAAGGGGAGTTGGAACTGGCTGAGCTTTGAGCTCACTTCCAGCCTAAACCATTGTATGATTCCATAAGGCCAAGGAGCAGCCTGGGCTGCACCCAAAGCAGCATGGCCAGAGATGGAGAGGGGATCCTGCCCCTCTGCTCTGCTCTGTTCTGCTGTGGGGAGACCTCACCTGAAGGGTTGGGGCCAGCTCTGCAGACCTCAGCACAGGAAGGACCTGGAGCTGAACGGAGAGGGGCCAGAGGAGGCCATGAAAATGATCAGAGGGTTGGAGCAGCTCTGCTGTGGGGACAGGCTAAGGGATTCTGCAGAAGACAAGGCTCCAGGCAGACCTCAGAGCTGCCCTCCAGTCGCTGAAGGGTCTGAAGCAGGCTACAGGGGGACTGTTCCCAAAGGCCTGCAGGGCCAGTACCAGGGCCAGTGATTTGAAATGAGCAGAGCAGACTGAGCCCACAGCCCATTGGCCATTGTGATTCCCCTGTGTCACTTCTGTCATCTAAATGCTTTTGTACTCAAGAAGACTTTGGCCAGAAGATGTTTGGAGGGGACTCTGCAGAGAGGTCTAAAACTTCCTCCACCTGCCTGTCCCTGTTCTGCTGGTAGCTTCTTGCTGGTGGCCACTGAGCACACAGCAGCAGTGGCAGAGGCACTGGTGCCAGGTCAGATGCCTGCAGTGCTGAGCTTGCTGCCACTGCCAGTGATGTCCCAGCCCAGCTACAGTCAGCGTTCCAAGTGGTGTTCCCCAGGCTCGGTGCTGAGGCAGATCTCTTTAACATCTTGATCAGTGATCTGGGTGAGGGATCGAGGCCCCCTCAGGCAGGCTGCAGGTGACTGACCTGGGTGACAGTGCCCATCTGCTGCAGGGCAGGAAGGCTCTGCACAGGGATGTGGCTGCGCTGCGCCAAGAACAGTTGTGTGAGGTTCAACGAGGCCAAGTGCTGGAGCCTGCCCCAGGGTCACAGCAGCCCCATGAGGGCTCCAGGCTGGGGGCAGAGTGGCTGCAAACTGCCCAGCAGGAAAGGACCTGGGGGTGCTGGGTGGCAGCAGCTGGAGATGAGCCAGCAGTGCCCAGGTGGACAAGAAGGGCACCAGCAGCCTGACCTGGGTCATGAACAGTGTGGGCAGCAGGAGCAGGGCAGGGATTGTGCCCTGTGCTGGGCACTGCTGGGGCCACAGCTTGAGTGCTGGGCTCAGTTCTGGGCCCTCACTCCCAGAAGGACACTGAGGGCTGCAGCAGGGACAGAGAAGGGCACAAAGCTGGGGCAGGGTCTGGAGAGCAGGGCTGGGAAGGAGCAGCTGAGGGGGCTGGGGGGGTTGGTGTGGAGAAGAGGAGGCTGAGGGCAGAGCTCATTGCTCTCTACAGCTCCCTGGGAGGAGGCTGCAGTGAGCTGGGGTTGGGCTCTGCTGCCCAGCCTCAGGTGAGAGAAGGAGAGGAACTGGCCTGGAGCTGTGGCAGGGGAGGGTTGGGTTGGAGAGGAGGAGAAATGTCTTTGTTGCCAGAGTGGTGAGGGCCTGGCAGAGGCTGCCCAGGGAGGTGGTGGAGTGCCCATGGCTGGAGGTGTTCCAGCTCTGTGTGGCCATGGCACTTGTGGCTGTGGTTTGGTGCCCACGGTGAGGTTGGGCTTATAGAGCATGAGGAAATGGCCTCAAGTTGCATCAGGGCAGATTTAGATTGGACAGGAGAAGAAACTTCTCCACTGAAAGGGTTTGCCAAACCCTGGCAGAGGCTGCCCAGGGAGGTGGTGGTGTCCCCGTCCCTGGAGGGGTTGGCAGGAGGCAGAGCTGTGGGCCATGGCTTACCCCAGCCTGGGCAGTTAGGGAGTAGTTGCTCTGGAGGGTCTGGAAGGGCTCCTCCATCCGGCGCCATCCTCTGATGCATCCTAACCGAGGCCTTGTCTTGCAGCCTACTCCGGTGGGATCTGTGCACGTGGACTCCGGGACATCTGCGGTGACAAGAGACAGCCACGGCCACAGGGACCGCCCCTCGCAGCAGGCGCTCCGCAATCAGGTGCGGCGCTGGCAGCCCCCGCGCTGGGCACCAGCTGGTAGAGGGGCCGGGGCCGAGCCCTGCGCTGGGCGCTGCGAGCACAGCTCCTGCTCGGTGCAGAGGCTGCTCCCCCAGCGGGGCTTTGCGGCATGCGAGCCTCGGGGCGGGGTAGCCAGGAGAGGGCAGCTGGAGCTGGGGGCGCAGCTCTGCTCTGTGCTCCCACTGCTTGCCCAGCAGCCTGCTTTGGGCTGCCTTTGGGCTGCCGTCACCGCCGCACCTCAGTGCTGGGCTGCACCAGCAGTCATGGCAGGAGCCTGACTTTCTCCTCTTTTTTCTTCTGGCCATCAGGTTGCCTTTCCCCATTTCCTCCTGGCCATGAGCTGAACCTTCCCCATTTCTTCCTGGCCAGGAAGTTGCTTTTCTTTTTCTTCTCCTGGCCATCAGGTTGCCTTTCCCCATTCTTCCTTTCTGTTTGTAAAGCGTTGCTGGTGTTGAGAGTTTGGGTGTTGTGACCTGCTCAGACACTGGGTGGATCTCCAGCTGCTGGCTCCTAGCTGAAGCTCTTGGTGGCTTACTCCCCACTGAGTGCTTCTGGGCTTGCTCTGCTCCTCTCACTGCTACCTGCCACTCTGGCTCAGCATCTACCACCTCTGCTCCCACTCACCAGGGTGGGAGATGTCATAACCCATCTGGGCTCAGCCTTCCTTGCTGTGTGCAGCAGGGATTGCAATGGCAGAGCAGCTAGCAGAGAGCACTGCACAGCTGGAGCCACCAGCACTGCTCCCAGCAGGCTGGCATGGGAGAGCTGCAGGCACAGCCCAGCACTGACACTCACTGCTGGCAGCTGCAGGCACAGCCCAGCACTGACACTCACTGCTGGCAGCTGCAGGCACAGCCCAGCACTGACACTCACTGCTGGCAGCTGCAGGCACAGCCCAGCACTGACACTCACTGCTGGCAGCTGCAGGCACAGCCCAGCACTGACACTCACTGCTGGCAGCTGCAGGCACAGCCCCACACTGACACTCACTGCTGGCAGCTGCAGGCACAGCCCAGCACTGACACTCACTGCTGGCAGCTGCAGGCACAGCCCAGCACTGACACTCACTGCTGGCAGCTGCAGGCACAGCCCCACACTGACACTGCTGGCAGCTGCAGGCACAGCCCAGCACTGACACTCACTGCTGGCAGCTGCAGGCACAGCCCAGCACTGACACTCACTGCTGGCAGCTGCAGGCACAGCCCCACACTGACACTCACTGCTGGCAGCTGCAGGCACAGCCCAGCACTGACACTCACTGCTGGCTGCTGCAGGCACAGCCCAGCACTGACACTCACTGCTGGCAGCTGCAGGCACAGCCCCACACTGACACTCACTGCTGGCAGCTGCAGGCACAGCCCAGCACTGACACTCACTGCTGGCAGCTGCAGGCACAGCCCAGCACTGACACTCACTGCTGGCTGCTGCAGGCACAGCCCAGCACTGACACTCACTGCTGGCAGCTGCAGGCACAGCCCAGCACTGACACTGCTGGCAGCTGCAGGCACAGCCCAGCACTGACACTCACTGCTGGCAGCTGCAGGCACAGCCCAGCACTGACACTGCTGGCAGCTGCAGGCACAGCCCAGCACTGACACTCACTGCTGGCAGCTGCAGGCACAGCCCCACGCCAGGGGGTTCTGTTACTCTGCCCTCTTCCTTTAGACTTCTGCTTCAGCTTGGAAACGCTGCAAAGAGTAGAGGCAGAGGTGATGCTTCCTCTGCTCTGCTCAGACCTCCCTGCAGTGCTGGAGCAGCTCTGGAGCCCTCAGGACAGCACAGACAGGGAGCTGCTGCAGCAGGGCCACAGGAGGCCACAGCAGTGCTGGCAGGTCTGGGAGGGCTCTGCTGTGAGGCCAGGCTGAGAGCTGGGGACAGAGTTTTGAGCAGGGCCTGTGGTGACAGGGCAGGCTGGGGATGGTTTGAACTGAAAGAGGAAAAACTCAGACTGGAGAGAAGGGAGAAGTTTGACCCTGAGGGTGGTCAGAGTCTGTCCCAGGTTGCCCATAGGGGTGGGAGCTTCCCCATGCCTGGCACCATTGCAGGTGAGGTTGTCTGCGGCTCTGAGCAGCCTGCTCTGTCTGGGATGTCCCTGCTGGCTGCAGGGGGTTGGACTGGCTCCTGGATGAGCTCTGAAGGTCCCTTTCAGCCCAACCCATTCTACAGTTCAATGATGTTTGAAACATTCACACAGCATCCTGGGAGTCACCTTCCAGATGTGTCCCGTGGGGCACTTCAGGCTTGACTGTGGCCTCTGCTGTGGGCCTGAGGCCACCACAGGTCCACCCATTTCTGCTACAGTTCCCAAGTCTGCCAGCTGATTGCTTGGGTTTGTAGGTGAGCTGAGATGCTGCTGGGTCTTAAGTGAATGCTGGGTGTGTTGTCCCCAGAGCTGGGTGACCTGCCAGGAGCTGCATGTGCAGGTGCAGAGTGCTGCTTATAGCAGAACCATCCCAGTGATGGCACTGCCTGACGTTTATCTGTTGGGCATGAGGGAGGAACTCTTGGCCTGGTGGAGGCTCCACTCCTGCAGGACTCGTTATGTGCAGCCACACTGCCTCCTGCCCAGCAGCAGCTTGCTCTGCAAACCCAAACACCTGCTTTGCTTTGCTTTCATCACTGGCTGCTGAGGCCACATCTGGAATGCTGTGTCCAGTTCTGAGCCACTCTCCTCAAGAAGCAGCTCAGGGAAGTGCTGCAGAGAGCCCAGCCCAGAGCCAAAGCTGCTGCAGGCAGTGAACATCTCCTGTGAGGCCAGGCTGAGGCAGCTGCGGCTGGCAGCTGGCAGCAGAGGAGCCTGAGGGCTGCCCTCAGAGCTGTGCTAAAGCTGTGCAGGGGCCCAGCCAGGCTCTGCTCAGGGCTGGCCAAGGGCAGCACAAGGGGCACTGGGTGCCAGATGGAGCAGAGGAGGTGCCACAGGAACAGCAGGGAGAGCTTTGTCCCTGGGAGGGTGCTGGAGGCCTGCAGCAGGCTGCCCAGAATGGTTCTGGAGTCTCCTGCTCTGGAGACTTTCAAACCCACCTGGATGTGCTGCTGTGTGCCCTACCCTGGGTTCCCCTACTCTGGTGGGGGGGTTGGACTGGATGAGCTCTGGAGGTCCCTCCCAGCCCCTGCCATTCTCTGATGCTGTGATTCTGTGAAAGTTTCTTATCTACTTTTCTGCAGACAACCAAACAGCCACCAACCCCCTCCCCAGCCAAGCGGCTGTGCTGGATGTTGCCTTCTGCAGTGTTCAGGTGAATCCGTGTGTGGAGCTGGCTGCTGGGGGGAACCAACCCCCCCTGGCTTGGTTTTCTGTCAGCCTGGAGTTTAAAAAGCTGCCTTCCAGGGAGGGTTCAGCTTGTGGTACACATCCTGCTGCCCTGTCAGGCTCCTGGTGGGTGTGAGCCGACAGAGCAGGAGGGCTCCTGCTGGCAGCGCGTTTGGTGCTGTGCTGAAAGCCACGGAGATGAGGTCGGCACTCCCTGAGCAGCTCTGAGCTTCCTGCTGGAGGAGAAGGGATCCACCCTGCAGTGCATCACTGCAGGCATCACTGCAGTGCTGCCCTTGCTGAGGAGACCTTTTCAGCCCAGCTGGAAGTTTAAATGCTTTGCTTTTTGCATAGAGACTAACTCACTAACCAGCACCCCTCTGCTTCTCCCCCCCTCACCTCCTGCCCTCTCTTCTCTTCCCCGGGGCCGCTGACGGTGCGAGCAGGCGTCCGACCGCCGCGGGGAGTGGGAGATCCAGCCCAGCCGGCAGACCAACACCTCCTACCTGACCTCCCACCTGGCTGCCGACCGGCACGGCGGATCCGTACAGGTACTGCTGCCTGCCGGCAACCTCGGCACCTGCCTGCCCCCGCGCCGCGCTGGAAAGCAGCTCTCTGGCCTCACCTGGGGCGTGCAGAGCCCAGAGCCAGCCCTGCCCTGGGCTGGTCCCCAGCAGCGTGGGCAGCAGGGGCAGGGAGGGGATTCTGCCCCTCTGCTGTGCTCTGCTCAGACCCCCCTGCAGTGCTGGGGCAGCTCTGGAGCCCTCAGCACAGCACAGACAGGGACCTGCTGCAGCAGGGCCAGAGCAGGCCAGAGCAGTGCTGACAGAGCTGGGAGGGCTCTGCTGTGAGGCCAGGCTGAGAGTTGTGCTTGTTGAGCCTGGAGAGGAGAAGGCTCCAGGGAGACCTTCTGGTGGCCTCTGAGTGCTTCAAGAGGTGATCAGAGAGCTGGGGACAGAGTTTTGAGCAGGGCCTGTGGTGACAGGACAGGGTGGGGATGGTTTCAACTGAAAGAGGGAGACTTAGAGTGGAGAGAAGGAAGGGAGAAGTTTGACCCTGAGGGTGGTCAGAGCCTGTTCCAGGTTGCCCGTAGAGGTGGGAGCTTCCCCATGCCTGGCACCAGTGCAGGTGAGGTTGTTTGGGGCAACCTGCTGTAGCTGGGGATGTCCCTGCTGGCTGCAGGGGGTTGGGCTGAGTGACCCTGAAAGATCTGTTCCCAACACAACCGTTCCATGGCTCCCTGAGGTCATCCCTCAGCAGGCAGAGGGCAGGGGTTTGTCACCAGGGGTTTGTCTGGAAGCAGTCGCCTCCTGGCCAGCAGAAGCTGTGTCCCCACAGTGCTCTGCTGCAGCAGCCACAGCTCTGCTGCTCCCAGTTTGCCTGGGGGTGGCCTGCCTGGGCACTTCACCAGCCCAGAGGTGCCACTGTAAGCATTACAGTGCTGCTGATCTGCAGCCAAGAGCAGGAAAGCTTCTGCTGTGTCTGGCTGCTGGGCTGCAGCTGCTTGAAGTCTTCCTCAGTGCTGAACCCCTGGCAGGTAAGAAGCTCCCAGAGGCCTTTCCCTTTCAGTCAGCAGCTGAATTTGCCACCTCAGGATGAATTCACAGCAGGTAAAAAGGAGGAGAAAAATGGAAGCCTTTTGTAAAAGGAAATGTAACAGGGAGCTGGAGAAAGTGTGGGCCAGCAACGTGCCCTTGTGGCACTGCCAATGGCAGTGAGAAGGCTGTGGCCAGCAGGTCAAAGGGAAGTTCTCCTCCCCCTCCACTCTGCCCTGGTGAGACCACAGCTGGAGTACAGAATCCAGTTCTGAACTTCCCAGTTCAAGGGGGACAGGGATATACTAGAGAGCGTGCAACAGAGGCTGCGAGGATGCTGAAGGGCCTGCAACATCTCTGCTGAGAAGAAAGGCTGAGAGCCCTGGGGCTGGGTAGTGTGCAAAGAAGAAGGCTGAGAGGGACCTGAGCAGTGGCTGTAAATACCTGAGGGATGGGGGTCAGGAGGAAGGTGCCAGGCTCTGTGTGCTGGTGCCCAGCGACAGGACAAAGAACAAGAGGTACAGCTGGGGCCCAGGAGGTTCCACCTCAACATGAGAAGAAACTTCTTTACAGTGAGGGAGACAGAGCCCTGGCGCGGGCTGCACAGGGAGGTTGTGGAGTCTCCTTCTCTGGAGGGGTTCCAAACGCCCCTGGGTGCTCCTGCTCTGGCAGGGGGCTGGGCTGGATGACCTCTGGAGGTCTCTCCCAGCCCCTTGCATTCTGTGACTGCTCCCGGGAGCAGCAGGGCCGCTGGCTCAGAGAGCTGACAAGAGCTCTGCAGAACTCTGCCTCCCGACGTGGCGCAGCCTGCTGAAGACACAAACGCTGTGCTGGGAACCAGAATCATCCTGGTCGGAAGAGATCCTTCAGAGCACAGAGTCCAACCCTTAACCCAGCACTGCCAGGTCACCACTGAGCTCTGTCCCTCAGCACCACCCCTCCAGGGATGGAGACTCCACCACTGTCCCGGGCAGCCTGGGCCAGGCCTTGACAACACTTCTGGGGAAGAAATTGTTCCTCATGGCCAACTTAAACTTCCCCTGGGGACTTTAAGGACCTCTTGTCCTATCACTTATTACCCGGCAGTAAGAAGTGCACCTCACTGCAGCCTCCTCTCAGGGAGCTGTAGAGGGCAATGAGGTCTCCCCTCAGCCTCCTTTTTCTCCAGACTAAACACCCCCAGTTCCCTGGGCTGCTCCTGCCCAGCCCTGTTCTCCAGACCCTTCCCGATGTCATTGCCCTTCTTTGGACACTTCTTGTGTGTGTAACACAGGTTACTTCCTGTAGTGCCTGGCCACAAAGAACGGAGCGCCAGCCGGCAGGCGCTGCTCTGGGCTGAGCCGAAGCAGCAGGCAGCCGAAGCGGCAGGCAGCCGAAGCGGCAGGCAGCCGAAGCAGCAGGGCAGCCAAAGCTGCAGGCAGCCGAAGCAGCAGGGCAGCCAAAGCTGCAGGCAGCCGAAGCGGCAGGCAGCCGAAGCGGCAGGCAGCCGAAGCGGCAGGCAGCCGAAGCGGCAGGGCAGCCGAAGCGGCAGGGCAGTTGAAGCGGCAGGCAGCCGAAGCGGCAGGCAGCCGAAGCGGCAGGGCAGCCGAAGCGGCAGGGCAGCTGAAGCGGCAGGCAGCCGAAGCGGCAGGGCAGCCGAAGCGGCAGGGCAGCCGAAGCGGCAGGCAGCCGAAGCGGCAGGGCAGTCGAAGCGGCAGGCAGCCGAAGCGGCAGGCAGCCGAAGCGGCAGGGCAGTCGAAGCGGCAGGCAGCCGAAGCGGCAGGCAGCCGAAGCGGCAGGCAGCTGAAGCGGCAGGGCAGTCGAAGCGGCAGGCAGCCGAAGCGGCAGGCAGCCGAAGCAGCAGGCAGCCTGCTGGCGGGGGGCGAAGGGTTGGGGAGCGGAGAGCGGCTGCTGGAGGTGCGCAGGTGGCCACAGCGACAGGCCCTGGTGTGTGTTGCAGGTGGTCAGCTCGACCAACGGGGAGCTGAACGTGGACGACCCGACGGGAGCCCACTCGAACGCACCCATAACCGCGCAGGCCGAGGTGGAGGTGGTGGAGGAAGCTAAGTACGTGTGCCAGCAGGCCTGCCCCTGCCGCGGGCCTGCCCCTCGTCCCCGGGGATGAGTGAGCGGGCACCTTTGCCTCTGGTGAAGTGCTCGCTGCTCGTGTCCCGTGCCCCTCTCCTTGCATACTGCTGCTTCTGTGCATGGTGCCCTCAGTGCTGCCGCTGCTTCTCCCCCCGTGCCACAGCTGGAGCGTGGCTCTCCCCGAGCATGTGCTGCAGGTGAGGCACTGGCACAGGCCTCCAGCCGAGTGGCCTGGCCCAGCAGCTGCGCCAGCAGGAGAAGGCACAGGAGGAGCTCGGGCAGAGCCCGCGGGGCTGCAGCCGGACGCTGCCTTGCTGGCTCCAGAACTGGCTGCAGTTCTCCACAGCGGGCCCGAAGTCGCTCAGGCGGGCATGAGTAGTTGTCTCCGTGCCTTGGCCTGGTGTGGCCCCTGGGAGGCTGAGTGAGAGGAAGCAGAAGCAGCTGTGCTGCTGGTGGGGATCAGTGTGCCCCTCTGGGCTGCCTTTTCCTCCCTGGCTGCTGGGCAGGAATGAGAACTGCTGTAGAAGGTGGCAGGTGTGACCATCTGGGCCTCCCTTTGCACACCTGCTGCATCTGGCACCATCAGCTCACCTCTTGCATGATCCTCAACACAGGACCTTCTGCTGGACCCTAGCGGGTCACAGTGCAGCCTGGCGCTCCCCAGACAAGGGGGAAACTGCCCCCAAGGCTGCCTCTGAGCTGCTCTGTGCCCTGCTTCTCGCCAGCTGCCTGGCCCTGGTTTGCCTGGGGGACCCTGGTGTCGCGTGTCCCACCCCGTTTGTATCAGCCCTTCTGGGAATCTCCCGTAGGAATGTCTCGTGGCAGGGTTGGAGAGGAGGCCTGGCAGGTGTGAGAAGGGCTGTGTGGAGGGGAGAGGCCCCGAGGTCTGTGCCAGGCTGGTTAACCTGAAGGTCTTCTGCTGTCTGTTCCTCTGTGCCTCAGGAAGCACTTCTGCATGATCTTGCTTGCTGGGCCTGATCCTGGCAGCAGCGACCATGGGCAACAGACAAAGGTTCTGCTTCCAATGGGCTGAGCCTGGGGTCTGGTACAGGCTCCTGGCAGAGCGCAGAGGGGCTGGGGAAAACGCATGGTGCAGCCTGCAGGGTGGGCAATGTTGCCCTTAGATAGGGGCAGTGTGGCCTGCAGAGACCACATGAGTGTGGCATCCACAGGCCCTGTCTTGGGCTGACCAGAGTGGGTGCCCTATGAGCAAAGCACTTAGGGTTGCTCCCAGGACAGGGCACGTTGGGTCCTCCAGGGACTCTCCTTTGGAGTCCTCTATACAACAACCCAAGGCCAGGAGTCAGCACTGGGACCCCACCTTCAGCCTGTGCTTCTGCAGCGCCTGCCTCAGCCAGGCCAAGGTCCAGACCCCACACCCATGTGCAGGGGAGATGTCGAGGCAGGTGAGAAGGAGCACGCAGGGGCCTCGCTGCCCAGGCTGTGGAACTGTGGTGTCTCCAGCCTGCTGTGTGTGGTCCTGGGTTGGTTCAGAGGTGCTGGGAAGCAGAGCATAAGCTGCTTTGCTCTGCTAGGTCTGGGGTCTCTGGTGATTCCCAAGTGCTCCTCCTGCCCTGGGGGAGGCTGGCTTCGTCCCCCGGGCATCTGTGACCATCAGGCCCCTCCATTACCTGAGGAGGGCAAAGGACTTTTGGATTCTGCTCTGCAGCAAAACAGGCCAGAAAGAGCTGGAGCTGCGGTTCTGCATTTGGAGATGAGATGCAGCAGCAGAAAGGTCTTTCCTTGGCACTGCCAGCAGGCAAGAGGAGCTGTGCAAATGCTCCTCCTGTGGGGCACACGGGAGATAAGCTCCTGGTGCCAGCCATGGATTTCAGTCGAGGGCAGGTGCCAGGCATGGATCCGTGACCCGGCTCTCCTGCTGCTGCTGGGACCAGAGCAGGTTCCTCTTCCCATGGCCCAGAGCCCTCTTCTGCTCCAGCCCCAGAGCAGAGCCCCGCGGAGGCAGAGAAGGGGGTTCGCTGGAGGCCTGAGGGCGAGGAGGGGCTGCGAGGCAGCCGGCGGCGGCGCCGTGGCGAGGGCAGAGGTGGTGGAGGGCTGGGGCGGGCGGCGGGCAGGCCTGGTGTGTGTCTGCCGGGCTGCACTGCATGCGTGCATGGCTGCAGCGACGCTTCCATCCCACCTCTGTCGACTAATTGCTCTTTCTTCCTTTCTGTGTTTTTTCTCTACACCCTCTGTAGCTGCCTGAAAATGCTCAACTTGTGGTGAGTCCCTCTCTCCAGTCCACGTGCAGGGGGAGCGGACCAGACTAGGCTGGGGTTGGCAAAAACCAAACCGACCAAAACCCTCCAAAACAGGCACAAAGCCAAAGCCAACCCAGAGCCCTCCTGACCCGAGGGCCGTGCTGAGGGCCACAGGCGCCGCGGGGGGGGTGTGGGCTGTGTCCCAGCGGCCGCACTGAGGCCAGCGGTTCGGCCAGCGGCTGAACGGTGGCTGCAAAACCATCTCGATCCTTTGCTATTCGGCTCCCACCTCCCCCGGAGCCGGCAGGCCCATCAGCAGATGGTGGCTGGCGGAGCTGGGCAGAGTCGGGACCAGGCTCGCCGAGCCTCCTGCAGGCATTCCTCACGCAAACGAGGCTACAGAGGGCAAGCCCTGCCCTGGGGATGGAAGGGAGGCAGCCCTTGCTGCCCTGGAGAAGCGTGGGACCAGGGCCTGTATCATTAGAGAGGCTGGAGAGATGTGGCTGCGAAGTCCCTGCTAGTGGCAGCCCCTGCTTGGCGGAGGGGGGTGGGAGGTGACTGCTTTCCCAAACCCCTGCGGCGGCCAGCCGAGGGTGCAGGTGAACCCGGGAAAGAAGGGCTGGAAGGGCTGAGATCAGCATCGCTCAGCCACACTTGCGGCAGGGCACTGCAGCCACAGCTGTATTGTTCCGTGGAGGTGTCCCTCCCTCCCTGTCCCTCGGGCAAACCACGTACCCCGTGAGCAGAGGTCCTGCTGGGGTGAGGAGTTCGCAGGTCCCGCGGAGGGCTGATGGGTGGTGGCAAAGCCTGTGTGCGGCGAGGAATGTCCTTGTTGGACGGCAGAGTGCCCAGCTCCGCCCTGCTCCCCAGGCACTGCCTCCGATTCCTCTGGCATCTCTGGCTTCTCTGTATGTCGTAGTCTGGGGCTGTTCTCTTGAGCACTGTCTGCATGCAGAGGTCACGTCCTGTACCTGTCGGCCTGCCTTACTCTTCTATGTTGGTGTTCTGCCTCTGCCTGTCTGAACTGCCAGGACTTCCTTTCCTGAACCCTTCCCTGGACCTCTTAGCCTAAAAAGATAGTCACAAGGAAAACCAGCCAGGAGTCAGGCAGCTCCCTCCGTGGGGTGCCCACGGAAACGAGTGCTGCTTAGCCCTCTTCTTCCCTCACCCGCTGCATGCGACATCACAACTCCTGCATCCTCATCCTCTCTCCCCGTAACCTCCTCCCCCTTACTCACCGTTGCCTACGTCGTGAAGGAAGGTGGCTGCTGTGGGACAGTGGGCAAGGTAGAAGCAGGCGAAGGTGGCAGATGGCCTAGGGCAACACAGTGCAAGACCAGTCCTGGGGGGGAGTACAGTTAAAAGTGCCAGCCTGGGCTGGGTAGTGCTTTGGCCTGCACGCTGCCGGCATCAGGCTAGTGGTGGAGTCATCACAGGTGGCTCCTGCAGGGAGAAGGACTTTGTGTTTTACCTCATCTCACCTCCAGATTGAGCCTGTTGAGGAACCTAACAACACAAGGACATGAATCCTTCCCTGGCCCTTAGCTGGTGCAGGCTGGAGGGAGGTGTGGGAGGCTGTGGCCCTCCTCTTGCTGTGACTGTCAGAGCTCTCAATGCTGCAGGGGGTTTTGGTATCCCAGCAGATGATGATGTGTGCTGGCAGGCTTGGCTCAAGGAGCCATGGTGGTCATCCATGGCCTTTGCAGGCTGTGGTGGGGCTCAAGCACTGGGAACGAGTCTGTCCCTCCTGCTCTGCAGCGCCAATGCTGCGGAGTTACGAAGGGCCCAGTGGAAGGTGGAAGTTGTGGCAGTGGCTTTGGACACTTCTGGTCGAGGCTGTTGGTAAAAGGTGCTTGTGGCTAAAAATGGTCTCTGCATGCTCACATCTGCTCCTGGGGCTTAGTCAGGTGCCCCTTCGGCAGCCTGCCAAAGCAAGCCTGTAGCATCACCCAGGATCCCTGGAGATGGCTGGAACGGGAGGAGAAAAGCCCAGCAGGGAGCAGCAGTCCCAGAGGAGCTCTGCTGTGTGCAGAGGATTCCTCGTCACAGGCTGAGGGTAGCAAGTCAGAGGTGCCTCCAGCACCAGGTCGCCCTGTAGGAAGCTGGCAGGGCTAAATGGCCTGGGCACTTGCTCTCAGGCACCACCTTGCTTCAGGGCTCAGCTGTGCCCGGTGCTCTCCCCCCACCTCAGCCTCCACTCTCCATCCTTCTTGCTTCCCCTCTGCCCTGGGCGCTGCGCTCCTCCCTCGCGGTGGCTGAGGGAAGAAGCAGGGGTTCTGCGTGCTGGCACCCAGTGCTTTATCCAAGGTGAAAGCTCTGCTTATCCAGAAAGGTTCAGCAAAGAAACCTGGTCCCTGGGCTGAGATTTCTTTGGAGTTTGTCCTTTTAGCAGCCGGTGGTGCAAGCCCTGTGTCTCGTGGCTGGGCACAGCAGCCAAGGCTCGCCAGGCTCTGCTTCCTCCGGAGCTTGACCAGAGGGAGCAGAGCATCTGGATCCCTCTTTCACTCCTTGTGCTCTGCCCCAGTCGAGCCCTGGGAGCCTGCCAGCACCCACAGCTATTGGGTAGTGCCACCCTCCCACAGGTGTGCTGCCAGCTTGCCTGGGCTGGTGGTGTCAAGTACCCACCAGCGGCTGCCCACCTTGCCCACCAGCCCTTGTCTGGGCCCGGGGCCAACTGCACAAAGGTGCTGTTGCATGTGGGAAGCCCAGGGGGGCAGGGCAACCTTCCCGGGGTGTTGGGGGACCTTCCCGGGGTGCGGGCAGGGAGCTGACTTGCTTTGTCCTTTGTGCCCCAGGTGCTGCTGCTTCTTTAAGAGGAAACGGAAGAAGACAGCTCAGCGCCGCAAGTGACCTCCTGGGCCCTGCAGGGACCGCCGTGCCTGCAGCTCCTGCCCTGTCTCACTGGAAGGGCCTTCTCTGTAGGAGGGAGGAGGAGGAGGTAGAGGAGGAAGAGAGAACGGAAAAAAAAAAAAGGAGAGGAAAGAAAAAGTTTAAAAGTGACATTTTAAACCAAAAACAGAAGAAAACGTTCCAAAACAAACCACTCGGGGAGGGACCTGCTGAACGGTCTCCCTCGTTCACTCCAAGCCTGAAGCTCCTTTTGGGACCAGGACTGTGGCTGGCTCAGGTCTTGGTGGCGCCGGGGGGGGCTGGCTGGCTGACCCCCCCTGCCCTTGTTTACGGTGAAGGCATCGCTCATGCGGACCTGAGCAGTGCGCTTAGTGCTGCTCACTTCCCCGCCCGCCCCTGCTCTCCGCTCCTCTGGCCTCCTCCCTCCCTACCCACGCGAAGAATCTCATGGTGGGCTCCAGTGGTTGTCAGGAGGGGCAGGAGGCTGGCACGGGAGAAGGGCCCGGCTGCTGCAGCTGTAAGGACAGGTTCCCTTTGGGGCTCCTCGGGAACAGCGACACTGTAAGGTGCAAGCTGTGAGACATTTGCAATCTACTGTTCCACTTAGGGTTCTTTTTCTGTTGGGTTTTTTCCCCCTCCTGTTCCCGGGCTCCCTTGGCACCTCCGTCCCCTGCCAGGACCAGAGCAGTGTGGATTGTGTCCCAGAAGCCGATGTCGTTGCACTTTTAATCCGCTTTAGCGTTCACAGCTGCACGTCTGCCCGCGGAGTGCTGTGTGAGGCCGGCAGCCGTGGCAGGGTGCGGAGGGCATCACCGTGCTCCCCATGCCAGTCCGGGTGCCCCCTGTGCGCGGAGGGAAGCATACTTGAATTTCCAGCCGCCCTCCCCAGCTGCCGGTGAATGTCCCCACGGTGGTGTCCTGCGCCCGGCCTGCCCCTGCCAGCTGGAGCAGCCAGGCCGTGACCAGCAGCGGCAGGAGGAAGCAGTTCGTGCTGGCTGGAGAGGTAGATCTGAGTAAGGTCACCGGGAGGCCTGCCAAAGCGAAGGTGTTTCTGGGTGTGGGCAACGAGGCCCCTCCGGTGGGGTGGTCGTGAACCCTCTGTTAGAAAGCATTAGCAGGAGGGAAGCTTCCTCAGCAGGGGAGAGGATACTTGACTGCCTTAACACTGATTTCATCTCCAGATGGTCAGACAGGACTGACTGGAATCACCTTCCCGTCCCCTTGCCCGCCCGCCAGAGGAGCCGCACGTCCCGCACGCCCTGCTACCCTGCTCCCGCCGCGCTGGCAGCTAGCAAAGGGCTCAGGAGATCTTGCGGCCTGCTGCTGCAGCCTGGCCAAAGCGGGAGGAGGCTGAGGGCTGCCCCAGGCTGTCAGGAGTGTGGTAGGGCTATGGGAGAGCTCCAGCGCCTTTGGGGAGAGTGCAGATAGGTTCCTTGTATTTCGTCTTTCCCTGCGCGATGCGTGACCAGGCTGGGATTGTTTGCTCAGGGGACTGCTTGGCCTGGCTCATCCCCAGAACCCCTGTGAGGAAAGGGAGTGACTGACCTCGTGGTCTGCTGTAGCTCAGAGTGACAGTCTGCATAGCTTGGAGCAGCATTCCCAGGAGCTTTGTCCCCTGGCTGGGCAGGAGCAGGCCTAGAGGGCAGAAGATCATCCCCTGGCAGGAGGCTCTGGGCTTGCTCCTGGTGCATCCCTAGAGCAGGCAGATGCTGGCGTGGTGCTGGCGACAGCAAAGCTTCGCCCCCAGGCTGGGATCCCCTTAAGGCTTACTCTTTGTCGTTCTCCACCGCGTCTCCTCCATGCCTTATCCCGAGGGACGCTGCTGGGAGCGCAGAGCCCGCCAGAAGCCACCTGTGCCCTGCTGTGCCTTCTGCACAGCGCTCCCGAGCCCTGCCCCGCGCCGGCACACGCAGGCACCTGCCAGGACAGGGACAGCGGCCGTGTTCCATCACCCTTTTTCCCAGCTCCTCCACTGCCTGCGGCTCCCAGAAGCCTGGCCGGTGGCTCTGTCGCAGGCGCTCTCCCTCTCTGCTACAGGAAACCATGGTTTGGTGTCTTGGGAGGGAGAGGAAAGGGCTCAGGCGCTCCCCCAGGAGTGGTCCTGCCCGCTGCAGTCAGAGCCGGGCCCTCAGACACTTCTGTCGCTGCCCTCCCGAGCCCCACTAAGTGCCTGTCACCAGAACTCGATTCCTTCTGCATCTCCTGCCGCCTTCGGTCCTTCCCGGCTGCCTCCGGCGGGTAGGAAGCAGCTGTGGTCGCAGCCTCTGTGAGTGTGCGCAGGGCGAGGGAGGGCGGGGGGCACAGGGGCCATCTCAACAGGTTTTGTTCTTAAATGTTTTTGTTTCGTTTCTGTTTCGTTTCTGTTTTTTTAAGTGAATGTATTTGATTGTTTAGAACCTCTCTTGACCTTGTTTTTAAGTGGGTTGGTCCAGGGGCTCGCTTTCAGGGTGACCCAGCCCCGGTGTTGTTTTTTGGCCGCGGTGATGCGTTGGCAGGGGAGGACTGGCCCCCACAGCATGCTGCGAATGCTCACTTGTACTGGAATCGGACGTTGGACTCTTCAAAAAAACAAACAAAACCACAAAGGGGCAAAGCTGCGAAGTGGCTTTTTGTAAAACGACCAAACCCGAACGGCAAAGCGAGCGGCGAGCGGCGAGCGCTGCGCTCCGGAGTCCGCCGCTGCCCCGCGGCGCCCGGAGGGGCGCGGGAGGCGCCAGCCAGGCTGTGCCAGCCGCGCTGTGCCAGCCGCGCTGTGCTAGGATGCGGGCAGTAAAGCTGCCCCGGGATACCTCGCCTCTAGTGCACACCACGGCGGGAGGGCTGCGGGGCTGGGGGCGGGGGGCGCTGTGCTGGGCTGGCCGAGGCGGCCGTGCCGCGGCGTGGGCCGGCAGCTGCCAGCACTCCTCTGAGCTCGCAAGTGAGGAGGGGTTTGTTCAATAAAGCACTGCACTGCTGCATTGTTCTCCGGGAGCTCCGCCGGCAGCCGCGCCCCTACCTCCTCCGCTGCTGCCGGGCCCCCCTGGTAGCTCTCCTCCTGCGCGCAGCTCTGAGCCCTCCTGTGCGGGGACCCTGCCCAGTGTGGGACCTCACGGGACCTTCTCATCACTTGGCGCTTTACAGCCATGGACGGGGCTTGGCTAAGGCACAGATTCATCGATTCACAGAATGGGTTGAGTTGGGAGGGACCTCAAAGCTCATCCAGCTCCAGCCCCTTGCCATGGCCAGGGACACCTCTCACCAGCCCACATTGCTCAAGGCCTCATCCAACCTGGCCCTCAACACCTCCAGGCAGGGGGCAGCCACAACCTCCCTGGGTAACCTGTGCCAGGGTCTCCCCACTCTCACCGTTAAGAGTTTATTTCTACTCTCCAGTCTCAATCTCCCCTCCTCAAGCTTCAATCCATTCCCTCTCATCCTATATCACTACAAGCCCACATGGAGGCACCAATTTCTCCTTGGGCTTCTGTCCTGGTCCAAACAGTGCACTGGTTGTCACCTGTTACTGTGATCTCAAAGTGCCAAACACAGGCAACCACAGCAAGGGGGTTTACCTCAATCACATGTAAAACTCTGTTGCTTGCCCATAAGAGGTAAAGAGTGAGAGGAGAAAAGGGGAAGAGTAAAGTGAGGAGAGGAAGAGATCTATAGCTAACAACAATGCAGGGATCCCCAAGATGTCTCTCTGGTCCCTGGGTTCAGTCACAGTATCACAGACTCACAGAATTAACCAAGCTGGAAAAGAGTTTTGAGCTCATCGAGTCCAACCTATCACCCAACACCTAATTAACTAACTCATGGCACTAAGTGCCCCTGCCAGCCTCCTTTTAAACACCTCCAGCCACGGCCACTCCACCACCTCCCTGGGCAGTCCATTCCAATGCCAATCACTCTGCCAACAACTTCCTCCTCACATCCAGCCCAGACCTGCCCTGGCACAGCTTCCGCCTGGGTTCCCTTCTTCTGGTGCTGGCTGCCTGGCAGCAGAGCCCAACCCCACCTGGCTACAGCCTCCCTGCAGGCAGCTGCAGGCAGCAATGAGCTCTGCCCTGAGCCTCCTCTGCTGCAGGCTGCACCCCCCCAGCTCCCTCAGCCTCTCCTCCCAGGGCTGTGCTCCAGGCCCCTCCCCAGCCTTGCTGCTCTTCTCTCAACACCTTCCAGCACCTCAACATCTCTCTGCAATGGAGGAGCCCAGCACTGGACACAGCACTGCAGGGGTGGCCTGAGCAGTGCTGAGCACAGGGGCACAAGAACCTCCCTTGTCCTGCTCGCCTGATCCAGGCCAGGATGCTATTGGCTCTCCTGGGCACAATGCTGGCTGTGCCCAGGTGGCCAGAAGAGCCAGTGGCATCTCCTTACATCTTCTATGTTCCCACCTCCAGCACCCTGCACAACAGAATGGCTAAACTGCTGACTGCCTGGACCACAAGGATGTGACCCGCCCTGAACCACGGGGCTGCGGGGGCCCCGTGTCTCTAGAGCAACAACCGCAGCCGCTGCTATAGGCATCAGGTGTCCCCTTCCCGAGCAGAAAGGCACAACAAAGGCTTTCAGACAGATCCCTCAAGGCACATCACACTGCCAGCCACACTTGCAGACGTAGGTGCTGGAGACACAGCCCCAGCCACTGATGCCCTGAGAGCTGCCTCCCTCTGTCCACTTACCAGGCCCTCACACAGAATGGACACTTCATGCTGGGATCCATGCTGGGGCTCTTCCTCCTTTTCCATATTCTCCCCTTAAAAAGAACTTTTCGTTTCCTGTTCCCCCAAATTAATCTCACACCTGTGCTCTGAGAAGGAAGGGGAACATCTCACCTGCTGCCTTTGCCTGGCCCTGGAAGCAGGCACCCGCCCCAGGATGTGGCTGTGGAGGTTTGGGTGCCAGGAGAAGAACACCGAGATCCATTTCAGTTCTGGGTCCCTCACTTACAAGAACAACGAGGAGCTGGAGCAGGTCCAGAGAAGGGCAGCGAAGATGGTGGAGGGCCGAGAGCATGATTTTGTGAGGAGCAAAAGATGTGTGGAGGAGTCTGAGGGGAGACCTCCTTCCTCTCTGCACCTCTCTGAAAGGAGGCCAGAGCCAGGCGGATGCTATCTCCCAGGGAACAAGTGATAGGAGGGGAAATGGCCTCAGGTCGCACCAGGGCAGGTTGGAGTCGGCCATGAGGAACAATTTCTTCCCCCGGAAGGCTGTCAAGCCCTAGCCCAGGCTGCCCAGGGCAGGAGCAGAGTCCCCATCCCCGGAGGCTTGTCAAAGATGTGCTGCTGAGGGCAGTGGTTTAGAGATGACCTGGCAGTGCCGGGTCAGCGGTTTAGACTCCATGGTCTCAAAGGTCTGGTCCAGCCCAAACGCCAGGGTTCGGCTTGTGACGGTTCCACAGCCTCGCCCGCTCCGCTGCCCTGCCCAGCAAGAGACCAAGCGCCGCAGCGCCTCTCCCCGCGGCCCCCTCCCGGGGGTCGCCTCGGACACAGGCTCCATCTTCGCAGCGGGAAGGGGGGCGCGAAGGGCACTGCCGCGCCCGCGGCGTCTCCGTGCCCGCGGCAGGATGGGCACCGAGCCGCAACCGCTCCCTGGCCCCCTCCAGCCGGTGCAGCCCACGGCCCCACCGCCCCTCGGCCGCCGCCCACCACCGGCGCGCCCCACCCTCACCCCCTGGAGGGCCAATCACAGCGCAGCACCGCTGCTGATTGACGGCGGCTCGCCGGGCGAGGGGCAACGTGGCAGCCGCGCAGCGCCCGCCGCCGGCACCGCCCCCACCGCCGCCTTCCCCCCCTGCTCCGGCGCCCGTTGGTCGCGCCCGGGCGGCGGCGGCAGGCGGGGCGGGGGGCGCGGCGCGTACCACTGCGCGGCGGGGGCGGCGGGCGGGGCCGGATGCAGGCGCTGCGGCGGGCGCTGTGGCCGGGCTGCGAGCGGCGCAGGATGAAGGTGCTGGTGGCGGCGGCGGCGCTGGGCGCTGCCTTTCTGCTCCTGCTGCCCGCCGCGTCGCGGGCCGACGAGCGCAAGAAGGGGCCCAAGGTCACCGCCAAGGTCGGCATGGGACGCGGCGGAGGAGGCCTGGACGGGTCTGGCTGGGGCGGGGGAGGCCTGGAGCGAGAGAGCGGCCTGGGGCCCGCAGGAGCCCGTGGGGAGCGGGGCCGGGCGGGAGGAGGGGGACAGGGGCTGGAAAGAGCCCGGATGGGACGGGGGAGGCCGAGGCTGAAAACCTTGGGTGAGGCGGGACGAGGAAGCGAGAGAGGCCCGGATGGGACGGGGGAGGCCTGGGAGCGAGGGGAGGCGTGGGGCCGGGGGGACGGACAGGGTAGGAGCGCCCTAGGGGAGGCCTGGGAGTGGGGCAGAGCTCGGACGCGGTGTGGGGGGTGCCTGGGGTGAGGGGAACCCTGCTGGGGCAGTGGAGGCTTGGGTCGAAGGCCCGGAGTGAGGGGGGCCCGGGTGGGGTTGGGAAGGCCTGGGAGGGAAGGGCGAGGCTCACAGAATCACAGCCACAGCCAGGCACAGCCCCTCAGGAGCACCGAGGCCAACCCAGAGCCCTGCTCTGCAAGATTCACCTTAAGCCATAGCCCCAAGCACCACATCCAAACGACTTTGGACACGTCCAGAGGGGGCAACTCCAGCCCCTCCCTGGGCAGCTCATCCCAGCCCCTGACCACTCTGTCAAAAACTGTGTCCTAATGTCCAATCTAAACCTCCCCAGCCCCAGCTTGAGGCCATTCCCCCTTCTTCTGTCTGCAGTTCCCTGTGAACAGAGCCCAGCAGCAGCCTCTGCACAGTGTCCCTTCAGGTAGCTGTAGACAGCAGTGAGCTCTGTCCTCAGTCTCCTCTGTTTCACCCTGACCATCCCCAGCTTCCACAGTCTCTCCTTGTCAGATTTACTCTTCAGGCCCTTCCCCAGCTTCGTTGCCCTCCTCTGGACCTGCTCCAGCACCTCCACAGCTCTCTTGTACTGCGGTGCCCAAAACTGAACACAACATTTGAGCTGTGGCCTCAGCAGAGCCCAGCCCAAGGGGTCAATCCCCTCCCTGCTGCTGCTGGATACAGCATTTTTAATCCCAGCCAGGGTGCCACTGGCCTTCTTGGCCACCTGGGCACACTGCCGGCTCACGCTCAGCCGCCTGGGCACACTGCCGGCTCACGCTCAGCCGCCTGGGCACACTGCCGGCTCACGCTCAGCCGCCTGGGCACTCTGCCGGCTCACGCTCAGCCGCCTGGGCACACTGCCGGCTCACGCTCAGCCGCCTGGGCACTCTGCCGGCTCAGGCTCAGCCGCCTGGGCACTCTGCCGGCTCACGCTCAGCCGCCTGGGCACACTGCCGGCTCACGCTCAGCCGCCTGGGCACTCTGCCGGCTCACGCTCAGCCGCCTGGGCACACTGCCGGCTCACGCTCAGCCGCCTGGGCACTCTGCCGGCTCACGCTCAGCCGCCTGGGCACTCTGCCGGCTCAGGCTCAGCCGCCTGGGCACTCTGCCGGCTCAGGCTCAGCCGCCTGGGCACTCTGCCGGCTCAGGCTCAGCCGCCTGGGCACTCTGCCGGCTCACGTTCAGCTCCCATCTGTTACAGCCCCAGGTCCCTTTCTGCCAGCAGCTTTCCAGCCACACTGCCCCAAGCCTGTAGTGTTGCTTGGGGTTGCTGTGGCCCAAGTGCAGGCTCGAATGTGGTGGGGGCTGTGCATGGGGTGAGTGGGACCTGAAATTAAAGCCTGGCGTGAGGGGAGCCTGGGTTGAGGGGTCCTGCAAAGGGGAGAGAGGTGGACCTGGAGTGAAGGTTTGGGATGAGGGGAGTCTGGGGTGAAGAGAAGCCAGATGGGGCTGGGGGAGGCCTGAGGCAAGGGGTGTGTCACAGAGAGCAGCCAGAGTGGTGGAGGAGGCCTGATCCAGGGAGGCTAGGCCTGGCTGGACTTGGGAAGATGGAAGGGAGTGGGTTGGTCTGGCAGAGTGAGCTTGGCTCTTGTTACGGTGCCCCCCTAACCTATCTCCATTGTGCCCCCTGAAGGTGTTCTTCGACCTGCGGATCGGTGAGGAGGATGTGGGCCGTGTCACCATCGGGCTCTTTGGCAAGACAGTGCCCAAGACAGTGGAGAACTTCATGGCCTTGGCCACCGGAGAGGTGAGGGGACAGAGGCTGCTTGGTTGGGCCTCACTTGGCTCCCTGAGCTGCTCCTTCTTCCTGCCCTGGGGCAGAGCTGCGTGGAGGGAGCTCCGGTCTTGCCCTTTTGCCTCACTCTCTGTTCTCTACCCCCAATCCCAGAAAGGATTTGGCTTCAAGAACAGCAAATTCCACCGTGTGATCAAGGACTTCATGATCCAGGGAGGAGACTTCACTCGTGGTGATGGCACTGGAGGTAAATTGGCCCACACCGGCTTGAGGACTCAGCCACTGCCTTTGAATGAGGTAGTCACCATGCTGCCAACCCACTGCCTGGCCTCCCCTGGGGACCACTGTGGAGCTGCAGCATGGTGCCACAGTGGGAACAAGCACGCACAAGAGGGCACAGAGACCTGGCCTCAAGGCAGAGCTTGGTACTGGGGAAGAATGAGACCAGTCAGGCTTGGCTGGCTGGTACCAGAGTCACAGAGTCAAAACATTGTTTTGCTTGGAAGAGACCTTTCAGATCATCCAGTCCAACTCTCGCCTGCTTCTACCAAGTCTGGTACTAAACCATGTCCCTCAGTGCCACTTCTCTGCCTCTTTTAAAGCCCCCCAGGGCTTGGATGCCCTTCTGGGGAAGAAATTGTTCCTTGTGTCCAACCTAAACTTCCCCTGCTGCAATCGGAGTCTGTTCCTCTTCTCCTGTCACTTACTCCTTGGGAGAAAAGACCAACCTGGCTCCAGCCTCCTCTCAGGGAGCTATAGAGAGCAATGAGCTCTGCCCTCAGCCTCCTCCACACCAATTCCCCCCAGCTCCCTCAGCTGCTCCTCCCCAGCCCTGTTCTCCAGACCCTTCCCCATCTTGGTTGCCCTTCTCTGGACCTGCCCCAGCCCCTCAGTGTCTGCCCTATGACTCTGGAGGGCCTGGAACTCCTCACTAGCAGAACTTCCCTTTGCAGCGGTTGGTGCCAGTGTCACACACCCTTGCTGCTGTCCTAGCAGCTGAGTTCAGACCTCCTGGGAGCACTCAGCAAACACTGCTGCACTTCATCGTCCTGGCACTGGGGCTCTCAGGCCGTACCAGGTCTGCTCCCACAGCCTCCCACTTCAGTCCCTCCTGCCCAGCTCAAGGTGGGAGGGGGCTTTTAGCTGCCCTCAGTAGCAGGTAGCTGATGGCTCGTCGAGTCTCCACTCCGCTTATTCAACCCTCAGCTGGCGGAGAGAGCCAGCAGCATCCCCTGAGCACAGCTCTGCCTTCCCCTCCCTTGCAGGCAAGAGCATCTACGGGGAGCGCTTCCCCGACGAGAACTTCAAGCTGAAGCACTACGGCCCCGGCTGGGTCAGCATGGCCAACGCCGGCAAGGACACCAACGGCTCCCAGTTCTTCATCACCACGGTGAAGACGCCGTGGCTGGATGGCAAGCACGTGGTGTTCGGCAAAGTGCTGGAGGGCATGGTGAGGGGGGGCTGAGTGGGGTGGAGGCAGCGCTGCAGCCGCCGGCTGACATGTGCCCAGCCGGTTCTGCCTGTGCCCGGCGCTGCCCTGCCCTTACGCCTCTCTGCTCCCCAGGATGTGGTGAGGAAGGTGGAGAACACGAAGACAGACAGCAGGGACAAGCCCCTGAAGGACGTCACCATCACCGACTGTGGCACCATCGAGGTGGAGAAGCCATTCGCCATCGCCAAAGAGTGACCCGCCTGGGGCTTGGCACTGCGTGCCTGGGGCTGCCCTGCTGCCCCTCACAGCATTCCCCTGGCAGCCCGGGGTGGGGGAGCTGCAGCAGAGCCACCCTGCCCCACGACCAACCTGCTGTCAGCTGGGCAGCGGCAGGACGGGGCCTGGCAGTGCTGCCTCTGCCTTTTGTAAGAAGCACAGGCACCAATAAAGGAGACCAATGCCTTTTGTAAAGGGCCTCTGCCATGCGGGCACCAGGCACAGCCTACAGCCCTGCCTCGCCCCAGCACCAGTCAGCCAACAACCTGCCACAGCACGCCCTGGATCTCATCAGATGGTTCAGGTCAGTGGAGAGCAGCTTTGAGGGAAAGCAGCAGGGACATGCCCATATAGAGCAGGCTGACAGACAACCTGAGCTGCAATGGTGCCAGCCATGGGGTGGCTCCCACCTCTCTGGGCAGCCCGGGACAGGCTCTTGCCACCCTCAGGGTTAAACTTTTCCCTTCCTTCTCTTCAGTGAGTCTCCCTCTTTCAGTTCAAACCATTTCCCCTTGTCCTGTCACCACAGGCCCTGCTCAAATACCTGTCCCCAGCTCTCATCACCTCTTGAAGCACTCAAAGGCCATCAGAAGGTCTCCCTGAAGCATTCTTCAGGCTGGACAAGTACAACTCAGCCTGGCCTCACAGCAGAGCCCTGCCAGCCCTGCCAGCACTGCTGTGGCCTCCTGTCCTCCTGTGTCCCTGCTGCAACAGGTCCCTGGCTGTGCTGTGCTGTGCTGAGGGTTCCACAGCTGCCCCAGCACTCTGTGTGCGGGGATCTGAGCAGAGCAGAGAGGCAGAATCCCCACCCTGCCCATGCTGTTGGGGATCAGCCCAGGAGGGCTGGCTCTGTGCTGGCACCACTCAGTGCCCAGTTTTGCACCTGCAGCCCCCCCTCGCCCAAGTCCTTGTCAAGGCTGCTCTCCAGACTTCCATCCCCATCATGGATTGGTAGCAGGAGTTGGGCAGACCCAGGCTCAAGACCTTGCACTTCACCTTGATCAACCTGATGTTTGCCTGGGCTCACTTCAGCTTGTCCTTGGTTCCTCTGGATGGATCCTATCCCTCAGATGTGTCACCTCGCCTCAGCTCGCTGTCGCCTGCCAGCTCGCTGAGGGTGCAGGCCGCCTGTGCGCAGGTGCCAGGGGTGAGCGGTGCCCTTGCACACAGGGAGCTGTTGGCAGCACTCCACAGCACAGCTGCCATCGGCAGGCCAAGCGCAGGGGATTTATTGCACCGACGCCCAGATGCTGAGAGGTTTGGGGTCCCACGGCTCCCACTGCAGCCCTTTGTACCAGGGCTGAAAGCAGAGCTGCTGAAGGCACTTCGGGTGGTGCTGGGTGAGCAACTGTGTCCTTTGGCTTCTCCCACCCCATTTCTCTGCCCCATCCCGTGGAGAGCAGGGGATTGCTCCTCTGGCTTCTCCCCTCTGCCTGCCCGATCACCACCGCAGCCCTGGCTGCTGGGGGGGGCCGTGGGGGCCAGGGGCACAGCTGCCAGGGGTGTAGAGGCCTTGCAGCACCCCTCTGAGCACAGTGTCCGGGAGCAGGGCTGCGAGGAGAGGAGCAGCTTCAGAAACCACAGTTTAAGGGGGCTGACAGGAGGGCTGGGAGCACCCCCAGGCTCGCCTCTTACCGGTGCCCGGTGCCCGCAGGTAGGGGTCGGTGCAGAAGCCGATGACAGGCCGCTGGGAGGGCAGGCAGCTGGCAGTGCTGTGGGGAGAGGGGACATGGGTGCCACGTGCCAGCCCCCTGCCTGTCGCCACCCCTTAACAAAGCTGAGGCCTTCCAGCAGCTGAAGGGGCTCCCTGGGGAGGGACTTGTGCCAAGGGTTGGGCATGTCCGAGCAGCCTGGGCTGGTGGAAGAGTGGAGATCATCATCGTAGCTTTGCCCACGGCAGGGGGCTTGGAACTGGATGATCTCCAAGGTCCCTTCCCACTCAACTCATTCTAGGAGTGCCCTGCCCGTGGCACTGGCTGATCTCGGCCGGGGGTGTCCCTTCCAACCCACCCCACTCAATGATTCAGTGAGGAGGACAATCCCAGCCCCCTGGGGGATAACTTGGACCACTCACGGGGGGCTGCTGGCCTTGGGGTCGGGCTGGCAGCACTGCACCTTCAGGAAGTCCAGCAGGTCCCGGGGCAGCTCCGCGTTGTGGCACAGGATACCCTGCCGTGCAGCCGGGGGTGGGCGGTGAACACCCCAAAGCGAACACCGCCCCCCCCAGGAGGCCTCTCTGGCCAGGGCCTTACTCGGAGGTAGAGCTCCAGGCCCTGCCGGCGCTGCTCCAGTGCCTTGGGCATCCAGCTGGGAATGCGGCGCGGGGGCAGGTCGGGGACCTTGCAGATCTTCTTGATCTGGGGTAGAGCATGGAGGGGGGGCGGGAGGGACACATCCCAGTGCGCAGAGGCGAAGGCCCAGGGGCTGGTGCCCCCTCACCACGTCCCCCCCGTCCCGGAGCGGGGCCAGGGCTCACCTGCCTGTGCAGCGCCTGGAACTCGCTGTAGCGCTTCAGCAGCCAGTGCCGCCGCCCGCCGCACCGCACCTCCAGCCGGAACACCTGCGCCCAGCGCCCCCTCAGCCTCAGCCTCAGCCCCGCGGCCCCAGCCGCACCTCCCACACGGGGCACTAAGGAGCCTCCCACAACCTGCAGACAGCACCTGAGGACCTCCAACGAGCCCCACCGCAGCACTGCCTGAGACCCCCAACCTCCAGGATAGAACAGGGAGCAACAGCCCTGCCCCCCCCGCCCCGCGGGAGTCGCCTTGGGAGCAGGCAGAGCAGCAGCAGCAGATGGGACAACACCCCCGGGACCGGCAGAGCCCTTCAGCCCCCGAGGGGCTGTAAGGACACCGGTAGGGGGCACAAGGGGTCCTGCAGGCTCTGGAGCAGATAGATCACCCTACCCTAGGGCAGGTGAGGGCGCCATGGAGGTAGGGCCACTCCCCAACTCTCCAGTCCCCCACCTCCACCCCCCCACTTAGGTGTGGACACCCTAGGGCAGGCAGGGACACCCCCACACCCCCCCCGAGGCCAGTTGGGGACCTTTCCCTCCTTGGGATAGGCAGGACCTCGCCCACCCTCGACCCCCGGGGCAGGTGTGGGTAGTTGGGGGGAACATCTGGGGACCTTTGGTCTCTGGAGAATGTGGAGACAGCACTGAGCCCTGCGGCAGATGGGGGTCACCTGGGGACAGATGGGGCCCCAGAGGCAGACATGGCCACGACCTCCACCTGCCCCCATCCTTTTCCATATCCTTCCCCCCAGCTCAAGGGTCAGGGTCTTCGGGCAGGGACCTTCTCCCAGCACCTCCCGGGCCAAACCCCCCTCTCCATGTCCCCTCCCGAGGCAGAGGGTGCCTCTCCCAGCAGGGACCCGTGAGGACAGAGAGGGAGCTCCATCCCCTCCATCCGCCCCTGTGTCCTCATCCCCCACTCCCAGGACAGATTCGACTTCTGGGAGCCAGGGGACCCCCTGGACCCGCGGCGCAGGTGGGGCACCCTGGGGATGACAAGGCCCTTCCACCCCTGGGGACAGAGGGGATGCCCTGAGCAGGGCCATCCTCTCCCTCTCTCACGTTCAAGGGCACAAGGCGCCCCCACCCCCACCACCCCAGCCTCAGTAGGCTGCCCTGGGGACAAGCAGGACCAGCGGCCCCCAAGAAGGATGGCAGCACTCTGGAGCAAACACGGAGCCCCCAGGGCAAGGGGCTCCCTGGAGGGAATTCAACCCGAGGCCAGAGACCTCCTGCTCCTGGGGCATGTGGGGTCTCCCGGGGACACTTGGGGACCTCCAACCCATGGGGCAGACACAAACACACTCCCGCAGGGCAAGGGGGAGTCTCCTGGGTGTAGTTTTGGGCTTCCACTTCCCCTCCCCAGAGCAGGCAGGGACCTCCAACCCCTGGGGCCGGTGGGGACACTCGCACGCACACCCTACCCGGGGACACTTGGGGCAGAGATCCCACGCACACCAACGCGAGTGGACAGGGACCCCCACCACACCCACGCCCCCAGACAGCAGAGACTCTTGGGGACAGGCAAAGCGACCTCTACACCGGAGGCATGCGGTGGGGACCCTCCTACCCCCGGGGCAGGAGGACAAAACCCCCGTTCACCCGCAGCCCCCCCCACGGTCGCCCCTCACCGTGTGAGCCTTGTCGGGGCTGCGCGCCGCCGGCTGCGGCTCCGCCGCGGGGATGGACACTGCGATCATCGCCGCTGCCGCCATCGGCAGCCGGGGGAGGACTCGGCGCGGGGGGGAGGGGGGGTCGGACACGGACCACGCGGGACTTGGCGCTGCCGTAACCTCCTCCGCGGGCTCTGAGCCAGCCCCGGTCCCGGTGACACAGGAGCCCCCAAAGCCACCTGCGGAGCAGCCCGAGCTGGGACACTGCAGCCCCCAGCACGGTTTGGGGAGGGTTTTTTTTAGGAGGCTGGAGGTGCCGCCGGGACCTGGCTCTACAGGGAGAAGGGGAAAGGAAAGTGGGAAGTCAGCACAAGAAGCTGCCTTTTCCCTTTTTTACGGCAGAAGAGAGGTATCGGTTTTGGTGGCAGCCGTGGCTGGGTGTTGGAGCAGGAGCCACCCTTCGGCCATGGAGGAGAGGAGCAGGAACCCCCTCTGGGCCTGGGGGAAAGGAGCAGGAACCACCCTCTGACCACGAGGAGAAGCAGCATCACAGCTGCTCAAACGCTCCACCCTGGCTTTCTGGGGACCAGGTCATCATCCCCTTCCTCAGACCCCCCCTACCACCCCAACCCAGCCCGGCTGAGCTCAGATCATAAAAACAGCTGCTGACGGGAGCAGGGCAGCAAGCCAGGAGCTTTATCAGGAGCTAGGAGAGGTGCCCAAGGTCAGCAGGCAGCAGAAGGTTTTGCTGCCACCCCCGGGTGTCCCCACCCCGGCTCACAGCCAGCCGCAGCCTGTCTGCCCTGATAGAAGTTTTTATTCCAGAAGTTTAATGGCACCGCAGGAGTCAGAGAGTTCGTTACGACCCTAAAGCCAGCGCCAGAGCCGGGCGCTGGCCGGGGAGGCGGAGAGCCCCCCGCGGGGCCGAGAGCAGGAAACTAGTTTCTGTTCAAGTAAGAAAATAGACGTTGCTAAATGCAAACTATACAGTTAGAAGAGTTAAGTGGCTGGCAAGCTGGCCCCGGGCGGCTCACGCCTCCACCGGCGGCCCCCGGGGCTGCCAGCAGGCTTGGCCCACGCGCGGAAGAGGCAGAGGTACATGGTGGCTACCCAGACCCGGACAGCAGGCGAGGTCCGCTTAGGAGATGGCCTTGGCTTCGGGCAGGAAGGCTTCCCAGTACTTCACCAGCTGCAGGAGGACACAGGGGGCACTCAGAAGGACAAAGAGGGAGCACTTCACCAATGCAACCCAAGCCCAGAAGTGTTTTGGGAGAGGCAGAAGCTCCCTGGCAGGTTACAGACCTGCCCTGGCCCCAGGTTCCCCCCACCATGCACAGCCCCCCCCCGAAAAGTCATCAAGGGGAGTGCAATGCTGAGGCTTTGCCCTGCTGTAAGCCCCCCTTATCCCTCCTCATGATTTGGTGGGGAAGGAGACCAGCGCCAGAGAACGGCACTGATGGTGGGGAAGGGTCTGGAGCACAGATCCGGTGAGGAGCAGCTGAGGGACCTGGGGGTGTTCGGCCTGGAGGAAGCGCAGCAGGAGCTGGAGCTACCCACCTGCTGCTGGGAGTTCAGTAGTGTCTCCAGGTACTTGGTGACGTGGTTCCTGAAGTCCTTGGATTTCTCCTTCTGCAAGAGATGGGTGCACGAATGAGGACCAGGCTCTAGGACCCACCAAAACCCTCTGGCTTGAGCTGGGGAGGAAGGAGAAACCACCAGGATCTTCCTGTTCCTCCTGGGGCCTCACAGAAACCGGTGCAAGATGCTGAGGATGAGGCTCACCTCTGGCCACAGCCTGATGGCTCCGAGGGCCTTTGCCCAAGCGCCCCCTTAGCCAAAAGGCACCAGGCCCGCCCGCAGCAGCGATGCCCCAGCCCACACCTCTCTGAATCTACCGGCATGGGCCGTGGGGGTGGGGCCAGGAGCGCAGGTGTGCCCGGGGCGATGCCCGGAGCGATGCCCAGGGCGATGCCAGGCGTACCTCGAAGCGAGTCACCTCCCTGCGGATGACGGCAGAGATCCGCTCGAAGTCCCTCTCGTACTGCGTCACCCGCGACTCCCACTGCGCAGAGAGGGAGGCAGCTGGCGGCAGGGCAGGGGCACAGCCTCCACCTGCCCTCCGCCAGGCCTCCCCAGCACCACCGCGGCAGGTCCCCTGCTTGCCGCAAGCTCTGCGGGGGAGCCGCGGGAGGTGGGACCCCAAGCGGCCCCTCCTGCAGCTTCTGCGGCTTCCTGCAGGGCTCGCAAGCTTGGCAGGACAGCCGTGCCCGCAGCTCCCCCAAAGGTCCCCTGCTCACTGCCTGGCGGCTGAGCACCGAGGCAGAAAGCCCAGAATTGCTCACACCTCTGAGATCTCCTCTTTGGCCTGCTGCAGCTTGTCAGGTTTGTTGGCCCACAGCAGCCTGGCCTCCACCTCCCTCTTCTTCTGCAGCATGGTCTGGGCATCCTGCCACCGCTGCCAGGTCTTCATGCGCTGGTCAAAGGCTCCCTGAAAGGGCAGAGCAGAGACTGAGCTCTGCTCCTCCACCACAGCAGGAGCTCTGCTGACAGTGACCACCACAGCTTTGCTAAGGGGCCCAGCAGAGCTGTGTCATCAGTGAGGTCCTGCACCCATCTCTGGCACCAAAGCTGAGGCAGAACGTGGAGAGCTCTCCAAACGTGCGACACCAACCAGCTCAGGCCTCAGAAGCAGCTCTGGGCTCTCCCTCTGCATGGGGCTGGCAGCAGCAGAGCATTTGCCCACCTGGCTCTGGTAGAAGTCCAGCTCCAGCACAGGCCCAGACAGGCCTGAGGCCACCCACTGACCTGGCAGCATCCCAAGCACCACACCAAGCCCTGCTGCCTGCCCACTTCAGTCCTGTCACCCAGAGCAGGCAGCGCCAGCAGCTGCCTTGGCTGGCCCCAGGCTGATCTCCAGCCTGCAGGCAGCTGCCCAGAGGCCAGGTAATTCTAGCAGGCCTGCAAATCACCAGCCCAAGGAGGGAAGACCCCATCAGGCTTCTGAAGGTGTCCATTCAGGCCGTGGGGAAGGGCTGCCAAAGCAGAAAGCAGTGTCTGACAGCCTGGTCAGAAGGATGGAGGAGCCAGCAGATGGGGAGAGTCTGAAGCTCCTCACCAGAACATGCCAGAGAACTTAGTACCTCCAGCACTACCAGAGACCTTGGTCCTACTCTGGAGCACCACCACACCTCCCACTAGAGCCTGGCAGAGCAAGGAGGCTTGTGCCAGCTCACTGGGCTGCCCCAGCCTCTGCAGCCTCCAGAAACTCAGCCGTGGGACATGAGTGGGGCAGGAATCAGACAGCCTGCCAGACTCACAGCTCACGTGGGGTTGGCTTCCCTCAGCCTCCAGCAAGGAAGCCACCAGGCAGGCTGGATGGAGGTGGGGACTCAAGCTGTTCCCCAGCAGGTGCTTGGCAGATCTATGTGCAACACTCAGATCATGCCACCTGCTTGCAGCCCCTGCAGGAACCACAGCCTCCACCTCTGGAAGGGCTGAGGCCGCTTACAAGCCGTGACCTTTGCTCCACATCCCATGCTGGAGAAGAGCAGAGGAGCCAGGCCTCGTCTACCCCACTCCTCTTATCTAACCACCAACACACACTCAGCTGCACCAGCAGCAAGTTCACCCTCTGCCTGGAGAGGCCCTGTGCTTGGTGTCGATCACCTGGGCTGCTGGCACGCCTAAGGTGAGTCCTAGGCCCAGCAGGGCAGCCTGGAGCTTGCCCTGCAGGAGTGCTTACCCTCACCACTGAAAGCAGGCGGATGTAGTCTCCCAGGAGCTCGGCCAGGATGAAGAAGTCATTGTTAGCCTGCTCCTGGTACAGCTGCTCAATCTTCTCCTCCACCTCGGCCAGCTGGGACAGTGCCCGGGACAGGGCCGTGTTGTCCTCCGAGCTGCCCAGCATGGCCAGGCTTTTGGCAAACTGGGCTGTGTTCAAGGCCAGCTCTAGTGAACAGAAGGAGAGGCTCAGAGGAGGGACTTCACCCTCCAAGACAAGTCCCAGCCCAGAGCTCAGCCCAAGAAGCTGCTTTTCTGGAGCCCCAGAAGACACCAGCTGGGAGAGGCAGCACTGCCTCAGTGGGCCATGGTGGGAGGAGGACTCAGCAGCTCCCGGCAGGGAGAAGGGAAGCAGCAGAGTGGGAGGACAAGCACAGCTTGGCAGAAGGCAGCCAAAACATGCAGGGGAAAGAAAAACATCCCAGCTCCCTGCCAGAGCACACCGTGGGACCTTCAGAGCTCATCCAGTCCAACCCCCTGCAGCCAGCAGGGACATCTGCAGCTAGAGCAGGGTCCCAGACAACCTCACCTGCACTGGTGCCAGGCATGGGGAAGCTCCCACCTCTATGGGCAACCCGGGACAGGCTCTCACCACCCTCAGGGTCAAACATTTCTCCCTTCTCTCCAGTGTGAGTCTCCCTCTTGCAGTTCAAACCAACCCCACTTTTCCTGCCACCACAGGCCCTGCTCAATACTCTGTCCTCAGCTCTCTGATCACCTCTTGAAGCACTCAGAGGCCTCCACAAGGTCTCCCTGGAGCCTTCTCCTCTCCAGGCTGACCAAGCACAACTCTCAGCCTGGCCTCACAGCAGAGCCCTGCCACCTCTGCCAGCACTGCTGTGGCCTCCTCTGGCCCTGCTGCAGCAGGTCCCTGTCTGTGCTGTGGGCTCCAGAGCTGCTCCAGCACTGCAGGGGGGGTCTGAGCAGAGCACAGCAGAAGGGTAGAATCCCCTCCCCGTGGCTTCCTCTGTCCCAGGTCCCTGTCTGTGCTGTGCTGAGGGCTGCCCCAGCATTGCAGAACTCATTAGCAGTGGGCAGCTCTGCTCAGGCAGCCTCCCTGGGCCACCTCAGCACCACCACTTTAAGACGGTGGACACCAGAGGTGGGATTCCTGTTTAACCTGCTTCCCATGGTGAAGAGCAAGGAAGCTCTGTGCTGTCTGCTTAGAACTGCCTCTTGGGGCACACAGGGCTGCACACAGGGCTGAAGGTGGCAGGTCTCTCTGGAGAGCAGGTGGCCCTGAAGCCGTTACCTTTCCTGTGGTTCACCAGCGTCTCCACCACAGCGTGCAGCTTCCGCAGCCGCTGGTCCTCACACTCCACCTCCTGCAGCTTCTCCTCGAACCACTGAAACAGGTCAGGATTCCAGAGCTGATTCCCACGGGCCACAGGGCTGGGGAGCCTTCCAACAGCTGAGGAGAGCAGCCAGCTGCAGGGCAAGGGCAGGGCAGCCCGGAGGTGTGCTGGCACTTACGATGTCCGACTCGTTCATCTTGATGGTCATTTTGCTGACGGCGTCTGTGGCTTTGTTGAACATCTTCAGGATTCCTGCTCCACTCAGGGTCTGGGTGCTCACTGCTCGTGGCAGCTATGGCAAAAGACAGAAGTCTGCTTTGCCAGGAGCGTGGTGAGCGGCCAGCAGGGTGGCACTGCTGCCCCCTGTGGCTCCTGGCACAAGCAGGGTTTCTCTGCTCACGAAGCCTCGATGCTGTTCCCAGGAAGGGGACTGGAGGGAACTTCAGACACAGGAGGAATGTGGGATTCACCTGCTCTGCTCGGCCAAGCTAATGGAGGGCTGTAAGAAGCAGCCGTGCTGCACAAATCCCTGTCCCTGGGGGCTGCTCAAGCCACCAGAGGTCACACAGACACCTAGAAGGGCTTCAAAGTGCCTCCCCAGAGGCTGGTCCCAGCAGGCAGAGCAAAGCAGTGATGCTGGGACATACCCTGCACCAGCCACAGCAGTGAGATGCTGCCATGGCCCCTGCTCCTACAGCAGAGCCCTGCAGCACAGCATCAGTGTTGCAAACATCAAGGCCAAAGTTTTCCCAGGGCTCAGCCTGAGCAAAGAATGACTGCTCCACAGCAGGAGCAGAGGTGGACATGGTCATGTTCTTCTTGGAGGGGCAGGAACCACAGTGGCCACGTTCTTCAGTACAGAGCTTGCACTCTCTCAGCACCTGAGCTTCAAGTCAAGCCAGCACAGGACCTTGCCACCTCCCAACAGCACGTTCCAAGCCTGCTGGACTTCAGCAAACAAAGACCACCTGTGCTGTCCATGTGTCCCACCATGGTGCACACCAGTGGGGCCAGAGCTCCTGGTGAGCACAAGGTGCTTAGACAAGCACTGACCCAGAAGGAAGTGCTCATGGCAAAGGTTTTGTAGTAGGGAGGCTGCAGGGGTGGCTGCTGGAAGCTTCCTTCAAGTCAGACAGAGCCTAAACCCCTGGGTTCCAAGAGGGAGCCACTGCTGGCCAAGGGCAGCATCTCTGGGATAAAAGTGTGTAAGAAGGGGGCAAAAAAAGCCCTGTGCAGCTGCAGCCAGCAAAGAGGAGCTGAGTGACAGAAACAACCCTGCAGACATCAAGGTCAGTGGAGCTGGTGGAGGACTGGCTCCTGTGGGAAAGACTCCAGGCTGGAGCAGAGGAAGAGTGTGAGAAGCAGCAGTGGAGATAAAGGGTAACGTGTAAAGACCTGACCACAACCCCCACTCCCTGTGTCCCTGTGCTCCTGGGGGGAGGAGGTGGAGAAATCAGGAGTGGAGCTGAGTCCAGGGAGAAGAGAGGGGTGGAGGAAGGTGGTTTAAGCTCTGGGTTGAATCAAGGCTGCCTGGCCCCACGATGGTCGCTGCTGAGTGATCTCCCCCTGTTCTGAGCTCCACCCAGCAGCCTTTTGTCACATTTTCCCCACCCCCTGTCCAGCTGAAGGGCAGTGATGGAGCAGCTCTGGTGGGCACCTGGCATCCAGCCAAGGCCAACCCACCACATCTCTTCCCATCAGCACTGGACCTTGACAGCACAAGCCAAGGCCAAACACAGGAAGCTTGCGAGGGTGCCAAGGTCCTTGACAAGCTCTGCCAGAGCTCTGCTGCTCCTCGCTAAGCTTTGTGCCTCCTTAACTGCTCATGGAGCCTTTCCTCCTGCACTTCCCAGCTATTTCCAGCTACTGATTCCACTCTACTGACCTCCTCCTTCTCCAGGAACTCCCTGACGTCAGGGTCCTGCAGCATGGTCGGATGGCTGACCACTCTCCGCAGGTACCTGCAGAGGGCAACGCACCAGAAGTCACTTCAGCTGTGGCGCTCCTGGCTCCAAGCCACCCCAGGGAGCTGCCCCAGGCCTGCTGTGCACTCTGGAACCACAGACGGGCATGGGCTGGAAGGGACCTCCAAAGCTCATCCAGTCCAACCCCTCTGCAGAGCAGGAGCACCCCACATGCAGGTGGGTTTGGAATATCTGCAGAGAGGGAGACTCCACAGCCCCCCTGGGCAGCCTGTGCCAGGGCTCTGGCACCCTCACAGGGAAAAAATTCCCCCTCCTCTTTCCATGGCACTTCCTATGCCTCAGCTTCCACCACTGCCCCTTGTGCTGGCACTGGGCACCAGGCAGCCTGGGAGCTGGAATTCAGGCCCAACAAGCCTTTCCCACCCCCCCACCAAGAGCCCTGCCTCCCTGGGGACTTCAGTGAGACCTGAGTGCAAATCAGAGCTGCCAGACCTTTGATTACACCTTGATAAGCTTTGATTAAGATCCAGACTCACACCCCTACCAACCACACCTTAACTGACCTTCCAGAGGCTGAAGATGGAGATCAGCATCCTGGGGCTACCTACAGCAGCCAGCAGAGCAGAACCAAAGACGCTGGTGGCTCTTGGTGCAGGTAGGGTACGAGTTACAGAGATGCTGAGTTGCTTCCCACCTGATCTACCCTCTTCATAAAGCCACTCAACAGCTCTATTTTGGGGCTTCTGAGGTAGCCCAGTTTTCACCCTTCTCAGGGGAGTTTGTCCAGACTTGGACCAAACACCAGCAGCAGCTCTGGAAGCAGGAGATGGATTTGCATAATCAAAACAGCTTTCTGCAGCTGCAGCTCTCCAGCAGCTTCCAGGTTTGCTGCACAGCTGGGAAGAGAAGGCTTTTCTCACAAGGGCAGAACGCAGCCCCCCCGAGGCTGACTCAGCAGGAGGGGGTGACTGGGGGGGCCTGTACCTCTCCAGAGCAGCCCTTCTCTTCTCCAGGAACTCTGCAGAGGAGGAGTCTTCCTTCCCAACTTTCACTTTGGTCATTCCTACACCAAGAGAAGAAGACACAACCAATGAGCTGCTGCAAATGGTGTGGCTGGTGCGGGCCATGGGGGTGACAGGAGAGGAGCTTGACAGCAGGAGGAGGACCCTGGCAGCAGTGAGAGTGACCTGGGGTTTAAAATCTGCTCACAGCCCACAGCTGGCAGCAGAAAAAAAGGCAAAGTGAAACCAGGCAAGACTGGGAGGGTGACAGGATTGGACTCAGCAGCAGCCCACAGGACCATGGCCACACTCTACTGCAAGCAGCCATGGAGGCATCTGCAAACCCAATGCAGCCTCTCAGCCCAGAGCTCCAAGTAGGGAGCCAAGGCTTTGTCTGGGGATTATTTTCCATGCCTGCTTTGCAGCTTCCTTCTCTCCACTCTGAGACTGCAGACAGGCACAAAGCTCCTTGGCACAGGGACCAGCTCCACCATTCTGCAGCCCCACCACGCACCTATGAGGCTCTTCTCTGGCGGCGGCGGAACGATGAACCCGTTCTGGGCATGCTTCTCCGACAGCTTCTCATAGAGACCCAGAAAGTCACTGAACCTCCTCTTGACCGAAAACTGCTTGCTCCTGAACATTGGCATGGTGGTCTGGGAGGAGGAGAGGACGCTCAGATCAGACTCACCAGGGACCCCTGTGAGCACAGCCTGGCCACCAAGATCTGCTGTCACTTCTGGGGCGAAGGAGGACAGCTTGAACTCTGCAGGGGTCCAACAGAGCAGGCTTTGGCCTGGCCTTCCAGCAATTGCCCTCCTAAGAGCTCCCCCTGGACCCAGCATTAATGCCACTAACCGACAGAGCAGCTGTCGCTGTGCCCACAGGCTGCGTGCTAAGCCCTGCCCTGCCTCAGCCCCATCAGCCCTGCTCCGCGAAGGCACAGGGGCTGCTGCCAGTCACCTCATCACCTGCAGACTGCAGGGGACACTGGTGGCTTTTCACTCAATGTGCAGAGGAGGGGAGGCCAACAAGTCCCCTCAAGAGCACAGCAGCCACTACACAGGCACCTAGGAACAACTTTCTGCAAAGCTCAGAGCAGTAGCCCAAAGCCCCAAGCAGGGCAGCAGCTGCAGCAGGCTCAGTAACCTGTCACTGGCCCAGCAGAGCAGGTCCTGACACGAAACCATCTAAATCTCTTCAGAGAGAGCTGAGCTCAGGTCAGCTTCATCTGAGGCAATGCCATGGGACAGAACTTCTAGCAACAGCCCTAGTGCTGGGGGCTGTTCCACAGGGATACTGCTCCTGCTGCTCACCCCAACGCTGAGCAGCCAATCCTGGCTGCGGAAAACCAGACAAGGCTCCAACTGGTTCAAACCTTCTCTCTCAGCCAGGCTCATCCTTTGATCTGGATTATAACCCCTGAATCCATGCCCCCAGGCAGTCGGACCTCCTATGTAGGTCACTGGTGGCTGGGCTGAGAGCAGCCAGCCCAGCTGCCTGCCAGCAGCCCCCGCGGCGCCGCGGGGCGGACGTACCTGCGTGGACACCTTGTAGGCTACGTAGGCGTTCATGCCATCCCCTGGGGAAAACAGGACCAAGGGGTTAGTGCCACAGCTGTCTTCTGCAGAGGGGATCTTAGCAACGTCTGCACGGATCTGAGGGGTGGGTGTCAGGATGAAGGTGCCAGAATCTTTTTGGTGGTGCTCAGTAACAGGACAAGGAAAAACAGGGATAAGCTGGAACCCAGGAAGTTCTACCTCAATATAAGGAGGAACTCTACTGCCAGAGTGCCCTGGAGCAGGCTTCCCAGAGAAGCTGTGGAATCTCCTTCTCTGGAGATATTCCAAGCCCACTTGGATGTGTGACCCTGCTCTGGCAGGGGGTTGGACTCAATTTCTGGAGGTCCCTTCCAACTCCTATCATTCTTTGATTCTCAGCTCAGCCCTTCCCACCATCACCCAAACGCCAAGCACAAGGCTCCTGTGGCCTCCTGACCTTCTCTGGCCTTGGTGCAGTTCTGATCTTTGGCCTGACGGAGCCCTGAATCCCTCTGCAGAAGGGCAGCAGCAGCTCTCTGCCCGAGCTTGGCCTGCTGCCCAGGAGGCACTTCCCCAGCCTGGCTGCCCAGCTCTGCCCTTCCTTCCGCCAGTGCTCACAATTGGGCGCTTGTCAGCTGCGGCGCTTGGGCTGGCTCCATGCATCTGCCTGGAGCCCAACAATTCCCTGGCTATGCAGCAGCTGAAGCAGCCCTTTCAGGGGGCAGCTCAGCCAGCCCCTGGCTTCAGCAGGCTGGGCTCCCAACCACTGCAGCCACATCCCTCCAGCAGACACAGAGCTCCCCTTGTGCACCTGGCAGGTCAGCTGAAGACTGCCCGCAGAGGTTTGATGCTGCCCCTAACACAGCTCCAGCTTACAAGCCAGGGCACCTCCCAGCTCCATAGACCACAAGCCACACAGTAAGTTCCAGTCACAAGCTGGAAGCCAGGAGGTTCCACCTCAAGATGAAGAGAAACTTCTTTACTGTGAGGGTGCTGGAGGCCTGGAGCAGGCTGTCCAGAGAGGCTGTGGAGTCTCAGTCTCTGGAGACCTTCAAAACCCACCTGGATGTGTTCCTGTGTGACCTGCCCTGGGTGACCCTGCTCTAGCAGGCAGGTTGGACAGAGATCATCATTCTCTGGAGGTCCCCTCCAACCCCTCCTGCTCTGTGACTGTAAGGACAAGCTGCCACTCGTGAGGCTGCTCTGCACCCTGTGACTGGATGTTACTTTGGGTTCTCTGCACCCCAGGCACTGGCCTCCTTCCTCTGACCATCCACTTTCAACAGCGAAACCTTCTTGCTTCTCAGTCTGAAGCCAGAGCTGCTTCCCTGACAAGCACAGCTGCTGGGGATGATGTCAGAACATGGAACAATGCTCTGAGGTTAAGGTAGTTTTGCCTCCTCCTTGCCCACTGCACACAGGTCAAGTCAAGCTGGTCAGCACAGTTCCAGGCACCAAGCTCTGCTACTGCAAGCATCTCCCTCCCACAAACCCCACTGCTGGCTGCCTGCCCACAAGGTCCCCTTGGCCTTCCAGAAACTGCTTCTGCCCCACTTGTTTTGCCACAGAGCCACTGTGCTTTGTGTAGCTTCATTTCTTCCAGATGCTGGAAGGAGTCTTGGAGAAGTCACTCCAGGATGGAGTCTGCACTTGCAGACACAGCTCAAAAGCTGGAGCTGTGGCACCTGGAGGTGACAGCTGCACCTGGTCTTACAAGGCTTGTCCCTGGAGGTGCTGAAGCCAAGCCTGGCTGGGGCACTTAGTGCCACGGTCCAGTTGGTTGGACAGGGCTGGGTGAGCTTGGAGCTCTCTTCCAACCAGCTTGATTCTAAGACTCTAGGAACTGCCCCTCTCTATGCAGCAGGATGGGACATTAACTCACCAACTTTCTCTGGGTCACTCACTCCTACAGTCAGGTCAAATTTGTCCTCTTGTTCCTCTTCTTCCAGCTGTTTGGAGAAAGCAGACAAGGAGAACAAGTTAAAAGGAGGAAGCCATGCTCCAAAACAGTTCAGGCAGGCAGCTGAGCTGCTCACACTGCCACAGTAGCTCTGCCCCTCCAGCACGGCCCAGGCCATTCTACAAAGCCCTTAAGCTTCTCACTTGTGTCCAAGCTACACATTCCAAGGATCCCAAACTGGATTTGTCTTCACCACAGCAAACTGCTCAGCCTGAGGGAGCACTCTGGGAGCCCAGCCTCAGCCCTGCACAGGACCGTTCCCTTGAGGCTCTTTTACATCGCACTCAGTTCTCACCCCAAACAGTGCCAGGTGCTGAGTCTGTGCAGGGTTCAGCTGAGCTCTGCAGGCACACAGGACTCAACAGCCAGGAGCCAGCCTGAGAGGGTCCTTCCATCACACCCTGCTTTGCTGCAGGCTAGTGGGCAGCTCTACCAACAGTAATGGGCAGCTGTAGCAGCAGTCTCACCTCTGACAGAGCATGGGGGCACTCAGCACCTTCTTACTGGAGTGGTGTTAAGGGACTGGGCCAAGCAGAGCTGAGACTCCAAACAGCCTTTGCCCTGAGAACCTGAAGGTCACACCTTATGGGGTCCCAGATCAGCTCAGTATCCTGGCCTGGCTCTGCACTGCTCCTTCCCTTAGGCCAAGCTGATGCCAACCTAAGCCAGATGCCATCCTCAGGTGCAGTAGGTTGTTCAGGGCACAAGGGGAGCATTCTCCTGGTCTCCACAACAGTTTGTGTCTCTCTACAGGTGAAAACCCAGGTCTGGGGCAAGCCCCACCTGGTTCATTGGGCTTGGCAACCAGACCACAAGCTCCATTTCAGGCTTGGCACTTCCTTGTCACACAGCAGACTGCTTCCTCCAACACATGGAGGACAGCAGCTACAGCACCTGTCCCAGCTGTGGCAGTACAGTGTGCTGGAGCTCCCCGTCACAGCCTGCACACCTAGGACCAGCTCAGCCACCTGAAATACGGCTTTGGAAGCAGCCTGCACCAGCCCAAGTGCAGGAGTCCCCTCGGGCTGACCTGGAGCCCACTGCAGCCGTATCAGTCCCAGACCGAGGGGCTGAGATAAAAGCCAGGGCATGCAGCATGGCAGTGACAGGAACTGCACCACTTAGGATGCACCTTTACAAGTAATGAAACAGGTTCCTGGCAGTCACAGCCTGAAACCTGCAAGGCAAGCTCACAGAATGCCAGCATGCTGGGCGTTGGAAGGGACCAGTCCAACCCCCCTGCTCCAGCAGCCCACCCACAGCAGCTTGCCCAGGACCACCACGGCATGGAGGGGGTTGGAAGCCATCCAGGGAAGGAGACTCCAGGATCTCTCGGGGCAGCCTGCTCCCTGCACCCTCTCAGGTTCAGACCTCAGGCTCCTGACCCCAGCTTGGGCCTGTTTCTCTCAACAGCCACCCGAAAGCTCAGAGCAGTTCTCACCTCCTCGTAGCTCTGGGGGAGGGTTCCAGAAGAGCTTGCAGCTACCTCTAATGAGGGGGCAGGATTGGAAGCTTTGGCCAGTTCCTTCTTCTGGTTGTTCTGGGTGCTCTCTAGAGACAACTCAACAGTGGCATCTGTCAAGAAAAGTTTGCAAGGGTGAGCCTTTGCTCTGGGTTTTTGGGAAGGTCATTTCAACACTTGTCTGAGCAGCTCAGGGGATCTAGGGAGAGTAGCCCACAGGGAGGACACCTGTAAGCAGCAGCAAAAGCAGCACTTAGAGCATCTCCACTGCAGGAAAAGCTGCTGGAGGAGATTAAGCCAACAGAGCTCTTAGGAGCTGGAACAGAAGGAGCTGTGCAGCCAGCAGAGCTAAAGCCTGCCTGGGCTCTCACAAGGCAGGTAGGCCAGCCTGGGGGGCAGGCTCCTTCCCAGCACACTCCTTTATCCAGAGGAAGTAAAAGCTCTCCTCTGTTAGCAGGTATCTCCAGAACTGAGCCCCAGGTGCCTCTGCCCAAGGTGTGCCACCATGCCAGGGCTAGTGAAGGGTCTGCCCCTCCTTCTGCTCCCCTGCTGAGGAGTCTTATGTCTCCTGTTCCCTGGAACAGCCATGTCCTTACTAGAGATGCCTCCTCCAGCTGCATGGAGGGAGGAGAAGGCAGAGAACAAAGTCCTTTAGCTCTGAAAAGACACTCAACGCCTTGAGAGTTGAAGGCAACAGAACTAAATCAAACCCCATTTTAATCCTCCTCAGCTCCAAACAGTTAAACCTGCCAGGGGAGAATTAACCTGGGGGAGGCTACTCCCACCTACCCCAAACACCCCCTGGAGCGTCTACAGTTTGAGATAAGGACCACAATCTGCAGGCTAAGCAGGTGCCTGCAGGCTTCAGAGTTCAGAAAGGCCCAGCAGAGCCCCAGCAGAAGCAGACTGACCTGCAAATAAGTCCTGGTGGTCTTGCTCCGCACCAAGGCCGTTCTGCTGGGAGGCGCCGCCCGCCGGCAGCAGGGACTCTCTCTGCCGCACTGTGGCCTGGGGCTTGCTCTGCAGAAGAGTTAACAGCACAGACAGGAGAGGTCAGCGACACTGAGGAGCCGCTGTGGTGAGGCAGAGGTTGGCCTTTTCTCCCAGGCTAAGAAGAGACAGGACAAGAGGAAATGTCCTCAAAGGGAGGTTTAGGTGGGACTGAGGAACGATTTCTTCCCCAGAAGGCTTGTCGAGCCCAGGAACAGGCTGCCCAGGGCAGTGGTGGAGTTCCCATCCCTGGAGAGGCTCCAAAGCCACACAAATGTGGTGCTGTGGTGACCTGGCAGTGCTGGGTTAATGCTTGGACTCAACGACCTCTTTGGTCTCTTCCAACCAAACCATTCTGCCATGCTGTGAACGGCCACTGGAGCAGCACAGAGCTCAGAGTTCTGGCCGGTGCTGCACACAGCCACTACCACAAAGCCCTTGTGAGCAGAGTGGCCAGAGGACATCCCAGGCTGATCCCCTCCCACCCACCCCTGAGCACGACCACCTCTGCCAGCAAGGCTCTTCCAAAGCTTCTGAGCTGGTCAGGACACCAAATGTCACACAGCTTCAGAGCCAATTCTGCCCCTGACTTGCAGCCAAACAGGAGCAGCTACAGGTCACTGGTCTGTGCCAGCCCACGAGCCAAGTGTCACAGCCCCACTCCTTCTGCCACAGGTGTCAGAGGCAGCAGGAGCACCACCCAGACCACGTTGGGCCACACCAGTGCCAGCAGTGACCTGTGCTGACACTGCACCAAGGCAGGTGGGCAGCACCACAGAGGTCAAAGGACACTGCTGCCAGGAGATGCCAAACTGCCAGTGCTGGCAGCAGACACCCACAGGCAGGGTGCTGGGGACCAGGGAAGCCTTGCCAGCAGCATGACTCCTGCTAGCAGCCCCAGCCACCACCCCGAGGTAAGCTGCACTTCCCCAGGGGGCTGGCTGGGCCTGCCTGAAGGCAGCTGGGCTGCGCTTTAACGTGGTGCCAGAGCAGCTCAGGAACTCTGCTGCCCTTCCACTACTGGCAGCTGGCTGTGTGCAGCTGTGCTGACCTCTCCTATGACATCCCTTGAAGCAGGGACCCAGCTGTGACTGCTGGCCTAAAGCCAGGCACCTCTCAGTGTGTTCTAAAGCAATGTTGACAAAGTCCTGTTCATCACTTTGCCACCCAAAGCTCCCCAAGCACAGCTCAGTCAGGACCAGTCCATCTTGAGCCCCAGGGCCAGCACTTCTGACACCGTTGATGTGCCACAGCAAGCAGCCTCTTGGCGCACAGCTTTGCTGGGGGCAACAGTCCCAGCTGCTGGGGGCAGGCCTGAGGTTGAGGTGAGAGCTCACCCAAGAGCTTGCACAACAACCAGTCCACCACAGCAGCAGGCAGAGCTGCTTCTGGGCTGCTGCTGCAGGCCAAGCGTGATGAGTGGCGGCACCACGAATCGTCCCTCCCTTTGCAGGAGGCCAGGCAAGCACAAATGACTCCAAGCAGAGATGGGACAACAAGTGCTGGTCTTTAAGGTCTTGGCAGGGAACAGGTCATTGATGGTTAGTAAATGGAGCACTGTGAGCAGCCACTCTCAGCCAACAGGCTCCAGGGCACTCTCTGCAGCAAGGAAACGCCAGCGGCTCCCACAGATGCCAAAGGAGCAAAGCAGAGCTAAGGCAGCTCCTCTCTGAGGGGGGCTCAAGTCTTGGGGTACAAAAAACACAAACACCCTTTAAGAGAGAGTCCCCACCCCTGTGTTGGGATATTTTCCTTGCAGGAGATCACAGCAGTTACGGGCAGGAGCTGCATCTGCTAGTGATGGAGAGCAGGTGGCAGAGAGGTACATGAGCATCACAGCCAGCCCCACCCCAGGCTCCTTCAGACCTGCACCCGAGCCAAGAATGCTACTACCACAGGGACCTCCTGCTAGCCAGCCAAGAGGGCTGCTGCCAGCAGTGTCCTATGTTGGGGACGTTTGTGGCAGGTCTCTGTCAGATCCTCTCTGCTTCTGCAGCCCTTCAGGCTGGTGAAACACTCCCACCCCACACGGAGAGGGTAAGGTGGGCTCTGAGGTCACCCTGGTGACTCTCCCCGATTTGCTGCTGTGACTCAAATCTCAGTTTGCAGAAATCTACTTCCTAAGACTGAGAGGGCCACACCCTGCTCCTACTTCTCCATCTGGTACTCCAGAAGAGCAGCAGCCTCTTTAGGTCAGCCCACCACACAGCACTCACCGTCTCAGGGGCCTGACTTTGCACACCCCAACCACCAGGCACACAGGCAGAAGCTCCCCAGACAAAGCCTGACTCTTTGCCATGGGCAAGCAGGCCTCGTGGCAGAAGAGATGGCCCTTGAGAGCATCCCTAAAGATGACTGTGGTCACACAGCCACCAGGCAGATCAGGCCCAGCTCTGGCTATGGCTGTGTTTGGCCCAAAGACCTCTTTGCTGGTTGTGAGGGCACCTGGATGTCAGCAGCTGTGTGGGATCTGCCTCAGCAGCCTCACTCCCCTGCTTCACAGAATGTTTTGCTAACACTCAAGGGCAGAGACTAGCAAAGCCACCAGGGCCCACAGATGAGCCAGCTCTTGGTTGGGAAATGTTGCATCAACAACAGCAAGCACCTGATAAGCTGCTTTAGCTGAGCAGACTCTGGCCTTGGAGCAGGGATGCTTTGTTTGCAGAGAAGCCCCATGGCAGCTTTGGGAGGCTGCCTCTACCATCAGCTACCTACTACATCTTCCAGTTTTTCACAGAAAGCAGGTGCCAGCAGTTCAAGGCTGTCACCTTGGTGGCCAGAGGTATCTGCACCTCCCCTTGCCAAGTCAGGGCTGTGCCTCCATGACTTCTTTTCAAATGTATGACCCTGCTGTTCTGTTTTGCTCAGACCAAAGTGAGAACCTCCTCCTTGCAAGCTCACACGGGCCAGAACCACCCTCAAGTCCCCACACAGAGAATCACAGAATGGTATGGGTTGGAAGAGACCTCCAGAGATCATCCAGTCCCACTCCCACCTTGTTTCATGCTGCTAAGCCACCAGCAGAAGACTGCCTGCTGCTGAGTGAGCACAGCTCAAGGACACCAGGCAAGAGCTCCATGACAGCGTTGGTGGCCTCCTCACCATGAGTGGGGCACACTGATGCCTCCTGTCTCCTCTGGTCTGGAAATGGGATTTGGCCCCCCCAATACCAGGCAGCAGGCACCACATCAGCTACAGCAGAGCCCTCTGGAGACTGAAGGGACAAGGGCTGATGCAGGGCTGAAGGAAGATGAGGCTTGTCCCTGTGAAAGCTCCCAAGCTGCACAATGATGCTGAGCTGTGGTCACCATCGCATTCCAGACCACCAAGGTGCCCCTGCCCCTGATCTGAGGAGGGCTATGGAGCAGCAGGAGACTGCCTGGGTGACACAAAGACATCTTCAAGGTGAGGTTAGATAGGGCCTTGAGCAATATGGTCTACGAGGCGTCCCTGCCCACAGCAGGGGGCTGGAACTAACGATCCCTTCCAGCCCAAACCAGTCTATGAGTCCATGATCCTCACACCGGTGGGCTCCTGTGAGGCACCTGGGTGCTGCAGTAACGAGGTTACAACCCGAGGGAAACACGAGAGCAGCCTGTCTCCAGCCACTGCCCAGTCCCACTGCTGCGGGACCCCGGGAAGCTGCTTCTTGACCCCCGGGCACCCTGCTGACTCCAAAGCCACCCAAGGTGCCTGAGGTGCTCCCTGCACGGACGCGAGCCCAGAGCCGCCGCTCACCTCCCGCTTAGTTCGGTTTCCATAACCCAGCCCGGAGGATGCCGGGGCGCTGCCCACAGGTGCCGGGGTGCTGCTCGGAGAAGAGCTCTCCGCCGAGTACCGACAGGCCTGGTCCCACCGCTCCCCCTCACAGCCGCCCCGGGCAGGGTCTACCCCCACACACACTCACGGTGCCGGTGAAGATATCCTCGCCTTCCGAGTCGCTGTCAGCCTCCCCCGGCGCGTCGCTGTCGCCGCCATGGGGCTCGGGGAAGGGAGGGGGAAGGCGCTGGGCGGGAGAAGGGGAAGGGGACCGAGAGCCGCAGGCGCCGCCCGACGCCATGGCCGCGCCGCCGCTTCCGCCCCGCCGCCGCCGCGCCGGAAACTGCAGCCACCGCCGGCACGCGCCGGGGCGGGAGCGCTTCCGATTGGACAGCGCCTGCGCCTGCCCCGCCCTCCCCTCCAGGTCGAGCCAATGAGCTCAGCCGCTTGCCTCCGCCCGCGGGCGGCTCGCTCGTCGCCATGGAACCGGCGCGCGCCGGGCCGGACCATGCGGCGGGGCGGGGGGAGCGCTGCAGCCGGGCCGGACCATGCGGCGGGGCGGGGGGGAGCGCTGCAGCCGGGCCGGACCATGCGGCGGGGCGGGGGGAGCGCTGCAGCCGGGCCGGACCATGCGGCGGGGCGGGGGGAGCGCTGCAGCCGGGCCGGACCATGCGGCGGGGCGGGGGGAGCGCTGCAGCCGGGCCGGACCATGCGGCGGGGCGCGGGGAGCGCTGCAGCCGGGCCGGACCATGCGGCGGGGCGGGGGGAGCGCTGCAGCCGGGCCGGACCATGCGGCGGGGCGGGGGGAGCGCTGCAGCCGGGCCGGACCATGCGGCGGGGCGCGGGGAGCGCTGCAGCCGGGCCGGACCATGCGGCGGGGCGGGGGGAGCGCTGCAGCCCCGGGCGGCGCAGCCTCGGCCGGCAGCGCGGGGAGCGGCAGCGGCTGCTGGCGGCTGCCTCTCGGTGCCCCAGCCCCCGACGGGCGGCACAGCGCCGTGCCGGGGACGCTCTGTTCCCCTCAGCGCCCAGTCAGCGTCGTCGTGGTTTCCTCAGCGCCTGGAACAAGCAACCTCCCTGGGGAACCTGCCCCAGGCCTTGAGAGCTCTCTCAGGGAAGAAGTTTCTTCCCACGTCCAGGCTAAACCTCCCCTGGTGCAACTTGAGGCCACACAACGACCTGCAGGGAGGCTGTAGCCAGCTGGGGTTGGGCTCTGCTGCCAGGCAGCCAGCAGCAGAAGAAGGGGACCCAGGCTGAAGCTGTGCCAGGGCAGGTCTGGGCTGGATGTTGTTAGGAAGTTGCTGGCAGAGAGAGTGATTGGCACTGGAATGGGCTGCCCAGGGAGGTGGTGCAGGGGCCGTGGCTGGAGGTGGTGGAGCCAAGCCTGGCTGGGGCACTGTGCTGGTTTGAAGCTAGCTAGAATGTTGTGGTGGGAAGGATTAGATCACAGGCTGTGAAAGGGAAACAAGGTGGTGTCTGCTTCACTCATAGGCTTGCCGAGGGGCATAAGAACAAGAACGTAAATATAGACAGGACATTCAGTCACTGCCTGGGCTTTGGGCTGCATTTCTCTCTAACCTGACCTGGCGTCTCTCTGATTAATCCTCCTGCTTCCTCACCCCTGGCCGACCCTCCAGTCTTCCTCGGGCACAAGGCAACGTCTGGGGTAAGGTAGAGAGGGGTGGGAGAAGGTGGAAGGGCAGTTGGGAGCCCCTCCTGGGTGGGGACTCAGGTCTCTGGGAGGGCTGCTGTGTTTCTGTATTACTTTTACCTTGGCTATTTCTGTATTTAACTGCCTAGATTGTGGACACCTGCGTGCACGTTGTGCTAAGCTTCATTCAGCTTCCAGAGCCGCCTGAGACTAGTCTGGGTGATTTCCAAAGGGGGGGGCAGGGAACACCCAAACCATCACAGGCACTTAGTGCCATGGTCTGGTTGGTTGGACAGGACTGGATGAGCTTGGAGGTCTCTTCCAACCTTCTTGATTCTATGATTCTGTGATCTCCTCCCATCCTGCCATTTGTTATTAGGAAGAGTAGTCAGGTCTGGGCAATCCCCAGCACAGCTCCAGGCTGGGTGGGGAATGGCTGAGAGCAGCCCTGAGGAACAGGCCCTGGGGCTCTGGGCTGATGCAAAGCTCAACCTGAGCCTGCAGGGTGAGTGCAGCCCAGACACAAGCCTGTGCTGGGCTGCAGCCAGAGCAGTGTGGGCACAGGGCAAGGGAGGGGATTCTGCCCCTTGGCTCTGCTCTCCTCACACCCCACCTGCACTCGTGGGGGCAGCTCTGCAGCCCCCAGCACAAGCAGCACATGGAAGTGTTGGAGACAGCCCAGAAGAGGCCACCAAGATGCTGAGAGGGCTGCAGCAGCTCTGCTGTGAGCACAGGCTGAGAGAGTTGGGGCTGTGCAGCCTGGAGAGGAGAAGGCTTGGAGGAGACCTTGGAGTGGCCTTGCAGGGTCTGAAGGGGGCTGCAGGAGGGCTGGGGAGGGACTATTGACAAGGAGTGGTGATGACAGGAGGAGGAGGAGGAATGGGTTTGAAGTGGCAGAGGGGAGATTGAAACTGGGTGTTAGGAAAGGGTTCTTGGCAGTGAGGGTGGTGAGAGACTGGCACAGGTTGAGGGTGGTGAGAGACTGGCACAGGTTGAGGGTGGTAAGAGACTGGCACAGGTTGCCCAGGGAGGTTGTGGAGCACAGAAGCACAGTGTGATCAAAGATCACATTGAGTGACTCTGTGCCCCACAACCTCCCTGCAGGTGTTCAAGGCCACGTTGGATGAGGCCTTGAGCAACCTGTTCTAGTGGGAGGTGTCCCTGCCTATGGGGGTTGGAAGTGGCTGAGCTTTGAGGTCCCTTCCAACCTAAACCATTCTCCAATTCTATAACAGACCAACCCCCACCTGGCTCCAACCTCCATTCGGGGAGCTGCCGAGAGCCATGAGTTCCCCCCCTCAGCCTCCTCTGGGCTGAAAACCTCCAGTTCCTGTAGCTGCTCCTCACCAGACCTGTTCTCCAGACCCTGTCTCAGCTTTGTCACACTCTGGGCCTGCACCTCCATCCCTTTTTGGAGTGAGAGGCCCAAAACTGAACAGAGGTGAGAACTGAGTCCAAGGTGTGGCCTCTCCAGTCCTGGGGACGCGGGGATGGTCACTGCCCCGGCCCTGCTGGCCACACGGCTCCTGATCCAGGCCAGGATGCTGGTGGCTTGTTCAGCCCTGTGCTGGCTCATTCAGCTGGCTGTTGGCCAGCACCCCCTGCTCTTGCTTTGCTGAGCACTCTTCTCCAAGTCAAGTCAGTGTCAGGCACAGCCCCTGACATGTACCCTCATTGAATCCCACGCAGCCGGCTTCAGCCCTTTGATCCAGCCTGTCCAGGTCCCTCTGCAGAGTCTTTGCTCTCTGTTACATCCTGCAATGAGGTGGCAGAATCCAGCCAAGTCCTCCAAGCCTTCTGTGCTGGACAGTTTGGCTCCATACGTGACAGCACCACGCGATGGTTTTTCTCCCTTCACCTCTGGTGGCTCTCAGGCCAGGAGCCCTCCCATCAGGTCTGCACTCTGCTGCCTTGCACACTGGAAGCACTCAAGGAGCCATCCTCTCCTTCCAGAAATCAGTGAGCAGCTGATAGGTCTGTCTCCAGCCTTCTGCCTGCAGCTGGGGCTGCTGCTGTTTAGTCTGGAGAGGAGAAGGCTGAGAGGGGACCAGATCAGATCAGTGTCTATCAGTATCTGAGGGGTGGGTGCCGAGTGGAGAGGGCAAAGCTCTTTTGGGTGGTGCACAGCAATGAGCCAGGGAGCAGTGGATGCAAACTGGAACAGAGAAGGTTTCAGCTCAATGTGAGGAGAAACTTCTTTGGTGTGAGGATGACAGTGCCCTGGAGCAGGCTGCCCGGTGAGGTTGTGCAGTCTCCTGCTCTGGAGGCGTCCCAAACCCTCCTGGATGGATTCCTGTGGGGCCTGCCCTGGGTGGTGCTGCTTGGCAGGGAGGGGTTGGGCTGGATGAGCTCTGGAGGTGCTTTCCAGCCTCTGAAGTTCTGTGATTCTGTGGGTCACTACATGAGGACTCTCCCACATTGCTCCAGTGGGTTTGAATCTGTGGTTTCACCATCACAGAAGTGGCCCACTCCACTTGGCACCTACCCCTCAGCTACTGACAGGCACTGACCAGGTCCCCTCTCACTTTCTCTTCAGCCTAACCAGCCCCAGGGCTCTCAAGCTCTCTCCATGGTGGAAATGCTCAAGTCCCCCACTAATCCTCATGGCTCTCTGCTGGACTCTCTCCAGCAGGTCCCTGTCTCTCCTGAACCAGGCAGCCCAAAGCTGGCTGCAGTACTCCAGGTGTGGTCACAGCAGGGCAGAGTAGAGGGGCAGCAGAACCTCCCTAGAGCTGCTGGCCACACTTTTCTTGCTGCACCCCAAGGTACCGTTTGCCTTCTTGGCCACAGGAGCACATTGCTGTCTCCTCTCCACCTCTTCACCACAGTGACAACCTACCAGTGGCACTCTTGAACAAAGAGCTTTCTATCAAAGAAGTGTGAGGAGCAAGCTTGGCACCTCTTGAGGGCAGAGGAAAAGCTGAGGGCTTGTAGGACACCGAGCTAAGCAGGAGAGGCATCAGGATGACAAAAGCAGCTGCCAGAAGGACTTGGAGCTCCTTCCATCTGGACTTAGCACCCTTATTAGACAATCAAGAGCCTATGTCCAGGCTGCTGGACTTGATGATCTCAGAGGTCTAATTCCAGCCTCAGTGCTTCTGTGATCTACAGGGGTGGAGCTGGGCACATATCTACCCCCCTGAGGAGGAGAGCCAGCCTCTCCTGAACATACACCAGGCTTTGGCTGCCAAGCTTAGACCTCTGGCTGGATATTCCAGATGCCTAAGCACAGGTGTCCTAGGCCAGAACCTCCAGCAAACTAGAGCAAGTCCCACAACAGCACCCAGAAGGGTTCACAAAGGTTTCTGCAGCCTGACCAAGCATTAGAGCTAAGCACACCCTCAGTCCCAGGTGCAGAAACGAGGGGCAGCTTGGGGGAGTCATGCTCAGATCAAGTGGGCCAAGTGCAGAGTTCTGCACTTTGGTCACAACAACCCCAAGCAGCACTACAGGCTGGGGCCAGAGCGGCTGAGAGGGCCCTGGGGGTGCTGGGAGAGAGCAGCTGAAGAGGAGGCAGCAGTGCCAATGGCATCCTGGGCTGGCTCAGGAGCAGTGTGAGCAGCAGGACAAGGGAGGTTCTTCTGCCCCTGTGCTCAGCACTGCTCAGGCCACCCCTGCAGTGCTGTGTCCAGTTCTGGGCTCCTCCACTGCAGAGAGCTGTTGAGGTGCTGGAAGGTGTTTGGAGAAGGGCAACAAGGCTGGGGAGGGGCCTGGAGCAGAGCCCTGTGAGGAGAGGCTGAGGGAGCTGGGGGTGTGCAGCCTGCAGCAGAGGAGGCTCAGGGCAGAGCTCATTGCTGTCTGCAGCTGCCTGCAGGGAGGCTGTAGCCAGGTGGGGTTGGGCTCTGCTGCCAGGCAGCCAGCAACAGGAGAAGGGGACACGGCCTCAAGCTGTGGCAGGGCAGGTCTGGGCTGGATGTTGTTAGGAAGTTGTTGGCAGAGAGAGTGATTGGCACTGGAATGGGCTGCCCAGGGAGGTGGTGGAGTGGCTGGAGGTGTTGAAGCCAAGCCTGGCTGGGGCACTTAGTGCCATGGTCTGGTTGGGCAGGGTGAGCTTGGAGGTATCTTTGAACCTGCTTGATTCCATGATGAGATGCTTCAAGGAGCCTTTGGACCAATGAGCCTTTGAGAGCTCTGCAGTGATGCCTTTATTAACCACCACCCAGCCACCTGCAGGAGCCCAGATCTTCCCTCCAACTGCACCCTCTCCTTTCCTCTTGGAGCAAGTTCTGATCCCATCCTCCCCCTGCAGCCCTTTCCTTCCAGCCCAGTCCTCTCTTTGGGGGCCTAATCCCCCCATCCCCAGACATGACTTCTCTCTTTGTCTCCCTTGCCTTCTGAGCACATTACCTTCTCCATCTCCCTTCATCCTCCTCCTGGCTCCCCTGTCCCTCCCTCCCTGTTTTTCCTTCCTCCTTATTGCAGATCTTTGTCTCCCACAGGGGTTTTCCCAGCCCCAGGCCCTCCCACAGCAGAAGCTGCCCACAGGAGCCTGTGGAGCTCAATAATCACCTTTTTATTTCAGTGCTGTACACGAAGTCCCTTCCCCACCAGGTGCTCCCAGCACCCCTGTGCTGACCCCCACCTTGGCACCAGCCATTGCTGGGTGCCAGGCCAAAATAAGTTACCTGCCCTCCACCCCACCACGCTGTGCTCCCCAGCACCAGGGCAGGTTGGCACCAGTTCCTGAGGGCCAGCCCTGCCTGTGCCCAGTTCACCCAGAGGGCCCTGCACCAGGGCCAAGTGCTTGCTTTGAAACTCAAAGTGACAGGGTTAGACCCTGCCCAGTCCTCGCTCCATCCCAGCTCCTGAGGGGCTCAGCATGGCATAGCAGCTCCTGATAGCAGCTGAGAGCACCTGTGGGGAGAGGATGAGGCTGGAGCAAAGTTGTCACACTCCCAGTGCCAGCAGCTGGTGGCAACCTACCCCAAAGAAGCAGCAGCAAAGCCACAAGGATTGGCTTAGTCTAGCTAAGGTCCAAGGAGGTCATGCCAAGGTGGCAGGAGTGGTGACATCCCTATGCCATCCACGGGGGACAGCCAGAAGCAGGGAGCTGTGCCAGGTGGTACTCACTCCATCTTGGCTTCCAGGTGGTGGATGGTCTGCTTGTCCAGGTAGCGGCAGAAGAGCGAGATGAGGTTGCTGGGCAAGAAGAGAGGCTCCACCAGTGAGGCCTTGGGCACTTGTGCCAGCTCCCGGGCAACCAAGAACACCATGTCTGTCCTGGGGGCACCAAGGCAGGGGGTGAGGACCCCATGAGCTGGTGACCTCCAGCCCCCCTGCCCCCACAGCTCCTCACCATGTCTCAAAGTCCTCGGCATGAGGCTCCAGTGGTGTTTCTGAAGACAGCAGCCTCTCACCGTGACTCAGCAGAGAGTAGAGCAAGGAGATCCCAAACTGCAGGGAAGCACCAGGAGGGCTCAGGGATGGCAGTGGTGGCAGCCCAGGGCCAGCACAAGGCTCTGCCCCTCTCGGGGCTGCATACCTGGTTCCTCAGGGCCATGGCGAGCGGGAGCTCGGCAGACTCGGGCAGAGGCCTGATCAACTCCTGCAGGACCTCGATCAGCTTGCTGAAGCCTGTCCCAGCCACCACCTTGTCCAGCGGGCCGTAGAGCACGGGGAGAGACTGGGCAGGGCACAGCAGAGCAGGGATTGAGAAGATTAGACTCACCACAGCCACAGCCCCATCCCAGCACCCGGTGGGGGGACACCAGGACTGCTTTAACCCCTTGCTGGAGGCCTTTCTCCTCTTCCCCAGGGCAGGAAGGAGGCTCTCAGCAACTCCACCAGCCCCAGTGGGGTCCTCCCCAGCAACAGCAGACAGGGGAAGAGGGCAGCCCAGGGCTGTCTCCATCCTGGCTGGATGTGCTTGCCTCATCCAACAGGTCCTTCTTCATGAGGAAGGGCAGGTGGTGGGTGACAGTCAGCAGGATCTTCTCTGCTTGCTGCCAGGCCAGGTGGGGCAGTAGTCGAGCTATGAGCTTCTTGCCCTTCCGAACACACAGGAGCTGCAGGAATTCATCCTCTGCCTCCCTGGGGACAGAGAATCCATTGGCACAGTTCCCAAGGGATTTGTCCACCCAGAAGGACCAGCGGAAGACAAGGCTCATGAGCAGGGTCAGTACAGGCCACAGTGACACAGAGGACAGGACCCAACCTTCCCCACTGCCCAGAACTGTTCATCCACAGCCACCTGTGCTCCACCAGGCCCAGGCTGTGCTGCCCACATCCCATGGCACAAACTCACTCTTCACTGCTGCAAGTCTTGATTCTTAAGGCTTGGTAGATACTCTCCACTTCTTGGCTCTTCTGCTCCTGACAGCAGGGCAACTGCTGCTTTTCCAGAGCCAGGGCCATCTTCTGCTGCAACTCCTCCACTTCCAGCAGCTGCAGAAAGAGCTGGGGAAACGGCACAAGGTAGGAAGGCAGCTTGGAGCCATCTTCTACTAACTGATTGTTATCAAGGACCCATGCCCAGAGCGACAGCCGACCAAGCGGCTGCATCACCCCACCCTGCCCCCTACTGCAGCTCCTCACCTTCTCGATCCTGTGCAGCGCCCGAAGACGGTGACTCCCTGCAGCCTTCAGGATGGGAGACAAAAAGGGACAAGTTACAGCCAGCAACAGACACTGCCACGGGCAGAGCACCAGGCCAGCTGCTCCTGGGCATCAGAGATGGCTTCAGCAATCAGTACAGGCAGGGAGAGGATCTGCTGGAGAGCAGCTGTAGGGGAAAGGACCTGGTGGACAACAGGATGCCCATGAGCTAGCAATGTGACCTTGGGGCCCAGAAGGCCAATGACATCCTGGAGTGCATCAAGAAGAGTGTGGCCAGAAGTCAAGGAAGGTTCTCCTCCCTCTGTCCTGGTGAGGCCACATCTGGAGGACTGTGTCCAGTTCCCCAGCAAATGAAGGACAGGGATCTATTAGTGTCTGACTGAGGCTGCAAGGAGGAAGGGAATGGAACATGTCTGATGAGGAAAGGCTGAGAGCCCTGGGGCTACCCAGCCTGGAGAAGGCTGAGGGGGATCTCTCATCAGTGTGTGCTAGTTTGAAGCAGACTAGAATGTTTTGGTGAAAAGAACTAGATTACAGGCTGTGAAAGGAAAACAATGGTGATGTCTACTCCCCTCACAGTCTCGCTGAGATGTATGGGAACAAGAAGGGAAAACATTAGATAACACTTTGACCATTTTGTCTTTACTCTGCTTGCTTCTGGCTTCGGACTGAGCTGCAGCTCCCTAACCTCACCTTCCACTAACTTTGCTTCTTAACCTCTTGGCTGAACCTCCATTCTTCCTTAGGACTGGGGTAAGGTTGAGAGGGGCAGGGGGAAGGTGCAGGGGTGGTTGAGAGCCCCTTCTGGGCACTCAGGTTTCTGGGAGGGGAGTTGTGCTTCTGTATTACTTTTACCTTGTCTATTTCTGTCTATAACTGTATGCACTGTAAATAGCTGCTTGTGTATTGTGCCAGCTGTAAATAAATAGCTTCATTCATATTCCCAGAGCCGGCTGAGTCTAACTGGGTACTTCTAAAGTGTGTGTGGGGGGGGGCGGGTAACACCCAAACCACCACACAGTGCTTCAAGGTGTCAGGAGGATGGGACCAGGCTTTTTGCAGTGATGTCTACTGCCAGGACAAGGGGTAAGGGGAACAAACTGGACCAAAAGAAGTTCCATCTAAACAGAAGGAGGAGCTTCTTTAAGGGTGACGCAGCACTAGAATGGGCTGTCCAGGTTGATGGTGAAGTTTCCATCTCTGGAGACATTCAAAACCTGCCTGGATGTGTTCCTGTGGAACCTTCTCTGGGTGATCCTGCTTTGGAAAGTCCCTTTTGACCTCTACCATTCTGTGATTCGGTGAATCCCACCGGGCTGCCCAGAGCCCCATCTCAGCCCCTGACCGGGGAGATGCTGCAGCCACTGCCCTGGCAGCTGCTCCAGCTGTGTGCCCCACCCCACGGTTCAGTCACGGCGGCTGCATGAGCTGCTGCCAAAGCTGCCCCAGGGTCTGGGCAGAGCTCGGGGAGCAACCAGAGCTCCACCGGGCCTGGCCTCCCGTCGCTTACCTCCTCCACGAGGGTGTGGTGCACGGCATCGATGGCGCGGCGAGGGCTGTAGCAGGTGGACACCGCCACCTGCCCGAGCGAGCCCGCGATGCGCACCACTGCGGACAGACGGCAGCCAGTGAGCCCGCGGCGCCCCGCTAGCCCTCCGCACCCCTCACCGCCACCACCCCGCTGCACCCCTCACTGCCACTGCCCCGCTAGCCCGCCACACCCCTCGCCGCCACCGCCCCGCTGCCACCGCCCCGCCGCCCCTCCGCACCCCTCACCGCCACCGCCCCGCCACCGCCCCTCCGCACCCCTCACCGCCACCGCCCCTCCGCACCCCTCACCGCCACCGCCCTGCTGCCACCGCCCCGCCAGCCCTCCGCACCCCTCACCGCCACCGCCCTGCTGCCACCGCTCCGCCGCCCCTCCGCACCCCTCACCACCACTGCCCCGCTGCCACCGCCCCGCCGCCCCTCCGCACCCCTCACCAGAGTCATAGGTCTCCACTCTCTGGATGAAGGGGGTGACCAGCTTGGGGGGCTCCTGCTTGTTGCGGCCACCAAGCAGCTTCTCCTCCGCCTGCTTGTGCTCCAGCCGGTGGTAGTAGGTCTGCAACGACAGCCGTAGGCAGGAGGGGAGGGCCGCAAGGCTCTGGCACCTCCAGCTCCAGAGGGGAGTCACAGCACTACAGATGACCTCTACGGTGACGGAACCCAACCGTTAGCCCAGCACTGCTGGGGCACCGCTAACCCACGGCCCTCGGCCCTACACCTACCTGGCTCTGAGACCCTTCCAGGCATGAGGACTCCACTGCTGCCTTGGGCAGCCTGGTCCAGGTCTCGACAACCCTCTGGGTGAAGAATTTTCTTCTGATGCAAAACATCAACTCCCCTGCTGCAACCTGAGGCTGCTTCCTCTTGCCCTGTCCTGGTTCCTCAGGAGACCAACACCCACCTGGCTCCAGGGTGTCACAACGGGCAAGGAGGTCTCCCCTCAGCCTCCTCTTTCCCAGGGCGTTTAGCAGCTCTTTAGCTCCCTCAGCTGCTCCTCCCAGCCCTGTTCTCCAGACCCTTCCCCAGTTTTGCTCTCCTCTAAACTTGCTCCAGCACCTCAGTACCCTTTTTGGGGTGAGGGACCCAACCCTGAACCCAGTATTTGAGCTGTGGCCTGACCACTGTAAGGCCCAGTGGAAGTATACACTTGTCCCACGGCTCACATCACCCCTCCAGGGCAGGGCGCTGGTGGCCTTCTTGGCCACCTGGGCATACACTGCCTCATCTCCAGCCTACTGCTGATCAGCAGCCCCAGCTCCTTTGCCACTGAGCAGCTTTCCAGCACTGAGGAGCAGAATAAGAGCTTGGTGCCCCTGAGCTCACCTGGTAGTAGAAGTCATCATCCATGTTCTCACTCTGCAGCTGAATCATCTCCACCTTGACCACCCAATCCTTCTCCTTAGAGGTCATCAGCCCCGCATAAGGGTCTGCTTCAGGACACCACAGCTTCTTGGAGGAGATGCTGGCACAAGAGAAGGTTGCAGCCTGCTGTGACTGCCCAAAGCTCCAGAACCACCTCCACACCACAGCTCCTTGGGGACCTCCTTACCTCTGTGCCTGCCCACCCTGCTGCTGGGTCAGGAGCCGCTGGTGCTGGGGGTGCAGCTGGGTCATGCGGCTGGGCGCGCTGCAAAGGAGGCCACGCTGGGCTCAGGGGGCTTACCACCCACTCTGGAGCTGCACTCAAGGGCAGGGACGCCCCACAGGTGCCTTGTGGAGGTTCCACCAGTGCCCCCTACTCAGCACTCTGCTACCTGAGGCTCAGCTGGCTGCTGGCGGACGGACTGAAGAGCAGCGCGGGGTCTACAGAGGGAGACATGGGACCGAAGTGCGTGGCCAGGGGCGGCGCCGGGCTGCCGAGGCTGGGGGACGCCGGCCGGAAAGGACTCGGAGATGAGTACCCTGTGCTCTGGAGAGAGACAGAGAAGCCATCAAGAGGCTGAGTCTTCTCCTCTGAGGGTCCTGGAGGGGTTTTTGCCATGCCAGCCTCTGGCTCCTACCCTCGCAGGGGCCACCCTCACCCTGCGTGAACGGGATGAGAGTGACACCACAGTAAGGCGATATGCCCCCAAAATCCTGCCACCACAGCTGAGCAAGGCAGGGGGGCCCAAGTGTCACCAGGGATCGTGTGCCCCCATTCATCACCTGTGCCGCAGTGTGGCACCAAGCACAACACCACACCCACGGGGACGCCAAGACAAAGACTTGCGATAGGAAGGGAGGCGCTGTCCCCACGCCCTGCTGCTCCAGCGCCACCTCAGCGAGGACTCGGCGCTGCTGCATTACCTGGTTCGAAGCGAGGAGCGGAGAGGGTCTGCGAGCTGGCGTGAAGCTGTGAGGGGAGCACGGGGGGCGAGGAGGCAACAGAGGCGGCTGCTGCAGGGCAGGAGAGGTGGAGTGTCACTGGGACAAGCCTCTAGTGAAGGCAGAGCAGGGAGAGAGGGGACATGAGAGTCCCCCCCAAACCTGTTACCTGCTGAAGAAAGCGCTGGGGGAACGACTTGGGTGACATCAGCCTTAAGTCGGGGTGCTTGAGCCGGGGAGAGCCCCCAAAGTCCCTCTGTGTGGGGGAGCTGAGGAAGCTCAGGGCCACACTGGGGGAAGATGGGGGCCTCTCCAGGACCTGGACTATGGCTTTATCCTGTGGGGAAGAGGCAGCAGCAGATGGGGCCAATTAAGCTCCTCCAGCACTGGGCAGCTCACCAAATCCTTTGGGTCGTTGCTCATCCAGAGCATGCACCAGCTGCCATCCTGGCAGCAAGCAACAGAGGGGGACCCACAGGGACACCCAGCATGGGGGTATCCCAGTGCCCCCTAAACTCAACAGCTTTGCCTTCAAACCCAGGCTGGGCACTTCTGCCTATGGCTTTAGCTTCTAAGAGACACATCCATGCAGTTCCAGACCACTGAGGAGGCTCTGGAGGTCCTCCTTTGGGCCACACCAAATCTCCTGCATGACTTGGCCCAGGGCACTGAGAAGCTCTTGGCCACTCCCCAGAGCCTGGGCTGGGGGTACTCACCTGCAGCACATGGTGGGATGGGACACTGCTGGGGCAGGAGCCCCATGCTGTGGCTTCCATCTCCAGCTGGAAGACAGAGAGATGGTCAGCACTGAGAAGGATGATGGGAAGGGTCAGGGGACACTGCTCAGCCCATCACAAACAGACAGAACATTTTTACCACCTCCTCTTTGCTGAACTCTGCCCAGCAAGCACCAATCCTGCTGTCCAGCACTGCTGAGTCTTGGCTCTGTAAGCAAGGAAGAGGTCACAGGCACATACTGAGCCTTGGCATAGTGAATCCTCCTCTCTTGAGCAGTGACTAAGCTACCCCCCCGTGCCCTCCATGGGGCAGGACCCCCAAGTATGTGTCACCTCCAGCGTGGGCTTGCTCTGCACAGCTTTCATCACTGCTGGGTCTCCCAGGTCGTTGGGCTCTTCACAGGGCTCATTTTCCTCTTGGTCTTCAGTCCTCAACTCCTCTTCCTCCAACTCTGCACCAACCTGCTCAAGCTCAGGCTCCATTCTGCCTTCCTCCTGGGGCTTTCCTAGTGCCTCCAGCTGCTCAGGCTCCAGTAGCTCAATGGTCTCAATCTCTTTTGCCATAACTTCAGCCATCTCAGGGCTCATCTCTGGAAGCATCAGGGATTGTGTAGTATCTTCCTCAGTGGAGTCTTGGTCTTGGGGAAGAGAAGCAGAGTCAGAGTGAATGAGAGTCTGGGGTCTGTGTCCCAACCACAGCTCTTCCTCAAACAGGACACCTTCCTCACCTCCACAGTATTCACCCTGCTGGGTGCTGAGGACCCTGGGGCTCCCCTGAAACCTTACCTAACCCAAACGTCATCTCATTGTACAGGTCCAGCTCTTCATCCTCCTCAACCATCTCCTCCAGCAGAGGTGCATCTTCTAGTAGCAGGTAGTCCTCGAGGATCTGGAGCCAAAAGCAGCAGGGTCTTTGCTAGGGAACAGGCAACCCTAACGTGTTGCCCAAGTTGAGTGGGTACCCAACCTCCTCCCACCGCACCCGCGGAGCCAGGCAGCCCCTGGGGCTCACAACCCTCTGGAGCCAAGAAAGGGAAGAGGGAACACCAGTGAGAGTGTAGGCCACCGAAACCCGCTTGACACCTGGGCTGTAGCAGCCCACGGCGACACCGTAAGGCTTCTGAGCGAACGCCTCACTACCGGGACGCGACAGCACCCGAGCACACGGCAGGGAACAGCGCTCCAGCAGCGCCTCGAGGGCAGCGCCGCCGCCGGTACCCACTGCTGCGGAGGCAGGGAAAGGTAACGGGCACAGGGGAGCGCGGGGAAGCCCCAGGGGCGCGGGGCGGGCACTCACAACCGGCTCGCCGCCCTCTGCCATGCCGCAGCACCGCCCGCCTCCCTCTACCGCGCAGGCAGCGCCGGCCGCCGCCTTTTACCAACCGGCGCCAGCGCGCATGCGCCCTCCGTACAGCATGGCGGCGCCCTCCCTGCCGTACAGCATGGCGGCGCCTCGCCACACCCGCCCCTGCCGTGCAGCATGGCGGCGCCTCGCCACACCCGCCCCTGCCGTACGGCACCTGTGCGCGCGCTTAACGCCGGCCCCGTGGCATGGCCCAGCTGAGCGGGGGCGGACAGTGGGGTTGTGTCATTGCCCCCCCCCGGTGACACTACGGACACCTCACCGAGGCCTCACTAGGGCAGAGCAGAGGTGGAGGAGGAACCTTCAGCACTTAAAAGCGGTGGTGAGAAAGCTGGGGGCAGACTGCTTCAGCAGGTCCTGTTGTGGCCGTGCAAGGGTTGATGGTTTGAATTGAAAGAGTCACAGAATCATAGGCTCGAGCAGGCTGGCAGAGAGCTCCAGGCTCAGCCAGTCCAACCTAGCACCCAGCCCTGCCCAACCAACCAGACCATGGCACTAAGTGCCCCAGCCAGGCTTGGCTTCAACACCTCCAGCCACAGCCACTCCACCACCTCCCTGGGCAGCCCATTCCAGTGCCAATCACTCTCTCTCTGAGTCCGACTCCAAGAGTCGCATTCAGACCAGATAAAAGGAAGTTTTTGCACTAAAGGCAATGAGACCTGTCCTCGGTTGCCCAGTGAGGTGGGAGCCATCCCGGGAACCATTACGGGTCAGCTTGTGTGGGGCTCTGAGCAACGTTCGCTAGCTGCAGGTGTCCCTGCTGACTGCAGGGGGCTGGGCCGGATGCCCTTTAAAGGTAATTTCCTACTCAAAGCGTTCTATAGACCTCTGAGACGATACGAGCAAAAGATGAATCACCCCTGAACGGGACGGGGGTGGGAGAGATCACTTGAAGGTAACCTAAGATTAATCAGCGTGGTAAAAGTCACAACCTGGGAAGAGACCCTGTGTGCCAATGTCAGCCTGCCTCTGCGCAACGGACTTGAGCCCCTCCTCGGGAGCGTGCCCAGAAGGACACTGGTTACGAAACAGAAAGGTCACCAGTGGGGGAGCTTCGCTTGTTTCCCGTAGCCTGGGACAGCCCTAGGCTGTGTGCCACGGCTGGGCAGCCCCCTGGGTACGGAGCTCTGGTCAGAGAACAAGAGGTGGATCCCGACTCTGCCTGCTCCTGGGCACAACCCCAAACCTCGACTGGTGGCCGGAAAGCAGTAGGAGCTGGACAGGCTCCACGCGGCTGTTGTGCCGCCACCTGCTGTTTCCTGCCCGAAGGTGTCCGACCCCAGCCCCAGGGCAGCGCTGGGTGCGGTCAGCACCGCTTCAGGGCGTCCGCGGAGGGGCAGGCCGAGGGGCCAGGAAGCGCTCCGGGATAGCAGAGGGCAGGGCCTAGGGCATAACTAGGGCAGCAGCCCCATCCGCCGCCAGGCTTCACTGGGGGGGCCTCGGGCAGGGGCCGCCGTGCCCGGGCGGTGCCCCAGAAACGAAAGCGAAAACGAAAGCGCCGCGGCCCGCAGTGCGCAAGCGCAGCTCGGCTGCCGCGCTCGGCTTCTCCGGGCCGGTCTGCCTGGAGACTGATGACGCGAGGCGACCCCGCGCCGCGATTGGTGGCGCCTGGCAGGGCTATAAGAGGCAGCGCGGGAGCGGGGCGGGCCAGACCGTGCGGGCCGCGGAGCGCCGTTAGCATGGGTGCGGTGCTGAAGGTCCGCGTCCTGCTGCTGCTGGCGCTGCTCGGACTGGGGAACGCGGATGGTGAGTGCCCGGGGGCGCTCCAAGGGAGGCGATGGGGAGTAGGTGCTGTCATGAGGGGTGCGTTGCCCGTTGGAGGGGCACGGTACAGGTTCCCGTGCCTAGGGGGGTGGACTGAGGTGCGCTGGCTCCTCGGTGGCGCCACCCGCTGCAGCCTCGCTTTTCAGCGCCTTCTTGTCCTCCTCTCCAGAGGCGCCAAAAGTGGAGGTGTACTCCCGCAAGCACGTCGCGGACGGCGAGGAGAACGTCCTCAACTGCTTCGTGACGGGGTTCCACCCCCCCCAGATCTCCATCACCCTCCTCAAGAACGGGGAGCCCATGAGCGACGTGAAGTACACGGACATGTCCTTCAACGACAAGTGGTACTTCCAGCAGCTGGCCTATGCGCCCTTCACGCCCCAGCGCGGTGACATCTACTCCTGCAGGGTGGTCCATTCTGCCCTCCCAGAGCCGCAGACTTACCGATGGGGTATATCTATTGTGTGCCTCCTTCAAGCTTTGCTGATGCTCGGGTGCAGAAGCCAGGGCTTGTTACCTGTGTAGCTGCAGTGTCTCTGTTCCCCCTTCTTGGGCAACAGGGTGACTAGAATGGGGTGGATTTTGAAGGTCTTGTGATCCAGAAGGAAAGTTAAGTTTTCCTCAGGCTGCTACAAATATGTGCTCGTGAAAGATTTCATTACCAGCAGATGGGGAAGACTTCAGTTTTGGTGCCCTCAATCCAAGGAGGATATTGAGGAACAGGTCCAGAGAAGGACAACAATGCTAGTGATGAGCCTGAAGAAACAGGTCTTGTGAGGCACAGCTAAGGGAGCTGGGGCTGTTTGTCTTGGAGAAGAGCAGGCCGAGGGGAGACCATCTGGCTTGCTACAGCTCCCTGAAAGGAGCCTGGAACCAGGTCGGGGGCAAGCTCTTACTTCAAGGATTAAGCAATAGGAAGAAGAGGAGAGAGATTCAGGTTGGATGTGAAGAACAGTTTCTTCCCCAGGTGTGTTGTTAAGGGCTGGAACAGGCTGCCCAGGGAAGTGGCAGAGTCTCTGTCTCTGAAGGCACTGAAAAGTTGGTTAGATAAGGTGCTGAGGGATATGGTTCAGTGGTGCCCTGGCAGTGCTGGCTTAATGATTGTACTGTTAATGGTCTTAAAGGTCTCTTCCAACCAAAACAATTCTGTGACTTGCCTTGGTCCTACCTGTAGGTATTTAGTTGTGCTGTCTCTCAGCGGACAGATCTCTTTCTAGGTGAACTTGTGTGGAAAGAGATGGGTCCTGCAGTGATGTTGGACTTTCTGTCTGGTGAATTTAGAGGAGGATGGGGACTGATCGTTGTGACCCTGCCTGCTATAGCAAGCAGACAGCTAAGCAAAGGCAGCTCTCTGGTTACTGGTGCCAGCAGGGGTGGGTTTGTGGTGGGGAAGAGGGGTGGGAAGAGAGGGAAATGCTCTTTGTCCCCAAGCCTAACTCTGCCCTTCCTTCGTGCAGATCCAGACTTCTGAGCTGTGTCTGGGATAATAAAGGTGAGTTAGGCTGACGCCTGTGCCACGCACAGCGGGGGAATTTGGACTCCTTTCTGTAGGGGGCAGGTGTGTACCTTGCAGAGCTGAGTAGCCAAAGCAATTGCCCACAAAAATTAAACTTGCTGCTGCCTGCTGGGTGCAAGGCTGTGCCCACACAGAGCTTGCATGCAGCTCTGGCCAGCTCTCAGCCACACGATGCCTACTGCAGTCTCTCTTGTTCAAAACAAAGGAGCCTCTTGGAGGGAGACTTTGCCTCTCGTTTTTGGTGTGCCTGCCAGACTTCGTTCAGAGCTGTCCCATGCCCTCCAGCATGCTGCTGAGCATTGCTGCTGAGCAGGAAGTCACCACACCTAGAAGTCCCCGTGGTGGGGAGAGGCAGAAGGCTGCTTAAACCATGTGGCAGGTGGCATAGTGCCTCTGGAGGGTGGGGTATGTGGCACAGGCTGGTGCCTCCTTGCTGTTTTGCCTTTATTCACTGGTGTCTCCTGTCTGAGGGCTCCAGCTTCTGCAAACCATCTGGTCATAAGTGATCTGCATTTGGCAGTCAGGTAGACTGCAGTTTGACCCTTGATAGTGAAAGGAAAACTGAAGGTCCATGGCGTAGCTGAGGTGGGTGACACACCCTGGCTCTGGACTCTGCTAGAGGCTGGGCAATTATTAACTGCACCCAGGACAAGCCTTGACCTTGCCTAAATCCAGAGATGGTGCAGATGGCTCTTAGAGACAATCAAACCAAACATGCCAGTTGGAACAACTGCATTGGGCAGCTCTTGGGAAGATGTAGATGGTCCAGAGACCTTCTTACTGCCTAATGCTGCTCTTCTAAAGCTCTCCAGCTCTTTGCACTGGAGAGCAGCCAAGGCTTGGAGGGGTGTTAGGCTGCCAGGGACAAGAGGACATGAAGGGTCAGTTGGCCATCTTTTCTCCTGGGAGACAACAGAAGATTCTTAATTTGCAGCAGGGAAACTGAAAGATGAGGTTTGGGGCTGCCAGAAGGCTCAAGGGGATGTCCCAGGGCCAGCAATGTGGTTGGATTGAAAGGACATTTAGAATGGTTGCCACAAATGCTGAAGTGTTTGTTCCTAAGTGCCGCTGAGATGGGAGGTTGAGGCAGTGGGACCCATGGCCCCTCTAGGTAAGGCTGCTCTGGACTTACAGTCCCTCTTTGAGTTTGTCCTTGCTTGTGGGCATGGAAACCTCACCCCCAGGGGAGGTCTGCAGTGTGCTGTGCCCACCCAGCAGTGTGCTGCCCACTGGTTTTGTTGGGATGTTGGTGTGAAGGGCACTGATGGAGAGGGCACAAAGCTTGGCTGAAGCTGGGATACTGGAGTCTGGGGATAAGGATTCACTGACCTGGGCTGGAGGGGTGGAGAGCAGGATACAGGGAGAACTGTGCAGCTGAGGCTTAGGGAGGAGAACAAGGATCTTGGCAGAGAAATTCTGACCCCCCCACCAAGGAGGGATGGAGAAGCAGGTTCTGCTGGGTTGTTATCTAAAGGTAACTGAGAGCTGGGCCTGCAGTCAGAGTTCCCCTGTGGAAACAACTTCCTTAAAGTGATGAGAGCTGAAGGTGTGAGCAGAGTGTCTGATGTCAGTCCTCTCTTCCATGCAGATCTGAAGAGCTTTGCCTTGCAAGTGACAATGTTCCTGAGCTCCTGTCCTTCCTTCACTTCTCAATTACAGCTATGATGAAGAGCAGCAGTAGCATCACCTGCAGAACTCCTCCTTTAATAAAGCTTATCCACAGCAGTGAGCGAGGTGAGCTGCTTGCTTGAGCACTTAGCCATGGATGCCCACCTGAGTAATCAAGGGAACTTTGTCCTTCCTCAACTCTGATTTATATGGGAGTTTTCTCTGAATAAAATGGCAGGTCCTCAGTGGGGTCCTTGTAAAATGTTTCTTGATGACCTAAGCTGATTTCAGAGGCTCTGATGGCCATGGGGTTGGAGGTGCCACAGGGATCTGGAGTGCTCAGCTGAGTTGCAGCATGGGGAGATGCTGGAACAGGTCGCCCAGGGAAGTTGTGGCTGACGCTTCCTGGTGGTGTTCAAGGCCAGGCTGGATGAGGCTTTGAGCAGCCGAGTCCAGTTGAGAGGTGTCCCTGCCCATGGCATTGGGGTTGGAGTAGATGGATTCCAGTCACTAGTGGTGTGTCCCGAGGATCAGTGCTGGGCACAGTCCTGTTCAGTATCTTTACTTATGATCAGGACCAGGAGATTGAGTCCAGCAGCAGTGAGTTTGCAGATGACACCAGGCTAGGAGCAGCTGTGGAGCTGTTGGAGGGTAGAAGAACCCTGCAGAGGGACCTGGCCAGGCTGCATGGGTGGGCAGAGGCCAAGGGGATGAGATTGAACAAGGCCAAGTGCAGGGTTCTACACTTTGGCCACAACAACCCCAGGCAGCACTACAGGCTGGGGACTGAGTGGCTGAGAGCAGGCAGGCAGAGAGGGAGCTGGGGGTGGTGGCAGAGAGCAGATGAAGATGAGGCAGCAGTGCCCAGGTGGGCAGCAGAGCCAATGGCATCCTGGGCTGGCTCAGGAGCAGTGTGGGCAGCAGGACAAGGGAGGTTCTTGTGCCCCTGTGCTCAGCTCTGCTCAGGCCACCCCTGGAGTGCTGTGTCCAGTTCTGGGCTCCTCCATTGCAGAGAGATGTTGAGGTGCTGGAAGGTGTTTGGAGAAGGGCAGCAAGGCTGGGGAGGGGCCTGGAGCACAGCCCTGTGAGGAGAGGCTGAGGGAGCTGGGGGGGTGCAGCCTGCAGCAGAGGAGGCTCAGGGCAGAGCTCATTGCTGTCTGCAGCTGCCTGCAGGGAGGCTGTAGCCAGGTGGGGTTGGGCTCTGCTGCCAGGCAGCCAGCAACAGAAGAAGGGGACCCAGGCTGAAGCTGTGGCAGGGCAGGTCTGGGCTGGATGTGAGGAGGAAGTTGTTGTCAGAGAGAGTGATTGGCATTGGAATGGGCTGCCCAGGGAGGTGGTGGAGTGGCCGTGGCTGGAGGTGTTGCAGCCAAGCCTGGCTGGGGCACTTAGTGCCATGGTCTGGTTGGTTGGGCAGGGCTGGGTGCTAGGTTGGGCTGGGTGAGCTTGGAGCTCTATTCCCACCTGCTTGATTCTATGATCCTGAGGTCCCTTCCAGCCAAAGCCATTCCATGATTTATCCTGTTGAGACAATGCAGGAGCACTTTCCCATCAAACAAAAGGCAAGAATTCCAGCTTTGTCTGGGGTGTCTCTGGAGGGAAGGCAGCAGGTTCAACAAAGGGATGAAGTAGCCTTGAGGGCACTAGGCCTGACCTTACACCTGGGTGAGGAGAAGGAATGATGTGTGGGGTGTGGTGGTGTCTGCTTCAGAACGTGTGCTTGAGATTCTGAGTGCTCTTGGCTTGCCCCACACCTTGTCCCATTCTACATCACCAGATTTTCTGTGAAGCAGGAAAATCCAAACTCCTGCAGGTCCAATACCTGGGTCAGAGGTAGCTGGGGAGGAGAGACTGCTTGTGGGGATCCCTTTGTGCTCATCAGAGGAGCATTCATACCTGGAGAGGTGGGGATGTCATGGCGAGGGGGCTCAACACCCAGCCTGTGGGCCAGCAAGACTCAGCAGAGCCTCCACAGGCTCTGGAGAGCAGCCAGCAACTGTGCTAGCCACAGCAGTGCTCCTGTGCTAGAAGACAGCCAGATGAAAAGGTTTGGGCTCCCTCAGTGACCTCAGCAGAGCAATCTGCTGTGAGAGCCCAAGGTGACCTGACCTGTAGGCTGTATCCTGATCTCCTATGGATCACAAACATTCAAGTGCCTGCCCTTGCCTCGGCTTTACTATCCTCAAGAGCATTAAAGAGTGCCAGATGGTGCCTCACAGCAACAAGAAAGCTTCACAGACTGGGTTGGGTTTGGTTGGGTTGGAGGAGACCTTAAAAGATCTATCCAGTTCCAGCCCCTTGCCACAGACTTGCTAGGCTGGGTTGCTAAAGCCTCCATCCAGCCTGGCTCTGCACACTGCCAGCTTTGCAGCCTCTATTACTTCTTTGGGCAGCCTGTTCCTGTGCCTCTCCACCCTCCTGTGGAAGAATTTCCTCCTAATGTCTAATCTAAGTCCAGATCCTTCCTGTCTGAAGCCATCACCCTCCTCCTGTTGCATGCCTTTGTAAAAAGTCCCTCTCAGCTGTCCTGGAGGCTCCCTGCAAGTACTGCAAGGCTGCTCTAAGGTCTCCCTGGAGCCTTCTCCAGGCTGAACAGCCCCAACTGTGTCCTCACAGGAGTGGGGCTCCAGCCCTCCTCCAGCTCACCTCCCTTTGTCCTAATTAGGACATGAGTGGTGCTGACTGCAGAAGCTGACGTCCAGGCAACGTGAGGCGACCACAGCTCTAAACAAAGCTTACAGCAGTATCTCCCACGTGGGGAAGTCTTTGCCCTGATTGCATCTGTGGCATTTTTGTGGTCTTACTGAGGAGGCATTTGGATGACTTAGTCAAAAATCCCCGTGTGTGCCAAGCCCAGGGCTGGCTCACTCTCATCAGCTGAGTTCCATAGCCAGAAAAACCTTCTCTGTTGTATCAGGCATTCCTGGGTGGGAGGGGGGTCTGTCCATCTTAGGGGGTCCAAAGCTGCCTGGAGTGTAGCTGCACTCTTGTTACTGGTTTTTCAGCCAAGTTCCCTGGTGGATGAAGTTACCACAGAACCACTGAGGCTGGAAAAGACCTCTGAGATCATCCAGTCCAGCCTAGGACCTAATGCCAGGACAGCAGCTAACCTGTGCCACCAAGTGCCACATCCAAGCTTTCCTTAGAGACCTCCAGGGATGGTGATGCCACCACCTCCCTGGGCAGTCCATCCCAATGCCTAATCACCTTTCCATCAGGAAGTGCTTCCTAACATCCAACCTAAACCTCCCTTGGTACAGCTTCAGACCATGCCCTCTTGTCCTGTCACAAGTTGCCTGGGAACACAGCCTGATCCCCACTTGACTACAGCTTCCCTTCAGGTAGCTGTAGAGAGTGCTGAAGTCCCTTCTAAGTCTCCTCCAGGCCGAAAATCCCCAGCTCCCTCAGCCCCTTCCTGAGGGATATCTTGGCTAGTCGGAAGTGTGAAATGTGAGTGTGGAGGAAACACACTGGTGAGACATTGGCACAGGCTGCCCAGGGAGGTTGTGGCTGCTCCCTCCCTGTCAGTGTTTAAGGCCAGGTTGGATGAGGCCTTGAGTGACCTGTTCTATGGGAGGTGTCCCCTGCCCGTGGTAGGGGGTTGGAACTCGATGATCTTTGAGGTCCCTTCCAATCTAAACCATTCTATGTCTCTATGTGTTGGAAAACACCTTTGGTGGAGCGCTATGGGAAGATGACTCTTTGGTCACCACTGTGGTTAGAAGGTCAAATCCCCTTTATTTCCGTGATACAGTGACTTAAATGCATTCTAGCAAGAGGCTGCTCCACCAAGATTGGTTACAGTCAGAGGGTCCAGAGTTACTTGTAAGGCACCAATAGGTCAGCATACCATAACAGTCTGAGGGTCAGCCTCTGGGGCTGGCTAAACTCTGCCCACCTGCAGCTGCACTCCACCCCCTGCAGCTGCATGTGGGGGAAAGCTACCCTGTGCCTGCTATCTAAACTCCCAAGATGGATTCAAGGACACTCCCAGCACGGGTTGCTCATGTGTGCTGTGCTAACAAGAATTTCTCCAACATCTATGAAGTCATGTTGAGCCCTTGCATGGCTGTGTCTGTGCCGGTGCCTGTGTCCAGCTGGGCTGGACTTGCCCCATAGCCAGCAGGGTTGATGACCAAACACTGCCTGCCAGGATGCTTCGTTCCCTTTGCAGTATGAATCTTGTCTGGTGGAGACAGGGCCTGGTGGGCAGCTCTGGGCTGCGATCCAGCAGATGGAGGACACAAAATCCAGACAAGGAGATGCTGTCTTCTCACTGCCTCCTCTTCTGCCACCACCGACAGAGAGGTGAATACAGGGAACCTCCAGGGGAGCCTGCTCCTGCCCCTGGGACAGAGGGAAGGAGCCAGCACCAGGCAGGGAAGCAGGCCACAGTGTGACACCTTCGGCTTCACCTTCCAACAGAAGCTGGAAGGAATTCCTAAGATGGTGCAGGGCAATGGTAGGAGAGGATGGAAGCCATTGGACACTGCTGGGCTCTGCCACTGCACTCTCCTGGGCAGCCAGCACAGATGCCATCTCCTCTGTGCCCTTAGCTTGTCCTGCCCCTTTCCAGAGGTGGCACAAGTGGACAGAGCCGTGGAGGGTCTTCAGAGGAGGCTGAGCATCAACGCACCGCAGACACCAGTGCTGAGATCCCGGGGCGGTGGGGGCACTGCTGGGACGTGGAGGGGACCGGGGCCGCTCATGAGGTGCGGCTTGCAAGCGCTGTGGCTTCATTTGCTGGCGCCTGAACTGCTCGGGAAGGGGTGGCCAGCCCTGGGAACGGCCCTCGGGGCACTACCCCTCTGTCTGCCCAGTGCCCGCCGCCCCTCGCCCTCCTCCTCCCGCCGCCCTCAGCGCCCCCTGGCGCTAACCCTCAGCTTCCCGCCAGCGCCGCCCCTCAGGGCCCATCCGCCGCTCCCGCCCGGCTCTCCTCCGGCTCTCCTCCGCCCCTCAGGGCCCATCCGCCGCTCCCGCCCGGCTCTCCTCCGCCCCTCAGGGCCCATCCGCCGCTCCCGTCCGGCTCTCCTCCGGCTCTCCTCCGCCCCTCAGGGCCCATCCGCCGCTCCCTCCCGGCTCTCCTCCGGCTCTCCTCCGCCCCTCAGGGCCCATCCGCCGCCCCCGCCCGGCTCTCCTCCGCCCCTCAGGGCCCATCTGCCGCTCCCGCCCGGCTCTCCTCCGCCCCTCAGGGCCCATCCGCCGCTCCCGCCCGGCTCTCCTCCGCCCCTCAGGGCCCATCCACCGCCCCCTCCCGGCTCTCCTCCGGCTCTCCTCCGCCCCTCAGGGCTCTTCCCGCCGCCGCTTCCTGTCGCCATGTTCCGGGGCCGCCGAGCCTGGTTCTCGCAGAGCGTCAGCCCAGGCCCGCGGGAGCTGTGGGGTGAGGGAGGGAGGTCCCAGCTGCGTCCCGGGGATGAGCCACAGGGCATGGGGCTGACACACGCCCTCCGTGGGGCTGAGCAGTGGGGCACAGCCCTGCCGCCCCTCCGTGGGGCTGAGCACTGGGGCCACGGCTGTGTCACCCTTCGGTGAGCAGGGCGGAGCTGAGCCCCTCACAGCAAGTTGGAGTCTGGCTTGGGCAGGTCCCCTTGTGCTGGGCAGGCCATGGTGTGCCTGCACTTGGGGACAGTACAGAGCCTCAGTGGGGCAGGGAGAGACTCACAGCCACAGGTGGGACCCATCAGGGCTCCCACTTCAGGGACTGTGCCCCCACAGCCAGCCTGGGCAGCGGCCCCCGTGCTAGGCCACCCTGAGGTGGGGACGCGTTGGGGCATTCGCCTTGCTGCTGACCCTCCTGTGCCCCGCAGCGGCTGGCGGCGGAGTGCTCGCCCACTGGCGCGACGCTGACTACCTCTTCAGCAGCGATGCTGCCCACCCGGACACCCGCAGGTGGGCTGCGTCCCCCACACTATCCCCACACCCTGTCACCTCCGTGCTGGCAGCAGCTGCCTCGCATGGGAGATACCTGTGCCATGTTTCACGCTTACATTGAGCCCTTTCGGTGTGACCTATGTGGAGAGTGGAAGCTCACTGAAGGCACAAAGTTTGGGTGTGTTTAATGGGTGCTGGCACCCTCTAAAAGCCTGGGTGATGTTCCTGAGGTGCCTGCTACAGCTCTGCTGGCTTTGTGCTGCTTCATGGGAGTCTGAGAGCTCACACCAGTGCTTGGCTCAGGAGGGTGGGCAGCAGGGACAGGAGGTGCCCATCCCCCTGTGCTCAGCTCTGCGGAGGCCACACCTCGAGTGCTGTGTTCAGCTTTGGGTCCCTCACTGCAGACAGGACTTTGAGGAGCTGGAGCAGGTCCAGAGCAGGACACTGAGGCTGGAGAAGGGCCTGGTGCAGCTGGCCTGTGAGAAGGGGCTGATGGAGCTGAGGGTGTGCAGGTAGAGCAGAGGAGCCTGAGGGCAGAGCTCATTGCTCTCTGCAGCTCCCTGCAGGGAGGTGGCAGTGAGGAGGGGGCAGCCTCTGCTCCCCGGTGCCAAGGAACGGGAGCAGAGGGAATGGCTCCAAGCTGCCCCAGGGGAGGCTCAAGCTGCAGCTCAGGGAATGTTTCTGCACTGGAAGGTTCTCAGACACTGGCACAGGCTGCCCAGGGCAGTGCTGCAGTGCCCATCCCTGGAGGTGTTCAGCTGCTGTGAGCTGGCACGTAGGGCCAGGGCTCGGTGCCCCTGCAGTGCTGGGTGGAGACTGGGACTGGCTGAGCCTGGGTGCCTCTTCCAATCGGATGTATTCAGGGATTCTACTTCTGTAAATGGGAGCTGGAGGAACCAGGAAAGGCTGTGGATCCCAGCCAGGGGCTCGGCTGTCTGAGCTTGGATGTGCATTCGAGGTCAAACTTGATGTGACCCTGAGCAACCTGATCTCGTTGGGGATGTTCCTGCTCACTGCCGGGGGCGGGGGCAGGAGAAGCTGAACTTTGAGGTCCTGTGGACCCCTGGGGAAGCAGCTGTCTTTTCTCTTGCAGAATACACGAGAGCCTCGATTACCTGGAGGGCAGAGCTACCATCTTCCACTCCCGCTACCTCTCGGCAGGGGCAAGCACCAGCGTGGGAGCCAAGCTGTCGGTGGTGCTGGGCCACTTTGTCCTGCCACCTGCCTGCCTGCAAGAAGGTTAGGGGAAAGCCAACCAAACAACAGCATTTTGCTTCCCTAGGGTTTGCACCGTGAGAGCAGCCTTTTGGGCGTGCAAACCAGAACCTCCTGTGACTTCTGCTTCAGGTGGAGGGAATCTCCCTCTGCTGGAAATCTTTCTTCTTCTTCTCCCTCTGAGGTGGAAGATGCTTCAGAGTCTCAGGAACGGCTGGATTGGAAAGGACCTTTAAAGGTCACCCAGCCCAACCCCCTGCAGCCAGCAGGGACATCCCCAGCCAGAGCAGGCTGCTTAGAGCCCCAAACAACCTCACCTGCATTGGTGCAGCTCCCACCTCTCTGGGCAATCTGAGGCAGGGTCTCACTACCCTCAGCGTAGAAAAATCTCTCCCTTCTCCCCAGTCTGAGTCTCTTTCAGTTGAAACCATCCCCCCTTGTCCTTTCACCACAGGCCCTGCTCAAAGCTCTGTCCCAAGCTCTCTGATCACCTCTTGAAGCACTCAGAGGTCTACACAAGGTCTCCCTGGAGTCTTCTCCTCTCCAGGCTGAACAAGCACAGCTCTCAGCCTGGCCTCACAGCAGAGCTCTTCCAGTCCTGCCAGCCCTACTGTGGCCTCCTCTAGCCCGGCTGCAACAGGTCCCTGTCTGTGCTGAGCAGTCCAGAGCTATCCCAGCACTGCAGGGAGGGTCTCAGCACAGCAGAGGGGCAGAATCCCCTCCCTGCCACTGCTGCCCACGCTGCTGAGGACCCACCCAGGATAGGGCTGGCAGTGCTCGGTGCCAGCTCACATCCAGCTTTGTACCCCCCAGCACCTGCAAGTCCTTCTCAGAGCCTCTTTCCAGCCCTTCATCCCCAGCCTGTGCTGATGACCAGGGGTTGGCAGACCCAGGTGCAAGACCTTGCACTTGGGCTTCTTGAACCTCACGAGATTCACCAGGTCCCACTTCTCCCCATCCCTCAGGCACGTCACCTGCTCCCAGCACCCAGCTTGGTGTCACCTGCGAACCTGCTGCTGGGGCACTTGGTCCCACTGCCCATCTTAAATAATACTGGTCCCAGTGTGGACCCCTGAGAGCCAGCACTCACTGCCCTGTGAAACGACCCCAAGCTCACGCAGAGTTCTGCAGTAGGTACATTGTGTTGCAGGGCTGGGTGCAGGCAGGGTGGCTCCATCAGTCCTGCACAGCCCATTGTGGCACAAGGCACAGTTTATGTCCCCAGAGCAGGCATATTCGTGACAGGAGGTGGGGTTATTATGATTATTCCTTGGAGTTCATCAGCAGAGGAATTTTCTCATTCTCCACCCCAATTGCACCCCACCCCAGTGGTCTGGAGTGGTTATCTGCCATGAACACCCCACACAGGCTTCCTCACAGGGTCTTTTTTGTCTCTGGTCAGCAGACCCTTCTTTATTGCTGATGTCAGCATATCTCTGCTTCTCCTGTATCTCCTTCCTGCTCTCCTCAGTCATGCAGGCCTGGGCCTTTACAAGATGGCTCATCACAGATCTCCAACCAGTAGCTGCAGACACTCCTACAGTAGCCCTTGTTCAGGTTTGCAGGTTATCCACTCATTGCTACAAGCAAACATCTCCGTGGAGTTTGGTGATTTATGGTTTACCACAGACACCCTCAGCATATGCATCTGGTCTGTAAGGCTCTCTACCAGCACTCCTTGATTTTTCTTACATCTTCACCACCCATCTCTGCCCAGAGCCCACGCAGCAGGATCCCCCGGGGCTCCGGAGCGCCTTGTCTGGCCGCGGGGAGGGGCAGGAGGTGGCTGCCACAGGGCGTCCATGGCTGATGCTCCGGTGGGGTTGTTCTCTTCTGTTGGCGGCAGAGATCCGGAGGAGAATCGGGCGCTTTGTCTGGGAGCAGGCGGATGGGTCCCCCGCGGGAGAGGTAAGATGAGAAGCTCACCCTGCGGCAGGTGGAGCGGAGCAAATCCCGCTCCTAAGGACTCGAAGGAGCTTGGGTTTCACTCCCGAGCCTCAGCCCGAGAACGGGGGCAAGTCTCGTGCTGACTGGGCCGTGTGTGTCCCCCCCAGCACGACCGCCCTGAGGGGGCAGCCCCAGGCTGAGCGCGGGGTATGCGGGAAGGGTTTTCTCCTCGTCTCCCGGTGTCTCCTCCTGCTGCGGAGGTCTGGGCGCTGCCCTTCCCACGGCCTTTCCTCCCCCGAGTACCTCAGGGTCGCTCCCTGCGCTCTTCTCAGAGCAGCCTCTGGGTGCTCTGGGACAGAAGACTAGATGAGATTTTAAACTGTCTTCTGCATTGAGCTTGAAACCACCAGTCCCAACCCCGCCCCTCCCTCGGGCGCCAGCTCTGGTGCGCTGAGGGGCTGCTGGGCAGAGTTTTTACCCCAGCCCTGTGCTGACCCTGGCAGCCCAGCGACGCCCTGAGGGATGAACCCGAGGCAGTGCGCAGAGGCTCTGAGGAAGAGGCTGAGGAGGGTGTGCAAGACATGGCCCAGAGGTATTCCCCTGCCCCGTGCGGTGGGGTTTGGACATGGTCCCTACGCTTCAGGTGATCCCCAAGGAGCAGGGCAAAAGGCACAGGTTGTTCCCCCTCTCCCACTCTGATACAGCAGTGAGGAGGAAAACGGCTCCAGGACACCTTCCCAGGAGGAACTGCTGTACCGAGCCCTGCAGGAGTACCCCACAAACAACATGGTGACAGGTAGTGCTCTGTGCCACCAGCCCTGAAAAATGGGGGTGAAGCAGGGACCCCTCCTGTGCCCCTTGCTTCCTCCCTATGCTAGAGGCAGCAGGAATACTGAGGGCAGAGTGGGAATTGCTCCTTTCCCCTCCACATGTGGCTTCCACAGAATGGGCTGGGTTGGAAGGGACCCTGAAGATCACTGTAACCAGCTGGTTCCCTTCGGGCTTGGAAGCAGATCATCTGCAATCTTCCACCAGCCCAGGCTGCTGAAGACCTCATCCAACCTGGCCTGCAGAACCTCCACAACCTCCCTGGGCAGCCTGTGCCACTCTCTCCCCACCCTCATTCTCAACAGTTTCTTCCTCTCCACTCTCAGTCTCCCTTCTCCCAGCTCAAAGTCACTGGCCCTCGGCAGCACTCCCACCCCTTGGCATAAGTCCCTTCCAGGCTTCCATAGGATCCTCTGGGAGGGCAGCTCCAGATGTGGTTCTGTGGAAGATATTCAATAGCTGTGTGGGAGCAGAGATGCTGTGGGTCTGTAGGGCAGATCCCATGGTTCTGTGGGAGAGATTCTGTGGGAGCAGGGATCTGTTGGTGCTGTGGGAGCAGAGATCCTGTGGGTCTGTAGGGCAGATAGATCCTGTGGGAGCAGGGATCTGTTGGTGCTGTGGGAGCAGAGATCCTGTGGGTCTGTAGGGCAGATAGATCCTGTGGGAGCAGGGATCTGTTGGTGCTGTGGAAGCAGAGATCCTGTGGGTCTGTAGGACAGACCCCATGGTTCTGTGGGAGCAGAGATCCTGTGGGTCTGTAGGACAGACCCCATGGTTCTGTGGAAGAGATCTGATGGTTCTGTGGGAGCAGAGATCCTGTGGGTCTGTAGGACAGACCCCATGGTTCTGTGGAAGAGATCTGATGGTTCTGTGGGAGCAGAGATCCTGTGGGTCTGTAGGACAGACCCCATGGTTCTGTGGAAGAGATCTGATGGTTCTGGGGGAGCAGAGCTGCCGCGGGTGTGTGGGAGGAGGTCTCCTCTCGCGTTTGCCCCCCTCAGGCTACGCCTCCGCCCGCGATCTGAAGCAGTACCGGGGCGAGCTCCGCGATTTCACCCCCGGCGCCGCGGGCTACGCCGCCTACTTCGTCCGGAAGGAAATCAGCCTCTGCTGCGACGGCAAGGGCAGGGCCAAGAGAAGACGTTAAGCGAGGGCAGAAACGCGAGCAGGAGCCACCAAAGGGCTCTGGCGGTGCTGGCAAAGTCAGCCCCGCGGCTGTGGGTCTGGCTCCGTGCTCGCTCCCCCGCGCCCCGATGCTTGTTTCGGCGCTCAGCCCTTGCTCGCCTGTGGTTAGGTTAAATAGCGAACAGCTGAGCAGCTCTGGGCTGGGAGCTCTCGGTTAGATCCCGGTGGCATGTTAGAAAACTATCCCGGTTTGGCTCTTCCCGGCGGGGTTCAGAGCCTGTTTGAGGCAGTTTCTTCTGAGCAACTCTTTACAGTTCACAGCAAACCTGAACAGAGAAATCTCTCTCCAAAACGGAGCCTTGGTTGTGTCGTTTGTACTGGGGGGCTCCAGACACGGCTGTCAGCTTCCAGGGATACACTCACAGGGAGACAGCACAGCCACAGGCACCCGTGGGGTATGCTTGCGGGTGGGACCCACCTGGTAGCACGGACAGGAGCTGCAACAGGCAGGGATTAGGATGAGGAGGGACTGGGTTGAGCAGGAGGGGCAGAGACTGGGGCAGGCAGGGGCTGGAACAGGCAGGGACTGGGACAGACATGAGGGGCAGAGACTGGGGCAGGCAGGAGCTGCAACAGGCAGGGACTGGGTTGGGCAGGAGGGGCACAGACTCAAGACAGGCAAGGGCTGGGAATACCGGTTGGGCCTGGTCCAGGAAGTTTGGTGGCTTTGCAGAGGTTTTGGGGGCAGAGCCTCAGACTTGCCTCAAGACCTGTGAGTCTCCCCTGCTTCCAAGGAGGGGCAGGAGGACAACTCTGCCATGCAACCAAGGGAACTGCTGGGTGGAACGTCCTGCCGAGGGCATAAGCAGTGAACCTCACCAGGTGAGCTTCTGCGCCAGGCACAGGGCTCTGCTCAGCCTGGTTGACTCCATCACACGAAGAAAGCCTCCACCAAGGCCTTTTCTGTCGTTTGAGCACTCAGAAGTGAGAAGTGACCACCAGGGTGACAGAAAGCAGCCTTTATTGTGGCACAGCTGGTGACCCCCATGGTCTCCAAGAAGCCACCACAGCCACCATGGCCTCCTTCTTCTCCCATCACTCTGTGGAAACACAGCTTTGCACCTCACACGCCCAACGGCCAGCAAAGAACCCAGCCAGATGCTGGTGAACACCAAGGTGCTGAGTCTTCCTCACTCTCTGCAGCTTCACACACCCACCTGTGGGATGCAGTGCCCCGAGGAACCAGCCCTCCCTCCTCCTCCTCCTCCTCCCTGGGGACACAGGTGCCAAAGATCAGGCAGGCCGAGATGGTTTCCCCACGTTTATTGGAAAAGTGACAGACAAGAGAGCGACTCAGAGTGCTCCTCGGGGGGTCTTGAAGTTCATCCCCACCGTGGGCTGTGTCACCTGCAGGTTGGACAGGCTGCCGAAATCCTGGAAGGAAGCAGAGGATTGGGATCAGAATGGCCTGCACTGCCCCACCTGCAGCAGGGAGCAGCAGGAAGAGCCCAGGTGCTCCAGAGAAGGGGAGGTGACCACCCTGCTCCGTCAGAGAGCTGCTGCCTTAGGGGTGAGGCCACGTTCTCCTCCCCTGCTGAGAGCCAGCCTGAATCGTGGCCTTTAGCTCAGCACCCATGGGTGCTGTGTGAAGGGGTGGTGAGGAGCACACCCACACGGTGGCAGTCTGGGACAAGCTACTATGTCCCTGCTTTGCCAAGAGTCACAAGGAATTGATCCATCTGCAGGTCCCAGTGAGGAGGGACCCCCACCATATGCCCACAGCCTTGATGCCTTCAGCCACCACCATCAAGCCACTCACAGCAATGGCAGTGGTGCTGGGAACATGCCACCAGCTCAGGGCCACTCACCAGGAGCTTCAGCATTTCCTTGGTGTCTGGGTCCACTTCAATGATCTCCTGGTCCAAGGCAGAGACCTGGGGGCAGAGGAAGCGGAGATGTGGTTTGACAAGTCCCCTGCTGCCACCAACGCATCTCCATGCAACTGCTCTGGTCCCTCCCCACTGCTTGTTGTGGGGAAGGGCTCCAGCAAGTGTGAGCCAGGACCCCAATGGCATCCAACTCTCCTGCCCAAACACCACAAGGCCACACTGCAGCAGAGCAGCCCCACAGAGGGAGAAGATCTGATTTCCAAGTCTTTGGAAGCCCAAGGCCTGACCACCTCCACACCAAGGCTGCTGAGAGGAGCTGGGGTTGGGTCCTGGCAGTCAGCAGCCACCTGCAATGTGAGTCCTCAAGGCTGGAATCCAACAGCCATGCAGAGTGACCTGGGCTGTCCACCTCCAGGGCCTGAGGTCTCTGCTCTTTAATGGCAGAGCAACTTCACTGGACGTTCTCTGGACCCCAGACCTCCACCACCACTTGCTTCCTTCCCCAGCAGGCTCCAGCCCACCAGTAATTCAGGTTCAGCTGAAGGTGCACAAACAGCCACAAGCAAGAATGTCCTTCCATGCCTGGCATCCCTCCAGGAGCACTCCCACACTTAGCTAGGAGAACACCACAGGTTGCCCTGTCTGGCTCCTCCAAGCCTCCACCACCAGCTGTGGAGGTCAGCCCTGTACCAACACCAAACACCTGGAGAGACGAAGCACCCATGAGAGGATCTTCACAGGGCTGCTGGTGGATCCAGGAGGTAAACTGAGCTCTTGTGCAGGTCACCTCACCCTGAGGTGGGCCACAAGACCAAAGGTGGCAAGGCAGGGAGGATGCTCCCCAAGCAGATCTCCAAACAGCACCAGCCTGCCCCACCACACCGCCACAGCTGCCAGGACAAGTCCCTCCCAGGTGCTCACTGGAGGTTATTTTCTGTTCCAAGTTAAGAGCAAGGAATGGTCAGCTGCCAACTGGCAGCAGAGGCAAGATGCAAAAAGCCATCTGCCCTTCTCAGCCCAGACAGCAGCTTTGGAGGGAGCACCCCAAAATGAGGCCACAACTCTCCTGAGCTCCTCCTTGACCCAAAGCCTCCTCAGGCATCCTTGCTGAGGTTTTGAAGAAATATGGGGCCTCTAATGAAGACAACTGCAGGTGAGACAGAGAGAAACCACAGCAGGCACTTGAGCACAGCTAGAGCCTCACCTCGGGGACGTAGTTGTCTCTCCTCTCTCTCTCCTCCTCCTGCAGCTTAATGGAGATGCCTCGGACAGGTCCCCTCTGAATACGCTTCATCAGGTGGGTGACATATCTGCCAGGGACACACAGGACCATCCAGGGCTTCCTCTTGCTCCCTGAACCCTCCTCTGTCTTCTCCATCCACCCTTGCCCCTCCAAAATTGTGCCAGTCCGAGGAAAGAGTCCCCACCAACAGCAATGCAACCCTGGCACTGTCCTGTCACCGGCCCCAGCATGGCCCCACAACTGACCCTGGTGTCGCTGTCACACACAGTGATGCTGACCCACCAGCACTGCTCACATTGTCTCACTACCAGTCCTGGCATCATCCCACCACCGACTCCGGTGTTCTTCCATCCAGTCATGTTACTCCATCACCCGTCCCAAAACGGTCCCACCACTGACCCTGGTACTGTTGCTCCACCGCCAGCTCTGGCAGCGTCCCACCACTGATCCTGACGTAGCTGCCCCACCCAGAGTCACCTCACTAGGGGACACCTGGCAACATCCCACCAGCCACTCTGACATCCCACTTAGCAACGCTGTCCCACCAGCGGCCCCGAGATCATACTGCCGTCAGCACCAGCGCTGTGCCACTGCCGACCCCAGTGCTGCTGTCGCCCCACCACCATCCCACCGCCTCCGGGGTACGTCAGAGACGGCCAAATGTCCGACAGCGACAGGGTCTGGAGGGCAGGGACGCTCCCCTCAGACACGGGAAGGCTCTCGGCATTCCTCTCCCTGCACTATCGATGACCCGGCCACGGCCAGGCCGCGATCACTTTCGAATGCAGGTTGCGGCGGGGCCAGCCAAAGGCCAGTCCCAGCGCCCGGCGCCAACCGCGAGGTGCCCCCGGGGGCCGCTCGGGCCTCACCCCGCGATCTTGTTGCGCAGCTTCTTGCTGGGGATGATGGCGATCTCCTCGCACACCCGCTTGTTGGTGTGGAAGTCGTTGCCCAGGCGGGTGTAGTACTTCTCGATTATCACCCGGGCTGCCTTCTTCACCGTCTTCGTTCGCACGCGTCCCTGGAAACAACGGGGTCAGGCCCCACCCGAGAGCCCCGCACAAGGCGCCGCCAGCAAGGCCCGGTCCTCCCCCCTGAGCCCGGTCCCCCCGCCCCAGGCCACTGCTCCCTCCGTCGGTCCGGTCCCCCCGCCCCAGGCAGCTGATGCTTCCGGGACCAGCGCTCCGTCCTAAGGGCCTCCCGCGGCCCGGCTCCCGCAGCAACTCCCAGCCCTGCTCCCGCCCGCTGCCTGCGGCCGCTCATGGCCCCGGGTGGAGCGGCCCCGGCGGCGGATGGCGGCGGATGGCGACTATGACAGGCACGGCCCCCACTCACCATGTCGGCAGCGGCCGCCGGGAGAGAGCAAAGGATGTCGGGAGGCGCGGGGCCGCCGGAAGCCCTCCGCGCCCGCAGCGCTCCCAAGCGGCTCGGAGGGCGTCTGCAGCCGCTCGGCCCCGGCGGCGGCGCTCGGGGCTCAGCGAGCTCGACAGGGTCCTAGCGCCCGCCTGCGCCGAGCCCGTGCGGGGAGCTCCGCGGGGCGCATCCAGGTGCGGAGCCGGGCTGCAGGGGCCTCAGCACCGCTCTGCTCCCCCCGAGCAGGGGTTACAAGGGACTTTTGGAGATCATCGAGCCCAACAGCCCTGTTAGCGCAGGACCACTCAGGAACACCCCCAGGAGGGTTTGGAAAGTCTCCATCGAGGGGAGCTTCCACCACCTCTGGGCAGGCTGCTCCAGTGCTGTGCCAGTCTTTAATTTAAAGCAGCTCCTCCTCATGCTTAGACCCAAACTTCTTCAAGTTTGTGCCTTTTAGCCCTCGGTTGGGCTGGAGAAGCTAAGGAGGCAGGTCTAGGGGAAGCTGGTCCCACATTAAACTGCACTGGAGGAGGAGACAAAGTACCCACAAACTCATAGCAGCTATGAGGTGGAGTTCGGCCCCCATAGAAGCACCACTTGGCCCAAAACGATGAGGGCTGGTCACTGCAGGAATGCAACTTCCCACAACCCTCCAGGGCCTGTGGCTTATAAAGATGCCACTGTGGGCAGCCCTTTGACACCCTGGGGACAGGACTTACAGAGATCACTAACCCCATTCAGCAGTCCAGGAGAGTGAGGGTGCATATGGGGGCATAGGACACTCAAATTAACCTCATTTACTTGTAAGCAGGGGAGCTCCAGCCACAGCATGAGTGCTCCAGGCTTGGGGCAGACTGTCTGAAATACAAGCCAAGCCAGCACCCTGGCCCAGATTAGCAAGAGTAGGGAAGCAAACAGGCCCCTGTACTAAGCACTGGCAAGGGCACACTTTCAGTACTAGGTTGTTATGGGCCCCTTGCCCCAAGAAATGCAGCAAGATGTTAGAGCAGGTCCAGAGAAAGGCAATGACGCTGAAGGGTGTGGAGAGAAGCAGCTGAGAGCACTGGGGTGGCTTAGCCTGGAGAAAATGAGGCCCAGGGCAGACCTTCTGAAAGGAGGTTTGAGCCATGTGGGAGGGGTTTGGTCTCCTCTCTAGTAATAGGCAACAGGATGAGCACAAAGGCCTCAAGCTGCACCAGGGAAGGCTTAGGCTGGGCATCAGAAGAAACTTCCTCACTGAAAAGTTTCTCAAAGCCTAGCACCGGCTGCCCAGGGCAGTGGTTGAATCCCAATTCCTGGAGCTATTTCAGAGGCAGAGATGTGGTGCTGCAGGACATGGTTTAGCACCAACCTTGGCAGAGCTAGAGAATATCAGGACTGAAGCTCACAGGTCTTTTCCAACTGCAACTGTTTATTAAGAGCACATCTCCCAGCAAAAAGCATCCACACGTTCCCCAGCATACCCGGCCCAAAGCCCGAGTGTGGGTATCCCCCCCAAAGAGCACACAAGCACCAGGTTGTTTTGCTGCAACGTGTTTATTATGTGCCAAAAACTACACCACAGCTTACTCCACGCATCTGTAGGAGAGTGCAGTCTTGCCTGCATATACTACAATGAGGTAGAGACTTCACACACAGCTTCACAAAACCCCACAAAGAGCAGCTGGGATATGCAACAATGCAACATCAGCTCAGCAGGAAAGGAAAAACAACAGGGGGAAAAATATCCTAACAACAAAAGAAAACTCAAGAGGGAGAAAATTATGACACTGGTTCTTTGGCACACAGCTTCTGATAGAGGGGAGAGTAAAAAAAATCAATGATTAAAGTTCTCAGATCCCAGCAGCAGCATCTCAGTCAACTGCATGGTTAACTCTGTACATCTGGTAGAGAGAAAAAAACCACACAAACCACAAGTCCTTGTCCCCTCTAAGAGAAAGGGCTCCTCTGAACCTTCATCTGTCCGCCCAGATGCAGCCCTTTTTTAGCTAGTTACAAAAGAAACAGGAAAAGGAAAAGTCCTGTGACTTCGAGTGATTAAAAACCTCCATCAACCCCCTTGGCAAGTGCAACTTAAAGAAGTGCAAACAAACTATTTAAAACTATATACAGCAGCTCAGATCTTTCCTTTATCTGGTCCAGTTTCAACCCCACCCCTGTCCCCCTCCAAAAAAAAAAAAAAAAAAGAAACCAACAAAACTAAAACCCCAACCAAAACCAGAACAAAACCAACGAAACCTGTCCAACCAACCCCGAGCAGTCCTGTTGCAAACCCCTGGATTTACAACCTCCCTCCAGCAGCCCCCAGACACAACTTGCAAGAATGTTAAAAGCTGCCAGGAAAGGAAAAGAAAAAAAAACCCAAACAACAAAGGAAAAAAACCAAGGAACATTTCTCATTTCAAACCACTTAAAAACTGTTATTTTTTTTTCCTTTAAGAGTGTAAAAAGGAACTGGTAAAAACCCTTGAGGCGTAAAATATGAAATATGATTTTTTTATCTCTTTTTTCTTTATCTATATATATATAATCTATTTCTTTTTTCTTTAAATGAAGAGCAAAAAAGTTCTCCTTTTTGTTGTTCCAGTAAAAAACACCCAGCTGAACATTCCAAGGGTTTGGATGCCCGTTCAGGTGTGCGGTGTGTGGAGGGGGTGGTTGGTTTAAATGAATGGAAAGGCACTGTATGGCAACTGCAAAGAAACGGAGCCGATGAGCCCTGCGCTGGCACCCGCCGGTAGTGCAAGGAATGGCAAAGAAGCGCCTCTGCTCCCACAGCAAACACCTGGCTGAAGGCATCTGCAGCAACACCTTCTCAACACGTGGCCCTTCGACTTAAGAGTTTGGGTGGGTTTTGGATCCTCAGTAGCCTGTTTTTTTTCTTTTTGTTGGGTTGTGGTTGGTTTTTTTTTGGTCAGTTCTTTTTTGTCCTTTTTTTTTTTGTTGTTGCTTCTCAAACTAAGAACCAAAGTCTGGGAAACTGTGGAATCGCTTTGAGGGGTGCTCCCCTCCCCCTCAAAAAAAAACACAAACCAAAACAAAACCCTCCCCAAAACAACTCAACCTCTTCCCCAGCCCTCCCTCCCCCAAAAAATAAAACCAACCCCAACAGAACTCACTGTGCATTAGTGCAGGAACAGAAAGACCAGCAAGTGCAAACGTGAACTGAAGGTCTTTTTTTTGTCTTTTTTTTCATTTGTTTTTTGTTCTTTTTTTTTTCCTTTTTAAGTTTTTTTCTTTTTTTTTTTCCTGTCCTTGTTTTGTTTGTTTTTGTTCCCCCCCTCCCCCCATGAAGTCCTCCGGAAGCACGTTCCCAGCCCGGGTCTGGCACCACGCTCGTGTGCTGCTCTTCGCTTGGCAGGGTCACACCAAAGGAAAAGAAAAAAAAGAAAACAGAAAAAAAAACCCAAACCAAAATAGAAATAAAACTAAAAACAAAAAGGACTTTTGCTCCTGTGCCTGTCCCTGGGCAGCTTCCTTAGCTGGAGTCTCTGTTCTTCTGGTTGCGCATCAATGGGCGGTGGTGGCGCAGGACCTCTATGGAGTGCTGCCAGTGCCAGCAGGAGCGACAGAAGTACTTGAAGCAGATCTGTGGGGAGAGCAGAGGGTGGTCTGAGTGAGGGGTACAGGCAGCAGCCCATCAGCAAGGCACCACCCCCCCCCCCACTTCTCTCCCCCTACCCTCCCAGCAGCTCTCCAGGAGGAAGGAAGTACCTCCAGCCATTCCAGTGGCTGTGTGGTGCTGAGCTTCCACCGTGGCCCCTTTTAAATAGCTTTGAAAAGTCAGGGTGCTGGGCCCCTGCTGCTCAACCTGTCCCTGGAGACACTTAAGATGTAGCTCTGATCAGCCTGCTCTAGCTGGAGGTGTCCCTGCTGACTGCAGGGGGTTGTACGAGATAACCTTTGAGGGTCCCTCCCAACTCAATGCAATCTGCCAATCTCCCATCCGGGCTCTGTGGGAAGCCACCAGAACCTGGCTAAGCTCCTTTGCCCATGGTAAGAGGAGGTCAGCCAGAGTCCCCTAGGGTTTGGGCAGCAGGGTGACACCACAGCTGCCAGCTGGTCACAGGACAAGGGGCTGTGGGCTGCCCTCAGAGTGGCCAGTTGCACACCACTGCCCACAGCAGGGCTCCAGGCAAGGTGGAAAGCTGCATCTCCTCCAAAACAAGGGCTCACCTGGGGCTTTTGCTCATCCTCCCCACTTGGCAAGAGGTAAGGAGTCCCCTGACACTAAAGCAGAGTCTGTTCTTCCCTGAGGAACCCCCCAGCTACAGCAGTAAGCATAGCCTCACCTGGTCTCTGCAGAAGAATGGACCAGCCTGGGTGCTGCAGACCTGGCACATGGAGTCCTCCAGGTATGGGTCAATCTGAACCTGCAAGAGAAGCAGGCAGTGGGCACAGAGCAGCACTGGGGGAAACACATGCTCTCTTGGGCAGTGCCACCACCCTGGGTACCCCAACTCCACCACCAGCTCTCCCTCACAGCTGGCAGAGCTGTTCACCTCCCTCCACTGCCGCGGGGACTCGAGGCAGACTGAGGGGCAGGGCTCCCTGTGGGAGCACCACTGCACAGGGGCAGGTCCCCAGCAGCCTCACTCACCTTCTTGGTAAACTTGGTAGTTTTGATCTCCACAAAGGCAGCAGTCACTGCCTTCAGGTAGCTGCGCTGGTTGTTGAAAGTGACACGGCCAGACCCTGGAACAAGTCACACCACAAGTGTTAGACTGGCCCAGTGCCTACACCAGGAGATGCAGGAGGCCAAGGAGAAGCTGCTGCCAGCACCAGCCCTTCCCTGGTCCTGTTCAGCCACTGGCAGGGAAGCAGATTTGCAGGAGGACTGTACCCCAGGCACCACAGCTCTGCCTGCCTCCCTGGGCACTAACAACAGCCCATCAGGTAGCTGAGAGCAGGAAGGCTTCTCCAGGGACACTTCCAGGCCAGTTAAGATGAGAATTTACATCTGGAAGCACTCCCAGAAGGTCCTCCATGCCTTTCACCTGAATTCAGCTGGTGCCGAGACAGCTCAGCAGCTTTGATTTTCAGTCTCCCCCTCATCCCAGAGCCTGGCATTTCTCAGCTTCCTTGCCAGTCAGAAGCATTCCTGCACGACTCCTTCCCAGCCAAGGTCTGCCAAGCTGCAGAACATCTGTGCTTACCTACCAGCAGCTTCTCGCAGGGCAGGGGGAGCTCTGGTTGGCACCATCTGACAGATCCCTAAAGCTGAGCCCCACCCAACAGCCACGGAGCAAAGCATTACCCTGAATCCATCTAGCGCAGGGCCTGGGTGTGTGCTGGGGTTGCACTGTCTGCTTGGGAGGATCCTTCCCCTAGAAGATCTCTAGTGGGACCCCCTGAGAGCCTTCCCTCAGGGCATCCTCTCCTGACCCAGCTAAGCTGATCTCAAAGGCAGCTCTTCCTCCTAACCATGCATTTCTCACAGTAGGTGCCTCCAGCATCCTCCTCTACCCAAGATGATTCAGCACTGACAAGTCACACACACTGTGTCTTCCTTTGAGGAGCCTTCTGCCAAGCCAGGGCCGGCAGGCAGGCAAGCCTGAGGCAGCATCTCAGCACAGACCCACACAAACCAAACCAGGCTGCAGCGTGATCACCCAAAACGAAGTGGTTCTCAGCCTTCGGGGGTTGGGAGGGTCAGGCTGCTGCTGGGAGTCGGATCTCACCTGCTTGAGGGAGCAGCCTGGGCTCTGCACGAAGCCACAGGAAGTTTTATGGTCACACTATGAACTTCAACCCATTCCCAGCTCTGTGGCATTATCCCTCTAAGCCACCTCAGTAGTGAAGACTTGTAGCACCACAGGCACATCCTAAACCCAATCCTTGACCAGAAAAGTCCCAGAGCTGTCCAAGGACAGTGATGAGTAGATGGCAACTCTGCCCACTAAGCTGACATCACTCCTGCCTGGCAGCAGAGGAGACTCATGGTCCCCTCTGAGATACGCAACCTGCTGCAGCCTGAGCCTGGAGAGCTGGTCCTCATGCTGAAGGCTTTCCCCACACACACCAGCAACCTCAGTGCTGTCCACCTGGCCCAAGAGGCCACCAGGGAGGCAAAGGGGACATGTCATGACATGTGCTGCCATGTGTCACAAGGGCTGAAACAAGTGCTCCAACCCTCTTTAGGAGACTCTTGGTAGAGCACAGGGCTCTGGGTTACCTATGGTGGATGCTACCCTCAAACACAGCCCAGTTTGGAAGTAGGACCTCAGAGGCTTCATCCTCTCCACCAGTTCTACCTGTCCAGAGGTCATGGTTCAGGTCAGCAGACTTGGCATCTGCAGCAGTTCATGGTTCCAATCCCATCAGAGGAGCTGAATGCTCCCCGAGAGTCACCCATCACTACCAGTGACCTAGGAAAGCTGATGACGTGGCATCCTTCAGCAGACCCAGTCAGGAGGAGCCTCTCTACTGGTGCTGCCAGCCCAAAACAATAGCATCCTGAAAAGGACCTCAACAGGACAGTGTGGACAGGACACTGCCCACAAATGCTGGTTGTGTTGAGCTGCCTACAGTACTGCCCCGTTCCAGCAGCCTCCCAGCAGGAATGTTCAGCAGCCAGTGAATCTGAATGTCATGACAGGCAACAGGAACCAGAGTAAGACCCTTCTGGGCTGGCCTTTGTGACCTGAGAGCTGGCCTTGATCACAAATGTCTTCCAGTCAAGGTAGCACCTAACATTGACAGCCATGGACAAGGGCAGGAACACCTTCAGCAACCCCTGCAGAGATACTGAAGGCCTTGAGTCACTCTGGAGCAAGCAGCTGCTAGGCAGACTGGGCCCTGCCAGCCTTCCCCAAGGCTTGTCTCATCCCACCACAGCCAGCAGGTGAGGAGCATCACCTGTAGCTGGACATCTGCTCCCAGAGCAGATGAAGGCAAAGCCTGGCACCATGAGGTACTTGGTCCCCCTTGAAGGGCCAAGCAGAGGGCACTGCTGCAGTCTCCTCAGAGCATGCTGTGGGTGGCTGCTGCCCCCAGCAGGCCTCTCACTTACCGATGGGGTACTTGTGCTTGTCGGTGTCGATGCCAGCGTAGACCACCCCCCCGAAGAGGTCGTACATGACGGCTGCCAGGGCCTCTGCGTTCAGCATGCCATGCAGAGCCCCCACAAACACTGTCTTGCTGGGGTCCAGCCGCTGCGAGGGGCTGCGCACAAAGTTGCTGTCTGCCAGCACCCAGGGGATCACCTGCACCTGAAAGCACACGAGGCAGCTCAGAGCCGGGGCCTGCCGCTGAGAAGGGAGCAGCCCTTAACCCAGCACTGCCAGCTCACCACCCAAGAGTGGCCCTCAGCACCACAGCTGCATGGCTTCTGAAGCCCTCTGGGGACAGAGACTACCACTGCCCCGGGCAATCCTTCTGGAAGGAATTGTTCCTTATGCCCAACCTAAAGCTCTGGTGCAACTTAAGGCCTTGCCCTCATCATCTGGCAGAAGCAGCACCTCTATGAGGACAGGCTGAAAGAGTTGGGGCTGTGCAGGCTGGAGCAGAGAAGGCTCCCAGGTGACCTTCTCGTGGCCTCCCAGGATTTGAAGTGGGCTACAAAAAAGCTGGGGAGGGACTTTTCAGGATACCAGGTAGTGACAGGACTGGGGGGGAATGGAGCAAAGCTGGAGGTGGGGAGAGTGAGGCTGGAGGTGAGGAGGAAGTTGTTGAGCAGGAGAGTGGTGAGAGCCTGGAATGGGTTGCCCAGGGAGGTGGTTGAGGCCCCATGGCTGGAGGTGTTTAAGGCCAGGCTGGCTGAGGCTGTGGGCAGGCTGCTCTAGGGTAGGGTGTCCCTGGGCATGGCAGGGGGGTTGGAACTGGCTGCTCCTTGTGGTCCCTTCCAGCCCTGACTGGTTCTGTGATTCTATAAAAGAGACCAGCTTCCTTTCAGGCAGTTGCAGAGAGCAAGGTCTCTGAGTCTTCTTTTCCCCAGGCTACACAACTACAGTTCCTTGTGCTCTAGACCCTTGCCCAGCTTTGTTACCCTTCCCTAGATCTATGTCAGCACAAAGATGTCTTTCTGGCAGCAAGGTCAGGCCAGCCAAGGGATTGCTAAGCAACCTGCTGTGCTGCTCCCCAGTGCCTTCTGCTGACAGCAGAAGCCACCTCAGACCCTCAGCCTGCAGGTAACACTTTGTTCTTGCACTGCATGGTCCACACAGCTCTGGAGCTCCAGACACCTCCCACAGAGCCCACAAGATCTGTTCAAATGAGGAATCTCAACTGCTGCACCACTGTTTCCAGCCAAACCAGAATCCAAAGCACTGGATCCTGGCAGCCAGGAAGCAATCCATGCACAATCCTGCAGCCCAGACACCTCCCTGCACAGCAACCTGATGTGGGAGATCAATGAGACAGCCCCACCCACTGCCAACTCCAACAGGAGCTCCCAGCTGCCAGACAGCTGATAAGAGGGCTCTGGAGAGGAGAAACTTCTGCAAGAGCTAAGTCACTAAGCATGGGAAGTGCTGCCAACAGCCAGACACCAGGAGAGCTGTCTGAAGCACAGCTACTTTGGGCCTGCCTAGATTAGAGCTGAAGCTGAATCCTCCAATTCGACAAACTCAGGGCAGCTGGACCTGATCTATGTTCACTAACAATGTGGGTGCAAGGACAGTGTCCCCTCAGCCACTTTGCTGATGATCCCAAACTGAGAGGAGTGGCTGACAGACCTGGACAGTCTGGAGTCAGGTGGAGTGGAACCTCACGAAGTTCAACAAGGGCAAGTGTAGGGTCCTGCACCTGGGGAGGAAGAGCCTCCTGCATCAGGACAGGTGAGGGGGAACCTGCTGGAAAGAAGCTCTGTGGCAGTGCTGGTGGACAAGTTCCCCAGGAGCCAGCAGTGTGCCCTTCGAACCAGGAAGGCCAACAGCCTCCTGAAGTGCATGAATAGTGTGGCCAGCAGGCTACAGGAGGTTCTCTGCCCTGGTGAGGCCACATCTAGAGTATCATGTCCAGTCCTGGGTTTCCCCATTCAAGTGTGACAAGGAACTACTGGAATAAGTCCAGTGGCAGTTGTGAAGATGCTGAGGGGCCTGGAGCATCTCTGAGAAGAAGGCTGAGAGCCCTGGGGCTGTTCAGGCAGCCCCAGAGGGGATCTTCTCACTGCTCCACAAGAGCTAAATGACAGGGGGCGAAAGCATGGGGCCAAACTTTTCAGTAGTGCTTAGTGACAGGACATGGAGCAAGAGGCATAAACTGGAACCTGGGAGGTTCTATCTGAACAGCAGGAGAAATCTGTTTTGGTGTGAGGGTGCTGGAGGCCTGGAGCAGGCTGCCCAGAGAGGTTGTGGAGTTGCCTCCTCTGGGGGGATTCAAAACCCACCTGGCCATTGTAGTCCCGGACAAGCTACTGTGGAAGGCCCTGCTTTAGCAAGGGACTTGGACTGGATGATCTCTAGAAGTCCTTTCCACCCCTCACTGCTGGAACTTGTAAAGTCCCCTTTGACTGGAAGGCCAAGTCATGCCCCTGGCAGCCTCAGCAGATGCAGGTCAGCCAGACACATTTTAGCTACATTTAGCTATGTTTAGCTCTAGATTCCAAAGATCTGCCCACATGGTGAGCACCAAAATCTTTCCATCTGCAAGCAGAAGGTCTGACAGAACACTACAGGGATCAAACCCCTGGCTACATGCTAGAAGAAACATGAAGCAGTAAAATTCTTCTTCCCATGTCCCTTTCCAGCTATCCAAGTGAGGCCTCACCTGGAGTCCTGTGTCCATCTCTGGGCACCCCAGCTGAAAGCAGGATGAAACTACTGGAGGGAGTCCAGTGTAGGACCAAGATGCTGAGGGGACTGGAACAGCTCTAATCTAAGTAGAGGCTGAGAGAGCTGGGAATGGTTAGGCTGGAGGAGCCTGAGAGGGAATCCCACCAATACTCACAGGTATCTAAGGGGTGGGTGTCAGATGGAACCAGACTCTTCTCAGCAGTCCCCAGTGACAAGACAAGTAGTAATGTGCATAAACCTGAACCCAGGAAAGTTCCATCTCAACAGGAGAAGGAACTTCTTGACTTTGAGGGTGACAAAGCACAGGCTGCCCAGAGAGGTGGAGGAGTCTCCTACTCTGCAGACTTCCAAGGCCAGCCTAGATGTGTTCCTCTGTGACCTGCTCTTTGGTGATTCTGCTCAGGCAGAGTGGTTGGACTTGATCTTCAGAGGACCCTTTCAACCCCTACCATTCTGTGACAATGATTCCATCCAAAGCTACTCAGCTTCACAAAACCAGGGCCTGCCATGGATCCACGAGCTCCAAGCCACAGTTCCTGACACAAGCACTGACCTGACCTCATCCTGCCCTGGGCCAGGAACACGGTGATTAATGATGGCCAAGAGCCAGTCTGACTTTTGCTGCTCTAGTTCAGTTCTGCTGTCCTGGAGCAGCGAGACTGTGCACTACCTTGTCCCCATGGACCTCACCAGCAGGCCCTGCAGGGCTCTTCTCTTGGCTCTGCTCACCTCTTTGCAGCGCATCCTGCGGCTGGACATCTTGAAGTAGTATTCACTGAGTCCATCAGGGCTCAGCAGGTCCTGGGAGCATGCCTGGAGCAGAGCACGCACGGATTTCTCTGACTCAAACACCAGGTAGACATAGCCTTTGGAGAGGAAGGGAAAGGAGCAGTTGTTAGCGCTGGAGCAGAGGAGAAACAGACCACCCCAGTTTGCAGACACCATCAAACATCCTCTGAGATGCCACCAGCACTGCTCCCTCCCCTGGAAGGGGATGAGGAGCAGTGATTTGCAGCACCTCCCCTGAAAACTCTACACACAAGACCCACAGAGCCTGGTCAGACGGCAGAAGCAGGCAGGCTGCCCATATCCAGTGCCACTCTCAAAGCCACCTCTAGACACAACAAGTGAATGCCACCAGTCTGACCACAGCACAGGTGGCAGGAAAATGCTTTGCTTCACCTTTAGGATGTCTCAGCCCAGAAGTTGATGGCTTTAAGACTACCTCCAGCAGTGCCAGCTCTGTCCCACACACTGCTACAGTGACTGAGTGATGCCACCGGGCCACATAGAGCCTACAAACTGGTGGCTCCTCACCCTGTAACTTGTTACAGCTGACAACACAACAACCTGGCTGCTCCAGGCAGAACTGTACCCAGGATGCTGCTCAGCCTTCACAGCTTGACAGCTCCCTCTGGACTCCCAACACATGCTTTAGGGACTGCTTTGGGTGCTTACACAAGCAGTGGGAACTGGCAGCTCTTAACCTAGAGTGAGACAACACCAAGGCAGGACTCCAAAACCCCCAGAGAGGGTTTTCCCCCTGCTAGGAATATGGCAGATTAGGGGTGACAGTGCTCTGCAGCCCAAGTGAGAGCAGGACATTTACCCTAGGGTGCTCTGTACACCATCCAGTCACCAGCATGCAGCCAGCATCCCAGCATCTGTGCTGTAACATAGCATGGGAAAAAAGTAACCCTACCGTGTGGCTATTACCTTTAGGCATATTACCTTTGGGAGGGCAGCGTGGGTGTTTGCCATCCTTACCAGGCCACTCCACACTCAGGGAGCCAAACACACGGAAGGTGTTCATCAGTCCAGCTACAGACAGGAAAGAGAAAACCACAGAACAGAATGGTTTGGGGTGGAAGGGGCCTTCAAGATCATCCAGTTCCAACTCCCCCTGCCATGGAGGTCCCACTAGACTGGATTGCTCAAGGCCTCATCCAACCTGGCTTTCGACACCTCCAGGGGCATCCACAGCCTCCCTGGGCAGCCTGTTCCAGTATCTGCCCACTCTCAAGAATTTCTTCTTCATCTCCAATCTGCACTCTTCCAGCTCAAAGCCATTGTCCCTCATCCTATCACTACAAGCCCTTGCAAAGAGTCCCTCCCCACCTTTCTTGCAGGCCCCCTTCAGGTAGTGGAAGGCCTCTCTAAGGCCAGCTGGGTGCAGAGCTGAGGCTGCTCACCTTCCGTAATGTCCCAGGGGACTCCTCCCAGGAACACTTTGCAGGAGTAAACAGGGTTCTTGTAGTTCCGGGGTGGCAGCTGCCCACTCCAGGTGCAGGTTGCTTCATTCACGGCTTGGACAAGCAGAAGCACCACTCAGAACAGGACCATTTACCTCCCATCCTCCCACAGATCCCTATGCAAACAGCTGTAGCTTCAGCAGAGCTGCAGCACCCACAGGCAGCTGCCTACATGACCTGCCTGCTTTCCTGACAGATAGACCTCTCAGCAAGGCTTGTGCAGAGAGAAAGGTCTAATCTGCTGCAAACTCACCTCCAGCCACACTACCTGCACCTAGGTGCCCTCCCAGCAGCACAGGACCATCACTATGTGCTGAAGCCTACTGAGCCCCAATATCAAACTCACCTGCTGCTTGCCTGTGCAGCCTAGCTTCTCTCTCGATACTGAAGGGGTCCTCTGGAGAGTCCAGGAGATCCCAGGAAGGCCATGCAGATGCTCCAGGCCATCTTTTTGATGCTCCAGCTGGGGCAGAAGTTACTGTAGCCAGGGCAGCTTGATCTTGATCCAACCGGGATCCCACTCCCATCTTTAAGGGGTCTCTTGACACCCCACCGAGGGGCAGGAAGGGCAGAGGTGGGGAGATGCGAAGGCTTGACTGCAAGAGAAAGTCCCCATTCAGACCCAGCCTCTGAGCCAGGGCATGAGCACCGGGGGCCATGCATCACCCACAGCAGAAAGGGCTCTACCTGAACTCACATTCTCCCGAGACCCCTTCAGAGGTCTGGCAGAGGCAGGAAAGTAGTACAATGTGACCAGAGCTTCCCTGGGAAATGCCTGCCCCTGGAGCCGCTCCTCAGCTGAGCCCACACCAAATTACCAGCAGCAAGGATCATAGAGCAGGAGGCATCTTGCAAACCACAAATCCAGCAACTACCTGCTCAGCCTCAAGGCCAGCTGCCAACCCCAGGGAGTACCAACCACCTCAGGAGGTCATGCTGTGCGACAGGCCTTGCCTGCAGCAGGCAGGACTTGTTGGCAGAACCCAGGAGCTCTGCAGGCAGCTCTCTCCCTCCACAGCCCAGCTCTCCAGCATGCCAGAGCAGTGTGGGCTTGTCTGGCTGCAGACCCAACATGCCTCTCCCAGGGTAGAAGGAGTAAGAGAAGGTGGAAGAATGAATAAAGCAGCAGGGATGTGAGAGTGTACAGCCTGGAGCTCCAGCCATGCTGTGAACCCAGCTGTGTGCTGCTGTGGCACAGCCGCCCACACCAAGGCCACGCTGGGCAGGGGCTGACCTTCCAGAGCAGGGCCAGCACAGAGCACAGCCACCACCAGAGCCCGGGGCACTGCAGTCACCTGCAGCATCTCTGAGGTCACAGTGCTCCAGGCTGGATCACAGAATGGTAAAGGCTGAAAGGATCTCCAGAGATTGAATCTAAGCCCCCTGCCAAAGCAGCATCACCAAGGGCAGGCCACACAGGTACACATCCAGATGGAGCTTGAGAGTCTCTAGATAGGGACACTCTGCCTCCCCAGGCAGCCTGCTCCAGGGCTCCAGCATCCTCACAGTAAAGAACCTTTTCCTCATGTTGAGGTGGAACTTCCAGTGCTCTAGTTTGTATCCATTGCCCCTTACCCTATCATAGGAGAAGCAATTCCATGTCAAGCCAACTGCATCCTTTGCAGCCCCCCCAGGCAGCCATCAAGGCCATAGCTGTGCCACTGCAGAGTGAAGAGCAGCTCAGCCCTGGCTGTAGACTCAGGTCCTCAGGCTGAGGCATGCAGCAGCACCCGGAGAGCTGGCCAGAGCCAGGCTGCCCTGCTGGCACTAAGCTGCCACTCAGGCTGCGTGTGATGTGGAGCCAGCAGCACAGACCGGGTCAGCCAGATGGACACTCGCCTCGCTTGCTGCCTTCCAAATTTAGCTGTGCTTTAGGGAACAGGAGCAGCCTAGACCCAGTTTGCTCCAGAAGCAGCCCTGAGATGGAGAAGTGCAGTCAGCAAATGGGAAGGGCAGTGAAAGGCAGGGACAGGAGCTCCCGAGAAGCCTGGGCTGGAGCCTGGAAGCAGCTGTGCTAATCATCCATTCCACGATAGGCTCAGAGCACAGACACCTTCCTGCCACACAGCAGCTCAAGCACTTGGACCCCTCTGGGAGCAACCTTAAATCATGAGGGCTACAAGGACAAAAGGTCAAAACGTTATTTAGAAGAAAGTATGAATAAAGTCATACTGCTAGTTTGTGCTGGAGGACTGCAGGAGAACCTCACTGCATCAGTGTGGGTGTGGCGGCTCCCACCAGCGCCCCCTTGGCAGCGAGACACCAGGAAGCACAGAAGTGTAAGGCCCAAACTCACAATCAAGTCTGAGAGGTGGTCAGAGCCAGAGCTGAAGCCGCTGGTGTCTGAGTCGGAGGGGCTGCTGGAGCGGGATTCCAGGAGGGAGAGGGAGTCCAGGCGGGAATTCCTTAGTGTGGGTGTGGAAAACTTTTCTGACAGGTCGGATCCGATGGGGTCTAGAGGCAGGAAACCCAGCGGGGGCTTCCCCAGGACGTTCCCAAGAGGGTTACTCAGCATGCTGAGAACTGCAAGAGAGAAAGAGCCTGTGAGTGCTGCAGCATGACACATCTCCTTCCTTCCCAGCACAGCCCAGGATGGTACTGGGCTCCTGGCAGCCCACCAGCAGCACACTTACGAGGTGGTGCAGCCAGGAGGCCACCAACCCTCCACATGGCTCCAGGCCAGCTGCATGCCCTTCCACAGAACAGTTTGTGTTGGAAGGGACCTTCAAGATTATCTAGTTCAAATCTCCCCCAGCCAGAGGCACAGACACCTCCCACCAGCTCAGGTTGCTCAAGGCCTCATCCAACATGGCCTTCAACACCTCCAGGGAGGGGACATCCACAAACTCCCTGGGCAATTTGTTCCACTGTTTTCCCAGCCTCATTGTCAAGAATTTCTTTGTAATCTTCAGTCTAGATCTGCCCTCTTCCAGCTCAAAGCCACTGTCCCTCATCTTATCCCTCTCCAGCTTTACTGTAGGCCCCCTTCAGGTACTGGAAGGCCTCCAAAAGGTCTTCCCTGAGCCCTCTCCTCTTCTCCAGGCTGAGAAGCCTTTGTCATAAGCTGCTGTGCAGTGCTGCACAGCTGGAGCACACAGCAACAGCCCGGTGCAGCCCACAAACAAGGGTGGGCTACTGTTCCAAGGCTGACATCAGACACGGCATCTCACCTCACCTAGGAGCAGAAGAGGAGACTGCATCCTTGTTGTAGACCTCAGAGGTGCTCCAGTCTGTGCTGGTATTTCTTACTGCTTGTGCTGTGGCAGTTTCAGCAATGAGGGCCAACAGAGTGGGCTCAGAGCCAGGCTTTGCTGCACACACCAACAGCCAGGATGAGAGAAGCCAGGCCTGGGGGTGGGATACTGCACAGCTCCCGTGGGAGCTGGCTATGGGCAGCCAGCAGAGTGCCAGCCTCACCTGCTGGTGGAGGAGACCTTCTGCCATCAGCAGTGCTTTCCCCGGTTTGCCTGGTCAGGCCCCTCTGCCCAAAGGGCCAAGAGACACACCAGTCTGCTTCCCCGGTACAGCAACAGCTTTTCCCCTCACTGAGGATGCAGGTAAGCAAATTCCTCCCTGCTAACAGCTGTCCTCTCCCAGCAGAGCATCAAGCCTTCGAGGGGTCAAAGTGCTGTCCAGCCCCAGGGGTCAGCTGCCAGCCAGGAGAGGGAAGGCAGGGCAGGCTCAGCCACACGGGATCTCATGCAGACACAGCACCAGCCAGCTCCACGCAAAAGGAGCGAGTCTCAGCAAGCTGTGTCCCCAGACCAGCTGAGAAGAGCAAGGCCTTCAGAAATGGTTTTAATTATTCAGAGGCTGCAAAACAAGGCAGCTTGCATGGAAGCTTTCAGCAAAGCAAGTCTGAGATCCACTTGGCTTCCTCCAAGCTCCACCTGATCTCATTCTGCCAGGACCAACCCAGATTCTGAGCAGCTCTTGTGCAGAGGAAGATTAATAATCCCCCCAAAAGTGGATTAATAATCCACTGCCCAAACCAGGCAAGTCAAAAGTGACCTCATGCTCAAGTGCACTGCAGTCTGACCCCAGTACTGAAGGGGGCTGCCAGGCACACCCAAAGCTGGCATATGCCCATCTCAAGCTGTGTTATGCTGTGGCATTCCCAGCAGGGAACTAGCATCTTCTGCTTCATCCTAGAGGGAGAAACCTCAACACCAACATGAATCCCAGACAGGTACAGGTGGGTCCTTGGGTCATCTACTTGCAGACCTAAGGCAGAGCTGGTCTGCAGGAGCCCTCAGCCACAGCATCTTCCCTCCACTGACAGGTCCACCTCTCTCTGCATGTCAGAGGTTTTTTATCCAGAAGAGCCCTCCAAGATAAAGTTCAACCATCAACCCAGTGCCACCATGCCCACTAAAATGGTCCCCAAGGGCCACAGCACACATTTCTAGAATGCCTCCAGGGATGAGGAGTGCACCACCTCCCTGGGCAGCCTGTTCCAAGGCCCTGACCACTCCTGCAGCAACGAAGTCTTTTCCTCACTTCCAACCTAACCGTTCCCTGGCACAATTTCATGCCAGTTTCTCTATCACCTGATACTAGGGAAGAGAGCCACATCCCATCTCACTGCAGCCTCCGTTCAGAGGCTTCTCCAAGCCAAACAACTGCAGTTCCCTGAGCAGAGGGGCACAGCCACTCCAGCTGCAGCACAGGACATCTCTCAGCACACTTGGGAAGGGATATCCTGCCCTTTGAACTGCTGCTGCTGGCTCTCCATATAAGCAACACACCCCACACCCTGCAGCCCCAGAAGAACCTGGCATCCCCATGGACACAGCTGGCCCTGGGGTACTTACCCTAAGTAGAGCTCAAGGGGCAGCTGCCAGGCAAGAAAAAGCTCCAGAAGGGAAAGAGGCTGGAGGTGGGGAGGAGGCTCTGCCCTTCCCCTCATCAGAGCAGGGAGCAGGGCAGAGCATCTCCCAGCCCTGGCAAGCCGCGCTTGCTCCGCTGCTTTGCCGACTTCTCTGAAGCCACGTGATGTGTTTAAAAATACAGCCAGTGCATTGTTCAAAGGGAGACAGCTGAATTTGTTAAACAGGCTCAAAAATCTGATTAGTCACTAAACAGTACAAGAGGCAAAGCAAAAGCAGCTGATCCCAGGCCTGGGCCTTGCTGCTGACAGGCGCTTCAGTGTCACCACCCTCCTCCTCCTCCTGGGTGCTTGGGCAGGGCAGAACGCTGCCAGGCACTGCTGGCCTGCACCTCACTCCCTGGTTACTGAGGGGGACCAGAACTCCCATTTGGGGTGCACCAGCAAAGGTTCAGGGGGTCATCAGGAGCTCCCAAAGGTATTTCAGGATTCAACTGCTCTGCCCCATTTATTTCACCCTTGCATCTGTCAGCATTAAGTTTCCTACAGGGCTGCTCAGCAATCACCACTGCTAGAAACCAGTCAGGCCAGAATGAGTGCTCTCAAGCAGCAGGGTGAGAGGCCTTTAAAGGGATCTTTACAAGCTGCAGCGCTTACCAGCTAGCAAAACCCTGCCAGCTACAACTGACCCACTCCTAACCTCACAGCCTGGAAGTGCTGACATCTTGCTGCTAGCAGATGGGACTCCATCCACTCCAGAAGCTTTGACAGGTCTCGCGTGCCCTGTGGGCTGCACTGAGCTCATGGCAGACCCCACGTCATCCCAGTGGGTCTGACTCAGCTTCACTCAGTACCTACAACCACATCAGGAGGAAAAGCCCTGAATGCTTCCTCCTCCACAGTTGTGTAGCCATCAGGTTGTGTCCCTGGAGCCAGTCTTTGCAGGTAGCCTAGGAAACAGTAGCATGAGACCAGGTCTTCCTCACCCCCTGAACCTGCAGGCATCTTGCCCTAACTCTCTGCTCTGAATTCTGGAGGATGGGGCACAAGAGCCTGGCAAAGGTCACCTACCTGCACTAAAGCCCTGGAGTCACCCAATAAAGCCATAGCCCTTCCAAGGAAGTTGGCTGTCTCCCTTCCCAGGCATGCAGCTGCAGCTTGCAGAAAAGGAAACATTTCGGATGCACACTGGTGTCCAAGAGTGCCCCTGAAGATCCCAAACTGAAGCAGCAAACAGCAAGTAACTACACAGGCTAAGGGAAAAGACTCCAAAGCCCAACCAGCTAAGTACAAACAGCCAAGTATTTGTCACTTCTACAGGGGAAATTTGCTCTGAAGGGTCACAACTCCTCCTCTCACACACAGCTTCTGGAGGCTTTCAGAGCTGCTGCAAGAGGCACATGCCAAGGGTCCTTTGCAGGGGACAGCAAGAAAAGTCAGCTTTTAATAGCACTCCAGCTCTGATTTTTGACTTGCTGCAGCAGCTGCCATGAGTGGATTCAGAGCAGCCTCCTCCACCTCAAAGCAGGGCAGCCAAGCGCTGAGAGACTGAAGAGCTCTGCAGCAGCCTCAATGCCCGTGTGGCACAGTGCCGGCTTGTGGGCACGCAGGGCGTGCAAGAGAACAGGCATTTCACAAAGCACTCTTCAGCTCAGCCTTCCCTGGTCAGGAGAGTGCTGCTGTAGTGTGTCCTCTCAATTCCTGCATCACAGGGCGGCTGGAACAGGCTGCCCAGGGAGGTGGAGAAGTCACCATCCCCGGAGATGTTAAAAAACCAAGTAGGTGTGGCACTCTGGGACATGGTCTAGAGGTCATGGAGGTGTTGGGTAGATGGTTAGACTTGATCTTAGAGGTCTTTTCCAGCATTAATGATTCCCTTCTATCCTGAGGTCCCTAAAGACACTAAGGAAGTCACACCTAAGCTTCCTGGGGCCAGCACACCCAAGCCAGCCACCTCCCAGCAGAAGCACACAGCCACAGTCACAGTTCCACAGCATCACCAGGTACCATTCTTCAGGTCAGCTCTGGCCTGTAGATCCCAAATGATCCTTTGAATCCAATTACCTATCACTGAGCTGGCACATTCAGCACCAGCTTGTCCCATCTCAGGCAGGTGACTCCAGCACAGTGCAGCCCACAGCACACCTTGGGAAAGGCAATGGCAAGACATTCAATGCCCAACCCTACCAGCCTCTGAACACCTTCAAGCTTCCTCATGCTGTTTAGACTTACTACTTAAGGTTATAGAGTGGTAGAGGCCAGGAGAGACCTCTGAAGATAGAGTCCAACCCCTGGCCAGAGGAGGATCACCTAGAGCAGGTCAGACAAATGCATCCAGAGAGGACTTGAAAGTCACCAGAAAGGGAAATCCACAACCCCTCTGGGTAGCCTGCTCCAGGGCTCTCACTCTTATGGTAGAGATCTTCGGCACCCACCCAGGACCTTGAAGCACTTCAGAATTAGACCAATTAGACCTTCCTGGTGGCTTTGACCAAGGTCATTCTATAAGAGATGAGCCGAGCCCTAAGGAGCTGGGTTTACCAACACTGGCAGAGTTTGGGGAAGACCTTAGGGTAAACAAACTACCTTGCCAACATCACAATGATGGCAAATGACACCTTAATGTCTTGAATAAGACCTTCAGAGCACCTGCTAAATTTGACAGCTCTGTCACCATTAAGCTGTCCTCTGAACTTCTGATCTAGCTTGGGCCTGGCAGGGCCACCCAGCAGAACCAGCCAGAGCAGTGCTGATGCTCTTTACTCTGGTTTAGTCAAATTATCTGGAAACTGAACCTTGTGCAGAGGAAAAGCAAAAGCCAAACCCTCTCATCTCACAGCAGTCTGAGTCCCTCTGCTTAAGTTCCTTCTCCACACAGAACTCTTTGGGTTGGAAGGGACCTCCAAAGGTCATCCAGTCCAACCCTCTACCCTGCAGTGAGCAGGGACATCCTCCACTAGATCAGTGGAAGCCTTCCTGTAGAGCAGAGTAATTGCTGTAGGGCAGCAGCCCTCCTGGCCAACTTCACCAGCCTGGCAGCACACGTAAGCACATGCCTCCACAGAGCTCCCATCGAGCAGAGCAGCATGCCAGACCCCACACCGACATCAGCACACGGCTGGCACTTTGACATGGTGCTTGGCACTGGCTGCTAGATGAGCACAGGCACGTGCTTTTTGAAACCATGCTCTAAACAAGTGTTTCAGCCTCTAGAAGACTGCTGCAGGACTGGAGAAAAAGCCTGTTTAGAAGGGAGCAGGATTTGTCTGAGCAGGCCTGCTAAGGCCAAGGCCTTTGAAGGGTCACTGTTGCCAGCTGGCACCACCAGAAAGGTTGGGCAGAGGGACATTTAAACCTCCAGAGACAGCAGAAGTGGAATGACAGACCAGCAAGAACTCCCCTTCATCCACCAGTTACCCTCAGTCACAGAATGAATGGGGTTGGAAATGACCTCTAGTCCAACCCCCTTGCCAAGGCAGGTTCACCCACAGAAGGTCACACAGGAACATGTCCAGGTGGGGAATGTCTCCTGAAATGGAGACTCCACAAACTCTCAGCAGTATTTTCCAGTGCTCTGTCTCACTTAAAGATCCTCATCATGTTTAGATGGAACTTCTCATGTTTAACACTGTGCCCATTACCTCTGGTGCTGTCAGTGGGCACCACAGGAAAGCCTGGCCCCACCCTGCTGACATCCACCCTTGAAGTACTGATGAGATCTCCCCTCAAGCTGCTCCTTCCCAGACTAAACAGCCCCAGTTCCCTCAGTCTTTACCAGGGACATTCCAGTCTCCTCAGCATTTCTGGACTTGAAAAGTCCACCCTTCTGCAATGATCTGCTTGCAGGGGCAAAGAGATCGATAGGAAAGCTCTTACTGGGAGAGGCAAGGCAGAGGAGATGGGTTTCAGTGCCACTGAGCTTCTGCTTCTAGAGAGACACCTGCCATGCCCAGAGGCTGTGGAGCCACGACACACATTTGGGGCAGGGTGGCGGAGGAGGGAAGCAGCATGAGGGAGGCCCTGGAGACTGAACACAGTGCACTTTCCTTTGTCATTTGTCAAATAAGCTTGGAAAGAAAGAAAGGGAGGGGAAAAAAGGCTGATGTCCTAAACAATGGCCTGCTGCAGTTCCAGAAAACAGCTCGTCTGCAGTTTCTACCACCCGGCCAGGCTCTGCCCCCTGGGGTGGGAGCAGGCTGAATGTTTTAGTCAGCCAAAAAAGCAGCACCTCCTACAGACACTGAGCAGCTTCACGGTACGAGAAACATTTGCATGTCTGAAAGGCAAACGGGCACCTTAACCACCTCCTACAGCTCCAGTCTCCGTATCTCGGCAGTGACACAGCCAGACGAGCTGCCAGAGCGAGTTGGCTCCCCCCAGTCACACAGGAGCACCGCACGAACTGCTCGCTGCCGCGGCAGGGGTGAGCAATGCTCCAGACTAAGCCTAAGTGAAGGTTCAGCACCTCAAGGCTGCAGCCGTGGGGCCTCAGGCTGCCTGTGAGAAGCCAGCACGACGAGCAGGGGACACCAAGTGAAGGCAGCGCAGCAGGAGCTGCAGCGACAGGTGTGGGGCTGCAGCACGCAGGGCAGAAGCAGGCTTTGCTTGGCACAGGGGAGGCAGGCAGCGCATCCCTCCCTCCTCCCTCCTTAGAGCAGGGAGCAGCCAGGCTCTCCCAGCTGCACAAATGGCAAAGAGCTGCAGCAGCAAGAGAAGCAACACACACAGAGTATTCCTTTTTGGTAGAGAAGAACTCACAGTATGGTAGGGGTTGGAAGGGACCTCCAAAGATCATTGCCAGAGCAGGGTCACACAGGAACACGGCCAGGGAGGCCTTGAAAGGCTCCAGAGTCAGACTCCACCACCTCTCTGGGCAGCCTGTCCGGTGCTCTGGCATCACCAAAATAAAGAGGTTCTTTCTCACGTTCAGATGGAGCTGCCTGTGTTTATGCCCATTACCTTGTCCTGTCACTGCAAACCACTGAGAAGAGCCTGGCTCCATCTTCCTCACACCCAGTCCATGCACATTTGTAAGTAAACAAGACCCTCAACTCAGCCTCCTCTTCTCCAAGCTGAACAGCCCCAGCTCTCTCACCCATGCCTACCCTTTGGCCCTCAGAGCTCATCTGAGCACACAAACAGCTATCTCCAGAGGTCTTGTCCAGCTCAGGTCCTCCTGATTATCCTCCCCCTGCTCCACTGGAAGAAGTCACTGCTGCCATGGAAAGAGCCAGCTGAAGCCAAAGGTATGCACCCTCTCTGGAGCTGTGCAGAACAACAGAAGTCTCAATCTTCTCACCAGTGCTCAAGAAGAGCAGCTCCCAGAATGCACATGGGATCACTCCAGCAGTAACCAACACTTAAGCAGGAATGAGGGCACAGGCCTTTGTTTCTGACCCACCAAAGAGGAACCTCTGCCCTGACAGATTCTTCATCTGGGGCAAAGAAGAACTGAGGATATTCAGGCAGCTATTTCTGGTTTGCTGAGGAGGGGGGCAGGGGAATAAAAAAAGGCAGCATGATCCCACAGCTGAACCACAGAATTAGAGTCAGGACACCTGAGGTCTATTCTCAGTTCTGGCACCAGCATGGTAAAGTCACTTCCCCAGCATGCCCTGGAAAGATGGAAACGGCAGCAGCACAGAGCTTAGTGCATTAACAGCACAGAGTCAGAGAACTGTTTTGGTTGGAAAATACCTCCAAGATGAAGTCCAACCATAAAACCATGTCCCACAGTGCTATGGCCACATGTTTCTTGAACACCTCCAGGGACTCTGTCACCTCCCTGGGCAGCCTGTTCCAATGCCTGACCACTCCCTCAAGAAAAAAAATCCTAAAACCCAACTTAAATCACAATTTCAGACCATTTCCTCTTCACCCTAGTTTCAGGTGATAGGATAAGAGGCCACCTCACTGCAACCTCCTTTTGGGGAGCTGCAAGCAATGAGGTCTGCCCTCAGCCTCCTCTTCTCCCGAATAAACAAGCCCAGGTCCTGGGGCAGAGGGGCAGAGCCATTCTGGCTGCAGCACAGGACATCTCTCTCCACCACTGCCCTGGGCAGCCTGTTCCAGGGCTTTGATGACCCTTTGGGGAAGGAACTGGTTGCTTGGTTCAGCCTAAACCTCCCCTGGTGCAACCTGAGGCCAGTTCCTCCGCTCCCATCACTTATTCACTGGGAGAAGAGAGCAATCTTGCTCCAGCCTCCTTTCAGGGAGATGCAGAGCAATGAGTAAGGAGGAGGCCAACATGAGACCTCATACTAAACAACCCCAGTTCCCTCAGCTGCTCCTCCCCAGACCCCATCCCAGCTTTGTTGCTCTACTCTGGAAACATTTCAGCACAGCAGCTTGAGAACATAGATCCTGATCTTGTACCCAGAGAGCAGGACCTGGCTGACAACAAGCCTCACTCCCTGCTGCCTGGGGCAGGGAATTTACTCCTGCAGAGGGGCACAGCCATCTGAGGTAGATATGAGGTGAGTAAAGACAGACAAAGCACAAACTGGGATTGGGAGTGCACAGGTAAGGGCACTCACTGAGCAGACTGCCACAACCTGCTAAGGAAGACTGCTCATCCTCCATAGACTCACAGAATGGTAGGTGTTGGAAGGGACCTCCAAAGACAGAGTCTGGACCCCTGCCAAACCAGGATCACATAGAGCAGGTCGCAGAAACTCATCTAGACAGGGCCTGAAAGTCTCTAGAGAAAGACTCCACAACCTCTCTGGACAGCCTGCTCCAGGGCTCCAGCACCCTCACAAAAATGTTTTTCCTTGCGCTGAGGTGGAACTTCCTGGGTTCCAGTTTGTATCCACTGCTCCTTGGCCTTTCACAGGACAACACTGAAAAGAGACTGACTTCTGGACACCCACCCTTCAGATATTTATGAACATTAAGACCTCCTCTCAGTCTTCTCGAGGCTAAACAGCCCCAGGTCTTTCAGCCTCTTCTTATCAGACATTTCCAGTCCATCGTCCTCATAGCCTCTGTTGGACACTCTAGAACATCCCTGTCCCTCTCCAAGATGAAAACACTGAAGCACAGCAGGTTTTAATATTTATCAGCCTCAAAGAGCTGTAAAAGCCAACATATTGAGGTCAAATTCTGCACAAGTAGCTCAGGTAGCATAAGCCTAAAGAGCACCACGGGTGCAAGCTCTGCAGCATGTATTTCAGCACCAGCCAGGATGGGACTGACTCATTGCCACTGCTCAGCTGAACTGTGGCTGGGGGAGTGGGGGGGGTTTAAATCCTTTGGGATGGCACCTTTGAGAAAAGGTATGTTCTTCAGAGGGGGAGCAGGCTGTTGGTCATCCCACTTTCTGGACAAGGCAGAACTAAAAAGCACACCACCAAGTCACCAGGCTTTAGTGCCAAAAGCAATGCTTGGTAAAAAGGCACATGATTCTCACTACAGCCACCTCCTTCCTTACCAGACTGGCACACCCAGCAATGCTGCAGGTTCTCAGTTACCTTCCAGAGGTTTGCACACCTCAGGTACAGCTTCAGGGCTTTGCTTCATCTTCCCTCTGTGCTCACAGATTGAAAACAAGCCAGATGTGCAAGGAAGGGGGCTGGGTGTTTGAGATGGCAGCTGCTGCTGTGCACAAGCAGCAGCCTCTTGAGCTGGCAGCAGCACAGGCATCACCTGTGATTCAGCTCTTCTGCCAGCACCTTGGGCACCATGCACAAGGACAGGGAGCCTTGAGATATGTGCAGGGTGCTGAGAGGGAAGAGGCAGCCCTGGCTGGAGAAACCCTGCCCAATGGTCCCTCTGCCCTCAGCCCACACCCTCCAGAATGTCATTGTTAATTCAGCTTTGAGCAGTAGGTTGGGACAGATAATCTCAACTCCCAGCTCAAATTATCCTCCCACCCTAGAGAAACAGCCTGACAAGAGTGCTTGAGGGGGCCCAAGAGGCCCTTTGACAGCAGTCATCATGAGAGCCCACTGGAGCCATCTGAGCTGGACAAACAGGGCAGCCACTCTCTGCTGGCTCCCCTTTAGTGCCCCCACAGTGAGGGGATGGCCTACAACACAACCTACACAGCCTGCTCACAGGGCAGCACCAGGGCCAAACACGGCCTAAAGCAGCAAGCAGCAGGTGCTGAACCTGAGGCCTGTCTCAGAGCTGGGTCAGAGGAAGAGCCACCATCACTCCCAAAGCATCAAGCTGCTTCCTCCAGTGTTGGTCACAACGAGACAGAAAGGCTAAGCCATTGCCTGGGCAGCTCTGCCGATTCCTTGGAGCAGACCATGTTTGTTATGGCTCACTTCAGAAGCTAGCAGAGAGGAGCACACTCTAGACTACAACTTCAGCCAAGCAGTGTACAGGCAAGTTCTGCAATCCTGCTGTGTTTGCACACACCTGCATGGCCAGGCAGTGCAGCACCAGTAAGTGTAGCCATGAAGGATGGAGTTCCACCACTAAAGTATTTTCTTCTTTGCATCTCCACTGGCTTTGAGCAGGGTGAGATGCTGGAGATGTCTGTGCCTTTCTTGCACCTACTCATCCACTGTTTCATCCAGAGAGCACAGGGGGGAGCTCTGGGGGGCTGCTCCAGAGACCACAATAAAACATCCTGCCCTGCCAGAAGAGAGGGCTCTGGGTGACAGGTGCCTGGTCCCGTAAGTTGTTTTCAGCACAAGACTGGAGGCTGCCCTGAACCACTCTGGTTCTAGCTGGGTGCAAGAGAGATGCTGGTGAGGTTCCTGTTCCCATTACTCTATTTGCATCTTCTGTTTTACTGCATCAGCACAAATAAATATAAAGCTGGTGGAAAGCTGCTCAAAGGGAAGCTTCCATCAGGAGGATTAAGAACACCTTCCACTAGAAGGCAATCCCAAATTCAAGGCTTTTGCTACCTGTTTGACTTTCGATACACATTTTGATCTGTTAAGGATCAGACTCTGCTGCCACACAAGCACTCAACAGCCATTAAGTGCTCCTTGCTTTAGCCAGCATTGGAGGGATCAGTCCATGAAGCAGCCCTTATTGAAACACTCTGGGAAACGTCCATTAAGCACCCATACAAAAGCCCCACAAGGAGCCAAGATTACATGGGGCAGGCTTTTTGCAAGGCTGAGGGACTCCTGAAGTACAATCCCCTCACTAGAGACCACACAAGTCAAGCCAGCCCCCAGCTTTGTTCTCTCACAGCATTCTACCTCCTCTCCGTGCAGAAGGCAGCATCACCATAGATTCACAGAAGGATCTAGGTTGGAAGAAACCTTGAAGATCATCTAGCTCCAACCCCCTGCCGTGGCAGGGGCACTTCCTATTAGCCCAGGTTGCTCAAGGCCCCATCCAACCTGGCTTTGAATGCCCCCAGGGTTGAAGCCTCCACAACTTGTGGGCAACATGTTCCAGTGCCTTTCTACCCTCCTAGGGAAGACTTTCTTTTTAAGGTCTAATCTGTACCCAGCTTCTTCCAGTTTGGAACCATTACCCCATGTCCTGCCAGCATGTGCAGTTGTACAAAGCCCATTTCCAGCTATCCTGTAGGCCCCTTCATAGGCTGGCCAGACTATGGGCAGAGAGGCTGCTGATGCTCAGTGCATCACATTTGTACTTCCATTGCTGCATCCTAAGCAGCAGACAAGGTTGCTTCAGAAGGGTAAATCTGCTCTTCCTTCAAAGGCTCAAAGGACACCAAGAACATGGGGTATCAGGATGCCGATCGCCAGCAAGTCTTTAGTTATCTGCTTGCCTGAGTCTGAGGTCAGCAAGAGGTGGTCTCACCTTGCTCCAGTACCAAGAACCAAACAGCAGCAGGATCAAGGCCCTTTGACCATATTTCCCAGGTAGACTCAGGCTTGAGGACGCAGTGGACACCAATGAAAAGTCTAACTCAGAATGAAGTGCTCCCTCCCTGGACCTGAAGCTTCCTTTTCACTAGAGAGCAGAAAAATCCTTCTTGGATACTCTGACAACCTAGAGTTATCCAGATACTGAGCTCTTCTCTGTCAGGATAGCCTCCAGCATAAGAAGAATTTTCATGCAGCCAAGAAGGAACATGGAGTTGAGGACACACCTAGGTAGCAAAAGGGAGAGCCTCAGACAAGCAGAAGGGCACAATGGAGAAGCTACGCAACAGGGACTTAGCACCACTTAGCCTAGGAGCAAGATAAACAGCCAGGGAAGTGGGGAACTTCCCTCATCTAAATCCTCTGTCCCTCCAGGGTCTTCAAGTTCTGCAGCTTACTGCTCCAGTCAGCGGCTCAAGGAAGACATTGCTGCATTGTACTCATCTGCAACCACCACCTCAAGGCTGAGCATTGACTCTTACTTCAGGGGGAATGTTCCTCAGGTGCCTGACACCCAATAGCCCTGCCACCACTGCTGAAAACAGTCCCTCCTGCTGTCCTCAAAGAGACAGACTGGGAGCCCACAACAAGAAGCATGCTTCCTTCCACACAGCAGGTCTTGTCTTTCATCCTTCAGAGGCAGGGTTTTGCCTTGAAGACTTCAGAGCAATTCACACTCGGAGGCCTCAGCTCTCTGCCAGGCAATGCATACCAGCTTGCCTGCAGCTCTAGCCTGGCACATTTTAAAGCAGCTACAGACAATCAGCATGTTTGAGCTCACAGCAGAAAAGTTGCTGTGCTCTGGAGAAGCAGGAGAGCTGAAGGCTGGAAAGGTTCAGCAGAGCCTCCCTACCACAGCACCAGAGTGACTGGAGCTGTAATCTTGGAGGATAAAGAATGAGCCAGCAGCAGCCACCCCAGAGACAGCACAGAGGAGGCTGGAGCTGCAGTTTCCAGAGCAAAGGAAAGCTCCCATCTGTTGCTGCACCAGCAGCTTCAGGGCCACGCAAGAAGCAGAGGCAGAGCAGAGGCCCAGCTGACACCATCAGGAAGAACTCACCTGCTTGCGCTGGGCACACTGAGAAGCAGCCAAGGCCCTCTCCAGAGCATCTGATCCTTCCAAAAGCCCCACTGCAAGCTTAGTTTTAACAGACTGGTTCTAGGACAATTTCCCAGTGGGGAAGTCTGCTGTCCCACATAAGGACAGCCTCCTAATGTAGGGCAGGACAGACCAAGCAACTAAACACAGGCTACGAAACTAGCCAGAGACCCAAAATCCACAGGCCAATCGGCTTGTGTACTGTTGTCACCTGTTCTGCTGCCAAAAATTGGATCAAGACCCCATTTGCTTGTGCTCCTTGAGGAGCAGAGCAGGGAAGGTAAAGGATGCCAGCAAGGACAGTCTCATCTTGCTGTCTCCTCACCTCTGCAGAACTAGTAAGAAATACAGCTAGGGATGGGGCAGGACTGAAAGTGCTCAAGGCCAGTTTGCTGCAAGAGCCCCTTCCCAGCCCTTCTTTTCTCCAGACTAAACAACCCCAGCTCCTTCAGCCACTCCTCACAGAGCCTGTTCACTTGTTCTCTAGACTCTTTGCCAGCTTTGGAGGGATGTGGCTCCCTGCTCCAGGGCTGTGCTGTGCCCACCACAGAGCATCACCCAACAGAACAACCAACGCCTCAAAGAGAATCAGTGCCTGAGGCTGAGCACTGAACCGCACCATCAGGCACCACACCAGTGCTGGGAAGGGATGTGCAGAGGACTGGTCCATCTGCCCTTCTCACCTCTGCAGGGCAAGGAACAACAGAAGAAATACTTCTACAGATGGAGCAGGACTGGAAGTGTTAAGGCCAGTTTGCGACAGCAGCTTCTTTCCAGGCCACAGAGCAGCTTTCTGGGACTTGCTGAAGTCTTTGCAGGCTGACAGCTCAAGTGGCAGCAGTGGGCTGGAGCTGCTGTTCCTGCTATGAGACAGCAGTTCAGTCCTGCAGCCAATAAACACTGGCAGCTCAAGCTGCAGCAGCTGCTGCCTCCCAGAGCAGCTTTCTCCAGACACCAGCCTGAGGGACTGGCATGGCTCTGGCATACTCTCAAGGGCCAAGCACACACCCTCGAGTACATGATGGCACTGAATTCAGAAGACAAACTTGTTACAAATACTCTTGGTCTGTGAAGCATTAGGAAGGGAGACACAGGCAGGATCTGAAGGCACAAACCAGCCCCTGCTGCCCTGCAGACTCCTCTAGCACAGCCCCAGCTGGCAGCAGGCACCTGATCTCTGCTGCACCAAGCTGGGCAGTAACACCACGCTGGGAGCACAAGGTGACACCAGAAGGACTGGCAGCCAAAGGTCCTTCCCAGACTGAGAAAGCTCTGTGCTGGCAAGGACTACACAGCCAGGAGAGGAGGTCCCAGCTCATCAGTACTCAAGCACAGGCACTGCAGGGGATCACATCAGCAATATTTTTAGTCTGATTGTTCGTGGTGGATTTTTTCCCTTCACATTTTCACCCTTCCAGCCACCTCCCCACGGGTCTGCGCAGCTGAGTCACTGCTGGAAGCTTCCAAAGGCTTGGGTGCCAGTGGCACAAGAGCTCTCCTTGGCACTGCCAGCCCTCCCCAGCCCCTAGAGACAGCCCAGCGCTGATGCAGTCTCACCTGCTCTCAGGACACCCTGCTAGGACCCCAGCCCTTGGGCCAAGGCAAGCTGCAGCCTCCCAGGCCTGAGCACTGGACATGAGGAGCATCTGGACACAGCTGCAGCCTCTCCATGTCCTCCCTCTGTCACAACACAGCTAGGCCACCTGGAACCATCAGCATCTGCCAGCTGTTCAGACCCACACAGCTTTTGGACATGGGAACACTCTCCTGCCACCCAGAGGGGAGTATTTCACAGCCTTTCTGGAGGCATTCCTGAACTACAAGATACCCCCTACCCAAGAAGCTCCATGTTGCCACTTCAGGGCCCTTGTGAAGGAGGAAGAGATGAGGCTCTGCAGCCGTGGGAGGTGTGGGCAGGTTGAAGCAACACAACAGCTGTGCTCAGATACCAGCCCTGCACTTCTTCAGCCAGTGTATGCCACCCCATCAAGCCCAGAGCAAGCAGCACTCCTACCTAGCTGCTGCACACTTGGGAGGCACAGTGGGACTGAGGGAATCACATGGCTTCAAGACCATGACAACCCCAGCCAGCACCAAACTCACTGCACAGCCTCCAAAGGCCTTCCCAGGCCCCTGTGGCAGACAAGAGCTCTGACATGACACTGCAGGCAGCAGGGGCACCTGACACCAGATATGCCTTCTGCCAGCAGGGCTGTCACCAAAGCACCTTCAAATCATCTCCAAAGGAGTCTCCCTCCTCAGGCCAAAAGCCCTTCTGCCCTGGGCAGGGAACTTATCACCACATTTGACCCCACCACCCAACCTGCAAGGTGCAAAGCACACTAGGAGCTGGTGTGACAGCTGCTCGCCTGCCTGCCAGTGTGCTGCAGAGACAGCAGTGCCCCTGCCAAGAGAGCCTGGCAGGAAACTGGCCAAGAGAAAGATGGAGATGGATACAGGGGATCAGGTGGAGCCAGGACATTCACACAGAGCAGCTGCCTGGGTGTGCTCTGCAGCACCACTGTGTGCCAAGCCCCAGGGGCTGTGGTGGGTAGCAGTGGCAGAACCCCTCAAGCATGGATATTGCCTTCCTGAAAGAGGCTGCTCTTGAAATCTCTTACAGAACAGGTTCAGCACCCCATAGTCTGCTAACAGCCATTAGGGCTTGGTGCACAGCTCTGAGGCACCTGCCCAGCCACACTCCATGGTAACAACTTTGATTGCTCCTTCTTTCTCCAAGGCCTCAGCCAGCAATGGATGGAGGGCAGGTACAGAGCCTATAGCATTTCCTGTGCAGAGGAAGCCCACAGGACCATGTGCTGGAGCAGAGAACAACTTAAAGCCAGTGCAGCCTTGCTGCCAGTAGACCTTAAGTGTCTGCTGAGGACCACACTTTGGTCTGCCCACTAAGCCTTGAGGACGTTGGCTGTAGAGGCTCAAGCAACCTGTGCTGCTGCTGTCCCCTCCAACTCCACCAACCCATGGGATTTCTGTTGGCTTACAGCTCAGGCAGCAACACTCAAGATGCATCCCAACTGCTCTTCCTATCCCAAGGGCAGCATCCCCTGGACACAGAGGTAGCCCCCCTTGCCCTCCTCTAAAGATCTCCACAGCTAAGTCACACTGCCCAGGACAGCCCCCCCAAAACAATCTACATTCCTGTCAGCACCAACTTCACGCCTGGGGCCTCCTGTGTCACTCCAGTCAGAGCGGAGATGTGCTACCCTTTGAACAAAGCAGCAGCGTGCTGCTATAAAGGGATGAGTTTCTGTAGCAACCAGGCTGAACTTGTACAAACTCTGCCAAAGCACTAGATCTTTCCATGGACTGACACTTGAGCACACCACCATTTGTGAAACTGGTTTTTACAGCCTTCAGAAGCTGGGAAAAGACTCTTCCCTCTTACTGCCCTGCTCCATCAGCAGGCCAAGGAAATGCATTGAGTCTGCACAGGCAGCAATCCTTCCTCCTGTGATTTGGCAGCACAGGCCTCTGGAAGAGTTAACTGCACCCTGCCTCAACCCAGAGGAAGTACCCAGCACGCCAGAAAACTCCCATCCAATCCCAGCTGTAAAACCAGACCAGAGAGAAGTGAGGATGAAGGGCAAACCAGCCAGTAGTGCGTGGCTGCAAGCCCACACCCTGCCCATCGCACAGGTTTGTGCTGGACCAAAAGAGTTAAACCAGAGAAGCCATCCTGCTGCATCTCCTCCAGCCAACTGAGGCATGGACCACTATTCCTAGAGGGCCATGGGTGTGGGGAAGGAGCCCTCTAAGTCTCCCAGCCAGCCTGCAAGCTGCTGGCCCAAGTTGCCAATCGGTGATGGCTGCACCTACCACACCCCAGAGTTTGGTGCAGGAGCAAGTGGTGCTGTCAGGGGACCCTCTACCAGCCCCCACATCCCTGCCACTGGGGACATTCTTGGACTACTAGAGCAAAGTTCAGCCTCGACCCTACCCAGCATGTTCAGCCTCCTGACACAACCCCCACCTACTCCAAAGAGAGGGAGAGGATTTCTCCTCTCAACACGGTTACTCCTCTGTCGGCCTTACAGCACCAAGCCCGACACAAGCCTCAGGCACTTCTCGTCTGCAGCGACCAGAGCAGAGGGGCACTGCCAGCCTCATCCTCCCCAGCTCACCTACCACTTCACACAGCCAGGACAGGTCAGGAAGCCCCCATTAGCAGCCCATTACACAAGCAAATGGCTCCACGGTAGCTTTAACAAGGGCATGAAATAAAGAGCAATCCCACAAGTGTTGCTGCGTGCATCAGCAAACTCACCGGACTGTGTGCTGGGTTGTGCTGCAGCCTCAGAGTCCTGGGTGCTCCAGGGTCTGTCCCACCCTGTCAGGTTGAGGGACTGCAGGCCAAGGCACAGATCGTTGGTGTCTGGGAGGCCACGGGAAGACTCTTGTGTGGACGTAGGGAAAAGCATCCTGCTCGCCACTGCTTCTTCAGAGTCCTGCAAGTCTGCTCAGATGGAGAACAAACAGAAGCTTGAGAGTTCAGGGGCTGCTTTGCCCTTTTTGTTTTACAGAAGGAGTTTTTCCAAAGCCTTAAGCCCCGAGCCAGGTCTTGTGCTGCTCTGAAGCCACAGCTTCTGCAACTAGCAGTTGCACCCCAAAAGGGAGGACTACCATATGTCCAGCAGCCAGTCCCCCACCCCCCTCAGCCCCTCCACCTTCCTATCCCGTCTGCATTACTGACTGGGTCAGCATGTGACCAGGCTGCTGATGCTTACTGTGCTGACAGTGACGTCACACAGCCATGCAAGAGAACTGCATCAGCTCTTACAAAATCAAGGTAAGAGGAAAGGGGAAAGGCTTCCCCCTCAAAAAGACAAGCTGGCAGGCAGGAGGGGAGAGGTGGCAGCTCCAGGAAATCGAGGGAGGCAGGCAGCACAAAACCAGGGCTCCACGACACGGCAGACAAGGCAGCAACTCCCCCAGCAACGCCGAAAGCAGCGGCAGCAGCAGCGACAGAGCAGACAGTTTTAGTGCTACCCAGGCTCTCCTGTCCCCGCCTCCCTCCACCCACCAAACCCAAAAAACACTTTAGTCCTGGACAGGCTCCAGCTGCTGGCTCCAGTTCAGAGCCCAACGCAAGGCTTTGCAATTCTGCTAGCATAATCTATTTGCTTCAACTTGGCCACTGTGCCTCACTGACTCGGCATTGTTTACCACTGAGTAACCAGGATGGCCCTTCCACTCCCCGCAGCTGCCCTCAGAGGAGACCACTGCCCCAGGTCCACCCTGAGCACGACACTGTCACAAGAGGACCAGCTGGACCCATTTCACAGCAGGAATTCTTCGTGGCCTGTTTACCTTTTGCCTGCCTGCCCCCCCACTTCCCCAGTCCTCTCCTCCCCTGCGGGGTGCTCACCAGCCTACAGTACTGGAGATGCCGGATTCCTGCCTTGCTCTAAGCCTCTGCCAACAGCCTAGGGAAACACAGCAGGTTCATGGTCTGAGAATTCCAGTTTAACGCAGGGATCTGGGGGCTGATCAAACCACAAGATGCTCGGCTGTGTTACCCAAAATCTGAGTCAGAGGGCATTTATAAGCCAGCTCCCAGGCAGCAGCAGCTGTCTCCTCCTTCTCCCCCTGCCTCCACACCCTCCCACTGTGCCATCAGATGCACACCTCGCACCCGCTCCCTGCAGTCACTCCAGCCAGGCACGTTATCCCTCCCGTGCAGCCCCGGCCACCCCAGGCAGTGCTCCTGGCCTTTCCCACATCCATGTCCCGTGCCACTAGGGTTGCCCACGACCCAGCAGAGCCCGGGCAAGGGCTGGTGGCAGCTGGGTACTACGCGGGAGGCACAGGCCCGCCTCTGCCACATGGCATCTAGGCGAGTACCAGCGCTCCCAGGTGACGGCAAGGGGGCTGAAGCACTACAGTTGGGATGAGAACAGCTAAACTGTACCTGCTGGCAATGTGCTACTTCCCCTTTCCAGCAGCAGCCTCCTCCACAGTACCTCACCAGGAAAGCATCTACCAAGGTCTGCTACCCCCTGAGTAGCACAAGTTGTAGTGCCAACTCAGCCACATTACTATCAGGCACCTGTAACAGCATCTCCTTGTTCCCTCAAACATCCTGCTGCAGCTTCAGTAGGGTATCTCACCACATTTGTCCTGCCAGCAGAGTTTGATTGCTTGTTTTGGACAGGGCCTGAAACCATTTTTAAGGCAGCTGTAGGGAGGAGAGGATCAAGGCACATTGCTCAGACAGCTCAGTTCCCACAGCAACCATAGCTTGCCCACATGAATATGGCACATCACTGTGTTTATGAACACACAAGCATGGCACTCCAGTCTAGACCCCCAGCAGCAGGAGATTATCTTCAGGGACCAGGACCCCAGGTGGTTTTATGCCATCTCTAAGGTTAATTCTCATCAAGCTTCATCTTCTGGGAAGCACAGAGTATCAATATGGAACAGAAACTGAATCCCACCCATCCTGAAGGAAAGCCAAGCAGGTCAGCTAGCCAAGGGAGCTTCTCTTCCCTCTCTGTTCTGGTGAGACTACAGCTGGAGTTCTATGCCCAGTTCAAGAGGGAGGGGAGTACACTAGAGAGTGTCCAAGAGAAGCCATGAGGATGAAGAGACTGCAACATCTGTGACCTGAGCTAGATTGTATGATCCTGCTCTGGCAGGGCAGTTGGACTTGATCTCTTTGGGTCCCTTCCAAGCCCTAACATCCTGTGATCTGTCTGATGAGGAAAGGCTGAAAGCAGGAGGAGAAGGCCGAGATAGAACTTTATCAATGTATATAAATACCTCAGGGGTGGGTGTCAAGAAGGGGCCAGGCTCCTTTCAGTGGTGTCCTGTGATAGGACAAGGAGCAGTAGATACAAACTGGCACCCAGGAAGTTCCACCTTAACATGAGGAGAAAAATTCTTTACTATGAGTGCTGGAGTAGGCTGTCCTGAGAGGCTGAGGAGTCTCCTTCTCTGGAGATTTTCAAGCCCATTTTGATGCATTCTTTTGACCTGCCCCTAGTGATTCTGCTTTGGTAGGGGTGTTAGATTCCATCTCCAGAGATCCCTTCCAATCCCCAACATTCTGCCACTATGAAACCCACCACTGAAGAAACAAAGGGAAAGTGGAACTATTTATCAGCAGAGACACTCGCCCCACAGCATCCAGCTGTCTTTCCCTCACTTCCATGTTTTTGAGAGATTAAGAGGTTTTGTTGAACTGAAGTGAAATTCAAGTTCAGGAGACCAACATTTCCCCCCATGACTTCAATCTCCATTAAAGACAAGCTCCCTGCACTTCAGTTAGGGGTTGGAGCAGAGAGCAGAACTTGCTTAGACAACCAGCATTTTAATGAGGCCTTTTTCCAGCCAAAGCAGGCAGCTAGCACAATCCTCCCCCTTTAGCATTCCCAGCCACACCAAAAGATGGATACAGGTCATCAAGGAAAAAAGATTAACTTGGGAAAAAAAGAATTTAAACAGATTTTTGGAACAGCAGTTTTCAAATTCAGAGCCTGGAAATCTGTGACAAAGCAACCAATTTGACTGATGGCAGTCAAAAATGTTGGGATACTGAGGTAGGAAGAACTCATTTCCTACCAAAAATCCAACAGAACAGCTGTAACCAAGTTACTCGCATGTAAGCATCTCCAAATACAAAATCATTTCATTTGCTACCTGATGTGACCCAAGGACTTCACCACAGACTTTCCCAAACCCCAAGAATTAGCATGAAGTTGTCTAACCTGGATTTCTCCCTGGAGTTGCCACTGTAAGCCAACCACACTGGCAGAGGAACCAACTGTGCTGGCCTCATGCCTGAGCATTTGGGAGAACTGAATACCTGTCTCCTGAGCCACTACAAGAAAGTCTTAGTACAAAATCATAGAATCAACCAGGTTGGAAGATACCTCTAAGCTCCTCCAGCCCAACCCAGCACCCATCCCTGCCCAACCAACCAGACCATGGCACTAAGTGCCCCAGCCAGGCTTGGCTTCAACACCTCCAGCCACAGCCACTCCACCACCTCCCTGGGCAGCCCATTCCAATGCCAATCACTCTCTCTGACAACAACTTCCTCCTCACATCCAGCCCAGACCTGCCCTGGCACAGCTTCAGCCTGGGTCCCCTTCTTCTGTTGCTGTTTGCCTGGCAGCAGAGCCTAACCCCACCTGGCTACAGCCTCCCTTCAGGTAGTTGTAGACAGCAATGAGGTCACCCCTGAGCCTTCTCCAGTAAGAGGCTCCTGTGCTGGTCTTGGGAGCAGGTTGATGTCCTCCTGTCTGTCCAGGAGATCCCTAGAGCTAGGGTGTAGAGCAGCACAGGCTGGACACCTTTGCACACCACCACCTGGACTGCAAACTGCACCTCTCAACCTCAGATGTTCACTGAAGACATTTCAAAGTCTTTTTCCAGGCGAGCAGCTCTATTCAGTTCAGCTTCCAACCTGCAGCTAAACCATACCAGCTCAGACAGCTCCAGTTCCCACCCCTCCCTGCTTACACTGGGCGGGTTTCCACATGGGAAGATGGACTGGGGAGCTGCTCTGGCCCAGGTAAAGCCATGAGGAGTTAAGGCCAACTCATCCCCTGGTGTGCAGCATAGCTGCACCAGCCAGGTATGTGAAACCGGAAACCAGGCAGAGGATTACAGCCCAAGCCTGTGTGGAGAGGACAAACTGGGCCCAGCATCAGGTGCTGGGATTCATGGGGGTTTGTGCCACATAGGTTAAGGGAGCATGGGAAGGGTAAGCACAATTCAGTCTCCATCCCAGAGTAGCAGCATCTGTAACAGTCTTGAAAAGGAAGCAAAGATGCCCAAATGTGTAAGCCTTCCATATCTAAGCCCCCTGCAAAATCAGCTCCCACTCCTACCACTTCTGCAGCCATGGAGGTCTCCCTTTGCTCCTAACTTATAGCACTTAGTGGGACTCACTTGTGTGCAAACACCTCATGGACCAGAGGCTCTGACACAGGCTAAACTGCCAACCCAAAAGCAGAGAAACAAGATGCAGGAGTAGCCTTAGGATCAAATAGGAGGGCAGCTCACAGCAGCAGTATGGGTTTGTCTTTCACACTTCTACTTTTAAAGGCTGAGAATCTGCATCCCTGAAAATTAAGTTTCAAGTATGTTTTGCACACAAGACAAACAAACCTCAAGTGAAAGCTTTTAGAGGATGAGCCAACTGTACTCCTAAAGTACACCAGGGCTTAGCACAGCTCTTGTTGGGCATAAACTTGCTAGTCACAAGAGGTTTTCCTGACAAAGCTAAGCACCTTCCTTGCAATCTGAAACATTCCTGAAGTGGAGACACTGGCTGATGCATGGCCAGTTTCACAGCCAGATGGAGGAGTCTGCCCAACCACAAGCACTTGAACAGCTATTAAAGAATTTAAGGATGAAGGCACTGCAACTTGCTGCTCTACCTCTTTCCAGAAGATAACAGCTCCTACACTGCAATGACAGAGCACTGTATACCAGGGAACACACTGGATGTCCAGCACCATTCAGTCTGCATTCTGCAGTGCCTGCACTAGCTCTTGGTCAAGTCCCTGCTCTCTGCAAAAGACCACTATGATCTGCTCCCACTCTGCAGGCCTGGTGGATAAGTTCATTTACCACAGCAGCTTTCCAGCACAGAATGGCACTGTGCCCACACAGGCAAAGACCTGCTCATAGGACATTTGACAGGCCAAACCCAAATGCACCTCTTGAGGCACAGGTGCTGAATTTCATACAACTGGATATATGTAGCAAACAGCTGACTTGGGGCAAGCAGAACTGTCCTCAGTTACCAGCTCCAGGTGAGCTTTTGACAACAGCTGTGCACTGCCACAGGCTGCTTCAACTCCACCCCAACGGCTGGTGCTACACTTCAGGCCCTTGCACCTCACAACATTTGTCCTTTAATCCAAGACCCCACATATCAGTATCATTTGGTTTCCTCACGGCTCCAGAGCAGGGAAGAGCAAAAAATTACATTCTGGGATCAGAAAAGACTTTTTAGGTGGCCAAACAAGTGATAGGTCATTACTTGACTGCAGTCGAAAGAAACAGGAAGCCAATTCAGTCAGCCAGAGTTCTCACTTGTCCTTCAGCACTCCTTAAAGCAGCCACTGAGAATCATGAGGGCCTGATGGGCCACAACGAACAGTCTTTACACCGCACTTGGCACCTGAAGCCACTCCCATCCTCGAGAGGTCATTGAAGCATCTCCCATTTCTTCACCCACCTGTCAGCTCAGCAAGGTAATGTCTGCTTTGTCTCCCTTAGACGAGTAGTGCTTAATGAAAGGAAAATCGTAGAATCACAGAATGGGTTGGGTTAGAAGGGACCTTAAAGATCATTCAGTTCCAATGCTCCTACCATAACCAGGTACACTTCTCACTAACCCGGGTTGCTCAAGGCCACATCCAGCCTGGCCTGCAGCACCTCCAGAGGGGCTGGCCATCTACAACCTCCCTGGGCAACCTGTGCCAGTCTCTCCCCACCCTCTTCCTCAATTTCTTCTTCATCTCCCCTCTCCCAGCTCAAAGCCATTGCCCCTCGGAGTGGCACTCCTAGCCCTTGTCAGAAGTTCCTCCCCAGCTCTCCTGGAGCCTCTTCAGGTAGTGGAAGGCTGCTACAAGTTTTCCCCAGAGCCTTCTCTACTCCAGGCTAAACAGGGGCTCAAGCCCTCCAACCATCTTTTGTGATGCTCCTCTGGACCCACTCTAGCAGTTTGACATCATTGTTGCACTGCCAGGACATCTTGGGTACCCACAGTCCTCCAGACCCCTTTGGTTTATGTTAGCATCACCTTGAGTTGAAGCCAGACAGCTCAGCCAGGGTGGAGACACAAGGAAAGGCTCCTTCCTCAGCCTTACTCACTCCTAAACTGGAAGTTGTGCCTACAGAATGGCATGACTTCAAAAGCTGCCTTAGAGTTGTTGGGGTTTTAAGCCCAGTCTGGGAGCAGCACCTTCCACCTAGCAATATCCACCTTTAAACCTGGCAAAATAACCACCTGCTACGTTAAGAAGCTGGCTTTGGTCACATTTCCTCTTCAGTAAGGAACAAGCAGATCAGCTTTAAACGTGGGAGAGAACCATACTCCCTGTGGAGCAGTTGCTCAAGGACAGGCTAGCAAGAGCAGAGCTGGTGGGAGATGTCAACTCATGCCTGTCAAGGCCACATTCTCTCCCATCACCACCACAACCCACTAAAAGTTACTGCCTGCACTATACAGCCTTGTGAGGAAGGTTTGCCTTTCTTCAGAGGACTGAACCAGTCTGAAGCACCACAAGATCCTGTCCACGGAAGCAACCAGAGAGGTTCTATATTGAGTCTTTACCACACTCCTGTAACATGCCCTTTGGTTTGAGCTGGCAAACTAAGGCTAGGGCTTGGGGAACTCCTGGAGCCATCTCTTGTGAACTGCCATGGTGTGGTGGTGTGTTAGGCTGGGCTTGAGAACTCAGTTGTCTTGTCGGAATGATCTGAGTGCATTAACAATTATCATTAACTACAAAAAGATACTTAAAGATGTGTCCAGTTCAAGAGACAGTGGAGGCTACAAAGCTGCTGAGCAACCTGAATAATCTGTGATGAGCAAAGGCTGAGACCCCTGGGGCTGTTGAGCCTGGAGAAGAGCAGTCCCAGAGGGGATCTTCCTAATGCTAAGAAGTAAAGGGTGGGGGACAAGAGGATGGGGTCAGACTCGAAATTTCAAGTATCAACAGGACAAAGTACAAACCAGAACCCAGGAGGCTGCACCCAAACAGAAGAATTTCTTCACTGTGAGGATGTCAGAGACCTGGAGCAGGCTGCCCAGAGAGGTTTCAGAGTCTCCTCTGGAGACATTCCAAACCTACCTGGACACTAATTCTGGGCAATCTGCTGTGGGTGCCCCTGCTTTAGCAGTGGGGTTGGACTGGATGATCAGTAGAGATCCCTTCCAATCCACACTGCGGCAGGATTTTGTGATTTAATGTCAAGTCTCCAGGGGCAGTGCCTTCTGCCACACAGCTCTGCCCAGATATGGATAACTGAACCTCAGGAGTGCTGAGCAACCTTGTTCCCTCATATTGCTCAAGCTGCTGCTGGACTGACCTCTCCCCAGTACCATCTTGTTGCACATTGTTACACCCAGTAAGGTGGCTCCACATGTGTTTCCCTGATAGCATTAATGGAAGGTCACGAACTTCTGCCATCCCTTCTCCACCACATGTAATCCTCTTAGCACTGAAAAGGCCAATCCAGGATAAATTTAGTTTGACCTAAGGAAGACAACCAAAAAGCTTGAGGGACCACAAATAGACTGAAGCACAAGTATTTCCTCTGCTGGAACAAAATCTCTTCCCCCAGCTCTGCCACTCAAAAGAGTTTAAGTTGTAAGAAGAGAGTCCTTTCACCAGAGTGCCTACATTCAAGGTGAAATTCCTTGATCACCTTGATCAAGGTGAAAATCCTAAGATCATCCAACCCATGAGTTCCATATACTAACTACAGAGAAAATGCACCAGAGGTTCATGATCTGATGGGAGTGACTGACACCCCATCAGATGTGTGTGCTGAACAGCAGCCCAAAGATGGTAAGCTGAGTGGAGAGAGATCTCAAAGTTCAACAAGAGCAAGTGTACAGTTCTGCACATGGGGAGAAACAACCCCCTGCACCAGGACAGGTGACCTGCTGGAAAGCAGTTCCACAGAAGAGGAGCTGGGTGTGCTGGTGGTCAAGTTCCCCATGAGCCAGCAACGTGCCTTTGTGGGCAAGGCAGCCAATGGTGTCCCATGGTGCATTAAGAGTGCAGCCAACAGGCCAAGGGAGGTTCCTCTCCTGTTCTGCTCTGCCCTAGTGAGGCCATACCTGGAGTACTTGATCCAGTTTTGGGGTCCCCAGTTTAAGAGGGACAAGGAAGTACTGGAGAGAGTCCAGTGGCAGTTATGAAGATGCTTAGATGACTGGAGCATCTGAGAAAAGAAAAGGCTTAGAGTAGGCTGCCCAGAGAGGTTGTGGAGTTTCCTTCTCTGGATAGAGTCCAAACCAATATGAATATTGTGATCTAGGACAACCTGCTTTAGCAGAGAAGGTTGGACTAGGTCTCTGGAGGCCCCTTCCAACCCCCACACTATCCTGGGATTCCATGAATTCTTCACACACAATTTAAATTGAAGCAGTGACAAGACACCACTCAAGAACCTCTACTGTTGGTCACATAAAAGCCAGGCTCATAGAAGGCAAGACACTGATCTCAGAGCCTCACCTGGTCCAATCAGAGCAGCAGACAGCTCTGGCAGCCTGTTCCAGGCTTTAAAGCACTTGCCTGGCATAGGGGGCAGCCTGCTGTGTTGTATTCTGAATTGTAGTCATCAGCTGCTCAGCCTCAGAACCACTGGGAATGAATTTCTGCAAGAGAGGGTCTCAGCTCTGAAGCATCTCCTCATCTGCAGATTCCCAAGACATTCTTTTTGACAGCAGCAACTCCCAGGCAACAGGTGACAGAAAAAGAGGAAAGGGCCTAAAATCACATCGGGGAGGTTTAGGTTTGAGATCAGGAGAAACTTCTTTCCTGCAGAATGGTCAGGGATTGGAACAGGCTGCCCAGGGAGGTGGAATCACCATCCCTGAGGGTGTTCAGGAAACACATGGACATCCACCTGGGGACCTAACAGTACTTGATGACCCTGGTACCTTCAGGTTGAAGGCTGAACTCAATCTCAGATGTCTTTTCCAATCAAAACAACTCTATGACTCTATAACTTACATGGTTAAGATGGTCACTAGCAGCACACCAAACAAGGGAGCAGCTTGTGCACTTCAACACAGAGACAAGGCAGCTTGCAGAGCTGCAGCATTCAGGCTCTTGGTACTCTCCAAGAAGTCCCAACTGACACTAAGCTGAGATCAGACTGACAACTCAGCTGCCCGTGCACTGGCAGCTGCTGACTCATCCACACCCTTACACTGCTCACTGCTGGCCTGGCTGGGTAGCTCAGGTTCTACTGCCATCAGCCTCCTGAAAGAAATCACACATTTCCCTCAGCCTACACAGTTAGAGCACTCAAGGTAGCTACTTTCTTACCTGGCTCAGCAGCACCCAGCATCCTCTGGGAATTGAGCAAGCATCTTTCCTCCTGCCAACACAAACATTTATGCCACTGCACAGGGGATGTGATACAAGCTCAAAGCCTCCTGTCAGGTTAACCAGAGCTGAGCAGGCTCCCATCCTGGTACCTAAACTGAGTGTGTGGGCCTGCACCCGCCTGCAAGACTGGCCTCAGTTACTACGTTAGGAACAAGAAAAGTTGCTTAGGATGTCCCAAAATGCACAACTTTGGTTGCCCTACAGCAGAAGTAACATTTTCTAAAGAAAGCCTCCCCGTTTTACATCCAAGTTCCACTGTCCTTGTCTTACAAGAGGTCTTCCACAGGAGGTACTCAACAGTAGCCTGAAACAAGAATGGCTGAAATTCACCCCATTTCCAATCCAAGTACACCCCCTCAGCTGCTCCACAGTGGGGAGATTCTCTGCCCCAGACACATACACCAGACTGAGCAGAAACTCACATGTAGCAGGTCAGCAGCAGGTCCATTTCATTGCCAGGTGAACATCCCCAACCCTGAGAATAGCTTTAACAGTCTACAAGAAAATACTGCAGACTAACACTGATGTGCCAGCTCGAAGCTCAAACTTAAGATCAGAGCTAGCCCCCATCTTCAAGGATCAATCTGCTCTGGTTACAGCTCCTTTATCACCTTTGTCAGACAAGCTGGAACTCCACTAGGAACGACTCCCATTCCCAAGGGTCAGTGAAATACAAAGGGCTAAAGATTAACAAGGCAGTTGGAGACAAGTTCTGCAGACTTACTGTGAAGAAGATAAAGGCAAATAGTGAGGTTTATTTCTCCATTATGCTCCCAGTGCATCAAGATCAGATACAACAGTGACTACCACTGTGTCAAGGGACAAAAACTAAGATCTAAACAAGCCCAGTACAGAAGCAAATCTCTCACACTGCACCACTAACCTGAAGGAGTTAACATTCACTACACAACTGCTCGGGAGTAGCCAGCATCTCCTCCAGTGCCGCCTTACTTGACACGCTCTGAGCGACGCTGGCAACAGAGGCGCACCTCGAAGAGGAGGATTCGCTTCCTCCAGCGTTTCTGCAGCGCCAGCACAGGGTCACATGGCTGGATCAGCCCCCGGCCCACAGCACTAAGCCCTTCACATACCCGGGAGATTAAGCTGCACTGGGAGTCATATGGTGGCAGTCTAAACAAAGCGGTGCTGCAGGAGCACACAGACCCACGGGATGCCCACACATCCACCCACGGCTTTCTTTCACACCCTCCTGATCAAACTCCACCAGCTTATCTATGGGCGCAAGATCAGCCTGTCTCCAAGACAGCTTCTCTGACTACAACAACCTGCAAGGTCACCAGCTGGGGAAGCTTTCCCCCTCCCCCCTCACTTTCCTGGGACAAGTCCAGGGGGTCACTTTGTTTCCAATAACAGCCAAAGTGTTTATTGATCCTACAATTCAGGAGCTGGAGGAACAACAATAATCACTTTCAAGCAACTAAATCCTTGGAATGAGCAGCACTGCACAGGAGTGTGCTGACAGAAGGGAAGAAACCCCAAGAAGGTTCATTTACTGGAAGGTCTCACCTTCTGCAAGGGGACAAAAGCATATCCCTTGCTCACAAGATTGAATCCAACACTGTGTTGGCACAAAGCCTCCAGGAGACCTAAGGGAGTCTGTGGAACTTTTTACACCAGAGGATGGCAGGTCAGGCAGTGAGCATTCCCATCCTGGCCACACAACAGCCCCATAGAAGCTTGGGGGAGCATAACCGTGCTTGCTCCAGCACCTCCACACTGCCAGGATTGTCCATTTTGGGCACACAAATGAAGCTCCCAGTTCCAAACCAGCATTAATTCTGAGTGCAGCCACACCACCAAGGACAACCACCACTGCATGTGCACTAGATGCCACAAGGAGAGCCTCCCCAAATCCTCAAGCTCACCCCAAAGTCAGTGAAAAGTTACCTGGCAGGATGTCACGTTTGCTTTTTGTGGCAGGTGTGGTGCAGACGCCACTGAAATCCAAGGAGCTGTCTAACATCGCGTTTATTCGGCAGAATATGTCTGCATTGCTGCAGGTGGAAAGTGCAGGGGCATCCGGGCTATCCCAGCAGTCTTTTATGCTCCTCCCAGGATCTTCTTTCTGGTAAGAAGAACAAGTATTGGTGTCAGACAGGCCAGACCTCACCACACAGCTTTCAGTACGTTGTAGAAAGGCTGGACCGCCTCCAACACTCACATTAAGCTCTAGCTTCAGGTCTCTGCAACACTCAAACAATTCGTGGCATAAAAGAAACAGTTAAGCAAAGCAGGGCAGCAATTTGTCAGTGTGGCACATCACACCAGAGCTGCCCCAGTCACAAACCAGTACCAGTGCACCACAACTGGAATGCAGTTCACACTACAAGCCACGGCAGCCAAACTACTCCCTTAAGTTCTCCATCATATCACTACAGCACGTAACTGATTCACAGAGCCATGCACCTTCTCCCCAGAATCACTCTCCCAACACAGGTGGGCCAAGGGAGATGTTCGTGGGCAAGGCAGTCACCACAAGAAATCACAATGGGTCCCTTTGCATGCAACAAGGGAGCAGGGCTCACTATCACCCGTATTTAGGAGCTCTGAACAACTTTTTGGGTCAGGCCAAGCCAGCAGCCATGCAATAGCTTCAGAAGCCAGGACTGCAGGACAAACACGGCTTCCCAGCTAATCAAACTGCCCCAAACCCTGTGCCCTGCCTTGGAACAGCAGAACACCACGCCTTGATCTTTCCTTTATGTAGCAAGCAGCTCCTGACCATAAACGGAGGTTATCCCAAGCCATCTCTGCAACCCTCCACAGACACTGATCTACCTGCGGCAAGGTTTTGGGCCCATCCTAAAGAACCAGCTAAAGCTCCCCCTGCATCAAAAAGAACAAATCACTCCTGATTCCCAGGGCTGGCCCAGAGAAGCAGCAAAAGCAGAGTCTTCACCCAGCTCCTCTTGCAAGCCACATTCACGTCCACATCTGTTCGATGCAGCTGCACAGCTGAGTCTGTCAGTCTAGAAGCCGCTAAATTTAATCCCCAAGAAGCATTTTTGGACCAAGGGCAGGTCTGCAAACCACCCAACAACTACTGCAGAACTCTGCTCTTAAACATGCTGAGCAAATGGTATCACTGTCAATTAAGAGTCATACAGAGAGCTGGAAGGCACAACCTCACCAGCACCAGCTTCCCAAGCAGAATCCTTGCCGTTAAGCAAATTGAGTTAGAGCCAAACTCGAAAGAAGTGAATTGCAGCAAGGCTGGCCAACAAGCCCCTGCTACTGCGCGACACGCAGAAGCCAACAGTTCTAAATTGGGCCATTTGTACTTGTCAAGGACACATTTCATCCATCCACCCTTTGGATACACTCCTGGCAAGGCTCTGGGGCCTGATTTCCCCCACAGTTCTCTTCCAGCTTTGCCCAAACCCATCTCTTACTGACCTTTCCAGCGTTCAGCCCACGGCAGAAGACAGCTCTAAACCCAAGTTTCACATGGACAGAAACTTTAGCCCAGCCCAGGAGGGCACTGGCATTTCCTCCTCCAGCCCTGTCGTTAGGAGCAGCTCTACAGCCGTAAGGTATGATCTGATAGTTTTCTCCACACTCAGCTTCCACTCCCACCATTCAGTTCCAAAGCAAGGGGGAGATTGAACTGTCAACTTCCATGATAGCTTGAGGCAGGCCCTGAACAATGGACTCGGGATGCTGCCCGATTAAGGCTATTAACATCCATTCAGCACGGCGGACTAAGGGCCCAGCCCAAACAAGGTCCTGGAACTCTGCAGGAGCATTTACAAGGCAAGAATAAACCTGAAAGGTTGGAAATCGAACTTCAGGAGAGGGGTAAGAGGCAGAGCAAGTTTTAAGCCAGCTTAGAACAAGTTACTGAGGAGGACAGAAGCTCAACTTTAAGAGTGGCCAATGATTGTTAATAAAAAGAAGTGCCACATCAATCTGCTTTGGCACAAAGGTGAACCACCACGCTCTCCTGTTACTGCTCAAGAGCCACTTACAGCAGGAGGCAAACCTAGTCCCCAGGAGCTTGTGCTGGAAAGACAAAAATAAATCCAAGGGGCAAACCAAACAAACACCTGATCCATTTCTGTTCATTTAGCATCTGATGCTTTCCACAGCTGGCAGCATTTGGTCCTGATACCAACAGGAACCAAAACCAGCAGCAGCACAGCCGAGCACTGCCACCGAAATGAAAGCTAAAAAGCTTTGTACATGGAAAGAAAACACTCAAGAACACCCTAGAGGCACTGTAAGCATCTCAGACAAAGCTGGCATTCATCCCCTAGTAGAAGGTTTGTGTGTCCATACAGCTCACCCTGGGCTCCTCAGAGATACTCCTTTGAGAAAAGCTCTCCGGAACTTCAAAGCTTCCAGGGCCCAAACCATCCAGCAGCCTGGGCAGGTTGTTGGCAGAGCCTGCAAGCGCATAGCTGGAGAATACACCCAAAGCCTTTAGTCAACAGCAGAGCACAGGGAAAATACCACACCTGGTATTGCCGAGACAAGCAAAATAACACTCTTCAGCCTAGCTAGGGTTAGCTTTCAACACCCCATCCTGAAGGGTTTTGCAGTATTGTCTGTCCAGACTTCTCAGAAGTCCTCTGCACAGTAGCAGCAAGAGCCCACGCCGGCAGCTGGCGATCCTCCCTGCTGTCGCTGAGGCAGCAGTCCAAAGCACTGGTGAGCCCTCCTCCTCCCACAGCAGCACGGGGGCGTAACCAGAGACCCAACACCAGCCGGTCCCAGACGGCCCTCTTGGCTACCTGGCACCTATCCCAATCCAGAGAAAGGGAAACTGCTTCACTGGTGCAGTCACTGGATAAACAAGTGAAAACAGAAGCATGATCCAGCTGCCAGCCATCAGGAGTCAAACAGCTCCCTCATGCCCGGGGAGACACCCAGTGTCCTTTTAAGAGACGAGAGTTTCTAGGGATGCTCCTCCATCGGAAACAAGCGAGAAAGGCAATGCAGTTCCCTGCAGACAATCTAGAGGCTTCAGGTTAAATCACTGTGGTAGATCTGGAATACAGACCCAAGGCACAGCAAGGTGAATCTCAGACAAGGGTGCAGTCCATCATATCGTGGCTCAGCTAAACTCTTAGCCAAGAGTCCACGTCCAAACACGAAGACATCTCCAAGACATGCAAGGAGGCCACTACCAAGCTTCAGACCAGTCTACCACTTCAAGAAAAACAGAGCAACAAAAGACCTTCCAGAGCCAACGCGAAATAGGCAGGACGAGTTTCCAGACCCTTGGAGTAACAATCACTGCACCGTGCCACCATAGCAGAGAGGTTGTTCCCTGCCTCTACACCTGGCAGCAGGCTTTCAGGTCTCGAGTTCCCATCTCACCCGCCCCAGACCAGCCTCAGGGCTGCAGCAGGTGCTCTAACTGTGTAAGATCCTGCTCCAGCAACACACACAACCTGCAGCAGCTCAGCTGGTGGAACAACATGCACTTGTGCTGCAAAAAACACCATGGTAAATAGCAACAATGGTAACTCCAGCCCAGGGCTGACATCTGTGGAAAGCTTGCAGATAATGAAACCCCAGGGCTAGGCAGAACCTGCAGCATTGGCAACAGCACTAGCACAGGGCTAGGCTATCCCAATCCTTAGGGAAGTCATTAAACACAGCTTAGCTGGCTGGTGTGGCCAAGCTGGGAGATACCTCTTGGGGACACTGGAGCAGACAAAGCTTATCCACCTCAGCTGCAAGTCAGCCTTTACTTCTCACACCTTGTTTAGAAGGCCCACTGAGACAGCACCCTGCGAATGCCCACAGGGGTTCTCAGCACTGCAGCTACAGCCAAGACAGTCCTGAATCCTTAAACAGAGCTTAGGACATTGTTAAACGGTGCTAGTCTCCACATAAAGCCAAGATAGCTCCACACTTTGATCAAAGGCAGAACTAAGTCTTGCTTTCACTAGTATGGTTTGCTTCCCAAGCTGAAGCCAGCTACACCAATATAAAACGCAGTACTGCTGTGACTGTTTGCACCAAGCAATGCAACTAACAACACAACAAGCTCACATACCCAACTCATCCTAGACAGGGCTGGGCTAGGCTGCATCAGCTCTCATCACCAGTAAGGGCGAGCTTAAGCAGCTCTCCCAGGGTTTACTGGGTGGAGACACACCTGGCTGGAATCAAGACTGGGAGTGCTTTTGATAGTATTATTTTTCACAAGGGAGTGCTGACTGCAGAGCAACACCAATTTTGCCAGGACTCATTTTTAAAGACGTTCTCCTCCAAAGGCATCTACTTTTTGCTATGTTGGTGACAAACAAGAGGCTTTGAAGCTATTGTTCAAGCAGCTTTGGAAACATTACCAAAGCAGAACAAGGTTCTAATAGGTTTAAGGAGCCTCTTCCAGTTGAGGTAAGCTGCAGCAAAGCAATAGGATGCTGAAGCCCCTCACCAAACAGTTCCAGCTGGAGCCCCTCACTAATGACCCAGCTGCCAGTAGGAGGAAGGCAGCCCCAACGAGCATTAACTGGGTTCAGCTGCAGAATACTGAAGGGTAAAGAAAAGACTTGTTGAAAGAACTTGTTTTCCAGACTCATCTCTTGCCTGCTGTCCACACAGGGCTGTTAGAGACCAAGCGTGCTCTGGCACCACATTTCTGCATCTCTCAAACTCCTCCAGGGATTCAACCACCTACATCCCTGGGGAGTCTGTTCCAGCGTTTGAGAACCCTTTCAAGTCATGAATCTTTTCTATGATCCGACCTTAATCTCCCCTACAGCTCTCTGGTGCAACGTGAGGCTGTTTCCTCATCATCGGCAGTTACCAGAGGGAAGGCATCAACCCCCACCCATCTCCAGCCTCAGGGAGCTGCAAAGAGGTCTCCATCAGCTTCCTTTTCTCCATGCTAAACATGCCTGGTTCCCTCAGCTGCTCCTCACCAGACCCCATCTTCAGACCGCTCACCAGCCTCACTGTCCTTCTCCGGATCTACTCCAGCACCCTGCAGCGAGGACTGCCAAAATGAACCCAGTACGCGGCCACTCCGCCATCGCAAAACAAAGCTCAGCTTCCCCTCTCACCGGTAGCCTGATAGGAGGGCAGCCACAGCCGCCGCCTCCTCCTTAGACAGGGGCCGCCGAGCTTCCTTCGTCCGAACTCGCTCAGAGTCCCCTCAGCAGCCGAAAGCAGCAGAGACCCCCTTGACCGGGAGCGGGGGGAAGCCCCAGCCGGCCCCAGGCCGGGGAGTGCTGAGGACGCAGAGAAAAGGCGGGAAAGGCTCTCGGCGCCGCTGCCTCCCCTCCCCGACGTGTGAAACCACGTGACGGGGCGGCCTTAAAGGAGCCGCTCCCTACCCGCTCCCCCCGTCCCGACACCATCACCCCTCACCGGCGGGAAGGCCATGGGCGGCACTGCGGGGCGGGCGGATCCCGGCAAAAGAGGGAAGCGACAGCAGCAGAGGAAGCCCTGCCGCCCCTCCGGCTTTTATGGGCCGGGAGCTGCGTACGTTGGTGGGGGGTGGGGGTGGGGGTGGGGAACACACTCGCGGCACTGAGCAGAGGGGCCCTGCGCATGCGCAACCCGCCCGGCGCCCTCCGCCCTTACCCCTGCCTGCTCCCGGCGTGCCGCGTGCGGCGCTCGCGCGCTTCCCGCCCGTTCTGTGTCCTGCGCTGCTCTCCGCACGAGGCCCGGCGGCGCCTGTGGCGTCACAGAGGAGCGGGAGCCTTTGGCTCGAGGGGCACCGGTAAGAGCTTCCAGCCCAACCATCCCCTTACTCTGCCAAAGCTGCTGCGGCGCCGTGTGCCTCAGCACCACCTTCCTGTGTGTTTTATGTTGGACATTAGGAAAGATTTCTTTTCCTGCAGGAGTGCTCTGGCACTGGAACAGGCTGCTCGGGGCGGTGGTGGTGGTGTCACCGTGCCCAGAGGTGCTCAAGAAGTGTGTGGACATGGCACTTCAGGATGTGGTTTAATGGCCATGGCAGTGTTGGGTTGGCAGTTGGACTCCATGACCTTGGGGTGTGTTTTCCAATCACAGTAACTCTATGATTGTACGATTTTGGCACCCCCAGGGGTGGGGGTTCAATCACCTTCCCTGGGTGGTCTTTTCCAGGCTTTGAAAACTGCTTCAGTAAAGAATTTTCTTCTGAAGTACAGCCTAAACCTCCTCTAGCACAACTTGAGCGTCCACAACCCCACACCCTGGGAATGCTCTTCACACACAGGTTGTGAGGCTTGGTGTGCCTCGTGTGAGAGGAATGGAACCTCTGTGGGACCCCTCAAGGTGAGTTAGGGTCCCCCATGGGGTTAAAATGCTCCCCTATCCCTCGAGAAATGGGATATCCACAGAGTTAAAACTGGGCTTCTCCTGTGAGGAATGAGACTTCTGTGGGGTTCTTACAAGGCCCCCTCAAGGAGAATGGGACCCTCCAAGGACAAAGGGGTCTCCCAGGGATTTAAACAGGCACCCATTAAAGGGAATGGGACCTACAGGGATTTTAAACAAGGCTACCTCAAGACAAATGGGACCCCCAAGGGGAATGGGATCTCCAGGGAGTGCCTCATGGGGAATGAGGCCTCTGAGGAATTCAGACAGAACGTCCACAGGTGGAACGAGATCTCCAAGGAATTTAAATACATCTCTCCCAATGGGAATGAGATCCCCAAGAGATTAAAATGGGGACCTCCCCCACCCACCCAGAGAGGAATGGGATCTCCAAGGGGTTTAAACAGGTGTCCCCAGGGGGAATGGGACCTCCAAGAGGTTAAAATGAGGCCCCTTCAAAGGGGAATGAGACCTCCCAAGAGGTTAAAAATAGGCCCTGGCCGAGGGGAATAAGGTAGTGTCCAGCTGCTAGCTTCAGCCCTGATGGGTGTGAGGCCTGTACGGCTGGGTGCCGTGCTTCTGGCACTAGTGCTGGAAATGGGCCTTTAACTGTTGGAACAAGTGTGTTGACATATAGCAGTTGGTGGTGCTGCTGCACCAGCCAGTGCTTCCTCATCAAAAAAGTGATTTTATCCCATCTCCTATCCATGTCCTGGAAAAAGCAGGAAGCCCCTCACCCTTTTCTCAGCAGCAGAAGAGGTTGGAGTCAAGGCAACTTGGAGTCCAGACCTTCCCATGCATCCTTTGTTCATCCTCTCCCCCCCAGTCTGTCTCCCCTCTGAGCTGCATCTTGGAAACAGGGGAGTGTGGGCTCTCTGGAAACCACTCAAGCCGTGCTGGGAGGAGAGTTTTTCATAAAGAGTCAAATTTTCGTTTGTTCTTTTTTTTTTTTTTTTTTTTTTTTTTTTTTTTTTTTTTTTTTTTTCCCTAGCTTGGAGGTGAAAAAGCTTCCTGGAGCCAGCCCCAGGAATCCCTCCAGTGACAGTGCAGAATAGACTCTGACGTAGTAGGTATTTCCGCGGTCAAAGCATGAACAATTCTGCTTTGAATTAATAGCTGGCAATCTCCCAGAACTCCTCAGATCTGAAAGGACAGGAGGCCTCCAGCTTCTGCCTTGCCCCAGGGTGGTTTATTCCAGCCCTGGGTGGAGGTGCTGGATTTTTTCCAGGAGCCAGCAGCCCCCCACCCCCCCCAGGGCGCTTGCATATGCCCTATTGCTTAAGGGATAGCTGGCCTCTGCTGATGGCCTCTGCTGATGTCCTCTGCTGATGTCCTAGGGAGGCTGGCAAAGCCTGGCATAGTGGTAGTTTCAGGCTGATCTGACCACTGTACACACAGAGCAGAGGAGGGGAAGGCAGTGGGTTTGAGAAGAGCTTTATTGGGACATCCTGGCCATAATAAATAGGAGTTACACTAGGTGATAGTGGTGAGGAGGTGGGGACCAGAGCTGCTGCTGCTCATCCATGCAAGATACCACCCTGCATCCCATTTGCCCTGTCCTGCTCCTTCCTCCCAGCAGTGAGGCCAGCCCAGCACAGGGAATAACCTGGCAGAAACCAGGGTAGGGAGAGTTTAGAGGAGCAATACAGGGCAGAGGTGGGTGGGAGGGCAGGGTTGTCACTGTGACAGGGCCTGGATGATGTCCTTCACCAGCATGGTGCCAATAACCATCTTCTCGCTGTTGACGGTCAGCTGGGCTGCAGTGCCCTCCCGTCGCTCCAGGGTAATGAGCACCAGGCTGCTGCTTGTCATTGTCTTGGCTGCAAACCTGCTCACCAGCAAACATGGCTTTAGAGTGAGCTATCTCTGTGTCATCCTCCCATCCCCCCAGGGTGCTCCAGTGGGGACCAGAGAGGTGTCTGCCACTCACGGCCAGCATCACATGTGGGTTCACGCAGGCTCCTTATCTAAAGGAAGCCCTGAGTGTCCCCACTGTGATTTGTGTGGGACTGGAGAGGTGACAGTTCCTGCCTGGTCCTGGTGCAGAGGTCCAGCTACCTGTACTCGTTGTCGGCACCGCAGGGCACACGGCCCACATTGGCAGCTGAAGTCACTTGCTGGACGATGGTGTGGTCATTCCAGCATTTCTCAGGCAGCATCAGCTTCTCCGTGATCTCACTCATGCCCATCAGCTTCCCTGGAGCAGGCAGCAGAGATCCCTGCCCATCTCTGGCCACGCACCCAGCTGCCCCCAAATCAAGGCCCTCCAGCCACCAGCTCCCTGCATCCCAATATCCCCCTTGACATCCCAGACAGGTTGCCCTGCTTGCTCATCTCCAGTCCAGCAGAGACAGATTCAGGAAATCTTTCTTCCACAACCTTTCCTGGGCCTGTCTCCACCTTGCTGCCCAGTGGCAGCAGCTGTGCCCTGGGGATAGGCTCTACCTGTCACCAACAGTGATGGGGCACCAAGCACAGAGCTCAGCAGTAACCCTCCTCCATAGAGCCAGGGCAAGGATTCTGCTGCTCCAGGAGCATGGAGATGTGGCGCTAGGGCGTCCCTGTTACTCACCGTATGCAGCACTGGGAGCCCTAGGGATGGGACAACTCTGCCCTGCTGTGTGGGGGCTTGGTGGATCACCCCAACCTGCAGGCTGTGGGGTGCAGAACAGGAAGGGGCTATTCTATCAGAGCTAGCCTAGTAGGGGCCACTTACCCTCACCAAGGCTCACAAGGTGCTCTAGGGCCACAGCCAGGGTGGCAGAGGGGACAAAATTGGAGGTGAGAGTTGGTGCTGAGATGGTGGGTGACTCTCTGCCACCCTATCCCCATCCCTGTCCCTCACTCACCCTGCTCCTTCTTGAATTCATTTTCGGTCATGAAGACAGGGGCTATGAGCTCACCCACGGGCGGCTGGATGGAGACGTAGAAGTGACGCGTGTGGGTGCTGGGGAGACAAGTGGATGAGGTGGCCACATGCTTAAAATGTCCCTCCACCCTGTCTCACTTTCTGTCTCTGCCCTGAGCAGGGCATGGCCAGAGAGAAACTGTGGCCTTGGGAATAGGGGAAACTTGTCAGTCTGGGCCTTGGTTGGCTGCTACCTCCTTGTTCCCTGCAGGAAGCTCCCCGCCACCCCATGCCCATTCCAATGTTCTCTTGTCCCCTGAAGGGACCCTGGTGTCTGTCCTGCTGTCCTCCACACCCAGAAGGGATCCTGCCCTACTGTTCTGAGGGGCACCCCATGTCCTCTCCTGCCATCCTCTGTCCACTGGAAGGATGTTGGTGCCTGTCTGGCTGTTGCTTCTGTCGTGGAACACCCCATGCCCTGTCCTGCTGTCCCATGGCGCTCCCCACACTGTATCCTGCTGTGCCTCGAGGCTCTTTATACCCTGTTCTGCTGTCCCCTGGAGTACCCCATGCCCTGTTTGGCTGTCACCTGTTCCCTGATACTCTATGTTCCATGGAGGGATGTTGGTCCCCATCCTACTTTCCCCATCCCCTGGAGCCCCCGTGCTCTGCCCTGCTGTCCTCATCCCTTGGGACATCCTTCCTGTCCTGCCCAGTGCTGGATGCTCACCACAGCTGGAAGTTTGCTGCCTGGGTGGAGTCACAGAAGTCGATGCCCATCACCACGCTAGCTGTGTCCCCAGGTGCCAGGCGCTCTGAAACCACAGGGCTTGACGCTGCATCCCATGTCCCTTTCACCAGCCAACCCCTGTCCTCATGTCCAGTCCCCTCCCACTACAGCACCCTGTCTGTGCCATGCTGCACTGTACCGATCTCGGGGAACTCCTGGATCCGCATGCCGGAGAGTGGCTTGGGCTCGCTGACCCGCAGGTTCTTCACCTCGGTGTCAGTGTTGTTGGAGATCTGGATCTGGACGGCCACCATGTGAGGGTCCCCCGGGAAGGGTCGGCGGCTGAAGCAGTACTCAACAGCCAGCCCCTCACCCGCCATGCGGTGCAGCAGCTCGTAAGTCTTCACTGCGCCCAGCGCTGGGCTCAACAGCTGGGAGAGACCAGGGGACAAGGGGCAGGTGCGGGCTGCCCGCCCGCTGTGAGTAGTGGGGAGCCACTGGCAAGGGTGTGGGTGACACTTACAGCAGGTGCCAGGGAGGTGTCGGTGAGCATGAGGCCCTCCAGGTCAGTCACCAGGCTGGTGGAGACCAGGCTGCTGGAGGGGACAGGCTGAGAAGGAGGGGGGGTAACTGCAGGGTAGGGGGAGGAAAGGGTTAACAGTTCTGACGAGCCACAGCCCTGTGGGAACAGCACTGTTAGCGTAGCCGTGAAGACAGCTAGGCTGGCACACTCTCATGGCAACAATCCTGTAGGCACAATCCCATGGGGACAGCCGCATAGGCACAGCCCCAACAGGTACAGCCCTGCTGTCTCAGCCATCCTTGGGAAAAAGGACTGCTCACTCCAGCAGGTCCCTTCCCAGCTCGGCAGCTCCCAAAGGACCAACAAGGCTCAGACCCGACCAGAGCAGATGCTTGTGCCTCTGTTTCCCAAGCATCACCATGATGGTAACCCTGTGCACCCCAAGGAGCCACTCACAGTCATCCAGGTCGAGCAGAGAGACCTCCTTGGGGCCGGTCTTGCTGCTGTGGGGCTGTGGGGTGGCAGAGATGGGACTAATATGAATAAGAGGTCTGGGGGCCCTCACACTGCCCCGCAGCCTGGCCCGGCCCATCCCAGCCCAACCCAGCCTAGTCCTCACCACTTTCTTCTGCTTGGCCTCTGCTTCAGAGCCTGAGTCAGAGCCTGAGGAGCTGCTCTCAGAGGCGCTGGCCTCTTCTGAGGAGGTCTCAGGATGGCCCTTTCTCCCCTGTGGTGCTGCCTTCTTTTTGCCCTTCTTTGTTGCTTCATCCTCCTCTTCCTCACTGGGACTGTGGGAAAAGCATGGTTCAGGGGGAACTGGGGTTTGACGGGAGCACTTGGCCTTCCCAGGAGGTACCTGTCCGATCTCCCTCTGGCTGTTTTCCGAGAGCCTTCCTTTTCCTTCCTCTTCGGCCTCTTGTCCTCTTCCTCCTCCTCCTTGTCCTCTGATAGGTCCCCACTGTCTTCTTCCTCCTCTTCCTCTTCCTCCTCCTCACTGCCAGAGCTGGAGCTGCTGGAGCTGCTGGAGCTGCCAGTCTCCTCGCTGACAGACTCAGGCTCTGTGGGGCACACAGCTCAGTCATTTTGCATCCTACCATGTCCCCGTTCTCCCTCTGCATCCCACAATGTCCAGCAGCCTCTTGCCACATTCCTCCATGTCCCCTCGCCATGCCCCACCATGATGAATGTCTCTACTGCAGTGTTCCCTGCTCCATATCTCACCACTACGGCATCTACCTGATGCCCCACTGTGATGGTTTCTGCCTCATACTCCATCATGGTGGCACCTGCCCCATGCCCTGCCATGATGATACTTGTCCTATGCCCTACAGTGCTGCCTCCTGCTTCATGCTCCACCTTAGCATCTCTTGCTTGATGCCCCATCATGGTGGCTTCTGCTCCATGCCTCACCTTTCTGGCACCTGCCTGATGTCCCTGCCACAGTGACCTCTGCCCAATGCCCCACCACAGTGACCCCTGATACATGCCCTGCCATGCTGCTGGATCCTTACCGCTGTCCGCTGACTCCGTGGGCCCTGACTCTCCTTCTGAGTCAGAGTAGAAAGGTTTCTCCACCTTCTCCTTCCTTTTCTCCCGGCTGGTACACTTGGTCCATTCAGGAACCTGTCAGCACAGGGTTGATGGAGCAGGGCCATCACCCAAGGGTGGGGGCCCAAACAGCAGCCCTTGCCTCCCTTCTGTCCCCATGTGGGTGTGTGGGCACCACAGAGGGGACATGGGATATTGAGCAGCACCTGGGCACTTTATGTGGCTCTTCTAAGACCTTAAAATGATGGCCTCATGTTGCACCCCCCAACCATGCACCCATGCACCCCAGGGTGCTCCACACACCTCTACATTCCTCACAGAGGGATCAGGTGCCTCATCTGGCCAGTTGGGCAGCTCCTGGTACCCCACAGCCTTGGCATTGAGCAGGTGGGACAGGGAGCCCAGTTGGAAATGGTCCCGATCTGCAGCAGGATGAGAGGTGGCAGCAGCTCAGGGACAGCCATGCAGCACTGTGGTGACAGCTGTCCCCATGCTCTGTGACCATGAGTGGGTACCTTTGAAGGAAGACTCTAAGATGGGAGCAGGTTTTTGTGCCAGGAATAGCTTCTTGGCATACTTGTTGAGGGCTCCGCTCTTCTCAGTGGGCACAATGAGCTGGCGGATGAAACGAGCCCGGTCGCGGATGTCATAGTTCTGGTCGTACTTGGCCAAGTTGAGGACATACTGGGTCAGGAGCTTGCTCTGTATCAGAAGATGTGCTCAGGGCCAGCCTCTCTCTTCCCAGTGGGGAAATAGAGGCATGGCTGGTGAGCCACATCCCTGGTACCTGCTTGGAGTTGGTTAGGTAGAGCTTAGCTGCCAGGTTGATGACCTGCAACTTGACGATGTCCTCCTCATTTGTGAAGGACTTGGCCATCTTGCGCAGCACATCGGGCGCGATCTTGGGCACGTGCTCGCAATACTCACCGATGAGCCACAAGATGCTGGCTCGCGCCATTGGTACCTGCAAAACGTCCCCCGGGCATGTGGTGTCAGCTGCCGCCCCTCCAGACCTGTGGGCTGCATAGCATCTGCACCCACCTGGATGTTGTCAGTGAGCTTGGCCATGTGCTTGATGATCTCACTGTGCTGTGCTGGCTGCATCTGCAGCAGCTTTTTGATGACCACCACAGATTCAGCCACCACCAGCTCTGCAGGCAAAGACCAGACCTCAAGCAGGGTCCTGCCCCAACAGCAAAGGAGGTCTCATTTTGTCCCCACCTCCTGCACTCACCATCCCGGTTGGAGAGAAGCTGGACCAGGCCATTGAGGCAGGTGTCCCGCACCTTCCCGATGTTGGTAGCACAGCGCCCGATGGCTTGGATGGTGGCTGCCACAAAGTCCTTGTCCATGCTGCGGATGTAGGTCTAGGCAGGCGCGGGAGGGACATACAATATGTTACCCACATGCCAGTGGTGATCACACACTGGTGCTCTTTGGAGCCCCCCAATGTTTTTGGCATGGCCTCAGCCCACTCATCCTGGTGGGACTCTCCTCTGTCCCCTCTATGGTGATGTTTTGGCACCCAGAGCCATGCCAGGGTGGCACTCCAGTGGCCTTAGTATGGCCACGGCATACCTGGAACTCCCGCAGGATGGTGGAGATGTTGGTCTCATTGGCCAGGTTGGTGAGGACCTCCAGCTGTGATAAAGATGAAAAAATGGGCAGCATTGGAGGCATGGTGCCAGGACATGGGGTCCTTGTTGTTCCCATGTCCCTAGGGCATGGAGGAGAGCTGCTCCACAGAGAACAAGCTCCTTGAAGCCCCAGAGCCACCAGTGGTGGGTTCTGCTGGGTGTTTCCAGCTCACCTTCAGGATCTTGATCTGTGTGGGGTCCGTGGAGCGGATGTAGAAGCTCTTCAGGTAGGGTTCAAACATCCCCTGCATGCAGAGCCAGTGGCGTTAGTGCCAACCCTGTCCCTGCCCTGCTGGCCCTGGCGATGCTGCTGGCTGCCCCATTCTGCTCAAGAGTCAACAGGACCAATATCTTCCACACTGAGTCCAAGACTCACCCGCCGTTTGATGGACATGGTGGCCACATTCTGTAGCACGACATACTGCACCTCGCTGTGGGAACAAAGAAGGGACCACCATCAGGAGGGTGGGGCAGGGTCAGACCCCTCAGCAAGACCCTGTGAAAATGAGGTAGAATTCACCCACCACCGGGCTGGTGCCACCATGACGTTGCCACCCCATGACTGGGCTGGGCAGGTCTTGGGGTTCCCCATGGGTCCCACCAACTGTGGTGGTGGGGTGAGAAACCACAACCCAGGTGCTACAGACCTGTGACTCCGCAGGAGCCGCACCAGTGCCTTGGCAATGACGCCGACCTCTGCCTTGGGTGCCAGGTGGAAGTACAGCTGTGCCACTGCCATCACCACCTGTGGGAATACATCTGAGAGTCACCTAATGGGCACATGGAAAAACCAAGAATGTCTGTGTCCCTCAGAGTCCCATCTGGCAGCACCAGGAAGAAACTTGACCCTCAAACACCCTGGTGGCACCTTGGCCAGTGGGGGCATCATGAGCTCAGACCACTGGTGGCCCTGTGGGATGGATGGGGCTGGGGCAGGGGCTTACCGCAGCGTTGCGGCTCTGCAGCAGGGGTTTGGTGTTACGCAGGAGCAGGCGGTGGTCGGGGTCCATGACGTAGGGTTTGCGCTTGGCCAGTGAGGCTGCTTCTGCCTTGGCATCCTTCGTGTCCTCCTCCTCAGAGCCATAGAAAGCCTTCTCGGTGTTCTCCTCCAGCAAAGACTCCTACCAGCAGGTGGGACAACTTGCACCCCCCCAGCTGCACCCTTCTTCACCCCACCTCCCTGAGGGGAACTCCTGGAGCACTCTGAGGCTCCTACACTCACGTTCTGGTTGGGGCTGAGGAACTGGGTGCGTGCATAGCGTGTCAGCATGTTGATGATGACCACCTGTCCCCACTCCTCCACATCGATGAGCAGGTTGCAGAGCTTGCGGTAGTTCTTATGGATGAGGTCAATGCGCTCTGGGCAGACCTCCTCAAATGCCATCACCACGCTGCCAGCCACCAGCTGGAGAGAAAGAGGCTGAGGTGACTCACCAGGGGGGTGGCATCTTCATTAATGCTGGCTTGGTGGGCATGGTGGCATCCCCATGAAGATGCTGGCTTGGTGTGTATGGTGGCTTCCTCATAGAGATGCAGGCTTACAGGACGTGGAGGGATGCCCATGAGGGTATTGGTGAGATGGGGACAGCAGCATGCCCAGAAGGATGCCAGGTCTGTAGGGACAGCTGTGTCCCTGTGAGAAGGCCTATTTGGTGAGGACAGCTGCATCCCTGTGAGGATGCTGGATCAGTGGGGATTATGGAATTCCTATAAGGATACTGGCTTGATGGGGACAGTGACATCCCCATAAAGATGTTGGCTCTGGGGACAGCTGCATCCCTGTGCAGATGTTGGATCAATGGGGACAACAGCATCTCCATGAGGTTGCCCGTTCTGTATGGATGACTGCATTCTCATGAGGACACCAGTTTGGTGTGGACATGCCACCAGGGCAGTGAGGATGGTGATGACTCCAGATTTAATGGCAGGGGGATGCCACTCACTGTGGTCTTGTCTGCCAGCAGTTTCTCAATCACTTCAATGAGCTGGTCCTTCTGGTCTGAGTCCAGGCTGTGAGGGCAGAGCAGGGCAGGTGTAGCTGAAGCAAACTCCTCCCACCCCTGCCTGTTTTTGCCTGCACCAAGCAGCTGAGATCCCAGCCCTAGACCCTCTTTGGTACCCCCAAAATGTAGCAACCGTTACCTGTAGAGCTTAGGGATAGCATGGGCGGCCGTCTTGCGCACGTACGGAGACATGTCCGAGGCGGCCTCCTTGATGGCCAGCATCATGATGGGCACGATGATGGGCACACGGATGCTGGAGAGGACGCGCAGAGCACTGGCACGGATCAGCTGGTTGGGGTCCTGTGGGGACATGTGGTGGGGTGGCTGCAGCGCAATTGTGGGGAGCTCTCTGGCCGCCCAGACTTGGAGAGGATCCCAAACCAGCCCACCTTGAGTCCTCGCTGGAAGGTGGAGATGGAGAGCAGGGCCAGATCCTGCTGCTCCTCTGCGTAGCGCACCAGGTAGACATACACCAGCTTCTTCACCTGTTGGGTGAAGGTGTTGGGGCCACCTCAGAGCTCCTCTGTAACCCATCCTGTCTCCAAAACTCTCCTTCAGGGAAGGTGTCAGACTTTGGGGACACCCACCCTAACCTTCCTCACCTCGATGTTCTTGCAGGCAACATTTTTCACCACAGCTGGGAAGAGATCGGAGGCGTTTTTACCCCTGGCAATCATCTGAGGAGTAAGGAACAGCCAGTGTGACACTAGTTAGCTGGCACAGCATGGCATAGCACAGCACAGCACAACTTGGCACTGCCAGTGGACTACCCAGTGACGACAACACCCACCGCCACAATCCTCTTCATGGCCTCCAGCTTGAGCGAATCCTTGTTGCTATCAAGCATCTCCTTAAGGTCATCATGCCTATGCCAGAGGTAAAACCCATCACATTTCTAGCAATTTTTAGCCTTTTCTACCTATTTTTAACCATTTTTAGTCCTTGTTTTGGTACCCAGGCCACCATCAGGCTGGCAACAGATACTTTGCCATGCAATATTTATGGGGACGGGAGTTCAGTTACAGCCAGGTGAAAAAGGAGATGGAGGCACCAGAGTGGCACTGGCACCCAGCTCTGTCCTCATGCCGGGTGCTGGGACAACGACCCCCTCCCATTTTGGCTGTGGTTGTGACCCTAGGATGTTCCCAGATCACTTCACAGGGAGCAGGTGCTCATCACTGGTCAGCTTGGTGGGATGTTCCTTGTTCCCTCATGGGCACAGAGTCACGGATGTGCCAGTGCACTGAGATGCAGAGCCCCTCCTCAGTCCCTTCCCTGGGCTGAAAAAATGCCACCAGCTGATTGTCACCACTGTCCACATTTCTAAGGCACATCTGTCCCCACCAAACCAGGGGACCTGCAAGTACTGCAGCAGCTGGAGGTAGTGCCCTTGGGACTAAGCATAGTCAGAGCCACTGTTGCTGAAGGCTCACAGGGGCTCATTGGGGGAGTCTTACCGTGGTGGTGGCTCGGTGCCAGTGGCCACCTCAGGCTTGGGATTGGCAAGTGGCCGCAGCTCATCGGCTCGCAGGGCGCTGTAGCACGCAGGTTGTCCAGCCTCGGTGGCCAGCACCGGGCTCGTCACCTCCTCAGCCGTGTCACCACCCACTGGTGATTTTGATCGTCCAGCTGGCCCTGCCGGTAGCTGCCGCAACAGCTTCTGGACCGGCGGCAGGGACAGCATGGCTTTGGCCAGGGGTGGTGGCCTTGGGGACAGTGGCAGGGTTGTGGCCCTGCTTCTCCTTCAAGCACCGCCAGCTGAAACCTGATGCTGGGGTTAGGGTTGGGTTGCAGCCAGGATCATGATACCCTTCTTAGTAGGTGAGGCCACTCCTGGGGTGCTGCCACTCATCCTGCAGCTAAGGCTTGGATACTTTGCAAAGAGCATTTTCCCCAGGTGGTTTGAGTGGCTTAGTCCTGGCCAGGGACCCCTTGTCATGATGAGACACCCACCTGGGTTCTGGGGTCACACCTAGGCTACATATGTGTCTTTTCTGATGGGTGGGGTGGCAGGACATGACATGTATGTGTGTCCCACCTGGGTGATGGGGTGTTCCACTTGGGTGATGGGCTGGCACATAAGGGTAACTTTTCTTGCCCCATGTGTCCTGCAGAGCTTGTGGGGACAGTGGCAGATCTGGTATGGCCACAAGGAGACAGGCCTCAGAGAAGGGCAGCAGGAGGTCAGGGATGGGGTAGCATGGCTGGAGTCAGGGACTCTGATGGCAGATCACTGGGAGGATCTGGCCAGATTGGGGGACAACCAGGGTGGTCAGGGCAGAAGGACACTGCCAGACTGGGAGACAGTGCTATTTGAGCAAAGTAGGGTGACACTGATGGCAGTTCAGGGCTCAAGGGACACTGATGGGCAAGGGGGACACAGCCAGGGGGCCAGAGATAGGAGGACTCAGCAAACTGGAGGACAGTGCCAGGAACTCATGCAATGGGGACACACTGTACAATGGGGACATTGCCAGTGGGCCATGCATGAGGGACACTGGCAGAGTGGAGGATGCTGCTGGGGAGGGTCAGGGAGAGGGAATACTGCCTGCAGGGGCAAGGGTAATGGGACACATCCTGCCACAGGAATACTGCCAGCAGGAGAGGACTGGAGCACTGTGCCAGACGGGGGAACACTGTCAGAGAGGCAGGGATGGGGTGGACATTGCTGGACTGGGGACATTGCCAGCATGTTGGGATGGGGGACACATCCAGAGGGAGGGGACACTGCCAAACTGGAGGTCATTGCCAAGGGCTCAGAGAGGGTGGGAACTGGTGAAACTGGGGGACAGTGCCAGGGGTTCATGGAACCAGGGACACACTGCGAGATGGAGGCACTACCAGCAGGTCACAACTGAGTGTCATTGACAGACTCTGGGGGACACTGTCAGAGAGACAGGGTTGGGGGACAGTGGTAGAGTGGGGGGCACAGGGAATCAGGGCTGAGGGGACATGCCAGACTGAGGGACACTGCTGAGGCCAAGGTGGGGGACATTGCCAGCCAGGGGAACACAGCTGTGGCATTAGGAGGTGTCCAGGGATGGAGACAATGCCTGAATATGTGACAATGTCAGCGAGTCAGGGATGGGGGGACACTGCCAGCAGGTCAGGGGGCACATCCAGAGTGGGGGATACTGCCAGGGATGCTGCCAGGGATGGGGAGACAAAGCCACTCCTATGTTTCTGCAGCTCCAGGACATCCTCCCCACTTTACTCTGTGTCCTTGTGCCCACCCCACAGCAGCCTGCCCTACACAGGGGTGACATTTCCCAGCACCCTCCCATGTAGTGGGGACCTTAGTGGGAGGATGCTGTCACCCAGGGACCCGTGCAGATGCCAGCAAAGCTCAGTCTGGGTACACCGTCCCCAGACTGTCCCCACCCCCCCAGGGGTGGGGGTGGGTGCAGTGGGTATCCCTTCACCTCGCTGTGTCCAAATGCTCGTGATTTTCCCCCAAAACCTTCCCTGGCCCTTAGAACCTGCAGTGGTGGTGGCATGAGCATGTCCCTTGTCTCCATTTTCAGCCTCGTCTTCATTCCCATCCTCCGCTTCATCTCATTCTCATTGCCGTCTTCATCCCATCCCTTCCCCTCCCGAGCACCGTGCCCAGCCCCCAGTCAGGTACCGCGTCCTCAGCAGCAGCCACCCGGGCGGCCTCGGTCCTTTGTCCCCTGTGTCCGCCCCCCCACCCCCAGCCCATTGTCCCCACCTCTTGTAGTCGGAGGAGAAGATGCCCCCGCTGGCGGGGTCGTGGCCGTACTCGGGCTCCCCGAGGCTGGAGGACCCCCCCTTCTCCTCCCCGTAGGCCGGGCTGGCGGCCATGGCGGCGGGAGGATGCGGGATGCTGGGACTGATGTCAGCGTCGTGCGGGGGGGGTGGACGGCGACGACACACAACGGCACCGCCCTAAAGTGCCCCACGCTCCTCAGACTCGGGGGAGGGGAGGAGGCTTCAGGGAGACATCAGGATCCAAAAGAGGTCCCCAGCCCTGCATACACACATCCAGGTTGGGGTGCCAGTGGTTTAAATAGGGGTGTGTATTGGGGATGGTAGTGGTGGTGGGTGGGATGCTGATTTCGTGGTGTGTGTCACATAGCTCAGGGGCTGTCACATAGCTCAGAGGTCAACCACCAGAGCAGGGTATGGAGCTGTACATCCAGACATTACAGCTCATGCATTTATAGCAAATCATATTCTGTTAGATACCTTAATAGAGTAATATACAATTACAATAGTCTGGAGATTAGGAAGAAATTCTTTGCAGTGGGAGTGGTGAGGCACTGGAACAGGCTGTCCATGGAGGCTGTGGATACACCTTCCCTGGAGGTGTTCAAGGCCAACTGGATGAGGCCTTGAGCAACCTGGGCTAGTGGAAGGTGCCTGTGCCCATGGACGGGGGGTTGGAACTAGATGATCTTTAAAGTCCTTTCCCACCCAAACCATTCTCTGATTCTATTCTATTCTGTTCTATTCTGTTCTGTTCTGTTCTGTTCTATTCTGTTCCGTTCTGTTCTGTTCTCTTTTCTATATCATATATTACATTAAATGATATTGTTTCCTAGATAAGCCATTCTTTAGTAGCCACTATCCATTCTCTACAGTATATGCTACATACTCTGCTCCACATTCCATATTCTGCAGTACACCATACCATGTTATAATACACTGTAGATTATCTTGGTGTCATAGAATGGTAGGAGTTGGAAGGGACCTCCAGAGATCCAGTCCAATGCCTCTGTCAATGCAGGATCACCTAGGGCAGGTCACACTGGAATGCACCTAGATGGGGCTTGAAAGCCTCCTGAGAAGGAAACTCCACAACCTCTCTGGGCAGCCTGCTCCAGGGCTCCAGCACCCTCACAGTAAAGAAGTTTTTCCTCATGTTGAGGTGGAAATTTCTGGGTTCCAGTTTGTGTCTGTTGCACCTTGTCCTGTCACAGGGCACCACTGAAACAAACCTGGCCCTGTCTTGATACCCACCCCTCAGATATTTATAGTCATTGATAACATCTCTCAGCCTTTTTTTTCTCTACACTAAACAGCCCCAGGTCTCTCAGCCTTTCCTCATCAGATGTTCCAGTCCCTTCTTCATCCTCACAGCCTCTGTTGGACACTCTCTTGTATATCCCTGTCCCTATTGAACTGGGAAGCCCAGAACTGGATGTAATACTCCAGCTGTGGTCTCACCAGGGCAGAGTAGAAGTGGAGGAGAACCACCCTTGACCTGGAGAGTTCTATATATTCTATCTTCTGTCAGACTGTGTTGCACCTCATCCACAATCCATTCTTCAGTCCAGTCTAGATTTCCTGTGTCAATCCTTCATCTCTTTCTTTTATCTCCTTCTCTGTAATGCCAACTTGATTGGTGTAAGTAGCAGCTCTCTAGTCTTGGGCAGAGTTAGAAATGCTGTCTGGTTTGGATTCAGTTGCAGTTTTCCTCTGGTAATGATCTCCATGATCTCCTAGGATGCAAACTCTTTTTTTTTCAGGCTTTTTCTCACAAATTCTGGGTGTTAATTCCAGAGGTGTCTGAACAGTACCATTCTGGATTATTCTCCAGTTTGCCTCCACGAGGAGTACTGTGGCACTGAAATATCTGCAGGGAGTTACTCCCATCTTCAAAGAATTCTCAGAGTCACAGAATAGTGAGGGTTGGAAGGGGCCTCTGAAGATTATTGAGTCCAAACTCCCTGCCAGAGCAGGATCACCTAGGACAAGTCACACAGGAATGTGTCTAGGTGGGGCTTGAAAGTTTCCAGACAGAGATTCCTCCACCAATCTGGGCAGCCTATTCCAGTGCTCTGGCACCTTCAAAGTCAAGAAGTTCTTTCTCATGTTTAGGTGGAACTTCTGTGTTCATGTTTATGCACATTACCTCTAGTCCTGTTACTGAAGATCACTGAGAAGAGTGTGAGGCCTGCTTGTGACACTGACCTTCTCTGACTGCTGAATCTTTTGAACCAACTTGCTTTATTTTCCCAGGACATGGAAGATTTCTTCTTGGATGCCTGAGAGATTCCTGGTTCTTCTCTGTTTCAGCAATCCTCAAATCAATTTGCAGACACTTGGTTTCAGTTCACCATCTGTGATGCTGACATCTGCCTGGACCACGCAGCAGTCAAGCCCAGCTTTAAGAATCAGAAAGCAACAGGCAGGTTTCACAGTTTACACTGTGTCCAGATTTCCATTTCAGTCTTTCTCTGCCTCTGACAAAGACCAGGAGTAGATGAGGTCAGCTGCAATCCAGTGCCTACTGACCCAACCCAGCTCTGCTGCATTCTCCAAGTGCCACTCCAGTCCATGAACAACAATGGCATTAACAACTGTAACATTAAGTGCTGTGACTTCATGCTAGTCTGAGGTGGACTGGGGATTCTTGGAGCCAGGGTAGCCCAAAACGGAGCAGGGAGAAGCAACAGAAGCTGGCAGCTCTTGCAGAGTGACTGTGGGACTTCTAACTACAGCAGCTTCTGAAGAGCAGTGCATGCAGGCAGTGCTCAGCAGTGCTGGGAGCAGGGCACATGGGAGAGTGTGTGGGGAGGAGCAGCAGCTCTGCCCGTTGGACAAGTGAGTCCCATTGGTGCTTGTCATCCCTTGTAGTTCGCTCAGGCAGGGGATGTGAGGAGAGTGCAGAAGCTTTGACAGCAGCTAGTTTAGCTCTATCAAAGTGGTGGGTAACCACCCGCCCACTGCTTCTTCAGCACAAGCCCCAGTGATGTCTGTTGTGTCCTCCCAGGCAGGACTGCTAACAGGACACTTTAGTACAGGCAGTAGTCTGCAGTGACTGCCCAAAGACCTCTCCTGGGGGAAAAGTAGGTACCTGCACAGGGTATGCACAGGTGGGTGACCTGTTACGTCACATAGCTGAGTTAGAGGAAAGAGTAACTACAGTGGACACACAGCAGCAAGGCCCACAAAGTGCAGCTGAGCCAACAGCAGATGGTGGTTATCACAAAAAGAAATGGTGCTTGCTCGCAGTGGGAGACTCCTTATTAAGGGGTACTGAAGGGCCTGTCTGCTGACTTGAAGAGTCATGCCGAGTATGCTACCTTCCTGGAGCTAAGATCTGTGATGGTGAGGATTCCCCAGTAGGTGTCAGAATGTGTCCAGAGCGTGGACTGCTGTCTGCTATTACTCTTTCATGTTGGAATGAACAGCAATGAAAGCCCAAACTCGGGCAGAATTAAGAGAGACTATAAGGAGGAAATGAAGAATCTTGGTGCTCAAATCATCTTTTCTTCCATATTATATCTATAAATATCTGAGGGGTGGGTGACAGGATGAAGGTGATGGTCTCTTTTTGGAGGTGCCCAGTGACAGGATGAGGAACAATGAGTACAAGCTGGAACACAGGAGGTTCCATCTCAACATGAGGAGATACTTCTTTACAGTAAGGGTCACAGAGACCTGGAGCAGGCTGCCCAGAAAGGTGGAGTCTCCTCTGGAGGCTTTCAAAACCCACCTGGATGTGTTCCTGTATGACCTGCCTTAGGTGATCCTGCTTTGGCATGGAGGTTGGACTTGATTTCCAGAGATCCCTTCCAACCCCTAACATGCTGTGATTCTGTGATTACCGGTTCAAGAATTGCAGGCAGACAGAAATAGACAACATGGTGCAGATCAGCTTCTGGCTAAGTGGCTGGTGTTGTCTTGTGGGGTTTGGCTTTTACGGTAACAGGACCTTCTATGAGGACTACAACCTGCTAGGAAGGGATGGAATCCACCTGTCTAAGAGTCCGGGGAATCTTTGACAGCCAGCTGGCCAACCTCGGCTTTAAACTGAAGGACCTGGCAGGAGGGATCCAAAATGACAATGTTCAAACAACCATTAGTGCTACGATCAGTTGGGGCATTAACCAGGCCAACCAGAGTCATGTAAAATGTGCCTCAGTTGTCTCCCTAAATGAGAAACAAAACCCAGCTACTGGGAGCCACTAGGAAACAAACAAGGAACTGGAGCTCTGTGCCCAGTCATAGGAATAATCAAAGCTTGGGGGGACAACTCACACTACTGAAAGATTATGGTAGGCAGCTATAGGCTGTTTGGTAAAGATAGACAGGGTAGAGGAGGTGGTGGAGTTGCACTCTATTAAAGAGAACTTTGAAAGTATTGAATTGACTGTGTTAACTCTGGAAGTCCTGGCAAAAACTTCCGGGTCAAAATCATAGCTTGGAAGGGACCTTAGAGATGATCTACTCCAACCCCCTTGGCATGGGCAAGGACACCTCTCAACTAGACTAATGGTATGTTTAGAGCTGAGAAGACATGCTTCTGACCTCAAAGCAAGTCAGTAACAGGAAGATCTTAAGTGCCTCAGAACACTGAGCACCTGCAGTCCAGCACCAGCAGGCAAGCTTGGTTCTTACAGTGAGGCATCCACAGAGCAGGATGGGGCAGGGAGGGAGTCTCCAGCACCAGAGAGGAGCCTTGCAATGAACAGTGGAAGTTAGGTGTCACTTCTCTGAAGATGCTGTGGAACATTTAAGCTCTTAGGAAACACTTTAAAGGAAAGAAATCAACCAAGTTTACAGCAGATCTGCTGAGAGAATAGTGACAGAGGCAGTTAACATCTTATCACTAGGAACCAGTGCTTTAGTCATTTTAAAACACACTTAAGGCCATGGGGTGGCAGGCTAGCCCCACTCCCACACCAGTACACTCACGTTTCATCCACCTGTCAGAGGGAAAACAAAAAGGAAAAAAAAATAATGAACTCACACAATGTTCACTCCAGCACACTCCAGGGAGCCTCCAGTATTTCTGCTACTAACTAGGACTGTGGAACTAAAGTTGTTATTCCAGGGCCTGCAAGCTCCATCAGGAAAACTAGCAGGAACTTCAGCTCTGCCTAAAGGGATCTGAAAGTGTGAGAGACTCCAGCAGGTGTGACACTCGTGAAATACAGAACTTTATTTAGAACCTGCTTAAAATAGAAAAACACTGTCAAGAAAAGTCCCAGTCAGGTGTGGTTTATCAGTAAAATGGAGATTTTAGGGCAACAGCAACAACAAAAATCAGAGAGGTCATCTCCAAAGGAGACCTTACTGTTACTCCCAAACCAAGATGATGCAACCATCAGACAATTCTTAAGCAAGCTTCCAGTCAAGAAAACCTGGTTCTTATGAGACTGTAACTACCCAGACGTTTGCTGGAAGTATTACACAGCAGTTCATCCATCAGGTGTCTGCAATGCCCAAGAGGACTTCTTTCTCACAAACAAGTTAGGTGTGCCAACCAGAAAGGAGGTGCTGCTGGACTTCCTGCTCACTAGCCAAGAGACCTGCTTTGTAATAGCTCAGTGACAGCCCTGTATGCACTGGTCATGAGATTGCAGAGTTTGGGGCAGCATGCTCAAAACAAAGGGTTTTGATTTTAGAAGAGCAAATGTCAGTGTACTCAGGGCTGAGTTGGAGGAGATCCCATTAACTTCCATGGAGGACAAAGGAGCTAGTGAGTACTGGGAGTTTTTTGAGAGCAATCTCCTAAATCCACACCACCATTTCATTGCCACTATAGGCAAGGGAAGTAGGGAGAACAAGAGCCCCCTTTGGCTTAACTCTGAGCTCCTGGGTCTCCTCAGAACCAAAATGGAAATGTACCAGAGATGGAAAAGTGGAATATCACCTCTTGAAGATTACAAGGGCATTACCAGAATCTGCAGAGATGCAGTTAGGAAAGCAAAACCTCAGCTTGAACAGGGCTAAAGATGTCAAAAGCTTCAAGAAAGGATTCTTCAGATACATTAACAACAAGCAGAAACAGAGACTCTAGGGCCACTACTGAACTGGAGGGATGAACTACTCACCAGCAGTGCTGAAAAGGCAGAGATCCTCAACGCCACCTTCTTGCCTGTCTTTACAGACTCCGTTGTGTTCCAGACTACGGGAACAAAAGTGCATATTGATGCAGACATAGACCCTACGTCAATGAAGGGAGAGTTGGTCCTCCTGTTAGAGGAGCTTGACTTAATGAATCGATGTGCCCAGATGCTGTCCACCCAAAGGTGCTAGAAGAGCTGGCTGATGTTGCAAGGCTGCTCTCCGTAACCTGTGAGCAGTCATCGAGACCAGGAGACATCCCTGAAGGAAGGCGACTGACGTCGCCCTCTATCCGTAAGAATGGTTTTGAGAACCCAGGAGCTTACAGGCTCATTAGCCTCACTTCAGTTCCTGGGGAAGTTATGGAACAAATCCTCTTGAGCATTGGCAGAAGTCATTAGAAACACATGACTGGAGGAAGGCAGCACCAAACAGCATACTGCACAGCGACAGCGCTGCCGTCAGCCCCTGCTCCAGTGGTGCTGCCGACTCCTCTGGTGCCGACAGAGGGCTGCGGATCTGGGAGTGTTCTTACTGCGGTACCCAGCAGTGATGTCCCTGGGATAGCGCCAGTGGCGGAGCTGGGCTGCTGGCACGTTCAGCAAAGGCTGTGGGAAACGCTGCAGGGGTGGGTTATGTCAGGAAGGGCTGGATCCGACCTGACCCTTCCTACTTCCTGTGATTGTGAAAGGTTTGAAAAAACAGAGACTGAAAGCTGAGCACAGCCAGCAGGAACTCTCTGAAAACCTGCCTGGGGCTTTCTGCTTCAAGCTGGCGCTGATCTGCTAATTGCAACTGAATGTTCATTTTGGGAACAAAGGGAGACCACCTGAGATATCCTGGAAATGCTCCTAGGTTGCATCCCTTTGCAGTGGCACCTAGCATTCTGTTTGGACCTACCGGAATGTGCCTGGTGCTGAGTGTTGGGGTGCAGTAGAGACAGGAGATGCTGTGAGGCTGGTGTGGCAAGAGTGGGTGCCTAGCAGAGAGGGTGCCAGCAGGAGATAGGTGTCATGAGGAATGGGTGCCAGGCTCACTCTGCCCCTCTTCCCACAGGTGAGCACTCTGGATTAGATTCTCTCAGTCCTGACTGGGCTATTCCTCCATTGCCTGTGCTGGGTGCCACAGCTTTCTGGGTGTTGGTGAGGAGCTGGAGCAGGAGGGTGGCCGCTTTGGCATCCTGTCAATCTCATCCTTGTGCCTGATAACATAATGGAGCAGGTCCTCCTGAAGGCTTTACTAAGGAAGAAAGGAAGAAGAGGTAATTTGAGTTAACCTGCATAGTTTCATCCAGGGCAAATCATGCCTGATGGACATGGTGGCTTTCTCCTGTAGAGTTACAGCAGCAGTGGAGAAGGGAAGAGCACCTGATGGCATCCTCCTGGGCTTGTGTAAAGTGCTTGGCACTGTCCCACAGGGCATCCTGGTTACCAAGTTGAAAAAACATGGACTTAAGGCGTGGGCACTGGCTGGAGAAGGAACTAGCTGCAGGGCTGCACTCAGAGCTGTGGCCAATGGCTGAGTGTCCAGATGCAGAGCAGTGCCAAGTGGTGTCCCTCAGGGGTCTGCACTGTGCCAAGTGCTGTTCAACATCTTTGCCAGCAAGATGGGCAGTGGCAGCAGGTCTGGAGATGACACCAAGCTGTGTGGTGTGGCCGAGACACTGCTGGGAAGGATCCATCCAGAGAGACTTGGACAGGCTGCAGAGTTTGGTCTGAAACAACCTCATGAAGTTCAACAAGGTCAAGGGCAAGATCGGCACCTGGGTCAGGGTAATCCCATCACAGATCCAGGCTGGCTAAAGAGCAGCCTGAAGGAGAAGGCTTTGGGGGTGTCATTTGCTGATAAACTCCCCAGCACCCAGCACTGGTCGCTAGCAGCCCAGAGGCAGCTGTGTGCTGGCTGCAGCCAGAGCAGGGAGAGCAGCAGCACAGGGAGGGGATTCTGTCCCTCTGCTCTGCTCAGCCCTCACCTGCAGCACTGCCTCCAGCTCTGGGACCCTCAGCACAAGAAGGGCAAGAAGGAGCTGATAAAGAGGGGAAGGAAGGGGAGCAGCTGAAGATATGTGGTAGATGAAGTTTCCAGTAGTTTAGGCTGGTGATGTTCTAGAATTAGTTTTCCTTTTCCTGTTGGCTGATCACCTCATTTGCCCTCTGCTGAGACCCCACCAGCAGCAGTGTGTCCAGTTCTGGGTCCCCTAGCACAAGAAGGACCTGAATCTGCTGAAGAGGGGCAAGAGTAGATGATCATAGAACTGCAGAACCTCCTTTATGGGAGAGAATTGGGGAGGGACTTTTGACAAGTTCTTGGAGTGCCAGGCTGAGGGACAGTGGCTTTGAGCTAGAAGGGAGGATACTGAGAATGTAGATCAGGAAGAAATTCTTGAGAGTGAGGGTGGGGAGAGACTGGCACAGGTTGCCCAGGGAGGTTGTGGATGCTCCCTCCCTGGGGATGTCCAAGGCCAGGTTGGATGAGGCCCTGAGGAACTTGGTCTGGTGAGAGGTGCCCCAGCCCACAGCAGGGGTTTAGGAAGTAGATGATGTTGAAGGTCCCTTCCAACCCACCCCATTCTGTGATTCTATCACCTCTCTCGCATGCCAATGAAGGGTTGCCCTAGAGGCTGCCCAGTCCCCTGTCGCCATCCCGTGTGGCTGCTGTGGCAGAACTTACAGCCCCAAGCTTGCTTCCAGCTTGTGCTCAGGTACCAGAGGGAGTGGCTGTGGCCGAGCTGAGCTTCTGAGTGGTGCCCAAAGGGATCTTCAGTGTGAGTAACTTAACTTTCTTGGGAAGAGAAGAAGACTCCAAGGGAGCCAAGTGCCAGAGCTTTATCGGAGAGGCAGCAGGGGTCGATGCCATGGGCTCGGAGCCGCAGGAGTGTGGGTCGCGATGCCGCGAGCGGGGCCGAGGCGAAGGTGGGCAGTGAGCAGGGGCCAGGCTGGACGGCAGCTCCCTGCGGCTGCCACAGCTCTGCGCCATGGCGGCAGCTTCCTGGGGCAGCCACGGCTCTGTGGGGGCCGGCAGCTAGCGGAGATGCCAGCTGCGGCAGGTCACTGCGGGCAGGTTCCCAAGGCAGCTCAGCTCAGCAGTGCTCAGCAGAGTTCTTCCAGCAGCCCCAGCCCAGCAGCTCAGAGCCTCACAGAATCGTCAGGGCTGGAAGGGACCTCAAGGATCGTCCAGTTCCAAGCCCCTGCCATGGGCAGGGACACCTCACACTAGATCAGGTTGCCCAGAGCCACGTTCAGGGATGAGGCTTCCAGCACCTCCCTGGGCAACCTGTTCCAGTCTCTCCCACCCTCACGTTGAAGAACTTCTTCCTAACATCCCATCTGAATCTACTCACCTCTAGTTTTGCTCCATTGCCCCAGTCCTGCCACTACCTGGCATCCTACAAAGTCCCTCCCCAGCTTTTGTAGGCCCCCTCAGATAGTGGAAGGTCTCCTCGGAGCCTTCTCCTCTCCAGACTGAACTGCTCCAACTCCCTCGCTCTGCCTTCACAGAAGAGCTGCTGCAGCTCCCCTCCCTTAGCAGCCCTCTCCCTGCAGCTCCTGCTAGCAGCCTCCAGCACAGTGCTTCTCGCAGCTGCTCCTGCCTATCAGCAGCCTCCCCCTAGCCCACGTCCAGCAGCCGACCCGCCCCCTGTAAGCGGTGCCCTGTGCAGCCGAGGCGCTCTCCGCCCCACTCGGACTCCTTCCAGAGCTCCACAGAGCTGCTAAGAACAGTCCCTGCCCCGAGTCGGCAGGGCAATGCCCGCGGCAGTCTCAGGCTCCCAAGAGCTTCGGGACGAGCCTGCAGCCAGGGGCTCGGAGGGTCCCGAAGCCGCTCGGTGGAGCCCAGGAACCTAAGTGCAGGCTCTCCGTGTCTCAACACTGTGCAGCCACATGGCGAATGCCTTCCAGTCCCTCACATGCCTGCTGGGTGTGTGCTGCTTTCCCTCTTGCTGTGCTTCCCAGAAGTTCCTTTCCCGGAAGGCAGTGCTGAGTGACCTCCAACTCTGCTGCAGCCAAGCAGCTGCTGCCAAATCTACACCACCCCTGGGGGGAGCTTGAGACCATTTTATCTCATCCTGTCACCTGTTAGTAGGCAGGGGACACCAAGCCCCAGCCCATTCCAACCTCCTCCCAGAGACTCTTGCCTCAACCTCCTTTTGTCCTGACCAAGGCTACCCCAGGAGGTCTTCCTCTGTGCTCAGCACTCAGTTGCAATCAGCAAAGCAGCCCCAGCTTTAGGGAGCACCAAGGCCCAGGCAGACTTTGTGTCCTTCCCTGGAGCCAGGAGCCTTTGCTCAGAGCTTTCTGCCCCTGTCCAGCTGAGGAGGGCAGGGCTGGGGCAGCTGGGTGGGCTCCTGGCAGCAGCCCAAGGGCAGCCCACCACAGCTGCATGGGGACGCGTGGTCTGCTGCGGGACACCCACGGGCACCTTCTGCACTGTTGTGCTCTCTGCTTTATTGTCATTGGAGATGTTGCTGGAGGGAATGGGGACATTTAATGGAGGCAGCCTTCCTGAAGCACCTAATTCATGCCTGGCAATGAAGCTCCAGCAAGCAGAAGGGAACAGCTCCTCCGCAGCAGAGGTCCTTCCCTGGGATGAGGCGTTGGGGTGCGTGGGGCAATGCTGAGGCTCCTGTGTGGGTCAGGGCTGGTCATCCTCAGGCTGATGTGGCTCTTGCCAGTCCCTTCACATCATGGAGCACCACTCCTGCAATGTCAGGGTGGGTGAATGAGCTGCAGTTGGGGCTAAAAGTGATGGAGGTTCCCCAGATACCCTGCCCGGCCTTTCTCACTCCATGCTGCTGGGTTCCCTACCTGCACTTCCATCCTGAGCCCAGCCCTACTGGGCACCCAAAGAGCCTGCTGGGAATCACGTCCTTGTCTGGGGGCTCCAACCCTCCCTGACACCCCAGCCCTGCAGAGGACACTGCAGTCCCTTTTGCAGGACCCAATTCCTTCTGGGACACTCAGTGCTCCTGGGGACCACACAGCCCTGTTGGGACCCCTCTGCCTTGCCTGTGACCCTTTTTTCCTAGCATGCCATAACCCTCCCAGAGCACCACATCTTCCTTTGGGGACCCCATCCCTGCTGGTCACTGAGCCTTCCCTTGGCCCTCTCACTTGTGATGGGGACCCAGATATGCCATTGCACTCAGCCCACTTGGAGAAGTCACAGTCCTCTTGGGGACCTCAGTCTTCCTGGGATCCTTGCCTCCCACCCAGAGATCCCAGGCCACTTTCAGGACCCCACAGGCATCCCAGAGCACTGCCTGGGAGGGCTGACCCAAGGGATACTCACAGCCTCCCTCTGCCATCTTCATCTGAGACTTCCACCTGCAAGAGAAAGGTGTCTGTGCAGAGGGGGCTTGGCTGTCTCCAGTACTGCCCCCACTGCCCACAGCTTACCCCCAGTGGGAATGGGTTCAGGATGTAGAGGCAGGGCTGGCTGTGGCGCAGGAGCCATCACACCACGGCCGTGACACCCAGCTCCATGCTCACCAGATGCATGTAGGAGCCCTCCAAGCCCAGAAGCCAGAGGGCAAAGTGGATGCAGTTGTTGGTGCCTGGGTAATAGCTGCCTGTGCTGTGCATTGCCTCCCGGACTTTGCCATGGAACTCCTTGAGGTCGATCCCGTCTCTTTTGCGGTACATCAGGCAGCTCCCCCTTTCCCTTCTCAATGCACAGAAGCCTTCCTTGCTGACCTGACCAACGTTGTTCTGGACATCCGTGTCTGGAAAAGCAAGAGCCACTCATTGCCCTGGCACAGCCCTCACCACGGCGCAGGCAGGGCAGGGGCTCAGGCACTTACTCTGGAAGTGTATGACCTCGGCGTCGCCACAGCAGACAGCTGCGTGTCTGAAGAGGGAGCTGCAGGAGCCATAGCTGCTCAGGGGGAAGAGCAGGATGTCCCCGGGCTGCGGGGCTGTCTCTGCCACCTCCTGGAAGACCTCTCCCTGGCCGGGGATGCTCTTGTACAGCATGAAGTGAAGCATCTCAAAGGCTGGCACATGGTCACCTATGGAGTCAGATCTGATACCTCTGGTCCAGCACGACACTGCCCCAGCCCAGCAGGCTGCCAGGCAGGATTTCACCATCCTGAAGCACGAAAAAATGCAGGATACCTGCAAGGAGAGAGGCACAGGAATGTGTGTCAGCACCTGTGCTGCTGGGGCCAAGCTGACCTTTCCTGGTCCTGTGACCCTGAGAGGTGGAGAAAGACTGAAAGAGAAATCCAGGAACAGTCCAAACGCTGGGAAAACTGCCTGGGGCTTCCTGCTTGGGAAAGCTGGGTCTGAGCTGCTAATTGCTACTGAGTGTTAAGTGTGGGAACAGAGGGAGACCACCTGGGATACTCTGGAAATGCTCTCGCCTTCCAATCCTCCTTTATCCCACACAACATCCACATTCCCCACTGATGGAATCTCCCCAGTGCTGTTAGGATGCAGGGGAGGCAGGAGGTGCTGAGGCTGCTGTGGCAGGAGTGGGTGCCAGCATGGATGGGCAATAGCAGGGATAGGCAGCAGCAGGGGTAGGTCCTAGCAGAGATGGGTGCTGGCAGCAGGTGGGGTGCCAGCAGGAGATGGGTGGTAGCAGCAACATGACCTAGCAGGGGCAGTGCTAACAGGGATGGGCCTCCTAGCATCAGCTGAGTGCCATCAGAAGCTGGGTGCCAGGCTCACTCTGCCCCTCTCCCCACAGCTGAGCACCCTGGGGCAGACCCTGTGAGCCCTGCCCAGGCTGCTCCTCCAGCCTCAGTGCTGGGTGCCACAGCTTTGTGGGTGCTGGCAGAGACTCCCTGATTAGGGGCTGGATCAGAGTGCTGGCAGCTTTGGCATCCCTCTTGCCTGGCAATGCAGTGTGGCACAAGAGGCTGTGCAGTCGCTGTTGGATGTGTGTTGGTTTCCTCTTGCTCTGCTTTCCAGAGGTTCCTTTCCCGGAAGGCAGTGCTGAGTGAGCTCCAACTCTGCTGCAGCCAAGCAGCTGCTGCCAAATCTACACCACCCCTGCGGGAGCCTGAGACCATTTCCTCTCATCCTACCACCTGTTAGTAAGGAGAGGAGACCAAGCCCCAGCCTATTGCAGCCTCCTTTCGAGGAGCAGCAGTAGGGATCCAGAAGTCTCCCCTCAGCCTTCTGTTCTCCTGCGAAAGTCTTCCCCAGGTGGTCTCCCTCTGTGCCCGAACTCAACACTCAGTTGCAGTCAGAAAGCAGCCCCAGCTTTAAGAAGCACAAAGGCCCAGGCAGGGCTCACACTTTGCACCGTGCCCAGGCTTCCCTTGCAGCCTTTCTCCACCTCTCACAAGGAGCAGGAGAGGTCAGCCACAGCCCAGCAAAACTCACCCTCTGCTTCCCTGCCGCTTCGAGGTGGAGCCCTCCCGGCACAAGCCCCAGTCCTCCTCTCTGCCCGTCCCAGCAGGCAGCTGCCGGCAAGAGGCAGCAGGGATCAGAGTGTCCTTACCACAATTCCCATCAGGGATGTCCCAGGACCGAGCCGGTAACGGAGCTGGGCTGCGGGAACCTCCAAGGGCTGCGGGGACTGCGGCAGGGCTGTGCTGGGCTGCGAGGTGCTGGGTCCAAGCGGAGCTTTCCTGCTTCCTGCGCCTGTGAGAGGCGGAGAAAGTGAAAGTGAAAGCTGAGCGCGGCAGAAGCTCTGCGAAAGCTGCCCGGGGAGTTGTGCTTCCTTAGGCTGGGGCTGAGCTGATACCTGCAGCTGAATGTTCGGTTTGGGAACGGGGGGAGGCCACCTGGGATATCCTGGAAATGCTCCTGACTTTCCTCTCTCTGCTCTGGCATTCAACATCCACATTCCCCAACCTTGGCATCTACCTACCCTGTGCTGAGTGTTGGGGTGCAGGAAAGGAAGGAGGTGTTGTGAGGCTGTTGTGGCAAGAGTGGGTGCCAGCATGGGTGTGCAATAGCAGGGATAGAGCCCTCCAGAGTTCACAGAATAGAATCAAGCAGGCTGGAAGAGAGCTCCAAGCTCAGCCAGCCCAACCTAGCACCCAGCCCTGCCCAACCAACCAGACCATGGCACTAAGTGCCCCAGCCAGGCTTGGCTGCAACACCTCCAGCCACAGCCACTCCACCACCTCCCTGGGCAGCCCATTCCAATGCCAATCACTCTCTCTGCCAGGAACTTCCTCCTAACATCCAGACCAGACCTTCCCTGCCACAGCTTGAGGCTGTGTCCCCTTCTTCTGGTGCTGCTTGCCTGGCAGCAGAGCCCAACCCCAGCTGGCTACAGCCTCCCTGCAGGCAGCTGCAGGCAGCAATCAGCTCTGCCCTGAGCCTCCTCTGCTGCAGGCTGCACCCCCCCAGCTCCCTCAGCCTCTCCTCACAGGGCTGTGCTCCAGGCCCCTCCCCAGCCTTGCTGCCCTTCTCCAAACACCTTCCAGCACCTCAGCATCTCTCTGCAATGGAGGAGCCCAGAACTGGACACAGCACTGCAGGGGTGGCCTGAGCAGTGCTGAGCACAGGGGCAGAAGAACCTCCCGAGTCCTGCTGCCCACACTGCTCCTGAGCCAGCCCAGGATGCCATTGGCTCTGCTGCCCACCTGGGCACTGCTGCCTCATCTTATCTGCTCTCTGCCACCACCCCCAGCTCCCTCTCTGCCTGCCTGCTCTCAGCCCCTCTGGCCCCAGCCTCTAGTGCTGCTTGGGGTTGTTGTGGCCAAAGTGTAGAACTCTGCACTTGGCCTTGTTCAGTCTCATCCCCTTGGCCTCTGCCCACCCATGCAGCCTGGCCAGGTCCCTCTGCAGGGCTCTCCTGCCCTCCAACAGCTCCACAGCTGCTCCTAGCTTGGTGTCATCTGCAAACTTCCTGATGCAGGACTGGGCCCAGCACTGTTCCCTGGGGCATACCACTGGTGACAGCTGCCAACTGGATGTGGCACCATTCACCACCACTCTCTGGGCTCAGCCCTCCAGCCAGTTCTTGGCCCATATCAGAGTGAATCTGTCCAAGCCACAAGCTGCCAGCTTGGCCAGGAACTTGTTGTGGCAGACTGTGTCAAAGTCTAGGCAGACTCCGTCATCCACAGCCTGCCCCACATTCACCAGGCAGGAACCTGATCATAAAAGGAGATCAGGTTGGTGAGGCAGGACCTGCCCTTCCTAAACCCATGCTGGCTGGGCCTGATCCCTTGGCCATCCTGCAGGTGTTTGTGATGGCACTCAAGATGACTTGTTCCATGCCCTTGCCTGGCACTGAGGTCAGGCTGACAGCTCTGTAGTTTTCTGGCTCCTCCTTTTGTCTTTTCTTGTGAATGTGTATCACATTGGCAGCTTCCAGTCTTTGAGGACCTCTCCAGTGAGCCAGAACTGCTGATAAATGATGGAGAGTGGCTTGGCCAGCTCAGCTGCCAGCTCTCTCAGCACCCTAGGATGGATCCCGTCTGGTCCCATGGACTTGTGGGGATCTAAGCGGCTCAGCAGGTCCCTTACTGCTTCGTCATGGATTACAGGGGGACTGTACTGGTCCCTGGCTCCATCTGCCAGCTCAGGAGGCCACTTGTCCTGGAGACAACCTGTCCCACTGTTGAAGACTGAGGCAAAGAAGGTGTTCAGCACCTCTGCCTTTTCCTCATCCCTTGTTACTGTATTCCCCTCTGCATCCAATAAGGACTGGGGGTTGTCCTTGGCCCTTCTCTTGCCGTTAATATCCTTAGAGAGCCATGTTTTATTCTCCTTACCAGCTGTGGCAGCCTAAGTTCTAAATGGGCTTTTGACTCTCTCATTTTTTTCCTACAAGACCTGGCAACATCCTTGAACTCTTCCTGGGATACCTCCCTTTTTTCCAAAGGTGGTACACCCTCTTTTCCCCCCTTTTTTCCCCTTCAGCAACTCCTTGCCCATCCAGTCTGGCTGCCTCCCTCGTCGCTCACCTTCTGGCACAAAGGCACAGCTGCTCCTGTGCCTTCAGGAGTTCTCTCTTGAAGCATGTCCAACCTTCCTGGACCCCTTTGTTTCTAAGGGCTGTTTCCCAGCCCTGGTGCTGAGTGCCACAGCTTTGTTGGTTCTGGCGGAGGCTCCCTGGTTAGGGGCTCCTCCAGGGGAGCCTCAGCCTTCTGTTCTCCTGACAAAGGCTACCCCAGTGTCACGGACGAGAAAGTTTGTTTGGGGGGGGGAGGTTTGGAGGAAATGATATGCAAGGCTGATGTTTTATAAAAAGGTATAAATGATTTCATATTATAAGCCCTAGAAATCCCCTTCCCCAAACTTATTTGTAATTATCCCACGTAGATTCTTGGTTCGTAGTTGTGATTTAATATACAGAATGACTAAAGTGAAGAGAGTCTATGATAGGAGAGAGTTCATTGAAGTCTTGAGAGATCATTCAGTTTCAAATGGAAGTTTATCAATTACTCACTGTCCCAAATGCAGTTCAGAGAAGTTTCAAAGTCTTTATGGATTTCAAGGCGCGTTGCCCGAGGCTCCGCGGGTGCGGTCGAGCTGAGTGCTGACTCCCAGGGCTCGTAAGGATCGGGCCCCTGCCTGGAACGGTGCCGCCCTGAGCTGGTTGTTGCGATGCGAATGCCGCGGGTGTGTGCGTGTGTGATCAGCGAGCAGGGTATCGAGCAAAAGAGGTGCAAGTAGAGCAGGGTAGAGAGCGAGGGGCCAGTTAAGTTAAGGTGCAAGAGGTGCAAGTGGGTATATTTTTATAGTACTTTAGAAGAGGTGTGTTCAACCAACTCAGTCAGACTTGTGTTAGCTTTACAGATTGGTACAAAGTTATAATCAACTTATACAATTGGCTAATTCTCACCAAAAACAACTTATGGAACCAGCCAGGGGTCAGCCCCCAGCAGATGTTTGTCGAGTGGTCACCATGTCTGAGAATCCAAACCCTTTTTCCAAAACATAGCCTGTTTATGTCTTTTGTTTCTCCGAGGGAGATTCTCTCAAGGCCTGTACGGCTGCTGGTACAGCAGCTGCGTCAGTGCAAGCAGATAGGAAATACTGGTTTGACTTTTTCGATGGAAGCCTCTGAGCCACAATCCTGTGTATAAATGAAAATTCTGCAATAGGGCAAAAGGGCTCTGATCCCTTCCATGACACCCAGGTGGTCTCCCTCTGTGCTGTACATTCAGTTGCAGTCGAAAGCAGCCCCAGCTTCAAGAAGCACAAAGGCCCAGGCAGGGTTCCCAGTTTGTGCTGTGTCCTGGTTTCCCTTTCAGTCTTTGTCCACCTCTCACAAGGAGCAGCAGAAGTCAGCTACAACCCAGCACCTACTGACCCACCTCACCCCTGCTGCATTTCCCAGGTTCCACTCCAGTACCCAGGTGCATGTCCCACCATGATGTGGCATCCCTAGCCTGCACTGAGCCACTCCAAGCACTCGGGGAAGGAGGCCCTTGCAATTTCCCCAGACTTCAGCTGCAGGAAGGGTGGCCCCCAGGTGAGGCCTCCTTTTCCAAGTAGGGCATCATGAGATGCCCATTCAGCAAGGGGGTTTGGAGAACAGATCTTGTGAGGAGCAGCTGAGAAGGTTGGAGCCAGGTGGAGGTTGGTCTCTTCTCCACAAGAAGACAAGTGGAGAGGAAATCATCTCAGGTTTCACCAAGGGAGGCTCAAGTTGTACTTTGGAAGAGACTTCTTCATGGAAAATCACAGAATCACAGCAACATCCAGGTTGGAAAAGACCTTCAGGATCACCAAGTCCAACCTAGAACCCTACTCTACAAGACTCACCTTAAATCATATCCCTAAGCACCATATCCAAATGACCCTTAAACACATCCAGCGTGGGTAACTCCAGCCCCTCCCTGGGCAGCTCATTCCAGTCCCTGACCACTCCATGAAAAAACTTTTTCCTAATGTCCAGTCTAAACCTCCCCAGCCTCAGCTTGAGGCCATTCCCCCTTGTTCTGTCTCCAACTACCTGTGAGCAGAGCCCAGCAGCAGCCTCTCCACAATGTCCTTCAGGTAGACAGCAATGAGGTCACCCCTCAGCATCCTCTTTTTCATGCTAACCATCCCCAGATCCCTCAATTGCTCCTCATCAGATTTACTCTCTAGGCCCTTCCCCAGTTTGTTGCCCTCCTCTGGACTCCCTCCAGCACCTCCACATCTCTCTTGTATTGTGGTGCCCAAAACTGAACACAACACTTGAGCTGGGGCCTCACCAAAGCTGAGCCCCAGGGGACAATCACCTCCCTGATCCCGTTGGCCACAGCATTTTTAATCCAAGCCATTGGCCTTCTTGGCCACCTGGGCACACTGCTGGCTCACATTCAGTTCCTGTCTGTTACAGTCCCCAGATCCCTTTCTGCCAGGCAGTTTCCAGCCACACTGCCCCAAGCCTCTAGCATTGCTTGGGGTTGTTGTGACCCAAGTGCAGGCCTTGTTGAAACTCATCCCATTAATGCTGGCCCATGGATGTAAGCCTATCCAAGTCCCTCTGAAGAGCCTCTCTACCCTCATTCAAATCAGCAGTGCCACCTAACTTGGTGCCATCTGCAAACTTACTGCTGACACTCTCTATGCCTGAATCAAAGTTGTCAATAAAGATGTTAAACAGAAGTGGTGCCAACACAGAGCCCTGAGGAACACCACCAGTGAGTGCCCAGCTGCCAACTGGATTAAACTCCACTGACCACCACTCTCTGGGCCCTCCTGTCCAGCCAGCAGTGTGCTCAGCCAAGCCATGAGTAGCCAGTTTGTCTGCAAGAGCTGTGTGGGGAACTGTTTGAAAGTGTAGGAATACAACATTGGCAGCCTTTCCCTCATCCAGCAGCTGGGTGATCTTGGCTAAAAGGAGATCAGTTTGGTCAGGCAGGACCTGCCCCTCATAAACCCATGCTGACTTGGCCTGACCCCCTGGATGTTCTCTATGATGACGTTTGAGATGCCCTGCTCCATGATCTTCCTGGTACTGAGGTCAGACTGACAGGTTTCTGGATCTTCCTTTCTGCCCTTCTTGTAGATAGGCCTTACATTTGCTACCCTCCAGCCCATTGGCACCTGCCCAGTCAGCCAGGGCTTCTGATAAATAATGGAAAGTGGCTTGGCAAGCACCTCTGCCAGCTCCCTCAGCACCCCTGGGCGCAGCCCACCCAGCCTCACAGACTTGTGCATGTCTGAATGGTGCAGCAGGTCAGTGCCTCATTTATTGTGATGTCCTCAATACCAAGACCAAGGCAGGGCAGGCACTGAGCACCTCAGCCTTCTCCCCGTCCTTAGTAGGTTTGCCTCTGCATTCAATAGTGGATGGAGATTTTCTCTCGTCCTCCTTTAGCTGCTAATGAATTCACAGAAACGTTTTAATTAAACCTGTAGCTAGGTTAAGCTCCTGCTGTGCTTTGTCTCTCCTCATTTTCTCCCTACATAGTTTCACTACATCCTTATAGCCTTCACGAGAGCGCAAAGGCCACAGACTCTCTTTTTGTTCTTGAGGTCCAGCCCAAAGTCCCTATTTATCCAGGCTGGATGCCTTCCCCAATGACTTGTCTTTGTGCACACAGGCACATCCTGCTCCTGTGCCTGTAAGACTTCCCTCCTGAAGGGAGTCCAACCCTCCTGGGCTCCTAAATTCTTCAGAATAGCTTCCCGAGGGACTTTGTCCATCAGGCTCCTAAACAGGCCAAAGTTTGCCCTCTGGAAGGCCAAGGTGGCAGTTTTACTGACCCCTCTTTGTTTCCCCTAGGATAGAGAACTCAATCATCTCAGGATGGCTGAGCCCCAGGCGTTCTCCAGCCTTTACTTCCCCCACTAGTTCTTGTCCATTGATGAGAAGCAGATGCAGGAGAGCACCTTCCCGGGTTGGCTCTCTCACGACTTGTGCCAGGAAGCTATCCTCTCACACGCTCCAGCAGTCTCCAGGACTCTTCTCTCCCTGCTGCATAGTATTTCCAGCAGACATCTGGGAAGTTGAAGTCTCTCACAAGAACAAGGGGTAGTGACTGTGAGACCCCTCTCAACTGCTTACACCATATGTTATCTACCTCTTCATCCTGCCTGGGTGGTCTGTAGCATGCTCCCATCACAGTATCAACCTTGCTGTTCTTACTCCTGATTCTCACCCATAATGGCTGAACCCTAGTGGCACTTTGATTAAGGTATGTGGCTTCATCTGCTTCCCTAACACCGAGGGCCACTCCACCACCTCTTCTACCTTGCCTATCTCTTTCAAGGAGTTGGTACTCTTTGACTGCAGTACTCCAGTTGTGGCAGTCATTCCACCAGGTTCCTGTGATGGCTGCTATCCCATAGTTACCCTGCAGTACCATGGCCTCCAACTCCTCCTGCTTATTGCCTATGCTGCATGCTTTGGTATATAAACATTTCAGGGAGGGAGCTGAGTACATACTTTTAAATCTTGAGGGGGAGAAATCCTTCTGATTGTCTAAGATGCCAATGCACTGATCCATGAGTGACAGACTACTACCCCCAGTGTTCTCAGCAAGGCCAGCTACATACCCATCCCCCTTTGAAACTAGTTTAAAGCCCTGCCAATGAGCCCAGCCAACTCATGTGCAATGATTCTTGTTCCCTTATGGGACAGATGAACTCTATCTGTCGCCAGTAGATCTGGTGCCAGTAGCCCTTCCTTGTGGTCAAACCCCCCAAAGTTCTGCTGATGGCACCATCCTCTGAGCCATGTATCAATTGCATGGATTTTCCTTTACCTTTCAGTGTCACTCTCTGTTCCCAACGACTGGAGCTGACTGTCCAGGGAGGTGGCTGAATCCCCATCCCTGCAGGTGTTCTAAAGAGGCAGAAAAGTGGTGCTGAGGGACATGGTTTAGCATCAGCCTTGGTAGAGTTAGGGACTGGTTGGAGTCCACGATCTCCAAGGGCTGAAGCAGTTCTGTGATTCCAGGATCCTGGCTGCAACCCAACCCCAGTGCCAGCATCAGGTTTCAGCTGGTGGTGCAGGAGTCCTTGTTGGAGGAGAGCTCTGAGAAGCCTTTGGATGGCTCTGAGGAGGAGGCTGCCAAGGTCCCCAAGGCAGAGGTGTCCTCACTGGCCAAGCATAAGCCCTGTGGCCTGAACCCCACTCACCACTGCTCCTGCACACCAAAGTCCTGCTGCAGAGCCACAATGCTGCAGTGAGCTCCTGCCCCAGGCCTGTGCCTCCCTTGGGGCCACCAGTGGTGTCCAGCAGCCTGCACTGGGGATGTTCTTCCCTGGAGCCAAGAGCCTTTGCTCAGAGCTTTCTGCCCCTGTCCAGCTGAGGAGGGCAGGGCTGGGGCAGCTGGGTGGGCTCCTGGCAGCAGCCCAAGGGCAGCCCACCACAGCTGCATGGGGACGCGTGGTCTGCTGCGGGACACCCACGGGCACCTTCTGCACTGTTGTGCTCTCTGCTTTATTGTCATTGGAGATGTTGCTGGAGGGAATGGGGACATTTAATGGAGGCAGCCTTCCTGAAGCACCTAATTCATGCCTGGCAATGAAGCTCCAGCAAGCAGAAGGGAACAGCTCCTCCGCAGCAGAGGTCCTTCCCTGGGATGAGGTGTTGGGGTGCGTGGGGCAATGCTGAGGCTCCTGTGTGGGTCAGGGCTGGTCATCCTCAGAGTGAAGTAGCCATTGCCAGACCATCGGATCATGGTACATTGCCCCTGCAATGTCAGGGTGGGGACGGGTGTGGGTAAGCTCCATCTGGGCCAAAAATTGGTGGAGATTCCCTGGATAGAATAGAATAGAATAGAATAAAATAAAATAGAATCAGGCAGGCTGGAAGAGAGCTCCAAGCTCAGCCAGCCCAACCTAGCACCCAGCCCTGCCCAACCAACCAGACCATGGCACTAAGTGCCCCAGCCAGGCTTGGCTGCAACACCTCCAGGCCACTCCACCACCTCCCTGGGCAGCCCATTCCAATGCCAATCACTCTCTCTGCCAGGAACTTCCTCCTCACAGCCAGCCCAGACCTGCCCTGCCACAGCTTGAGGCTGTGACCCCTTCTTCTGGTGCTGCTTGCCTGGCAGCAGAGCCCAACCTCAGCTGATTACAGCCTCCCTGCAGGCAGCTGCAGGCAGCAATGAGCTCTGCCCTGAGCCTCCTCTGCTGCAGGCTGCACCCCCCCAGCTCCCTCAGCCTCTCCTCACAGGGCTGTGCTCCAGGCCCCTCCCCAGCCTTGCTGCCCTGCTCCAAACACCTTCCAGCACCTCAACAGCTCTCTGCAGTGGAGGAGCCTAGAACTGGACACAGCACTGCAGGGGTGGCCTGAGCAGTGCTGAGCACAGGGGCAGAAGAACCTCCCGAGTCCTGCTGCCCACACTGCTCCTGAGCCAGCCCAGGATGCCATTGGCTCTGCTGCCCACCTGGGCACTGCTGCCTCATCTTCATCTGCTCTCTGCCACCACCCCCAGCTCCCTCTCTGCCTGCCTGCTCTCAGCCACTCTGGCCCCAGCCTCTAGTGCTGCTTGGGGTTGTTGTGGCCAAAGTGTAGAACCCTGCACTTGGCCTTGTTCAGTCTCATCCCACTGGCCTCTGCCCACCCATGCAGCCTGGCCAGGTCCCTCTGCAGGGCTCTCCTGCCCTCCAACAGCTCCACAGCTGCTCCTAGCTTGGTGTCATCTGCAAACTTACTGATGCTGGACTCAATTCTCTGTTCCACATCGTCGATAAAGATATTGAACAGGACTGAACCCAGCACTGATCCTTGGGGGACACCACTAGTGACAGCTGCCAACTGGATATGGCACCATTCACCACCAATCCCCTCCCTTTTCCAGCCCATGCTGCCAAGTCCTCCAGTGGCAGCTGGAGTCCAGCCCTACTGCAGAACTCAAAGGCCTCCTGGGGACCCCATCCCTGTTTGGGGATTCCAGCCCTCCCAGACACAGCCCTGATGAGGACACAGCACTCCCTTTTGCAGGCCCAAATCTCTCCTGTGGTCCCTGTGTGGGACCACACAGCCCTGCTGGGGACCCCTCTGTCCCAGGGACCCCTCTACATTGCCTGTGACCCTTCTTTCCCAGCATCCCATAACCCTCCCAGGGGAACACATCCTCCTTTGGGGACCCCATCCCTGCTGGTGACTGAGCCTTCCCCGGGCCCTCCCAGTTGTGATGGGGACTCAGGCACACCATGGACCTGAGCCCACGTGGAGAAGCCACAGTCCCCTTGGGGACCTCAGTGCTATTGGGGTCCTTGCATCCCTCCCAGAGACCCCAGTCACCTGTGATGTCCTCACTGCCTTTCCAGGGATACCAGATAGAGAGCTGATGCGGATCATACTCACAGCCTTCCTCTGCATCTTCATTAGGGATTTCCACCTGCAAGAGAAAGGTGTCCATGCACAGAGAGCTTGGCTGTCCCCAGCACTGTCCTCAGCACCTGGGGGCCAGTCCCAGGGGGAAGTGGGTCAGGACGCAAGGGCAGGGCAGGCTGTGGGTGCAGGAGCCACCACACCACGGTCATGGCACCCAGCTCCATGCTCACCAGTTGCAGGTAGAGGTTGTCCAAGCCCAGAAGCCAGAGGGCAAAGTGGATGCAGTTGTTGTAGGGCAGGTCGGCACTGCTGTCCCTGTTCACTGCCTCCCTGACCTTTCTGCGGAAGTCGCCGCGGTCGATCCCACCTCTTTTCCGGTAAATCCGCCATTCCCCCCTTTCCCTTCTCATGGCCTCCAAGTCTTCCATGGTGACCCGGCCGCTGTCTCTCTTGCCAGCCATTCCTGGGAACCCAAGAGCCGCCATTGCCCTGGGCCAGCCTCTGCCATGTGGCAGGCGTGAGCCAGGGCTCAGGCACTTACCCTGGAAGTGTATGACGTCTCCATCCCCACGGTACACAGCTGCGTGCCTGAAGAATGAGCCAAGGGAGCCAGAGTCCTCCGTGGGGAAGAGCAGGATGTCTCCAGGCTGCACTTCTCCCTCTGGCACAACATCAAAGACCTCCCCATGGCCAGGAGTTCTCTTGTGCAGCAGAAATTTAGTCGTCTCATACTGCCTTACCTAATGGCACCATGGAGGGAAGGTGAGGAAGTGGCACAACTGGCCCCACCAAACCCTGATGCCCCTGGCTGCCCATTGCTGCCAGCCAAGGTATCACCCAGCTCCTACTTACAGAAGTGCTTGCCATCTGCAAGGAGAGAGGAACAGAAAGGGGGCATCAGCACCAGTGCCTGCTGGGCAGAGTCCCACCTGCCACTGCACCCTGCCCATGAATGCTGCTGCCAAGGAAGGGCTCGGCTCAGGTAAAAGTCGCCCTGTGCTTGCCCACTGCTGCTATGTGGAGACTCTGGGATGAACCCTGTTCCTCATCTCCCCTCTGTTGCAGCTGCCTGCAGAGGGCTGTGGAGATGAGAGTGTCCTTACTGTGGTACCCAGCAGTGATGTCCTGGGGATGAAGCCGGTGACCAAGCTGGGCTGCTGGCTCCACCTGCAAGGGCAGCCTATTCGTCCTGGCAACCCCAAAGGCCTGCTGGGGACACCTGCCCCTGGTGAAGGACCCAATCCCTTCTGGGAAACCCAGTTCCCTGGTGAGCCCTCCCTCCCAGGGCGCCACAGCCCTGCCTATGATGCTGCTTCCCCAGCAGCCTCTGAATCTTCCTCTTTTGGGCATCTTTGCATCCCTTTCCGGGACCCCAGTCCCCTTTGATCTCCCCATAGCCTTCTCAGGGAGCCCATAGCTCTGCCAGAGAGGGCTGACACTGGGGATACTCACAGCCTCTTCTTTGCCATCTTCCCTTGAGATTTCCACCTGCAAGAGAAAGGTGTCCATGGAGAGAGGGCTTGGCTGTCCCCAGCACTGTCTCCAGCACCGGAGGGTCAGTCCCAGGGGGAAGTGGGTCAGGATGCAAGGGCAGGGCAGGCTGTGAGTTCCGAGGACATGGCAGCACAGCCATGATTCTAAGGTCTGTGCTCACCAGTTCCTGGTAGAAGTTCCCCAAGCCCAGAAGCCAGAGGGCAAAGTGGATGCAGTTGTTATAGACTGTGTGGTACTTGGCTTCGCTGTTCATCGCCTCCTTGACTCTGCTCTGGAATTCATCCAGGTCGATCCCACCTCTTTTCCGGTAAATCTTGTATTTCCCTCTTTCCTTTTTCATAGCCTCGAAGCCTTGCTTGCTGGCCACACCCACCCCATTCTTATCACCGCGTCCTGGAACAGCAAGAGCCACCCATTACCGTGACCCATCCTCTGGCATCTCACAGAGCAGAAGCAGAGCTCAGCACTTACCCTGGAAGTGTATGACCTCTCCATCCCCAAGGTACACAGCTGCGTGCTTGAAGAGAAAGTCGAGGTGGCGCCAGTCCTCTATGGGGACAAGCACAATGTCCCCAGGCTGTATTTCTCTCTCTGACACAGCATAAAAGAGCTTCCCATACCCAGGCAGGCTCTTGAACCACAGAAACTGGATTGACTCACTCGATCTCACCTAATGGCAGCATGGAAGGAAGATGAGGAAGTAGCACAATTGCCCCACGAAAGCCCAGCACCCCCTGACTCCCCACTGCTGCCTTCCAAGGCGTCACCAAGGTCCTACTTACAGAACTTCTTGACATCTGCAAGGAGAGAGGAAGAGAAAAGTGGTACCAGCACCTGTGAGTGGAGGGCAGAGTACCATCTGCCACTACACTCTGCCTGTGATGGCTGCTGCCAGGGCAGGAGCTTGGCTCAGGCAAATGTCACCCTGTGCTTCCCTGCTGCTGCAAGGTGGAGACATCCTGGGACATGCCCCGGTGCCTGTCTCCCCCCTGCCCCAGCAGGACAGCGTCGCGGGCAGCTGCCGGCAAGAGGCTGCAGAGATGAGAGCGTCCTTACCGCAGTATCCGCCTGTGAACTTCCTGGGATGAAGGTGGTGATGGGCTGGGCTGCTGGCACCTGGCCGTCAGAAATGTAGCAGGGGTGGGTTATGCCCGGAGGTGCTGGATCCAAACTGACCTTTCCTGCTGCCTGCGACTGTGAGATGTGGAGAAAGACTAAAAATGAAACCTGGGCACAGTTCTAACTCTGTGACAATCTGCCTGGATCTTTCTGTTTCTGAAAGCTGAGGCTGATCCACTAATTAATACTGAATGTTAAATGTGGGAAGAGAGTGAGACCACCTGGGATATCCTGGGATATCCTGACTTCCAACCCTCTGTTGTGGCAGCCAACATCCACATTGTCTACTGCTGGAATGTGCCTTGTGCTCAGTGTTGGGATGCAGGAGAGGCAGAAGGTGCTGGAGGCTGCTGTGGCAGGAGTGGGTGCCAGCATGGGTGGGCAATAGCAGGGATAGGCAGCAGCAGGGGGAGGTCCTGGCAGAGGCGGGTGCTGTCAGCAGGGGTGGCAGCAGGGATGAGTCCTAGCAGAGATGGTGCTAGTAGGGATGGGTCCTAGCAACAGCTGAGTGCCAGCAGAAGCTGGGTGCCAGACTCACCCTGCCCCTGTCCCCACGGCTGAGCACCCTGGAGTGGATCCTATGAGTCCTGGTCTGGCCATTCCTCCACCTCTGGTGCTGAGTGCCACAAGTATATGGGTGCTGGCAGGGGTTCCCTGGTTGGGGGCTGGAGCAGAGTGCTGGCAGCTTTGGCATCCCTCTTGCATGGCAATTAAGTGTGGCACAAGAGGCTGTGAGCCTGTTGGATGTGTGTTGGTTTCCTCTTGCTGTGCTTTCCAGAGGTTCCTTTCCCGGAGGGCAGTGATGAGTGACCTCCAACTCTGCTGATGCCAAATCTACACAACCCCTGGGGGGAGCCCGAGACCATTTCCTCTCATCCTATCACCTGTTAGTAAGGAGAGACCAATCCCCAGCTCACTCCAACCTCCTCTCAGAGAGAGACCCAGAAGTCTCCCCTCAGCCTCCTTGTCAGAAGAAAAAGTCTTCCCCAGGTGGTCTCCCTCTGTACCCGAACTCAGCACTCAGTTGCAATCAGAAAGCAGCCCCAGCTTTAAGAAGCACAAAGGCCCAGGCAGGGCTCACACTTTGCACCGTGCCCAGGCTTCCCTTGCAGCCTTTCTCCACCTCTCACAAGGAGCAGGAGAGGTCAGCCACAGCCCAGCAAAACTCACCCTCTGCTTCCCTGCCGCTTCGAGGTGCAGACGTCCTGGGAGAAAGCCTGAGCCTCGCCTGCTGCTGTCCCCCAGAGGGCTATGGAGATGAAGGCTTCCTTACCACAATTCCCATCAGGGATGTCCCAGGACCGAGCCGGTAACGGAGCTGGGCTACTACCACCTCCAAAGGCTGCGGGGACTGCGGCAGGGCTGGGCTGCGCTGCGAGGTGTAGGGTCCGAGCGGAGCTTTCCTGCTTCCTGTGCCTGTGAGAGGCGGAGAGAGACTGAAAGTGAAAGCTGATCACGGTACAAACTCTCCGAAAGCTGCCTGGGGCGTTGTGCTTCCTCAAGCCAGGGCTGAGCTGCTGATTGCAACTTAGCGTTCAGTTTGTGAACAGAGGGAGACCACCTGGGATACCCTGAAAGTTCTCCTGAATTCTCTGTCTCTGCTGTGCCACCCAACATCCACATTCCCCAGCCTTGGAGTCTACCTCCCCTGCGCAGGGTGTTGGGTGCAGGGGAGCAGGAGGTGCTGTGAGGCTGCTGTGGCAAGAGTGGGTGCCAGCATGGGTGGGCAATAGCAAGGATAGGCAGCAGCAGGGGTAGGTCCTTGCAGAGTTGGATGCTAGCAGATATAGTACCATCAGGGATGTGTGGCATCAGGAGATGGGTCCTAGCAGGGATGGGTCCCAGCCGGTGCAGTGCTTGCAGGGACGGGTCCTAGCAGCGGCTGATTGCCAGAGAGGGTGGGTGCCAGGGTCACTCTGCACCTCTCCCCACAGGCGAGCACCCTGCAAAGGGTTTGTGAGTGCTGGAAGAGGTTAGGGGCTCGGGCAGAGTGCTGGCAGCTTTGGCATCCCTCTTGCCTGGCAATGCAGTGTGGCACAAGAGGCTGTGCAGTCGCTGTTGGATGTGTGTTGGTTTCCTCTTGCTGTGCTTGCCCAGAAGTTCCTTTCCCGGAAGGCAGTGCTGAGTGAGCTCCAACTCTGCTGCAGCCAAGCAGCTGCTACCAAATCTACACCACCCCTGCGGGAGCTTGAGACCATTTTATCTCATCCTATCACCTGTTAGTAGGGAGAGGAGACCAAGGCCCAGCTCATTCCAACCTTCTTTCAGGGAGCACTAGAGAGCCAGAAGGTCTGCCCTCAGCCTCCTGCTCTCCTGACAGAAGTACCCCAGGTGGTCTCCCTCTGTGCCCAAACTGAACATTGAGTTACAATCAGAAAGCAGCCCCAGCTTTAAGAAGCACAAAGGCCCAGGCAGCAGGAGGGGTAGGTCCTAGGAGAGAGTGGGGTTGCCAGCAATGGGTGCTAATAGCAGACGGTTGCTAGCAGAGAGAGTGTTGGCAGGGATGGGTCCCAGCAGCAGCTGAGTGCCAGCAGAGGCTGGGTGCCAGGGTGCCAGGCTGACTCTGCCCCTCTCCCCACAGGTGAGCACCCTGCAGTAGACTCTCCAAGACCTGGCCAAAGCCTTACTCCAACCCAGGTGCTGGCTGCCACATTTTGTAGGTTCTGGCCCAGGGACCCTACGCATAGGCTGCAGCAGGACGGTGGCGCCTTTGGCATCTGGAACCTATAGGCCTGTCGGTCCCACCTCTGTGCCTGGCAAGATCATGGCATGGCAAGATCCTCCTGAAGGCCTTGCTAAGGCATATAAGAAGTGAGGAAGAGGTGACTGGAGCTAACCAGCATGGCTGCAGCCAGGGCAAATCATGCCTGATGGCCAGGGTGGTGGCCAGGGTGGCTTTGTGTGATGGAGTTACAGCAGCAGTGGAGAAGGGAAGAGCACCTGATGGCATCCTCCTGGACTTGTGTAATGTGCTTGGCACTCTCCCACAGGGCATCCTGGTCACCAAGTTGGAAAAGCATGGAGCTGAGGGGTGGGCACTGGCTGGAGAAGGAACTGCCTGCAGGGCTGCACTCAGAGCTGTGGCCAATGGCTGAGTGTCCAGATGCAGAGCAGTGCCCAGTGGTGTCCCCTAGGGGTCTGCACTGTGCCCAGTGCTGTTCAACATCTTTGCCAGCAAGATGGGCAGTGGCAGCAGGCCTGGAGATGACACCAAGCTGTGTCAACCTCCCATGGCAGGGAGGTTGAAGTAGATGATCTCTAAGGTCCCCTCCAACCTAAGCCATTTTATGATTCTTTCATTCTATGATTCATTCTATGACATGGAGCTGCTGAAGAGGGGTTAGAGGACATGATCAGAGGTCTGAAGAACCTCCCCTATGGGGATAGACTGGGAGCGTTGAGGCTGTTCAGTCTGGAGAAGAGAAGGCTCTGGGGATACCTTAGAGTGGCCTTCCAGTACCTGAAGATGCTGCAGTAGAGCTGGAGAAGGACTTCTGATAAGGGCTTGCAGTGACAGGACAAGGAGCAATGGCTTTGAGCTGGAAGATTAAGAGTGGAGATGAGGAAGAAATTCTTAACATCAAGGGAGGTGAGACACTGGCACAGGTTGCCCAAGGAAGTTGTGGATGCTCCCTCCCTGGAGGTGTTCAAAGCCAGATTGGATGAGGCCTTGAGAAAGTTGGTCCGGTGAGAGGTGCCCCAGCCCATGGCAGGGGTTTAGGAAGTAGATGATGTTGAAGGTCCCCTCCAACCCACCCCATTCTGTGATTCTGTCACCTCTCTCGCATGCCAATGAAGGGTTGCTCTAGAGGCTGCCCAGTCCCCTGTTGCCATCCCATGTGGATGTGAGAAATATATGTTTGATCCGATCAATTCATGGCAAGAGGCCACAGGCAGGGAGGAGGGGGATTTTGAATGGAGCTGCACTCCTCCTTGCACCACCATCACAAAAGCATACACTTGGCTTAAGATAACAGAGCAATAAATAATTAGAAACCAGAAAGGTTGGTGGAGGAGGGAGGCAGGTGGAAGAGGAAGCCTTTGCACACGAGCAAAGACAGGAAGAGCCATACAAAGGACACTGCTAGTTTGGAGTTCATGAAAAGGACACTTGAGGAAGACCTCTTACTTCATCACTGAAGAACACAAGAGGGACCACTGGATAAAAAGAGACATGCGTGGAAGAGACACCTCCCATTCTTGGGACTGATAAGGAAAACCAAACCTTGTCTTAGAATCAGTACTGAGTCTGTAATAGAATAGGATCTAAAAGAGAAGACTGAAAACAAAGGCTGTGCGTTAGGGCAGAGCAGAGCCTCCTGGCGCACCCAGCCCTGTGCACTGCTTGATTCCTGTGACTCCATTAAAGCCTTATTCTGCATGAACCTAAGTTTTTGCCTGTTATTTATGACAAATTGGGGGCTCGTCTGGGAGATCACTAGACCCTGAAGGTTCACCTATGGGAGGAGCGCCCCACCTCTTGGTGGCTCCCTGGGAAGGGCCGGTTGGGGCTGGTGATAGCCTGAACTCAGCAGGGATCAACCAATCCATTTTTTTTGAGCTCCCTGATGAGGCTGCAGCCGTTGATAGGCCCTTAATTCTGTGCGCACAGACCCCAGAGCAGGCAACAGTGTTGTGAGTGCTGCGGCAGCTGTTCAGTTGGGTGGGACTCGACTGCCTGGTATGAAAGAGCCTGTTTGAGATGGAGTCTGACTCCCAAGTGAGTGCAGAGGTCTTTGCAGTTCCAAACTCCTGCGAGGGACCTGGCCAGTGAAGGACCAAAGCAATTCCTGTAGGATTTGTGGGTGGGCTAAAAAGGGTCGTTTAACCCCCTGCAAGGCACTCTTTAGGCAGGCAGGAAAGGTGGGTCAAACCGAATCAATGACCCAAGACCTAACAGAGGGAGGGAATCAAAGTTACCAGATATTCCCCCAGAAAGCCCATTGGGTTTAATGATTGAATATTGGAATGGTAGGGGCCCCAGAAAAGGGAAAACAAAACCAAAAGTACTCCATTAATGTATGACAATATGGCCAAAGGAACCAATACATCCACATGTTCGTTGGTCTATGTTTGGATCTTTTGAGGACTGGGTTTGTCAAGCCCTGGTAGAATGTGTGAGCAACAGGAAAATGTTTAGCCCGGAGGAGGGTGAATATGCTGAGCTCTGGGAACTATCAGCAGAAAGAAAAGTTACAGCACTGTGTGCTCTGACAGCAGGAAGAGACAAAAGGGAGAAGAGGGAGGAATGGGAGCCCTTAGATAACTTACCTCCAGCTTCAGCCCCCCCTCTTCCCCTTGCTGCTTCACCCCCCCTCCCCCTTGCTGCTGCTGCTTCAGGGCCCCCCCCCCCCCCAACTTGCCGCTTCACCCCCTCTCCTCCTCACTGCTGCCACTTCAGACCCCTCTTCTCTTCAGCTTCCCCTTTTGCAGCGGCTTCAGCCTCAGTGCCGCCTCCGCAGGATGACCAATCCCAGCTACTAGAACGAGGAGTAGGACAAGGGAGAAGGTAGGGGCTGACCTGCATCCACTGAGGGAAGTCCCTTCAGGGGGCAATCAAGGAGGGATAGAAGTCGTGGCCACACCATTGAACACGACTGATGTAAGAAATTTTAAGAAGGAAATGGGAACATTATTGGATGATCCCTTAGGGGTGGCTGAGAGACTAGACCAATTGTTAGGTCTCAGCACATATACAGTCAATTCTGGGTATCCCATTTACCATCGAAGAGAGAGGGATGATCAGATACTCAGGAATGAGAATATGGGAACACCAGAATCAGAATGTGCCCCCCCCCCAGAGATCAGAGATGGCCAAATGTGGATCCCCATTGGGGTCGTCAGCAACCCTTTGGAAGGCAGAATATGAGAGACCTAAGAACCCTAATTATACAAGGAACAAAGGAAGCAGTCCCCCAAGGACAGAATATAAACAAGGCCTCTGAGGAAGAACAAGGAAAAGATGAGTCTCCAACATTATGGATGGAAAGACTGAGAAAGAGCATACAAATGCGTTCAGGAATAGATCCTAATTCAGTGGCAGGGGTTGCTCTCCAAAGGACACAACTTGTGGCTAAAGCCTGGGAAGACATTAGATGGCAACTTGGAAAATCGTCAGGAGAGGGATCAGAGGAGTTCCTTGGAGAAGCCCAGGAAGTGTATGTCTGGAGGGGCACAGCAAAACAGAAAGCAAAAGCTAAGATCCTTGTAGCAGCAGTGAGAGAGGGTTGGAAATTACGAGCTACAACTAAAGAATTAAAAGGGACAGGGCCCAAGGGGCCTCTGGAGAATCAGAGTGCAAGAGAAAGAGAACCTCCTGTGTGTGATCATTGCAACAAGAAGGGACATATCCAGCAATAGTGCTGCAAAAGGACACAGGATGAGAAATCATTCAAGGAAGATTAGGGGAGTCAGGGGCTGTATCTTTCGGGGACCCCACCACCTACTGAGCCCTTGATAAAATTATTAACAGGTCTCCATAAGGAGGAAGTGGAATTTTTAGTGGACACAGGAGCTGAGATGAACACCATTAAAGAACTCCCAACAGGAGTACAAAAAGGGAAGAATCACACATTGGATCATAGGAGCTAAAGGATGCTTTCTGAGCTTGTCCACTAAAGGAAGAACTGAGGGATTACTTTGCTTTTGAATGGGAAGATCCAGAGACAGGGAGAAGACAACAATTAAGGTGGACGGTATTACCTCAGGGATTTCCAGAGTCCCCCAACTTATTTGGTCAATGTTTCCAGAGGGGACAAAACTGTTGCAGTATGTAGATGACTTATTGATAGCAGGAAAAACTGAAGAGGCAGTCCCAGAAGCCACCATACAGACTCTAATTTTTTTTGGAGCAAAAGGACTTAAGGTATCAAACAGAAGCTACAATTTGTGGAACAAGAAGTAAATTATTTAGGACATTGGTTGAGCAAAGGGGAAAAGAAACTAGACCCTGAAAGAATATCTGGGATCTTGGGGACGAAGACTCCAGAAAATAAGAAGGAAGTCAGGCAGTTATTGGGACTTATTGGATATTGTAGGCAATGGGTAGAAGGATATAGCAAAAGGGTAAAATACTTATTAGTTAGAGTAGATCACCTAACCCAATGGGTGGAAGCTTACCCAGTGAGCAGAGCAACTGCACATACTGCGGTAAAGGTATTACTGGAAAATCTAATACCAAGATATGGGGTAGTGGAACATATTGATTCAGATCAAGAGACACATCTTACCTCAAAAATAATTAGGAAACTCTCAGAAACCTTAGGTATTTCATGGGAATATCACACTCCGTGCCCCCCCCAGAGTCCAGGGAAGGTTGAACGAATGAATCAAACACTAAAGCAACAATTAGCAAAGTTTATATTGGAAACTCAATTAAATGTCTGCCTATAGCATTGTGAAACCTAAGGACAAAGCCGCAGAGCAGCACAGGACTCTCCCCCTATGAAATGCTATAGGGAATGCCATATTGGGCCGGGATGCCCATGGGTAACAAACTGATAGAGGATGAGAGCATCCAGAAACCCATCATAGAGATCACCAAAAGGCAACATGAGTTACGGGAGATGGGGATGCTAGATCAAACCCCACCTTTGGGGTTTGCAGTGCATAAAATTAAACCTGGTGATAAGGTACTGATAAAGACTTGGAAAGAAGAAACTTTGTTACCTATGTGGGAGGCCCTTTTCTTGTGTGGCTCACCACAGAAACGGCCACCAGCACAGCAGGAAAAGGGTGGGCACTGTTGCAGTGGGGGTTGTCTATACCTATGCCTGTCTGGCAGAGGTGAGAAATTAATTTGAGGTGGTATTAATTTTATATAAAATGAAATTATTAAAATTAATATTTACAAATTCTTGCCACCCCCAACCAATGTTTAGTTCTTTTGTGCAAATTTATGAAAACAATTTAGAAATATAATATATACAGGGATCTGGTTAATAACTGTCAAAACATTCAATTATAAACTATTTGCAGAGAGAGATTTCCCTTTGGCTTAGTGCTGCTTGGGAACTATGCTACTTGCCCAGCAAGGGCTGAAGTTCTGTGTCTGCTCTAAGGCAGAGGCAACTTATATTACAGGGGAATCAAAGCTTTTCTTATGAGTGTTGTTATTAATTATTAATCACCCTCCCGGGGTTGTGTCATAGCCTGTGCCCAGTGTCCAGACTTCCAGTGGCTGGAATCTTCCGGGCTTGAGAGGGAATTAGGTTAATCTTCCCAGTCTCTGGGGTAGATAGGCTTCTCTAACCTTTTGTTCTCCTGGTGAGGGACCATCTCTGCCTTGATGCTGCGTCTGGATACTACGAGTCCAGGGATGATCAGCTGGCAGGATTCCAGGAACAGGAGGAGAATGTCTGTGCTGGCTCTTGGCATGCTCCCTTCTTCACAGCTAGCAGGCTGTGTGTGTGGGTTAGCAGACAATCCAGGGGTCTGCATCCTGGCTCTCTTGCCAGGCAAGGCTGGGAGTCTGAGCTCCATAGATAAATCAGCTGGCTGGTACACACAGCTGGCTCTAGACTTAGGAGGTTATCCGCTCCTTGTATATATGTATCATGTGCAGGCTTGAATGTGCTCTGCTTCTAAGGTATGCAGACAGATTAACTGCAAACTGAATCAATGCACAAGGTCTGTGCTTTAGTGAGCATGTAGGTATGAGCGGCTGAGTGCTTTGAGTGAAGGTCAGAACTATAGCTGATCCTTGCAGGTGGGTCAGAGAGCTGAATCTGAAACCGAACAGCTGAATCTGAACACGTGGTGCACCTCTGCATCCCTCTTTATAGACTGTGGGCCAAGATTAATGCGCCCTTTGGCCATCAGAGTGACCAATCAGGTTGGCAGTAAGCCAAACTTTACCTTAATAGGCAGGAACTGTTTGCCTGGACTCTCCCAAATATGGGGATCACATGGGCGGACCCCAGGGATACATGAGTTGGGTGTGTGCTTGTTACATAACTTGTTTACTACCAAGGGTCCTGGCAGAAAAACATGTGCAGGCATGCAGGGACATAAGGAAGCTTCTGTTTTTGGGCCTACAGGCCCTCCACGACAGACACGCACCTGGCGAGTGAAAGCACCTGTCCAGGAGTGGCAAGTGACTTCAGAGCCAGGAGAAACAGAAGTGGCACTAAGGAGACAATAAGATAAGCACTGGTGGAATTTCTAAACACTTATCACTCTTAGGGGACTAACTGGGACTTCAGCACCAATACTCAAAACTGGCAACAGGTGTTGAAATTGTTACAAACAGGAGGGAGTCTTTAGTGGGGAAGAATTATTTTTTTAAAAATTATTTTGATTTAATTTGTGACACATATTTCAAGAAAAGCAAAAAAGGCAGTGAGAGGCACCCAAGGAAATACAAAGAGGGCAAGACCAGAGTGGGAACCAGTGCTGCGGCTGAAGAAGGTCTGCCGAGGGCTGCAATCCCTCTGGGCTGTGACCGCCGAGTAACATGGCCCTGACACGACCTCTTCTGCACGTATCTGGGTTAAGCCTCCAAGCCCTGGGACAAGCCCAGAATTGCAGTGAGTGCACTGCTGCAACTCGGAGGGGCAAAATTGTGGCTCAAACACTGGTCACTGGTGTACCATACAATTTATGAGTGCAAAGGACCAAAATTATATCCCTGTTATCACAGGCAAACAGAATACGCCAGATGTGATGAGAAGGGAAAAATCACTTGTTATGATCCAAAGGAAGGAGCCTATCTATGGTGGGTAGAAATAAGGGCAAATGATGAGAAAGGAAAATCGTTAGGAAGAAGCCAAATGACCAACTGCAGCCAACCCCTTTGGGTCACTTTTGATGCTTGCCAAGCTATTGACAACGATGGTGCTTCAAATGGTGGGAATATGGGGAGGAGGCGTTATTATAGTGGGCAAGAAAAATGTATTTGCCCAGAGGATGCTGGCCAATGCCACCGGTATCCTAATTCACCTGCATATGTGATGGAAGCACCTTGGGCGTTAGCCCAGGGAAGAGCCCAGTACTACTATTGGGAGACATGGTGGAACTGTGTGTGTTGGGCCACCTGGAATAAGGGACCAAATTTGTGTGTAGGTCTGAGAGCAGGAGTAAAAAGAGGAATCCCATCAGCAAATTGCACTGCTGAAACCTGCAATCCAGTGATGTAACAATATATGGCACAGAAAAATGGGGGAAAGCAAAGTCCACAAGATATGGAGTCAGAATTGCAGGAAAGGGGTCAGGCCCAGGGGTGATGCTTGATGTAAAAGTCCTACAAAAGGGTAGAGAAGGGAAATCACAACATTCGGTATTTCATTCATTTTATCATGAGGTAGAATCAGGAGTTCAGTATGAGATTCCAACAGCTGCTAAAAATATTTTTGTAGATCTGGCTGAGAGCACTGCAAAATCATCAAATGTAACCAATTGTCATGTCTGTGGAGGTACCAATCAAGGAGATCGATGGCCCTGGGAATCAGTGGAAGTGAACACCTCTGATCCTAACACCTGGAAAGTGGAGAGAGGTAACAGAAAGCAGCAGTGGGTCCTACAAACCAGTATAATTGGAAGGAGTTGCTGGCAGAGACTGGGTGACTAATGGTAGCAAAATCATAAATGGGTGGCCAGCCCCAAGTGGATATGTGGGAGAGTAGCCTATGCTCACCTACCCAAAAATTGGGTAGGATCATGTGTATTGGGAACAATTAGGCCCAGCTTCTTCCTGTTACCTATCTCCAAGGGAGAAAGATTAGGCGTTCAGCTGTACACTGAGACTGATGAGTTAAGAAGGGCCAGGAGGGATCTCCAAATAGGAAACTGGAAAGACAAGGAGTGGCCTCCTGAAAGGATCATTGCCTATTATGATCCTGCAACATGGGCAGAAGATGGATCTTGGGGTTATGGAATCCCAATATATATTCCTAATAGAATAGTTAGACTGCAAGCAGTAGTAGAAGTAGTAGTAAACAAAACTGGAGACGCTTTGAACCTGGTAGTGAAGCAAAACACCCAAATGACAACTGCGATAGATCAAAATGGATTAGCATTAGACTATTTACTACCTCATGAAGGGGGTGTGTGGGAAATTCAACCTAACCAACTGCTGCCTGGGAATAGATGATGAAGGAAATGCTGTTAACCAAATGGTAAAAGAGACAAAGAGAGCTGCTCACGTCCCGGTACAAACCTGGAATGGGATAAACTTAGGGAGCTGGTGGAATAACTTGGGGGCAAGCAATTGGTTTACTAAATTGGCTTTAGTGGGAGGGGGAGTGCTAATTGTGGCATTAATTGTACCCTGTCCCATTCCATGTTTTGTAAGACTGATCACGGTGGTTGTGCAAGGGATGCAGGTAGCCCTTGTACCCCATAACCCAGAAGAGAGAACCAAACCCCAACCTATAATGAGTGTTCAGGTGACAAAAGAAAGGACAAAAGATGGAGAGTTAAACTCTCTAGAGCAAGTAATTGCCAGATTTGAAGCTAAGACACAAATCAATCTGATCAAAAAGCAAATGAGGGATTGTGAGAAATATATATTAGATCCGATCAATTCGTGGCAAGAGGCCACAGAAAGAGAGGAGGGGGATTTTGAAGGGAGCCGCACTCCTTCTTGCACCACCATCAGAAAAGCATGCACTTGGCTTAAGATAACAGAGCAATAAACGCAATAAAAAACTAGAAATGTTGGTGGAGGAGGGAGGCAGGTGGAAGAGGAAGCCTTTGCACACAAGCAAACCGAGGAAGAGCCATACAAAGGACACTGCTAGTTTGGAGTTCATGAAAAGGACACTTGAGGAAGACCCCTTACTTCATCACTGAAGAACACAAGAGGGACCACTGGATAAAAAGAGACATGCGTGGAAGAGACACCTCCCATTCTTGGAACTGATAAGTAAAACCCTACCTTGTCTTAGAATTAGTAATGAGTCTGTAATACAATAGGATCTAAAAAGAGAAGACTGAAAACAAAGGCTGTGCATTAGGGCAGAGCAGAGCCTCCTGGCACACCCAGGCCTATGCATTGCTTAATTCCTGTGACTCTATTGAAAGCCTTATTCTGCATGAACCTAAGTTTATGCCTTTTATTTATGACATTGATAATGTGGCAGAAGTTACAGCCTCTTGCTTCCAGCTTGTGCTCAGGTATCAGAGGGAGTGGCTGTGGCCGAGCTGAGCTTCTGAGTGGTGCCCAAAGGGATCTTCAGTGTGAGTAACTTAACCTTCTTGGGAAGGGAAGAAGTCTCCAAGGGAGCCAAGTGCCAGAGCTTTATTGAAGAGGCAGCAGGGGTCGATGCCATGGGCTCGGAGCTGCAGGAGCGTGGGTCGCGATGCCGCGAGCGGGGCCAAGGCGAAGGTGGGCAGTGAGCAGGGGCCAGGCTGGACGGCAGCTCCCTGCGGCTGCCACAGCTCTGCACCATGGCGGCAGCTTCCTGGGGCAGCCACGGCTCTGCGGGGGTCGGCAGCTAGCAGAGATGCCTGTCTGCAGGAATGCAAGAAGGAGAAATGTAAGGAAGAAAAAACAATAAGCTGTGTAGAAGCTAAACAGCCTTGATTCCCGGAAGCTACAGGAGGAAGCAGCTAAGATAACAGGCCAGGGGGTCATGGGAAAAACAAGACATAAAAGGGAAATGTCTGTTAAAAACAAGTTTGTACATCATTTGCATTATGTTAATGCTCTGTATTACGGTATAAATAGTAGCTCTGGCTTGTAATAAAGGAGGCTCCCGCATGAAACTGAAAGTTGTCACTGCTTTGTCCATTGCTACTGTGCAGCAACAATTGGTGCCCCATGTGAGGAACTTCTGGCCGTGGAAGACAAATGGTGGTAGTGGACCTTGATGTAGCGTAACGAGATGGTGGAGCTGAGCTGTTGATCTGGATCAAATTGACACCTGAACAGGTGAGCCACCAAGAACAATGCAGGGATTCTACTTTGCCCCAGTGGAGTCCAGACATGTTTCTCTACAATGGTGTCTTGGTTCTAGTTAAAATTTCCCAGACACTTAAAATATAGCTAACAGAACCAATACAATAACAGGACACCTTCCCCTCAGCATCTGGCTGGATTCGCTTTCTCCATCTTTTGCCTCTGCAACTCTGCGTGTAGGGTTCCAGACGGCAGCCTTCCATCTCCGCTTGCTGCCTACAAGACGGCAGGATCCATTTGTGAACAGAACATATGCCTTGTCCTCATCAGGAAGGTCACTGTATGGGGGGGCTTCCTCGGCATGGGTCACTGCCGTCTCTTCTGCTGGCATTCTGAAGTCAGTGCCCTCTGGCCAGTTGGTGATGACCTCCACAATGCCTGGGCACTCGAGGGTCCCCATCTGAGCTCTCTGAGTTATCAGAGCCACTGCTGTTGGGTGCTTAAAGAGTTGCGCTGTGCACATCCATGCCCTGCAACAGAGGTAAGTCTTCATCAGTTATTGTCACTATCTTTTCCATAAACTTTTTGACATTTGGCGTTGCTTTCAAGTCTGTGTATAAGTCAATCTCCTGAGGTCTGATTCTGGCCTCAGTAATTTTCCATCTCAAACAGTTCCAAGGCTCTGCTACTTCCAGCAAGAAACCTGCAAAGAGATAAGGCAGGGGAGGAGGAGGGGGGGGGGAGAGAACGGGCCCTGCAAGCTGCTCCACAGGTGGGGTGGGGGGAAGAGGTCTGGCAGCCCCAGCAGCAGATCTTGCCGCTTTTGTCCTTGGCCCTCCAGCTTGCCCAGCCCCCAGCTCATCCACCTGATGGCTGTTGTTTCTTTCCTTTCTTCCCTCTCATTTCCTCGTCCTTCTTCCTCAGTATGAAATCTACTCTGAAAACTTTTAAACTGCTGTTTTCCACAGACTCAGACAGAGAGCAATAACAAGAGAGAAGAAAAGGAAAAAAGGCAGGAGCTAAGCAATGTAAACAAGGCTGTGTGAAGCTATTCAAATGGAAATCGGAAAATCGGACCCCATAGCTTACAAATGCAAACTAACCTAACTCTCTGAAACAACTCAAGCAGACCCATGGATTCCCACCGATCTTTCCCCAATGCACTCATTCCTGGCGCCTCCCCTCAGTCCTCATGACACAAACACCCAGAGGAGCAAGGCAACAAGTCCGACTCTCTCTGTCCCAGGTGCATTCAGCCTCTAAATTCTGGAGATTCGTCAGGAAACCTCTCAGCTGAGGGGTGCGTTCTGCTGGGGATGGGGCGGGTGGGCAGGCGCGATGGTGTGGGGGATGGTGAAGAAGGGTGGATCCAAGACTGCTCACCAAGCTGCAGGAAGTGTGGGGGGCGTGTTCCCTGGCGTGGCCGCTCTGCCGTTTCTTTTTTCTCTCTATGGACTATGACCATCTAACCATATTGGTGAACAAAGAGTCATTTTACCCAGGTGCTCCACTGGTATATGCCAAGAATTGGCGCCTGAACAGTGAATCAGGCATTCGGGTCAGACTGATGAAGGCCAGCAGCGGGAAGGACCACGTTCAAGAGGCCGGAGGGTTGGCAAAAAGGGGCCGATCATCCTGTGAACTTTTTTCATATAGAAAAAATCACCGTTGCTGGTGCCACTGGACCAGAGGCCATCGCTGAAAGAAGGGGGCGAATGCCGGAAGTTCAGAGCTGTAGTTGAACACTCCATGTGATGCAGGTAAGGCCACGTGGAAACGGATGTGGCAGTGTCCCCGCTGACGCATTTACTCTCCAAGAGAGACATTCCGACAGACTTGAATAAGCTCCATGATCTGAGCACATAGGAGGCTAGTGGGACTTTGTATTGGGTCTAGCTGGAGCGCTGGGAGAGATGTGGGAGAGACGCGCTTGGGACTGAGTTGCTGCTGACCGTAGAGCCGCTAAAATCACTCAAATCCACCTGGTGAGACTTAAATCATTGCCTTAGCAGATGAAAATCCTGCCGACAGGTGCAATGGCTGCCACGCGTCACCAGGAACCACCCCTCACCTGCACCTATAATGGCGGCTGCCCATATCCACTCAGTGACACCCTGTAATAGCGACTGCCGATAGCCACCCAGTGGCAGCAAGCTGCGACTGCTTCTCAGTTTGGAAGAGTTTCCTGGACTGCCATACAGAGTGGCTTGGCTGCAGCCATGTCTGCTGTGACAAATCTACCGCTGTGGCGAATCTGCCAGCTGCTGCGGCGCCTTCCTACCGAGATCGGCAGGGTCCATTTTTATCAACCGAAATGCAGCCCCCCCACCGCGCCCCCACATCCCCGCCAACGACAGCATGCGATGCAGGACAGAGACTTTTGCTTTTAACCAGAAATCATGTTAATGAAGGGACAGAGGGACGGAAAGCAGAGAGAAAAAAAGAAACGGCAGAAGCGACCATGCCAGAGAAACTGGAACCTCCCCCCCCCCCACACTTCCTGCGGCTCGGCGGCACTCCAGATCCACCCTTCTTCACTGTCACAGCCCGTCGTGCCCCCGCTCACCCGGCCCATCCTCAGCAGAACACACCTCGCAGCCGAGAGGTCTCCTGCGAATCTCTGGAAGGTGGAGAGCTGAGTTCAGCCCGAACGGAGAGTCGGACTTTTTGCCTTGATTCTCTCGCTGTTTGTGTTGTCATGGGGACTGAGGGAAGGTGCCGGGAGTGAGTGCATTGGGATGGGAAAAGATCAGTGGGGAAAAAAGAATCCATGGGTTTACTTGAGTTGTTTCAGAGAGTTAGGTTAATTTGCATTTGTAAAGCTACAGGGGAATTAGCGCTTCAATAGCTCACACAGCTTAGACCCTGCCTTTTTCCTTTTTTTTTTTTTCTCTCATGTCATGCCTCTGTCTTCAGTGTGTCTTGAGTGAGTCTGAGAGAAAGACAGCAGTTTAAAAGTTTCCAGAGTAGATTTCATACTAAGGAATAAGGACAGGAAATATGAGGGAGAAGGATGGAAAGAAACAACAGTCGGTGAATGAGCCTGGGGGGCTGGACAAGATGATGGGCAGAGGACAACAGCGGTGCTGGGGCTGCCAGCCCACCCCCTCCTTTTCCCCCCTCCCTCCCCCCCGGCTGTGGAGAGGCTCGCAGGGCCCCGTTCTCCCCCCACCTTCTCTGTCCCTCCATTATCTCTTTACAGATTTTTTTTTTCTGCTGGAAGCAGCAAGAGCCTTTGGAACTGTTTGAGCTGGAAAATTACTGAGGCCAGAGTCAGACCTCAGGAGATTGACTTACACATGACTTGAAAACAATGCCAGATGTCAGAAAGTTTATGGAACAGATAGTGAGAATAACAGAGGAGGACTTAGAACCATTTCTGCCCCTGTTACAGGCATGGATGCACACAGGTGCATCTTTTTAGCCACCAGACAACAGCAGTGGCAGTAAGGATGATAGCCAATAAATTCCTGACTGAGGTATTCACCTGTTGCCTTACTGATTAATTCCTTCTACAGACTAGGCAGCAACACCTTTTGCACCCATTGCTCAGTGGCAAAAGAAAGAGAGGGAAATTGCTAGGAAGTAGCAGAGGTGCCAGTGCCATTGACAATGAGTGGAAAATCATACAGACACAGAAAGCACCAAACAGGACAGACTAGCACACTTATTACTAGAACTCAGATGCATTGCCTCTCTCAGCGAGAGCATGAGCACTGAAATCCACATTACAAGTCACCAACCAGATTTTGGACTAGGACAGGGAATGATAGAGCTGATAGCCTACGCCAGTCAACTCCTTCCCCCAATAAATGTGTTCAAACAGATAAGAATACAGCACTATTTTTGAAGGCCTTTTTGATGGTACCATATTTTGGAATCTAGGAGTTTACTGGAGCAGCTGCTAATTGCAATGGAATGAGATTTGTGACAATTCTGATTTTTTCTTTTTCTGAAGAATACCATGGTATTGTTATCTTCTGGAATTTTCTTTGCTTTTTCTTGAATTTTCTTCAGCTGATAGATTTTTAGGGTAAGATAAGTTAAGGCTAAGGGTTTGTAATATGACAATTTTGGGATTTTAGGATATAGGGATATCATGGGATGTTTTTTCTTGGGTTTTTCCCTGTATATCTGGGCATCATTGGGGAAAAAAAAAAGAAGGAGAAAATGGGTTTAGAGGAAAGTAGGATAGCAGAATAAATTTTTTCTTTTTTAGAAATCTCTGTAATTGCATCATACAGGCGAGGCCAGTGGATCTGCTAGCCTAGGCAATGAATATGTCTGCATTTGTTTTTGTATTTGCTTGTGTTTGATCATTTATCTTCACAGGCCTTAAAATAGAGACCAGCCTGATTATGACCAACCTGTTTTTTCCTAAAGTGAGCAGAAGTCTTGCCCAGATGGCAGAATTGTGGCAAGGACTTGAAAGGAGTACTGACATGATGATTATGTGTGTATGGATCATAAGGTTTGGATCATGGTTAATGAATTTGGGTATTTTCACGAGATTCAGTTTAGCACCAGTTGTAAAGGCCAAAGCCCACTCAAATTGGTGCAAGATGGCAACATGGTTATTATCTCTTTGCAACGGCCCTGCAAAAAGATAAGAAACACTGCCTTAAATTCTTAAAGCAAATGAAGAACTGTGGGAAAAGGCCTAATAGAATAGCCTGAAAGTAACATCTAGGGCATATCCTTGTGTTATATTTAGAAGCTTGTAGTTCTTAAGCACAATAGTCAGACACAGCTCATAGCTAAGGAGTGTGATGAGAGTGAATCCAGAACTATGGGAGTCTGAGGAGAAATACTTGACAGCTGATTGATCTGCAAATCTGCAATGTCAATTGACACACAGAGCCAATGAAGACGTGGCACACCTGCACTCTCCTGTGACTGTGATGTTCATCTGGACTTTTGGGTTTTTGAACGAATGACTTACTGTCGCTTGCAGAAATAGCTTTTGGGATTGTTAGCTAAGCTTGGGTTGTTAGCTTGCCAAACTAACTATTCTCTTTCTGATTTTAGCACTATTGATTTGTAGCTGCACCATTCACCCCTGTGTTGAACAGCCTATGTAAAGTTGAAAGATCAGCCCAGGTTGCTCAAAAGAAAGAGAGGGATATGTTGGAGAAATTCTTGCTAGCAGAGGACACAAAATCATAAACATGAGCAACCCGTGCTGGGAGTGTCCTTGAATCCATCTTGGGAGTTAGATACCAGGCACAGGGTGGCTTCCCCCCAACATGCAGCTGCAGGGGGCGGAGTGCAGCTGCAGGTGGGCAGAGTTTAGCCAGCCCCAGAGGCTGACCCTGAGATTGTTATGGTATACTGACCTATCCATGCCTTAAGTGTAACCCTGTACCCTCTGATTGTAACCAATCTTGGTGGAGCACGCCTCTTGCTAGAATGCATATAAGTCACTGTATCATGAAAATAAAGTAGATTATGACCATCTAACCATACTGGTGAACAGAGTCATTTTACCCAGGTGCTCCACTGGTATACGCCAAGAGGGGAGCTGCATTCCAGATGAGAAACAGGCCCTGGCGATCATGGTAAGAAGTGCCATAGCACTCGGTAGATTTGACACAGCATGCACAGCTGCAGTGCTGAGACACTTCACAGCAGTCCCGAAAACTTTTTCAAACTGGGACGCTTTCGCGGCTGCTGCCGCTAAGTGCCTATTGGCAGTCGCCATTACGGGTGCCGGTGAGGGCAGTTCCCGGTCACACACGGCAGCCATTGTGCCTGTTGATGGGATTTTTGTCCACTAAGGCAAGGACTTATGTCTCACCAGGCAGATTTGAGCGTTTTTAATGGCTCTACAGTCAGCAGCAACTGAGTCCCAAGCGCATTTCTCCCACATCTCTCCAGAGCTCCGGCTAGACCCTGATACACACAAAGTCCTCTAGCCTCCAATGTGCTCAGCTCATGGAGCTTATTCCTGTCTGACGGAACATCTCTCTCAGAGAGTAAACACGTCAGCGGGGACAATGCCGCATCCGTTTCCATTGTGGCCTTACCTGTACACTCGGAGTGCCCAGCCGCGGCTCTGAGCGTCCAGCTATTGCCCCACTTCCTCAGTGATGCCCTCCAGTCTGGTGCCATCGTCTGACATTACTTTTCGATTCGAAAATGTCCACAGGGTGGTCGGCACATTTGCCAACCCCGGCCTCTTGAGCGCGGTTCTTCCCGCTGCCAGCCTGCCGCGGTCTGACCCATATGCCTGATTCACTATTCAGGCACCATTTAACACCGGTGGAGCACCTGGGTAAAATGACTCTTGGGTCACCATATGGTCATAGTCCATTTATTTCCATGATGCAGAGACTTATATACTTTCTCGCAAGAGGCATGCTCCACCAAGATTGGTTACATCTAGAGGGTACAGGGTTACATGTAAGGCATGTATAGGGTAATATACCATAACAATCTGGGGCTGGCTACCTCTGCCCACCTGCAGCTGGCACTCCACCCCCTGCAGCTGCATGTGGGGGGAACTACCCAGCGCCTGGTATGTTAACTCCCAAGACGGATCCAAGGATGCTCCCAGCAGAGGTTGCTCATGTTTATCATTTTGTGTCCTCTGCTAGCAAGAATCTCTCCAACAGGCTACAACAACCCCAAGCAGCACTACAAGCTGGGGCCAGAGTGGCTGAGAGCAGGCAGGCAGAGAGGGAGCTGAGGGTGCTGGGAGAGAGGAGCTGAAGAGGACCCAGCAGTGTGCCCAGGTGGGCAGCAGAGCCAATGGCATCCTGGGCTGGCTCAGGAACAGTGTGGGCAGCAGGACAAGGGAGGTTCTTCTGCTCCTGTGCTCAGCACTGCTCAGGCCACACCTGGAGTGCTGTGTCCAGTTCTGATGTTGAGGTGCTGGAAGGTGTGGAGCAAAGGGCAGCAAGGCTGGGGAGGGGCCTGGAGCACAGCGCTGTGAGGAGAGGCTGAGGGAGCTGGGGATGTGCAGCCTGCAGCAGAGGAGGCTCAGGGCAGACCTTGTTGCTGTCTACAACTACCTGAATGGAGGCTGTAGCCAGGTGGGGTTGGGCTCTGCTGCCAGGCAACCGACAGAATGAGGGGACAGAGCATGCTGTGTTTCACCTCATTCACTGTCAAGAATTTCTTCCTCATCTCCACTCTCAATCTCCCCTCTCTCACCTCAAAGCCATTGTCCCTCAGCCTGTCACTCCAAGCCCTTGGCAAAATTCCCTCTCCAACTCTGCTGTAGCACCTGCAGGTACTGGAAGGCTGCTTTAAGGTCTCCATGCAGACTCTTCTTCTCCATCAGAGTTTTCTTCTTCCCAACTCTCCCAGTCTGTCCACACAAAGGAGGCTCTGCAGCCTCTGATCATCTACATTTACCTCTCTCCAGCAGCTCCAGGTCCTTCTTGTGCTGGGGGACCCAGAGCTGGAGGCAGTGCTGCAGATGTGGTCTAAGCAGATCAGAGCACAGGGGCAGAATCATCTCCCTGTGCTCCTGCTTTGGATGCAGACCAACACACAACTGCCTTCTGGGCTGCCAGCAACCAGTGCTGGCTCATGGGGAGTTTTGTCACCAACTGACACCCCGAAGGCCTTCTCCTCCAAGGTGCTCTCCAGCCACTCCTCATCCGGCCTTGATTTGTGGTTGGAATTGCCCTAACCTAGGTGCAGGACCTTTCCCTTGGCCTTGGTGAACATGCTGAAGTTGGTTTAGGCCAAACTCTCCAGCCTGCCCAAGTCCCTCTGGATGGATCCTTCCCAGCAGTGTCTCAACCACACCACACAGTTTGGTGTCATCTCCAGGCCTCAATGCCACTGCCCATCTTGCTGGCAAAGATGTTGAACAGCGCTGGGCACAGTGCAGACCCCTAGGGGACACCACTGGGCACTGCTCTGCATCTGGACACTCAGCCATTGGCCACAGCTCTGAGTGCAGCCCTGCAGGCAGTTCCTTCTCCAGCCAGTGCCCACCCCTCAGCTCCATGCTTTTCCAACTTGGTGACCAGGATGCCCTGTGGGAGAGTGCCAAGCACATTACACAAGTCCAGGAGGATGCCATCAGGTGCTCTTCCCTTCTCCACTGCTGCTGTAACTCCATCACACAAAGCCACCCTGGCCATCAGGCATGATTTGCCCTGGCTGCAGCCATGCTGGTTAGCTCCAATCACCTCTTCCTCACTTCTTATATGCCTTAGCAAGGCCTTCAGGAGGATCTTGCCATGCCATGATCTTGCCAGGCACAGAGGTGGGACCGACAGGCCTATAGGTTCCAGATGCCAAAGGCGCCACCGTCCTGCTGCAGCCTATGCGTAGGGTCCCTGGGCCAGAACCTACAAAATGTGGCAGCCAGCACCTGGGTTGGAGTAAGGCTTTGGCCAGGTCTTGGAGAGTCTACTGCAGGGTGCTCACCTGTGGGGAGAGGGGCAGAGTCAGCCTGGCACCCTGGCACCCAGCCTCTGCTGGCACTCAGCTGCTGCTGGGACCCATCCCTGCCAACACTCTCTCTGCTAGCAACCGTCTGCTATTAGCACCCATTGCTGGCAACCCCACTCTCTCCTAGGACCTACCCCTCCTGCTGCCTGGGCCTTTGTGCTTCTTAAAGCTGGGGCTGCTTTCTGATTGTAACTCAATGTTCAGTTTGGGCACAGAGGGAGACCACCTGGGGTACTTCTGTCAGGAGAGCAGGAGGCTGAGGGCAGACCTTCTGGCTCTCTAGTGCTCCCTGAAAGAAGGTTGGAATGAGCTGGGCCTTGGTCTCCTCTCCCTACTAACAGGTGATAGGATGAGATAAAATGGTCTCAAGCTCCCGCAGGGGTGGTGTAGATTTGGCAGCAGCTGCTTGGCAGCAGCAGAGTTGGAGCTCACTCAGCACTGCCTTCCGGGAAAGGAACCTCTGGGCAAGCACAGCAAGAGGAAACCAACACACATCCAACAGCGACTGCACAGCCTCTTGTGCCACACTGCATTGCCAGGCAAGAGGGACGCCAAAGGTGCCAGCACTCTGCCCGAGCCCCTAACCTCTTCCAGCACCCGCAAACCCTTTGCAGGGTGCTCGCCTGTGGGGAGAGGTGCAGAGTGACCCTGGCACCCACCCTCTCTGGCAATCAGCCGCTGCTAGGACCCGTCCCTGCTAGGACCCATCTCCTGATGCCACACATCCCTGGTGGTACTACATCTGCTAGCATCCAACTCTGCAAGGACCTACCCCTGCTGCTGCCTATCCTTGCTATTGCCCACCCATGCTGGCACCCACTCTTGCCACAGCAGCCTCACAGCACCTCCTGCTCCCCTACACCCAACACCCTGCGCAGGGGAGGTAGACTCCAAGGCTGGGGAATGTGGATGTTGGGTGGCACAGCAGAGACAGAGAATTCAGGAGAACTTTCAGGGTATCCCAGGTGGTCTCCCTCTGTTCACAAACTGAACGCTAAGTTGCAATCAGCAGCTCAGCCCTGGCTTGAGGAAGCACAACGCCCCAGGCAGCTTTCGGAGAGTTTGTACCGTGATCAGCTTTCACTTTCAGTCTCTCTCCGCCTCTCACAGGCACAGGAAGCAGGAAAGCTCCGCTCGGACCCTGCACCTCGCAGCGCAGCCCAGCCCTGCCGCAGTCCCCGCAGCCTTTGGAGGTGGTAGTAGCCCAGCTCCGTTACCTGCTCGGTTCTGGGACATCCCTGATGGGAATTGTGGTAAGGAAGCTTTCAGCTCCATAGCCCTCTGGGGGACAGCAGCAGGCGAGGCTCAGGCTTTCTCCCAGGACGTCTGCACCTCGAAGCGGCAGGGAAGCAGAGGATGAATTTTGCTGGGCTGTAGCTGATATCTCCTGCTCCTTGTGAGAGGTGGAGAGAGGCTGCAAGGGAAGCCTGGGCACGGTGCAAAGTGTGAGCCCTGCCTGGGCCTTTGTGCTTCTTAAAGCTGGGGCTGCTTTCTGATTGCAACTGAGTGCTGAGTTCGGGCACAGAGGGAGACCGCCTGGGGAAGACTTTTTCTTCTGACAAGGAGGCTGAGGGGAGACTTCTGGGTCTCTCTCTGAGAGGAGGTTGGAGTGAGCTGGGGATTGGTCTCTCCTTACTAACAGGTGATAGGATGAGAGGAAATGGTCTCGGGCTCCCCCCAGGGGTTGTGTAGATTTGGCATCAGCAGAGTTGGAGGTCACTCATCACTGCCCTCCGGGAAAGGAACCTCTGGAAAGCACAGCAAGAGGAAACCAACACACATCCAACAGGCTCACAGCCTCTTGTGCCACACTTAATTGCCATGCAAGAGGGATGCCAAAGCTGCCAGCACTCGGCTCCAGCCCCCAACCAGGGAACCCCTGCCAGCACCCATATACTTGTGGCACTCAGCACCGGAGGTGGAGGAATGGCCAGACCAGGACTCACTCATAGGATCCACTCCAGGGTGCTCAGCCGTGGGGACAGGGGCAGGGTGAGTCTGGCACCCAGCTTCTGCTGGCACTCAGCTGTTGCTAGGACCCATCCCTACTAGCACCATCTCTGCTAGGACTCATCCCTGCTGCCACCCCGGCTGACAGCACCCGCCTCTGCCAGGACCTCCCCCTGCTGCTGCCTATCCCTGCTATTGCCCACCCATGCTGGCACCCACTCCTGCCACAGCAGCCTCCAGCACCTTCTGCCTCTCCTGCATCCCAACACTGAGCACAAGGCACATTCCAGCAGTAGACAATGTGGATGTTGGCTGCCACAACAGAGGGTTGGAAGTCAGGATATCCCAGGATATCCCAGGTGGTCTCACTCTCTTCCCACATTTAACATTCAGTATTAATTAGTGGATCAGCCTCAGCTTTCAGAAACAGAAAGATCCAGGCAGATTGTCACAGAGTTAGAACTGTGCCCAGGTTTCATTTTTAGTCTTTCTCCACATCTCACAGTCGCAGGCAGCAGGAAAGGTCAGTTTGGATCCAGCACCTCCGGGCATAACCCACCCCTGCTACATTTCTGACGGCCAGGTGCCAGCAGCCCAGCCCATCACCACCTTCATCCCAGGAAGTTCACAGGCGGATACTGCGGTAAGGACGCTCTCATCTCTGCAGCCTCTTGCCGGCAGCTGCCCGCGACGCTGTCCTGCTGGGGCAGGGGGGAGACAGGCACAGGGGCATGTCCCAGGATGTCTCCACCTTGCAGCAGCAGGGAAGCACAGGGTGACATTTGCCTGAGCCAAGCTCCTGCCCTGGCAGCAGCCATCACAGGCAGAGTGTAGTGGCAGATGGTACTCTGCCCTCCACTCACAGGTGCTGGTACCACTTTTCTCTTCCTCTCTCCTTGCAGATGTCAAGAAGTTCTGTAAGTAGGACCTTGGTGACGCCTTGGAAGGCAGCAGTGGGGAGTCAGGGGGTGCTGGGCTTTCGTGGGGCAATTGTGCTACTTCCTCATCTTCCTTCCATGCTGCCATTAGGTGAGATCGAGTGAGTCAATCCAGTTTCTGTGGTTCAAGAGCCTGCCTGGGTATGGGAAGCTCTTTTATGCTGTGTCAGAGAGAGAAATGCAGCCTGGGGACATTGTGCTTGTCCCCATAGAGGACTGGCGCCACCTCCACTTTCTCTTCAAGCACGTAGCTGTGTACCTTGGGGATGGAGAGGTCATACACTTCCAGGGTAAGTGCTGAGCTCTGCTTCTGCTCTGTGAGATGCCAGAGGATGGGTCACGGTAATGGGTGGCTCTTGCTGTTCCAGGACACGGTGATAAGAATGGGGTGGGTGTGGCCAGCAAGCAAGGCTTCGAGGCTATGAAAAAGGAAAGAGGGAAATACAAGATTTACCGGAAAAGAGGTGGGATCGACCTGGATGAATTCCAGAGCAGAGTCAAGGAGGCGATGAACAGCGAAGCCAAGTACCACACAGTCTATAACAACTGCATCCACTTTGCCCTCTGGCTTCTGGGCTTGGGGAACTTCTACAAGACACTGGTGAGCACAGACCTTGGAATCATGGCTGTGCTGCCATGTCCTCTGAACTCACAGCCTGCCCTGCCCTTGCATCCTGACCCGCTTCCCCCAGGTGCTGGGGACAGCCAAGCCCTCTCTCCATGGACACCTTTCTCTTGCAGGTGGAAATCCCAAGGGAAGATGGCAAAGAAGAGGCTGTGAGTATCCCCAGTGTCAGCCCTCTCTGGCAGAGCTATGGGCTCCCTGAGAAGGCTATGGGGAGATCAAAGGGGACTGGGGTCCCAGAAAGGGATGCAAAGATGCCCAAAAGAGGAAGATTCAGAGGCTGCTGGGGAAGCAGCATCATAGGCAGGGCTGTGGGGCCCTGGGAGGGAGGGCTCACCAGGTAACTGGGTTTCCCAGAAGGGATTGGGTCCTTCACCAGGGGCAGGTGTCCCCAGCAGGCCTTTGGGGTTGCCAGGACGAATAGGCTGCCCTTGCAGGTGGAGCCAGCAGCCCAGCTTGGTCACCGGCTTCATCCCCAGGACATCACTGCTGGGTACCACAGTGAGGACACTCTCATCTCCACAGCCCTCTGCAGGCAGCTGCAACAGAGGGGAGATGAGGAACAGGGCTCGTCCCAGAGTCTCCACATAGCAGCAGTGGGCAAGCACAGGGCGACTTTTACCTGAGCCGAGCCCTTCCTTGGCAGCAGCATTCATGGGCAGGGTGCAGTGGCAGGTGGGACTCTGCCCAGCAGGCACTGGTGCTGATGCCCCCTTTCTGTTCCTCTCTCCTTGCAGATGGCAAGCACTTCTGTAAGTAGGAGCTGGGTGATACCTTGGCTGGCAGCAATGGGCAGCCAGGGGCATCAGGGTTTGGTGGGGGCAGTTGTGCCACTTCCTCACCTTCCCTCCATGGTGCCATTAGGTAAGGCAGTATGAGACGACTAAATTTCTGCTGCACAAGAGAACTCCTGGCCATGGGGAGGTCTTTGATGTTGTGCCAGAGGGAGAAGTGCAGCCTGGAGACATCCTGCTCTTCCCCACGGAGGACTCTGGCTCCCTTGGCTCCGTCTTCAGGCACGCAGCTGTGTACCGTGGGGATGGAGACGTCATACACTTCCAGGGTAAGTGCCTGAGCCCTGGCTCACGCCTGCCACATGGCAGAGGCTGGCCCAGGGCAATGGTGGCTCTTGGGTTCCCAGGAATGGCTGGCAAGAGAGACAGCGGCCGGGTCACCATGGAAGACTTGGAGGCCATGAGAAGGGAAAGGGGGGGAATGGCGGATTTACCGGAAAAGAGGTGGGATCGACCGCGGCGACTTCCGCAGAAAGGTCAGGGAGGCAGTGAACAGGGACAGCAGTGCCGACCTGCCCTACAACAACTGCATCCACTTTGCCCTCTGGCTTCTGGGCTTGGACAACCTCTACCTGCAACTGGTGAGCGTGGAGCTGGGTGCCATGACCGTGGTGTGGTGGCTCCTGCACCCACAGCCTGCCCTGCTCTTGCGTCCTGACCCACTTCCCCCTGGGACTGGCCCCCAGGTGCTGAGGACAGTGCTGGGGACAGCCAAGCTCTCTGTGCATGGACACCTTTCTCTTGCAGGTGGAAATCCCTAATGAAGATGCAGAGGAAGGCTGTGAGTATGATCCGCATCAGCTCTCTATCTGGTATCCCTGGAAAGGCAGTGAGGACATCACAGGTGACTGGGGTCTCTGGGAGGGATGCAAGGACCCCAATAGCACTGAGGTCCCCAAGGGGACTGTGGCTTCTCCACGTGGGCTCAGGTCCATGGTGTGCCTGAGTCCCCATCACAACTGGGAGGGCCCGGGGAAGGCTCAGTCACCAGCAGGGATGGGGTCCCCAAAGGAGGATGTGTTCCCCTGGGAGGGTTATGGGATGCTGGGAAAGAAGGGTCACAGGCAATGTAGAGGGGTCCCTGGGACAGAGGGGTCCCCAGCAGGGCTGTGTGGTCCCACACAGGGACCACAGGAGAGATTTGGGCCTGCAAAAGGGAGTGCTGTGTCCTCATCAGGGCTGTGTCTGGGTGGGCTGGAATCCCCAAACAGGGATGGGGTCCCCAGGAGGCCTTTGAGTTCTGCAGTAGGGCTGGACTCCAGCTGCCACTGGGGGACTTGGCAGCATGGGCTGGAAAAGGGAGGGGATTGGTGGTGAATGGTGCCATATCCAGTTGGCAGCTGTCACTAGTGGTGTCCCCCAAGGATCAGTGCTGGGTTCAGTCCTGTTCAATATCTTTATCGACGATGTGGAACAGAGAATTGAGTCCAGCATCAGTAAGTTTGCAGATGACACCAAGCTAGGAGCAGCTGTGGAGCTGTTGGAGGGCAGGAGAGCCCTGCAGAGGGACCTGGCCAGGCTGCATGGGTGGGCAGAGACCAGTGGGATGAGACTGAACAAGGCCAAGTGCAGGGTTCTGCTCTATGACCACAACAACCCCAAGCAGCACTAGAGGCTGGGGCCAGAGTGGCTGAGAGCAGGCAGGCAGAGAGGGAGCTGGGGGTGGTGGCAGAGAGCAGATGAAGATGAGGCAGCAGTGCCCAGGTGGGCAGCAGAGCCAATGGCATCCTGGGCTGGCTCAGGAGCAGTGTGGCCAGCAGGACTCGGGAGGTTCTTGTGCCCCTGTGCTCAGCACTGCTCAGGCCACCCCTGCAGTGCTGTGTCCAGTTCTGGGCTCCTCCATTGCAGAGAGATGCTGAGGTGCTGGAAGGTGTTTGGAGAAGGGCAGCAAGGCTGGGGAGGGGCCGGGAGCAGAGCCCTGTGAGGAGAGGCTGAGGGAGCTGGGGGGGGTGCAGCCTGCAGCAGAGGAGGCTCAGGGCAGAGCTCATTGCTGCCTGCAGCTGCCTGCAGGGAGGCTGTAGTCAGCTGGGGTTGGGCTCTGCTGCCAGGCAAGCAGCACCAGAAGAAGGGGTCACAGCCTCAAGCTGTGGCAGGGCAGGTCTGGGCTGGATGTGAGGAGGAAGTTCCTGGCAGAGAGAGTGATTGGCATTGGAATGGGCTGCCCAGGGAGGTGGTGGAGTGGCCTGGAGGTGTTGCAGCCAAGCCTGGCTGGGGCACTTAGTGCCATGGTCTGGTTGGTTGGGCAGGGCTGGGTGCTAGGTTGGGCTGGCTGAGCTTGGAGCTCTCTTCCAGCCTGCCTGATTCTATTTTATTTTATTCTATTCTATCCAGGGAATCTCCACCAATTTTTGGCCCAGATGGAGCTTACCCACACCCGTCCCCACCCTGACATTGCAGGGGCAATGTACCATGATCCGATGGTCTGGCAATGGCTACTTCACTCTGAGGATGACCAGCCCTGACCCACACAGGAGCCTCAGCATTGCCCCACGCACCCCAACACCTCATCCCAGGGAAGGACCTCTGCTGCGGAGGAGCTGTTCCCTTCTGCTTGCTGGAGCTTCATTGCCAGGCATGAATTAGGTGCTTCAGGAAGGCTGCCTCCATTAAATGTCCCCATTCCCTCCAGCAACATCTCCAATGACAATAAAGCAGAGAGCACAACAGTGCAGAAGGTGCCCGTGGGTGTCCCGCAGCAGACCACGCGTCCCCATGCAGCTGTGGTGGGCTGCCCTTGGGCTGCTGCCAGGAGCCCACCCAGCTGCCCCAGCCCTGCCCTCCTCAGCTGGACAGGGGCAGAAAGCTCTGAGCAAAGGCTCCTGGCTCCAGGGAAGGACACAAAGTCTGCCTGGGCCTTGGTGCTCCCTAAAGCTGGGGCTGCTTTGCTGATTGCAACTGAGTGCTGAGCACAGAGGAAGACCTCCTGGGGTAGCCTTGGTCAGGACAAAAGGAGGTTGAGGCAAGAGTCTCTGGGAGGAGGTTGGAATGGGCTGGGGCTTGGTGTCCTCTCTCTACTAACAGGTGACAGGATGAAATAAAATGGTCTCAAGCTCCCCCCAGGGGTGGTGTAGATTTGGCAGCAGCTGCTTGGCTGCAGCAGAGTTGGAGCTCACTCAGCACTGCCTTCCGGGAAAGGAACTTCTGGGAAGCACAGCAAGAGGGAAAGCAGCACACACCCAGCAGGCATGTGAGGGACTGGAAGGCATTCGCCATGTGGCTGCACAGTGTTGAGACACGGAGAGCCTGCACTTAGGTTCCTGGGCTCCACCGAGCGGCTCCGGGACCCTCCGAGCCCCTGGCTGCAGGCTCGTCCCGAAGCTCTTGGGAGCCTGAGACTGCCGCGGGCATTGCCCTGCCGACTCGGGGCAGGGACTGTTCTTAGCAGCTCTGTGGAGCTCTGGAAGGAGTCCGAGTGGGGCGGAGAGCGCCTCGGCTGCACAGGGCACCGCTTACAGGGGGCGGGTCGGCTGCTGGACGTGGGCTAGGGGGAGGCTGCTGATAGGCAGGAGCAGCTGCGAGAAGCACTGTGCTGGAGGCTGCTAGCAGGAGCTGCAGGGAGAGGGCTGCTAAGGGAGGGGAGCTGCAGCAGCTCTTCTGTGAAGGCAGAGCGAGGGAGTTGGAGCAGTTCAGTCTGGAGAGGAGAAGGCTCCGAGGAGACCTTCCACTATCTGAGGGGGCCTACAAAAGCTGGGGAGGGACTTTGTAGGATGCCAGGTAGTGGCAGGACTGGGGCAATGGAGCAAAACTAGAGGTGAGTAGATTCAGATTGGATGTTAGGAAGAAGTTCTTCAACGTGAGGGTGGGAGAGACTGGAACAGGTTGCCCAGGGAGGTGCTGGAAGCCTCATCCCTGAACGTGGCTCTGGGCAACCTGATCTAGTGTGAGGTGTCCCTGCCCATGGCAGGGGCTTGGAACTGGACGATCCTTGAGGTCCCTTCCAGCCCTGACGATTCTGTGAGTCTCTGAGCTGCTGGGCTGGGGCTGCTGGAAGAACTCTGCTGAGCACTGCTGAGCTGAGCTGCCTTGGGAACCTGCCCGCAGTGACCTGCCGCAGCTGGCATCTCTGCTAGCTGCCGGCCCCCACAGAGCCGTGGCTGCCCCAGGAAGCTGCCGCCGTGGCGCAGAGCTGTGGCAGCCGCAGGGAGCTGCCGTCCAGCCTGGCCCCTGCTCACTGCCCACCTTCGCCTCGGCCCCGCTCGCGGCATCGCGACCCACGCTCCTGCGGCTCCAAGCCCATGGCATCGACCCCTGCTGCCTCTCCGATAAAGCTCTGGCACTTGGCTCCCTTGGAGTCTTCTTCCCTTCCCAAGAAGGTTGTTACTCACACTGAAGATCCCTTTGGGCACCACTCAGAAGCTCAGCTCAGCCACAGCCACTCCCTCTGGTACCTGAGCACAAGCTGGAAGCAAGCTTGGGGCTGTAAGTTCTGCCACAGCAGCCACATGGGATGGCGACAGGGGACTGGGCAGCCTCTAGGGCAACCCTTCATTGGCATGCGAGAGAGGTGATAGAATCACAGAATGGTGTTGGTTGGAAGGGACCTTCAACATCATCTACTTTCTAAACCCCTGATTGGGATTGCCCTAACCTAGGTGCAGGACCTTGCTTTTGGCCTTGTTGAACTTCATGATGTTAGTTTGGGTCAAATTGTCCACCCTGCCCAAGTCCCTCTGGATGGATCCTTCCCAGCAGCATCTCAATCATCTCCAGACCTGCTGAGGCTGCCTCAATGCCACTGCCCATCTTGCTGGCAAAGATGTTGAACAGCGCTGGGCACAGTGCAGACCCCTAGGGGACACCACTGGGCACTGCTCTGCATCTGGACACTCAGCCATTGGCCACAGCTCTGAGTGCAGCCCTGCAGGCAGTTCCTTCTCCAGCCAGTGCCCACCCCTCAGCTCCATGCTTTTCCAACTTGGTGACCAGGATGCCCTGTGGGAGAGTGCCAAGCACATTACACAAGTCCAGGAGGATGCCATCAGGTGCTCTTCCCTTCTCCACTGCTGCTGTAACTCCATCACACAAAGCCACCCTGGCCATCAGGCATGATTTGCCCTGGCTGCAGCCATGCTGGTTAGCTCCAATCACCTCTTCCTCACTTCTTATATGCCTTAGCAAGGCCTTCAGGAGGATCTTGCCATGCCATGATCTTGCCAGGCACAGAGGTGGGACCGACAGGCCTATAGGTTCCAGATGCCAAAGGCGCCACCGTCCTGCTGCAGCCTATGCGTAGGGTCCCTGGGCCAGAACCTACAAAATGTGGCAGCCAGCACCTGGGTTGGAGTAAGGCTTTGGCCAGGTCTTGGAGAGTCTACTGCAGGGTGCTCACCTGTGGGGAGAGGGGCAGAGTCAGCCTGGCACCCTGGCACCCAGCCTCTGCTGGCACTCAGCTGCTGCTGGGACCCATCCCTGCCAACACTCTCTCTGCTAGCAGCTGTGGTGGTTTTTAAAGGGAGCTGACAGAAATGAAGCTCTCCAATGAAATTGGAGAACAAAAATACAGCATTATATTTGGAGAGAGATACAGAGATAGACATTACAAAGCAATTACCACATCCCTAGCACATCCCCTTGAATTTTCCCCCTGCCCAAAAATACCTGAATCTATATTCCCCAGTGCTCCAATCCTCCTCCCCCCACCAGTGCCTCCACCATCCAAGAGGCCTAAACAAGCCTCTTGAGGCCCCAAAACAGGCCTACTGCTTACATGTTCTTCCCGATACAGTGGCTCCTGCCAGACACAAGGCAGGAGGGGGAGGAAAAGAGAACAAACTGACCTTGTTGTGAGTTTATAAAGAGAGAGCAGAATTATGGGATTGAATAACAATCTTCCAGTCCCCAGAAGATTTTTTAACCTTATAACTCTCAGCCTGGGACACTGCACCCCCTATTCAATCCCATAATTCCTCCTCATCACTCTACTCATTTAACCAGAAACAGACTCTCTATATAGTGAACAGTGCCATCTAAATCCTGCATCAGACCGGTGCTTTTCTTCAAACCCATCAGTTGCTCAGATCCTGGACAAAACTCTTCTCATCGAGTGGGACTTCTCAGATGACATCAAGTATCTGAAAGAAACTCAATTACAGCTTTTACATACTTTAAACTCAAACTGTCTCAGTCCAAATCAAAACTCACGCTTGATCTTTACATAGATTTACATAGAATCAAGCAGGTTGGAAGAGACCTCCAAGATCATCCAGTCCAACCTATCACCCTGCCCTATCCAATCAACCAGACCATGGCACTAAGTGCCTCATCCAGGCTTTGCTTGAAGACCCCCAGGGACGGTGCCTCCACCACCTCCCTGGGCAGCCCATTCCAATGGGAAATCACTCTCTCTGTGAAGAACTTCTTCCTAATATCCAGCCTATACCTACCCTGGCACAACTTGAGACCGTGTCCCCTTGTTCTATTGCTGGTTACCACCTTCCTGCGTTGCCTGACATACATGTCCTGGACTTCCCCCCCAAGGAATAGCCACCCCTGGGACAGGTTCTATCCTCACCTGTGACAAGTAAATTGGGAACATTTAATAAATTACTGTAACAGAAATGAGAATTAGCTCCTTTGGCAAAAACAGACATTCCTCTTGAGGCCACCTCTGAAGCGGTATCCCAGTTTGAGAAGGTTGGGAGGAGGGATTAGCAGGGAGGAGCAGGCCCTGCTGTTCTAACTGCAAAGTTCTTTGTTCCTGTTATTCTGGTTAAACGTTTGCTTGGCTTGTGGTTGGTGCACCTGTTACAATTTCTGCCTGGCGACACCCCTTAACTGCTTTAGACATGCGCGTAAGGTGATGGAAAGTTACTGCCTCGTGGCCATTGCGTATATAAAGGGGTTGGAAAGCTCAGACATTTTGGGAGCCGTTGGTGGGCAGGAGGCTCCCCATCTGCCCAGCGCTGCTTTTGCTTATTCTACCTAAATCAAGTTGATTTTCTCATATCCAATCTCAAAGTGTGAGAGAACTGTTTGTAACCAATTTGGTGCTGTGACTCGGATCCTCCTTGCTCTGAGCTGGGACTAAGGCTGCGGAAAAGACGCCTCCATCTCAGATGGTTCTGGGGCTGATACCTCTCGGCTCAGACCACTCAGATATCCGAACCCAGGTAGAATAAGCAAAAGGAAAAAAAACGTAATTTTTGTGCACGAAGAGCCAAGCAAAGACTCCTCCTGTCCCTAAGGAGTACGTGAGTATAGTGGTTCTTCCCCGGTTCTGCTTGGTCGGGGAATTTGGGTTCCTGGAAGTGCAACTGAGTGAGAGGCTCAATTGCGGGCAAAGCGAGTGCAGACTCTTTAGTAGTGCAGTTCCCATATCCTGCCAGGGACTGGGTCACGAACATGGGGAAGCGAGTGTGTGTGTGTGTATAAGAAGGCACTCGAGAAGTGGTTCCTGGAAGTGCAAAAGGCACTCCAGAAGACAGGGGAATTCGGGTTCCTGGAAGTGCAAACAAGTAAGAAGGCATTCGAGAAGCGGTTCTTGGAAGTGCAAATGAAGGCACTCCAGAAGACATGGGATCCAAAACTGCAAACACAACAGGAAAGGATTATGTTACCTGATATCCTGCCTGAGGTTTGGGGAGGCAGGGAAATTAGGAGGGGAATATATGGGATTCCTGCTAGGGCTAGCCACAGAGAGCTGCCCCTGATCCCTGCCCCGTGCCAGGGGTAGCCATGGAGAGCTGCCCCTGCACCACCCCGTGCCAGGGCTAGCCATGGAGAGCCGACAGTAGAGGGGCTGGCTGAGGTGGGATCACGGGGCGCGTCGAGCGAGAAGGCTCAGGCACACCACCGGCCTGTGTGCCTGTGCCGCCCGGCCGGGGAGGTGGAGCATGGGCGTCCGTGCTGGGACCCGAGAGACAGGAGCCTGATTTAATTGAGGCTCCAGTGTTCTGGAGTGGCGCAGACGGGCGTCACAATAGATCCAGGAGAAGCCGGCGGGAGCCCCGGGGAGAGTTCTCATTCCTCTGTGAAGGGCCGGGCACCCTGCAGTGGGTTTGCCCTGAGAGAGGGGCCGCGCCTTGGCCTTTGAGAGAGATAGCTATGGGCAGACGCCAGCCAGGGGTAGGGTTTGTGTCCGTACCTCTAAATTCAGGTCATGTTAGAGAATTTAAGAAAGAAATGGGGAATCTTTCAGAAGATCCCCTGGGGGTTGCTGAGAAATTTGATCAATTTTTAGGACCCTCCATTTGTACCTGGGATGAATTGCAAGCAATTCTAAGGATTTTATTTACAGTAGAGGAGCAGGAAATGATGAGAAGAGCTGGAATGAGAAATTTGGAACACAGGCATCGACAGGGTCCTGCTGGAGAGGTTAAGTGGTCCTTACAAAGGCCAAGCTGGGATCACCAGAATCCAGCACCAGGAATTCACAGTTTAGTGGATTCCAGAGCAGAAAGATCTTCTATACCAAGTGTTCCCTTAGGATGCAGGGAATCTTCAGAGAGAATGCAGGTGATTGGAGCAAAAGGAGAACCTTTCAAAGTGCCTCTTATTAAAGAGGTGGAGATTGAATCATCTACTAAATTTTGGCTGCCGAGCCGAGAGAGATTACTGCGGGTAGTGCTGCTAGGATCGTTTTTCTGCTCCGTTCTGCTGCTCTCCGTGGTTCTGAGAGACGCTAAGGTAAGCAGGGGGGGACGGCAGGGCTGTTGTCTCGAGAGAGAGAGCGAGGCTGTGACGGGGGCTCGTGACGTCAGTTGCGGGAGATTTAAAACCCCGCCGCGTGCTGTGCCCGCTGCCATTTTGGCTGCCGAGCCACAGCCTGCCTGTGGCTGGGAGGTTTTTTTTTTTTTAATTTCCTGTTTCTGACTGTCAGTATCACTGTGCACTGTGCCTGTCACTCGTGCTACGAAGGGCAGGAAAAGCATGTGCACGCAGACTGACCCGACCCAGGAAAGCACAGGAGTTCAGGCTACTGGATGCAGAGAGCGCTGGAGCCTCTCACTTGCTGTAGAAGGGGAAGGGGAGAACAATTGCACCAGGTGTGAGCAGGTGAACTTCCTTCTCACCTTGGTGGCAGAATTGAAAGATGAAGTGGCCGAGCTGAAGGACGAAGTGTCCAGGCTCAGGTCAATAAGGGAAAATGAAAGGGAGCTGGATCTGTGGGTGCAGGCTCTGCAGATCGCCCCTGCTAAGGAAGCTGCCCCTGGAAACAGTGAGGGATGGGTACAGATCCCTGTCAGGGGTAGTAAGGGAAATCCACCCCGGCCCTCTCCTCCTCTTCCTCTGCCCTTGCACAACAAGTATGAGGCCCTGCATGCAGAGGGCACAGAGGATGAGAGTGCTGAGGAGCATCCAACTGTGACGATGCCTAGGGTGGAGCAGTCGCCACCAACTGTGGTGACTAGCTCCACAAAAAACAAAAAAAAGAGAAGGGTCATAGTTGTTGGGGACTCCATCTTGAGGGGGACAGAGGGACCCATTTGTCATCCCAACCTGTCTCACAGGGAGGTCTGCTCCCTTCCTGGTGCCCAGGTTAGGGACATCACCAGGAGAATCCCTAACCTAATCCAGCCCTCTGATTATTACCCCTTGCTGGTAATACAGGCTGGCAGGGATGAAATTGAAAAGAGGGGGACCAGGGCAATTAAAAAGGAATTTAAGGCCCTGGGGAAATTGATAGATGGGGCGGGAGTGCAGGTGGTGTTCTGCTCAGTTCCCTCTGTGGCAAGGGCGTTCAGAGAGGAACAGCAGAACCTATGATATCAACAAATGGCTCAAGGGATGGTGCCAGCGGCAACATTTTGGGTTCTTTGACCACGGGGGAACTTTTACTGCACCGGACCTGCTTGATTGTTATGGGGTGCAGTTGTCTAGGAGGGGCAGGAGAGTCCTGGCACTGGAGTTGGCAGGGCTCGTTAGGCGGGCTTTAAACTAGGTCTGAAGGGGGTGGGTGAGGCAATTACTCTCTCTGAAAGGAGAGAGTGGGAAGGAAACTAGGGACAATTGAGGGGAGGTGGTGGAGTTGCCGTCCCTGGGGCTGTTCAAGGCAAGATTGGACGTGGCACTTGGTACCATGGTCTAGCCTTGAGCTCTGTGGTAAAGGGTTGGACTTGATGATCTGTGAGGTCTCTTCCAACCCTGATGATACTGTGATACTGTAATCGAGAGCCCAGCTGAAGTGCATCTACACCAATGCATGCAGCTTGGGTAATAAGCAGGAGGAATTGGAAGTCCTGGTCCACCAGGGTGACTATGATATAGTTGCCATTTCAGACACTTGGTGGGATGACAGGCATGACTGGGCTGCTATACTGTAGGGATATAACCTCTTCAGGAGAGATAGGCAAGGGAGAAGAGGAGAAGGGGTGGCCCTGTATATTAGGGAGTCACTCCATTCCACTGAGCTTGAGGTGAGGGACGAAGGGGTTGAGAACTTGTGGGTTAAAATCAGAGGGAGGACTAATAAATCTGACATCCTGGTTGGAGTCTGTTATAGACCACCCAACCAGGATGAGGAAACAGATGAGATATTTTACAAACAGCTGGAGGCTGTCTCAAGATCATCAGATCTTGTCCTTGTGGGTGACTTTAACCTGCCACATATCTGCTGGGAACTTAATTCAGCAGAGAGGAGGCAGTCCAGGAGGTTTCTAGAGTGCATGGAGGACAGCTTCATGACCCAGCTGTTAAATGAGCCTACTAGGGGTCAAGCTCAGCTTGACCTGCTGCTCTCCAAAAGAGAAGGGCTGGTAGGAGATGTGACAGTGGGAGGCTGCCTGGGGTGTAGTGATCACGAGATAGTGGAGTTTTCAATATGCAGGGAGGTAGGGAGGCACTGCAACAAAACCCACACCTTGGACTTTCGGAGGGCAAACTTCAATTTGCTTAAGAAACTTATTTCCAAAGTCCCCTGGGCAGCAGTCCTTGGGAACAAAGGGGTCCAGGATGGTTGGACATACTTTAAACAGGAGCTCTTGAAGGCACAGGAGCTGGCAGTTCCCATGTGCCGAAAGATGAGCCGGCAGGGAAGGCGACCAGCCTGGATGAGCAAACAGCTCCTGAAGGAATTGGGGGAAAAAAAGAGGGTGTATCACCTTTGGAAGGAGGGGAAGGCTTCTCCTGATGTGTTTAGGGAGGTAGCCAGATTATGCAGGAGAAAAATTAGAGAGGCTAAGGCCCAGCTAGACCTTAGGCTGCCACTTCCATGAAGGATAATAAAAAGCACTTTTATAAATGTATCAGTGCTAAAAAGAAGGGCAAGAAGAGCCTCCACTCCCTACTGGACCAGGAGGGGAACACTATGACTGATGACGAAGAAAAGGCTGAGGTCCTGAATGCCTTCTTTGCCACAGTTTTCAACAGTAAGGAGGGAGGAGGAGGCAAGTGGCCTCTTGAACTGGGGGATGGGGTCGGGGAGCAGTGTGTTCCCCTGGAAATTCATGAAGAATTAGTTCAGGACCTGCTGAGACAACTGGACACCCACAAGTCCATGGCACCAGATGGGATCCATCTCAGGGTGCTGAGAGAGCTGGCAGCTGAGCTGGCCAAGCTGCTCTCCATCGTTTTCCAGCAGTCCTGGCTCACCGGAGAGGTCCCAGGAGACTGGAAAATGGCCAATGTGGTCCCCATCCACAAGAAGGGTCAGATGGAGGAACCTGGGAACTACAGACCTGTCAGCCTGTGTGTGCTAGTTTGAAGCAAGCTGGAATGTTTTGGTAACAGAACTAGATAACAGGCAGTGAAATGAAAACAATTGATGTCAGCTTCACTCACAGTCTCGCTGAGAGCTCTGGAAAGAAGAAGTAAACTTTCCCCATTTTGTTTCTCACTCTTGCTTTTGCCTTAGACCGAGACACATCTTTCTAACATCACTGCTTTCTAACCCTGCTCCCTAACCTCTTGGCCGCACCTCTCTTCTTCCTGAGAACTGGGGTAAGGTTGAGAGGGCCGGGGGAGGTGTTGGGGTGGTTTGAGAGCCCCTCCTGGGGACTCAGGTTTCTGGGAGGGGAGTTGTGCTTTTGTATTGTTTATCCTTTGTATATTTCTGTATATAATTGTATATAACTGTATATATTGTAAATAGCTGCTTGTAAATTCTGCTAGCTGTAAATAAATTGCTTCATCTATATTCCCAGGGTCCGTCTGAGTTAGCTGGGGCAAATACAAAGTGTGGGAGGGGCGGGGTAACCCCCAAACCATCACACTGTGCTCAGTGCCAGGGAAACTGATGGAGCAGGTTAGCTTGGGGGTGATAAGAGCGCACCTGAGGGATGGCAAAGGGCTCAGGTCCAGCCAGCATGGGTTTAGGAAGGGCAGATCCTGCCTCTCCAATCTGATCTCCTTCTATGATCAGGTGACCCGCTTGGTGGCTGTGGGGAGACCTGTGGATGTGGTCTATCTGGACTTCAGCAAGGCCTTTGACACTGTCCCCCACAGCAAACTGCTGGCTAAGCTGTCAGCCCATGGCTTGGATGGCAACACTGTGTGCTGGGTTAGGAACTGGCTGGAGGGCTGGACCCAGAGAGTGGTGGTGAATGGTGCCACATCCAGCTGGCAGCTGTCACTAGTGGTGTCCCTCAGGGATCAGTGCTGGGCCCCATCCTCTTTAACATCTTCATAGATGATCTGGATGAGGGCATGGAGTCAGTCATCAGCAAGTGTGCAGATGACACTAAGCTGGGGGCAGATGTGGCTGGGTTGGAGGGCAGAAGGGCTCTGCAGCGGGACCTTGACCGCCTGGACAGATGGGCAGAGGCCAAGGGGATGGGGTTCAATAGCTCGAAGTGCAGGGTGCTGCACTTTGACCACAACAACCCCATTCAGAAATACAAGCTGGGGTCGGAGTGCCTGGAGAGCAGCCAAACAGAGAGGGATCTGGGGGTGCTGACTGATACCCGCCTGAACATGAGCCAGCAGTGTGCCCAGGTGGCCAAGAGAGCCAGTGGCATCCTGGCCTGCATCAGGAATGGTGTAGTCAGCAGGAGCAGGGAGGTCATTCTGCCCCTGTACTCTGCACTGGTTAGACCACACCTCGAGTACTGTGTTCAGTTCTGGGCCCCCCAGTTTAAAAGGGACGTTGAGATGCTTGAGCGTGTCCAGAGAAGGGCGACGAGGCTGGGGAGAGGCCTTGAGCACAGCCCTACGAGGAGAGGCTGAGGGAGCTGGGATTGTTTAGCCTGGAGAAGAGGAGGCTCAGGGGTGACCTTATTGCTGTCTACAACTACCTGAGGGGTGGTTGTGGCCAGGAGGAGGTTGCTCTCTTCTCTCAGGTGGCCAGCACCAGAACGAGAGGACACAGCCTCAAGCTGTGCCAGGGGAGATTTAGGCTTGAGGTGAGGAGAAAGTTCTTCCCTGAGAGAGTCATTGGACACTGGAATGGGCTGCCCGGGGAGGTGGTGGAGTCGCCGTCCCTGGAGCTGTTCAATGCAAGATTGGACGTGGCACTTGGTACCATGGTCTAGCCTTGAGCTCTGTGGTAAAGGGTTGGACTTGATGATCTGTGAGGTCTCTTCCAACCCTGATGATACTGTGATACTGTAATCGAGAGCCCAGCTGAAGTGCATCTACACCAATGCATGCAGCTTGGGTAATAAGCAGGAGGAATTGGAAGTCCTGGTCCACCAGGGTGACTATGATATAGTTGCCATTTCAGACACTTGGTGGGATGACAGGCATGACTGGGCTGCTATACTGTAGGGATATAACCTCTTCAGGAGAGATAGGCAAGGGAGAAGAGGAGAAGGGGTGGCCCTGTATATTAGGGAGTCACTCCATTCCACTGAGCTTGAGGTGAGGGACGAAGGGGTTGAGAACTTGTGGGTTAAAATCAGAGGGAGGACTAATAAATCTGACATCCTGGTTGGAGTCTGTTATAGACCACCCAACCAGGATGAGGAAACAGATGAGATATTTTACAAACAGCTGGAGGCTGTCTCAAGATCATCAGATCTTGTCCTTGTGGGTGACTTTAACCTGCCACATATCTGCTGGGAACTTAATTCAGCAGAGAGGAGGCAGTCCAGGAGGTTTCTAGAGTGCATGGAGGACAGCTTCATGACCCAGCTGTTAAATGAGCCTACTAGGGGTCAAGCTCAGCTTGACCTGCTGCTCTCCAAAAGAGAAGGGCTGGTAGGAGATGTGACAGTGGGAGGCTGCCTGGGGTGTAGTGATCACGAGATAGTGGAGTTTTCAATATGCAGGGAGGTAGGGAGGCACTGCAACAAAACCCACACCTTGGACTTTCGGAGGGCAAACTTCAATTTGCTTAAGAAACTTATTTCCAAAGTCCCCTGGGCAGCAGTCCTTGGGAACAAAGGGGTCCAGGATGGTTGGACCTACTTTAAACAGGAGCTCTTGAAGGCACAGGAGCTGGCAGTTCCCATGTGCCGAAAGATGAGCCGGCAGGGAAGGCGACCAGCCTGGATGAGCAAACAGCTCCTGAAGGAATTGGGGGAAAAAAAGAGGGTGTATCACCTTTGGAAGGAGGGGAAGGCTTCTCCTGATGTGTTTAGGGAGGTAGCCAGATTATGCAGGAGAAAAATTAGAGAGGCTAAGGCCCAGCTAGACCTTAGGCTGCCACTTCCATGAAGGATAATAAAAAGCACTTTTATAAATGTATCAGTGCTAAAAAGAAGGGCAAGAAGAGCCTCCACTCCCTACTGGACCAGGAGGGGAACACTATGACTGATGACGAAGAAAAGGCTGAGGTCCTGAATGCCTTCTTTGCCACAGTTTTCAACAGTAAGGAGGGAGGAGGAGGCAAGTGGCCTCTTGAACTGGGGGATGGGGTCGGGGAGCAGTGTGTTCCCCTGGAAATTCATGAAGAATTAGTTCAGGACCTGCTGAGACAACTGGACACCCACAAGTCCATGGCACCAGATGGGATCCATCTCAGGGTGCTGAGAGAGCTGGCAGCTGAGCTGGCCAAGCTGCTCTCCATCGTTTTCCAGCAGTCCTGGCTCACCGGAGAGGTCCCAGGAGACTGGAAAATGGCCAATGTGGTCCCCATCCACAAGAAGGGTCAGATGGAGGAACCTGGGAACTACAGACCTGTCAGCCTGTGTGTGCTAGTTTGAAGCAAGCTGGAATGTTTTGGTAACAGAACTAGATAACAGGCAGTGAAATGAAAACAATTGATGTCAGCTTCACTCACAGTCTCGCTGAGAGCTCTGGAAAGAAGAAGTAAACTTTCCCCATTTTGTTTCTCACTCTTGCTTTTGCCTTAGACCGAGACACATCTTTCTAACATCACTGCTTTCTAACCCTGCTCCCTAACCTCTTGGCCGCACCTCTCTTCTTCCTGAGAACTGGGGTAAGGTTGAGAGGGCCGGGGGAGGTGTTGGGGTGGTTTGAGAGCCCCTCCTGGGGACTCAGGTTTCTGGGAGGGGAGTTGTGCTTTTGTATTGTTTATCCTTTGTATATTTCTGTATATAATTGTATATAACTGTATACATTGTAAATAGCTGCTTGTAAATTCTGCTAGCTGTAAATAAATTGCTTCATCTATATTCCCAGGGTCCGTCTGAGTTAGCTGGGGCAAATACAAAGTGTGGGAGGGGCGGGGTAACCCCCAAACCATCACACTGTGCTCAGTGCCAGGGAAACTGATGGAGCAGGTTAGCTTGGGGGTGATAAGAGCGCACCTGAGGGATGGCAAAGGGCTCAGGTCCAGCCAGCATGGGTTTAGGAAGGGCAGATCCTGCCTCTCCAATCTGATCTCCTTCTATGATCAGGTGACCCGCTTGGTGGCTGTGGGGAGACCTATGGATGTGGTCTATCTGGACTTCAGCAAGGCCTTTGACACTGTCCCCCACAGCAAACTGCTGGCTAAGCTGTCAGCCCATGGCTTGGATGGCAACACTGTGTGCTGGGTTAGGAACTGGCTGGAGGGCTGGACCCAGAGAGTGGTGGTGAATGGTGCCACATCCAGCTGGCAGCTGTCACTAGTGGTGTCCCTCAGGGATCAGTGCTGGGCCCCATCCTCTTTAACATCTTCATAGATGATCTGGATGAGGGCATGGAGTCAGTCATCAGCAAGTGTGCAGATGACACTAAGCTGGGGGCAGATGTGGCTGGGTTGGAGGGCAGAAGGGCTCTGCAGCGGGACCTTGACCGCCTGGACAGATGGGCAGAGGCCAAGGGGATGGGGTTCAATAGCTCGAAGTGCAGGGTGCTGCACTTTGACCACAACAACCCCATTCAGAAATACAAGCTGGGGTCGGAGTGCCTGGAGAGCAGCCAAACAGAGAGGGATCTGGGGGTGCTGACTGATACCCGCCTGAACATGAGCCAGCAGTGTGCCCAGGTGGCCAAGAGAGCCAGTGGCATCCTGGCCTGCATCAGGAATGGTGTAGTCAGCAGGAGCAGGGAGGTCATTCTGCCCCTGTACTCTGCACTGGTTAGACCACACCTCGAGTACTGTGTTCAGTTCTGGGCCCCCCAGTTTAAAAGGGACGTTGAGATGCTTGAGCGTGTCCAGAGAAGGGCGACGAGGCTGGGGAGAGGCCTTGAGCACAGCCCTACGAGGAGAGGCTGAGGGAGCTGGGATTGTTTAGCCTGGAGAAGAGGAGGCTCAGGGGTGACCTTATTGCTGTCTACAACTACCTGAGGGGTGGTTGTGGCCAGGAGGAGGTTGCTCTCTTCTCTCAGGTGGCCAGCACCAGAACGAGAGGACACAGCCTCAAGCTGTGCCAGGGGAGATTTAGGCTTGAGGTGAGGAGAAAGTTCTTCCCTGAGAGAGTCATTGGACACTGGAATGGGCTGCCCGGGGAGGTGGTGGAGTCGCCGTCCCTGGAGCTGTTCAATGCAAGATTGGACGTGGCACTTGGTGCCATGGTCTAGCCTTGAGCTCTGTGGTAAAGGGCTGGACTTGATGATCTGTGAGGTCTCTTCCAACCCTGATGATACTGTGACACTGTGATACTGTGATAATTGGATTTTTTTTTAATTAGTCCCAGAAACAGAATATAATCTACTAGGACGGGACTTGATGGTAGAGTTAGGAGTCAATTTAGAGATTAGTGGGCAGGAAATAAAAGTAAGATTATGTGTCCTCACTGTGGAAGATGAAAAAGAGATAACCCCTGAGGTTTGGTACACTCCAGACTCAGCAGGAAAATTGGAAATCAAACCTTTAGAGGTTAAAGATCCATCAGAGCCTATAAGGGTGAAACAATATCCTATATCCCCTGAGGGAAGAAGGGGGTTACAACCCACCACTGATAGGCTGTTGGAACAGGGAATACTAGAACCATGTATGTCCCCTCATAATGTGCCAATTTTACCTGTTAAGAAACCAGATGGGACTTATAGATCAGTACAAGATTTAAGGGCAGTGAACCAATGAACCCTTACTCAGTTCCCTGTGGTGGCAAATCCATACACCTTATTAAGTAAATTGTCACCTGAGCATACCTGGTGTAGTGTAATAGACTTGAAAGACGCCTTTTGGGCTTGCCCTCTTAAGGAAGAGAGTAGAGACTACTTTGCCTTTGAATGGGAAAATATAGAGACCTGCAGAACTCAACAGTGGAGGTGGACAGTGTTGCCTCAAGGATTCACAGAGTCACCGAATCTTTTTGGGCAAGCTTTGGAACTGATGCTGCAAGATTTTGAGGTTGATCCTGAGGTAACCCTCTTGCAATATGTAGATGATTTACTGTTAGCAGGACAAGAACAAGAGAAAGTCAGGAGAGAAAGCATTAAATTACTGAATTTTCTAGGGTCAAAAGGATTAAAAGTGTCAAAATCAAAATTGCAGTTTGCTGAAGAAAAAGGGAAATACTTAGGACATTGGCTGGAGAAAGGGGAAAAACTGTTAGAACCCCAGTGGGTTAAGGGAACATTGGACTTGCCACCCCCAAAAACGAAGAGGCAAGTTTGGCAACTTTTGGGATTACTAGGATACTGTTGACAATGGATTGAAAACTATAGTAAGAAGATAAAATTCTTGTACGAGAAATTAATCAAGAATGGGTTGTTAAAATGGAGTCAGGAGCATGATCGGAATTTTAGAGTATTAAAATCTGATTTAATTGAGGCTCCAGTGTTAGGCTTACCTGATACAAGAAAACCCTTCTTTTCGTACGTGAATACAGAAGAAGGGACTGCATATGGGGTTTTAACTCAAAATTGGGCAAGGCATAAAAACCCTGCAAGCAACAGTATCAACTGCTCTATTGATAGAAAAATTCAAGAAAATTACTTTAGGGGATGAATTGAGAGTATTTAGCCCCCATGACCTAAGTGGGATATTAAATCAAAAGGCAGACCAGTGGCTGACTGACAGCAGACTTTTAAATATGAGAGGATTCTAATACATTCCCCTAAACTAACCCTGCAAACAACAGGAGCCTTAAACCCTGCTCAGTTTTTATATGGTGAACTAGAATTGAGTTTGGCCTATGATTGTGTCTGGCTGATAGAAAAACAGGCTAAAATAAGGGAAGATCTAGAAGATGAGGAATTGTCAGGGGGAGAAAAACTGTTTATAGATGGCTCCTCACGAGTAGTGGAAGGAAAAATGACATCAAAAGGGGTAGGTAAAATAATTAAAGGAAACAATTTAGCTGATGAGGAAGCAAAAAGAGCAGCCCTATTGAATATAAATGCAGACCAGATATCAGGCGTTAACACGACAGTAAGTTTCACACAGAGAGAAAAACTCCAGCAAATGGGGGCTATAGAAAAGGGGGGCAAACGGACCCTACCTGATGAAAGGGAAGTGATATCAAAAGGAATTGCTAGAGGAATTACAGGAAAATTACACAATCAAACTCATTGGGGGACACAGTCACCGGTAGACCAATTTGAATCAAAATATGCTTGTGTGGGGATATATGGGATAGCAAGAAAATGATAGAGGCTAACTTGCCAATGACTTAATGAAAGACAGATGAGAGAACAAGTGTTAGGAGGAAGAGAATTAGCTAAGAGACCCTTTGAGAGAATACAGATGGATTTTACTGATCTGCCCAAGGTAGGAAGATACCAACATCTATCAGTATTGGTAGATCACTTGACCCACTTTGTGGAAGCCTTCCCAGTCATCAGAGTAAATGCTGGAACGGTAGTCAGAATACTGGTAGAAGAAATTATACCACGATACAGATTGGTAATAGCTATAGATTCAGACAGGGGTTCTCACTTTACTTCCAAAATAATTAAGGATGCAATGGAGGCATTCGGAATAAAATGGGGATATCACATCCCTGGCATCCTCAGAGTTCAGGAAGAGTAGAACGCATGAATGGGGAAATAAAGAAACACCTTACTAAGCTGGTGTTGGAAACTAAAATGAGTTGGGTTAAGTGTCTTCCTTTGGCCCTAATGTATATAAAGACGCAGCCTAGAAGAGACATAGGAGTATCCCCATTTGTCCTGGAGTCCTGTATACCCCTAAATTCCTCTCTCTCCGTGGCTTGAAATGGGAGAGGAAAAGCCGCCTGGTTCCCCCCACCCTCTCGCCTGCCCTGCAGGCATGGAGGGTGTGAGCAAAGGGGTCATGCCCGCACGAGGAGAGCCCCGTGCAGTGCCCACACTGGAATCGGGCTGGGATTGGCTGTGTGCTTTTGCACCTAAGGGAGTGGTAACTCTGCTCTTTGTCTAGAGAGGGTATAAATATTGGGGGCTTCCTGCTTTTGGGGTTCCCGCCTTGGAGTTCGTTCCTGCCTTGGAGTTCGTTACTGCCTGGACGTTCGTGCCTGCCTGAGAGTTCTCCCCCCCCTCTCGCCTGGCCTGGATACAGAAAGAGCTTCAAGGACTGCTTCACCTATTGACACCCTTTGTAAGCCTAACGAACCTTAACGATCCACCTGCAGCTGCTGAAAAGGAACAGAGGGATAGGCCGCACGAGGAAGCCAGCCTGATCGTGAGTTATTTTGGCTCAACTTTATTAGTAAGAAAATGCTATTAATTAATAGCTAAAGCCTTTTCCAACTTCTGACTTCCAAAATAGTCAGATTATCGATGGCATCCCTGTAGATATTCTCAAGCAACGGAATCTGTTAATTAAACTAAATTAATCTTTGTATATATAGTTTTGGGGGTGGGTTTTGGGAAAATAAAATAACTCTATTTTTGTATAAAAATTCCTGCCTCGGCCACATTAATTCCCTGCCTCCACAACACCGTTCGAGGTGTTGTATGGTATGCCATATGATTTTTGAGGTCCCTGTTGAACATCCAAAAGTGAGAGATAAGATTCTGCAAGAATATATAGTGAGTTTAATGCATAGAAGGCAGGAACTATGGGAAAAGGGGATGGTAGCACAAAGGCCACCCTTGGATTTTGCGGCTCATGAAATTCAGCCTGGCAATAAAGTTCTAATTAAGGTTTGGAAGGAGTCCACACTAACTGCCAGGTGGGAAGGCCCTTTCCTTGTTTTTCTTACTGCAGATTCTGCCATCCATACAGCTGAAAAGGGATGGACGCATATTAGTAAAGGGACCTCTACATGTGGAGGAATGGACTGCTGCCAGAGAAGATCCTATGACTAAGAGCTCCTCCGGAATCTAAATGGACTCCTACCTCTTGCAGACAGGAAGCTGCTGCCTCAGGACTCCTACCTCTTGCGGACAGGTAGCTGCTGCTACAAGAGTCTCTTGAGAGTCTCAGGATAGAAATAAGTTCTTAAATAATAGGGGTGTGTAGAGAATTAAAAGGAGGTATATTTGTGGCAAAAGAGATTGTAATTACTGGGTAAAACTTTATTGTGATAAATGTGGATTAATCTTGGGGATTAATAAGGAGATTTTAATCTTGAAGGGGGTCTGTTCGCACTGTTAAGACCAATTTGAAACTTCAGAAAGAACGCAGCAGCAGTATTCCAGGTGCATTGGGCTGATGAGGCGGATAGTCCTGGAGCATTGGAGCTATGTGGGAGAAATTTGATGCAACAGGCATGGGATCTGAAACACCTTGTGCTTCACCTAAGAGGGGTTCAAAATTTGGAGTTACAGGAAAGTGCTGTAGTAAATTGATTATCAAGTGGGGAGGTGAGTGACAGAGGCCAAAAGATCTCTTGACGATCTTCCGAGGACAGGTGTCTGATCCCTGAAGAATACCTACTGCTGCCAAGAAGAAATACCATAGCCTGCTGTTCTTGGCTAAGGAACAGGCGTTGGGAAGGCAGAGAGGTACATACTTGTGGGATCCCCTTTATTGACAATGTGCTCTGGAAGCATCATCCGGTTAATTGGTCCACTGCTTAGTACCACATTGGCCAATAATTATGATGCAAGCCTCATACTTGGCCATGAGTAGTACTAAAGCTAACCAGACTGAATACTGCTGGTTATGTTATGATGTAAAAACCTCCCTTCCATGAAGCCATAGGGTGTAAATGAGACTTATGAGGAAAATAATAAAAGCAACCCAAGCCAGTGCAATTGGAATACAGGTGAAAAGAAAGAAATAACCATAAAACAAGTAAGGGGACAAGGGAGATGTTTAGGTATGATACCACAAAATATGAAAACCCAAAACATCAAGTTCAAACATATTAGGCAGGCCACTGGGTAACTCAGCTCTTCCAAATAACTCCTAGTCTCTGACACCAGCATAACATACGGCACATCCTCAGCGACATTCCTAAACCCTAAAACATTCCTAACAACATCTCCAACCTTTGCTAACACAGCTCTAACTGAGCTCCAGACCATCTTAGCGAAGAACGAACACACCTGGTAATGTACCATAGCAGTAAAACACTGCTGAACTGATAAAGTCAAAATTGAGGCAATAATAGGCCAAAATATATCAGACAAATTTATTTTCCCCTGACGTCCTTATCCTGATTATCAATCAAAAGAAAAAAAACAAATCAAGATCGTGCCCCACGTTGGGTGCCAAAATTAATGCCCCGGGTTAGGGTGGATCCCTCCCCCAGGAGAATAAACTTACCACAACACATTTTTTTTGAAAGTCAGGGGAAGATGAAATTGTATTTCTTATAGTGTAAGAATAACAGTATAAAGAGAGATAAATGACTAGAGAAGAAAAAAAAATAATAACCTTAACGGAGATGGGGAAGGGGTCAAGCGGCGGTGAAGCAGCAAAAGCAGCAGCAGCCAAAACAGCAGCGGGGGAAGATAGGCAGGCGCAGCTCAAGCAGCAGAAGCCAGCGAAAGGGGGTGAACAAGCTGTGCTCTAGACATTAAGCTCTTGATGCTCCAATGAGATTATATTAACTTATCTATTGTTGCCATTATATGGCCTATCCCTGGAGTGTTCACCTCTCCCCTATGTCTGAGTGTATAGGGTTAACACTCCTGGGGGAGTGACCCTGAACCTGACCCTAGGGGCCTTGGCCCCTCCTCAGGGGTGGGCCACACTCCAGGTGATGGTTAGCCCACTCCCCCCACTTCCTGCGGTATAAAAGAGGAGCACTTCCTGCTCCTCGCTCTCTTGCTCTTGCTCGTTCCTCCTCTACCTGCGTTCATGATCACACACACACTGATACTGCATACCAGCCACGAGGCAGAGACACCATCACACACTCGGGTTGTATCCATCCCTGTTTTGTATTTTGCTGTTTTCCCTTATCCTTTGTAAACTCCCCTACCTCCAATCTCTTTTTTTTCTAAGTTATTGTTAAACTTTTCCTTTTTAACTTCCAAATCGAGTGAGATTGATTTATTGGGGGTGTCCCTACCTCTTATCTCTCTCCCTGTCTTTTGGGGAAAGGAGGGGGAGGAGGGGAGGGCACTCTATAAACTCTATAAATTCTATAAATTGTCATTGGGTCTACCAAATTTATAAGAGTCTCTGGGAACTTGCATTTGAACCCAAGACAATTTATTTGGCGTCTCAACGTGGGGCTAGGTAGAAAGAATTCTTTCAGAGAAGATTTGGAAGTTAAAAAATGGATATTCTGAAAGTCTTAATCATTAATGCTTTTGCATGGCTGTTGTGGGGCTGGCTGTTAAAGTTTATAAGTTACCATGTCTTCTGGATTGTCATTGATATGCTCTGGGAATATTCTAAGCATTTGCCTGCCCGAGTCTATGCCTATTTCCTGAATTCTGTTAGTAATATCACTGTGTTTAGAAATGTTTCTGGAACATGGAATCAATCTGAGTATATGCATTGGAGCACAGAAGCTCCAGATATTTTGGGGGAAAAATGGTACTGGATAGCTGTTATTTCACTGTGTGTAAATTTGGGTTTGGGAATTAATAAGATAGCGGTGAACTGGGACACGTGGAAGTATCGGGTGGACGCCGCCATTAGGGTGCTTAGGGGGAGGGGTGGTCCTCACTGCCCGAGCTGCAGCTGCGGGGGTTGGGCGACAGGTCAGGCCGTTCCGGCCGCCCCCAGCGCAGGCACTGCCCCTAGCACGGCTCCGCCCCGAACTCCGCCTCCGGTCCCGCCCAGGGCAGCCCCCCGGACCCTGCCCCCTCAGCCCAGCCCCCTTCACCTGGCGCCAATTACGACGCGGCCAGCAAGATCAAACGCAAATCCTCCCGCAGATACCGATCCAGGGCAAGGGACCTCTTCGGGAACCAGCACCCCCCAGCAACAGCAACCAGCTGGAAATGGACCTGATAATGGAGTGATCCTTATCAGCTCCACGCCCAGAAAGGAAATCAGGCACATAAGGCAGGAGTATGCAAGGGCAAACGGACAGTCCCTTTTAGCCTGGCTTTTGAAATGTTGGGATGCAGGAGCAGAAACAGTGGACCTAGATCAGAGGGAGGCAAAGCAGCTGGGATCCTTGTCGAGGGATGGAGGTGTGGATAAGGAGCTGGGAAGGCTCGATGGTACCCACTCACTTTGGGCCAGGCTTCTGATAGCTGTGAGGTACAGGTACCCGACTAAGGATGACATGATTTTCCATCCCCTTAGATGGACAGATATGGAACAGGGTATCTCATACCTGAGGCAAATGGCGGTTCAAGAGATAATTTATGGAGCCGACCAGAGGCCCTCGGACCCTGATGATGTCCGCATGAAGCCAGCCCTCTTAAAGAAACTGACTCAGTGTGCCCCTTCCACATATGCCCCCACATTGGGAGCACTGCTGCTGGGCAGAGACCCCAACAACCTTCCCACAATCAGGGAGTTTGTGAATGACCTAAGACAGTTTGAAGACAGTTTGTCGAGGAAAACCTTAATTGCCACTGTAGAGACCCTCACCCAAGAAATGAACGAGCTGAAAGCCTCTTTCTCTGAAATGCAGAAGGCAGAGGATGACTGCTCTTCACCTTCAGAATGGGTGCAAGTCTCAGCTGTAAGGAACACACGCCGCCGTGCTCCTCCTCCTCCTCCCCGCAGGAGACCAGCCCAGAGCAGACAGGGTACACACAGGGGGTCACTCTGGAGAACACTGTGTGACCATGGGGAAAACATGGACAGATGGCATGGCCAGCCCACCTCAGCTCTATCGGCCAGGGTAAGGGAACTGCAGGGGACAAACACAGGGAATAACTCCTCCAGAAGAGGGGTTGCCCCAGTGTCCCGCAGGCAGCGCTCTCGCTCAAGGGGTGGTGAAGCCAGTAACTCAGGTCCATGTGCCTCATGCAGTCACACTGCTCAGAATTAGAGGTGCCCTGTCTCCAGCCAGGCGGAGGCCAGGGATAACAGAGTATATTGGGACGTGTTTGTGAAATGGCCTGGCACTTCTGAAGCCGAGAAGTACAGAGCGTTGGTAGACACCGGTGCCCAATGCACTCTGATCCCCTCCAGCCACAGGGGGACAGAAACTGTTACAATTGCAGGAGTCACAGGGGGGTCTCAGGAGTTGACTGTGCTGCAGGCTGAGATAAGCCTCACCGGGAATGTGTGGGAGAAGCACTCCATAGTAACTGGCCCTGATGCACCTTGCATCCTGGGGATCGACTTTCTCCGGGAAGGGTACTTTAAAGATCCAAAGGGGAACAAGTGGGCTTTTGGCATAGCAGCTGTAGAGACTGCAGACAAAGAGCAGCTGTCTATCATGCCTGGCTTGTCAGATGACCCTTCCGTGGTTGGTACCCACAAGGTGGAAGATGTCAAGTTACCCATTGCTTCTCGTGTAGTTCATCGCAGGCAATACCGCACCAACAGAGACTCCCTGCTACCCATACAGCAGCTGATTCGCCTCCTGGAGCAGCAGCTTGTCATCAGCAAGAGCCACTCGCCCTTCAACAGCCCGATATGGCCAGTGCGAAAGGAGACGGGGGAGTGGAGACTCACGGTGGATTTCCGAGGCCTGAATGAAGTGACTCCTCCAATCAGCGCAGCCGTGCCTGACATGTTGGAGCTGCAGTATGAACTGGAAACAAAGGAGGCCAAATGGTATGCCACAATTGATATTGCTAATGCTTTCTTCTCCATCCCCATTGCAGAAGAATGTAGGCCGCAGTTTGCCTTCACCTGGAGAGGAGTCCAGTACCACTGGAACAGACTGCCTCAAGGGTGGAAGCACAGCCCTACAATCTGCCATGGCATCATCCAGACTGCACTGGAGAAGGGTGGAGCTCCTGAACATCTGCAGTACATCGATGACATCATTGTATGGGGTGAGACAGCAGAGGAGGTCTTCCAGAAGGGTGAGAAGATCATTAATATCCTGTTGGATGCAGGTTTTGCCATTAAGAGAAGCAAAGTGAAAGGGCCTGCCAGAGAGATCCAGTTCCTGGGAGTTCGCTGGCAGGATGGCCGACGCCACATCCCTATGGATGTGGTGAATAAAGTGGCCACTATGGTGGAACCCACTAACCGGAAGGAGACACAATCCTTCCTGGGGTTTGTGGGCTTTTGGAAGATGCACATTCCCGGGTACAGTCAAATTGTGAAACCCCTCTTTGACGTTACCAGAAAGAGGAATAACTTTGGGTGGGGACCTGAGCAGCAGGTGGCATTTGACCAGATCAAACGAGAGGTGGTCCATGCCATGGCCTTGGGACCAGTTCGAACCGGCCCAGAGATTAAGAACATTCTCTACACAGCAGCCGGTGAGAATGGTCCTAGCTGGAGCCTATGGCAGAAAGCTCCTGATGAGACAAGAGGCCGCCCACTCGGGTTCTGGAGCAAGGCATACAAAGGCTCAGAGACCAAGTATACCCCCACAGAGAAAGAAATCCTAGCTGCCTATGAGGGAGTCAGAGCTGCCTCTGAGGTGATTGGGACGGAGTCACCACTCCTTTTAGCTCCAAGGCTTCCAGTCCTGACTTGGATGTTTAAAGGGAAGGGTTCGACTCCGCACCATGCCACAGATGCCACTTGGAGTAAGTGGATGGCTCTGATAACTCAGAGGGCTAGGATGGGGACTCTCGAGCGTCCAGGCATTGTAGAGGTCATCACCAACTGGCCAGAGGGCACTGACTTTGGAAAGCCAGCAGAAGAGAAGACAGTGACCCGTGCCGAGGAAGCCCCTCCATACAGTGACCTCCCTGAGGAGGAAAAGGCATATGCTCTCTTCACAGATGGATCCTGCCGCCTGGTAGGCAGCAAGCGAAGATGGAAGGCTGCCGTCTGGAACCCCACATGCAGGGTTGCAGAGGCAAGAGATGGAGAGGGTGAATCCAGCCAGTATGCTGAGGTGAAAGCCATCCAGCTGGCCCTGGACATTGCAGAACGAGAGCAGTGGCCAATGCTATACATCTACACCGACTCATGGATGGTAGCAAATGCCTTATGGGGGTGGCTGAAGGAGTGGAAGAGAAATGATTGGCAGAGAAAAGGGAAGCCTATTTGGGCTGCTGATCTCTGGCAAGACATTTCTGCACGCCTGGACAAACTGCCAGTTAAAATCCGACACATCAGTGCTCACATCCCAAAGAGCAGAGCCACTGAAGAACAGCAGCATAACCACCAAGCTGACCTGGCTGCCCACATCTGCCAGATTGACCTGGACTGGAAACACAAAGGTGAACTGTTCTTAGCTCGGTGGGCACATGACTCTTCTGGTCACCAAGGAAGAGATGCCACATACCAATGGGCCCGAGACAGATCCGTGGACATATCCATGGAGGCCATAACTCAGGTTATCCATGAATGTGACATCTGTGCCACCATAAAGCAAGCTAAGCGCATGAAACCTTTGTGGTACGGGGGGCGGTGGTCAAAGTACAGATATGGGGAGGCCTGGCAGATTGATTACATCACTCTGCCTCGGTCTCGTAGTGGCAAGCAGTATGTGTTAACCATGGTGGAGGGAAGCACGGGGTGGCTGGAAACCTACCCAGTACCTCATGCTACTGCCCGTAACACCATTCTGGGTCTGCAGAGCCACATCCTGTGGAGACACGGTACCCCAGAGAGGATTGAGTCAGACAATGGGACCCATTTCAAGAACCACCTTGTAAGCAACTGGGCAAAAGAGCATGGGATAGAATGGGTTTATCACATCCCATACTACCCACAAGCTGCAGGAAAGATTGAGCGACACAATGGCCTGCTGAAAACCACCCTGAAGGCTATGGGAGGTGGAACTCTCAGAAACTGGGAGAAGCACCTTGCAGAAGCCACTTGGCTGGTGAATAGCAGGGGATCAGTTAACAGAGCTGGTCCTGCTCAGTCTGCCCTACTGCCCATAGTTGAGGGAGATGGAGTTCCTGTAGTCTGTGAAAGGAATCTACTGGGAAAGACTGTGTGGGTTGCTCCTGCCTCTGGTGGGGGAAAACCTATTAAAGGGGTGGTATCTGCAGAGGGTCCTGGTCACACATACTGGGTGATGATGGAAACTGGTGTTATCGAGTGTGTCCCTCAGAGAAACCTCTCTTTAGCTGAAAAGGTTTTGAAATCTCAGAGTTGATTCCATGTGTTCCAGATACTTTCAGGTTATCTTGTATTATAGTTGTATAATAGTTGTATCATAGTTGTGCAATACTTGTATCATAGTTGTGCAATACTTATATTATAGTTCATAAGGGGTTACAAGTTGTTTTTGTAGTTATACCCTCACCACTACACGGCGTCCAACAGAACCTACATGACAGCAGCAGCGATCCAGAGTCCTACAGCGTCGCATCACACCACGGCGTCCAACCAGAACCCTGCATCTGATTCGTCACTGATGCCCTGCAGTGAGAGACTGTTCCTGATTTCCCTCCAGAGGATGTCTACAGCCATCTCATCCACACCTGTTCCCCTGATGCCAGACACCAAGAGAGACTGTTCCTGATGTTTTTTTCTTCACAGAGGGAAAAAGACTTTCCTGAGTTCCAACAAGAACTGTTCCTGCTTCACTGACTTTTCTTCCGTTCCTGCCCTGCTCACATCTCAGCAACCTGCACCGGACCAGAGGAACACATCGCCTTGGGATACAGCTGGGGACTGAGAAGGACTAAAGAGAACTCTTAACCCAAGGACACTTTTTTCCCATCTTTGGAGAAGAAGACTGTTCTTAGGAAGGTGGAAGTGGTCTAACCAAGGGGTGGAATGTATAGGGTTAACACTCCTGGGGGAGTGACCCTGAACCTGACCCTAGGGGCCTTGGCCCCTCCTCAGGGATGGGCCACACTCCAGGTGATGGTTAGCCCACTCCCCCCACTTCCTGCGGTATAAAAGAGGAGCACTTCCTGCTCCTCGCTCTCTTGCTCTTGCTCGTTCCTCCTCTACCTGCGTTCATGATCACACACACACTGATACTGCATACCAGCCACGAGGCAGAGACACCATCACACACTCGGGTTGTATCCATCCCTGTTTTGTATTTTGCTGTTTTCCCTTCCTTATCCTTTGTAAACTCCCCTACCTCCAATCCCTTTTTTTTCTAAGTTATTGTTAAACTTTTCCTTTTTAACTTCCAAATCGAGTGAGATTGATTTATTGGGGGTGTCCCTACCTCTTATCTCTCTCCCTGTCTTTTGGGGAAAGGAGGGGGAGGAGGGGAGGGCACTCTATAAACTCTATAAATTCTATAAATTGTCATTGGGTCTACCAAATTTATAAGAGTCTCTGGGAACTTGCATTTGAACCCAAGACACTGAGATAAAAAAATCAGCTCAAACGGCCACACAAGGGGGACTGCAAGAAAGTCTTATATATTTTTAAATTTTTAAACTGCTTTCTTGTGGATAAGAACCCCTGATCATTAGATATTTTAATGCAAATTATTCTTCTGAGAAAAGAGAGAGAAGAAAAATTTGGAAAATTCTCTGGTCACATCATGCAGAGGGATTCACCCTAGAGAAGGCAAATTTGGCCTAGGGAATCAATGTGTTTTTATCTGTTTATGCGATTGTTCGTGCATGTCTCCAGGCTTCTGATGGATACCAGCTCAGAGGGCAGATACTGTGGCAAGAACTTGAAAGGAATGCTGAGATAATGGTTGTGTTTGCATAGGTCATAGGTTTTGATCATGCTTAATGAATCTAGGTATTTTCATGAGCTTCCCACCATTCCCACTCATAGGCAAAGATGGGAAACAACTGTTTTGTTAGCAACGTTTAACGTGCTGTGCTTGCTATCTTTTTGCAAAAGGCGCCTTGCGGGGAGATAGGAAGCACTGCCTTTATTCAAAACCAAACAAAACAGAAAGGGGGAAATGTTTGGAATAGTAATATTAAATGTAGTGATTCTATAGAATTGTCTGATTATGGTTCACTGGAACATAAGCCATGGACAGGCGAGAGTGCACAAGCTCAGAAGTACTGAGTTAAGATAAAATAGAAGGTTGGAATGACCTTAGAGAATGCTGTCACAAATGTAAACAAATGTAAGGCTGGAGCCTGTGGTTTTCACCTATCTCTGCTGACTTAGATTGCTTAGACACAATGTAGGTGTTGTCAGCCCGCGGCTTGGATGGTAACACTCTGTGCTGGGTTAGGAACTGGCTGGAGGGCCGGACCCAGAGAGTGGTGGTGAATGGTGCCACATCCAGCTGGCAGCTGTCACTAGTGGTGTCCCTCAGGGATCTGTGCTGGGCCCCATCCTCTTTAACATCTTCATTGATGATCTGGATGAGGGCATCGAGTCAGTCATCAGCAAGTTTGCAGATGACACTAAGCTGGGGGCAGATGTGGCTGGGTTGGAGGGCAGAAGGGCTCTGCAGCGGGACCTTGACCGCCTGGACAGATGGGCAGAGGCCAATGGGATGGCATTCAATAGCTCGAAGTGCAGGGTGCTGCACTTTGGCCACAACAACCCCATGTAGAGATACAGGCTGGGGTTGGAGTGGCTGGAGAGCAGCCAGACAGAGAGGGATCTGGGGGTACTGATTGATACCCACCTGAACATGAGCCAGCAGTGTGCCCAGGTGGCCAAGAGAGCCAGTGGCATCCTGGCCTGCATCAGGAATGGTGTGGCCAGCAGGAGCAGGGAGGTCATTCTGCCCCTGTACTCTGCACTGGTTAGACCACACCTCGAGTACTGTGTTCAGTTCTGGGCCCCCCAGTTTAGGAGGGACACTGAGATGCTTGAGTGTGTCCAGAGAAGGGCAACGAGGCTGGTGAGAGGCCTCGAGCACAAGCCCTACGAGGAGAGGCTGAGGGAGCTGGGGTTGTTTAGCCTGGAGAAGAGGAGGCTCAGGGGTGACCTTATTGCTGTCTACAACTACCTGAAGGGTGGTTGTGGCCAGGGGGAGGTTGCTCTCTTCTCTCAGGTGGCCAGCACCAGAATGAGAGGACACAGCCTCAAGCTGCGCCAGGGGAAATTTCGGCTCGAGGTTGTTATAAATTGAGAATGACTCAAAATCAAAGTGTCCAGGTTACAAATTTATTCAATTAGGCAAGTAGAATATGAGCAAAGTTACAGCGCTGGACGACAGGGGAGTCACCGCTCCGCCAACTGCCGTGACAAGTCTCTTAATTAGCCTATATTTATACTGTGTTGTCTGTGTTGTTCCACCCTGCAAATTACATAAATCCATCCTTTCTGCGCATGTTCCTTCTTTTGGGTTAGGGTCTTCCTTCCCTTCTGGTGGTCGTTGAGGATGAAGTAAGCAGTCCTCCTCAGGTGTCCTGTGGTTAACCCATCTCCATATATGGACTTCCTTTGGCTGGTTAATGTCCCGAATCCCACTTCTCAAAATTAAAGCTTAGTCCTTGGAACATGACTGATTAATGTCCCGAGTCCCACATATGGCATGTTCTTTCTTATCTCAAAATTAAGGATGTACCTAAAGTTTTAGTCTTTGAAATACTTAGCAATTAGCTAGCTTATTCTTTGCACATTACCATCTATAGCATGACCTCTAGGTTAGGCATATCTCCTGATTTGCAACAGCTGTATATACACTGTCTTTTGCAGCTAAGCATGCTTAACATTCTATTAAAATATTTATTTATTGGATAATTACAATTACCTATTACAATTCTATTAAAATGTTTCCTTATTAAACAATTACGATCACCTATTACAATTCTATTAAAATGTTTCCTTATTAAACAATTACAATCACCTATTACAATTCTATTAAAATGTTTCTTTATTAAACAATTTACAATCACCTATTACAATCCCCCCTTTTTCTTTTTCTCATTTGTTTATTAAAGAAACCTATTTACTCCCCTGTTTCTGATTCATTGTAAGACTCTTCTGATGTGGGTACAGCGTTATAACCTGTGTCTCTGTTCAGAGCTAAGATATACAGTTTGGCAGTATCAAAGCGATTTTTAACTAATCTTATAATATAGTTCAGGATACATGGCCCAAATACCAACACCATTATTATAACAATAATTGGTCCTGCCAGTGTGGATAGGATGTTTGTGATTCATGGAGATGTGTTGAACCAATTTTCATACCATGATTTTCCATCACCCCTTTCCTTTTTACGTTGTTCTAATCGTTTCTGTAACTCATTCATTGAATCTATTACCACTCCGGTACGATCTACATAAGAACAACATTCCTCCTTTAAGGCTACACACAGGCCACCTTCTTTTAATAGTACCAAATCCAGTCCTCGTTGATTCTGCAATGCCACTTCGGATAGTGATTTTACTGAGGTAGCTAGCTTCTTTATGTCTTCTTCTAATCGGTTAAGATCCTCATCCACAGCCAATTGTAATGATTTTATTTCCTGACTTTTCACTATGAAGGCAATTCCAGTTCCTGCTCCCACTGTTTGGGCTATCCAGGTGAATGAATAAATGCAGAAAATGATTAAACCTTTCTTAATTTTTGAGTTATTTTGCTTACCAGTCCTTAGGAAGTTCTGCCAGAACTTTCTTTTTATTCCAAGTCTCCCCTTGGATCCTCCTCTGCCTCGCTCGTCGACTTGGTTGCGGCAAGCCACGAGGTGTTCCATCTTCTTGGCAGCAAGAGTCATCCACTCAGAGCACTTTACCCTTTTTATTCAGTCGTCTGAGGTATGCTGGCCAAGCCTTCGCTTTGACCATATACTCAGTACATCCAGCGGCTAGAGCTTCCGTTCGGCACTGGACCTGAACTAATTCAATCACAAATGGAATAGATTCTCGTGGGCTAAAACAATAAAAGTTTGGGTTTACTCCAAAAGTTTCGTAAACCCAATGTAGTGGGTCCCACAATGAAGTGGGATCTCTAGATTCTAGGTATTGCAGAGTTTGATATGTGATTTCTCTTTCTTCCTTATAACAAATGTCACATACTCCCCTAGGGGGAAATCCGTCTCTACAATGAGCCCACCATTTTTCTCGACACTTTTTGCATTTAAAACAAACAAATGGATAGCATATGCACCCTGGTTTTCCACAAAAGATCAATACATCTGTATTACATATAACTGTAGTGGGGTCCTTGCTGAATCTAACACATCTGTCATATAATGCCCAATCCCTTTCACTATTATCTTGGTTCATGAACACACACCGTATCCACACTTTACAATTTTCCACAAATAAAATACTAACAAAGAAAGTAAGACAGCTATTGAAAACGCTATTGTAAATTGTACTCCTAAAGGCAAAGAACGAAATTGGTCAAAAACGTATTCAAGAGGATCTATAATCATATCTCATCTCTTCAAGATTATTCTGGTGTCGCCAGGAACACTGGTTATCTTCCACTGGGGTGGCACTGGTCCCTTAATTCGGCTGGCATGCGTCCATCCACGTTCAGCAGTTCGGACCGCCGTTTCTGTAGTGAGCAACACAAGATAAGATCCTTCCCATTTAGGTTTCAAAGTTTTTTTCTTTCCAGGTTTTAATCATCACCCATTCACCTGGTGTAATATTATGTATTTTCAAATTCAATGGTGGTCTCTGGACAATCAATCCCTTTTTCCACAACATTTCCCTATGTTCAGCCAATTTTGATATATATATTCTTGTAATTTTTGGTCCCTTATTAATACATTATCCTGAGGATTCTCAATCCTATAAGGCATCCCATATAACATTTCGAATGATGATACCCCCAGATCTGTCCTTGGTCTTGTTCTCAAAATCAACAATGCCACTGGTAAACACTTTACCCATGATAACTTTGTTTCTACCATCAATTTAGTCAAAGTATTTTTAATTTGTGCATTTATTCTTTCTACCTTTCCCGAGCTTTGTGGATGCCACGGAGTATGGTAGTCCCATTTGATCCCTAATACTTCGACCAATTCTCGAATAATTTTTGAAATAAAATGAGGTCCCCTATCTGAGTCAATAATTAGAGGTACCCCATATCTTGGTATAATGTTTTCAAGTAAAATTTTAATTACCTGATTTGCAGTAGCTCTACCAGTTGGAAATGCTTCTACATAATTTGTCAAATGGTCCACTATTACCAACAAATATTTATATCTTCCAACTTTAGGTAATTCAGTAAAATCAATTTGTATATTCGAGAAGGGTCGGTAGGCAGGGGGTCTCCCACCAAGGGGCTTCTGTTGTTTACGGCTATGATTTACTTTGAGACAGGTTTCACAGGAAAGTATCACACCTTTTGCCAAGTTGTGGACTCCTACACATGTATATTGTTGCTCAAAATGGTCCACCAAAGCTTGGGCTCCCCAATGAGTCTTCTCATGTATTCTAGTAAGTATATCTACAGCTAGTCCCTTGGGTAAAACTTCCCGCCCGTCTGGCAGTATAAATTTGCCATCTCTTTCTACTACCCCCATTTGTTTTAATTTTTTTTTTCTTTTCATTTAGATCAAAACTCTTTCCATAGTTCTTATTTTTGTACAGCCATTGTTAATATAACGTGTATATTCCCGGCTGCTTTCTTTGCTTCTGTATCAGCTATGTTATTTCCTCTAATCTGATAATTAGTTCCCCTTTGGTGACCTTTTACATGCACAATTGCTATTTTCTGCGGTCCTTTTAATGCTCCCAAAACTCTCTTGACTAATTCCTGATGAATCAATCCTTTTCCTTGTGAGTTTATAAAACCTCTTTATTCCCAGATTTTTCCAAACGTGTGTACTACTCCAAAGGCATACTTAGAATCAGTATATATGGTTCCCTCTTTCCCTTTTAAGTGTTCTAAGGCTTTTCATAAGGCATATAGTTCACAGGCTTGCGCCGACCAACTAGCACTTAAGGGTCCCAATTCCTTAAGTTTGAATTCTCCTTTAAGCAACTGGACAATGGCATATCCTGATATCCTTTTCCCTTCTACAATCCAGGATGATCCATCCACAAAAAGAATTTCTCCCTTGTCAAGTTCTTCTTCTTCTAAGTCAGGTCTTATCCTAGTTTGTTGCTCAATAGTTTGTAAACAATCATGGACCAATGTTTCTTCCTTTCCTGGATACAAGAATTCGGCAGGGTTAACAGCAGCAGTTGATTTTAGGTTTAACCTGGGGGATTCTATTAAGATTCCTTCATATTTCAGAAGCCTGCTATCTGTCAACCACTTTTCAGCTTTTTTGTTGTAATACTCCCCTGATGTTATGGGGGGGCATATAAAATGACTTCTCCCCCAAAGGTAATTTTGTTAGTCTCTTGCAACTATAATTTGTAAACAACTGGGCCAGCCCCGACTCACGGGGTCTAACACTTTTGAGAGGTATGCTACTGGTTTCTTTTGTCCAGCCCATTCCTGAGTCAATACCCCTAGAGCCGTTTCTTCACTTACGTTCACAAACTGATGAAATGGCTGCTTTAAGTCTGGTAATTGTAAGACTGAAGCCTGACTCAAGTTTATTTTTAACTGTCATATCTTATCTCCCTCTTCTGTGTTCCAGCGAGGTAATTTATCCTCACTTAATTAGAAATTTCACATCCCTGGGGGAGGGTTTGAATTGTTGATTTTTCAGCTTCAGTGTCTACTAAGAATGTAAATTCTTGCTTTTGAGGACCTATTTTGATCTTTATCAAGGGCTCCCAATGACTCCGGTCCCCTAAAAGATAGAGCTCCTGACTTCCCTATTCTATTTTCTGTATCTCCTCATCTTTAATCCTTTCTCTGCAGTTTCTCTTAATATGCCCTTTCTTATTACAGTAGTAACAAGTTACTGGTTCTCTTTTCTTCACTTCCTCATCCGAATTTCTCATCCTGGCTCCCACCGTTTTTCGCTCAGGGGTTTTATTGCCCCTATTTCCTTCTCTGACTGCACTGCCATCAACTTAACCTGTCTTTTCTCACTTGCTTCTTCTCTCCTAACGTACACTTTCTGTGCTTCCCTTAAAAGTTCATCTAAACCTTTATCCTGCCAATCTTCTAACGTCTCAATTTTTTTCCTAATATCTTCCCATGATTTAGCTACGAACTGAGTTTTCAGCAGGGCTTGACCAATTGGATGATCAGGATCCACTCCTGAATACAACTGCAATGCTTTTCTTAATCTTTCCAACCATTCGGTTGGACTTTCATCTTTCTTCTGTCTTTCACTGAATGCTTTATTAATATTTTGGCCCCGCGGCACAGCTTCCCTGATTCCCTGGATTATAATAGTTCTTAAATCTTGCATGTGGGTCCTATGTAATGGATCCTGGTTATTCCAATTCGGCCGTTGTAGTGGCCACTTAATGTCTGCTTGAGGTCCCTGGGCATGTTGGGCATCCCAAATACTCATACCAGTTCTTCTGATCATGTCTCTTTCTTCTGTTGTAAATAACTGACTAATTATAGACTGCATCTCATCCCAAGTATAAAGATTAGGACCTAAGAATTGATCCAATCTCTCTGCTACTCCTAATGGGTCTTCAATTAATTTACCCATCTCATTTCTCTTAAACTCTCTCAGGTCTCCTGAATTCAGAGGTACAGAAATGTACCCTATTGTTGATTGTGGTCCTCCCATAGGCATTTCCCTTAAAGGGTATTGCAAGACATCTTTCTGGCTCCTAGTTTGTCGTCTGGGAGGAGTAGGAGTTTTAGTTAATTTAATTGTTGATGTGGAGCCAGAGCTTTCTTGTCCCGTCTGCTGTAGATTGGGTACAGGCACGGGATCTGGTGAGGTTCTTACTACTGGGGGTGCTGTGGGTGGAGTGGGTGGTTCAGGAGGGACATAGGGTGGTGGTATTAATAAAATGTCTTCCTCCGTTTTTCTTTTCTCTTTCTTTTCCTCCTCTTTATTGCCTGTTTCCTTTAAGGGGAATAATAAGGCAGTTGGTCCTGATGTTTTTATCCAAACTTCTGCATACTGACCTTCTTCTGGATTAAAGGGTCATTTATTATTGACCCAAACATTCAATTTTTGTCTGACCCAATCCTCTGAGGACCCAAAAGTCGGCCAGAACACATTCTTACTAATCTCTTTCCCCCCCCATATCCTTGTACAATAAAATATCATTTGATATTTAGTCTTACCCCTCGTCCCAGGGTAATTGTTCCAGTTATCTAACATTACCGATAAGGGGGTTTCCTTGGGTATAACGGGCAGCAAGTCCATGGGATCAGAGGACTTGCTCCCCCCTGCTCCCATCTTCCTCGCTCCCCTTATTCCCGGCCCCCCCCCCTCTCTCAGTTGCTGTACTCCGGGAACACACAATCCCGCCTGAACGGTACCCCTGCAACCCTTGTGCAGTATATTCACGCGCCCCGCGTCTTCCTCCGGGCTCCGGGAACACACTATCCCACCCGAACGGTAACCCCTGCAACCCTTGTGCAGTATATTCTTGGGCAGCAAGCCCATGGGATCAGAGGACTTGCCCCCCCCTTTCTCCCATCTTCCGGAGTACCAATCAGTCACACACACACTCGCTCCCCTTATTCCTGGCCCAGTCCCTCGCGGGATATGGGAACCGCAGTACTAAAGGGTCCGCACTTCGCTTGGGTTGGTGCCGAGCTGCCGGCCCCCCTCTCAGTTGCTGTACTCCGGGAACACCCAATCCCGCCCGAACGGTAACCCCTGCAACCCTTGTGCAGTAAACTTACGCGTCCTGCGTCTTCGTCCGGACTTCTGTGCACAAAAATGTATGGGATTGACCGGTTTACCACTTTGCTCAATATTCTGTTTTAGGTTCATCGGTCAGGTTGAAGCAAATTCTCTTCCTTCTAGCAGGACCTCGGGTTAAGCCCGAGAGGTGCCTTCCCACAGAGTCAGAGACTGCTTTCCCTGATCCGAGTCACGGCACCAATTGTTATAAATTGAGAATGACTCAAAATCCAAGTGTCCAGGTTACAAATTTATTCAATTAGGCAAGTAGAATATGAGCAAAGTTACAGCGCTGGACGACAGGGGAGTCACCGCTCCGCCAACTGCCGTGACAAGTCTCTTAATTAGCCTATATTTATACTGTGTTGTCTGTGTTGTTCCACCCTGCAAATTACATAAATCCATCCTTTCTGCGCATGTTCATTCTTTTGGGTTAGGGTCTTCCTTCCCTTCTGGTGGTCGTTGAGGATGAAGTAAGCAGTCCTCCTCAGGTGTCCTGTGGTTAACCCGTCTCCATATATGGACTTCCTTTGACTGGTTAATGTCCCGAATCCCACTTCTCAAAATTAAAGCTTAGTCCTTGGAACATGACTGATTAATGTCCAAGTCCCACATGTGGCATGTTTTCTCTTATCTCAAAATTAAGGATGCACCTAAAGCTTAGTCCTTGGAATATGACTGATTAATGTCCCGAGTCCCACATGTGGCATGTTCTTTCTTATCTCAAAATTAAGGATGTACCTAAAGTTTTAGTCTTTGAAATACTTAGCAATTAGCTAGCTTATTCTTTGCACATTACCATCTATAGCATGACCTCTAGGTTAGGCATATCTCCTGATTTGCAACAGCTGTATATACACTGTCTTTTGCAGCTAAGCATGCTTAACATTCTATTAAAATATTTATTTATTGGATAATTACAATTACCTATTACAATTCTATTAAAATGTTTCCTTATTAAACAATTACGATCACCTATTACAATTCTATTAAAATGTTTCCTTATTAAACAATTACAATCACCTATTACAATTCTATTAAAATGTTTCTTTATTAAACAATTTACAATCACCTATTACAGAGGTGAGGAGAAAGTTCTTCACTGAGAGAGTTATTGGGCACTGGAATGGGCTGCCTGGGGAGGTGGTGGAGTCGTCGTCCCTGGGGCAGTTCAAGGCAAGGTTGGATGTGGCACTTGGTGCCATGGTCTAGCCTTGGGCACTGTGGTAAAGGGTTGAACTTGATGATCTGTGAGGTCTCTTCCAACCTTAGTGATACTCTGATACTGTGATACTGTGAGAGAAAATGATGAATGTCTATGCCAATTGCTATGTTAATTTCTAAGGCTAGTACAGGTAACCAATTCCTGTTTAATGCAGTTTGTAGCCTTCTGATGAAAGGTACATAAACACATGTTTGGAATGCGATAAATAGATTGGCTTTCACCAAGTGTCTCCCCGTCTCTTCTGATGCCTATGGCGTTCAGCCCGTGACATTTTGCCCCTTGTCACTCTCTTCATCTAATCCCTTCCTCTCCAAAGGGGCAGAGGGGAAGGCATCCTATTCTTATGTTGTTCTGTTAGGCTTCTGGGCTCCAAGGAGCTTCAACTAGAACCAATACACAATGGTCTCACTTCGCCTGCCTCTCCTACACACAGGGGGATGCTGAAAAGGCTCACCCTGCTTTACAGACCATACATAGGCTCACCCTGGTTTCCCTTCCCCAGCCAGGCAGGGGGTGGATACATAGTGCCCAGCTGCTCGTATCACTTCACCTGCATGTGATGTCGTGACACAGCTAACCCTTTTACCATCTCATAGGTGGCTGCTGTCTAGGATGGTCAAGATCCATGGAGAAGAGGGTGGCCCTCCAGAACAGTATTCAGAGGTACCAGGGAAAATCCCACCCTCACTGGGAACCCAGCTGAGTCAGGGAAGAAGCTCACCCTCCGGTGGAGGTCTTGCTCTGGGGCTCTCCCATCCAACGGAATCAGGAGATCTGTCTCAGTGCTGGGTGCCAGCTGGGATCCTGCTCCCCAGGGCCTGTCCAGGCCCAAGCAGAGTCTCCTGGTTGGCTCACCAGAAAATGGCATGGTGAAAGACTCAATGATTGCAGTAACCATTCATGGGCATCCATTGGTTTATTGAGAGAACAAGCATGGGGAGGCAGGCAGCAATCCAGAAGGCTGAAAGCCTGAAGAGAGCAGATTGCAGCTCTTAACTACAGCTCAACAACAGAGATGTATTCTTAAAAGCTGATTTTACTTAGACAAGATCCTTTCACTGCTGGGCCTTCACTCGCAGCTTCTGGTTTTCCAATAGCATTAGTGCTGAGTCTTCTCCTTCTGGTGAGTTCTTCTTGTTAGTCTCCAGCCAATCTTCTAGCAGGTGAGAAATTTTATCTAGGCCACTCAGCATCCAGCAGTACAGGAAGGGAATTCTCCCCCTCTCATGTGCTCTGATGAGACCACATCTGCAGCACTGCCCCCAGCTTTGGGGACTCCAGCTCCAGAGCGACCTGGAGCTGCTGCAGAGGGTTTAGTGGAGATGATCAAAGGGCTGGAGAACCTCCCTTACAGGAGAGAGTTGTGGCTGTTCAGGTTGGTGTTGTGGAGAGAAGTTTGTCTGGGTTTCGGGGAATGAAATGCGAGGCCAAATTTGAAAGAATTTAAATAGATTTATTATTACAAACACTAGGAATCCCCTTCCCCAAACTTATTTATAACTATCCCACGTAAGTTCTTTGTATGCAGTTGCGAATTAAATTACAGAATGACTATGTGCAAGAAGTCAGGAATTTAGCAACAGTTCGAAGAAATTTAGGAAGCAAGTCTGTGGCTTGAGAGAGTTCCACTGGAAGGCTTTGAGAGATTATTCTGTCTTTAGATCAAGTTTTCTCAGTTACTCACTGTCCGAATTAAGTTCTGAAAGTCCTAAATATCGTGGATTGGGGCGCGCTGCCTGAGCCTCCGCGGGTCCGGGCCAAGCTGGGCATTGGCTTCCGAAGGCTGGCGAGGATCAGAGCGCTGCCGAGTCGGCTGTAGCTTCGATGCTGCACTGCGATCGGTGCAGATGCGAATGCCGTGCGAGTGCTGGGCTGTGCCGTGTGTGTGCGTGTGAGTCCGAGTACCAAGCTAAAAGGGGGTGCTCAATTAAGGCAAATGCAGCATCTTTATAGTATCCAGAAGAGGTGTGCCAGCCAAACTCGGGCAAACATACGTGAACAATACAGATAGGTTCAAATTTATGAGTAAGACAGAGATAGGCTATTTTTCACCAAAACCACCCTGTGGTACCACCCAGGGGTCAGCCCCCAGCAGGTGTGTGTAGGGTGCTCACAATGTCTGAGAACCAAAGTCTTTCTCCCAAAGCAACGGCCTATGTTTACAGATTATGCCCCTCTGGGGGAGAAATCTTCTCACAGCCTGTAACGGCAGTTTAGTCAGTTCCCAAGCAGATGGGTGATCGGGTGTGTGTGTGTGTGTGTGTGTGTGTGTGTGGTGGGTAAGGTTTCATTCCCGCGATTAATGGTCCTGTGAGCCACAATTCTGTATAAATGAGGGCTCTGCAAGAAGGCTTTGCAACCCTTCACGACAGTTGGAGAGGAAAAGGCTCTGGGGAGACCCCAAGCAGCACTACAGGCTGGGGACAGAGTAGCAGAGAGCAGCCAGGCAGAGAGGGACCCGGGGGTGCTGGTAGAGAGTAGCTGAATGTGAGACAACAATGTGGCCAGGAGAGCTAATGGCATCCTGGCCTGGCTCAGGGACAGTGTGGCCAGCAGGACAAGGCAGGGACACTTCACACTAGATCAGGTTGCCCAGAGCCACGTTCAGGGATGAGGCTTCCAGCACCTCCCTGGGCAGCCTGTTCCAGTCTCTCTCACCCTCATGCTGAAGAACTTCTTCCTAACATCCCATCTGAATCTACTCACCTCTAGTTTTGCTCCATTCCCCCGGTCCTGTCACTACTTGGCATCCTACAAAGTCCTTCCCCAGCTTTTGTAGGCCCTCTTCAGGTAGTGGAAGGTCTCCTCGGAGCCTTCTCCTCTCCAGACTGAACTGCTCCAACTCCCTCACTCTGTCTTCACAGAAGAGCTGCTGCAGCTCCCCTCCCTTAGCAGCCCTCTCCCTGCAGCTCCTGCTAGCAGCCTCCAGCACAGTGCTTCTCGCAGCTGCTCCTGCCTATCAGCAGCCTCCCCCTAGCCCACGTCCAGCAGCCGACCCGCCCCCTGTAAGCGGTGCCCTGTGCAGCCGAGGCGCTCTCCGCCCCACTCGGACTCCTTCCAGAGCTGCACAGAGCTGCTAAGAACAGTCCCTGCCCCGAGTCGGCAGGGCAATGCCCGCGGCAGTCTCAGGCTCCCAAGAGCTTCGGGACGAGCCTGCAGCCAGGGGCTCGGAGGGTCCCGGAGCCGCTCGGTGGAGCCCAGGAACCTAAGTGCAGGCTCTCCGTGTCTCAACACTGTGCAGCCACATGGCGAATGCCTTCCAGTCCCTCACATGCCTGCTGGGTGTGTGCTGCTTTCCCTCTTGCTGTGCTTCCCAGAAGTTCCTTTCCGGGAAGGCAGTGCTGAGTGACCTCCAACTCTGCTGCAGCCAAGCAGCTGCTGCCAAATCTACACCACCCCTGGGGGGAGCTTGAGACCATTTTATCTCATCCTGTCACCTGTTAGTAGGGAGGGGACACTAAGCCCCAGCCCATTCCAACCTCCTCCCAGAGACTCTTGCCTCAACCTCCTTTTGTCCTGACCAAGGCTACCCCAGGAGGTCTTCCTCTGTGCTCAGCACTCAGTTGCAATCAGCAAAGCAGCCCCAGCTTTAGGGAGCACCAAGGCCCAGGCAGACTTTGTGTCCTTCCCTGGAGCCAGGAGCCTTTGCTCAGAGCTTTCTGCCCCTGTCCAGCTGAGGAGGGCAGGGCTGGGGCAGCTGGGTGGGCTCCTGGCAGCAGCCCAAGGGCAGCCCACCACAGCTGCATGGGGACACGTGGTCTGCTGCGGGACACCCACGGGCACCTTCTGCACTGTTGTGCTCTCTGCTTTATTGTCATTGGAGATGTTGCTGGAGGGAATGGGGACATTTAATGGAGGCAGCCTTCCTGAAGCACCTAATTCATGCCTGGCAATGAAGCTCCAGCAAGCAGAAGGGAACAGCTCCTCCTCAGCAAAGGACCTTCCCTGTTGGGGTGTGTGGGGCAGGGCTGGCCATCCTTAAGGTGATGTGGCTCTTCATACCATGGACCACCACTGCTGCAACGTCAGGGTGGGTGAAGGACCTGTAGCTGGGGCTAAAAACAATGCAGGATCCTCAGATCCCCTGTCCTGCCCTGCCCTTCCCACTCCATGCTGCTGGGTTCCCTACCAGCACCTCCATCCTGAGCCCAGCCCTACTGGGCACCCCAAGAGCCTCCTGGGAATCACATCCCTGTCTGGGGACTCCAACCCTCCCTGACACCCCAGCCCTGCTGAGGACACTGCAGTCCCTTTTGCAGGACCCAATTCCGTCTGGAACACTCAGTCCTCCTGAGGACCACACAGCCCTGCTGTGGATCCCTCTGTCCCTGGGACCTCACTACCTTGCCTGTGACCCTTCTTTACCAGCATCACATGGCCCTCCCAAAGGAGCACATCTTCCTTTGGGGATCCCATCCTTGTTGGTGAGTGATGGGGAGCCACATATGCCACTGTGCTCAGCCCACTTGGAGAAATCACAGTCCTCTTGGGGACCTCAGTGCTAGTGGGGTTCTTGCATCCCTCCCAGAGAACCCAGGCCACTTTCAGGACTCCACAGACATCCCAGAGCACTGCCTGGGAGGGCTGACCCAAGGGATACTCACAGCCTCCCTCTGCCATCTTCATCTGAGACTTCCACCTGCAAGAGAAAGGTGTCTGTGCAGAGGGGGCTTGGCTGTCTCCAGTACTGCCCCCACTGCCCACAGCTTACCCCCAGTGGGAATGGGTTCAGGATGTAGAGGCAGGGCTGGCTGTGGTGCAGGAGCCATCACACCACGGCCGTGACACCCAGCTCCATGCTCACCAGATGCATGTAGGAGCCCTCCAAGCCCAGAAGCCAGAGGGCAAAGTGGATGCAGTTGTTGGTGCCTGGGTAATAGCTGCCTGTGCTGTGCATTGCCTCCCGGACTTTGCCATGGAACTCCTTGAGATCGATCCCATCTCTTTTGCGGTACATCAGGCAGCTCCCCCTTTCCCTTCTCAATGCACAGAAGCCTTCCTTGCTGACCTGACCAACGTTGTTCTGGACATCCGTGTCTGGAAAAGCAAGAGCCACTCATTGCCTTGGCTTGGGCAAAACCCACCCTGTGCTTCCCTGCTGCTGCAAGCTGGAGACATCCTAGGACAAGCCCTATTCCTCCTCCCTGTCCCAGCGGGACAGCATCACAGGCAGCTGCCTGCTGAGGGCTGCAGAGATGGGAGGGTCCTTACCACAGTACCCATCAGAGATGTCCCTAGGAGCCAGGCACAGAGCCGGGCTGCTGGCCTCCCCAACAAGGGCTGTGGGAAACACAGCAGGAATGAGCTGAACTGGGAGCTGCTGGGGCCAAACTGACCTTTCCTGCTTCCTGTGATCCTGAGAGGTGGAGAAAGACTGAAAGAGAAATCCAGGAACAGTTCAAACGCTGGGAAAACTGCCTGGGGCTTCCTGCTTGGGAAAGCTGGGTCTGAGCTGCTAATTGCTACTGAGTGTTAAATGTGGGAACAGAGGGAGACCACCTGGGATATCCTGGTAATGCCCTCGCCTTCCAATCCTCCTTTATCCCACCCAACATCCACATTCCCCGCTGATGGAATCTTCCCAATGTTGAGTGCTAGGATGCAGGGGAGGCAGGAGGTGCTGTGAGGCTGCTATGGCAGGAGTGGGTGCCAGCATGGGTGGGCAATAGCAGGGATAGGCAGCAGCAGGGGTAGGTCCTAACAGAGTTGAGTGCTGGCAGCAGGTGGGGTGCCAGGAGGAGATGGGTGGTAGCAGCAACATGACCTAGCAGGGGCAGTGCTAACAGGGATGGGCCTCCTAGCATCAGCTGAGTGCCATCAGAAGCTGGGTGCCAGGCTCACTCTGCCCCTCTCCCCACAGCTGAGCACCCTGGGGCAGACCCTGTGAGACCTGCCCAGGCCGTTCCTCCAGCCTCGGTGCTGGGTGCCACACATCTTCATGGGTGCTTGAAAAGCGACACTCATGAGGGGCTGGATCAGAGTGCTGGCAGCTTTGGCATCCCTCTTGCCTGGCAATGCAGTGTGGCACAAGAGGCTGTGCAGTCGCTGTTGGATGCGTGTTGGTTTCCTCTTGCTGTGCTTTCCCAGAGGTTTCTTTCCCAGCAGCCAAGCAGCTGATGCCAAATCTACACCACCCCTGCAGGAGCTTGAGTCCATTTCCTCTCATCCTATCACTTGTTAGTAAGGAGAGGAGACAAATCCCCAGCTCACTCCATCGTCTCTCAGAGGGCCATAGAGATTCAGAAGTCTCCCTTCAGCCTCCTTTTCAGAAGAAAAAATCTTCCCCAGGTGGTCTCCCTCTGTGCCCGAACTCAAAACTCAGTTGCAATCAGAAAGCAGCCTGCTTTGGTTTATTCTCATCGTCATCTGAGCTATCTCGACCCCCAGTACTAGCGGCCATTATTATCCTTGTTTTAACTGGAGCAAGGGACTTCTAATCGTGTCCTAATCTGGGAGGTGCCTTTCACTGAATCATTTAAATCTGGTTTGTCTGCTTGGCTCTGTTCCTCACATGGTGGTGGAACTGTGACTGAGGCAGAAGGACCTTTTCCCACAGCAGCAGCAGCCGCCGCCTCAGCAGAGACAAGCGAGGCTAAGGCAGGAGCAGCGGAATAAGCAGGCTTGATGGCATTAGTGGCTCACCCTCCGAGGACCTCGACGCATCCTCCGGTACTGCTTCCAGTCCCCTGGTTGCAGGCGACAGAACCTTTGCCACAGTGGCCCCCCTAATGGCAGAGGCTCCGGTGTCAGCGGCTCTCCTACAGATCAAAATGTTTGAGCTGCATTTTCCACAAACAAGCTTCTCAACTTTATCCATCCGCAGCCCTTTGTGAGTGCACCCCCACAAGGGTTCCACCACTTCTACCCTTACTTTCCTCCCTTCTGTTTGGTAGAAACGGGAACCAGATTGTTTCCTGCCTCCATGCTTCAGAGTGAGTGGGGTATGGGCCATGTCCAACTATTTTTTCTTCTTTCAAAGGTTCCGAGGCAGGACGTTTTGCTGCTCTGTGAGCAATCCATCTGCCCGGTGCCGTGGCCTTCCCTTCCCCGCTTCGGTCGCAGACTCTGTCCTTAACTCCTACCTCCCTGCTGCTGCCTCCAGAAAAGTTAAAAACCTCACTTATAGCCTGTTTGTTCCTGCATCTCTCTCATCTCCGAACTACAACCAGACCTACAACAGCAGCCAAAACCATCAAGTTCAAGCATATTAGGCAGGCCACTGGATAACTTAGCTCTTCCAAATAACTCCTAGTCTCTGACACCAGTGTGTTATAAATTGAGAATGACTCAAAATCAAAGTGTCCAGGTTACAAATTTATTCAATTAGGCAAGTAGAATATGAGCAAAGTTACAGCGCTGGACGACAGGGGAGTCACCGCTCCGCCAACTGCCGTGACAAGTCTCTTAATTAGCCTATATTTATACTATGTTGTCTGCGTTGTTCCGCCCTGCAAATTACATAAACCCATCCTTTCTGTGCATGTTCCTTCTTTTGGGTTAGGGTCTTCCTTCCCTTCTGGTGGTCATTGAGGATGAAGTAAGCAGTCCTCCTCAGGTGTCCTCTGGTTAACCCGTCTCCAAATATGGACTTCCTTTGGCTGGTTAACATCCCAAATCCCATATGTGGCATGTTCTCTCAAAATTAAGGATGTGCCTAAAGCTTAGTCCTTGGAATATGACTGATTAATGTCCCGAGTCCCATATGTGGCATGTTCTCTCTTATCTCAAAATTAAGGATGTACCTAAAGCTTAGTCCTTGAATTTTTTAGCAATTAGCTAGCTTATTCTTTGCACATTACCATATATACCATGACCTCTGCAGTTAGGCATATTTCCTGATTTACAACAGCTGTACCTACACTGCCGTTTGCAGCTAGGCATACTTAACACTCTATTAAAATGTTTCTTTATTAAACAATTACAATTACCTATTACAAGTGTAACATACAGCACACCTTCAGTGACATTCCTAAACCCTAAAACATCCACCATAAAATTCCCAACCTTCCTTAACACAGCTTTTACCCAGTTCCAAACCATCTGAGCAAAAAAGGAGCACACATAATACTGCACTATGGTGGTAAAGCACTGCTGAACTGATAAGATCAAAATCGAAGCAATAATGGACCAGAATATACCAAACAAATTAATTTTCCCCCTACTTCCTTATCCTGATTATCAATCAAAAAGAAAAACCAAACCAAGATGGAGTCTCACGTTTGGAAAAGCACCAAAATTAATGACCTGGGTTAGGGTGGATCCCTCCCCCAGTAGAATAAACTCACCACAGCATGGAGGGTTTTTTCTGGAAGGACAGGGGGACATTGTATTGCTTAAGAGACTAAATTCCTAGAGAAATGTAATAACCTTAAGGAAGAAGGGGAAGGGGTCAAGTGGCAGCGAAGGAGCAAAAGCAGCAGCAGCCAAACCAGCAGCGGGGGAAGACAGCAGTGGGCACAGCTGAAGCGGCAGAAGCAGCAAAGGGCAGGTCCAAGCTGTGCTTCCAGACACAAAGCTCTTGATGCTCCAGTGAAATGATATTAACTTATCCACTGTTGCCATTCTATGGCCAATCCCTAGAATGTTCACCTCTCCCCTCAGAGCTTCTACTTCTAAGTTTCACTGTTCTGAATATTTTTATATCTGAGCTAGAAATCAGCTCAAATGGCCACAGGTAGCTTTGTCAGGAGAACAGGAGGCTGAGGGCAGACCTTCTGGCTCTCTAGTGCTCCCTGAAAGAAGGTTGGAATGAGCTGGGCCTTGGTCTCCTCTCCCTACTAACAGGTGATAGGATGAGATAAAATGGTCTCAAGCTCCCGCAGGGGTGGTGTAGATTTGGCAGCAGTTGCTTGGCAGCAGCAGAGTTGGAGCTCACTCAGCACTGCCTTCCGGGAAAGGAACTTCTGGGCAAGCACAGCGAGAGGAAACCAACACACATCCAACAGCGACTGCACAGCCTCTTGTGCCACACTGCATTGCCAGGCAAGAGGGATGCCAAAGGTGCCAGCACTCTGCCCAAGCCCCTAACTTCTTCCAGCACTCACAAACCCTTTGCAGGGTGCTCGCCTGTGGGGAGAGGTGCAGAGTGACCCTGGCACCCACCCTCTCTGGCAATCAGCCGCTGCTAGGACCCGTCCCTGCAAGCACTGCACCTGCTGGGACCCATCCCTGCTAGGAACCATCCCTACTAGGACCCATCTCATGATGCCACACATCCCTGCTAGCACCCAGCTCTGCAAGGACCTACCCCTGCTGCTGCCTATTGCCCACCCATGCTGGCACCCACTCTTGCCACAGCAGCCTCACAGCACCTCCTGCTCCCCTGCACCCCCACACTCTGCGCAGTGGAGGTAGACTCCAAGGCTGGGGAATGTGGATGTTGGGTGGCACAGCAGAGACAGGGAATTCAGGAGAACTTTCAGGTGGTCTCCCTCTGTTCACAAACTGAACGTTAAGTCGCAGCTACTCAGCCCCGGCTTAAATAAGCAGCACTCCCCAGGCAGCTTTCGGAGAGCTTCTACCGTGCTCAGGTTTCAGTTTCACTTTCTTCGCCTCTCACAATCGCCGGAAGGAGGAAAGGTCAGATTGGACCCTGCACCCCGCAGCCCAACCCAGTCCTGCTGCATTTCCCACAGACTTTGGAGGTTCCAACAGCCCAGCTCCGTTACCGGCTTGCTGCTAGGGACATCCTTGATGGGAAAATCGGTAAGGACGCTCTCATCTCTGCAGCCTCTTGCCGGCAGCTGCCCGCGACGCTGTCCTGCTGGGGCAGGGGGGAGACAAGCACCGGGGCATGTCCCAGGATGTCTCCACCTTGCAGCAGCAGGGAAGCACAGGGTGACATTTGCCTGAGCCAAGCTCCTGCCCTGGCAGCAGCCATCACAGGCAGAGTGTAGTGGCAGATGGTACTCTGCCCTCCACTCACAGGTGCTGGTACCACTTTTCTCTTCCTCTCTCCTTACAGATTTCAAGAAGTTTTGTAAGTAGGACCTTGGTGACGCCTTGGAAGGCAGTATTGGGGAGTCAGGGGGTGCTGGGCTTTGGTGGGGCAATTGTGCCACTTCCTCATCTTCCTTCCATGCTGCCATTAGGTGAGGTTGAGAGAATCGATTCAGTTTCTGTGGTTCAAGAGCCTGCCTGGGTATGGGAAGCTCTTTTATGCTGTGTCAGAGAGAGAAATGCAGCCTGGGGACATTGTGCTTGTCCCCATAGAGGACTGGCGCCACCTCCACTTTCTCTTCAAGCACGCAGCTGTGTACCTTGGGGATGGAGAGGTCATACACTTCCAGGGTAAGTGCTGAGCTCTGCTTCTGCTCTGTGAGATGCCAGAGGATGGGTCACGGTAATGGGTGGCTTTTGCTGTTCCAGGACGCGGTGATAAGAATGGGGTGGGTGTGGCCAGCAAGCAAGGCTTCGAGGCTATGAAAAAGGAAAGAGGGAAATACAAGATTTACCGGAAAAGAGGTGGGATCGACCTGGATGAATTCCAGAGCAGAGTCAAGGAGGCGATGAACAGCGAAGCCAAGTACCACACAGTCTATAACAACTGCATCCACTTTGCCCTCTGGCTTCTGGGCTTGGGGAACTTCTACCATAAACCAGTGAGCACAGACCTTGGAATCATGGCTGTGCTGCCATGTCCTCTGAACCCACAGCCTGCCCTGCCCTTGCATCCTGACCCGCTTCCCCCTGGGACTGACCCTCCGGTGCTGGAGACAGTGCTGGGGACAGCCAAGCCCTCTCTCCATGGACACCTTTCTCTTGCAGGTGGAAATCCCAAGGGAAGATGGCAAAGAAGAGGCTGTGAGTATCCCCAGTGTCAGCCCTCTCTGGCAGAGCTATGGGCTCTCTGAGAAGGCTATGGGGAGATCAAAGGGGACTGGGGTCCCGGAAAGGGATGCAAAGATGCCCAAAAGAGGAAAATTCAGAGGCTGCTGGGAAAACAGTGTCATAGGCAGTGCTGTGGGGCCTTGGGAGGGAGGGTGTCGGAGTTGGGAGGCTGGTGAGAGGCGAGATCGGGGTACTGACGAGTCGACTCAGAGCTTCTATGCAGCAGTACACTTTATTAGGACAGGGCAATGTCTTATATAGTACTAGAAAAAGGCGTGCACAATCAGCCCGGGGCTGGCCCAAGTGGACAGTACAGATTGGCCTAGAGCCACGTGCAAGGTGGAGATAGGTTACCCTGTGCCAAAACAACCTGTGATCTCCACCCCAGTGGGCTGGCAGGCTCAGCCCCCTGTAGTTGTGTCCAGCCCCCTGCAGGTGTGCGTGGGTTGCTCATTGTAGCTTCCAGCTCAAGGACATCTCCCAGCACGAGTTCTCATGTTTACCAGCTCTCATCCTGCTGCGGGAGAATTCTCCCCCAGGAGGGCTCACCAGGTAACTGGGCTTCCCAGAAGGGATTGGGTCCTTCACCAGGGGCAGGTGTCCCCAGCAGGCCTTTGGGGTTGCCAGGACGAATAGGCTGCCCTTGCAGGTGGAGCCAGCAGCCCAGCTTGGTCACCAGCTTCATCCCCAGGACATCACTGCTGGGTACCACAGTAAGGACACTCTCATCTCCACAGCCCTCTGCAGGCAGCTGCAACAGAGGGGAGATGAGGAACAGGGCTCGTCCCAGAGTCTCCACATAGCAGCAGTGGGCAAGCACAGGGCGACTTTTACCTGAGCCGAGCCCTTCCTTGGCAGCAGCATTCATGGGCAGGGTGCAGTGGCAGGTGGGACTCTGCCCAGCAGGCACTGGTGCTGATGCCCCCTTTCTGTTCCTCTCTCCTTGCAGATGGCAAGCACTTCTGTAAGTAGGAGCTGGGTGATACCTTGGCTGGCAGCAATGGGCAGCCAGGGGCATCAGGGTTTGGTGGGGCCAGTTGTGCCACTTCCTCACCTTCCCTCCATGGTGCCATTAGGTAAGGCAGTATGAGATGACTAAATTTCTGCTGCACAAGAGAACTCCTGGCCATGGGGAGGTCTTTGATGTTGTGCCAGAGGGAGAAGTGCAGCCTGGGGACATCCTGCTCTTCCCCACGGAGGACTCTGGCTCCCTTGGCTCATTCTTCAGGCACGCAGCTGTGTACCGTGGGGATGGAGACGTCATACACTTCCAGGGTAAGTGCCTGAGCCCTGGCTCATGCCTGCCACATGGCAGAGGCTGGCCCAGGGCAATGGTGGCTCTTGGGTTCCCAGGAATGGCTGGCAAGAGAGACAGCGGCCGGGTCACCATGGAAGACTTGGAGGCCATGAGAAGGGAAAGGGGGGAATGGCGGATTTACCGGAAAAGAGGTGGGATCGACCGCGGCGACTTCCGCAGAAAGGTCAGGGAGGCAGTGAACAGGGACAGCAGTGCCGACCTGCCCTACAACAACTGCATCCACTTTGCCCTCTGGCTTCTGGGCTTGGACAACATCTACCTGCAACTGGTGAGCATGGAGCTGGGTGCCATGACCGTGGCGTGGTGGCTCCTGCACCCACAGCCTGCCCTGCCCTTGCGTCCTGACCCAATTCCCCCTGGGACTGGCTGAGGACAGTGCTGGGGATAGCCAAGCTCTCTGTGCATGGACACCTTTCTCTTGCAGGTGGAAATCCCTAATGAAGGTGGCAGAAGAAGGCTGTGAGTATCCTCTGGGTTGGCCTTCCTGAACAGGGCTCTGGTATCCCTGTGATGGCTGTGATGTCATCAAAGGGGACTGGGGGTCTCTGGGAGGGATGCAAGGGCATCAGAAAGATTGAGGTCCCCAAGAGGGCTGTGACTTCTCCATGTGGGCTCAGGTCCGTGGTGTGAATGAGTCCTCATCATGAGTGGGAGGGCCAGGGAAGGCTCAGTCACCAACAGAGACCAGGTCCCTAAAGGAAGATGGGTTCCCCTGGGAGAGTTATGGGGTGCTGGGATAGAAGGGGCGTGGGCAAGGCAGTGGGGTCCCTGGGACAGAGGCGTCCCCAGCAGGGCTGTGTGGTCCCTAGGAGGACTGAGTGTCCCAGGAGGGATTGGGGTCTGCAAAAGGGACTGCTGTGTCCTCAGCAGGGCTGGGGTGTCTGGGAGGGCTGGAATCCCCAAACAGGGATGGGGTCCCCAGGAGGCCTTTGAGTTCTGCAGTAGGGCTGGACTGCAGCTGCTAATAGTGGATCCCATAGCATGGGTTGGGAGAAGGGCAGGGGATCTTGGGAATCTCCACCCCATTTGGACCCATCTAGGACTCACCCTCCCACCTCCCCACCCTGACATTGCAGGTGTGGTGCTCCGTGATGTGAAGGGACTGGCAAGAGCCACATCAGCCTGAGGATGACCAGCCCTGACCCACACAGGAGCCTCAGCATTGCCCCACGCACCCCAACGCCTCATCCCAGGGAAGGACCTCTGCTGCGGAGGAGCTGTTCCCTTCTGCTTGCTGGAGCTTCATTGCCAGGCATGAATTAGGTGCTTCAGGAAGGCTGCCTCCATTAAATGTCCCCATTCCCTCCAGCAACATCTCCAATGACAATAAAGTAGAGAGCACAAGATAGTGCAGAAGGTGCCCGTGGGTGTCCCACAGCAGACCACGTGTCCCCATGCAGCTGTGGTGGGCTGCCCTTGGGCTGCTGCCAGGAGCCCACCCAGCTGCCCCAGCCTTGCCCTCCTCAGCTGGACAGGGGCAGAAAGCTCTGAGCAAAGGCTCCTGGCTCCAGGGAAGGAGCTTGGTATGCAGGAGTGTCCCAGGTTGTGTACTATAGCATTAAAAAAATCCTCTGGGGACTAGAAAATTGTTATTCAATCCCATAATTCTGCTCTCTCTTTATAAACTCACAAGACCTGCTCGTTCTCCTTTCCTCCTCCTCCTGCCCTGTGTCTGGCAGGAGCCACTTTACCAGGAAAAACATAAGCAGTAGGCCTGTTTTTGGGCCTCGAGAGGTGGCAGAGGCGTTATGGGGGGGAGGAGGGTTGGAGCACTGGGGAGTATAGATTTAGTTATTTTCGGTAGGGGGAAAATTCAAGGGGGTTTGCCAGGGATGTGGTAATTGCTTTGCAATGTCTTTCTCGGTATTTCTCTCCAAATATAAATCTGTTTTTTTTTTTCTCCAATGTCATTTCAGAGCTTCATTTCTGTCAGCTCTCTTTAAAAACCACAACAGAATAACTGGGGGCTCATACGGGGAATGAGATGGTTGCTGGTTTGCATAGTTTGAATTGGAGAAAATACAGAATTAAAGCTTAGGAAAATTGGTGTCTCTTAGTGAAGCTGGCATGGAGAATTGGAAGGCATGGAGACGTGAGCCACTCCCATCTTGGGTGGCGGAGGGGGGAGAAGCAAGTGGCAAGAAGCGAGTTGAAAGGTCTGAGGTGGTTGAAGATGATACAAGTCTCCCACCCCTGAAGTGGCCACAGCATGAGCTGACCCACAGCGCGGTGCCGAGTGGCACTGCACAGGGTGAGCTGGAGGGGTGAGGTAGAGTGGAGCAGGCAAACCTGTGTGTGTTTTCCCCTCCTGATGGGAATCTGTGGGCGGTGGAACCACAGGCGGCTCCGGCCATGCCGGTAGCTTCCTTTGGTCCCGTAGCTCCAACTCTGGACAGGGTATCAAAGATGGCGCCAGGCGGAAGCAGCACTGTCCTCCTTGGGGGGCTGATGGCCATGGTGGCCACCCTCTTGCTGGGCGCAGCCACTCGCAATTTAGGGGATGAGCTGGTGACTCCAGAAGAAATGGCCATGCCTCGGTACCCCTCTTGTCCCAGCACAGGCAGCGTGTACGGGCAGGCTGAGGCTGCAAACGGTGAACCTGCTTTTGGAGCATGTCCTGCTGGGGAAGATGCGGAGAGCAGCGATGGGGATTCCCTTCCCCCACTGCGACTCAGCCTTGACTTCACAGCGGCGGAACTGGCGGTACCGAGCATGGGAGGGGGAGGGTCTTTGCCCTGCTTCCCACGCACTCCTGCCGGTTCTGCACAGGGCAGCCAGCCAGGACTAGCGGCAAAAGGCAGTGTGTCCCTGTGTATCCCCAATGAGTTTCCAGCGGTGGCAGAAGCGTAGCGGCAGCCCTGGTCCTGAGCTCAAGTGGCAGGATGAGCTGCAAGGTTGCCTGATGGTTGCGTCTCCTCTGGCCGGTGAGGCAGTGGTGAGGATGGATGCTCCTGGTCTGGCAGTGGTTCCTGTGAGTGGAACTGATCTCTGGTAGTTTCTTTGCTATTCTGCCACCTTCTTTTCCACCACCAGATCCTCCTCCTTTTCAGTTGTCTATTGAGAAGGTGGAGGGAGAGGTGCTGGGAAAGGTTAAATAAATTTGAAACAATTCTGTTTAGATTGGGAAAGGAAGATAAAGGCCACACTGGTGGTGTGACTGGTTCACTTCTGATTGTGCAGCTAAAGTGAAGGAACTGCTGTACAGAACCCTCACGGGTGTTGAATGGCCTGGTACAAGAAGCAAGTAGAAGCATGGGACTCTTGTAGATACTGGAACTCATCTGTGACAGAGAGATGGAACTCACCTGTGACAAAGGGATCTTCACTCCTGCATACATGAAAAGCAGAATGGAACAACAGCTTGAAGAATGGAAGTGAACTGGACTTAGTTACCCCATTTGACTTCCCCAGAGGTGCAGACACGCCGTTTGAGATCACTGCAGACTGAGCCAGATTGTGCCGAGAGGGACTCTAGGAGAATCTGCAATGAGTAATTGAGACTTTGCAGTGGGTGGTTGCTTGGATGCATGGACGGCATAGATTTGAGTGAGAATGGACTGGGACTGTCCATTACTTGATGTTGAGTGCTGCTGAGCACAATGCAGATGGGAATGAAAAGACAGATGACTTAGAATTGGAGAAAAAAAATGGCTGAAGCCTGGACAACTATAGTCCATGACATTCACATTGTCCCTAATTAGATGAAAACAACTTGATGCTCCAATGGGAATTGTATTAAAGGGGTGGATTGTGGCCATTTGAGATGGAATTCTAGCTCAGACATAGGGGAAAGGTGAACATTCTAGGGATAGGCCATAGAATGGCAACAATGGATAACTTAATATAATTTCATTGGAGCATCAAGAGCTTTATGTCTGGAAGCTCAGCTTGGACTTTCTCCTTGCTGTCTTCTGCTGATTCAGCTGTGCCCGCTGCTATCTTTCCCTGCTGATGTTTTGGCTGCTCCTGCTGCTTTGCTGCTTCTCTGTCACTTGACCCCTTCTCCATATTCGTTAAGGTTATTATTTTCTCTAGTATATTTCTTCTTACATTGTTTTATTTAAAACTATAAGAAATACAATTTCATCTTTTCCCTGTCTTTCCAAAAAAATCCGTGTTGTGGTGAGTTTATTCTACCGGGGGAGGGATCCACCCTAACCCAGGACAAGGAGCGGTGGTGAGCGGGATCTAGGCCACAGGGCTTATGCTTGGCCAGTGATGACACCTCTGCCTTGGGGACCTTGGCAGCCTCCTCCTCAGAGCCATCCAAAGGCTTCTCAGAGCTCTCCTCCAGCAAGGACTCCTGCACCACCAGCTGAAACCTGATGCTGGCACTGGGGTTGGGTTGCAGCCAGGATCCTGGAATCACAGAACTGCTTCAGCCCTTGGAGATCGTGGACTCCAACCAGTCCCTAACTCTACCAAGGCTGATGCTAAACCATGTCCCTCAGCACCACTTTTCTGCCTCTTTAGAACACCTGCAGGGATGGGGATTCAGCCACCTCCCTGGGCAGTCAGCTCCAGTCATTGGGAACAGAGAGTGACACTGAAAGGAAAAGGAAAATCCATGCAATTGATACATGGCTCAGAGGATGGTGCCATCAGCAGAACTTTGGGGGGTTTGACCACAAGGAAGGGCTACTGGCACCAGATCTACTGGCGACAGATAGAGTTCATCTGTCCCTGTGCTAGTTTGAAGCAGGCTAGAATGTTTTGGTGAGAGAAAGTAGATAATTGGCTATGAAAGGAAAACATTGGTTGTGTCTCCTTCCCTCACAGTCTTGCTGAGAGGTATGGGAACAAGAAAGAAAACATTAGATAGCACATTCACCATTTTCTCGCTGCTTTTGGCTTCAGACTGAACTACATCTCCCTAACCTCACTGCCACTAACCTTGCTCCTTAACCTCTTGGCTGCACCTCTTTTCTTCCTGAAGATTGGGGTAAGGTTGAGAGGGGCAGGGGGAGGTGCAGGGGTGGTTGAGAGCCCCTCCTGGGGACTCAGGTTTCTGGGAGGGGAGTTGTGTTTCTGTATTGTTTTTACATTGTATATTTCTGTCTACTGTATATACTGTAAATATCTGCTTGTATATCATAGAATCATAGAATCAACCAGGTTGGAAGAGACCTCCAAGATCATCCAGTCCAACCTATCACCCAGCCCTAACCAGGCAACTAGACCATGGCACTAAGTGCTTCATCCAGTCTTTTCTTGAAGACCCCCAGGGACGGTGCCTCCACCACCTCCCTGGGCAGCCCATTCCAATGGGAAATCACTCTCTCTGTGAAGAACTTCTTCCTAATGTCCAGCCTATACCTACCCTGGCACAACTTGAGACTGTGTCCCCTTGTTCTATTGCTGGTTGCCTGGGAGAAGAGGCCACCCCCCACCTGGCTACAATGCCCCTTCAGGTAGTTGTAGACAGTAATAAGATCACCCCTGAGCCTCCTCTTCTCCAGGCTAAACAGGCCCAGCTCCCTCAACCTCTCCTCATAGGATTTGTGCTCCAGGCCCCTCAACAGCTTTGTTGCCCTTCTCTGGACATGTTCCAGCACCTCAACATCTTTCTTGAATTGAGGGGCCCAGAACTGGACACAGTACTCAAGGTGTGGCCTGACCAGTGCTGAGTACAGGGGAAGAATAACCTCCCTTGTCCTACTGGCCACACTGTTCCTGATGCAGGCCAGGATGCCATTGGCTCTCTTGGCCACCTGGGCACACTGCTGCCTCATCTTCAGCTTACTATCTATCAGTACCCCCAGGTCCCTTTCCTCCTGGCTGCTCTCCAGCCACTCAGTCCCCAGCCTATAGTGCTGCTTGGGGTTGTTGTGGCCAAAGTGCAGAACCCTGCACTTGGCCTTGTTAAATCTCATCCCATTGGCCTCTGCCCACCCATCCAGCCTGTCCAGGTCCCTCTGCAGGGCGATCCTACCTTCCAACAGATCAACACCTGCTCCTAGCTTGGTGTCATCTGCAAACTTAGTGATGCTGGACTCAATGCCCTCATCCAGATCATCAATAAAGATATTGAACAGGACTGGGCCCAGTACTGATCCTTGGGGAGCACCACTAGTGACAGCTGCCAACTGGATGTGGCACCATTCACCACCACTCTCTGAGCTCTGCCATCCAGCCAGTTCTTGATCCAGCACAGGGTGAATCTGTCCAAACCATGAGCTGCCAGCTTGGCTAGGAGCTTCTTGTGGCAGACAGTGTCAAAGGCTTTGCTGAAGTCCAAGTAAACTACATCCACAGCCTTCCCCTTATTCACCAGGCGGGTAACCTGATCATAAATACTGTGCTAGCTGTAAATAAATAGTTTCATTTACATTCCCAGAGTCCGATTGAGTTAGCTGGGTGTTTCTAAAAGTGTGTGTGGGGGCAGGGTAACAGCCAAACCACCACTGTCCCATAAGGGAACAAGAATCATTGCACATGAGTTGGCTGGGCTCATCGGCAGGGCTTTAAACTAGTTTCAAAGGGGGATGGGGATGTAGCTGGCCTTGCTGAGAACACTGGGGGTAGTAGTCTGTCACTCATGGATCAGTGCATTGGCATCTTAGACAATCAGAAGGATTTCTCCCCCTCAAGGTTTAAAAGTATGTACTCAGGTCCCTCCCTGATCTCCTTCTATGCCCAGATCACCCAGCTGCTGGATGAGGGAAAGGCTGTTGATGTTGTATTCCTACACTTTCAAACAACCTTTGATACTATTCCCCACACAGCTCTTGTAGACAAATTGGCTACTTGTGGCTTGGCTGAGCACACTGTCTGCTGGCTGGACAGGAGGGCCCAGAGAGTGGTGGTCAGTGGAGTTTAATCCAGTTGGCAGCTGGGCACTCACTGGTGGTGTTCCTCAGGGCTCTGTGTTGGCACCACTTCTGTTTAACATCTTTATTGACAACTTTGATTCAGGCATAGAGAGTGTCAGCAGTAAGTTTGCAGATGGCACCAAGTTAGGTGGCACTGCTGATTTGAATGAGAGTAGAGAGGCTCTTCAGAGGGACTTGGATAGGCTTACATCCATGGGCCAGCATTAATGGGATGAGTTTCAACAAGGCCTGCGCTTGGGTCACAACAACCCCAAGCAACGCTAGAGGCTTGGGGCAGTGTGGCTGGAAACTGCCTGGCAGAAAGGGATCTGGGGACTGTAACAGACAGGAACTGAATGTGAGCCAGCAGTGTGCCCAGGTGGCCAAGAAGGCCAATGGCTTGGATTAAAAATGCTGTGGCCAATGGGATCAGGGAGGTGATTGTTCTCTTAGACTTGGCTTTGTGAGGCCCCAGCTCGAGTGTTGTGTTCAGTTTTGGGCACCACAATACAAGAGAGATGTGGAGGTGCTGGAGGGAGTCCAGAGGAGGGCAACAAACTGGGGAAGGGCCTAGAGAGTAAATCTGATGAGGAGCAATTGAGGGAGCTGGGGATGGTTAGCATGAAAAAGAAGATGCTGAGGGGTGACCTCATTGCTGTCTACCTGAAGGGACTTTGTGGAGAGGCTGCTGCTGAGCTCTGCTCACAGGTAGTTTGAGACAGAACAAGGGGGAATGTCCTCAAGCTGAGGCTGGGGAGGTTTAGACTGGACATTAGGAAAAAGTTTTTTTAATGAGAAAAACAAGGCTTGAAGTATGTAAAAGACTGGGCTATATTTGCCTAGATTATGCTAATATGTAGGTGTGTGCTGCTCTGTGCTCTGGACTATATAAATGGAGTCAGAACGAACAATAGAGGTCTCTGGTGGATTAACACTGAATCATGTGGAGTCTGTGTGGTAAGCCTCACTAACATGTGGTGACCTATGATGCGTTCCTGAAGGAAGATAGGCAGTGCAAGGGATGACAGCAGTAGGTGAGAAGCTCCAGCTAAGAAGCTGGCATGGCAGGACCATGATGAGGCCACAGTGTGTGTGCAGTGGAAAGAAGCCAACCATTGCAACAGGCACCTGGGAAGAAGAACAAAAGAGAGAAAAAAAAAAGGAAAAACCAGGTGAACAGCCTGGGGGTGAGATGGGGTAGGGCATAACTAAAGAATAAGCTCCTCCCAAATATCCTCTCCAAGAGAGGGTCAAAGTATGAGGATTATATCCTCCAAAGATTACTATTATGGTGCCGAGACCACAGGCTCCCTCTGACCCAGTGAGTGCTTTTGAATTCGACACCTGGGAAGAGATAGGGAAAGTCTTGTGGGACTCAGTAAAATGCATAACTTGAACTCTAATGGCTTTGCCAATTTGGTGTGAAAGTAACAGTATCAGGCATATGCGCCATCTGCCTTGAAGGGGAGGCCGGGGAAAGAAATGGGAAGCGCGCTCTTTGAAGCAGCCACGGGAGGTGATCCCATAGAGACCTCCTGCTCAACAATTGGGAGGCTTGTAAAGCATGCAGAAGGAGAGAGCACATCCCTGCTTCAGTGGTGGGAGAGGCATTCATCACTGTGCCGTCCACCTGTGGAACCCCCTCCACCTACTCTGTCTCAGATCACATCAAGGAATTTGCTGTTAAAGACTTAAAAGCTTTGAAAAATCAGGTGACTGTAACTGTCTGTTTCCCCCTCCGTTCAGTTTCTGAAGATACTGGTTCTCTGTTTAGTTTCGTTGCAGGCACATCCCAGCATGGTTTGCCCCCCTCAACCTCCTGTGCTCTTCCCCCGCCTCCCTCCGCCTGGCTGCTGCTCTCCGAGGCCCGCCCTGGTGCCGGGACTCCTCCATTTTTTTGGTGGTGTTTCTCCAAGAAACTTCTCCAAGAACTGTGTCTCTCTTAAAGTGGCAGTGTTGCATTTGTATCCTAGCAGTAAGGAATGTTACTGGTAATAGATCTTAGAGTTTAAAAGTTAATAGATAAGACAGTTTTACTATGTATAAGATTCACAAGGGCTAAGTTTATTCTCTTGTAGATTGACTGACTCAAAGGTTTCTTTTCTTTCTTTTTTCTATATGCCGGCATTTCCAAAAGTGCTCCTTGTAATGTAACATCTTCTTGGATGTTTTTTTTTTTCCTAAGTATTGATTCAATGGTTTAACTCTTTTTTTAGTTAATAGATTTCTAGTATTAGTAGAGTTAAGGTCAAGAATTCAGAATAGGGATATTATTGAACGTTTTTTGGGATTTTTCTTTATATCAATGTTAGTACTTTAGGAGAGGGATCATGGGAAAAAAAGGAAAGAGAACAGTTCTTACTACAGTACACTGGCAAAGTTAATATGGCAAAGATTATTGGATTCAGTTTTCACACGTATGCACCAAGATTTCACTTGCAGCATGCCAGATTAGGCAGTGGCTTTCTATAGCATATACAATCATTTTACAAGACAAGTAATACTTAACACCTTCTTATGCTAATTTAATACACTTTACACACACACACCCCCCCAAAAAAAAGGGGGGGAGGGAATTTTCCAGATAAATCATGCAGAGAAATTCGCCCTAGAAAAGGCCAATAGTTCTGTCAGCACAGGGAAGGAATGTGTATGTACATGTTCGTGTTGCCTACAGGTCTTTCATGGATGCCAGCTTGTTATGTCCAGCCTGCTTTTGGCAGTGAGCAGACGTTTGGCTCAGATGGCTATGAAGACACTGTGGCAAAAAACAAAATATATGCTGGACTATGGCTGTTGTGATGGTTTGGGTGTTCCCTGCCCCCTCCCACTTTAGAAATCACCCAGACTAGACTCAGCCAGCTCTGGAAAAAAAATGAATGAAGCTATTTATTTACAGCTAGCACAATATACAAACAGATATTTACAGTACATACAGTTATAGACAGAAATATACAAGGTAAAAGGTCATACAGAAACACAACTCCTCTCCTAGAAACCTGAGTCCCCAGGAGGGGCTCTCAACCACCCCTTCACCTTCCCCCTACCCCTCTCAACCTTACCCAAGTCCCAAGGAAGAATAGAAATTCGGCCAAGAGGTTATAAAGCAAAGGTGGGTGAAGGGTGTGTTAGAGAGATGCAGCTCAGCCAGCAGCCCAAGACAGAGTGAGAGAAAAATGGCAAGAGTGTTATCTAATGTTTTAATTTCTTGCTCCCAAACATCTCAGCGAGACTGTGAGGGAAGTGGACATCATCATTGTTTTCCTTTTACAGCCTGCAATCTAGTTCTTTTTACTAAAACATTCTAGCTAGCTTCAAACTAGCACAATTCACCCCTGTCTACTTCACTCAGAGTATTGCTGAGAACTATCTGACCTAATCTAAACCAATATTTACACTAATGAATTTTACAAGTTCAGTTCACACTCCATTCCGGCTATCTCAGATGTAGGTGATTCAAAAGTTCAGAACAGTTTGTCTCCTCACAGATGAGACGAGAACAGGGACTCCCAGGTGACGTTGGGTTTGTGCTCATGTACTGTAGATTCTTTCGTAGATTCCTTCATTGTTGGACGCCGATGGTACCTAGAACAGAAAACTCCTAACAGCTTGTATGATACACTCTGAATTTAAACTCTCTCAGCTAAAGTTAGATTTCTCTGTGGAATACACTGGATTTCACCATTCTCCTGTATTACCCAGTATGTATGACCAGGACCTTCAGCAGACACCACCCCTCGGAGAGGTTTCCCTTCGCCCGAAGGAGAAAATACCCAAACAGTTTTCCCTAACAGATTCTTTTCATGTACAACAGGAACTTTATCACCGTCTACTGTTTGGACCAAGTCTGATTGTGCAGGTCCTGCTCTGTTTACTGAACCTCTCCTATTTACCAACCAGGTTGCTTCTGGTAAATGTTTGTCCCAGTTTTTCAGAGTTCCACCCCCCATGGCTTTTAGGGTGGTTTTCAGCAAACCGTTGTAGCACTCAGTCTTCCCTGAAGCTGATGCATAGTAGGGTATGTGATAGATCCATTCAATGCTGTGCTTTTTGGCCCAGTCTTTCACAAGATTGTTCTTGAAATGAGTGCCATTGTCTGACTCGATTCTCTCTGGAGTTCCATGTCTCCACATGATCTGTCTCTCCAAGTCAAGAATGGTGTTACGTGCAGTAGCATGTGGAACTGGATAGGTTTCCAGCCATCTGGTGCTGGCCTCTACCATCGTCAGCACATACTGCTTGCCAGAACGAGATCGAGGTAAAGTGATGTAGTCAATCTGCCAGGCTTCACCATACTTGTACTTTGACCATCTCTCACCATACCATAAGGGCTTGATTCGCTTAGCCTGCTTAATAGCAGCATAAATGTCACAGTCATGGATGACTTGGTGTCATGGAGGGTAGCAGAAGCCCTTAGCAGGCCTCCCTGTTGTGAAAGTTACAGTGTCTCACATTAATGCCAAGAGCATCGTAAAACCAAAACAATCCTTCAGCCCCATGAGAAAGTCTCTCCCTGGTCGAGATAAAAGGTAAACAGTGGCCACTGTTTTGGCTAGGGGGAATGGCAGTTCTCATGCCCGCTCGACACCTGGTATGGGCCGAGCTTTGGGTGGTCCTACAGGTTGTTTTGGTAAGAACTGTCCAATTATATAGGTTAATTGTAATTTTGTGCCAATCTGTAAGAATAACGTAAAATAGCTTGGACTGGAGGGTTACACCTCTTTTGAGCATTATAAAAAATGGTGTGCCTTCCTGGATCGGCGCTTGCTTGCTTGAGCTTGCTGGTACCTGCTCCTACCTGCTCGCTCGCTAGCCTGCCTGCCTCACTCCTGCTCCGGTGACCTCTCACTCCTGATCGGCCCTGCCCGACGAGGGGCCCGCAGAGGCCTGAAACCTGCTTGGGCCCGATCCTGACAAACAAAGGGACACCGCCCAAAACTTCGAACTTTGCTGAACTGAACTACGGAACAGTGAGTAAATTGGAGAAAGAACTCTTTACCTAAAGACTGAGTAACTTTAAAGACTCAAAAGAACTCTAAAGAAATCACAGACTCTCCTTTATCTGCTATTTTCTGAACTGTTATTCTACAACTTTAATCCTAAAAGAACTCACGTGGGGAATTTAGTTCGGGAGGGGGATCTCCGTGTTTGAGCAATAAATCACTTGAAAATCCACAAGTGAGTCTCCACGTATTTTCCCCACAACCTCCCAAACTACCTTCCGTGACACTTGGGTGATAGCATCCATAGACAAGTCAATTGACCTATCGCGTGCCCATCGGTATGTTGCATCTCTGCCTTGATGTCGAGATGAATTATGGGCCTACTGAGCTAAGAATAGTTCACCTCAGTGTTTCCAAAAAAGGTCAAGATCAGAGTTGATATCAACTTGAGAAATCTTAGCAGCTTGGTCTGCCTGCTGGTTGTGTTGGTGTTCCTCTGTGGCTCTGCTCTTGGGCATGTGTGCGTCTATGTGCCGCACCTTCACTGGAGTTCTCTCCAGCCGTGCATCAATGTCCTGCCATAGATCAGCACAACAGGTAGGCTTTCCTTTCCTCTGCCAACCATTCTTCTTCCAGTCCTTTAGCCAACCCCATAGAGCATTGGCTACCATCCATGAGTTGGTGTAGAGGTAAAGGATAGGCCAATTTTCACGTTCAGCCACATCAAGAGCAAGTTGGACAGCTTTTACCTCAGCAAACTGACTGGATTCTCCTTCTCTATCTCTCGCTTCGGTAACTCTCCTGGTAGGACTCCAGACTGCTGACTTCCATCTTCGCTTGTTCCCAACAAGACGACAGGAACCATCTGTAAACAAAGCATAGCTCTTTTCCTAATCAGAAAGATCACCATAGAGAGGAGCTTCTTCCGCACGAGTTATTTTCTCATCTGGAGGTTTGGTACAGTCTGTGCCTTCCGGCCAGTTGGTGATCACCTCCAACAGACCAGGTTGATCAAGATTACCCATTCGTGCTCGTTGGGTTATCAAAGCCATCCACTTAGACCAAGCTGCATCTGTGGCATGATGTGGTGATGAACCTTTGCTTTTGAACATCCAGTTTAGAACTGGCAATCTAGGAGCTAAAAGCAATTGTGACTCAGTTCCAATCACTTCAGAAGCTGCTTTCACTCCTTCATAGCCTGCTAGTATCTCTTTCTCTGTTGGGGTGTAATTTGCCTCTGAACCTCTGTAACAACGTCCCCAGAAACCAAGTGGACGTCTATGTGTCTCGTTTGGAGCTCTCTGCCAAAGGCTCCAAGTTGGACCATTGTCACTGGCAGCCGTGTACAGAATGTTCTTAATGTCCGGACCAGATTGCACAGGTCCCAAGCCCACTGCATGGACTATTTCTCGCTTGATCTGATCAAAGGCTGCTTGTTTTTCAGGTCCCCACTCGAAACTGTTTCTCTTATGAGTCACATTGTGCAGAGGTTTGACAATTTGACTAAATCCAGGAATGTATTGTGAAGGGGTTTTGTCTGAATTTAGGGGGTAAAATATGAGGCCAAATTTTTTAAAGCTTTTAAAATAATTTCATATTATATACAAAGAGAATTCCCCCCCCCCCCCCCCCCCCCCAAACTTATATATAGTTAACCCACACAAGTTCTTTGTATGCGGTTGTGAAATTATTTTACAGAATGTCTATCTGCAGCAGGATTAAGGGATTTGGTAGAGGTTTGGAAAGGTTTTGGATAGAAAGTCTTGTGGCATAAAAGTGCTACGAGTAAAGTCACTGAAATTCTTAGCTGCTCAAATTGAGATTGTTCAGTTACTCACTAGTTGGAGTCACAGTCTCTGTGGTCCCAAATATGCATAGCGAAAGCCACGTTGTTGATCCTTGCGGACCTGAATAGTTCAGTTCGGATATTGGGGCGCGCTGTCTAAGAAGGCTCCACAGGCACGATCGAGCTGGGAATGGTGAGCTGGAGTGGCAACGGGCTGGGAGCGTCTTGGTTGATCGTTCCTCTGGATCGGTGCAAAGTACCATGGGCTAGAAACCATACAGCGGTAGTGGCCCTAGGCGACGAAGAGGCTAGTAGAGGTGGGTGGAGGAGGGTGGCAGGAACACTGAATTGCCCTATTTATGAGATGAGGGCCAAGATTGATGGTCCTTTGGCCGCAATACTGTCCAATAAGCATCTGGCAGCAGGCCAAAACATGCCAAATAAGGTCGAGTCCACAGGTCCCGTACCCCCAAATATGGAGAGAGCACAGGTGGGCCCACACACTAAGCGCGTGAGCTTATGCAACCTGTTTACCTCCACCTCACAAGCAGGGCAGGCCAGACTTGAAGGCGCCAGGCTTGTTGTGCCCCTTTGTCCACTTAATTTGTTTTCCCGCTGGTTTACATAGAAAAACACCTTTCAGAGGGAAAACATGTCCAGGCAAGCACAGACGTGTAAACAAGCCTATTTGGGTCTATGTGGCCGTCCACCACAGAATGTGTAGTCTTCAAAATCCCACTGCACCCAGGAAAGATAGAGTGTCCTTCTTATTTGTGGGAACTGCCATGGTAGAGACTTTGTTGATCACATCCTGTGGAATGTAACGGCGACCATCCTGCCACCGGACTCCCAGAAACTGAATTTCTCTGGCAGGTCCTTTGACCTTGTCTCTCTTAATGGCAAAACCTGCTTGCAACAGAATGTCAATGATTTTGTTACCTTTCTCGAAGACTTCCTCAGCAGTTTGGCCCCACACAATGATGTTGTCAATGAATTGTATGTGCTCTGGAGCTTTACCTTTCTCCAGTGCATTGTGGATCACTGAGTGACAGATTGTTGAGCTGTACTTCCACCCCTGAGGCAAACGGTTGAACTGGTACTGGATTCCTCTCCAGGTAAATGCAAACTGAGGCCTGCACTCCTTTGCTATGGGAATAGAGAAGAAAGCATTAGCAATGTCTATGGTAGCATACCACTTAGCCTCCTTCGATTCCAGCTCGTACTGGAGTTCCAGCATGTCCAGCACAGCTGCGCTCATGGGTGGAGTCACCTTGTTGAGGGCACGAAAGTCAACTGTCAGCCTCCAGTCTCCGTTAGGCTTGCGCACAGGCCAGATGGGACTGTTGAAAGGTGAATGAGCTTTCTCGATGACAGCCTGACTCTCCAGTTGACGAATCAGCTGATGAATGGGCAACAAAGAGTCACGGTTAGTTCTGTACTGCCTGTAGTGCACAGTTTGAGTAGCAATTGGCACTTCCAGATCCTCTATGTCATGATGTCCCACAACTGCAGATTCATCTGAAAGTTCAGGTCTAATGGACATTTTCAATTTACCATCCTCAATCTCTACAGATGCTATTCCAAAAGCCCATTTATGACTCTTAGGATCTTTGAAACAATGTTGTCTCAAAAAGTCAATCCCCTGAATGCAAGGCACATCAGGACCAGTTACAATAGTGTCTTTCTTCCACTCTTTACCAGTTAAACTTATCTCAGCTGCAACTTAGTTAACTCTTGAGATCCACCAGTGATTGCAGAAATAGTGATAGACTCTGTCCCTTTGCAATTGGATGGCAATAAAGTACACTGAGCACCTGTGTCAACTAAAGCCCTGTATTTCTGAACTTTTGAACTGCCAGGCCACCTAATGAATACATTCCAATAGATTCGGTTCTCTCCACTATCCCTTTCCTCCTCCTGGCTGGAGGCAGGGCACCCCTAATGCTGAACATGGCATGTGGGGTGTACACAGTGATTGGTATTGTTGTGAGAGAAATTGCAACTGTCAGAATAATTGCAGTTGCTCTGGGGAGCTGAAGAAGTGACAGCTACTTTTCTGGCATTGTTGCCTCTGTTTCTGCCACTCTGCAGTTCCCTGACTCTCTTTGAAAGAGCTGAAGTAGGTTTACCATCCCATTTGTTCATGTTCTCACTGTATTGGTCACGCAGAGTTATCCACAGTGACGCGCGCGATTGCTGATGTCTGGGTGGAATTTGTCTCCTCCTGGGCTGGAATTGCCTGGTGGGAGGTGGGCGTCTGTTCCTGACTGCAGAAGCATGCACCCATTCAGATGATGCAGGGATGGTATCCTTTACCAGATTGGAAATTGAGGTTTTAAGTTCCTCCTTCAGTTCTTTCATGGTACCTTTAATGTCATCCTTAATGCTATTCTTAATGCCATTCTCAAAGCTATCTTTCATCCCCTTTATCTCTGTAGTCATAGTTTGTATGGCAGACACTATGGCAGAATGCGTACAAGCTGTCCTCTATCTGCCTGAGCTGCTCAGTGAATTCACCAACAGTGAAGACCTTCCATTATCACTCCTTGATAGAAACTTGCTAGCCAAGATGTTAGCATAGGATGAAGGAGCAAGCTTAATAAGCTTCTTCATGAGACCTGTTCCAAAAGGAATGTCATCAGACTCATGTGTGCCATGATCTCCATAAAGCACTTCCTTCACAGCAAACTCCTTCAGAAGCTTAATTCCCTGCTCAATGGTGTTCCACTTCTTGGCAGCCCATGGCAGATCATCTTGGGAAGGATATCTCTAAGCCACAGCCAACAGGAGGTGTGTCCACAGGCTAACCTTACCAAGAGGACTTGCTAGGTATTTGTCCATTCCACTCTCCTTGGTGAGTGGTCCTAGCTGCTTGGCAGACTTGTCTCCTACCTGCAGGGCATTGGCACCAATGCTACGGCATCTCACCAGCCAGCTTAGGATTGGCTCACCTGATTCCCTTGAATATTCCTTTCTCACTTCCCTGACCTCTCTGAGAGGATTGCTGGATTCCTGGATGTCATCCTTCTCCTCTTCCTCTTGTTGATCTGGATGTCTCTGGCCTAGAAACAGAACTTTCCTAAGAGCATTCTTAAACTCATCGGAACCATCCTCTTTCTTGGCAGCCAACCTCATAGTGCTCCTCTCATCAAAGTGCTGAGATCTAAGCATGTTTGCCAAGTCCTGAAGACTATATGTCTCCTCTTCCTCCTCTTGCTCACCAGAGGTCCCCTCTCTTACGTCCTGTTTTGAATCACACTTTGTCAAATGTGTCTTTTCTTGGGCTTTGGCTGGCGCCAAAATGGCCTGAGCTGCCACAGACTTTGACGTGTCTACTAGAGGGTTTGAATCATTGGGGGTCTGGCCTGAGGCCTGTGAGTTTAAATCTGCCTTAGAGGTAGAGTCCTTTTTGTTGTTTGCTGGCTGGGGATTCAAACTGGCTGAGTTAGTGTTATTAGTGTTATTAGTTGAGGGAACATCTTGGCTTTGATTATTTCCCTGTACTCCTGGGACTCCTGCCAATCCTGCCGTGTTATTCCCACTAGGAACATTGGCAGCTTTCCCAGAATCTGGAGAGGGAGGTGTAGTGGTAGCTGCCTGCTGTGCCCCTGAATTATCTTTGTTTTGGTTTGGATTGCTTTGTTTATGTGACACTGTCACGTTTTGGACACAGAGAGTTTCCTAGTTCTTACAGGCATTGCACTCAAATTTTTCTTACATAATGCCAGAATGAATACGAAAATCAAAATTACAAGACATAAATTCACACTCAATAAAAATGCCACAGTCTGACGTGAATAAAATTGTGAACAAGGGTCTGGCATCTCAGTTCTGGGTAAGATAATTCTCATCAATGCTGTAGATAAAGCAGTAGAAGTACTTTGATTGCCTGTAATATTATTGGTAAATACCCCTGTAATATTACTAGTAAAATTTCCAGTTACATTATAACCAGCATACCCAAGAATGAAATCACCCCAAGCCCAGAAGACAGATATGAGTTTAGCTTTGACCTTCTTAAAAACTACATTAAGCAAGAAATAACCAATCTGGGCTTTATACACAAGAAAACAGAAAACAGGCCACACAATAGCCCCCACTAAGTAAAATAGCTTCTTTATTAGCTTCATTCTGATTCCCAGAGTTAATTAACAATCACTCAAAATGAATCTGCCCCACGTTGTGAGCCAAATAAAAATATGTGATGGTTTGGGTGTGTGCTAGTTTGAAGCAAGCTGGAATGTTTTGGTAAAAGAACTAGATAACGGGCAGTGAAATGAAAACAATTGATGTCAGCTTCTCTCACAGTTACGCTGAGAACTCTGGGAAGAAGAAAAAAACTTTCTCCATTTTGTCTTCTCTTCTGCCTTTGCCTTCAGACCTGGTCACATCTCATTAACCTTGCTCCTACTAACCTTGCTCCCTAACCTCTTGGCCGCACCTCTCTTCCTCCTGAGAACTGGGGTAAGGTTGAGAGGGCCGGGGGAGGTGTTGGGGTGGTTTGAGAGCCCCTCCTGGGGACCTTGGTTTCTGGGAGGGGAGTTGTGCTTTTGTATTGTTTATCCTTTGTATATTTCTGTATATAATTGTATATAACTGTATAGATTGTAAATAGCTGCTTGTAAATTCTGCTAGCTGTAAATAAATTACTTCATTTATATTCCCAGAGGCCTTCTGAGTTAGCTGGGGCAAATACAAAGTGTGGGGGGGCGGGTGAGAGCCCAAACCATCACAGGGTGTTCCCTGCCCCCTCCCCCCCCCACTTTAGAAATCACCCAGACTAGACTCAGCCAGCTCTGGAAAAAAAATGAATGAAGCTATTTATTTACAGCTAGCACAATATACAAGCAGATATTTACAGTATATACAGTTATAGACAGAAATATACAAGGTAAAAGGTAATACAGAAACACAACTCCCCTCCCAGAAATCTAGTTCTTCTCACCAAAACATTCTAGCTAGCTTCAAACTAGCACAGCTGTTGTTAACCTTACTGACATCAAGCACATCTATGATTGTAACCCATAAGCATAAACGAACAATGGGAAGTGTGCATGCATGGGATGACAGCATTATTCTGATACTATGTCAGGAGTTAGTTGTGCACAAGCTTTAACCACACTTAATGGCTAGCTTTAACCACACTTAATGAATTGGGTTAGCGCAACAAGCAAATATTATTTCACAAGCCTGCAGCAATTCTGTTCAATGAGACAGGCAACTCTGCACAATAGAGCTGCCATCAAGCTTTGTTATTAGTTCAAGGGCTAGATGCACTCATTGGCAAAGATGGAAACAGCTATTTTGTTGTATAGCAATGTTTAAGGTGTCCTGTTTGTTATCCTTTTGCAAGGGCCCTGCAGTGTGTGAGAAATGTTGCCTTCATTGTAAAACGAAAAGGGGGAGTGTGGGAATGCAATGTGAGAGGGAATAATAACAGGCAGACTAAGCATTTCGACCTTGATTCCCATAGCTTCAGTATGCTTCCCACAGGGGAAGAAAGAGAAAAACAAGGCATGATGGGTGTAAAAGACTGGGCTGTATTTGCCTAGATTACACTAATGTGTAGGTGTGTGCTCTATGCTCTGGACTATATAAACAGAGTCGGAACAAACAATAAACGTCTCTTGTGGATTCACATTGAATCATGTGGAGGCCATGCAGTAAGCCTTGCTAATAGAGTTCCCACCTGGACAGAGCTCCCGATGGGACAGGTTCCTGCCATGACAGAATTCCTGTTTTGGACCAGCCCTGCTCTTGGACAGCTCCTACATATTGCACGTCTCTCAGTTTTACACCGTCCCTACCTTTAGAATGTTCTCCCCACTTTTGCACCTGCTGCTTTTCCAGGAAAGTAAGTTTTGATTCTGCTGCTTCTCCAGGAAAGAAAGTTAACACTTTCTCATCTCCCAGACAGGAGGCAAAACATTAAAATTGTGACAGCAGTGGCTCAGGCAGCTTTTAATGGTCAGCAATCTTTGGGAGAGCTACAGAACCCCCAAAAATAAGACCTGCTGCCTAGTTGAGCTAACCGTGGTCACTGACCACATGCCAGGAGGGACCAAGATAATTTATTGTCTCTAATACAAATGGACTGACCTAGGCTGGTTAAACTACCCTCTATAGTGCTTGTGCCCATGATAAACCCAGAAGCTTATATGCCTGGGAAGCTCTGAATGTCAGTGGGAAAACCCACCGCATCAGTGCACAGTGCATTGTCCCCAGTTACGAATTGCCAAGCCTGGCTCTCATATACCGAAGCATGTATTGCTTCCTTACAGGACAGAGTCAACACCAAGGACCAGTCCTGACTAACACCAGCACCTGGAAAAGGGATAACCAGCTACACAAGAGATGGAGGCACATCACCAGGGTAGCCAGCGGATGATGGGTGGGAGGTCCAAATTATACCTAGAATACATATCCATGACATGTCCTAAACACCTACCTGAATATCCACCTTGGCACCCCACACCTCCTTCTTCCTGGGTGGAAGTAGCACGGGAAAGCATACAAAAGCCTTGGCACCTCTCAGTCTATCACAAAGACATCATATTTGGCCTTGTTTTGCAGTCTGATTTGTCTTTGGTAAACACAGGTCGCAGATGCTAGACATGTGCATCTCCCTTTTTTGGTGAAATAACTTAGGACTGGTAGTAGGGGTGATTTTATCAGTTGCTATTGGTCAAAGACACTTGTCAAAATGCTTAAAAGCTTAGCAAGCTTGTTTGTTTGCTGCTGCTGCTGCCTTTGTTTTGTCTGCTACCCATTTGTGTTGCTTGCCTTTGCACTGCGTAGCTGGGGACTTGCCTCCCCCGTGAAGGGAAGACCTGACCCTGCCCATCTCCTGCAATGAGTTGCGACAACAGGACTTGCCGTCCCACCACTCCAGCCCGAGGGCCAAATCCTTTGCTATACGCAGCACCCAATTGGACTGCTCCAGCCCATAAACCTGGATCCTGTTTCACCCAGGTGGCTGACTGTTGTGGAGGCAGGGAATTAATGTGGCCGAGGCAGGAATTTTTATACAAAAATAGAGTTATTTTATTTTCCCAAAATCCACCCCCAAAACTATATATACAAAGATTAATTTAGTTTAATTAACAGATTCAGTTGCTTGAGAATATCTACAGAGATGCCATCTGACTATTTTGGAAGTCAGAAGTTGGAAAAGGCTTTAGCTATTAAGTAATAGCATTTTCTTACTAATAAAGTTGAGCCAAAATAACTCATGATCAGGATGACTTCCTCCTGCGGTCTGTCTCTCTCTCATTCCCTTTCAGCAGCTGCAGGTGGATCGTTAAGGTTCGTTAGGCTTACAAAGGGTGTCAATAGGTGAAGCAGTCCTTGAAGCTCTTTCTGTATCCAGGCCAGGCGAGAGAGGGGGGAGAACTCTCAGGCAGGCACGAACGTCCAGGCAGTAACGAACTCCAAGGTGCAAACCCCCAAAGGCGGGAAGCCCCCAATATTTATACCCTCTCCAGACAAAGAGCAAAGTTACCACTTCCTTAGGTGCAAAAGCACACAGCCAATGCCAGCCCGATTCCAGCGCGGGTACTGCACGGGGCTCTCCTTGTGCGGGCAGGACCCCTTTGCTCACACCCTTCACGCCTGCAGGGCAGGCGAGGGGAGGGAGGGAACCAGGCGGCTTTTCCTCTCCCATTTCAAGCGACTGAGGGACAGCAATTTAGGGGTGTACAGGACTCCAGGACACTGACCACTCCAGTGATGGCCTGAGAGCCACGGAGGACTTGCCTCATGTCCGTGGATCTTCTCAGACGATGTGCTCGATCTGAGCTACACAAGCAGCAGAGCCATCACCACGTGGAAGGCCACACCTGGCTGGAACTACAGTTCTCCTCGTTTATGCTTCCACATATACTTTTGGATTACCACTAGTGAGGCGCTAACCAGTGAGTAAACAAAGCCTCTTTTCTGAAGTTTGGGGAAGTTTATGGCTAAGCTTTAAGCATCAGTTTGTGCTGCAAGGCTCTCCAGTTGTAAACATTTTCTGAAATCTTCCTGAATCATTTCGATTTAACCTGACTGCTGCTAAGTGTTGGTCAACATTGCTAATATTGGTGTTACCTATGGGAAGGCTAACCTATGGATAAGGCAAACACAGCTTCCTGAATTGCAAGGGGTTATTACCCTTCACTCTGAATTTCTAGACAAATCTGCCCACTGCCACCAGGGTGGAATGTTCCAGAGCACTCCAAAATCCTTTCTTCTCCCCCCCAGCCACACCACGCGAGAACTGCTTCCCCCCTGGCCCTGCAGGCTTGAATGGGGAGCAGCAGGAGGCCTTTCCGCATGTGTGCTGACCTGTGTGGAGGGTCAGGCTGGAGTCAGGCTGGTGCTTGGCAGGGTTTTCATGCCCAGTATAAAATGGCAAATGGGCACTTTGTCTAGAAAAGCATAAACAGAGCCAGGGAGAAGGTGCGAGGTGGTTCCTGACTTGAAAGAGTTCTCACCTGGACAGAGCTCCTGTCGGGACAGGTTCCTACTGTGGCAGAATTCCCCTTTGGGACCGCCCCTGCTTTTGGACAGCTCCTACCTTTTGCACGGCTCTCAGTTTTACACCGCCCCTGCCTGTGGAATGTTCTCCCCACTTTTGCACCGTTCTGTGCAAACTTGCAAGCCCGGCAAGTACTGGGGTCCTCTTGAGAGAGCTGCCAGCAGCATCTGGACCCAGCTACTCTCGGACCATATCGCAGCTGGCTGCCATTCCAAACCTGGGGGAGACCCCAGCAGTTTGGCTGTCCCCTGCCACCACTGAGGCAGTGTTGCTTCCACAAATCCCTGTCTTGTGGCAGCCCTGCCCAGAGACACTTCTGAGTTTGGCAGCTTGCCACTGGCCTCGGGCTGCTGCCGTGTGGATCCAGACTGTTGGATATTGCATGCAGCATCAGAAGGCAGCTGAGACACAGAGAAATCCAGCAAGAGATCATCTCCAATTTCCTATCTCACCTCTGTGAGTGAAGCCTGCTGCTGCCCTAGATTCTCTGCTCAGCCTGAATGATAGTGAGGTAAAGCTGTGCTTATAGCTTAGCCTTTTCCAGTTCCTGACTTCCTGAATCTCTGGGGTTGCCTGTAACATCCTTTGTAGGATTCCTGATCAAATTGGAATCTGTAAATACACCTGAACAGGTTTGTATATAGTTTGGGGCAGGGTTTTCAGGAAAATAAAAGACTTCTGTGGTTCCTGAGTCAGCCACAGAAATTCCCAGCCTCCACGACAGGGAGACCACCCGGGGTAGGCTTTGTCAGGAGAACAGAAGGCTGAGTGGAGACCTTCTGGATCTTTACTGCTCCCTGAAAAGAGCCTCTAACCAGGAAGCCTCTGCCAGAACCCACAAAGCTGTGGCACCCAGCACTGGGGCAGGAGGAACAGCCTGGCCAGGACTCCCAGGGTCCAGTCCAGGGTGCTCATCTGTGGGGAGAGGTGTAGAGTGAGCCTGGCACCCAGCCTCTGCTGGCACTGTGCTTCTGGTGGGACTCATCACTGCCAGCATCCATCTCCTGCTGGCACCCCATCTGCTAGCACCCAAGTCTACAAGGCTCTATCCTTGCTATTGCACACCCATGCTGGCACCCACTCTTGCCACAACAGCCTCACAGCACCTTCTTATTTGCCTGCACCCCAACACTCAGCACAGGGTAGGTAGATGCCAAGGTTGGGGAATGTGGATGTTGAATGCCAGAGCAGAGAGAGGAAAGTCAGGAGCATTTCCAGGATATCCCAGGTGGCCTCCCCCCGTTCCCAAACCGAACATTCAGCGGCAAGTACCAGCTCAGCCCCAGCCTAAGGAAGCACAACTCCCCGGGCAGCTTTCGCAGAGCTTCTGCCGCGCTCAGCTTTCACTTTCACTTTCTCCGCCTCTCACAGGCGCAGGAAGCAGGAAAGCTCCGCTTGGACCCAGCACCTCGCAGCCCAGCACAGCCTTGCCGCAGTCCCCGCAGCCCTTGGAGGTTCCCGCAGCCCAGCTCCGTTACCGGCTCGGTCCTGGGACATCCCTGATGGAAACTGTGGTAAGGACGCTCTGATCCCTGCTGCCTCTTGCCGGCAGCTGCCTGCTGGGACGGGCAGAGAGGAGGACTGGGGCTTGTGCCGGGAGGGCTCCACCTCGAAGCGGCAGGGAAGCAGAGGGTGAGTTTTGCTGGGCTGTAGCTGACCTCTCCTGCTCCTTGTGAGAGGTGGAGAAATGTGGGAAGCTTCCTCCCGCAGCGGAGCATGAAAGGTAAACATCAGACCCTGTGATGAGAAGTGTCCTTGGAGCCTTGAGGCTCCCAGGGGCCTGAGCCTGTGACTATGAGCAACCCACGCACAGCTGTCAGGGGGTGGAATCTGCCCGCCTATGGGGTGGGCACGGCCCAGGGGGCTGACTCTGGCCACCCCCCCTGGGTGGGATCCTTAAGGTGTTTACTGTAAGTTAACCTATCTCTGCCTTACACTTAACCTGGAGCCAATCTGTACCCTCCACTTGTACCAATCTTGAACTAAGTTAGTTGTCTACACCCCCTTTGGGGGCTATAAAGGTCGCTGCATCGCCCTAATAAATTGCACTGCTGCGCAGAAGCCACAGAGTCGACTCTCAGTGCCCCGATCTCTCGCCGCACCGGTCTCCGTCCTCCAACAGAGAAAGGCTGCAAGGGAAGCCTGGGCACGGTGCAAAGTGTGAGCCCTGCCTGGGCCTTTGTGCTTCTTAAAGCTGGGGCTGCTTTCTGACTGCAACTGAGTGTTGAGTTCGGGCACAGAGGGAGACCTCCTGGGGAAGACTTTCGCAGGAGAACAGAAGGCTGAGGGGAGACTTCTGGATCCCTACTGCTGCTCCTCGAAAGGAGGCTGCAATAGGCTGGGGCTTGGTCTCCTCTCCTTACTAACAGGTGGTAGGATGAGAGGAAATGGTCTCAGGCTCCCGCAGGGGTGGTGTAGATTTGGCAGCAGCTGCTTGGCTGCAGCAGAGTTGGAGCTCACTCAGCACTGCCTTCCGGGAAAGGAACCTCTGGAAAGCACAGCAAGAGGAAACCAACACACATCCAACAGGCTCACAGCCTCTTGTGCCATGCTCTTGCCATGCAGAAAGGATGCCAAAGCTGCCAGCACTCTGATCCAGCCCCTCATGAGTGTCGCTTTCCAATCACCCACAAAGCTGTGGCACCCAGCACCGAGGCTGGAGGAGCGGCCTGGGCAGGGCTCACAGGGTCTGTCCAAGGGTGCTCAGCTGTGGGGAGAGGGGCAGAGTGAGCCTGGCACCCAGCTTCTGATGGCACTCAACTGATGCTAGGAGGCCCATCCCTGTTAGCACTGCCCCTGCTAGGTCATGTTGCTGCTACCACTCATCTCCTGCTGGCACCCCACCTGCTGCCAGCACCCACCTCTGCTAGGACCTACCCCTGCTGCTGCCTATCCCTGCTATTGCCCATCCATGCTGGCACCCACTCCTGCCACAGCAGCCTCAGCACCTCCTGCCTCCCCTGCATCCTAACAGCACTGGGGAGATTCCAGCTGTGGGGAATGTGGATGTTGGGTGGGATAAAGGAGGATTGGAAAGTGAGGCATGTCCAGGGTATCCCAGGTGGTCTCCCTCTGTTCCCACACTTAACACTCAGTAGCAATTAGCAGCTCAGACCCAGCTTTCCCAAGCAGGAAGCCCCAGGCAGTTTTCCCAGCGTTTGGACTGTTCCTGGATTTCTCTTTCAGTCTTTCTCCACCTCTCAGGGTCACAGTACCAGGAAAGGTCAGCTTGGCCCCAGCAGCACAGGTGCTGACACACATTCCTGTGCCTCTCTCCTTGCAGGTATCCTGCGTTTCTTCGTGCTACGGGATGGTAAAATCCTGTCCGTCAGCCTGCTGGGCTGGGGCAGTGTCGTGCTGGCGGGCTTGGACCAGAGGTATCAGATCTGACTCCATAGGCGACCATGTGCCAGCCTTTGAGACGATTCACTTCATGCTGTACAAGAGCATCCCCGGGCACGGTGAGGTCTTCCAGGAGGTGGCAGAGACAGCCCCGCAGCCCGGGGACATCCTGCTCTTCCCCCTGAGCAGCTATGGCTCCTGCAGCTCCCTCTTCAGACACGCAGCTGTCTGCTGTGGCGACGCCGAGGTCATACACTTCCAGAGTAAGTGCCTGAGCCCCTGCCCTGCCTACGCCGTGGTGAGGGCTGTGCCAGGGCAATGAGTGGCTCTTGCTTTTCCAGACACGGATGTCCAGAACAACGTTGGTCAGATCAGCAAGGAAGGCTTCCGTGCATTGAGAAGGGAAAGGGGGAGCTGCCTGATGTACCGCAAAAGAGACGGGGTCGACCTCAAGGAGTTCCATGGCAAAGTCCGGGAGGCAATGCACAGCACAGGCAGCTATTACCCAGGCACCAACAACTGCATCCACTTTGCCCTCTGGCTTCTGGGCTTGGAGGGCGCCTACATGCATCTGGTGAGCATGGAGCTGGGTGTCACGGCCATGGTGTGATGGCTCCTGCACCACAGCCAGCCCTGCCTCTACATCCTGAACCCATTCCCACTGGGGGTAAGCTGTGGGCAGTGGGGGCAGTACTGGAGACAGCCAAGCCCCCTCTGCACAGACACCTTTCTCTTGCAGGTGGAAGTCTCAGATGAAGATGGCAGAGGGAGGCTGTGAGTATCCCTTGGGTCAGCCCTCCCAGGCAGGGCTCTGGGATGCCTGTGGGGACTTGAAAGTGGCCTGGGATCTCTGGGAGGGATGCAAGAACCCCACTAGCACTGAGGTCCCCAAGACGAATGTGACTTCTCCAAGTGGGCTGAGTGCAATGGCATATCTGGGTCCCCATCACTCACCAACAGGGATGGGATCCCCAGAGAAGAGGTGCTCCTCTGGGAGGGCCATGGGGTGCTGGGAAAAAGGATCACAGACAATGTAGCGAGGTCTCTGGGACAGAGGGGTCCCCAGCAGGGCTGTGTGGTCCTCAGGAGGACTGAGTGTTCCAGACGGAATTGGGTCCTGCAAAAGGGACTGCAGTGTCCTCAGCAGGGCTGGGGTGTCAGGGAGGGTTGGAGTCCCCAGACAAGGATGCGTTTCCCAGGAGGCTCTTGGGGTCCCCAGTAGGGCTGGGCTCAGGACGGAAGTGCTGGTAGGGAACCCAGCAGCATGGAGTGGGAAGGGCAGGGCAGGGTTTCTGGGGTACCTCCATTGATGTTAGCCCCAGCTGCAGCTCATTCACCCACCCTGACATTGCAGGGGTGGTGCTCCATGATGTGAAGGGACTGGCAAGAGCCACATCAGCCTGAGGATGACCAGCCCTGACCCACACAGGAGCCTCAGCATTGCCCCACGCACCCCAACGCCTCATCCCAGGGAAGGACCTCTGCTGCGGAGGAGCTGTTCCCTTCTGCTTGCTGGAACTTCATTGCCAGGCATGAGTTAGGTGCTTCAGGAAGGCTGCCTCCATTAAATGTCCCCATTCCCTCCAGCAACATCTTCAATGACAATAAAGCAGAGAGCACAACAGTGCAGAAGGTGCCCGTGGGTGTCCCGCAGCAGACCACGCGTCCCCATGCAGCTGTGGTGGGCTGCCCTTGGGCTGCTGCCAGGAGCCCACCCAGCTGCCCCAGCCCTGCCCTCCTCAGCTGGACAGGGGCAGAAAGCTCTGAGCAAAGGCTCCTGGCTCCAGGGAAGGACACAAAGTCTGCCTGGGCCTTGGTGGGTGCTCCCTAAAGCTGGGGCTGCTTTGCTGATTGCAACTGAGTGCTGAGCACAGAGGAAGACCTCCTGGGGTAGCCTTGGTCAGGACAAAAGGAGGTTGAGGCAAGAGTCTCTAGGAGGAGGTTGGAATGGGCTGGGGCTTGGTGTCCTCTCCCTACTAACAGGTGACAGGATGAGATAAAATGGTCTCAAGCTCCCCCCAGGGGTGGTGTAGATTTGGCAGCAGCTGCTTGGCTGCAGCAGAGTTGGAGCTCACTCAGCACTGCCTTCCGGGAAAGGAACTTCTGGGAAGCACAGCAAGAGGGAAAGCAGCACACACCCAGCAGGCATGTGAGGGACTGGAAGGCATTCGCCATGTGGCTGCACAGTGTTGAGACACGGAGAGCCTGCACTTAGGTTCCTGGGCTCCACCGAGCGGCTTCGGGACCCTCCGAGCCCCTGGCTTCAGGCTCGTCCCGAAGCTCTTGGGAGCCTGAGACTGCCGCGGGCATTGCCCTGCCGACTCGGGGCAGGGACTGTTCTTAGCAGCTCTGTGGAGCTCTGGAAGGAGTCCGAGTGGGGCGGAGAGCGCCTCGGCTGCACAGGGCACCGCTTACAGGGGGCGGGTCGGCTGCTGGACGTGGGCTAGGGGGAGGCTGCTGATAGGCAGGAGCAGCTGCGAGAAGCACTGTGCTGGAGGCTGCTAGCAGGAGCTGCAGGGAGAGGGCTGCTAAGGGAGGGGAGCTGCAGCAGCTCTTCTGTGAAGACAGAGTGAGGGAGTTGGAGCAGTTCAGTCTGGAGAGGAGAAGGCTTCGAGGAGACCTTCTGTTGCAGCTACCTGTCAGCTGCCGTGGGAACGTGATCAAAACTCACAGAGATCAGTGTGGCCAGAGCAATGCCACATGGACTCCCCAGGATTCGGTGTGAATTATACCAGAGACCTTTATTGATCGTTTTGGCTCTTGAGCATAGAGCATACACCTCCACATTAGCATAATTAGGCAAGAACAACCTGGTCCTTTACCTACAGCACGCCTTGCTCTTCTCCTTAACGAGATGTGCACTTATCTGTGCTTTCTCAGGTAAGGGAGCCAGCAGCTGTGGGAATCAAGGCCAGCATTCACTTGTTATTGTTCTTCTCACATTGCGTTCCCATAACCTTCCACTATCTGAGGGGACCTACAAGAAAGCTGGGGAAGAACTTTGTAGGATGCCAGGTAGTGACAGGACTGGGGCAATGGAGCAAAACTAGAGGTGGGTAGATTCCGACTGGATGTTAGGAAGAAGTTCTTCAGCATGAGGATGGGAGAGACTGGAACAGGTTGCCCAGGGAGGTGCTGGAAGCCTCATCCCTAAACGTGGCACTGGGCAACTTGATCTAGTGTGAAGTGTTCCTGCCTTGTCCTGCTGGCCACACAAGGCAACATCTGGGGTAAGGTAGAGGGGTGGGTGGAGAGGGAAGAGCAGTTGGGAGCCCCTCCTGGGGACTCAGGTTTCTGGGAGGGCTGCTGTGTTTATGTATTATCTTTTACCTTGTCTATTTCTGTATATAACTGTATATTTATAGTACATATCTGCTTGAATATTGTGCTAAGCTGTAAATATAAGCTTCATTCAATTTCCAGAGCTGGCTGAGTCTAGTCAGGCTGATTTCCAAAGGTGGGGCGGGGGGCAGGTAAAACCCAAACCACCACATTGAGACAACAGAAGGGCTCTGGTTTGTATTTCCTTTATTCTGTGAGGGAGACAGAGGAAAGGAACAAAGAATTGTGAACACTAACTGGAATGTTGTCATCCTGCCTTGTCCTGCTAGGGCAAAAAATCCACCCAGACTGATTTGACAGTGCTCCTGTGCCAGGGTCTGGGAGGTAAGTTTGATGAGCAGCCAAACAATGTAATGTTTGGGCCCTGCAAAACTGTGCCCTGAGGTCTAGGAGTTCAGCATCACTGTGTCAGGGGTGCAGCCCCTCAACGTGCCTGTGTAGTCACTCGAGGCACAAAGCTTTGAATTCACTGGCCAGAACAACTGATGCTAGTGCCTATTGGTCAGGCTTATTTTCAAGCCATGTATTTAGTGAGGATGTGATAAATAGGAGCATGATTGGTGTCAGGAGGAAACAAGAAGGAGGGGAGATGTGCCTCTCTGGGATGGAGAATTAGCATGGGACCTGGGGGGTGGGTGTGTGTGTGCTTGCACTGGGGGCCAGAGTTGGGAGGACACACAGAGAAGAGATCTCCAACGACCACCAGAGGTGATCGGAACAGCCCAGACGACACAGGTGCATGAAGGATCTCTGGCGTAGCAAGAATTTCAAGGACCTTGACAATAGCTCCAAGTGCAGGGTGCTGCACTTTGGCCACAACAACCCCATGCAGAGATACAGGCTGGGGTTGGAGTGGCTGGAGAGCAGCCAAACAGAAAGGGATCTGAGGGTGCTGATTGATACCTGCCTGAACATGAGCCAGCAGTGTGCCCAGGTGGCCAAGAGAGCCAGTGGCATCCTGGCCTACATCAGGAATGGTGTGGCCAGCAGGAGCAGGGAGGTCATTCTGCCCCTGTACTCTGCACTGGTTAGACCACACCTTGAGTGCTGTGTTCAGTTCTGGGCCCCCCAGTTTAGAAAGGACATTGAGATGCTTGAGCGTGTCCAGAGAAGGGTGATGAGGCTGGCGAGAGACCTCGAGCACAAGCCCTTTGAGGAGAGGCTGAGGGAGCTGGGGTTGTTTAGCCTGGAGAAGAGGAGGCTCAGGGGTGACCTTATTGCTGTCTACAACTACCTGAGGGGTTGTTGTGGCCAGGAGGAGGTTGCTCTCTTCTCTCAGGTGGCCAGCACCAGAATGAGAGGACACAGCCTCAGGCTGTGCCAGGGGAAATTTAGGCTGGAGGTGAGAAGAAAGTTCTTCCCTGAGAGAGTCATTGGACACTGGAATGGGCTGCCTGGGGAGGTGGTGGAGTCGCCGTCCCTGGAGCTGTTCAAGGCAGGACTGGACGTGGCACTTGGTGCCATGGTCTGGCCTTGAACTCTGTGGTAAAGGGTTGGACTTGATGATCTGTGAGGTCTCTTCCAACCTTGATGATACTGTGATACATACTTGATTCCTAGGCATAGACTGAGTGTATAAGTGAGAGAGGATGTTGTGTGCCTGTGGCAGGAGTTGGTAGAGCACAAGTTGGTAGAGCACAGACTGCCCTCACACCCAGCACTGCTTGTTTCCATTTTAGCTAATAGATCATATATTATCTCTGGTACTGTTGGGCTTGTGCCTAAGGTCATTTATAGCAAATTCTTGGTGACCCCGGCCTGATCTTCCTCAACTGGACCCCCACAGGGGTCCTCCACCACCTTAGGTGGCCTCTCTGTGCTCTTCAGGAGACCCAGGAGCACGCAAGACACACAGAGTTAAGGTGGAAGCAAGGAGAAAGAGCTCCCTGATGAACTGCCCTAAAGTACCTGCAGTTCTAGGGGTCGGCGAATGTGTGCAAGCCTGTGCGGAGCCTTTCTAACCGCGTTGGACTGGCTGGTGAGAAGACAAAGTGAGTGCGGAGACAGATTGGGCCTCTCCGGGATTGGTGGTGGGAGGCACTCAGACAGGACCACAGGAACCTCAGGATGGGGCAAGGTGCCCAAAAGCCTAAGGGCCCCAAAGGACAGGGGAGCGAGAAGGCATGGCTGAATGTATCTCCTGATAGTTCATTGAGGGTAAGAATTTCCACCAGGAGAGATGTAAAATGTGCTAAAAAGAAAGAGAAAGCAAACCTGATACAATATTGTATGATAGCATGGCCAGAGGAAAAGATAAGACCTGATGATGATCTTGATTTTTCTCATATGGGTCTTCTGAAGGATGCATTTGTCAAGCTCTGAATACATATGGAAGTAGTAAGGAACTGTTTAGTGAGGAGGAGAGAGATTATGCTGCCTGCTGGGAAGGGCATATCTGGCCCCAGGATGTTAGAAAGGTATTTAAAATTAAGGCTGAACAGCAGGGTGAAGGTCAGGATAGGAGGACTATCCTTTAGATTATCTTCCTCCCACACTCTCCCCTCTACCACCACCCCCTCCCCAACTGATGGCACCTCCCTTGGTGCCACCCTACAGACCCCCTTGTAATGCAGATCCAGGAGCAAAACCAAGACACAACAAGGGAGTTAGAGCAAAATCGAGAGAAGGTAGGGTGTTAAATCTAGAACAGGAGCCAGACGATAGTTCAGAGAGCAATAGGGAATCACAGGAGGCTACCATGGGAACTACCCAACTATATCCTCTAAGGGAGGTGCTGTTGGGAGGAAATCAAGGGGGAATAGGCTATGTGAGCATTCCTTTGAACTCTGGAGAGGTATGTGCGTTCACGAAAGAGGTGGGAAAACGTCTAGATGATCCTCTAGGAGCATCAGAGAGTTCAACCAGTTTCTGGGACCAAATACTTTTACATGGGAAGAAGTGCAGTCCATCATGGGGATTCTCTTCACCTCAGAAGAGAGAGACAAGTGATCAGAACAGCCAGGATGAGAATCTGGGGAGAGAGAGAACCAGCAGGGACCACTGGGGGATCAAAAAATGCCGGTTGCTAATCCCAACTGGAATCACAATCACGCGGCGAACCGGCAACAAATGGCAGATTATAGAACATTAATGATAAGGGGAATAAAAGAAGCAGTCCCTTGGGGACAGAATATTGCTAAAGCATTTAACACTAGTCAAGAAAAGGATGACTCCCCCACAGGCTGGCCAGAGAGACTTAAAGAGGATTTGCAACAGCACTCAGCGTTGGACCCCAAGTGCCCAGCAGGCGAGGCAGTGTTAAAGGTAAATGTTGTCAGTCACTCCAACTGGGACATCAGACAAAAGGTACAGAAGTTGGAAGGGTGGCAGGAAAAAAGTTGACAGCAATTATGAAGAGGAGCACAGAAGGTGTACGTTAGGAGGGATGAGGAAAGGCAAAGAATAAAGCCAAGACCTTTGTGGTGGCAGTCAGGGAGGCCTAGCAGATGGGGCAGCCAGGGAAAGCACAGCTGTAGCCAAGGAATGGTAGGAGAGGCCCCTGAACGAGTACCACAGATGTGTGAGCTGGGGAATGCTTTTACTGTGGGAAGAGAGGACACCTAATGAGGGACTGTCTTAAACGACAGCAAGATTGTAAGACACTCCAAGAGGCAGAACAGGACTTTTCCTGTTCTGTTTTTCTATTTTCCAACTTCTGATTGTTTAAACTGTTTCATCCTGTGTTGCTAAATACCCTTTGTACAGCTACTTCCTGTCAACCATGGATCCAAAAGAATCTTACGGAATTTCATCCTGGAGAAGAGAGGCTTCAAGGAGACCTTACAGTGGCCTTGCAGTAGCTGAAGGAGGCCCACAGGAGCACTGTGGAGGGAGTATTGACAAGGTTTTGTAATGACAGGACAAGGGGTAACCAATTTGAACTGGCAGAGGGGAGATTCAAACTGAGACATTCTTTACAGTGAGGGTGGTGAGACACTGGCACAGGTTGCCCAGGAAGGCTGTGGACGCTCCCTCCCTGGAGGTGTTCAAGGCTGGGTTGGATGAGACCTTGAGCATCCTGTTCTACTCAGAGGTGCCTCTGCCTATGGCAGGGGATTGGAACTGGATGGTCTTTGAGGTCCCTTCCAACCTAAACCATTCTATGATTCAATGAATTTTCCTGAAAGATTAAATATTAGTAATTAAAAATCAATATTCACACCAAAATTAATATCCATTGTTTATCTTCTATATTAAGTTCTGTAACATGCTTTCAATATTGAGAACAGTATTTGTTATTACTCTGCGGTGCTGGTGGTGCTCAACCTGTTAACTTGGAGTTTGTCTACACAAATAAAAGCAGGGGAAAAGCAATTACTGGCACCAGAGGAGGGAAAGAAACTTGATCGAGATACAAACCCCTTAACTCCTCTTCTCCCAAGTCTACTCCCACTTCTGCTAGTAAATCGTGCTCAGACGGTGGCAGTGGGGAAGAAGATAAAGTGGTTCAGAAGCTCTCTCTTACAACAAAGGAGTCTAAAGCCACTAAAGCACCTGCTAGCCAGGATGTTTTGGTTGCAGCTCTGAGAGGAGTAATGGGTGGGGGTGGGTGCCAAGGAGCAGTTAAAGTGAGAGCCTCTTTTCCAACCTGATTTAGAGTCCTGGAGAGAAGGAATTAAAGGCTGTTGGGATGTCCCCTCAGCCATTCCAATTCGAAAGATTGGAACGGATAGTAAGGAACTATGATCCACACTGGCTAGATGTGGATTTGCTATTGGGAGAAATGCCTGCACCTGAGAAACATCTGGTATTAAAACATGTTAGGGATTGTATGCAGGGACAAATCAACAGCAGAGTGCTTGGAAGAAATGTAGGTAATTATGTTCCACTTCAGAGGCCAGATTGGGATCCAAATGATGCACGTGATTATGGACTTTTAATGCAATATTGAAATTGGATGAAGAAGTGTTGTGGAGGGGTATTCTGCCACCTACGCCGATTTTGGCAGAGGAGAGAAATTAATTGGTGTGAGATAATATTATATAAAATATATATATTTATTAAACTTCAATATTTCAACTCTCACCACCCCCAACCACTGAACTTTAATATTAATATTTGTTCTACATGGTTATGAAGACATTATGGCAATATATCAGACATTAATTATTATACGAACTAGCATACATTGAAACTATTAATAGAGAGAGTTTTCCCCCACGGCTTAATGCCACTTGGGGTCTTATACTCTTTGCCCAGCAAGGGTGAGCTGAAAGCTGTTTTCTGCTTTATGGCAGAGGTAATAAAAATTACAGAAGCATTCAACTATTTACTCACAATTCTGATTAATCAACAACCACCCTCTGGGGCTATGTCACAGCCTATACTAATGTCCAATTCTCCAGGGTCTCTGCCTGTGGAATTTGAGGCTGGAATCCTCCAGCTTCAGGGGAAATGAACAGTCTCTGACCTTGTGCTGCTGATTTCTTCTGGCTGCTCTCTCCAGGGATATGTATGCAGGATCTCAGTTGCAGAGGCAGGATTCTGCAAGCAACAGATGGGGTACAACTGACTCAGAGGGGGAGAAGGACCCTGGCACATGAGCTGGCTGGGCTTGTTGAGAGGGCTTTAAACTAGAGTGGAAGGAGGAGGGGGTTAAACATGACAGCACTAGAGATAAATCAAAGGAAATTGAGGATGGTAGGCTGGAGATAGGGGTAAAAGCAGCAGCCAGGCTGAAGTGCATGTACACTAATGCACACAGTATGGGTAACAAACAAGAGGAGCTGGAAGCCTTGGTACTGAAGGAAAACTATGATATTGTCACCATCACTGAAACGTGGTGGGATGGCTCACATGATTGGAGTGCTGTCATCAATGGCTACAGACTCTTCAGGAGAGACAGGAAAGGGAGAAGAGATGGGGGAGTGGCTCTGTATAATAGGGATGCTCTGGATGTCATGGGAGTAGAAATCAAGGATGATCAAGTTGAGTCATTATGGGTGAGACTTAAGGCAAAGGCTAACAAGACTGATATCCTGGTTGGAGTCTGTTATAGACCACCCAGCCAGGAAGAAGAGGTTGATTTATTACTCTTTAAACAACTGGAGGCTGCCTCAAGATCACCTGCCCTTGTTCTGGTGGGCGACTTTAACCTACCAGACATCTGCTGGGACTTAAACACTGCAGAGAAGAGGCAGTCTAGAAGGTTTCTAGAGTGTGTGGAAGACAACTTCTTATCCCAACTGTTACGTGAGCCTACCAGGGGGGCAGCCCTGCTTGACCTGCTGCTCACAAACAGAGAGGGGCTGGTAGGGGATGTGGTGGTTGGAGGCTGCCTGGGGTCCACTGACAATGAAATTACAGAGTTTTCAATACATGGAGAAACCAGGAGGGGCATCAACAGAACCTCCACACTGGACTTTGAGCCGGAAGAGGAGCCGACGAGGGAGGCAGCCAGACTGGATGGGCAGGGAATTGCTGAAGGAATTAAAGATCAAAAACAGAGTGTATCACCTTTGGAAAAGAGGGGAGGTGTCCCAGGAAAAGTTCAAGGAAGTTGTTAGGTCTTGTAGAAAAAAAATGAGAGAGGCAAAAGCCCATTTAGAACTTAAGCTGGCCACGGCTGTTAAGAAGAATAAAAAATGTTTCTATAAATATCTGAATGGCAGAGAAGGGCCAAGGACAACCTCCAGTCCTGGTTAGATAGGGAGGGGAATGTAGTGACAAAGGATGACGAAAAGGCAGAGGTGCTTAACACCTCCTTTGCCTCAATAGTGGGACAGGTTGTCTCCAGGACAACTGGACTGCTGAAGTGGTGGATGGAGTCAGGGACCAGTATAGTCCCCCTCTAATCCATGAGGAAGCAGTAAGGGACCTGCTGAGACATTTGGATCCTCACAAGTCCATGGGACCAGATGGGATCTGTGGGAAGCTTTCTCCTGCGACGAGGTATGGAATGTAAACATCAGGCCCTGTGATGGGAAGTGTCCTTGGAGTCTTACTGATTCCCAGAGGCCTAGGCTGAGAACAGTGAGCAACCCACGCACAGCTGTCAGGGGGTGGAATCTGCCGGCCCCTGGGGCGGACACAGCCCCAGGGGGCTGACCCTGGCCAGCCCCTCTGGGTGGTACTCACAGGTTGTTTACCACAGGTAACCTATCTCTGCCTTACACATAACTTGGGACCAATCTGTACTGTCCACTTCTGCCAGCCCCAGGCTGGTTGTGCACACCCCCTCTGGGGGCTATATAAGCCATTGTATTGCCTTAATAAATCGTACTGATGCACAGATGCCTGGAAGCTGCTGTCTCGAGTCGTCAGTGCCCCGATCTCGCCTCTCGCCGGCCTCCGTATCCTGACAGGGATCCATCCTAGGGTGCTGAGAGAGCTGGCAGCTGAGCTGGCCAAGCCACTCTCCATCATTTATCAGCAGTTCTGGCTCACTGGAGAGGTCCCCAAAGACTGGAAGCTGCCAATGTGATACCCATGCATGAGAAGGGTCGAAAGGAGGAGCCAGAAAACTACAGACCTGTGAGCCTGACCCCAGTGCCAGGCAAGGTGATGAAACAGGTCATATTGAGTGCCATCACAAAGCACCTACAGGATGGCCAAGGGATCAGGCCCAGCCAGCATGGCTTTAGGAAGGGCAGGTCCTGTCTCACCAACCTGATCTCCTTTTATGATCAGGTTACCTGCCTGGTGAATGTGGGGAAGGCTGTGGATGTAGTCTACCTGGACTTCAGCAAAGCCTTTGACACTGTCTGCCACAACAAGCTCCTGGCCAAGCTAGCAGCTCCTGGCTTAGACAGATTCACTCTGCGCTGGGTCAGGAACTGGCTGGATGGCAGAGCCCAGAGAGTGGTGGTGAATGGTGCCACATCCAGTTGGCAGGCAGTCACTAGTGGTGTTCCCCAAGGATCAGTACTGGGCCCAGTCCTGTTCAATATCTTTATTGATGATCTGGACAAGTGGATTGAGTCCAACATCAGAAAGTTTGCAGATGACATCAAGCTAGGAGCAGGTGTGGAGCTGCTGGAAAGTAGGAGAGCCCTGCAAAGGGACCTGGACAGGCTGGATGGGTGGGCAGAAGCCAAGGGTATGAGATTGAACAAGGCCAAGGACAGGGGTTTGCATTTTGGCCACAACAGCCCCAGGCAGCACTACAGGCTGGGGACAGAGTGGCTGGAAAGCAGCCAGAAGGAAAGGGACCTGGGGGTACTGATAGATAGTAAGCTGAAGATGAGGCAGCAGTGTGCCCAGGTGGCCAAGAGAGCCAATGGCATCCTGGCCTGCATCAGGAACAGTGTGGCCAGTAGGACAAGGGAGGTTATTCTTGCCCTGTACTCAGCACTGGTCAGGCCACACCTTGAGTGCTGTGTCCAGTTCTGGGCCCCTCAATTCAAGAAAGATGTTGAGGTGCTGGAAGGTGTTGAGAGAAGGGCAGCAAGGCTGGTGAGAGGCCTGGAACACAAACCCTATAAGGAGAGGCTGAGGGAGCTGGGGTTGTTTAGCCTGCAGAAGAGAAGGCTCAGGGGTGACATCATTGTTGTCTACAACTACCTGAAGGGAGGATGTAGCCAGGTGGAGTCGGTCTCTTCTGGCAGGCAACCACCAATAGAACAAGGGGACACAGTCTCAAGTTGTGCCAGGGGAAGTATAGGCTGGATGTTAGGAGGAAGTTCTTCACAGAGAGAGTGATTGGCATTGGAATGGGCTGCCCAGGGAGGTGGTGGAGTGGCCGTGCCTGAAGGTCTTCAAGAAAAGCCTGGACGAGGCACTTAGTGCCATGGTCTGGTTGACTGGATAGGGCTGGGTGATAGGTTGGACTGGATGATCTTGGAGGTCTCTTCCAACCTGGTTGATCCTATGATTCTATAAATAACAGGGACCACCATAGGACTTACTTGGAATATCCTGCCAGGCCCTGTCTCCACAAATTAAAAATGTGCAGGAGGTAATGCTTTTGGGATCCCGTTACTCCATAACAGGGGACCAATTTCTCTTTTTGGATACATCATATCAACCACTCCATAGGCGCCAAGAAATAAAAATCCAAACCAACCTCCTACGGTATCATACAGGCCACAGAACTCTAACATCTTAGTTTTAAAGGGCGGATATTCAGGCCCAGCCAGCATGGGTTTAGGAAGGGCAGGTCCTGCCTCACCAACCTGATCTCCTTTTATGATCAGGTTCCTGCCTGGTGAATGTGGGGCAGGCTGTGGATGTAGTCTACTTGGACTTCAGCAAAGCCTTTGACACTGTCTGCCACAACAAGCTCCTAGCCAAGCTGGCAGCTCATGGTTTAGACAGATTCACTCTGTGCTGGATCAAGAACTGGCTGGATGGCAGAGCCCAGAGAGTGGTGGTGAATGGTGCCACATCCAGTTGGCAGCCAGTCATTAGTGGTGTTCCCCAAGGATCAGTACTGGGCCCAGTCCTGTTCAATATCTTTATTGATGATCTGGACGAGGGCATTGAGTCCAGCATCAGTAAGTTTGCAGATGACACCAAGCTAGGAGCAGGTGTTGATCTGTTGGAAGGTAGGATCGCCCTGCAGAGGGACCTGGACAGGCTGGATGGGTGGGCAGAGGCCAATGGGATGAGATTTAACAAGGCCAAGTGCAGGGTTCTGCACTTTGGCCACAACAACCCCAAGCAGCGCTACAGGCTGGGGACTGAGTGGCTGGAGAGCAGCCAGGAGGAAAGGGACCTGGGGGTACTGATAGATAGTAAGCTGAAGATGAGCCAGCAGTGTGCCCAGGTGGCCAAGAGAGCCAATGGCATCCTGGCCTGCATCAGGAACAGTGTGGCCAGCAGGACAAGGGAGGTTATTCTTCCCCTGTACTCAGCACTGCTTAGGCCACACCTTGAGTGCTGTGTCCAGTTCTGGGCCCCTCAATTCAAGAAAGATGTTGAGGTGCTGGAAGGTGTTGAGAAAAGGGCAACAAAGCTGGTGAGGGGCCTGGAGCACAAATCCTATGAGGAGAGGTTGAGGGAGCTGGGCCTGTTTAGCCTGGAGAAGAGGAGGCTCAGGGGTGATCTTATTACTGTCTACAACTACCTGAAGGGGCATTGTAACCAGGTGGGGGGTGGCCTCTTCTCCCAGGCAACCAGCAATAGAACAAGAGGACACAGTCTCAAGTTGTGCCAGGGTAGGTATAGGCTGGATGCTAGGAAGAAGTTCTTCACAGAGAGAGTGATTTCCCATTGGAATGGGCTGCCCAGGGAGGTGGTGGAGGCACCGTCCCTGGGGGTCTTCAAGAAAAGACTGGATGAGGCACTTAGTGCCATGGTCTGGTTGACTGGATAGGGCTGGGTGCTAGGTTGGACTGGATGATCTTGGAGGTCTCTTCCAACCTGGTTGATCCTATGATTCTATGATTCTATGACCAGGCGTGACATCTGTCCATCCTGTCTCATCCCAGTACTTTTCCCAAGGTACCCTTGCTACCTCATTAAAGGCTGTTCCTACTCCATTTATACCTGCAAACCTGTCTCCAAAAACAAAACAAGTTTAATTCCGACCCTTAGACACATTCCCTATAGCTTGAGATGCTAACAGTTCCAACTCTTAGGGATCCCAGGGAAGACTGTTATTTAAGCTGGAAATCAACTTTACCGTACATTCTAATACATTCAATCTTCCTGTACAATTTTACAGTGCTGTAATTTCTAAAATCATTATCATTGAATGCAGGAATTCCCACTAGACACGTCTTGAATGGTACAAACCTTGACTGTAGGTTCAGACAAAAGTCCAGATTACCATTTCTGTTTGCCCACGTTACCCAAAAGTTCATTCTATCATTAATCTTTGTCAGGATCACTATCATTATTGAGAGGAACATCAGAAGGATCATCCTGAGATATTGCTGCTTTGGTCCATTTTGATGGAATCCACAAAGGCCCTGTTGGGGTAATCACAGACATGTAACCTCTACCCATATACTGTACCTCAGCTGGCCCCTCTCACAGCCCAGTCCTTGGATTTCTGTAACATACAAACATAGGTTTATTCTGATGGATCCTAAAAAGTGCTGTATGTATCTGGGCTGGGGGCTTTTCTTGCTAAGGTAAATTCATTTAAAAGTACAGGCATAGCTACAAGTCTATCTGCTCTGTCATTGCCTTCTCCCAAACCAATATCTCATTTGTGACTTCTAACATGAATGACGCAGTATGGTTCTGATCTTTAAGTAATAGCAGCTTGTAGAGCAAGTAACAATTCAAACAACCACTTATTTTGGATGTCTCTTAACCTAGCATCCTCAATCCTATGCAAAATGCCAGCAACATATCAATCATTCTTCTGATTGCTGTATCATCCATTCAAGATGTTCTCTTTTTATTGGCAGAAACACCATTTTTGGCTCCTTCCCTGATGTTTACAGAATGTGCAGTCTTCCTTTTCTAATTATTTCTGCTAGACCTTCTACTTTTGTCTGGATGGTTGTTTGAGGTTGCATAGTTATGAAAATCCATTCTAAGACTCTAGTATTCTACCCCTATTTCTTTTTTTGCTTGGGTAATAGCCCCAAGCAAAGCACATTGTCCTGCTGATATGGTAAGGTCAATTGGAGACTGAGCCATTCAGTCCTTGTTGGACTGTTACAGGAAACGTAAATACAGAAGCGAGGGTGAAGGCTGCTTGCCAGTCTCCATCTGCAGCGGCATCATGGGCAATTTCATCCCACGGCAGACAGGTAAGTGGTGTAATCCCCCATATATTAGTGACAGTATCTTCTGCCTTAACAGCCACTGGGCAAACCAGTTTCCTTTCTTCTTTAGATCTTTTCTTTATAAGACGCTCTGCAAATCTACATTTATACTCTTTCTCATCATCGGACCCTGATTCCAGATTCTCATCAGGCCCCTCAGGTTCTGAGGCCATTATAGCTGTTTCACGAGTTTGCCAAAGATTGTTCTTAGTGGGGGGCGGGCGAGCGGTCAGTTGCGGGGCTTCTGCTGGAGTCAGCAGCGGTGAAGAGGAATCAAGCGGCAACAAAATCTCCTCAAAGGACAGCGTGGAGCTGTCTGGAGGCGATGAAGATGAGATAAGTGGTTGTTGGTGCAGTGTTCCTGGTCACGACGGAGCTGCCGCAGCTGCCGCAGCAGCCACAGAAACTGCTATCCCTGACCCCGGTATGATGGGCTTCAGTTAGTTGAAAACCAAACTCAGTGGGAGGCTCTCTGAGTTGTTAGCATCATTATGCAGCTTTCGGAAGGCAACAGCTGCTAAATCCTGTTCCATCTTATATTTCTTAATAGTATTTATAGTCTCTCTCCACGGCACTTGAAGGTTCTTAGCAGTTTTTTCCCCGTCAATTACCGCATCCCATAGTGCATTATCAAAATCCCGCCATTCTCCTTCATCGAAGTAACTATCAGGGGTCTTAAAGAACCATAGGCTATAAGTCCTGGTACTTTCTTTCTTGGTACCGCTGCTCCCCGCTTCTCTAAAAAGCACAGAAGTAAAAAAGCACTTTGTCCATGGCATAGCTTTGCAGCCAGCAACTTTATTGTCCACTTAATTGTTGCATGTCCTTTCCTCTTTGGAGATGGCTTAATCGCAGCAGGGTGAAGGTCCAGGGTGGTCGCAGCAGGGAGGGTCCAGTTGTAGAGGGTCCAGTTGCGGCACGGTCCAGCAGTGTGGGTCCAGCCGCGGCACGCTCCTGCAGGGAGGGTCCAGCAGGGAGAGTCCCAGGTTCGCAGCAGGGAGGGGTCCAATGTTCAAGGGTGTTTGAGTGCCACTTGCGGAGGTGGGATTTGGGAAAGTCAAGAGACGACTCAATATGAGTTAGCTACAAGACAGTCCAGCTTTTATACTCGGAGCATCAGCGTACATGTTAGTGCAAACCCAGCATGCTATTTAGTACTGCTATTTAGCGATTGGCACATCTAAAGATTGGAATTTGCATGGTTCTCCTACTTGTGGTTTCCTGCTGAAGCTATTTACTCCTTCTATCTGGACACAGTCCCGCAGAAGTTGTTTATCAGAAGGCTCAAGAACAAATGCCTTTAAGCTTCATCACATACACCACTGCGGCTTATTGCATCTCAATACACTCAGATCTCACGTCAAGGACTGGATTGTACAAAACTTTCCAGGGACCCATGTACCCTATCCTTTAACCATTTCTCACCACCGTGTCTTCACAGGATGTGACTCTGCAGATCCAGAATGGTGTTTGCCACTGTGAGATCGAGGCAAAGTAATGTAATCAATCTGACAGGCATCCCCATACTTGTATTTTGACCACCGTCCCCCGTACCACAAAGGCTTCATGCGCTTAGCTTGCTTTGTGGCAGCACAGCTGTCACAGTCATGGATAACCTGAGCTATGGCATCCATGGGTATGTCTACGGACCTCTCTCAGGCCCACTGATATGTGGCATCTCTTCCTTGGTGGTCAGAAGAGTCATGAGCCCACCAAGCTAGGAACAGTTCACCTTTGTGTTTTCAGTCCAGGTCTATCTGGGAGATGTGGGCAGCCAAGTCAGCTTGGTGGTTATGTTGTTGCTCTTCAGTGGCTCTGCTCTGGGAGATGTGAGCACTGATGTGTCGGATTTTAACTGGTAGCTTGTCCAGGCATGTAGAAATGTCTTGACAGAGGTCATCAGCCCAAATAGGCTTCCCCTTTCTCTGCCAGTCATTTCACTTCCATTCCTTCAGCCACCCCCACAGGCACCCCCATAAGGCATTTGCTACCATCCATGAGTCGGTGTAGATGTAAAGCATTGGCCACTGTTCTCGCTCTGTAATGCCCGGGGCCAGCTGGATGGCTTTTACCTCAGCATACTGGCTGGATTCACCTTCTCCATCTTTTGCCTCTGCAACTCTGCGTGTAGGGTTCCAGACGGCAGCCTTCCATCTCCGCTTGCTGCCTACAAGACGGCAGGATCCATCTGTAAACAGAGCATATCCTTTTTCCTCATCTGGAAGGTCACTGTATGGGGGGGCTTCCTCAGCATGGATCACTGGCTTCTCTTATGCTGGCTTTCGGAAGTCAATGCCCTCTAGCCAGTGTGTGATGACCTCCACAATACCTGGGCGCTCAAGGGTCCCCACCCTAGCTTTCTGAGTCATGAGAGCCATCTGCCAGTGGAGCACCTGGGTAAAATGACTCTTGGGTCACCAGTATGGTTAGATGGTCATAGTCCCTTTATTTCCGGTGTTACAGAGACTTATATGCTTTCTTGCAAGAGGAGTGCACAACTTAAGATTGGTTACATACAGAGGGTACAGGGTTACATGTGAGGCATGGATAGGATAATATACCATAACAACCTGAGGGTCAGCCTCTGGGGCGGGCTAACTCTGCCCACATGCAGCTGGCACTCCACCCCCTGCAGCTGCATGTGGGGGTTGCTACCCAGCACCTGGTGTCTTAACTCCCAAGATGGGCCCAAGGACACTTCCCAGCACATGTTGTTCATGTTTATCATTTCATGTCCTGTTAGCAAGAAATTCTCCAGCAGGCGTGCACAACTAACTTAGTTTAGGATTGGTTACATGTGGATAGCTCCGGTTGGTCCAGGGTTACAAACATGGCATGGATACGGTGATATACAATAACATTCCATGGGGTCAGCCCCTAGGCTGGCTAACCCAGCCCCCTTGGGCTTACTGACTCTGCCCACATGCAGCTGGCACTCCACCCCTGCAGTGGCATGTGGGAGGTGCTACCCAGTGCCTGGTGTCTTAGGTCCCAAGATGGACTCAAGGACACTTCCCAGCATGGTTTGCTCATGTTTATCATTTCATGTCCTGTTAGCAAAAATCTCTCCACAGCCATCCACTTACTCCAAGTGGCATCTGTGGCATGGTGTGGAGTTGAACCTTTCCCTTTAAACATCCAAGTCAGAACTGGAAGCCTTGGAGCTAAAAGGAGTGGTGACTCCGTCCCAGTCACCTCAGAGGCAGCTCTAACTCCCTCATAGGCAGCTAGGATTTCCTTCTCTGTGGGGGTATAATCGGCCTCTGAGCCTTGGTACGCCTTGCTCCAGAACCTGAGTGAGTGCCTCGTGTTTCACCTGGAGTTTTCTGCCATAAGGTCCAGGTAGGACCATTCTCACCAGCTGCTGTGTAGAGAATGTTTTTAATCTCTGGGCCGGTTCGAATGAGTCCCAAGGCCATGGCATGGACCACCTCTCATTTGATCTGGTCAAATGCCACCTGCTGCTCAATAACTCAAAGTTATTTCTGTTTCTGGTAATGTTGAAGAGTGTCTTCATGATTTGACTGTACCCAGGAATGTGCATCTTCCAAAAGCCCACAGACCTCAGGAAGGATTGTGTCTGCTTCTGGTTAGTGAGTTCCACCATAGTGGCCACTTTATTCACCACATCCATAGGGATGTGGCGTCGGCCATCCTACCAGCGAACTCCTAGGAACTGGATTTCTCTGGCAGGCCCTTTCACTGTGCTTCTCTTGATGGCAAAACCAGCATCCAACAGGATATTAATGACCTTCTCACCCTTCTCAAAGACCTCCTCTGCTGTCCTACCCCATACAATGATGTCATCAACGAATTGCAGGTGTTCAGGAGTTCCACCCTTCTCCAGTGTGGTCTGGATGACGCTGTGGCAGATTGTAGGGCTTTGCTTCCACCCTTGAGGTAGTCTGTTCCAGTGGTACTGGACTCCTCTCCAGGTGAAGGCAAACTGAGGCCTACATTCCTCTGCAATGGGGATGGAGAAAAAGGCATTAGCAATGTCAGTTGTGGCATACCACTTGGCCACCTTCGATTCCAGTTCATACTGGAGCTCCAACATATCAGGCATGGCTGCGCTGGTGGAAGGAGTTACTTCTTTCAGGCCTCTGAAGTCTACAGTCTCCATTCTCCATTCTTCTTCTGTACTGGCCATGTTGGGCTGTTGAAGGGTGAGCAGCCCTTGCTGATGACAAGCTGCTGCTCCAGGCGGTGAATCAGCTGCTGTATGGGACGCAGGGAGTCTCAGTTGGTGCGGTATTGCCTGCGATGAGCTATACAAGAAGCATTGGGTAACTTGATGTCCTGGAGTCCTGTATACCCCTAAATTGCTCTTCCTCTGTGGCTTAAATGGGAGAGGAAAAGCCGCCTGGTTCCCCTCCCTCGCTTGCCCTGCAGGTGTGAAGTGGGAGAGCAAGGGGTCCTTCCCACACGAGGGGTGCCCCGTGCAGTGCCCGCGCTGGAATCGGGCTGGGATTGGCTGTGCCCTCCGTGCCTAAGGAAGTGGTAACTCTGCTCTTTGTCTAGAGAGGGTATAAATATTGGGGGACTTCCCGCCTTTGGGGTTCCCGCCTTGGACTTCATTCCTGCCTGAGCTTTAGTACCTGCTTGAGACTTCTCCTCCCCCCCCTCGCCTGGCCTGGATACAGAAAGAGCTCCAAAGGACTGCTACAGCCATTAAGGTCCTTTGTGCAGAGCTGAGTATCTCTTAACAACCCTCCTGCAGCTGCTGAAAGAGAGCAAGAGGGACTAGGCAGCAGGACATGAGTTATTTTGGCTCAGCTATGTTATTAAGTGGGAAATGTTATTAATTAATAGCTAAAGCCTTTCCCAACTTCTGACTTCCAGAATAGTCAGATTATCAATGGCATCCTGTAGATATTCTCAAAGCAAGTGAATCTGGTAATTAAACCTAAATTAATTTCTGTATATAGTTTTGGGGTTGGGCTTTTGGGAAAATAAAATAACTCTATTTTTGTGTATAAAATTCCTGACTCGGCCACATTAATTCCCTGCCTCCACAACACTTGACATCCTCCACCTTGTGAGTGCCAACCATGGAAGGGTCATCTGACAAGCCAGGCATTGTAGACAGCTGCTTTTTGTCTGCAGTCTCTACAGCTGCTATGCCAAATGCCCACTTGTTCCCTTTCAGGTCTTTACAATGCCCTTCACGCAGAAAGTCAATCCCCAGGGTGCAAGGTGCATCAGGGCCAGGCACTATGGTGTGCTTCTCCCACACATTCCCCGTGAGGCTTATCTCAGCCTGCAGCACAGTCAATTCCTGTGATCCCCCTGTGCCTCCTGAGATGGTAATGGTTTCTGTCCCCCTATGGCTGGAGGGTATCAGAGTGCATTGGGCACCAGTGCCTACCAAAGCTCTGTACTTCTCGGCTTCAGAAGTGCCAGGCCATTTCACAAACACATCCCAATGTACTCTGTTATCCCTGGTCTCCGCCTGGCTGGAGACAGGGCACCTCTAATGCTGAGTAGTGACCATAGGAGGCACACAGATCACAATTACTGCCAGGACCACCCCTTGGGCAAGAGGGCTGCCTGTGGGACACTGGGGCACCCCTCTTCTGGAGGAGTTATTCCCTATGTGAGCACCCTGGCCCATAGAGCTGAGGTGGGCTGGCCATGCCATTTGTCCATGTTCTCCTCGTTTTCACACAGTGTTCTCCACAGTGAACCCCTGGGTGTCCCTTGTCTGCTTTGGACTGGTCTCCTACGGGGAGTAGGTGGGGTATGGCGGTGTGTGTTCCTAACAGCTGAGACCTGTACCCATTCAGGAGGTGAGGAGCAGTAATCCTCTGCCTTCTGCAGTTCAGAGACAGAGGCTTTCATCTCATTCATCTCCTGGGTAAGGGTTTCCACAGCTGAGATCAGGGCCTTTCTGGAGACACTGTCTTCATACTGCCTCAGGTCATTAACAAATTGCCTGATCCTTGGAAGATTGTTGGGATCTCTGCCCAGCAGCAGTGCTCCCAGTGTGTGTGCGCGCGTGTGGAAGGGGCACACTGGGTCAGTTTCTTTAAGAGGGCTGGGTTCATGCAGACACAATCAGGATCCAGAGGCATCTGGCCATCTCCATAGATTATCTCCTGTATATCCATTTGCCTCAGGTATGTGATCCCCTGTTCCATATTTGTCCACTTAAGGGGATGGAAGATCATGTCATCCTTGGAGGGGTATCTGTATCTCACAGCTCTGAGGAGTCTGGCCCAATGTGTGTGGGTGCCATCCACCCTCCCCATCCCTTGACAAAGACCCCAACTGCTTAGCCTCCCTCTGATTTAAGTCCACAGTTTCTGCTCCTCCATCCCAGCAGCTCAAAAGCCAGGCTAAAAGGCTTTGTCCATTGGCCCTTGCATATTCCTGCCTTGTCTGGGCATAGAGCTGATAACTGCAACTTCCTTCTCAGATCCATTTCGAGCTGGTACATATTGCTGGGGGGTGCTGGTTCCCAAAGAGCTGCCTTGCCCTGGGTATGTGTCTGGGAAAGGGCTTGGGGTGTTTTCGTGGTCACAGGGGCCAGACAAACAGGGCTGCTTGTCTGTGGCGGTTGGGCTCTGGGCAGAGCTCGGGGCAGGACCTGGGGCAGAGCTCAGGGCGGAGCTCTGGGCAAGACCTGTGGTGGACCTCTGCTCGGGGAAGGGACTGCCTGACCCAACGGATCGGTCTGGCCAGTCCCCACCCCCCTGCAGCTACAGCCGCAGGAACGGCAAAGACCGAACGGGCCACCCCTCCCCCTGCTTATCTCTTTCCCCAGCGTCCTGATGGCTGTGGCCAAACGCGACTTGCACCTGGACCAGCTTAAAATTGCAATGAACCCTCCTGGATCACATTTAAACACAATGCAAAAACTGCTAGCAAGTACCATTTCCCCCCAAAAATATCTGGAGCTTCTGTGTCCCAGCACACACACTCAGAGTGGTTCCAAGTTTCAGAAGCATTTCTAAACAGAGTTCAGAAAAAACTGCATAGACCTGCACAGGCAAATCCTTAGAATATTCCCAAATCACATCAGTCACTATCCAGAAATCATGGTAACTTATAAACTTCAAGATCCATGACCAAAACAGCTGTCCAAATGCTTGGATTATTAAAACTCTCAGAGCATCCACTTTTAACTTCCAAATCTTGTCTAAAATAATTCTTTCTATCTAGCCCCCACGTTGAGACCCCAAATAAATTGTCTCAGTTCTAATTTATATTTCCAGAGACTCAGATAAATTCGATAGAACCAATAACAATTTTATAAAGTGCCCTTCCCTCGTTCCCCTTCTTTCCCAAAATAAAGGAATTAGATGTGGGGAGAGGAAAGGTAAGCACACCCAAATAAATGAATCTCACTCGATTTGGAAGTTAAAAAAGAACAGCTTAGTTTAACAGTAACTCAGAAAGGTAGCTGAGGTAGGGAATTTACAAAAAGGTATAGGGAAGGGAAAAAAACCAAATACAAAAGGTATAAATACAACCCGATTTTGATGGTGATAGCCACGTGGTGAAGCAAAAGAGAAAACAGGAAACAGGATGGTGATGGTGGTAAGATCAAGGCAGGGAGAGCAGAGAGAGAAGTGAAACAGGAAGTCCTCTTGCTTTTATGGGACAGGAAGGGGGAGTGAGCTAACCATCACCTGGTGGTGTTTAGACCCACCCCTGACCACCTAGGGTCAGGTTCAGGGTTACCCCCCCTGGAGGGTTAACCTTCCAGAGTACCTGCTGGAAGGGATTTAGAGAAGCTGGTGGAAGAGGCTTGGAGGGGATTTAACAATCGACAGGTGGTGGAGAAAGGAAAATGGGTAAAAGCTGTGGTGACAGACGATGTGGCAGCCACAGAACAGAGGAGAGCCGTTTGCAAACTTGGGATAGTTGTAATCATCATCCTGCTGTGTTAAATTGGCTGGAGAGCGGAAGTAAAATGCTGCAGTTAATGCAGGCACTTCTTAGCTTGAAAGTCTGTTTCCTTCTTTTGTGTTAGCGAAACCCAGCATCGCCTTCCTGCCTTTGTGTGTGTGTGAGAACTGCAGTAAGACAGAGATAAGTGGGACAACTCTCAAGAAATTATTTTTGTTTAAGTAAATGATTAAATGTAAAAAGCCACTGGCCAACAGGAAAAGGCATTCCCTTAAAACCTTAAAATACAAAGTGGGAAAAGAAATTGGATGGATTAGTTTTGCGGGTAACAGACTCTCCAAAATTGCCATTAGGCAGGGTTTTGTTAATGCAACTGGATGAGTGAAAACAGTGAAGCAAGGAGGTACACTATTAACCTGCAGGAGGAACAGGTTACAGAAGCATAGAATCAACCATGTTGGAAGAGAGCTCCAAGCTCACCCTGCCCAACCTAGCACCCAGCCCTGCCCAATCAACCAGACCATGGCACTCAGTGCCCCAGCCAGGCTTGGCTGCAACACCTCCAGCCACGGCCACTCCACCACCTCCCTGGGCAGCCCATTCCAATGCCAATCACTCTCTCTGCCAGGAACTTCCTCCTCACAGCCAGCCCAGACCTCCCCTGCCACAGCTTGAGGCTGTGTCCCCTTCTTCTGGCCCTGGCTGCCTGGCAGCAGAGCCCAACCCCAGCTGGCTACAGCCTCCCTGCAGGCAGCTGCAGACAGCAATGAGCTCTGCCCTGAGCCTCCTCTGCTGCAGGCTGCACCCCCCCAGCTCCCTCAGCCTCTCCTCACAGGGCTGTGCTCCAGGCCCCTCCCCAGCCTTGCTGCCCTTCTCCAAACACCTTCCAGCACCTCAACATCTCTCTGCAGTGGAGGAGCCCAGAACTGGACACAGCACTGCAGGGGTGGCCTGAGCAGTGCTGAGCAGAGGGGCAGAAGAACCTCACTTGTCCTTTGCTCTGCTGTGAAGGTTTGGGTGTTCCCTGCCCCCCACACTTTGGAAAATCACCCAGAATAGACTCAGCAGCTCTGGAAATTGAATGAAGCTTTCTCTTTAGAGCTTGGCACAATGTGTACGCAGGTAGTTACAGTATCTACAGCTAGATACAGAAATATACAGGTTAAGAGGTAATACAGACGCACAGCAGCCCTCCCAGACACCTGAGTCCCCAGGAGGGGCTCTCAACCACCCTTCCAGCTTCCTCCCACCCCTCTACCTTACCCTAGATCTTGCCTTATGTTTAAGGTAGTTTGGAGGGTCGGCCAGGGGGGTTAGGAAGCAGATGGATTAGCCACACAGCCCCAGCAAGCCAGAGAGAGACTCTGTTTTCTACATTTATGTTCTTGTTCATGCATCTCAGCAAGCCTATGAGTGCAGCAGACATCACCATTGTGTCCTTTTCACAGCTTCTAATCTAATTCTTCTCACCAAAACATTCTAGCTAGGTTCAAACTAGCACATCCACTCTACTCTCTCCACTAACCTTGGCTAGCAGATGCCAAGTAAGCTTTGCCTTCTGGGAGAGGGAGGGTAGCTGTGAGCCCCTTCTGGCCTTCTTCTGTTTGTCCAGGAGGGAGTTTGGCTTTCTGAATGTTTTCTAAGTCGTTTCTAGTTGTCAATGTGTTGTGCACATACGCTTGTAAATTTAGCTTTGCTGTAACTAGAGCTTTACCTTGCTTCCAAGCTGACTGAGCTGCTCTGCTAAACTTCAGTGGTGGAGGGGGAAGGAGGGTGATGGGGTGCTGGGAAAGTGGGGTCACAGGCAAGGCAGTAGGGTCTCAGGGACAGAGGAGTCCCCAGAAGGGCTCCAAGGACCCCAGGAGGATTGAGTTTTGCAGTAGGGACTGGGTCCTGCAAAAGGGACTGCTGCGTCCTCAGCAGGGCTGGGGTGTCTGGGAGGGCTGGAGTCCCCAGACAAGGATGAGATCCCCAGGAGGCCTTTGGGGTTCCCCAGTAGGTCTGAGCTCCAGCTGCTAGGCTTTTGGCAGGGGACGCAGCAGCACTTGGTGGCAAGGGTAGGGCAGGGGACCTGGGGAACCTCCATCCCTCTGACACAGCCTGCAGCTTACCCACCTTGATGCTGCAGGGGTGGAGCTTTGTGATGTGAGGGACTGGAAACAGCCACTTGACCCTGAGGATGAGCAGCCCTGAGCCACACAAGAGCCTCAGCATTGCCCATGCTAGGACCCATCACTGCCAGCACCCATCTGCTGCTGGCACCCCATCTCCTAGCACCCACCTCTGCAAGGACCTGCCCCTGCTGCTGCCTATCCCTGCTATTGCCCACCCATGCTGGCTCCCACTCCTGCCACAGCAGCCTCACAGCACCTCCTGCCTTCCCTGCATCCCAACACTAAGTACAGGCCACGTTCCAGTTGTGGGGAATGTGGATGTTGGGTGCCACAGCAGAGGGCTGGAACTCAGGAGCACCTCCAGGATATCCCAGGTGGTCTCTCCCTGTTCCCAAATCGAACATTCAGTTGCACTTGGCAGCTCAGACCCAGCCTGAAGAAGCAGAAAGTTGCAGGCAGCAGGCACAGAGTTTGTGCTGTGCTCAGGTTTCGATTTCAGTTTTCCAACCCTCTCACGACCACAGGAAGTAAGAAAGCTCAGCTTGGGTCCAACACCTCCCAACCCAGCCCAGCCCAGCTCATTTCGCACAGCCCTTGTTGAAGGTGCCAGCAGCGCAGCTCCGTCCCCAGCTCCGTCCCAGGACACCGCCGATGGCTCTTTCGGTAAGGACGCTCCCATCCCCCCCCTCCCCCCCCTCCAGTCCTCTGCAAGCAGCTGCCCGCGTAACTGTCCCTCTTGAGGGAGAGGAGTGGGGGAGATAAGGACCGCGGCTTGCCCCGGGATGTCCCCAGCTTGCAGCAGCAGGGAAGCAGAGGGTGACCTTTGCCTGAGCCGAGCCCTTCAGCTGGCAGCAGTCATCGCGGGCAGGGTGCAGTGGCAGGTGGGACTCTGCCCCACAGGCACTGGTGCTGATGTCCCCTTTCTCTTCCTCTCTCCTTGCAGATCTCAAGAAGTTCTGTAAGTAGGAGCTGCTGACACTTGGCTGGCAGCCAGCATGGGGCAGTCGGGGGGCTGTGGGAGGTGGCAGGGACAGTTGTGCCACTTCCTCACCTTCTCTCCATGGTGCCATTAGGAGAAGCTGTATAAGGTGATTAAGTTTCTGCTAAACAACTGGGGGAAGGTCTTTGATAATGTGCCAGAGACAGATGTGCAGCCTGGGGACATCCTGCTCTTCCCCACGGAGGACTCTGGCTCCCTCTTCAAGCACGCAGCTGTGTACCTTGGGAACGGAGAGGTCATACAGTTCCAGGGTAAGTGCCTGAGCCCCAGGTCATGGCTGTGACATGGCAGAGGCTGGCTCAGGGCAATGGGTGGCTCTTGGCTTTCCAGGAGTTGCTGGTGAGGGGAACATTTGTCAGGTCAGCAAGGAAGGTTTCCAGGCCGTGAAAAAGGCAACAGGAAAATGCCAGGTTTACCGGAAAAGAGGTGAGATCGACCTGAATGACCTCCATAGTAAAGTCAAGGAGGCAGTGAACAGGGAAGGCAATTTTGAGCAGCTCTTCAACAACTGCATCCAGTTTGCCCTCTGGCTTCTGGGCTTGAAGGACATCTACAAGCAACTGGTGAGCATGGAGTTGGGTGCCATGGCTGTGGTGTGGTGGCTCCTGCCTTTGCATCCTGACCTCCTTCTCCTTGGTACTGACCCACACACAGGTGCTGGGGAGAGCCAAGCACTCTGTGCATGGACACCTTTCTCTTGCAGGTTCAAATCTCACATTAAGATGGCAGAGGGAGGCTGTGAGTATCCCTTGGGCTTGCTTGCCCAGGCAGGGCTCTGGTATCCCTGGGAAGGCTGTGAGGTCATCAAGGGGGACTGGGATATCTGAGTGGGAGGGAAGGATCCCACTAGCACTGAGGTCCCCAAGACAACTGTGACTTCTCCAAGTAGGCTGAGATCCATAAGGTGGCTGAGACCCCATCATGACTGGGAGGGCCAAGGGAAGGCTCAGTCACCAACAGGGATGGGGTCCCCAAAGGAAGATGTGCTCCTCTGGGAGGGTTATGGCATGCTGGGAAAGAAGTGTCACAGGCAAGGCAGTGTGGTCCCTGGGACAGAGGGGTCCCCAGCAGGGCTGTGTGGTCCCCAGGAGCACTGAGTGTCCCAGAAGGAATTGGGTCCTGCAAAAGGGATTGCAGTGTCCTCAGCAGGGCTGGGGTGTCAGGGAGGGTTGGAGTCCCCAGACAAGGATGCGTTTCCCAGGAGGCTCTTGGGGTCCCCAGTAGGGCTGGGCTCAGGATGGAAGTGCTGGTAGGGAACCCAGCAGCATGGAGTGGGATAGGCAGGGCAGGGTATCTGGGGAACCTCCATCACTTTTAGCCCCAACTGCAGCTCATTCACCCACCCTGACATTGCAGGAGTGGTGCTCCGTGATGTGAAGGGACTGGCAAGAGCCACATCAGCCTGAGGATGACCAGCCCTGACCCACACAGGAGCCTCAGCATTGCCCCACGCACCCCAACGCCTCATCCCAGGGAAGGACCTCTGCTGCGGAGGAGCTGTTCCCTTCTGCTTGCTGGAGCTTCATTGCCAGGCATGAATTAGGTGCTTCAGGAAGGCTGCCTCCATTAAATGTCCCCATTCCCTCCAGCAACATCTCCAATGACAATAAAGCAGAGAGCACAACAGTGCAGAAGGTGCCCGTGGGTGTCCCGCAGCAGACCACGCGTCCCCATGCAGCTGTGGTGGGCTGCCCTTGGGCTGCTGCCAGGAGCCCACCCAGCTGCCCCAGCCCTGCCCTCCTCAGCTGGACAGGGGCAGAAAGCTCTGAGCAAAGGCTCCTGGCTCCAGGGAAGGACACAAAGTCTGTCTGGGCCTTGGTGGGTGCTCCCTAAAGCTGGGGCTGCTTTGCTGATTGCAACTGAGTGCTGAGCACAGAGGAAGACCTCCTGGGGTAGCCTTGGTCAGGACAGAAGGAGGTTGAGGCAAGAGTCTCTGGGAGGAGGTTGGAATGGGCTGGGGCTTGGTGTCCCCTGCCTACTAACAGGTGACAGGATGAGATAAAATGGTCTCAAGCTCCCCCCAGGGGTGGTGTAGATTTGGCAGCAGCTGCTTGGCTGCAGCAGAGTTGGAGCTCACTCAGCACTGCCTTCCGGGAAAGGAACTTCTGGGAAGCACAGCAAGAGGGAAACCAACATACTTGTGGTGGTTTGGGTGTTGCCAGCACACGACCTCCCCCACACAGGCTTTGGAAATCACCCAGACTGGACTCAGCCAGCTCTGGAAATTGAATGAAGCTTTTATTTACATCTAGCAGATATTTACAGTAATATACAGTTATATACAGAAATAGCCAAGGTAAAAGGCAATACAGAAACACAACAGCCCTCCCAGAAACCTGAGTCCCCAGGAGGGGCTCCCAACTGCTCTTACACCTTCTCCCACCCCTCTCAACCTTACTCCAGTCTCAAGCAAGAATGGAGGTTCGGCCAGGGGGTTAAGAAGCAATGTGGATTAACCAGAGAGATGGCAGAGAGGCTAGAGAGAGAAATGCAGCTCAGAGCTCCCAAGCAGAAGAAGTGAGACTCCCTTAGCTATGTCTAGATTCTTTTTCTTATACATCTCAGCAACCCTATGAGTGAAGTAGACACCACCCGTGTTTCTCTTTCACAGCCTGTGATCTAGTTCTCACCAAAACATTCTAGCTAGCTTCAGACTAGCACACGCACCCAGCAGGCATGTGAGGGACTGGAAGGCATTCGCCATGTGGCTGCACAGTGTTGAGACACGGAGAGCCTGCACTTAGGTTCCTGGGCTCCACCGAGCGGCTTCGGGACCCTCCGAGCCCCTGGCTGCAGGCTCGTCCCGAAGCTCTTGGGAGCCTGAGACTGCCGCGGGCATTGCCCTGCCGACTCGGGGCAGGGACTGTTCTTAGCAGCTCTGTGCAGCTCTGGAAGGAGTCCGAGTGGGGCGGAGAGCGCCTCGGCTGCACAGGGCACCGCTTACAGGGGGCGGGTCGGCTGCTGGACGTGGGCTAGGGGGAGGCTGCTGATAGGCAGGAGCAGTGTGTCCTGGAGGCAGGGAATTAATGTGACCAAGTCGGGAATTATAAAAATAGAATGATTTCATTCTCCTGAAAACCCTGCCCCTGCCCCAGACTAGATACAAAACTCGTCTAGGTTAAAAGCTGCCTGAGCCACTGCTGTCACAATTGTAATGTTTTCCTCCCATCTGGGAGACAGGAAAGGCTTACCTTTCTTTCCTGGAGAAGTGGCAGAATCCCCCTGGGCGGCTGCTGCTTCTGGGCGTGTCACGATTGGTCGGTGAGTCGCCGCCCCGACGGTTCTTGTCGCTGCTCCGATGGCTTAGCAGGCAGATTCCCACATTGGTTTTGAATGCACAGTACCAAGGTTTTTAGCTGCCTTTTTGCCATTTGCTTTAAGGTGGTTTTGGGTATTCCTAGAGATAGGGCTTGCCTGTACCACCTGTCTCTCGGGGATTGTGACTGTGTGGATTTAGAAATCCAGTCTCCTTGTTGGTTTGGTCTGTCTCCCTGTGCCTTCCGGGGGAAGAGGTTGGTGAACCTGTCTTGCTAGGAGCACCTTTTACCAGTCGGACCTTCTTGCATGTTGTCGCAGGTTTGTCTGTGCAGGAACCATTAGAATGTCTCCTCCAAGAGTGTCTGCCTCCATGGGGGCCAAACCCAGCCTGAAGCCTGTGAGCATTTAAGTCCATTAAGAGTTCAGCTCATGCCATGACATGCTCCTGTGCACTTCCCAATCTGCAGTTTCCTGCGACCACCCTTTCAATTGTCTCTATGTTTGCACATACTTGGAGCTACAAACTTGCTGGCAACCCCCTCATGAGAGGGTGAAGTCTCTCTGGGTCAACTGGGGCACTTAAGGGACAGTCGTATTTTCCCTTATCATATATTGCTTGCACACAGGCAAGTTTACGGAGCGCTGTAATCAGCTTAGAGCAGCTAGTGACTTCTAACTCCATTGGCTCCCCTTTGTAAGCTGGACAGAAGCTGCTCCTCCAGTAAGCTATCTGCATAGCCAGGCTCTGCGAGCACTCAGGTTCACTAGTCAGGAACATATCATCCCCCCAGTCCCTGGCTGCTTCTTCAGAGTCTAAGAACACTTAATGTCTGCAGGATCAGGAGACTATACAGACGTGTTCTGCCACCGAGCCACCTGTCTGCCTCGTGTTGATTCGCAAGTCACTCAGCTGAGTGACTGTGTAATGCTCATTAACAGTGGTGACAATGCTGCGTTTGCCATCCTTGACATCCAAAATTTGGCTTTTTGTCCCGTATCATCCTCCTCACCAGAACTCTCTTCCCCACTCGCTACAGGGGAGTCCCTCTCTGGTTTGGACCTAGGCTTTTTCCATGATTTTTTAGCTTTTCACAGTGCAGGGACAGGCATAACAGTGTTATAGAATAATAGAATCAGCTTGGACAAGTCCTCCAAGATTATCCAGTCTAACCTGTCACCTAGCCCTACCCAATCAAAAAGACCATGGCACTAAGTGGCAGTGCCTCTTCTGCCCTGTTCGGCAGGGTTCCCTTCCCCCTAATTGTCCCTCAGGACATTCTCTGCCTTTTCCCCTGATCGCTTTCCACATTGCCTAGTTCATAAGCAGAGAGGGGTATTGCTGAGTGGATATCTGAAGGAACTATGAGTTTTCCTTCCACTTGAGCTCTCAAGGCATCTATGCAGCTCCTAGACTGCAGGAGTATGTTTTCCCAGATATTCTGGCTCCTTGCCTTTTTCTCTAATAAATTCTTTTCCAAAGTCTGAATTATTTTCTCATGACTTTTGAATTCAACCTGAGCCTGGGCCACCACTGAACCCAACACAACAGCACAATATTCTGCTGTGGACTCACAAATCACAGAGTCAGAATTCTCAGCTAATTTCTCTATGATTTTTTCTGAATGTTTGCAATTTTCCTGAGGCCAAATTAAATCAACTCCTGTGATTATGCATCCTTTTTTGGGAAGAAATTCCATAATGGAACTACCCTGCATGAGCTGCGCCGTAATGTTGTGGCGGCTGGGAATTAATGTGGCTGAGCCAGGAATTATAAAAATAGAATCATTTCATTTTCCTGAAAACCCTGCCCCCAAACTATATACAAAACTAGTTTGGGTTTATTCACAGATTATAATTCAATTGGGAATTCTTCAAAGGATGTTACAGACAAATGTAAAGATTTAGGAAATCAGGAAATGGAAAAAGCTAAGCTATAAACACAACTTTACTCCACTATCAATCAGGCTGATGTGCTAGTTTGAAGCTAGCTGGAATGTTTTGGTGAGAAGGATTAGATTAACAGTGCTGGTGACTCGTTCACTCGTAGGCTTGCAGAGATGCATAAGAACACGAATCCAAACACAGATAGGGGAATGGCACTTCTTCTTCGGGCATTGCCTGAGCTGCATTTCTCTCCAGCCTCTCAGCCCTCTCTCTGATTCAAAACCAGTGTGGGAATCTGCCTGCTAAGCCGTCAGGGCAGCGACAAGAACCGTCGGGGCGGCGACTCACCGACCAATCGTGACACGCCCAGAAGCAGCAGCCGCCCAGGGGGATTCTGCCACTTCTCCAGGAAAGAAAGGTAAGCCTTTCCTGTCTCCCAGATGGGAGGAAAACATTACAATTGTGACAGCAGTGGCTCAGGCAGCTTTTAACCTAGACGAGTTTTGTATCTAGTCTGGGGCAGGGGCAGGGTTTTCAGGAGAAAGAAATCATTCTATTTTTGTAATTCCCGACTTGGTCACATTAATTCCCTGCCTCCAGGACACACTGCTCCTGCCTATCAGCAGCCTCCCCCTAGCCCACGTCCAGCAGCCGACCCGCCCCCTGTAAGCGGTGCCCTGTGCAGCCGAGGCGCTCTCCGCCCCACTCGGACTCCTTCCAGAGCTCCACAGAGCTGCTAAGAACAGTCCCTGCCCCGAGTCGGCAGGGCAATGCCCGCGGCAGTCTCAGGCTCCCAAGAGCTTCGGGACGAGCCTGCAGCCAGGGGCTCGGAGGGTCCCGGAGCCGCTCGGTGGAGCCCAGGAACCTAAGTGCAGGCTCTCCGTGTCTCAACACTGTGCAGCCACATGGCGAATGCCTTCCAGTCCCTCACATGCCTGCTGGGTGTGTGCTGCTTTCCCTCTTGCTGTGCTTCCCAGAAGTTCCTTTCCCGGAAGGCAGTGCTGAGTGAGCTCCAACTCTGCTGCAGCCAAGCAGCTGCTGCCAAATCTACACCACCCCTGGGGAGAGCTTGAGACCATTTTATCTCATCCTGTCACCTGTTAGTAGGGAGAGGAGACCAAGCCCCAGCCCATTCCAACCTCCTCCCAGAGACTCTTGCCTCAACCTCCTTCTGTCCTGACCAAGGCTACCCCAGGAGGTCTTCCTCTGTGCTCAGCACTCAGTTGCAATCAGCAAAGCAGCCCCAGCTTTAGGGAGCACCAAGGCCCAGGCAGACTTTGTGTCCTTCCCTGGAGCCAGGAGCCTTTGCTCAGAGCTTTCTGCCCCTGTCCAGCTGAGGAGGGCAGGGCTGGGGCAGCTGGGTGGGCTCCTGGCAGCAGCCCAAGGGCAGCCCACCACAGCTGCATGGGGACGCGTGGTCTGCTGCGGGACACCCACGGGCACCTTCTGCACTGTTGTGCTCTCTGCTTTATTGTCATTGGAGATGCTGCTGGAGGGAATGGGGACATTTAATGGAGGCAGCCTTCCTGAAGCACCTAATTCATGCCTGGCAATGAAGCTCCAGCAAGCAGAAGGGAACAGCTCCTCCGCAGCAGAGGTCCTTCCCTGGGATGAGGCGTTGGGGTGCGTGGGGCAATGCTGAGGCTCCTGTGTGGGTCAGGGCTGGTCATCCTCAGGCTGATGTGGCTCTTGCCAGTCCCTTCACATCATGGAGCACCACTCCTGCAATGTCAGGGTGGGTGAATGAGCTGCAGCTGGGGCTAAAAGCGATGGATGTTCTCCAGATACCCTGCCCTGCCTATCCCACTCCATGCTGCTGGGTTCCCTACCAGCACTTCCGTCCTGAGCCCAGCCCTACTGGGCACCTCAAGAGCCTCCTGGGAAACGCATCCTTGTCTGGGGACTCCAACCCTCCCTGACACCCCAGCCCTGCTGAGGACACTGCAGTCCCTTTTGCAGGCCCCAATTCCTTCTGGGACACTCAGTGCTCCTGGGGACCACACAGCCCTGCTGGGGACCCCTCTGTCCCAGGCACCCCACAGCCTTGCCTGTGATCCTTTTTCCCAGCACCCCATGGCCCTCCCAGAGGAGCACATCTTCCTTTGGGGACCCCATCTCTGCTGATCACTCAGCCTTCCCTTGGCCCTCCCAGTCATGATGGGGTCTCAGCCACCTCATGGACCTCAGCCCACTTAGAGATGTCACAGCTCTGTTGGGGGCCCCAGTATTCCTGGGGTCCTTGCACCCCTCCCAGGGACCACAGATGACTCTGATGACCTTGCAGCTGTCACAGGGATACCAGAGCCCTGGCTGGCAGAGCTGACGCTGTGGATACTCACATCCTCTTCACTGTCATCCTAATCTGGTATTTCCACCTGCAAGACAAAAAAGTCCATGCACAGAGGGCATCCCCACCACCATCCCCATCACTGTCCCCACCTCCTGTGCGCCAGCCTGCAGAGGTCAGGATGCAAGGGCAGGGCTGGCTGTGGCTGCAGGAGCCATGGCTCCTTGGCTGTCATCCCAAGCTCCATGCTCACCAGAGTCATGTAGAAGTCAGACAAGCCCAGAAGCCAGAGGGCAAAGTGGATGCAGTTGTTGGTGCCTGGGTGATACTGGGATTTGCTGTTCATTGCCTGTGTGACTCTTCTCTTCAGTTCACGGCGGTTGATGCCCCCTCTTTTCCGGTACACCTGGCACTCCCCCCTTTGCCTTCTCATGGCCCGGAAGCCTTCCTTGCTCACCAGTCCAGTGTTACTCTCATCAGCTAGTCCTGCACAACCAGGAGCCACCCATTGCCCTGAGCCAGCCTCTGCCATGTCACAGACATGACCTGGGGCTCAGGCACTTACCCTGGAAGTGTATGACCTCTCCTTTCCCAAGGTAGACAGCTGCATGTTTGAAGAGACAGTGGATGGGGTTATCACTCTGTATGGGGACAAGCAGGATGTCCCCAGGCTGCATTTCACTCTCTGGCACGTTGTCAAAAACCACATCACGCCCAGGGATTGTCTTCAACAGCAGAAATTGAATTGCCTGAAATTGCCTCTCCTAATGGCACCATGGAGAGAAGGTGAGAAGAAGCAGAGCTGACTCCACCAAGCCCAAATGTCCACTGACCTCCTCATGCTGCCATCCAAATAACACCAAGCTCCTACTTACACAACTGCTTGAGATCTGCAAGGGGAGAGGAACAGAAAGGGGCCATCAGCACCGGTGCCTGTGGGGCAGAGTTCCACCTGCCACTGCACCCTGCTGCCAGCTCTAGGGCTCGGCTCAGGCAAAAGCGACTCTGTGTTTCCCTGCTGCTTTCAGATGGAGACACTGTAGGACAAACCCCAGCCCTTATCTGCCCCCTGTCCCTGTGGGACAGTGTCACAAGCAGCTGCCTGCAGAGGGCTGTGAAGATGGGAGTGTCCTTGCTGTGGTAACTATCAGTGATGCGCCTGAGATGGAGCTGGTGACAGAGCTGGGCTGTTTGCTTTTCCTACCAGGGGAACCTGTAGTCATCCTGGGTACACTGAATGCAAAGGCAGTCCATTATGAAGGCCCAATCCCATCAGGGAAACCAAGTCCTCCTGGGGACCCCTCCCTCCCAAGGAGCCCACAGCCCTCTCTGTGATGCTGCTTTCCCAGCAGCCCATGTCTCCTATTCTTTTGGGGGTCTTTGCATCCCACTTAGGGTCCCCAGTCCCCTTTGACTGCTCCATAAACTTCCCAGGGACCCTATAATCATTCCAGGGAGGACTGACACTTGGGGTACTCACGGCCTGTTTTTTCCCATCTTCATTTTTTATTTCCACCTGCAAGAGAAAGGTGTCCATGGACACAGGACATGGCTGTCCCCAGCACCTGTGTGTGGGTCAGTACCAAGGGGAAGGGGGTCAGGATGCAAAGACAGGAGCCACCACACCACAGTCATGGCACCCAACTCCATGCTCACCAGTTGCTTGTAGATGTCCTTCAAGCCCAGAAGCCAGAGGGCAAACTGGATGCAGTTGTTGAAGAGCTGCTCAAAATTGCCTTCCCTGTTCACTGCCTCCTTGACTTTACTATGGAGGTCATCCAGGTCGATCTCACCTCTTTTCCGGTAAACCTGGCATTTTCCTGTTGCCTTTTCCATGTCCTGGAAACCTTCCTTGATGACCTGACCAGTGTTCCCCTCACCAGCAACTCCTGGAAAGCCAAGAGCCACCCATTGCCCTGAGCCAGCCTCTGCCATGTCACAGCCATGAGCTGGGGCTCAGGCACTTACCCTGGAACTGTATGACCTCTCCGTTCCCAAGGTACACAGCTGCGTGCTTGAAGAGGGAGCCAGAGTCCTCCGTGGGGAAGAGCAGGACGTCCCCAGGCTGCGCATCTGTCTCTGGCACATCATCAAAGACCTTCCCCCAGTTGTTCAGCAGAAACTTAATCACCTTATACAGCTTCTCCTAATGGCACCATGGAGAGAAGGTGAGGAAGTGGCACAACTGTCCCTGCCACCTCCCACAGCCCCCCGACTGCCCCATGCTGGCTGCCAGCCAAGTGTCAGCAGCTCCTACTTACACAACTGCTCGAGATCTGCAAGGAGAGAGGAAGAGAAAGGGGACATCAGCACCGGTGGCTGTGGGGCAGAGTCCCACCTGCCACTGCACCCTGCCCGCGATGGCTGCTGCCAGCTGAAGGGCTCGGCTCAGGCAAAGGTCACCCTCTGCTTCCCTGCTGCTGCAAGCTGGGGACATCCCGGGACAAACCCTGGTCCTCGTCTCCCCCCAGTCCCAGCCGTACAGCGCCGCGAACAGCGCCGCGGGCAGCTGCCTGCAGAGGGCTGGGGGGATGGGAGCGTCCTTACCGAAAGAGCCATCGGCGGTGTCCTGGGACGGAGCTGGGGACGGAGCTGGGGACGGAGCTGGGGCTGGCGCAGCGCTGCTCGCACCTCCAACAAGGGCTGTGCGAAATGAGCTGGGCTGGGCTGGGTTGGGACGAGCTGGACCCAAGCTGAGCTTTCTTACTTCCTGTGGTCGTGAGAGGGTTGGAAAACTGAAATCGAAACCTGAGCACAGCACAAACTCTGTGCCTGCTGCCTGCAACTTTCTGCTTCTTCAGGCTGGGTCTGAGCTGCCAACTGCAGCTGAATGTTCGATTTGGGAACAGGGAGAGGCCACCTGGGATATCCTGGAGGTGCTCCTGAGTTCCAGCCCTCTGCTGTGGCACCCAACATCCACATTCCCCACGACTGGAACGTGGCCTGTGCTTAGTGTTGGGATGCAGGGGAGGCAGGAGGTGCTGTGAGGCTGCTGTGGCAGGAGTGGGTGCCAGCATGGGTGGGCAGTAGCAGGGATAGGCAGTAGCAGGGGCAGGCCCTTGCAGAGGTGGGTGCTAGGAGATGGGGTGCCAGCAGCAGATAGGTGCTGGCAGTGATGGGTCCTAGCATAGGCAATGCCAGTAGTGTAACTGAGTGCCAGGAGAGATTCGGTGCCAGACTCATTCTGCCTTTTCCCTGTAGGTGAGTCTCCTGGACTGGATCCTTTGATACCTGTCCAGGCACTTCTTCCAGCTCTGGGTGCTGTGTGCCGCATATTTCTGGCTGCAGGCACAGGGAACCTGGTGAGGTGCAGGAGAGTGGAAGCTTTGGCATCCTGTCAGTCTCATCCCTGTGCCTGGCAATATCATGGACCAGATCCTTCAGAAGGCCTTGCTGTGGCATACAGGAAATGAGGAAGAGGTGATTGGAGTTAACCAGCATGGCTGCAGCCAGGGCAAATCATGCCTGATGGACATGGTGGCTTTGTGGGATGGAGGCACAGCAGCAGTGGAGTAGGGAAGAGCACCTGACAGCCCTGAGAACTGAGGGTGCAGAGAAGGCAGTTGCTGAATACTTTTTTTGCTTCCATCTTTACTCCTAAGAGAGTTAGTGAGAGAAACAAGGTGCGTTGTATGTAAAAGACTGGGTTGTTCTTGCCCAGATTGTGCTAATGTGTAGGTGTGTGCTCTATGCTCTAGACTACGTAAATGGAGTCAGAAGGAACAATAAAGGTCTCCAGTGGCATTCACCTTGAATCATGTGGAGTCTGTGTGGTATCTGTTGCTAACAGGTGGTGACCTGCGCCATGTTCCTGAAGAAAGATTTGCGGCTAACATGTGGTGACCTCCAACGTGTTGCTAAAGGAGGATTTGTGGCGCAAAGGGATGGCCACCTTTGTTGGGAAGGCCCCAGCTGAGAAGCTGGCAGGGCATCACTAAAGAAGAAGGTGCCATATTAAAGCTCCTCTCAGCATAGACTCTCTAAGAGAGGGTCAAAATATGAGCATTATCTCCTCTGAAGGTTACGGTGCCGAGATCATGGTTTCCCTGCTGGCCCTAGCGAGTGCTTTTGAAATCGACACCTGGGGGCAGATAGGGAAAGTCTTGTGGGACTCAGTAAAATGCAGAACCCGAACTCTGCCAATTCGGTGTGAAAGTAACGGCATCGAGGCAAAGCTGCAACCTGCTTTAAGGAGAGGACTGGGAGAGAAATGGGATGCCCTCCCTTTGAAGCAGGCGTGGGAGGCGATCCCATAGAGACCTCCTGTTTAACAACCTGGAGCCTTGTGTCAGAAGCCGCTGATGAAGCTCTGAATGCTACAGACGTGCTAAATAGCCCATTACCGTCCCCTGAGGCACCTGCGGCTCAGACTCACTATCACCTGCCTAGTGAAACCACTTTGCTTGCAACGGAGAATGGAGAACTCGGGGAAACGGAAGGAGTGAGGCTCTCAGATCGTTCAGCGTTGCCGGGACGGTCACAGGCCAAGAGGGAGAAGCTGATTCTGCAGCGAGCGCTGCCCTGTTTCAGCGACGGGAGGGATATCTGTTGCGGTGCCGTCCGCCCACAGCGCACTCCCCTCCGTCTCCGTCTCAGATCGCATCACAGAATTCGCTATTCAAGACTCGCAAGCTTTGAAAAAGCGTCTGACTGTAACTGTCTCTTTTCTCCCGTTCAGTTGCTGAAGAAGCTGATTCTCTGTTTAGTTTCTTTGTCGGTTTTCAGCCTAGCGTGGCTTTCCCCCCTTTCCCCTCCCCCTCTGCCTCCTTCGCCCCCCTCACCTGGCTGCCGTTTCTCCCTCTCATAGCTGCCACGGTGGGACCCCCCTTCCCTCCCTTTTCTTGCAACCTTTCTCTGAGAAACTTCTCAGAGAGCTGTTTCACTCGTAAAGTGGCAGTGTTGGATTTGTCTTTTAGTGGAAGTATTTTGCAAACAAAAATCCTGATAATGGCTTCAGCTTTTGATTGTATTAGAACTTAGAGCTTGGAAGTGAACGGATGAGACAGTTTTGATATAGGTAAGATTTACAAGGGATGAGTTTATAGGTTAACAATTCTCTTTGAGGCTGACTAACTTACAGGTTTCTTTTCTTTCTTTTTTTCCTCCATGCCAGCATTTCCAAGGAGCTCTACATAATGTAACATCCTCTTGGATTTTTTTCCCCTCACTAACGATTCAATGGTTCAGCTCTTCTTTTAGTTATTAGATTTCTGGTGTAGTTAAGGTCAAGGATTCAGAATAGGGTATGATAGAATGTTTTTTAGGGTTTTTTCTTTATATCATTCTGCCCCTCTGCACTGGTTAGACCACACCTTGAGTATTGTGTTCAGTTCTGGGCCCCCCAGTTTAAAAGGGACGCTGAGATGCTTGAGCGTGTCCAGAGAAGGGCGACGAGGCTGATGAGAGGCCTTGAGCACAAGCCCTATGAGGAGAGGCTGAGGGAGCTGGGATTGTTTAGCCTGGAGAAGAGGAGGCTCAGGGGTGACCTTATTGCTGTCTACAACTACCTGAGGGGTGGTTGTGGCCAGGAGGAGGTTGCTCTCTTCTCTCAGGTGGCCAGCGCCAGAACAAGAGGACACAGCCTCAGGCGGCGCCAGGGGAGATTTAGGCTTGAGGTGAGGAGAAAGTTCTTTACTGAGAGAGTCATTGGACACTGGAATGGGCTGCTCGAGGAGGTGGTGGAGTCACCGTCTCTGGGGCACTTCAAGGCAAGGTTGGACGTGGCACTTGGTGCCATGGTCTAGCCTTGAGCTCTGTGGTAAAGGGTTGGACTTGATGATCTGTGAGGTCTCTTCCAACCCTAATGATACTGTGATACTGTGATATCAATGGTAGCACTATAGGAAGGGAAAGGTAACAGTTCTTATTACAGTACACTGGCAAAGCTAATATGGCAAAGATTATTGGATTCAGTTTTCACACGCACACACGCCGAGATTTCACTTGCAGCATGCCAGATTAGGCAGTGGGTTTTTATGGCATATACATAAACTGAGGTTGCACTTCAGACAGATGGTTTGCAAGAGGCCACTGCAACTAGTGAAAGGTACCATCACTCTTCTGCAGTTGTATACTTAGACATCAGAACAAACAACAGACCTGCCTACACAGCACACAAAAGACAAACATTTTACAAGACAAGTAATACTTCACACCTGCCTGTGCTCATTTAACACCACTGAATTAAGAAAAAAAAAAGGGAGGGAAATTCTCTAGATACATCACACTGAGAAATTCACCCTAGAAAAAGCCAACAGATCTGTCAGCGTAGGGAAGGGATGTATCTGTATTTGTTTATGGTGCCTACAGGTCTTTGATAGATGCCAGCTTGTTATGTCCAGCCTGCTTTTGGCAGTGAGCAGAAATTTGGCTCAGATGGCTATGCAGACACTGTGGCAAGAAATGGAGATGTATGCTGGGCTATGGCTGTCACTAACTGCTTATATCAAGCATGTCTATGACTGTAACCCATAAACATAAATGAACAACGGGAAGTGTGCACGTGTGGGATGAGACAGGTAGCTGCACAATAGAGCTGCCATCGACCTTTGTTATTAGTTCAAGGGCTAGATGCATTCATTGCCAAAGATGGAAACAGCTGTTTTGTTGTATAGCAATGTTTAAGGTGCATTGTTTGTTATCTTTCGCAAGGGCCCTGCAATGGATGACAAATGCTGCCTTCATTGTAAAACAAAAAGGGGAAATTGTGGGAATGCAATCTGAGAAGGAATAGTAACAGCCAGTCTGTGACCATTCGGCCTTGGTTCCCACAGCTCCAGGATGCCTCCCACAGGGGAGAAGAGATAGTGGGACACCTGGTTCATGAGAGAAACAAGGTGTGATGTATGTAAAAGACTGGGTTGTTCTTGCCTAGACTGTGCTAATGTGTAGGTGTGTGCTCTATGCTCTAGACTATATAAATGGAGTCAGAAGGAACAATAACGGTGGGGTTCACATTGAACTGTGTGGAGCCCATGTGGTATCCCTTGCTAGCAGGTGGTCACCTACGCCACATTCCTGAAGGAAGATCTGCGGCTAACACCCAAGAATGCTGAGAGAACCTGGCCTGATGTCGTTGCTCTGCCCCTCTCCACCAGTTTTGCAAAATGGTGGTAAAGAGGAGAAGTGTCTGAGGGCTGGAGGAAAGCCAATGGCACTCCAGAATTCAAAAAGGGCAAGAGAGAGGTTCCAGGAAACTAAGAACAGACAGCCTCACCTCCATCCTTGGAAAAACAGTGGAGCAGCTCCTTCTGGAGATCACCTCTAGGCACTTGGAAGAGAAGAAGGTTATCAGCAGTCATCATGGATTCACCGAGGGGACATCAGGCTTGGCTAACCTGAGAGCATTCTGTGATGCTGCAACTGAATAGGAAGCTGGAGACAGAGCAGTGGATGTAGTCTGCTTTGACCGTAGCAAGGCTTTTGACACTGTCTCCCATAATTCCCTTGTGAGCAAGCTCAGGAGGTGTGGGATAGAAGAGAGGGGTTAGGAAGCAGCTACAGAAGAGAGTGCAGAGAGTGGTGTGCAATGGTGCCAAGGCCAGCTGGAGAATCTAATGAGGTTCAGCAAGGACGAGTCTAGAATCCTGCATCTGGGCAGGAGCAATAAACTGCTCCAGTACAGGCTGGGAGATGATCTGTTAGAGAGCAACCCTAAGGGGAAGGACCTGGAAGTCCACAGCAGGGAGAGCAGCAGCACAGAGAGGGGATTCTGCCCTCTCATGTGCTCTGAGACCACACCTGCAGCACTGCCCCCAGCTTTGGGGCCCCCAGACCAAGAGTGTCCTGGAGCTGCTGCAGAGGGTTCAGTGGAGATGATCAAAGGGAGGGAGAATCTCCCTTACAGGAGAGAGTTGTGGCTGTTCAGGTTGGAGAACAAAAGGCTCTGGGGAGACCTTAGAGCAGCTTTCCAGGAGCTGAAGGTGCTACAGTGAGATTGGGGAGGGAGTTCTGAGAAGGGCTGGGAGTTCTACACTAAGGCTAAGTGCAGGGTTCTACACTTTGGCCATGGCAATCCCAAGCAGCACTACAGGCTGGGGACAGAGTGGCAGAGAGCATCCAGGCAGAGAGGGACATGGGGGTGCTGGGAGAGAGGAGCTGAACGTCAGCCAGCAGTGTGCCCAGGTGGGCAGCAGAGCCAATGGCATCCTGGGCTGGCTCAGGAGCAGTGTGGGCAGCAGGACAAGGGTGGTTCTTCTGCCCCTGTGCTCCGCACTGCCCAGGCCACACCTGGAGTGCTGTGTCCAGTTCTGGGCCCCTCAGTTCAAGAGAGATGTTGAGGTGCTGGACCATGTCTAGAGAAGAGCAGCAAGGGTGAGGAAGGGCTTGAAGCACAGCCCAGTAAGGAGAGGCTGAGGGAGCTGGGGGTGTGCAGCCTGCAGAAGAGGAGGCTCAGGGCAGAACGAGGGGATGCAGTCTCAAGCTGTGCCAGGGCAGTTCTAGGATGGATGTGAGGAGGAAGTTGTTGGCGGAGAGAGTGATTGGCATTGGATTGGGCTGCCCAGGGAGGAGGTGGAGTGGCTGTGCCTGGAGGTGTTGAAGCCAAGCCTGGCTGGGCACTTAGTGCCATGGTCTGGTTGATTGAATATGGCTGAGTTGGGCTGGCTGAGCTTGGAGCTCTCTTCCAACCTGGCTGACTCTATGATTCTGAGTGCCAGGCTGAGGGACAATGGCTTTGAGGTTGAAGAGGATGATCGAGACTGGAAATCAGGAAGAAATTCTTGACAGTGAATGAGGTGAGACACTGGCACAGGTTGCCCAGGGAGGTTGAGGATACTCCTCCCTGGAGGTGTTGGATGAGGCCCTGAGGAACTTGGTCTGGTGGGAGGTGCCCCAGCCCACGGCTACCCCAGGAGGTCTTCCTCTGTGCTCAGCACTCAGTTGCAATCAGCAAAGCAGCCCCAGCTTTAGGGAGCACCAAGGCCCAGGCAGACTTTGTGTCCTTCCCTGGAGCCAGGAGCTTTTGCTCAGAGCTTTCTGCCCCTGTCCAGCTGAGGAGGGCAGGGCTGGGGCAGCTGGGTGGGCTCCTGGCAGCAGCCCAAGGGCAGCCCACCACAGCTGCATGGGGACGCATGGTCTGCTGCGGGACACCCACGGGCACCTTCTGCACTGTTGTGCTCTCTGCTTTATTGTCATTGGAGATGTTGCTGGAGGGAATGGGGACATTTAATGGAGGCAGCCTTCCTGAAGCACCTAATTCATGCCTGGCAATGAAGCTCCAGCAAGCAGAAGGGAACAGCTCCTCCGCAGCAGAGGTCCTTCCCTGGGATGAAGCGTTGGGGTGCGTGGGGCAATGCTGAGGCTCCTGTGTGGGTCAGGGCTGGTCATCCTCAGGCTGATGTGGCTCTTGCCAGTCCCTTCACATCATGGAGCACCACCCCTGCAATGTCAGGGTGGGTGAATGAGCTGCAGCTGGGGCTAAAAGCGATGGAGGTTCCCCAGATGCCCTGCCCTGCCCTTCCCACTCCATGCTGCTGGATTCCCTACCAGCACTTGTGTCCTAAACCCAGCTCTACTGGGGACCCCAAGAGCCTCCTGGGAAACGCATCCTTGTCTGGGGACTCCAACCCTCCCTGACACCCCAGCCCTGCTGAGGACACTGCAGTCCCTTTTGCAGGCCCCAATTCCTTCTGGGACACTCAGTCCTCCTGGGGACCACACAGCCCTGTTGGGACCCCTCTGCCTTGCCGGTGACCATTCTTTCCCAGCACCCCATGGCCCTCCCAGAGGAACTCATCTTCCTTTGAAGACCCCACCCCTGCCAGTGAGTCAGCCCTCCCTTGGCCCTCTCTGTCGTGATAGGGACCCAGATATGCCATTGCACTCAGCCCACTTGGAGAAGTCACAGTCCTCTTGGGGACCTCAGTCTTCCTGGGATCCTTGCCTCCCACCCAGAGAACCCAGGCCACTTTCAGGACCCTACAGGCATCCCAAAGCACTGCCTGGGAGGGCTGACCCAAGGGATACTCACAGCCTCCCTCTGCCATCTTCATCTGAGACTTCCACCTGCAAGAGAAAGGTGTCTGTGCAGAGGGGACTTGGCTGTCTCCAGTACTGCCCCCACTGCCCACAGCCTACCCCCAGTGGGAATGGGTTCAGGATGTAGAGGCAGGGCTGGCTATGGTGCAGGAGCCATCACACCACGGCCGTGACACCCAGCTCCATGCTCACCAGATGCATGTAGGAGCCCTCCAAGCCCAGAAGCCAGAGGGCAAAGTGGATGCAGTTGTTGGTGCCTGGGTAATAGCTGCCTGTGCTGTGCATTGCCTCCCGGACTTTGCCATGGAACTCCTTGAGGTCGATCCCGTCTCTTTTGCGGTACATCAGGCAGCTCCCCCTTTCCCTTCTCAATGCATGGAAGCCTTCCTTGCTGATCCTACCAACGTTCTTCTGGACATCCGTGTCTGGAAAAGCAAGAGCCACTCATTGCCCTGGCACAGCCCTCACCACGGCGCAGGCAGGGCAGGGGTTCAGGGGCTCAGGCACTTACTCTGGAAGTGTATGACCTCGGCGTCGCCACAGCAGACAGCTGCGTGTCTGAAGAGGGAGCTGCAGGAGCCATAGCTGCTCAGGGGGAAGAGCAGGATGTCCCCGGGCTGCGGGGCTGTCTCTGCCACCTCCTGGAAGACCTCTCCCTGCCCGGGGATGCTCTTGTACAGCATGAAGTGAATCGTCTCAACGGCTGGCACATGGTCGCCTATGGAGTCATACCTGATACCTGTGGTCCAAACCTGCCAGCACAACACTGCCCCAGCCCAGCAGGCTGCCAGGCAGGATTTCACCATCCTGAAGCACGAAAAAATGCAGGATACCTGCAAGGAGAGAGGCACAGGAATGTGTGTCAGCACCTGTGCATGGGTGGCACACTGCCACCTGCCACTTGCACCCTGCCCATGATGGCTGCTGCCAACACAAGGCCTTGACTTGGGCAAAACCCACCCTGTGCTTCCCTGCTGCTGCAAGCTGGAGACATCCTGGGACATGCCCCATTCCTCCTCCCTGTCCCAGCGGGACTGCATCACAGGCAGCTCACTGTTGAGAGCTGCAGAGATGGGAGGGTGCTTACCACAGTACCCATCAGAGATGTCCCTATGAGCCAGGCACAGAGCCGGGCTGCTGGCCTCCCCAACAAGGGCTGTGGGAAACGCAGCAGGGATGAGCTGAACTGGGAGCTGCTGGGGCCAAGCTGACCTTTCCTGCTTCCTATGACCCTGAGAGGTGGAGAAAGACTGAAAGAGAAATCCAGGAACAGTCCAAACGCTGGGAAAACTGCCTGGGGCTTCCTGCTTGGGAAAGCTGGGTCTGAGCTGCTACTGAGTGTTAAGTGTGGGAACAGAGGGAGACCACCTGGGATATCCTGGAAATGCCCTCGCCTTCCAGTCTTGCTGTGCTTGCCCAGAGGTTCCTTTCCCAGAAGGCAGTGCTGAGTGAGCTCCAACTCTGCTGCCACCAAGCAGGTGATGCCAAATCTACACCACCCCTGCAGGAGCTTGAGACCATTTCCTCTCATCCTACTTGTTAGTAAGGAGAGGAGACTGTTGGGGTTTGGGCAGAACTGAATAGTCTGAGAAAATAAGGAGAGGAAGCAGGATTGAGTAGCTGAACTGATAAGGAGGCACAGCTGCAGAAAATTGGCCTTGGAAGGCTGGCAGAGTAGCAGAGGGAATTCTGAGCTGTGCAAGAAGGTAGGCTGCTCAGCCCTGGGAACACGCAGTGTTATGGCTGAGTTCTTGCAAAGGGGGTAGTTGGTCAGGTCTGCCTCTGTGCGTGTGGCCAGCCCATCTCTGCTGTGTAAGCCTATCAGAAGTACAGGCCCCTCTGCTGAGCCTCACGATCCAGGTTCGCGCTGTGCTGCAATAAATGTGTGACAGAATATCTGGGATCTTGGGGATGAAGACTCCAGAAAATGAGAAGAAGTCAGGCAGTTATTGGGACTTCTTGGATATTGTAGGCAATGGGTAGAAGGATATAGCAAAGGGTAAAATATTCATTAGTTAGAGTAGATCACCTAACCCAATGGGTGGAAGCTTACCCAGGGAGCAGAGCAACTGCACAGACTGCGGTAAAGGTAGAGCGGAGCCTCCCCGCGCACCCAGGCCTGCACATTGCTTGATTCCTGCGACTAAATTAGAGCCTTCTTCTGCATGAACGCAAGTTTATGCCTTTCATTTGTGACAAATGGATTGGCCATTATGCATCACACTGCTGTGAGCCTGGGGCCTCTCCCACGCTGCCTACAAGAGAGGCCAACGCGACAGGAGACCAATGCCCAGCTCACTCCAACCTCCTCTCAGAGGGCCATAGAGACCCAGAAGTCTCCCCTCAGCCTCCTTGTCAGAAGAAAAAGTCTTCCCCAGGTGGTCTCCCTCTGTGCCCGAACTCAACGCTCAGTTGCAGTCAGAAAGCAGCCCCAGCTTTAAGAAGCACAAAGGCCCAGGCAGGGCTCACACTTTGCACCGTGCCCAGGCTTCCCTTGCAGCCTTTCTCCACCTCTCACAAGGAGCAGGAGAGGTCAGCTACAGCCCAGCAAAACTCACCCTCTGCTTCCCTGCCGCTTCGAGGTGGAGCCCTCCCGGCACAAGCCCCAGTCCTCCTCTCTGCCCGTCCCAGCAGGCAGCTGCCGGCAAGAGGCAGCAGGGATCAGAGCGTCCTTACCACAGTTTCCATCAGGGATGTCCCAGGACCGAGCCGGTAACGGAGCTGGGCTGCGGGAACCTCCAAGGGCTGCGGGGACTGCGGCAGGGCTGTGCTGGGCTGCGAGGTGCTGGGTCCGAGCGGAGCTTTCCTGCTTCCTGCGCCTGTGAGAGGCGGAGAGAGACTGAAAGTGAAAGCTGAGCGCGGCAGAAGCTCTGCGAAAGCTGCCCGGGGAGTTGTGCTTCCTTAGGCTGGGGCTGAGCTGATACCTGCAGCTGAATGTTCGGTTTGGGAACGGGGGGAGGCCACCTGGGATATCCTGGAAATGCTCCTGACTTTCCTCTCTCTGCTCTGGCATTCAACATGCACATTCCCCAACCTTGGCATCTACCTATCCTGGGAGTCCTGGCCAGGCTGTTCCTCCTGCCCCAGTGCTGGGTGCCACAGCTTTGTGGGTTCTGGCAGAGGCTTCCTGGTTAGGGGCTCTTTTCAGGGAGCAGTAAAGATCCAGAAGGTCTCCACTCAGCCTCCTGTTCTCCTGACAAAGCCTACCCCAGCTGGTATCCCTGTTGTGGAGGCTGGGAATTTCTGTGGCCGACTCAGGAACTACAGAAGTCTTTTATTTTCCTGAAAACCCTGCCCCAAACTATATGCAAACCTGTTCAGGTGTGTTTACAGATTCCAATTTGATCAGGAATCCTACAAAGGATGTTACAGGCAACCCCAGAGATTCAGGAAGTCAGGAACTGGAAAAGGCTAAGCTATAAGCACAGCTTTACCTCACTATCATTCAGGCTGAGCAGAGAATCTAGGGCAGCAGCAGGCTTCACTCACAGAGGTGAGATAGGAAATTGGAGATGATCTCTTGCTGGATTTCTCTGCGTCTCGGCTGCCTCCTGATGCTGCATGCAATATCCAACAGTCTGGATCCACACGGCAGCAGCCCGAGGCCAGTGGCAAGCTGCCAAACTCAGAAGTGTCTCTGGGCAGGGCTGCCACAAGACAGGGATTTGTGGAAGCAACACTGCCTCAGTGGTGGCAGGGGACAGCCAAACTGCTGGGGTCTCCCCCAGGTTTGGAATGGCAGCCAGCTGCGATATGGTCCGAGAGTAGCTGGGTCCAGATGCTGCTGGCAGCTCTCTCAAGAGGACCCCAGAACTTGCCGGGCTTGCAAGTTTGCACAGAACGGTGCAAAAGTGGGGAGAACATTCCACAGGCAGGGACGGTGTAAAACCGAGAGCCGTACAAAAGGTAGGAGCTGTCCAAAAGCAGGGGCGGTCCCAAAGGGGAATTCTGCCACAGTAGGAACCTGTCCCGTCAGGAGCTCTGTCCAGGTGAGAACTCTTTCAAGTCAGGAACCACCTCGCACCTTCTCCCTGGCTCTGTTTATGCTTTTCTAGACAAAGTGCCCATTTGCCATTTTATACTGGGCATGAGAACCCTGCCAAGCACCAGCCCGACTCCAGCCTGGCCCTCCACACAGGTCAGCACACATGCGGAAAGGCCTCCTGCTGCTCCCCATTCAAGCCTGCAGGGCCAGGGGGGAAGCAGTTCTCGCGTGGTGGGGCTGGGGGGGAGAAGAAAGGATTTTGGAGTGCTCTGGAACATTCCATCCTGGTGGCAGTGGGCAGATTTGTCTAGAAATTCAGAGTGAAGGGTAATAACCCCTTGCAATTCAGGAAGCTGTGTTTGCCTTATCCATAGGTTAGCCTTCCCATAGGTAACACCAATATTAGCAATGTTGACCAACACTTAGCAGCAGTCAGGTTAAATCGAAATGATTCAGGAAGATTTCAGAAAATGTTTACAACTGGAGAGCCTTGCAGCACAAACTGATGCTTAAAGCTTAGCCATAAACTTCCCCAAACTTCAGAAAAGAGGCTTTGTTTACTCACTGGTTAGCGCCTCACTAGTGGTAATCCAAAAGTATATGTGGAAGCATAAACGAGGAGAACTGTAGTTCCAGCCAGGTGTGGCCTTCCACGTGGTGATGGCTCTGCTGCTTGTGTAGCTCAGATCGAGCACATCGTCTGAGAAGATCCACGGACATGAGGCAAGTCCTCCGTGGCTCTCAGGCCATCACTGGAGTGGTCAGCCACCTGGGTAAAGCAGGATCCAGGTTTACAGGATTCTGGGCATGTGGCAATTGCTAGGTGAGTTGCTGCCTCGAGGCTTCTTGTGGCCATGGCCCCAGGGCTTACCAGGCAGATTCCCAGACTGGTTTTGAATGCACAGTACCAAGACTTATAGCTGCCAATTTGCCACCTGCTTTAAGGTGGGTTTGGATATTCCTGAGATAGGGCTTGCCTGCACAACCTATCTCTCAGGGATCGCAACTGTCTGGATTTAGGTGTCCAGTTGCCTTGTTTGGTTTGGTCTCTCCCCCTACATCTACCGTGGGGGGAGGTTGGTGAACCTGTGTTGCTAGGAGAATCTTTTACTTTCAGACATTCTTGTGCACTGCTGCAGGTTTGTCCGTGCAAGAAACCATTAGAATGTCTCCCCCAAGAGTGTCTGCCTCCATGGGGGCCAAACCCAGCCTGAAGCCTGTGAGCATTTAAGTTCATTAAGAGTTCAGTTCATGCCATGACATGCTCCTGTGCACTTCTCAATCTGCAGTTTCCTGCGACCACTCTTTCAATTGTCTCTATGTTTGGTAATGCTCAGACCTACAAACTTGCTGGCAACCCCCTCATGAGAGGGTGAAGTGTCTCTGGGCCAACTGGGGCGCTTAAGGGACAGTCGTATTTTCCCTTATCATATATTGCTTGCACACAGGCAAGTTTAGGAAGCACTCAGAGGAGGTGGTGACTCCTAACTCCATCGGCTCCCCTCAGTAAGCCAGATGGAAACTGCTCCCCAATTAAGTAAGCTATCCCTGCAGTCAGCCTATGCGAGCCCTGGGGTTCATGAGTCAGGAACACAGTATCCAACCAATCCCCAGATGCTTCTTTGGAGTCTAAAAACACTTTATCACCACCAGCCCAGAAGGCTATGTCGATGTATCCTGCCACCAAGTCTCCTGGCTCCCTCGCGTGTTTAATTTGGAAGTTACTCAGCTGAGTGACTGTGTAAAGCTTATTAATAGCAGTGACAGTGCTGCATTTGCCATCCTTGGCATCCAAAATTTGGGTTTGAGTCACTGGCAGCTCTATTGTGCAGAGTTGCCTGTCTCATTGAACAGAATTGCTGCAGGCTTGTGAAATAATATTTGCTTGTTGCGCTAACCCAATTCATTAAGTGTGATTAAAGCTAGCCATTAAGTGTGGTTAAAGCTTGTGCACAACTAACTCCTGACATAGTATCAGAATAATGCTGTCATCCCATGCATGCACACTTCCCATTGTTCATTTGTGCTTATGGGTTACAATCACAGATGTGCTTGATGTCAGTAAGGTTAACAACAGCCATAGCCCAGCATGCATTACGTTTTTTTGCCACAGTGTCTGCATAGCCATCTGAGCCAAACGTCTGCTCACTGCCAAAAGCAGGCTGGACATAACAAGCTGGCATCCATGGAGGACCTGTAGGCAACACGAACATGTACATACACATTCCTTCCCTGTGCTGACAGATCTATTGGCCTTTTCTAGGGCGAATTCCTCTGCATGATTTATCTGGAAAATTCCACACACACCCCTCCTTTTTTTTTTCTTTTTGTGAAGTGTTAAAGTAGCTTAAGCAGGTGTCAAGTATTACTTGTCAGGTAAAATGATTGTATATTGTGTGCTGTGTAAGCAGGTGTGTTTGTTTTAATGTCTAAGCATACAACCGCGTAGGTGTAATGGTGCCTTTCAATAGCTGCAATGGCCTATCGCAGGCCACCTTGTTGAAATGTGACCTCGGTTTATGTATATGCTATAGAAAGCCACTGCCTAATCTGGCATGCTGCAAGTGAAATCTTGGCGTGTGTGTGTGGAAACTGACTCCAATAATCTTTGCCATATTAACTTTGCCAGTGTACTGTAATAAGAACTGTTACCTTTCCTTTTTTTTTCATAACCCCTATCCCAAAGTACTAACACTGATATAAAGAAAAATCCCCCCAAACATTCTATAATATCCCTAGTCTGAATTCTACACCTTAACTCTACTAATACTAGAAAGTGCCTATTTGCCATTTTATACTGGGCACGGAAACCCATCTGACCAGCCCGACTCCAGCGTGGGCTTCCACGCAGGTCAGCACACGTGTGGAAAGACACCTCCAGCTGTTCCCACTTCAAGCCTGCAGGGCAAGAGGAGAAAGCAGTTTTTGCACCACCTTCTCCCCCCCATGCAAACCCGTGGGGTTGGGCATAGAAGAAAGGAAATTAGAGTGCTCTGAAACACTCTCTGGAGTTTCTGATTCTGTACTTGGAATCAGAAATCAGCCCCAGCTTTGAGAAGCACAAAGGCCCAGGCAGGGTTTGGAGAACAGATCTTGTGAGGAGCAGCTGAGGAGGTTGGAGCCAAGTAGAGGTTAACCCTTCTGGGGGAGTGATTTTGACTCCGACCCCAGGTCTTCCTGACTCCTCCCCAGGGGTGGGTCCAAGCCTTACTCCAGGTGTAGTCCTTAGCCCAATCCCACTTCCTGTCTAGCCCCATATAAAAAACAGGAACTTCCTGTTTTGTTCTCTCTTGCCTTGTCTGCCTATGTGCCAGCACCACCCTCCCATTCCTGCTGCTCTTCGCTTCACCTCATGGCCATCAGTCCCCGAGGTGGACAGAACCCATTGCCATCAATCTCACTGTGTATATATATATATTTTGTATCTTGTTTTCCCTTCTCTGTACTTCTTTGTATCTCCTCTACCTCAAAATACCTTTCATTTTGTGTTAAAGTTTTCTCTTTTAACTTCCAAATGGAAGTGAGGCTATTTATTTGGCTGTGTTTTACCTTTTCCTCTCTATGTCTAATTCCTTTTCTTTGGAAAAAGAGGGGGAGACGGAAAGGCATCCTTGTGGGGGAAGGTTGCACAGGCCCCACATGACCGTGTTTACAGATCTATTCATGCCCGGACATGTCCCCCCAAAGGGTGTTACCCTGCCTAAACTTGGGGAAAACAAGTTAAGGGGGACAAAGGAGCACAATAGCCCTGGTGCCTTCGAGTCTGGGTTGCCTGATTGAAGGTTGAAGTAAAAACCTTATGTAAGCTCACGCGCCTAGGGTGGGGATCTGCCTGACCCCTCTCCATATTTGGGGGTACCAGACCCCTGGACTTCACCTTATTTGGTATGTTTTGGCCTGCTGCCAAAACCCTATTGGACAGAATCGTGGCTACGGACCATCAATCTTGGGATCAGACCTCATAAAAGGGACAATTCAGTGTTCCTGCCACTCTCGCCCCTCTCTCCTCTCCTCTACCACCCACTGCTCCTAGCCAATTCCAGCCGCTTTTGGGGACCAGCGCCGCTGCATGACTCCAGCCCACGGTGCCAGCCCAGGGAGACTGACCAAGGCGCTCCTGGCCAGCCGCCGCTCCAGCCACCGTTCCCAGCTTGACTGTGCCTGTGGAAGCTCCAGACAGTGTCCCCCAATAATCCCTGAGCTGAACAATTCAAACCCACGAGGGTTAACAACATGGCTTTGCCGCACATATTTGGGACCATCGAAACTGACTCCTGCCAGTGAGTAACTGAGCAAACTCAATTTAAGCCAGCATAGACTCTCAGTAATTTACCAGTGGCACTTATGCCACAGAACTCTCTACCTAAATCCTTTCAAACCTCTGCTAAATTCCCAATTCTGCTGTATATAGACATTCTGTAATATAATTTCCCAACCGCATACAAAGAACTTGTGTGGGGTAGCTGTAAATAAGTTTGGGGAAGGGGGGATTCCTCGTGTGTATCATATTAAATTATTTAAACCCTTTTAAATTTGGCCTCATATTTCATTCCCCCAAAACCCAGACAAACCCCTTCACAACAATCCTATAAATTGTTATTGGTTCTATTAACTGTGTTTGCATCTCTGGGAAATTTAAACTAGGACCGAGACAATTAATTTGGTGTCTCAATGTGGGGCTAGGTAGAAAATAATTATTTTATTCAAGCTTTGGAAATTAAAAATGGGTGTTGTAAGAGTTTTAATAATTCAGGCTTTCGGATGGCTGTTTTGGAGTTGGATATATAAGTTCACAACAGGTCATGTAGCCTGGATAGTGATTGATATGGTACTTGGCTATTTTCAGGGCTTACCTGTGTGGTTGTATGTGTATTTAGTGGATTCTGTTGGAAACTTTACTGGGTTGGGGAATGCCTCTGATACATGGAACCACTCTGAGAATGTGTGCTAGGACATTCAAGGTTCAGATGGTACTTCCAGCAGTGTTTGCAATATGTTTGAAAGTGATTCAGGGAGGTATCATCGCTGTCCTAGCCTGGGCCATGTAGCAGCCGCATGTAGCCACCATGATTAGGACATTCGGTAACGAAACGAGCAGGGGGAGGGCAGGCCCAGCTGACAGCTGCCAGTGCGGCAGGTGTCGGTGCGGCAGCTCTCAGCCTGGCACTTGTAGCAGAGCTGCAACTCCACATGACTCCCTGAACGTGAACGGCACGGCCAGCTGCAGCGGGGCAGCTCCTGTCCCAAATGCCATTCCAGACCAGGTTCCACCCACACAAATAGCCACCTCTATGCACTCAATCTCTCTGGCTCCTGTCACCACTTGCAGCAAAAAGCTACAGAAGACGTACAGACCTCTCCCAGACTTGGACCCGATGGAAAGCAGCTCCGCTGGAACCAGCACCCCTCGGTTGTTGCAGAATGGCTAAAGGAAAATGGACGTGACTTAGAGGTGGGCAAGCAGGATGAGTATATAGAACTAAATTAAGGCTGTGCTAGGCCACACTGAAACAAAGGCCACATTGAAGAAACAAAGGCAGCACTGAAGAAACAAAGGCAGCATTTAATATAACTAGCTAGAGAGGCACTGTCCTTGACAAGTCAGCAGGCAACTCAGGCAGAGCAGAATCCAGCTAACCCTGAATGAGATAAGAAAGTAGGTTTGCTGCTTGCAGCTGCACGTAGCAAGTAGGTGCACCATGCAAATGGGGTGTTTGGAGATTCAGCCATTTAGCTCTTTACATGTATGCATATATTATCTGTAACACATATAAGCGCGCGTCTACCAAATAAAGTTGTCACTCGCTTTTGATCCACATTGGATTGTGCAGTGTCCTTGCATAGTGAGTTCAGCCCTTCTCCGCGAGATCTGCCTCACCGCACTCAGCGAAATGCACCAGATGGGAATGAATCTGGCACTGAGGTAGTCACAATCACAAACACGCCTCAAAAGGAAATCTGGCAAAGCCAGCAGGATTATGCAAGGGCAAATGGCCAGTCTCTATTGGCCTGGCTCTTGAGCTGCTGGGATGCAGGGGCAGAGACAGTGGAATTAGATCAGAGAGAAGCTAAACAGTTAAGGTCCTTGTTGATGGATGGGGGTGTGGATAAAGAGCTGGGGAGGCTAGACAGCACACACACACACTTTGGGCCTGACTCCTCACAGCTTTAAGACACCAGTACCCCTCAAAAGAGGACATGATCTTCCACCCTCTTAAATGGGCAAATATGGAACAGGGACTCATGTGCTTGAGGCCAATGGCTGTCTGGGAAATAATCTATGGAGATGGCCAACTGCCTCTGGACCCTGACAATGTCAGGATGAAAGCAGCTCTGATAAAGAAACTGACCCAAGGTGCCCCTTCCACATATGCATGCACACTTGGAGGGCTGCTTTTGAGCAGAGACCTTAACAATCTCCCAGCTGTCCATGAATTTGTAAATTATTAGTTTGCTAATTAATAAATAATAATTATATTTTATTAATAAATATAGTTATTATAATTAATACCTGACTAGTGATTATTAATTAATAATTAATTTGTTAATGAGGCAGTTTGAAGACAGTGTCTCCAGAAAGGCTCTAATATCAGCTGTAGAGCCCTTGACCAGAGACATGAAGGAGCTTTAGGCCTCTATCTCTGAACTGAAGAAGGGAGAGGACACTTGCTCTTCACCTTCTGAATGGGTGCACGTTTCAGCTGTAAGAAATGCACACCGCCATGCTCCTCATCCTCGTAGGAGACCAGCCCAAGCCAGACAGGGCACATCTCAGGGCTCACTGTGGAGAACTCTCTGTGACATGGTGAGGACATGGACAAGATGGCATGGTCAGGGCACCTCAGGTCTATGGGCCAGAGTGAGGGAACTGCAGGGTGCAAACGCTGGGAATAACTCCTCCAGAAGAGGGGCTGCTCCAGTGTCCCACAGGCAATCCTCTCACCCAAGAAGTGGTTCTGCCACCAGCTCAGCTCCATGTGCTTCATGTGTGTCAAGGTCCAGAGAACAGAGATTAACAATTTCTCTGTCCAGAGGAGCAAGATATGTCCCTATGGATTTCCGTGTTGTGAAATTAAGGTGCAAACGAGACCATAGATCACCATAAAACTATTTACTAAAGGATAAAGTTGGACAAAACAGAGGGAGAAAGAGAGAAGGGGGAGAGAGAGAGAGGTAAAGAGAACGACGGGGAAGAGGAGAAGAAGCAGGGAAGGAAAAGAGCTGGGATCATATCATATTACCCTCAGTCACAGATGGGGAGGAGAGAGAGAGACGGGTGTGTGGCCCAGGGATGATCTTCTGTGGAGTTTGTCAGGGGTTCTTCTGGTGGTGGTGCAGCTCTGGTAGTCTGGCGGACGTCCACTTGGTGGTCTGGTGGAAGTGCACGCCTGGTAGTCTGGTAGAAATGCACCCTTGGTGGTCTGGTGGGAGTGCCACACTTTGGCAGGCATTCCTCCTGCCTTTTATACAGTTTTCTGCTCGGGGTCCAGCTGCAGCTCCCCAGGAACTCTTCCTGTGTATCCTCCTGCATTTGCAGGGGTCCGGTGCCACCAGGGAGAGGGCCTCTGCCCCTCCCTGGCTGTACCTGTCCATACCCTGAATACACATAAGCCTTTCCTCTTCGGAGTAGCTGAGATGCATACATCCTGGGCATTCCAGCCAGGCTGAGGTCCAGGAGTTTGCAAGGCGTTGTCTGTTGATTTGCATCCCTGAGCTTTCGGCCAAGCACCGAGTCTGAGTCCTGGAAGGTAACAAAGGCAATCTTTGTCTTTATTGATGAACAAGAGAGAGGATTTAGACTCTCACAATGTGGTAACCAAGTTCGGCATTAGAGGTGCCCTGTCTCCAGCCAGGCGGAGGACAGGGATAACAGAGCCTACTGGCATGTGTTTGTGAAATGGCCTGGCACTTCTGAAGCAGAGAAGTACTGAGCTTTGGTGGAGACAGGTACTCAATGCACCCTGATGAACCTCAAGCCACAGAGGGACAGAAACCATAAGAATTTGAGGAGTCACAGGGGGGTCACAAGAGCTGCCTGTGCTGCAGGCTGAGATAAGCCTCACCAAGAATGCGTGGGAGAAGCACACCATAGTGCCTGGCCCTGATGCACCTTGCACCCTGGGGACCGACTTTCTGCGGGAAGGGTACTTTAAGGATCCGAAAGGGAACACGAGGGCTTTTGGGATAGCAGCTGTAGAGACTGCAGACCAAGAGCAGCTGTCTGTCATACCCGGCCTGTCAGATGACCCTTCCATGGTTGGCACCCACAAGGTGCAGGATATAAAGTTACCAATTGCTTCTTGCATAGTACACCGCAGGCAATGCTGCACCAACAGAGACTCTCTGCTGCCCGTACACCAGCTGATTTGCTGCCTGGAGAAGCAGAGTGGCATCAGCAAGAGCCACTCATGCTTCAAGAGCCTGATATGACCATTGTGAAAGGAGAATGGGGAATGGGGACTGGATTCAGAGGCCTGAACGAAATGACTCCTCCGTCAGCACAGCTGTGCCTAACATGTTGGAGCTCCAGTAGGAACTGCAATCGAAGGAGGCCAAATGGTCTAACCAAGGGGTTGAATGTAAAGGGTTAACCCTCCTGGGGGAGTGATTTTGACTCCGACACCAGGTCTTCCTGACTCCTCCCCAGGGGTGGGTCCAAGCCTTACTCCAGGTGTAGGCCTTAGCCCAATCCCACTTCCTGTCTAGCCCCATATAAAAACCAGGAACTCCCTGTTTTGTTCTCTCTTGCCTTGTCTGCCTGTGCGCCAGCACCACCCTCCCATTCCTGCTGCTCTTCGCTTCACCTCATGGCCATCAGTCCCCGAGGTGGACAGGACCCATTGCCATCAATCTGATTGTGTATATGCATATATATTGTATCTTTTTTTCCCTTCTCTATACCTCTTTGTAACTCCCCTACTTCAAAACACCTTTCATTTTTTGTTAAAGTTTTCTCTTTTAACTTCCAAATGGAAGTGAGGCTATTTATTTCGCTGTGGTTTACCTTTTCCTCTCTACATCTAATTCCTTTTCTTTGGAAAAAGAGGGGGAGATGGAAAGGCATCCTATAAATTGTTATTGGTTCTATTAACTATATTTGTGTCTCTGGGAAATTTAAACTAGGACCAAGAGAGATGCACACAACACAAACATCATTACCAAAAGTCAAGGAACCGTTTCCAACAGGCAGTCCCTTAGACAAGTCCAATGTGTAAAGTCTTAACCCCTCCTGGGGGTGGTCAGAACCTGACCAAGGGAGGTGCCATCAGTTGTGGAGGGGGTGATATAGGGGGGATGTGGAAGGAAGATAATCTAAAGGATCCCACTTATTTCCCTAGTCCTCCTATCCTGACCTTCACCCTGCTGTTCAGCTTTAATTTTAAATACCTTTCTAACATCCTGGGGCCAGATATGCCCTTCCCAGCAGGCAGCATAATCTCTCTCCTCCTCACTAAACAGTTCCTTACTACTTCCATATGTATTCAGAGCTTGACAAATGCATCCTTCGGAAGACCCATATGAGAAAAATCAAGATCATCATCAGGTCTTATCTTTTCCTCTGGCCATGCTATCATACAATATTGTATCAGGTTTGCTTTCTCTTTCTTTTTAGTACATTTTACATCTCTCCTGGTGGAAACTGTTACTCTCAATAGACTACCAGGAGATATCTTCAGCCATGCCTTCTCGCTCCCCTGTCCTTTGGGGCCCTTAGGCTTTTGGGCACCTTGCCCCATCCTGAGGTTCCTGTGGTCCTGTCTGAGTGCCTCCCACCACCAATCCCGGAGAGGCCCAATCTGTCTCCACACTCGCTTTGTCTTCTCACCAGCCAGTCCAACGCGGTTAGAAAGGCTCCGCACAGGCTTGCACACATTCGCCGACCCCTAGAACTGCAGGTACTTTAGGGCAGTTCATCAGGGAGCTCTTTCTCCTTGCTTCCACCTTAACTCTGTGTGTCTTGCGTGCTCCTGGGTTTCCTGAAGAGCACAGAGAGGCCACCTAAGGCAGTGGGGGACCCCTGTGGGGGTCCAGTTGAGGAAGATCACGCTGGGGTCACCAAGAATTTGCTATAAATGACCTTAGGCACAAGCCCAACAGTACCAGAGATAATATATGATCTATTAGCTAAAATGGAAACAAGCAGTGCTGGGTGTGAGGGCAGTCTGTGCTCTACCAACTCCTGCCACAGGCACACAACATCCTCTCCCATTTACACACTCAGTCTATGCCTATGTATCAACTATGTAAATAGGTCCTTGAAATTCTTGCTACGCCAGAGATCCTTCATGCACCTGTGTCGTCTGGGCTGTTCCGATCACCTCTGGTGGTCGTTGGAGATCTCTTCTCTGTGTGTCCTCCCAACTCTGGCCCCCAGTGCAAGCACAAAAAAACCCCTGCCAGTTCCCGTGCTAATTCTCCATCCCAGGGAGGCACACCTCCCCTCCTTCTTGTTTCCTCCTGACACCAATCATGCTCCTATTTGTCACACCCCCACTAATACATCGCTTGAAAATAAGCCTGACCAATAGACACTAGCATCAGTTGTTCTGGCCAGTGAATTCAAAGCTTTGTGCCTCTCCAACTTGATCTCCTTCTGTGATCAGGTGACCCGCTTGGTGGATGTGGGGAGGCCTGTGGATGTGCTCTGTCTGGACTTCAGCAAGGCCTTTGACACTGTCCCCCACAGCAAACTGCTGGCTAAGCTGTCAGCCCATGGCTTGGATGGCAACACTCTATGCTGGGTTAGGAACTGGCTGGAGGGCTGGACCCAGAGAGTGGTGGTGAATGGTGCCACATCCAGCTGGCAGCTGTCACTAGTGGTGTCCCTCAGGGATCAGTGCTGGGCCCCATCCTCTTTAACATCTGCGTAGATGATCTGGATGAGGGCATGGAGTCAGTCATCAGCAAGTTTGCAGATGACACTGAGCTGGGGGCAGATGTGACTGAGTTGGAGGGCAGAAGGGCTCTGCAGCAGGACTTTCACCGCCTGGACAGATGGGCAGAGGCCAAGGGGATGGTGTTCAATAGCTCCAAGTGCAGGGTGCTGCTCTCTGGCCACAACAACCCCATGCAGAGATACAGGCTGGGGTCAGAGTGGCTGAGAGCAGCCAAACAGAGAGGGATCTGGGGGTACTGATTGATACCCGCCTGAACGTGAGCCAGCAGTGTGCCCAGGTGGCCAAGAGAGCCAATGGCATCCTGGCCTGCATCAGGAATGGTGTGGTCAGCAGGAGCAGGGAGGTCATTCTGCCCCTGTGCTCTGCACTGGTTAGACCTCACCTTGAGTACTGTGTTCAGTTCTGGGCCCCCCAGTTTAGGAGGGACATTGAGATGCTTGAGCGTGTCCAGAGAAGGGCGACGAGGCTGGGGAGAGGCCTCGAGCACAGCCCTAGGAGGAGAGGCTGAGGGAGCTGGGGTTGGTTAGCCTGGAGAAGAGGAGGCTCAGGGGTGACCTTATTGCTGTCTACAACTACCTGAGGGGTGGTTGTGGCCAGGAGGAGGTTGCTCTCTTCTCTCATGTGGCCAGCACCAGAACAAGAGGACACAGCCTCAGGCTGTGCCAGGGGAAATTTAGGCTGGAGGTGAGGAGAAAGTTCTTCCCTGAGAGAGTCATTGGACACTGGAATGGGCTGCCCGGGGAGGTGGTGGAGTCGTCGTCCCTGGAGCTGTTCAAGGCAGGATTGGACGTGGCACTTGGTGCCATGGTCTGGCCTTGAGCTCTGTGGTAAAGGGTTGGACTTGATGATCTGTGAGGTCTCTTCCAACCTTGGTGATACTGTGATACTGTGAGTGACTACACAGGCACGTTGAGGGGCTGCACCCTTGACACAGTGATGCTGAACTCCTAGACCTCAGGGCACAGTTTTGCAGGGCCCAAACATTACATTGTTTGGGCTCATCAAACTTACCTCCCAGACCCTGGCACAGGAGAACTGTCAGATCAGTCTAGGTGGATTTTTTTGCCCTAGCAGGACAAGGCAGGATGACAACATTCCAGTTAGTGTTCACAATTATTTGTTCTTTTCCTCTGTCTCCCTCACAGAATAAAGGAAATACAAACCAGGGCCCTTCTCTTCTCTCAGGCTGGAATTTACACTGCAGGCAATACCACTCAAGCACACAGATGGGTTTTGACTCATTGCTTCCTAGGGTGAAAAACGCAGGTCACAAATCACAGACCCTATCCCTGTGTTGTATCCAGCAATCCACACCACACCCCTACGATTCTGTACATCACACAAACGCAGACACAGACCTGCCAAGGACTGCTGGTGGAAAGGGAATCTTCTAGTTTAGATTTAGCACCCATGAAACTGGATTTTCACCCCCTGGAGTAAATTTACCACACCTACTCTGAATTTGGGGGAAAAAAAGTAATTATAGTTACAAAAGTAGACTAAATATCAAAGTATAAAGGCAGTTAAGGTGTACAAGGTGTCTCACATATATTTACACATGAACAACAGCACAATACCCCCACGGACAAACCCACACTCATCTGGACACAGAGCCCAGAGGACTATTACAGCCAAGCCACCGTCTCTACCTCCCACCCCCTCCCTATACTTCACAAGTCAAAGCCAGAAGTCAGCAAGGTCAAAAGGCAGAGGCAGAGCCACCAGAAGCAAAGCAGGAAGCAGCCAGAGAGAGCAAGAAGCTTGTGCTGCAAAATACAAGATACTCAGCAGTCCAGTGGGATGAGGTAAACTTATCTTGCATTGTTCTGTGTTCGACCCCTCTGGAAAAGCCTTAAAACTGTAGCAGGGAAGAAGCCAGCGCTGGCTTGCATCTGTGACAGCACAGTGTCCTTAAAGCGATCGTACAGAGTGAGGACAAGACTTGGCAGAAAGCAAGCTGCGACACTGGAAAGTTTAACACCACAACTATAATAGGTCAATTAGCATTCTAAAGCACTTTGCTCCTTCTAAAGCAGCACAGCCCAGGCAAACCAACCCCCCCCCCCCCCCTCTCTTCCTGCCAGCGAAAAGGGGTGTGAGAGGTTAGAGGCAGTGCCACGGAATTTCCTCTTCTCAGCTCCAGAGAGAGGAGAGAGAAGAAAACCCTCAAGCGTGCACTAACACACCCAGAGCCATTTAGTGACCCACACAGCACAAACCGCCAAAACTTCCACATCGAAGCCAGACTCTTCTTCGGGTGTTTCCCCCCTTGCCACTCTCTGCATCTAATCCCTTCCTCTCCAAAGGGGCAGAGGGGAACCATCCTATTCTTGTGTTGTTCTGTTAGGCTTCTGGGCTCCGAGGAGCTTCAACTAGAACCAATACACAATGGTCTCACATCGCCTGCCTCTCCTACACACAGGGGGATGCTGAAAAGGCTCACCCTGCTTTACAGACCATACATAGGCTCACCCTGGTTTCCCTTCCCCAGCCAGGCAGGGGGTGGATTTGTAGCGCCCAGCTGCTCGTATCACCTCACCTGCATGTGATGTCCTGACACAGCTAACACTGCTACATTCCTGACCAGTCTCCAGAACCAGTGTTAAAGGATGCCTCATTCTGCAGGTGATTGCTGTCTAGGATGGCCAAGGTCCACGGAGAAGAGGGTGGCCCTCCAGAACAGTATTCAGCAGTGCCAGAGAAAATCCCACCCTCACTGGGAACCCAGCTGAGTCAGGGAAGAAGCTCACCCTCCGGTGGAGGTCTTGCTCTGGGGCTCTCCCATCCAACAGAATCAGGAGATCTGTCTCAGTGCTGGGTGCCAGCTGGGATCCTGCTCCCCAGGGCCTGTCCAGGCCCAAGCAGAGTCTCCTGTCTGGCTCACCAGAAAATGGCATGGTGAAAGACTCAATGATTGCCCTAACCATTCATCCATTCATGGGCATCCATTGGTTTATTGAGAGAACAAGCACGGGGAGGCAGGCAGCAATCCAGAAGGCTGAAAGCCTGAAGAGAGCAGATTGCAGCTCTTACCTACAGCTCAACAACAGAGGTGCACTCGGAGTTTTAAAAGCTGATTTTACATAGATAAGATCCTTTCACTGCTGGGCATTCACTCACAGCTTCTGGTTTTCCAGCAGCATTAGTGCTGAGTCTTCTCCTTCTGGTGAGTTCTTCTTGTTGGTCTCCAGCAGGTGAGAAATTTTATCTAGGCCCCTCAGCATCCAGCAGCTGCATCAGGGAGCACCACCCTGCAATGCCAGGGTGGGTGGGCAGACTGCAACTGTGCCCAAGAGGGATGGAGGTTCAGCAGATTCCCTGCCCTGCCCCTCCCACACTATACTGCTGGGTCCCCCAGTGACACTGACAGGAGGAGCCCAGCACTCCTGGAAACCCCAAGGGCCTCCTGGGGGCCATACAGCCCTGCTAGAGACTGCTCCTTCCCAGCAACCCCACTGCCCTGCCTGTGACCCTGCTCTCCCAGCACCCCGTGACACTCCAGAAGCACTCATCTTCCTTTGGGGACCCCATCCCTGCTGATCACTCAGCCTGCCCTTGGTGCTCACAGTCCTAATGGGGACCCAGCCACCTCATGGACCTCAGCCTACTTAGAGATGTCACAGCTCTGCTGGGGGCCCCAGTATTCCTGGGGTCCTTGCACCCCTCCCAGGGACCACAGACGCCTCTGATGACCTTGCAGCTGTCACAGGGATACCAGAGCCCTGGCTGGCAGAGCTGACACTGTGGATACTCACATCCTCTTCACTGTCATCCTAATCTGGTATTTCCACCTGCAAGACAAAAGTGTCCATGCACAGAGGGCATCCCCACCACCATCCCCATCACTGTCCCCACCTCCTGTGCGCCAGCCTGCAGAGGTCAGGATGCAAGGGCAGGGCTGGCTGTGGCTGCAGGAGCCATGGCTCCTTGGCTGTCATCCCAAGCTCCATGCTCACCAGAGTCATGTAGAAGTCAGACAAGCCCAGAAGCCAGAGGGCAAAGTGGATGCAGTTGTTGGTGCCTGGGTGATACTGGGCTTCGCTGTTCATTGCCTGTGTGACTCTTCTCTTCAGTTCACGGCGGTTGATGCCCCCTCTTTTCCGGTACACCTGGCACTCCCCCCTTTGCCTTCTCATGGCCCAGAAGCCTTCCTTGCTCACCAGTCCAGTGTTACTCTCATCAGCTAGTCCTGCACAACCAGGAGCCACCCATTGCCATGGCCCAGGCTCTACCATGTCACAGACATGACCTGGGGCTCAGGCACTTACCCTGGAAGTGTATGACCTCTCCATCCTCAAGGTAGACAGCTGCATGTTTGAAGAGAGTGTGGATGGGGTTATCACTCTTTATGGGGACAAGCAGGATGTCCCCAGGCTGCATTTCACTCTCTGGCACGTTGTCAAAAACCACATCACGCCCAGGGATTGTCTTCAACAGCAGAAATTGAATTGCCTGAAATTGCCTCTCCTAATGGCACCATGGAGAGAAGGTGAGGAAGTGGCACAACTGGCCCTGCCACCTCCCACAGCCCCCCGACTGCCCCACGCTGCCAGCCAAGTGTCAGCAGCTCCTACTTACAGAACTGCTCGAGATCTGCAAGGAGAGAGGAAGAGAAAGGGGACATCAGCACCAGTGCCTGTGGGGCAGAGTCCCACCTGCCACTGCACCCTGCCCGCGATGGCTGCTGCCAGCTGAAGGGCTCGGCTCAGGCAAAGGTCACCCTCTGCTTCCCTGCTGCTGCAAGCTGGGGACATCCCGGGACAAGCCGCGGTCCTTGTCTCCCCCACCCCTTCCCCCAAGCAGGACAGCTCCGCGGGCAGCTGGCTGCAGAGGGCTGGGGGGATGGGAGCGTCCTTACCGAAAGAGCCATCGGCGGTGTTCTGGGACGGAGCTGGGGACGGAGCCAGGGCCGGAGCTGCGCTGCTGGCTCCTTCAAAAAGAGCCGTGCGAAATGCGGCAGGGATGGGCTGGGTTGGGACGAGCTGGACCCAAGCTGAGCTTTCTTACTTCCTGTGGTCGTGAGAGGGTTGGAAAACTGAAATCGAAACCTGAGCACAGCACAAACTCTGTGCCTGCTGCCTGCAACTTTCTGCTTCTTCAGGCTGGGTCTGAGCTGCCAACTGCAACTGAATGTTCGATTTGGGAACAGGGAGAGACCACCTGGGATATCCTGGAGGTGCTCCTGAGTTCCAGCCCTCTGCTGTGGCACCCAACATCCACATTCCCCACAACTGGAACGTGGCCTGTGCTTAGTGTTGGGATGCAGGGGAGGCAGGAGGTGCTGTGAGGCTGCTGTGGCAGGAGTGGGCGCCAGCATGGGTGGGCAATAGCAGGGATAGGCAGCAGCAGGGGCAGGCCCTTGCAGAGGTGGGTGCTAGGAGATGGGGTGCCAGCAGCAGATAGGTGCTGGCAGTGATGGGTCCTAGCATGGGCAATGCTGAGGCTCTTGTGTGGCTCAGGGCTGCTCATCCTCAGGGTCAAGTGGTTGTTTCCAGTCCCTCACATCACAAAGCTCCATCCCTGCAGCATCAAGGTGGGTAAGCTGCAGGCTGTGTCAGAGGGATGGAGGTTCCCCAGGTCCCCTGCCCTACCCTTGCCACCAAGTGCTGCTGCGTCCCCTGCCAAAAGCCTAGCAGCTGGAGCTCAGACCTACTGGGGAACCCCAAAGGCCTCCTGGGGATCCCATCCTTGTCTGGGGACTCCAGCCCTCCCAGACACCCCAGCCCCTGCAGCAGTCCCTTTTGCAGGACTGTCACGGAAGGTAGCAGAGCCCTTTAGCAGGCCCCATTTGTGCACAGGACACTGGCTCACACGGGTACCAGCAAAAACCAAACCAATATTTCTATCTGCTGCCCTGGCAGTTACAGAGCCTCTGAGAAGATTTCTCCCACAGGGGGGTAGAAGGTAAACATTGGCTATGTTTTGAGACAGGGACCTTGGTTCCCATCACCCGGTGGACACCTGTTGGGAGCTGACCCCTGGGTGGTCCTACAGGTTGTTTTTGGTAAGAATTGTCCAATTGTATGAATTGATTATAACTTTGTACCAATCTGTAAAATCAACGTAAAAATCACCTGAACTGGCTAAACACACCTCTTTGAACACTATAATAATGCTGCATTTGCCTCTAGCCCTCTCGCTCTTAACCCTACTCTCCTTCTGAATGACCCCCTGCCTGCACACGCATCGCTCAGCAGCATTAAGAGTTACGGCCAGCTCAGCACGAACTCAGCACGAACTCGGCAGCGCCTGACGCTCAGCAGCCTCGGAAGCCAGGGCCCAGCTTGGCCTGGACCTGCAGAAGGTTCGGACAACGCATCTGAAATTCATAAATACTCTGAAACTTCTCAGAACTGCATTTGGACAGTGAGTAACCAACAAACTCTCTACTTAGAGACTGAATAATCTCTCAAGACTCAAACGAACTCTCTTAAAATCACAAACTTTCTTCATTTTTGCCATTCTCTATTTTAATCTTCAACCGCGAACCAAGAACTTACGTGGGATAGTTATAAGTAAGTTTGGGGAAGGAGATTTCTAGTGTTTTAGTAATAAATCATTAAATCTCTGTGATGGTTTGGGGGTTACCCCGCCCCCCCACACTTTTGAATTTGCCCCAGCTAACTCAGACGGACCCTGGGAATATAGATGAAGCAATTTATTTACAGCTAGCAGAATTTACAAGCAGCTATTTACAATATATACAGTTATATACAATTATATACAGAAATATACAAAGGATAAACAATACAAAAGCACAACTCCCCTCCCAGAAACCTGAGTCCCCAGGAGGGGCTCTCAAACCACCCCAACACCTCCCCCCGGCCCTCTCAACCTTACCCCAGTTCTCAGGAAGAAGAGAGGTGCAGCCAAGAGGTTAGGGAGCAAGGTTAGTAGGAGCAGGGTTAATGAGATGTGACCAGGTCTAAGGCAAAAGCAAGAGTGAGAAACAAAATGGAGAATGTTTTCTTCTTCTTCCCAGAGTTCTCAGCGTGACTGTGAGAGAAGTAGACACAATTGTTTTTCATTTCACTGCCTGTTATCTAGTTCTTTTACCAAAACATTCTAGCTTGCTTCAAACTAGCACAATCCACCCCTGTCTACTTCGCTCAGAGTATCGCTGAGAATTATCCAATCTAATCTAAACCAATATTTACACTAAAACTATATATACATGTTCAGTTCACACTTCAATCAGACGTAGGTGATTCAAAAGCTCAGAACAGGGACTCCCAGGTGATATTGGGTTCATGCTCACATACTGTAGATTCTATCGTAGATTCTCTCAGTGTTGGGCGCCGATGTTACCTAGAACAGAAAACTCCTAACAACTTGAATTTAAACTCTCTCAGCTAAGGTTAGATTTCTCTGTGGCACACACTGGATTTCACCATTCTCCTGCATTACCCAGTAGGTATGACCAGGACCTTCAGCAGATACCACCCCTCGGACAGGTTTCCCTTCGCCCGAAGGAGAAAATACCCAAACAGTTTTCCCTAACAGATTCTTTTCACGTACAACAGGAACTTTATCACCGTCTACTGTTTGGACCAAATCTGATTGTGCAGGTCCTGCTCTATTTACTGAACCTCTACTATTTACCAACCAAGTAGCTTGTGCTAGATGTTTGTCCCAGTTTTTTAGAGTTCCACCCCCCATGGCTTTTAGGGTGGTTTTCAGCAAACCATTGTAGCGTTCAATCTTCCCTGAAGCTGGTGCATAGTAGGGTATGTGATAGATCCATTCAATACCATGCTCTTTGGCCCAGTTTTTCACAAGATTATTCTTGAAATGAGTACCATTGTCTGACTCAATTCTTTCTGGAGTTCCATGTCTCCACAAGATCTGTCTCTCCAACCCAACAATGGTGTTACGTGCAGTAGCATGTGGAACTGGATAGGTTTCCAACCATCCAGTGCTGGCTTCTACCATCGTTAGCACATACTGCTTGCCAGAACGTGATCGAGGTAAAGTGATGTAGTCAATCTGCCAGGCTTCACCATACTTGTACTTTGACCATCTCTCACCATACCATAAGGGCTTGATTCACTTAGCCTGCTTAATAGCAGCACAAATGTCACAGTCATAGATGACTTGGGTGATAGCGTCCATGGACAAGTCAATTGACCTATCACGAGCCCATCGGTATGTTCCATCTCTGCCTTGATGTCCAGATGAGTCATGGGCCCACCGAGCTAAGAACAGTTCACCTCGGTGTTTCCAATCAAGGTCAATGTCAAGTTCAGAGTTAGTGTCAACTTGAGCAATCTTAGCAGCTTGGTCTGCCTTCTGGTTATGTTGATGTTCCTCAGTTGCTCTGCTCTTGGGCATGTGTGCATCTACGTGCCGCACCTTCACTGGAGTTTTCTCCAGCCGTGCATCAATGTCCTGCCATAGATCAGCACACCAAATAGGCTTTCCTTTCCTCTGCCAACCATTCTTCTTCCAGTCCTTTAGCCAACCCCATAGAGCATTGGCTACCATCCACGAGTCGGTGTAGAGGTAAAGGATAGGCCAATTCTCACGTTCAGCCACATCAAGAGCAAGTTGAACAGCTTTTACCTCAGCGAACTGACTGGATTCTCCTTCACCATCTTTCGTTTCGGTAACTCTCCTGGTTGGACTCCAAACCGCTGACTTCCATATTCGCTTGTTCCCAACAAGGCGACAGGAACCGTCTGTGAACAAAGCATAGTTCTTTTCCTGATCAGAGAGATCACCATAGGGAGGAGCTTCCTCAGCACGAGTTATTTTCTCCTCTGGAGGTTTGGAACAGTCTGTGCCTTCCGGCCAGTTGGTGATCACCTCCACCAGACCAGGTCGGTCAAGATTACCCATTCGTGCTCGTTGGGTTATCAAAGCCATCCATTTAGACCAGGTTGCATCTGTGGCATGATGTGGTGATGAACCTTTGCCCTTGAACATCCAGTTAAGAACTGGCAGTCTAGGAGCTAAAAGCAATTGTGACTCAGTTCCAATCACTTCAGAAGCTGCTTTCACTCCCTCATAGGCTGCTAGAATCTCTTTCTCAGTTGCAGTGTAATTTGTCTCTGAACCTCTGTAGCAACGTCCCCAGAAACCAAGTGGACGACCACGTGTCTCATTTGGAGCTCTCTGCCAAAGACTCCAAGTTGGACCATTGTCACTGGCAGCCGTGTACAGAATGTTTTTGATGTCCGGACCAGATCTCACAGGACCCAAGCCCACTGCATGGACTACTTCTCGCTTGATCTGATCAAAGGCTGCTTGTTGTTCAGGTCCCCACTCGAAATTGTTTCTCTTACGAGTCACATCATGCAGAGGTTTGACAATCTGACTGAAACCAGGAATGTGTAGTCTCCAAAATCCCACCACACCAAGGAAAGAAAGTGTGTCCTTCTTACTGGTGGGAACTGCCATGGTAGAGACTTTGTTAATCACATCCTGAGGAATGTGACGGCGACCATCCTGCCACCGCACTCCTAGAAACTGAATTTCTTTGGCAGGTCCTTTGACCTTGTCTCTCTTAATGGCAAAACCTGCTTGCAGCAGAATGTCAATGATTTTGTTACCTTTCTCGAAGACTTCCTCAGCAGTTTGGCCCCACACAATGATGTCGTCGATGTACTGGATGTGCTCTGGAGCTTTACCTTTCTCCAGTGCATTGTGGATGACTGAGTGACAGATGGTTGAGCTGTGTTTCCACCCCTGAGGCAAACGGTTGAACTGGTACTGGATTCCTCTCCAGGTGAATGCAAACTGAGGCCTGCACTCCTTTGCTATGGGAATAGAGAAGAAAGCATTAGCAATGTCTATGGTTGCATACCACTTAGCCTCCTTCGATTCCAGCTCGTACTGGAGTTCCAGCATGTCTGGCACAGCTGCACTCATGGGTGGCGTCACCTCGTTGAGGGCACGAAAGTCAACTGTCAGTCTCCAGTCGCCCGTAGGTTTGCGCACAGGCCAGATGGGACTGTTGAAAGGTGAATGAGCTTTCTCGATGACAGCCTGACTCTCCAGTTGACGAATCAGCTGATGAATGGGCAACAAAGAGTCACGGTTAGTTCTGTACTGCCTATGATGAACAGTTTGAGTTGCAATTGGCACTTCCAGGTCCTCTATGTCATGATGTCCCACAACTGCAGATTCATCAGAAAGTTCAGGTCTAACAGACAATTTCAATTTATCATCCTCAATCTCTACAGATGCTATTCCAAAAGCCCATTTATGACCCTTAGGATCTTTGAAACAACCTTGTCTCAAAAAGTCAATTCCCAAAATGCAAGGCGCATCAGGACCAGTTACAATAGTATGTGTCTTCCACTCTTTACCAGTTAAACTGATCTCAGCCTGTACCTTAGTTAACTCTTGAGATCCACCAGTAATTCCAAAGATAGAAATGGACTCTGTCCCTTTACAATTAGATGGCAATAAAGTACACTGAGCACCTGTGTCAACTAAAGCCCTGTATTTCCGAACTCTTGAACTGCCAGGCCACCTAATGAACACATTCCAATAGATTCGGTTCTCTCCACTATCCCTTTCCTCCTCCTGGCTGGAGGCAGGGCACCCCTAATGCTGAACATGGCATGTAGGGTGTACACAATGATTGGTGTTGTTGTGAGAGGAACTGCAACTGTTGGAACAATTGCAGTTGCTCTCGGGAGCTGAAGAAGTGACAGCTACTTTCCTGGCATTGCTGCCTCTGTTTCTGCCACTCTGCAGATCCCTGACCCTCTTTGAAAGAGCTGAAGTAGGTTTACCATCCCATTTGTTCATGTTCTCCCCGTATGTGTCACGCAGAAGTATCCACAGTGACGCACGTGATTGCTGCTGTCTAGGTGGAATTTGTCTCCTCCTAGGCTGGAATTGCCTTGCAGGAGGTGGGCGTCTGTTCCTGACTGCAGAAACATGCACCCATTCAGATGATGCAGGAACGGTATCCTTTACCAGATTGGAAATTGAGGTTGTAAGATCCTCCTTCAGTTCTTTCATAGTATTTTTCATCTCTGTGGTCATAGTTTGTATGGCAGAGATTATACCAGAATGTGACAAGCTATCCTCAATCTGCCTGAGCTGGTCAGTGAATTCACCAACAGTGAAAGATCTTCCATTATCACTCCTTGCTAGGAATTTACTGGCCAAGATGTTAGCATAGGATGAAGGAGCAAGCTTAATAAGCTTCTTCATGAGACCTGTTCCCAAAGGAATATCGTCAGGCTCATGAGTACCATGATCTCCATAAAGCACTTCCTTCACAGCAAACTCCTTCAGAAGCTTAATTCCCTGCTCAACGGTGTTCCACTTCTTGGCTGCCCATGGCAAATCATCTCGGGAAGGATATCTCATAGCCACAGCCAACAGAAGGCGTGTCCACAAGCTAACCCTACCAAGAGGACTTGCTAGGTGTTTGTCCACTCCACTCTCCTTAGTGAGTGGTCCCAGCTGCTTGGCAGACTTGTCTCCTACCTGCAGAGCATTAGCACCAATGCCACGGCATCTCACTAGCCAGCTTAGGATTGGCTCACCTGATTCCCTTGTGTATTCCTTCCTAACTTCCCTGACCTCTCTGAGTGGATCCTTGGAACCCTGGATGTCATCTTCCTCCTCTTCCTCCTGTTGTTCTGGTGGTGCCGGGCCTAACACAATTTTCCTCATAGCATTCCTAAACTCATTGGAACCATCCTCTCTCTTGGCAGCTAACCTCACAGCACTCCTCTCACTTGAGTATTGTTGTCTCAGCACATCTACAAGGTCTCGTAGACTAACTGCCTCCTCATCCTCCTCTTGCTGCTGATCACCAGAGGTCCCATCTCTTACATCCTCCTGCGAACCACTCTTTGTCTTAGCTTTTGCCTTAGCAGGTGCCAGAAGGGCCTGAGCAGCAACAGACTTGGATGTGTCTGCTGGAGGATTTGAATCTTTAGGAGTCTGACCTGAAGGGTTTGAATCCTTAAGGGTCTGACCTGGAGCATTTGAATTATTGGAGGTCTGACTTGGAGCATTTGTATCCTTAGGGGTCTGACCTGGAGCTTGTGAGTTCAAATCTGCCTTGCTTTTAACAGGAGGATTTTGGTTCTGGTCTGCTGGCTGGGGGTTCGAATTGGCTGAGCTGGTGTCATTAGGATTTGGACTGACTGGGCTAGCGTTACCAGCACTAGCAGTGTTATTATTTGCCTGTCCTCCTGGGATGCCTGCCAACCCTGACGTGTTTTGATTGTTGCTAGGAACATTCTGATTTTGGGTACTTGCCTGTGCTCCTGAGGCTCCTGCTGAACTCTGTGGCTTGTTTTGGTTATCCTTATCATTGTTTACGTTAGTGGCGGGAACGCTGGCTGTGTTCCCAGCACTTGGAGAAGGAGGGGCAGAGGCTGGCAAGGGGGAAGCCGATGACTGTGTTCCCTTGTTTTGCTGTGAAAGAGACTGCTTCTGAGACACAGAATTTTTCCTAGCTCTTACAGAAGCTGGTTTTGAATTTTTCACCAATAATGCCAAAATTAATATGAATATTAAAATCATGAGGCAAATATTAAAAACTGTGAGAAGAAAAACAGTTTTACAAGAGCATGTGCCTATGCAAACAGTTGGAATTCCTGTCTTAGGCTGAATAACTCTCATTAGAGCCATATTTAAAGCAGAATTTCCATTGATTGTCACATTATTGACCAGAGCTCCTGTAATGTCCTTGGTAATATTCTCAGAGATATTAAAACCAGCATAACCAAGAATAAAATCACCCCAGCTCCAGAACATATCTGAAACCTTAGCTTTAGCCTTATTATAAGCCAGATCAATGAAATAAGCAACAATTTGACCTTTTAACCAACTAAATGCCAAGAAAACAAAACCAGACCAGAGCAATGCACCAACCAAATACAATAGCTGCTTGATTAGCTTCATCTTAATTCCCAGAGCTAATTTCCACTCACTGAAATATCGAGCCCCACGTTGGGCGCCAATAAAAAATGTGATGGTTTGGGGGTTACCCCGCCCCCCCACACTTTTGAATTTGCCCCAGCTAACTCAGACGGACCCTGGGAATATAGATGAAGCAATTTATTTACAGCTAGCAGAATTTACAAGCAGCTATTTACAATATATACAGTTATATACAATTATATACAGAAATATACAAAGGATAAACAATACAAAAGCACAACTCCCCTCCCAGAAACCTGAGTCCCCAGGAGGGGCTCTCAAACCACCCCAACACCTCCCCCCGGCCCTCTCAACCTTACCCCAGTTCTCAGGAAGAAGAGAGGTGCAGCCAAGAGGTTAGGGAGCAAGGTTAGTAGGAGCAGGGTTAATGAGATGTGACCAGGTCTAAGGCAAAAGCAAGAGTGAGAAACAAAATGGAGAATGTTTTCTTCTTCTTCCCAGAGTTCTCAGCGTGACTGTGAGAGAAGTAGACACAATTGTTTTTCATTTCACTGCCTGTTATCTAGTTCTTTTACCAAAACATTCTAGCTTGCTTCAAACTAGCACAATCTCCTTTATAAATCGGCCTCGCATGTTATTCCCCATAAATTCCCCTAAACTCCATTCCGTAACAAGGACCCAGTCCCTTTTGCAAAACTCAATCCTCCTGGGGACCTTGGAGCCCTGCTGGGGGCTCCTCTGTCCCTGAGACCCCACTGCCTTGCCTGTGACCCCACTTTCCCAGCACCCCATCACCCTCCTTCCCCCCACCACTGAAGTTTAGCAGAGCAGCTCAGTCAGCTTGGAAGCAATGTGAAGCTCTATTTACAGCAAAGCTAAATTTACAAGCATATGTGCACAACACATTGACAACTAGAAACGACTTAGAAACCATTCAGAAAGCCAAACTCCCTCCTGGACAAACAGAAGAAGCTCAGAAGGGGCTCACAGCTACCCTCCCTCTCCCAGAGGGCAAAGCTTACTTGGCATCTGCTAGCCAAGCTTAGTGGAGAGAGTAGAGTGGAGCAAAGGACAGGTGAAGAGATCCAATGCTTAGGAGTGAAGCAAGCAAAAGAGGCAGAAATTGTTTACATTTTGGCTTTTTATCCCTTTTAGCAAACCAATGAATGACCCAGACTTCATCATGATCATCTTTTTACAGCCAATGATCTAATCGCTCTCATCAGAATACTCCACTTAGCCTCGAACCACCACACCCTCTAATTTCACCTGATACATCCTGTCTGTTTCCAGACAAATACATGCTGCATCCCCCAGAACTCCTACAACTTGCTTGGTTCCCTTGAAATCCTGGGCTGGCTCAGGAGCAGTGTGGGCAGCAGGACCAGAGAGGTTCTTCTGCCCCTGTGCTCAGCACTGCTCAGACCACCCCTGGAGTGCTGTGTCCAGTTCTGGGCTCCTCCATTGCAGAGAGATGTTGAGGTGCTGGAAGGTGTTTGGAGAAGGGCAGCGAGGCTGGGGAGGGGCCTGGAGCACAGCCCTGTGAGGAGAGGCTGAGGGAGCTGGGGGGGTGCAGCCTGCAGCAGAGGATGTGAAAAATAGTACCTGTGTCAATATGAGACAAGGCAGAATAGAATATAAAAATATGAGAAAACAAAACTATGACAATATGAGAATGGCAAAGCAGGGTGTGTCGGAGCTAACTAAGGTGGAGACATTGAAAGCTACGAGCGATATCGCAAAACACTGCGGAAAGATAGCCCCCTTTCAATATGGGATGTGAGTAAAACAGGGGAACAGGGGTGTGTCAGAGCTAAGGAAGCTGGAGACGTTGGAACCTTCGGGTGATAACACAAAGCACTGTGAAGAGATAGCGACCTGTCAATGGGGGACGTAAACAAAACAGGGGTGTGCCAGGGCTATCTGAAGCAAAGCCAAGGATGAATGATAACAGAACAGCACTATGAGCATGGAAGATAAGAAACTAAAAAGTGCGCGAACATGAAGACACGAAGAGCCGAGTCATAAGGACACCTGAGGAAGACTCGTTACTTCAGCCCCATGACCACCAGAGAGACCCCCAGGAGGATTCACACGCGTGCGTAAAAGTTCCAGGAAAAACTGCAACCGTTTCAGGAAATGATAAAATATGGATTACACTGCTTTGTGAATATCACAGCATCACAGTATCCCAGTATCATCAGGGTTGGAAGAGACCTCACAGATCATCAAGTCCAACCCTTTAGCACAGAGCTCAAGGCTAGACCATGGCACCAAGTGCCACGTCCAATCCTGCCTTGAACAGCTCCAGGGACGGCGACTCCACCACCTCCCCGGGCAGCCCATTCCAGTGTCCAATGACTCTCTCAGGGAAGAACTTTCTCCTCACCTCAAGCCTATCTGAGCGGGAAATAAAACCCCTGCAGCCGCGTGTGTACAGCGTGCAGCTGTGGAGATAAACTGCCCTGCGCCCAGCGCTGCTCCCTGCTTGCCAAAATAAAACTCCTTCAACTTATCTCTAAGTTTTTGGTGGCTCAATTTTAACAATCTGGGGGCTCGTCCGGGATCACCAGAACTCCGCAGACTAAGTACGTAGGACGGAAAGGTGCACCTCTGCCTTTTTTTGCAGACCCTCCTACCGCACTTAGGCTGTGAACTGACAGTGACACTTTAGACCCGGAAAGGCAAGCAAGGGGAAAAAAAAAAAATCAATTTTTTTACCACACTGCGAATTCGCCGGCAAGAAGACACATCAAGACCCATAATTCTGCGCGTGGATCCGAACGAAGCAGCCTTGGAGTGTGAGTACAAAGCGTATTCCGTTTGGTTGGGTGGGATTCGGCTGTCTGAAGTGCGTGAGTGAGACTGAACGCAGTTCCGAAGCGAGCGCGGAGGTTTTTCAATACTGCGGTTCCAATCCCTCGTGAGAGGCTTGGCCAAGTGAAACACCGAAGCCAGTGTAAACGCGATTGGACAGCCATGGGACAAACCGCTTCCAAGGGGCGGGAGGATAGGAAGGGACCCAAAAGTTCAAAGAAGAGATTACCAGACATTCCCCCAGAGAGTCCATTAGGGACAAAGATTGTAAACTGGGACAATAAAGGGTCCCGAAAAGATAAAACAAAGCTGCAGCTGGGGCTAAAAGCGATGGAGGTTCCCCAGATGCCCTGCCCTGCCCTTCCCACTCTATGCTGATGGGTTCCCTACCAGCACTTCCGTCCTGAGCCCAGCCCTACTGGGCACCCCAAGAGCCTCCTGGGAATCACATCCCTGTCTGGGGACTCCAACCCTCCCTGACACCCCAGCCCTGCTGAGGACACAACAGTCCCTTTTGCAGGTCCCAATCCTGTCTGGGACACTCAGTCCTCCTGAGGACTGCCCTGCTGGGGACTGCTCTGTCCCAGGGACCCCACTGCCTTGCCTGTGACCCTTCTTTCCCAGCATGCCATAACCCTCCCAGAGGAACTCATCTTCCTTTGGAGACCCCACCCTTGCCAGTGAATCAGCCCTCCCTTGGCCCTCTCTGTCGTGATGGGGACCCAGTTGCAATCAGCAAAGCAGCCCCAGCTTTAGGGAGCACCAAGGCCCAGGCAGACTTTGTGTCCTTCCCTGGAGCCAGGAGCCTTTGCTCAGAGTTTTCTGCCCCTGTCCAGCTGAGGAGTGTCATAAATAAAAGGCATAAACTTATGTTCATGCAGAATAAGGCTTTTAATAGAGTCACAGGAATCAACAGTACACAGGGCTGGGTGCACCAGGAGGCTCTGCTCTGCCCTAACGCACAGCCTTTGTTTTCAGTCTTCTCCTTTTGGGTCCAATTCTATTACAGACTCAGTACTAATTCTAAGACAAGGTTTGTTTTTCCTGATCAGTCCCAAGAATGGGAGGTGTCTCTTCCACGCATGTCTCTTTTTATCCAGTGGTCCCTCTTGTGTTCTTCAGTGATGAAGTAAGGGGTCTTCCTCAAGTGTCCTTTCCATGAACTCCAAACTAGCAGTGTCCTTTGTATGGCTCTTCCTGTCTTTGCTCGTGTGCAAAGGCTTCCTCTTCCACCTGCCTCCCTCCTCCACCAACCTTTCTGGTTTCTAATTATTTATTGCTCTGTTATCTTAAGCCAAGTGTATGCTTTTGTGATGGTGGTGCAAGGAGGAGTGCAGCTCCATTCAAAATCCCCCTCCTCCCTGCCTGTGGCCTCTTGCCACGAATTGATCGGATCAAACATATATTTCTCACAGGAGGGCAGGGCTGGGGCAGCTGGGTGGGCTCCTGGCAGCAGCCCAAGGGCAGCCCACCACAGCTGCATGGGGACGCGTGGTCTGCTGTGGGACACCCACAGGCACCTTCTGCACTGTTGTGCTCTCTGCTTTATTGTCATTGGAGATGTTGCTGGAGGGAATGGGGACATTTAATGGAGGCAGCCTTCCTGAAGCACCTAATTCATGCCTGGCAATGAAGCTCCAGCAAGCAGAAGGGAACAGCTCCTCCGCAGCAGAGGTCCTTCCCTGGGATGAGGCGCTGGGGTGCATGAGGCAATGCTGAGGCTCCTGTGTGGGTCAGGGCTTGTCATCCTCAAGCTGATGTGGCTCTTGCCAGGTCCTTCACATCATGGAGTGCCTGGTCTGCAATGCCAGGGTGAGTGTGTTGGCTGCAACTCGATCCCAGAGTGATGGAGGTTCCCCAGATACCCTTCCCTGCCCTTCCCACCCCATTCTGCTAGGTCACCGCTAACACTGCAAGGGACTCCTGGGGGCTGCTAAGCCTTCCTGGTGACTCTTCCCTCCCAGAGACCCCACTGCCTTGCCTGTGACCCTTCTTTCCCAGCACCCCATGACCCTTCCAGAGGAACCCATCTCCCTCTGGGAACCGCATCCCTGCTCATCCCTCCCTTTGCCCTCACAGTTGTGATGGGGACCGAACACACCATGGACCTCAGCCCTATTGGGGATCTCAATCTTTCTGCTGTTCTTGCATCCCTTGAGAGACCCCAACCCCCTTTTATGACCTCACACACTCTGGAGGGATACCATAGCCTGCCTCATAGGGCTGACCCAGGAGATACTCACGGCCTCCTTCTGTCTCCTTCATCTGAGATTTCCTCCTGCAAGAGAAAGGTGTCCACGCACAGAGGGTTTGGCTATGCCCAGCACTGTCCCCAGCACCTGTGGGACAGCCCGAGGGGGGAATGGGTCAGGATGCAAGGGCAAGGCTGGCTGGCTGAGGTTCAGGAGCCATCACGTCACTGTCATGATGCTGAGCTCCATGCTTACCAGTTTTCTGTAGGTGGCTTCCAAGCCCAGGAATGTCCCTGCAGGCTTCCCAGAGCTCTGCCAGGGAGGCTTGACAGTGGGGATAATCTCTGCCTTATCTTTTCCATGCTAATTTGAGATTTCCACCTGTAAGAGAAAGGTGCCCATGCACAAAGGGTTTGGCTGTCTCTACTACTATTTCCACCACTTGCTCAGAGATGGCTCCAGAGCCTTCCCAGGGACCCAGGACACCTACCAGGAAGTGCTGGCAGTGGGGATACTCCCTGCCTCATCTTTGCTGTCCTCCTTTCTGATTTCCACCTGCAAGAGAAAGGTGTCCATGCACAGAGGACTTGGCTGTCCCCACCACTGTCTCCACCATGTATAGGACAGCCTGAGGAGGTCTTGGGTGAGGATGGCTATGGTTGCAGAAGCCATCACACCACAGCCATGATGCCAAGTTCCATGCTCACCAGTTGCTCGCAGAAGTCTGTCAAGTCCAGGAGCCAGAGGGCAAAGTGGATGCAGTTGTTGCTGCCTGGGTAATAGCTGCCTGTGCTGTTCATCACCTCCCGCACTTTCATCCGGAATTCATTGACCTTGATCCCACCTCTTTTCCGGTAAACCTGGCACTTCCCTCTCACCTTCTTCATGGCCTGGAAGCCCTCCTTGCTGATCTGACCAGTGTTCTCCTCACCAGCAACCCCTGGAAAGCCAAGAGCCACCCATTGCCCTGGGCCAGCCTCTGCCATGTCACAGCCATGAGCTGGGGCTCAGGCACTTACCCTGGAAGTGTATGACCTCTGTGTCCCCAAGGTACACAGCTGCGTGCTTGAAGAGGGAGCCAGAGTCCTCCGTGGGGAAGAGCAGGATGTCCCCAGGCTGTATTTCTCCCTCTGGCACGTTCTCAAAGACCTCTTCATGATCAGGGATGCTCTTGTGCAGCACAAACGTCACTGTCTCATGCTGGCTCACCTAATGGCAACAAGGAGGGAAAGTGAAGAAGTGGCACAGCTGGCCCCAGCACATCCCACAGTCCCCGACTGCCCCATGGCGCCAACCAAGGTCTCACCAAGATCCTGCTTACAGAATGTCCCGACATCTGCAAGGAGAGAGGAAGAGAAAGGGGACATCAGCACCAGTGCCTGCGGGGCAGAGTCCCATCTGCCACTGCACCCTGCCCGCGATGACTGCTGCCAGCTCTAGGGCTCGGCTCAGGCAGAAGTCACCCTCTGCTTCCCTGCTGCTGCAAGGCAGGGACTTCCCGGGGCAAGCCGCGGTCCTTATCTCCCCCACCCCTCCCCCCGAGCAGAACAGCGCCGCGGGCAGCTGCGTGCAGAGGGCTGGGGGGATGGGAGCGTCCTTACCGCAGAATGGCGAAAAGAGATATCCCTGGGCCGGAGCCGGGGCCGGGGCTGGGGCCGGAGCCGGGGCCGGGGCTGGGGCCGGAGCCGGGGCCGGAGCTGGGGCCGGGGCCGGGGCCGGAGCTGCGCTGCTGGCACCTCCAACAAGGGCTGTGGCAAATGGCGCAGGGCTGGGACGAGCTGGACCCAAGCTGAGCTTTGTTACTTCCTGTGATTGTGAGAGGGTTGGAAAACCGAAATCGAAACCTGAGCACAGCACAAACTCTGTGACTGCTGCCTCGGGCTTTGTGCTTCTGAAAGCAACTGAATATGAAGTGTAGAAACAGAGGGAGACAACCTAGGATATCCTGGAGATGCTCCTGAGTTTCCCCTCTCTGCTGTGGCAGCCAACATCCACATTCCCCACAGCTGGAATCTAACCCTTGCTGAGTGTTGGGATGCAGGGGAGGCAGGAGGTGCTGTGAGGCTGCTGTGGCAGGAAGGGTGCCAGCATGGGTGGGCAGTAGCAGGGGAAGGCAGCAGCAGGGGTGGGTCCTAGCGGAGCTGGGTGTTAGCAGGAGGGGTACCAGCAGTAGATGGGTGGCAGCAGGAGATGGTGCCAGCAGAGGTGGAGCCTAGCAGCAGCTGAGTGCCAGCAAAGGCTGGGTGCCAGGCTGACTCTGCTCTTCTCCCCACAGCTGAGCACCCTGGAGCAGACTCTCCAAGCCCTGGCCAGAGTATTTCTCTACCCTGGTGCTGAGTGCCACAGGTTTGTGGATGCAGGCATAGATCCCTGGTGAGGAGCTGGAGCAGAAGGGTGGCAGCTCTGGCATCCTGTCAGTGTCATCCTTGTGCCTGGCAAGATCATGGAGCAGATCCTCCTGAAGGCCTTGCTATGGCATACAGGAAATGAGGAAGAGGTGATTTGAGTTAACCAGCCTAGCTACAGCCAGGGCAAATCATGCCTGATGGCCAGGGTGGCTTTGTGTGATGGAGCTACAGCAGCAGTGGAGAAGGGAAGAGCACCTGTTGGCATCCTCCTGGGCTTGTGTAAAGTGCTTGGCACTGTCCCACAGGGCATCCTGGTCACCAAGCTGGAAAAGCATGGAGCTGAGGGGTGGGCACTGGCTGGAGAAGGAACTGGCTGCAGGGCTGCACTCAAAGCTGTGGCCAATGGCTGAGTGTCCAGATGCAGAGCAGTGCCAAGTGGTGTCCCTCAGTGCCTGCACTGTGCCCAGTGCTGCTCATTGTCCTTCTCAGCAAGATGGGCAGTGGCAGTGAGGCAGCCTCGGCAGGCCTGGAGATGACACCAAGCTGTGTGATGTGGCTGAGACACTGCTGGGAAGCATCTGTCCAGAGGGGCTTGGACAGATTGGAGATGTGAGCCTGAAGAAATGTCATGAAGTTCAACAAGGCCAAGAGCAAGGTCCTGCACCTGGGTCAGGGCAATCCCAGGCACAAATCCAGGCTGGCTGAGAGCAGCCTGGAGGAGAAGGTTTTGGGAGTGTCAGTTGATGCCAAAGTGCTCATGAGCCAGCACTGGTCACTGGCAGCCCAGAGCCAGCTGTGTGCTGGACTGCAGGGACAGCAGCAGCACAGGGAGGGAATTCCGCCCCTCTGCTCTGCACAGACCTCACCTGTACCATTGCCTCCAGCCCTGGGGCCCCCAGCACAAGAGGGTCCTGGAGCTGCTGGAGAGGGTCCAGTGTAGATGATCAGAGGGCTGCAGAAACTCCACTGTGCAGACAGGCTGAGAGAGTTGAGGATGTTCAGCCTGGAGAAAAGAAGGCTCCAGGAACAACTGAAAGCATCCTTCCAGTAGCTGAAGGTGCTACAGCAGAGCTGGAGAGAGAATTCTGCCAAGGGCTTGGAGTGACAGGCTGAGGGACAATGACTCTGAGGTGGGAGAGGGGAGATTGAGAGTGGAGATGAGGAAGAAATTCTTGACAGTGAATGAGGTGAGACACTGGCACAGGCTGCCCAGGGAGGTTGCTCCTCCCTGGAGGTGTTGGATGAGGCCCTGAGGAACTTGGTCTGGTGGGAGGTGCCCCAGACCATGGCAGGGGTTTAGGAAGTAGATGATGTTGAAGGTCCCTTCCAACCCACTCCATTCTGTGATTCTATCACCTCTCTCGCATGCCAATGAAGGGTTGCCCTAGAGGCTGCCCAGTCCCCTGTCACCATCCCGTGTGGCTGCTGTGGCAGAAGTTACAGCCCCAAGCTTGCTTCCAGCTTGTGCTCAGGTACCAGAGGGAGTGGCTGTGGCCGAGCTGAGCTTCTGAGTGGTGCCCAAAGGGATCTTCAGTGTGAGTAACTTAACCTTCTTGGGAAGGGAAGGAGACTCCAAGGGAGCCAAGATGCCAGCTGCGGCAGGTCACTGCGGGCAGGTTCCAAAGGCAGCTCAGCTCAGCAGTGCTCAGCAGAGTTCTTCCAGCAGCCCTGGCAGCAGCCCCAGCCCAGCAGCTCAGAGACTCGCAGAATCGTCAGGGCTAGAAGGGACCTCAAGGATAGTCCAGTTCCAAGCCCCTGCCATGGGCAGGGACACCTCACACTAGATCAGGTTGCCCAGAGCCACGTTCAGGGATGAGGCTTCCAGCACCTCCCTGGGCAACCTGTTCCAGTCTCTCCCACCCTCACGTTGAAGAACTTCTTCCTAACATCCCATCTGAATCTACTCACCTCTAGTTTTGCTCCATTGCCCCAGTCCTGCCACTACCTGGCATCCTACAAAGTCCCTCCCCAGCTTTTGTAGGCCCCCTCAGATAGTGGAAGGTCTCCTCGGAGCCTTCTCCTCTCCAGACTGAACTGCTCCAACTCCCTCACTCTGTCTTCACAGAAGAGCTGCTGCAGCTCCCCTCCCTTAGCAGCCCTCTCCCTGCAGCTCCTGCTAGCAGCCTCCAGCACAGTGCTTCTCGCAGCTGCTCCTGCCTATCAGCAGCCTCCCCCTAGCCCACGTCCAGCAGCCGACCCGCCCCCTGTAAGCGGTGCCCTGTGCAGCCGAGGCGCTCTCCGCCCCACTCGGACTCCTTGCAGAGCTGCACAGAGCTGCTAAGAACAGTCCCTGCCCCGAGTCGGCAGGGCAATGCCCGCGGCAGTCTCAGGCTCCCAAGAGCTTCGGGACGAGCCTGCAGCCAGGGGCTCGGAGGGTCCCGGAGCCGCTCGGTGGAGCCCAGGAACCTAAGTGCAGGCTCTCCGTGTCTCAACACTGTGCAGCCACATGGCGAATGCCTTCCAGTCCCTCACATGCCTGCTGGGTGTGTGCTGCTTTCCCTCTTGCTGTGCTTCCCAGAAGTTCCTTTCCTGGAAGGCAGTGCTGAGTGAGCTCCAACTCTGCTGCAGCCAAGCAGCTGCTGCCAAATCTACACCACCCCTGGGGGCAGCTTGAGACCATTTTATCTCATCCTGTCACCTGTTAGTAGGGAGGGGACACTAAGCCCCAGCCCATTCCAACCTCCTCCCAGAGACTCTTGCCTCAACCTCCTTTTGTCCTGACCAAGGCTACCCCAGGAGGTCTTCCTCTGTGCTCAGCACTCAGTTGCAATCAGCAAAGCAGCCCCAGCTTTAGGGAGCACCAAGGCCCAGGCAGACTTTGTGTCCTTCCCTGGAGCCAGGAGCCTTTGCTCAGAGCTTTCTGCCCCTGTCCAGCTGAGGAGGGCAGGGCTGGGGCAGCTGGGTGGGCTCCTGGCAGCAGCCCAAGGGCAGCCCACCACAGCTGCATGGGGACGCGTGGTCTGCTGCGGGACACCCACGGGCACCTTCTGCACTGTTGTGCTCTCTGCTTTATTGTCATTGGAGATGTTGCAGGAGGGAAATGGTGTCATGGTGAGGGATAAATCCTGCCAGGCAGGTTTGGTCCTGGCTGTCCTCCTTCTGTTGCAGGGTCCTGCAGTGAGTTAGAGGAGCAAACAATAAGGGTTTCCCCCTAGCAAAGCCTTGAGAGCTTTGCACCTCGTGTCAGGTGTCTTGTGCTGCTCTCAGCGTGCCTGCCTAGTCAAAGGAGGCAGGAAGCTTTGAATTCATTGGCCAGGTTTCGAAATCAGGGGGGATGATTCAGAAACCTCACCTTTCTGCCTTTAGCCTTTCTACTTTAGCCTTTCTGCGCTCTGCCTTTCTGTGCTCAGGACGGAGCCATCCTTCTCCTCGTTTGCAGCTCATTGAAGGCAGCCAGGTGTTGCAGCTAACACCAGCCAGCTCAGCAGCATCTTCTTCCTCTCTGCCTGAAATACTTTGTATGCTACCCTGGGATCACATCACGAGGTTAAAAGTGTCTTTTGTACAGGAGACTTACTCAGGGACCAGAAGAGTTGTGAGTACATCTGCTGGAGTGAATGCCACGACTCCAAGAGCATAGTTAGACTTTGTCCTGTTTCCATAGAAGAGAATCACAGAATCAGTCAGGCTTGGAAGGGACCACAAGGATCATCCAGTTCCAACCCCCCGTGCCACAGCCTCATGCAGTGTTACTGTTCTCCAAGGTCTGATGGTTTGAACTGTTTAATTCTGTGCAGTTGCTTCCTGTTGACTGAGAATCCAAAGAGCCTCAGGGAACTTTACCGATTTTTTAATATTATTAATAAAAATAATATTCATAAAGAAACTAATAGTCATAACTCATACAGGTTATTAATTTCTGCTACAAATGGGGACATTCAATGGAGGCAGCCTTCCTGAAGCACCTAAATCATGCCTGGCAATGAAGCTCCAGCAAGCAGAAGGGAACAGCTCCTCCGCAGCAGAGGTCCTTCCCTGGGATGAGGCGTTGGGGTGCGTGGGGCAATGCTGAGGCTCCTGTGTGGGTCAGGGCTGGTCATCCTCAGGCTGATGTGGCTCTTGCCAGTCCCTTCACATCACGGAGCACCACTCCTGCAATGTCAGGGTGGGTGAATGAGCTGCAGGTGGGCTCAAGAGGAATGGTGGTTCCTCAGATCCCCTACCCTTCCCACCCCATACTGCTCGGTCCCCCAGTAACAGAGACAGGAGATGCCCAGCACTCCTGGGAAACCTAAAGGCCTCCTGGGGACCCCATCCCTGTCTGGGGACTCCAGCCCTCCCTGACAACCCAGCCCTGCTGAGGACATAGCAGTCCCTTTTGCAGGCCCCAATCCTGTCTGGGACACTCAGTCCTCCTGAGGACTGCCCTGCTGGGGACCGCTCTGTGCCTGGGACCCCACTGCCTTGCCTGTGACCCTTCTTTCCCAGCATGCCATAACCCTCCCAGAGGAACTCATCTTCCTTTGGAGACCCCACTCCTGCTAGTGAGTCAGCCCTCCCTTGGCCCTCTCTGTCGTGATGGGGACCCAGATATGCCATTGCACTCAGCCCACTTGGAGAAGTCACAGTCCTCTTGGGGACCTTAGTCTTCTGGGGTCCTTTCATCCCACCCAGAGAACCCAGGCCACTTTCAGAACCCTACAGGCATCCCAGAGCACTGCCTGGGAGGGCTGACCCAAGGGATACTCACAGCCTCCCTCTGCCATTTGAGACTTCCACCTGCAAGAGAAAGGTGTCTGTGCAGAGGGGGCTTGGCTGTCTCCAGTACTGCCCCCACTGCCCACAGCTTACCCCCAGTGGGAATGGGTTCAGGATGTAGAGGCAGGGCTGGCTGTGGTGCAGGAGCCATCACACCACGGCCGTGACACCCAGCTCCATGCTCACCAGATGCATGTAGGAGCCCTCCAAGCCCAGAAGCCAGAGGGCAAAGTGGATGCAGTTGTTGGTGCCTGGGTAATAGCTGCCTGTGCTGTGCATTGCCTCCCGGACTTTGCCATGGAACTCCTTGAGGTCGATCCCGTCTCTTTTGCGGTACATCAGGCAGCTCCCCCTTTCCCTTCTCAATGCATGGAAGCCTTCCTTGCTGATCCTACCAACGTTCTTCTGGACATCCGTGTCTGGAAAAGCAAGAGCCACTCATTGCCCTGGCACAGCCCTCACCACGGCGCAGGCAGGGCAGGGGCTCAGGCACTTACTCTGGAAGTGTATGACCTCGGCGTCGCCACAGCAGACAGCTGCGTGTCTGAAGAGGGAGCTGCAGGAGCCATAGCTGCTCAGGGGGAAGAGCAGGATGTCCCCGGGCTGCGGGGCTGTCTCTGCCACCTCCTGGAAGACCTCTCCCTGCCCGGGGATGCTCTTGTACAGCATGAAGTGAATCGTCTCAAAGGCTGGCACATGGTCGCCTATGGAGTCAGATCTGATACCTCTGGTCCAAGCCCGCCAGCACGACACTGCCCCAGCCCAGCAGGCTGCCAGGCAGGATTTCACCATCCTGAAGCACGAAAAAATGCAGGATACCTGCAAGGAGAGAGGCACAGGAATGTGTGTCAGCACCTGTGCTGCTGGGGCCAAGCTGACCTTTCCTGGTCCTGTGACCCTGAGAGGTGGAGAAAGACTGAAAGAGAAATCCAGGTACAGTCCAAACGCTGGGAAAAGTGCCAGGGGCTTCCTGCTTGGGAAAGCTGGGTCTGAGCTGCTAATTGCTACTGAGTGTTAAGTGTGGGAACAGAGGGAGACCACCTGGGATACTCTGGAAATGCTCTCGCCTTCCAATCCTCCTTTATCCCACACAACATCCACATTCCCCACAGCTGGAATCTCCCCAGTGCTGAGTGTTAGGATGCAGGGGAGGCAGGAGGTGCTGAGGCTGCTGTGGCAGGAGTGGGTGCCAGCATGGGTGGGCAATAGCAGGGATAGGCAGCAGCAGGGGTAGGTCCTAGCAGAGATGGGTGCTGGCAGCAGGTGGGGTGCCAGCAGGAGATGGGTGGTAGCAGCAACATGACCTAGCAGGGGCAGTGCTAACAGGGATGGGCCTCCTAGCATCAGCTGAGTGCCATCAGAAGCTGGGTGCCAGGCTCACTCTGCCCCTCTCCCCACAGCTGAGCACCCTGGGGCAGACCCTGTGAGCCCTGCCCAGGCTGCTCCTCCAGCCTCAGTGCTGGGTGCCACAGCTTTGTGGGTGCTGGCAGAGACTCCCTGATTAGGGGCTGGATCAGAGTGCTGGCAGCTTTGGTGTCCCTCTTGCCTGGCAATGCAGTGTGGCACAAGAGGCTGTGCAGTCGCTGTTGGATGTGTGTTGGTTTCCTCTTGCTCTGCTTTCCAGAGGTTCCTTTCCCGGAAGGCAGTGCTGAGTGAGCTCCAACTCTGCTGCAGCCAAGCAGCTGCTGCCAAATCTACACCACCCCTGCGGGAGCCTGAGACCATTTCCTCTCATCCTACCACCTGTTAGTAAGGAGAGGAGACCAAGCCCCAGCCTATTGCAGCCTCCTTTCGAGGAGCAGCAGTAGGGATCCAGAAGTCTCCCCTCAGCCTTCTGTTCTCCTGCGAAAGTCTTCCCCAGGAGGTCTCCCTCTGTGCCCGAACTCAACGCTCAGTTGCAGTCAGAAAGCAGCCCCAGCTTTAAGAAGCACAAAGGCCCAGGCAGGGCTCACACTTTGCACCGTGCCCAGGCTTCCCTTGCAGCCTTTCTCCACCTCTCACAAGGAGCAGGAGAGGTCAGCTACAGCCCAGCAAAACTCACCCTCTGCTTCCCTGCCGCTTCGAGGTGGAGCCCTCCCGGCACAAGCCCCAGTCCTCCTCTCTGCCCGTCCCAGCAGGCAGTAGCCGGCAAGAGGCAGCAGGGATCAGAGTGTCCTTACCACAATTCCCATCAGGGATGTCCCAGGACCGAGCCGGTAACGGAGCTGGGCTGCGGGAACCTCCAAGGGCTGCGGGGACTGCGGCAGGGCTGTGCTGGGCTGCGAGGTGCTGGGTCCAAGCGGAGCTTTCCTGCTTCCTGCGCCTGTGAGAGGCGGAGAAAGTGAAAGTGAAAGCTGAGCGCGGCAGAAGCTCTGCGAAAGCTGCCCGGGGAGTTGTGCTTCCTTAGGCTGGGGCTGAGCTGGTACTTGCCGCTGAATGTTCGGTTTGGGAGCACAGTGACACCACCTGGAACATGCTGGAGATGCTTTGTAGTCTCCAAAGGGAGTATTTTGCAGAGACCTCACATTCTCCTGCAGGAGTTCTCTCTCGAGATCCTTCCTGGCCCCAGCGCTGACCCCTGGGGTACACCTCCAGTGGCTGGGCTGCAACCAGCCCCGGTCCAGCTCTTTGCCCAGATGTCAACCTGGCAGCCTAGGGAATGTTTATTTTGATTCTCAAGAGGAGTTGCAGTGAATGCGACTGTGCAGGAGGCAGGAGTGGTTGGCTGCACAGGGGTGGCACATCACTCACCACTGGCTTTGGAGAAAGGAACTTCTGGGAGAAGGAATGTGAGCAGCACAGCAGCAGTTCAACAGGGCTTGCCAAGGCTCTTGTGCAGCCATTTCACAGAATCATAGAATAGAATCATATAGAATCAGTCAGGGCTGGAAGGGAGCACAAGGAGCAGGCAGTGCCAACCCCTGCCATGCCCAGGGACACCCTACCCTACAGCAGCCTGACCGCAGCCTCAGCCAGCCTGGCCTCAAACACCTCCAGCCATGGGGCCTCAACCCCCTCCCTGGGCAACCCATTCCAGCCTCTCACCACTCTCCTGCTCAACAACTTCCTCCTCCCCTCCAGCCTCACTCTCCCCACCTCCACCTTTGCTCCATTCCCCCCACTCCTGACACTCCCTCACAGCCTCAAAAGTCCCTCCCCAGCTTTTTTGGAGCCCCCTTCAGACCCTGGCAGGCCACAAGAAGGTCCCCTGGGAGCCTCCTCTGCTCCAGCCTGCACAGCCCCAACTCTTTTAGGCTGTGCTCACAGCAGAGCTGCTGCAGCCTCTGAACATCCTCCTGGCCCTGCTCTGGACACTCTCCAGCATCTCCACAGCCCTCTTGGCCCAGGGGCTCCAGAGCTGGATGCAGCACTCCAGGTGGGCTCTCAGCAGAGCAGAGCAGAGGGGCAGAATCCCCTCCCTGGCCCTGCTGGCCACACTGCTGCTGCTGCAGCCCAGCCTCTGCTTGGCTTTCTGGGCTGCAAGTGCTCACTGCTGGCTCCTGTGCAGCTTCTCCTCCAGCAGCACCCCCAAGTGCCTCTCCTCAGGGCTGCTCTCCAGCCTGGCACTGCCCAGCCTGGATTGCTGCTTGCCATTGCCTCGCCCCAGCTGCAGGTCCTTGCCCTTGCTCTTGTTGCACCTCCTGAGCCTGACTTGTGCCCACCTCTGCAGCCTGCCCAGCTCCCTCTGCATGGATCCTGCCCTCCAGCCTGGCTGCTGCACCACACAGCTTGGTGTGGGCAGCAAACTTGCTGAGGCTGCACTCAGTGCCTCTGCCCATGGCACCCACAGAGATGCTGACCAAGCCTGGTGCCAGGCCTGATCCCTGAGGGGCTCTGCTTGTCCCTGGCCTGCACTTGGCCATGGAGCCATTGACAGCCACTCTCTGGGTGCAGCCTTCCAGCCAGTTCTGTGCCCATCCAGTGGTGCACCCACCAGAGCCATGTTTGATTTATTTGGTTTATTGCCTCGCCAGAAAAGAGGGTGCTGAGACCCTGGCCCAGGCTGCCCAGAGGGGCATTATATGCCCTTGAACCATGGCATCATTACATCTTAGAACTGTTCTGTTAGAAATGCCTCCTAAGATCATCAGGTCCAAGCTTTGAGCTAACACCACCATGGTTATCAAACCTGGCCCATGGCTGCAGGTTTCTGGCACACCTCCAGCCATGGGCACTCCACCACCTGCCTCGGCAGCCTCTGCCAACCCCTGACCACTCTGGCATCAAAGATATTTTTCCTCCTCTCCAACCTAACCCTTCCTTGGTGCAATTCCAGGCCAGTTCCTCTTCTTCAATCACCTGAGAAGAGTCCAACCCCAGCTCACTGCAGCCTCCTCAGGCAGCTGCAGACAGCAATGAGCTCTGCACTCAGCCTCCTCTTCTCCACACCAACCTCCCCCAGCTCCCTCAGCTGCTCCTCCCCAGCCCTCTTCTCCGGGGTCTGCCCCAGCTTTGGTGCCCTTCTCTGGACCTGATCCAGCCCTCAGTGTCCTTCTTGGAGTGAGGGCCCAAAACTTCATGCAATATTTGGGTTGCAGCCTCACCAGTGCCCAGTACAGAGGCACAATCACTGCCCACACCATTGCTGATCCAGTGCAGGATGCTGGTGGCCTCTTGGCCACCTGAGCACACTGCTGGCTCATGTTAGAAGGCTGTCAGCACTTGCAGTCTTTTCTGCCAGGCAACTTTCCAGCCACTCTGCTCCAAGCCTGAAGTGTTGTGTGGAGTTGCTGTGACCCAAGTGCAGGACCTGGCACTTGGCCTTCACAGAATGACAGAAACATTCAGGTTGGAGAAGACTCTCAGGATCACCAAGGCCAACCCAGATCCCTATTGTACAAGGTTCACCCTAAACCATAGCCCCAAACCACCTTTAAACACACCCAGGATTGGTGACTCCAGCACCTCCCTGGGCAGCTCATCCCAATCCCTGACCACTCTGCTGGGCACAAATTCTTCCTAATCTCCAGTCTGAACCTCCCCAGTGGCAGCTTGAGGCCATTCCCTCCTGTTCTGTCACTGGTTCCCTGTGAGCAGAGCCCAGCACCAACCTCTCCACAGCCTCCTTTCAGTAGCTGTAGGCAGTGAGGAGCTCTGCCCTCAGCCTCCTCTGTTTCACACTGACCATCCCCAGCTCCTTCAGTCTCTCCTCATCAGATTCACTCTCCAGGCCCTTCACAGCTTCCCTGCCCTCCTCTGCACTGCCTCCAGCACCTCCACAGCCCTCTTGTGTTGAGCTGCCCAGAGCTGAGCACAGCACTCCCCAGAGCAGAGTCCCAGAGGCCAATCCCCTCCCTGCTGCTGCTCAACACAGCATTCCTGATGCCAGCCAGGATGCCTTTGGCTTTCTCTGCCACCTGGGCACACTGCTGGCTCGTATTCATCTGCTTCTAAACTGCAGCCCCCAGGTCCCTTTCTGCCAGCAGCTCTCCAGCCACACTGCCCCAAGCCTGTAGTTTTGCTTGGGGTTGTTGAGGTCCCAGTGCAGGACCTGGCATTTGGCCTTGTTGAAGCTCACCCCATCGACATTGGCACATCCATCTAATCTATCCAAGTCCCTCTGCAGAGCCTCCCTACCCTTGTGCAGACTAACACTGCCACTTAATTTGGTGCTGTCTGTGAACTCACTGCTGGCACACTCTGTGTCTGCAAGGGCATCAATAAAGATGTTAAACAGAACTGGTCCCAATATTGAGCCCTGGGGGAACCCACTAGTGACCTGCCACCAGCTGCATTCAGCTCCATTTAGTACCACTCGTTGGGCCCTTTTGCCCAGCAGTGCTTTATCCAGCTGAGCTGTGCCCATCCAAGCCACCAGCAGGCAGTTTGGCCATGAGAATTCTGTGGGGAACAGCATCAAAGGCTTTTCCACAATCTAAATAGACAATACCCACAGCCTTTCCCTCATCCAGCAGTCATGTCACAGAAGGAGATCAGGCAGGACCTGCCCTTTGTAAACCCCTGCTGGCTGAGCCTGCTCCCCTGGTTGTTCCTACATGGTGTGTAAATGGTGCTCCATGGCCTTCCCTGGCACTGACAGGTCTGTAGTTTCCTGTAGTTTCCTTTCTTGTAGGCAGGTATCACATTTGCTGCCCTGCAGTCCATTGGCACCTCCCCAGTTAGCCAGGACTTCAGGTAGATAATGGAAAGTGGCTTGGCCAGCACATCTGCCGCTTCAGCACCCTTGGGTGCAGCCCATTTGGCCTCGTTAAACCTCATACAACTGATCCAGCCTGGCCAGATCCCTTTCCAGAGCCTTCCAGTATTGCAGCAGGACAAGGGAGGTGATTCTCCCACTCTGCTCTGGTGAGACCCTACTGGAGCACTACCTCCAGTCCTGGTGTCCCCAGCATAAGAAGGACAATGAATTGCTGGAGAGGGTCTAGAGGAAGCCACAAAGATAATCAGAGGCTGGAGAAGCTCCCCTGTGGGGGCAGGTTGGGAGAGTTGGGGCCGTTCAGCCTGGAGAAGAGAAGGCTGCAGGGAGAGCTCAGAGCAGCCTTGCAGCAGCTGAAGGGCTGCAGGAGAACTGGGGAGGGACTTTGGACAAGGGCTGGGAGTGCCAGGCTGAGGGCCAATGGCTTTGAGCTGGGAGAGGGGAGAGTGAGAGTGGAGAGGAGGAAGAAATTCTTGAGAGGGTGGGCAGAGACTGGCACAGGCTGCCCAGGGAGGTTGTGTATGTCCCCTGCCTGGAGGTGTTGAATGCCAGGCTGGATGAGGCCTTCAGCTACCTGGACTGGTGGGAGCCATCCCTGCCCATGGCAGGAGAGTTGGAACTGGATCATCTTTGAGGTGTCTTCCAACCCAACCCATTCGGTGATGCTGTGAACACTCCCACTCAGTTTAGTGCTATTCCATTGTATTCCAGCTCAGGTTGCTTGGGGCTCTGAGCACCCTGCTCTAGCTGAAGATGTTCTTGCTGTCTGCAAGGGGTTGGACTAGATGACCTTTAAAGGTCCTTGTGAGAGCCTCACTTTCTATTCTCTGATCAGTGTGTGGTGCTAAAGTTCTGAATAGATAAGGCCTGCCTGGAAACTGGAAGTCTCAATGGCTGGTGGTGAGCCTCAAGGGACCTGCTCCTGGCAGCTGGACTACCAATGAGAAGGTGGAATAGGTGGAATTCTGTCTTTTCCTTGAGTTCATTCCTCTAAACCTCTGCAGATGCACCAGGGAAAGGCTTATTATGAGCTTCACACTTGGAGTGGCCTCATGCAAATCAACATGGGAACTGGGGAGGCCACCCCACACCCCGAGAGGGGAGAGAGACAGCAATGTTTTGGGTCCCTGGGTTGCATCTCCCAGAAACCCTTTGCTGGATGAACATCCACCAGCAAAGGACAGAAGTCTTGACCTGATCCCAGGAAATACTGCTGGATCCAAGGGTGGTGACATCTTACTCTCCTTCTTACTTTTTAAGCTCCCTCTTTCCCTCTCCTTTCTTCCAACCATTTCATCCTCAAGGCACACCAAGGGAATGGTAGGAAGCTCCCTGACTCTCAGGAACTGACCTCAGCAGCCGTTTGCTGTTGGTTCACCTGCATTTACTCCAGGGGGGTTTCTGAATCCAGCACAACTGCCTGCTGCCCAGGGCTGCCTTGGCATTCAGCTCACGGCAGGTCCCTTCCAGCCCAAAGGCCTTTTGAGAGTCCATGATTCTAAGAGGGGTGCCAAAGCTTCTGGTGAGATGCCAGTCCCTCGGGGAAGGATGCTCTGGCCCCGTGTTCCCTGGGCTCATCGCCATCTCCATCACTGCAGCGCTGGGGTCACCTGGGAGAGGAGATAGGCTCTGGTGATACGTGGCTGGAGCAAGCATCTGAGTGCCTAGGGGTGGTGGCAGCCACACTGGCAGCGGCACCCACCATGATGCCAGCCAGATGACCCAGCCCCAGCAGGCCGAGGGCGAAGTGGATGCAGTTGCAGGCGATGACGTCGTACTCCACCAGCTGGTCCATGGCCGCCCGGATGTGTCGCTGCAGGGCAGCTGCATCCAGCCCTCCCTTCCTCCGCAGCACCTTGGCCGGGCCCCGCGTCCGCAGCAGGTGGTTCTTGCTGTGCTTGGCCACGATCCCGAATGGGGATGTCCCCGAGCTGCCTGTGGGGTGGAGAGGACGCTGTGCCCTGTGTCCCTTCCATGGGGATGTCCCCATGCCATGCCTGCCCGCTGGGGCTCACCTTCCAGGTGGATGATCTCTCCCTCACCGCAGTAGATGCCAGCATGGGCACCACACCAGCCAGGGACTCCTGAGGTCAGTGGGAAGAGGAAGAGGTCCCCGGGCTGGGGCTCGGCCATCCCGTTGGGGACCAGGTGAAAGTGCTGGCCCAGCAGTCCCTCGCAGAGGAAGAAGGCTGCAGTGTTCGCCACCCCGGCCGCCGCCTGGGCACCCGGCTGCGTTTCAGGGCCACCGGTGCCCTGGGGGCACTGGCAGCCTCACCAACATGCTGGCTTATCCCCCATCCCTGGTAACTGGGCATGGCTTGGGTCTCCAGGGATGGAGAATCACAATGAGAAGGGGACACCTCCTCGAGGTGCTGAGCACCCATGGGTGCCAAGGAAAAGGCAGGGCATACTGGGTTTGGCCCTTTTGAGCCAGGAGTGAGACGGATGGTGGGGGACACAGAGGGAACACTGGCACATACCTGCTTGGAGCTGCTCACCTGGAGGGATAAACACTTGGTGTTAGCTCTGGTGGCACTGGGGAGTGCCATCCACTACCTGAGCCCCTGACCAGGGCCCCCATGCCCACACCCCCAAACCTGTCGCACCCAGGAGCTCAGCCAGCACCAGGGCTGCAGGAACGGCACATCCAGGGCTTGCAGGGTCTGTACCAGGGTGCTCACCTGTGGGCAGAGGGGCAGAGCGAGCCTGGCACCCAGCCTCTGCTGGCACCAAGCCCCTGCTGGCAGCCATCCCTGCTTACACCCATCCACTCTTGTCAGCCACCCTTGCTGGCACACCCCCACCCCCACTGGCATCTTTATCTTCTAGCATCTACCCCCTGCTAGTACCCATCCCAGGCTGGCACCCATCCCCTTATAGCACCCACCCTGTTCTAGCACCTACCCCCTGCTAGTACCCATCTCAGTCTGGCACCCATCCCCTTCTAGCACCCACCCCGTTCTAGCACCTATCCTGCTAACACCCACCCACTGCTAGCCCCCACCCTGCTGGCATCCTGCTGGCACTTATTCCCTGCTACTACCCAGTCCTTCTAGAACCTATTCTCTGTTAGCCTCCATCCTGCTGGCATCCTACTGGCACTTATTCCCTGCTAGCACCCAGCCCTTCTAGCACCTATCCTCTGCTAGCACCTATCCTCTACTAGCACCCATATTGCTGACACCCATCTCCTGCTAGCACCCATCCCCTGCTAGCATCCAGCCCTGCTAGCACCTAGCCCCTCTAGAGCCTGTCCTCTGCTAGCACACATCCTGCTGACACCCACCTCCTGCTAGCACCCACCTCCTGCTAGCACCCATCTCCTATTAGCACCCATACTGGTGGTACCCATCCCCAACTTCACAGGACCTCCAACCACCTCCCTACAGCCCCAGACTCAGCACCGGGCAGATTCCAGTTGCAGGGTCCATGGGTGCCAGGTGCCACAGCAGAGGGGTGGGACCACCTGGATGGAGGTGCCCTCCCCACCAGCTTCCTCTTTACCTGGCTGAGAAGGTTCATCTGCAAGGAGAAAATGTGAAGTCCAGAAAGCTGGGGACAAAGGCTGTGCCCATCCCCTTTGTCCCCTCGCTGTCATGGTGCCCTGTCACCCTGCTGAAACCCAAGCTGTGGCCTCAGGCACTGTGCCAGCCCTGGTGCTCATGCTGTGCCCTGCTACCTGACCTTGGGGACACCTCTGAGGTCCACTCGCTCCGCCGTAGTGCTCAAGCAGCTGCCGCTCCAAAGGTGGCCGAGGAGCAGGATCTCAGCTGGCTCTGCTGAGCCCTGCAGCAGCTCTTGGCACCTGCACATCCACCCAGTGCCCAGGAATGTGCCCAGACCACACCAACCAGCCCTGCAGTGGCACTGAGCCCATCCGGTGGGGCCAGTCCCAGGGGGACAAACCTAACCTGTTGTGACATTTCAGCAACAAACCCTGAGGGTGACCCCAAAGGAGTCACAAAGCAGCCCTGCAGCTGTGGTGCAGCAGTGGCTGCTGCTTACCCAGCTGGTGCCAAAAAACTCTTGGTGCCAAAACCTCTTGACGTGAAGGTGGCTCAAGGGACAGCCACCAGCCTGTCCCCAGCCCAGTCCCCCCAGGGTGATGTGCCCTCAGGGTCAGTTCTGGAGCCACATTAAACTTTAATCCTTGTGCTGGAGGGGTCAGCAAAGGCTTTGGCAGGGCTTGGGGCGGGTGATGTGGAGCTGTCACCCTCTGTCATCGGGCAACCACAGCATCATTTATCACGGAGCCTCCAACAAACAAGAGCTAATTACAGCTGAAACCAGAGCCTGTCCTGGGCACAGCTCAGTGCCAGGCAGCCACATTAACTCTTCCCAGGCTCCTTCTGTCTGACAGCCATCTCGCACCCTCCCAGACCTTCGTGCCACCTTCTGCTTGCCATTGTCCCCTCCTGATTCCCATTATCATCTCCTTGTCTCCTCTGTCCTATCCTAATGTTCTCACCATGCCCTTCTGGTCATAGTGTCCCCTCACGGTCTTCATCATTCCTTTGGATTCTCTTGGCCCCTTTTGGTCATTGTTGTCCCCTTCTGTTGCCCATTTTCTCCTCTCAGTCCTCATCATCCTATCCCAGTTGTCACAGTCCCCTCATGATTGCCATCTATCCCTGCTGCATCACACCACCCTCTTCCAATGTGCATCACATCCTCCTGGTCCCTACCACCCTCACATGGTCCCTGTTTGTCCTGCCCTGGTCTCTACCATCAGCTCCTACTCTCCACTAACCACAATTGTCTCCTGTTCCCCATCAAAAGATGTAGATTCCAACTGTCTTCTCCTCATCCTCTCCCAGCCCCCATCAACTCCTCCTGGTCTCCATCATCCCCTGCTGGTCAATACCATGTCTTCTTAGTCTCCTTAAGCTCATTTGGGTTCCCCACCATTCCACCCTGGTCTCTGCCATCTCATCCCTGTCCTCATCATTTCCCCCTGGTACCTGATGTCTCCTATCTTCTACTCTTGGTCCCCACCGTTTCCTCTTGGTCTTCATTGGCTCCTCCTTGACCCTGTGATTGCCTCCTGATCCTTGGTGTCCTCTCTTGGTGCTTGTCATCTCCCCTTGGTTCCCATCACCTGCTCCTGGTCCCCATCAACTCTCCTTGACCCCTGGTGTCTTTTCATGCTCTCCACTATCCTGTCCTGATTTCCACTGCCCCCCCTCCCGATCCCCACTCTCCTTTCCTCATCCCCACCATGTCCTCTTGGTCCCCACTATCCTTTCTGTCCTCACCACACTACACCATCACCAACTGGACCAGGGATGCCAGGACAGTGAAGCTTCCCTGGGTCACCCAATGTCCCCATCTGAGCTGTCCCCTGACCCGGGTGCATCCGCCAGCGGACGGTGGGATTAAAGTGGCTGGAGCCTGCTCCTGACTGCAGATCTCAAGCCCTTTACCAGCATCTTTGGGTAATTAGTAAATTAGTAATTAAACGTTCTCTGCCTGCTTGGGGGTGGGGGGACTGATGGGGGAAGGGGGCAGATCCCAAGGTTTTAGGCTGGGTAATCCCATGGCATCTGCCCCAGCGTCTGTCACCGAGCCGAGTCACGACCCTGCCGCGGGCTTTAACGTTTGCTCCTTCACCCCCAACCCGCCGCCTGCAGCCCCTTGGCCGTGGCACTGAGCACGCTTGGGCTGGTCCCCGAGAATGGGCCAGGTCCTAAGCCCACTCCAGGTGCCATGTCTAGGTTGGGTGCTGATGGGGTGCTGGGCCCCGGGGGTGGGGACTGGCGCACTGCTCCATGGGGGGCACAGCACCCAGCTGGGTGCCATGGAGAAACAGGGTGGGAAACCTTATTTTTGTAATTATTGGCTTTATGGCCGTGCTGGTGATTGGCTGGCAGCAGATGGCTCTCTGGCTAATCTCCCTCCCAAATCCCTGCTCCGGAGCTGGCTTTTACCCGACGGCAAGGAGGGGACAGGCAAATTAGCCACCTCAGCGTGTATCACCATGCTGGCCGCTCCCTGCCGTGTCCCAGTGCCGTGGCACCCACGGGTGGGCTGGCATCCCGCGGTGCCGGTGCCCTCAGCACCCCTTAACCGGACACTGAGTGGGGTGCGGGGTGTCTGCCACCCGTGGGCGAAGCTCCGCTGAAGGGTCTGGAGACACCTAAGCTGCGGGCAAGGGCTGGGCAGGGTGAAGTGACAGCTTGCTCCTGCCGCATTAGCCCAGCGTCATAATTCTGCTGAGGGAGGAGGAGGAGTGTGGTCACTGCTGCAGATGGTGGCTGTCAGAGATCTGGGTCAGGGCAGGGGCCCACCATGGCTTGGGGGGCTGTGGGGTGGGACCGAGCATCCCGGGTGGGACAGGGGTCCTGGTGGTGGAGGTGTGCTACAGGCAGGGGTGATGGAGCCAGGTGGTGGAGACAAGCAGGATGATGGTGAAAGCAGAGGGGAAGGAAGGAGGTTGTAGGAAGGGTGATGGAGCAGTGGTGAAGGCAGAGAAGGAAGGAGGTTGTAGGAAGGGTGATGGAGCAGTGGTGAAGGCAGAGAAGGAAGGAGGTTGTAGGAAGGGTGATGGAGCAGTGGTGAAGGCAGAGAAGGAAGGAGGTTGTAGGAAGGGTAATGAAGCAGTGGTGAAGGCAGAGAAGGAAGGAGGTTGTAGGAAGGGTAATGAAGCAGTGGTGAAGGCAGAGAAGGAAGGAGGTTGTAGGAAGGGTGATGGAGCAGTGGTGAAGGCAGAGAAGGAAGGAGGTTGTAGGAAGGGTGATGGAGCAGTGGTGAAGGCAGAGAAGGAAGGAGGTTGTAGACAAAATAATGGAGCAGTGGTGAAGGCAGAGAAGGAAGGAGGTTGTAGGAAGGGTGATGGAGCAGTGGTGAAGGCAGAGAAGGAAGGAGGTTGTAGACAAAATAATGGAGCAGTGGTTCAGGAAAGGGGGAAGGAAGAAGGCTGTAGGCAGGGTGATGGAGCAGTGGTGCAGGTAAAGGGGATGGAGACAAGATGCAGGCACCACAGAAGGATGAGGACCCCTGACCACAGCCTGGCCCATCCCTGGGGACAACCTGGGCTGTGTGACGATGGCCACCCACGGCCTCCCTGAGCTGGGCAGGGGGGGTTTAACAGCTAAAGCCTTCAAATCCTAAATTGTGCTGTCCTGTCACCATGAGGGTTTAGTGGCAGTTGTGTAACCTGGAGGCCACCTGGCCCCCACCTGCTGCCGTGTCAGCAGCCCTGGCCCAACATCCCCGGGGGTACCTGTGTCCATCCCACGAGTGGAAATTGAGGCATCAGGGCAGGGAGGGGGGCGGCCCTCCCTGAGCATTCCCTCATCCCCTTGCCATCAGGGCTGGTAATTAATTACTTGGGGGCAGGGAAATTACCCCCCTTAATTACCACTTTTCGTTATTCCCCTCTAACCGCCTTAGCGCAGGGCTTATGTGCTTACAGGGCCCGGTGGCTCCCAAAGCGGGGGGGTGTCACACACACAAGGGGGTCTCGACCCCAAGCTCCGTCTCCCACCTCCGCCGCAATCTCAGCCTTGCAATGCCTGAGGATGGGGGCGGGGGCGCAGGTGGTGGCAGAGTGCCCCCCCGCCCCGGCGGCCGGCGGTGGCGGGGCAGGGCGGCTGGCTTGGGTGTCGCAGGGTTTAGGGTTACAGGGCTGGGGCTCAGCACCTTTTTAATTCTTCATCGCGTGGCTGATTGATCCCCCCCGGGGTCCCCCCCCCCTCCCCCGGCCCCTCGCAGACACTAAAGATTAAGAGGGTGACAAAGAGGCGGCTGCTTACACAGCACCGCCGCTAAGCCGCCTTGAAGAGCGCAGGGCGAGCGCCCTGCTGCCCGCAGTGCCGCCGGAGCGCCGCCGCCTCGCCGCGGCCACAGCCGGCACCGGGCGGCTCCGCGGAGCTCGGGCGCGTCCGCGGGAGGAGATGGCCTCGTCACCAGCGGCGTCGGTGGTGAGCGCCGGGCTGGATGACAGCCCCACGGGTAAGGGATGGTCTGCCCGAGTGGGATCCAGGGCTGCCGGGGGCGTTTTCACGGATGACTTGTGGTCATCTGAAAACAGCCCTGGGGGCCCGCAGCATGGGTCTTCGCTGGGGTACTGGGGGTCTGCAGCATGGGTCTTCGCTGGGGTACTGGGGGTCCGCAGCATGGGTCTTCGCTGGGGTACTGGGGGTCCGCAGCATGGGTCTTCGCTGGGGTACTGGGGGTCCGCAGCATGGGTCTTCGCTGGGGTACTGCAGGTCCTCATCAAGGGTCTTCGCTGGGGTACTGGGGGTCTGCAGCATGGGTCTTCGCTGGGGTACTGGGGGTCTGCAGCATGGCTCTCCTCTGGGGTACTGCAGGTCCTCATCAAGGGTCTTCTCTGGGGTACTGGGGGTCCGCAGCATGGGTCTTCGCTGGGGTACTGGGGGTCCTCATGAAGAGTCTTCTCTGGGGTACTGGGGGTCTGCAGCATGGCTCTCCTCTGGGGTACTGGGGGTCTGCAGCATGGGTCTTCTCTGCGGTACTGGGGGTCTGCAGCATGGGTCTCCTCTGGGGTACTGGGGGTCTGCAGCATGGGTCTTCTCTGGGGTACTGGGGGTCTGCAGCATGGGTCTCCTCTGGGGTACTGGGGGTCCTCATCAAGGGTCTTCGCTGGGACACCTGGGGTCTTCATTGAGGTTCTGCTCTGATACTTAGGGTCCTCATCATTGCTCTTCTCTGGGGCACATGGGGTCCTCATCACGGTTCATCTCTGGGATACTTGAGGTCCTCACCCTGGGCATCTCTCAGATGCCTGAGGTCACCCATTGAGGGTTTTCTCTCAGAAGCTTGGGGGTCACCCATTATAGTTTTCCTATAAGATGCCCAGTGTTCCCATCATGGTCCTTGGCCAAGATGCCAGGGTCCTCATCATGGCCTTCTCCTGGATGCCTTTGCGCCTCATCATGGCCCTTCTCTGAGCTTACCTGGAGGTCCCTGTCATGGTCCTACTCCAAGATGCCTGGGGCACTGCCATCATAGTCCTTCTCCATGACACCCAGGGTCTGCATCATGTTTCTTCTTTGAGAAATTTGAGGTCCCCATCACAGTCCTTCTGCCAAGACACCCGGGGCTCCCTCTGGCATCCTCTGCCTCACCATGGCTCTTCTCTGCAGTGCCTGGGATCCTCAGCTGTCAGCTTTCTCCAAGATGCTGAGAATCCCCCTCTCTGGGGTCAAGGTGCCTGCATTTCCCAGCTTTCTCCATGGTGCCTGTAGTCCTCATCGTGGTCCTCCTCGAGGCTCCCCAACTATAGCTGTCATCCAGGACATCTTCAGTTCCTGGTTAAGGCTCTTCCCTGGAACTCCTGAAGTCCCCTCGCTGGCACATCTGATGCCACCTGTCCCTAGGGACACTTTTATCTCACTTTGAGAGCTCATCCCACAGCACTCTTAGTGCTGTGACACAGTGAGTTCCTGAGGTGTCCCCCATCCAGTCCTTTGAGAGCTCATCCCACAGCATCCCAAGTGCTGGGGCACAGGGAGCCCCTGAGGTGTCCCCCATCCATGTCTCTGCCCTGGACCAGCAGAGGTGGAAGTCACCCCATCACCAGGTTGCTGGGAGGTGCTGCTGCCTGCCTGGGCAGGGTGGGGTGGGTGCCCTGGGAGTGCCCCAGGTTACCCTGCATGCGATGGTTGTGCTCCCGTAGGGCTGAGCCCAGCTCCTGGCAAGGCACTGAGCCCTGTTCTGCTGTGCAAGGTGTGTGGAGACAGCAGCAGCGGGAAGCACTACGGCATCTACGCCTGCAACGGCTGCAGTGGCTTCTTCAAACGCAGCGTCCGCAGGAAGCTCATCTACAGGTGGCGCTGGGGGGGGTTGGGGGTGTGGTCCCCATGAGGCACAAGTGGGGGGACAGGCAGCCAATAGGGAAGAGACCTTGGGGATGGATGCCCAGTGGGGCAGAGACTGAGGAGACATGCACCCGTGAGGAAGAGGACTCATGGGGTGGTCATTTAGCAGGGTAAGGACACCCAGTGGAGCGGGAACCAGGGAAGTGGGCACCCGAGGGGGTAGGGACCCAGAAAGTGTGAAAGCAGTGGGAGGAAACCCAGCATATGGATGCTGAGTGGTGTGGGACAACCAGGAGCTGGGTAAGGACCAGGAGGACCTGAACCCATCGGGACAGGATATCTGAAGATGGGGACCCAGCACGACAAGGGCCCAGGGCATGGGCAAAGAATGGGGCAGAGACCTCGGGTTCAAGGGGAGCTTGAATCCAGCAGGACAGGGACCTGAGCACAGGCACCCAATGGATCTGGAGGGGTGAGGGTGATCCAGGGCACCCAGTAAGGTCAGGACATTCATCAGGGCAGGGTATTCACTGAGACAGGTCACTCTTGGAGAGGGCATCCATAGGGGACAGGATGGTCATTGGGGTAGGGCACCCACTGGGAACAGGGTGCCTGTCCAGGTGGGACACCTATTGGGCGGAGGACACCCATTGGGGTGGGGAACAAGGCATCCAGCAGGGACAAGGCACCTCCAGAAGATGGCACCCATGGAGGTAGGCTATTCCTTGGGGATAGGACCTCCTTGGGACAGAAATCACCAAGGGGCTGCAGCTGGGTGCCACCTCTCCCTGTAGGTGCCAGGCGGGAACAGGGCTGTGCCCAGTGGACAAAGCTCACCGCAACCAGTGCCAGGCCTGCCGGCTCAAGAAGTGCCTGCAAGCTGGCATGAACAAGGATGGTGAGAGAGGGGGACACATTCATGGTGACAGATGGTGGGGGGGTGGCAGTGGGGTGGCTGGTGTTGATGCCACTTTGTCCCCACAGCTGTGCAGAACGAGCGTCAGCCTCGCAGCACAGCCCAGGTCCGGCTGGACAGCATCGAGCTGGACACTGAGCTGCCCCCCGAGCATGTGGCCACCACCCGTGAGGTCCCCCCAACCCCCTGCCCGGCTCCTCGTGGTCCTGGTGCCACTGTCACTGTCACCCCAGGCCCTCGGGTGCCCACACCGCCTACCAACCATCGCTTCATGGCCAGCCTGATGACGGCTGAGACCTGTGCCAAGCTGGAGCCGGAGGACGGTGAGTGGCTGCTGGTGGGGAGCGCATGGCTGGTGTTGTCCCCAAGCTCAAGGTGAGCACCAGTGCCCTCTGCCTTCCCCACAGCTGATGAGACAGTGGATGTAACAGGCAGTGAGCCGGAGCGGGTGGCTGGCGAGTACCAGGTGGCACCGTACCCAGCAGCCAGCCCTGAGAACATCTATGAGACCTCAGCACGTCTCCTCTTCATGGCTGTGAAATGGGCCAAAAACCTGCCTGTCTTCTCCAACCTGCCTTTCCGTGACCAGGTGGGGTTGGGGATCCCCATGGGGCAAGAGAGATCCCAAAAGAGTGTAGGCAACTGGTGGGATGGAGCCAGCTGGAGTGTGCACTGCAGCGCCCTGCACCTGCCCCACCCCAAGGCGATGATCTTCAGCCCAAGCAGGTGGCTGCAGCTGCTGGAGGCTTCGAGGTTGACATGGCTTTTGGGGTTCCTCTCCCACCTCTCCCCAGGTGATCTTGCTGGAGGAAGCATGGAGTGAGCTATTCCTGCTCTGTGCCATCCAGTGGTCCATGCCCCTGGAGAGCTGCCCGCTGCTGGCTGTCCCCGAACCAGCCCCTGGCAAGCTGCTGCCAGCTGCCCTGGATGTGCGAGCGCTGCAAGAAACCCTCGGCCGCTTCAAGGCTTTGGCCGTTGACCCCACTGAGTTTGCTTGCATGAAGGCTGTGGTGCTCTTCAAACCAGGTGAGGGGATCCCTCCCCAGCACCCACTGCTGCCCCTGCCCAGGTCCCCAACCCATCGCTGCCTTTTCCCCTCAGAGACTCGTGGCCTGAAGGACCCTGACCAGGTGGAGAGCCTGCAGGACCAGTCGCAGGCCATGCTTGGCCAGCACAATCGTGCTCACTACCCTGGGCAGCCCGTCAGGTATTGCCATCTCCACGGCCCCACGGGTGACAGCGGGGCTGGAGACACTCACCCACTGGCACGGCTCTGTCCCCCCAGGTTCGGGAAGCTGCTGCTGCTCCTCCCGGCGCTGCGCTTCATCTCCTCGGAGCGCGTGGAGCTGCTCTTCTTCCGCCGCACCATCGGCAACACGCCCATGGAGAAGCTGCTCTGTGACATGTTCAAGAACTGACCCCACACACACCTCTTTCATCTGGCTGCTTTGCCACTTTGCATTGGCACCCTGTCACCCCCACCCCGGGTACCTCCTCACCCTGAGATGTGGTGGCCTGTGAAGGTGCCCATGACCCCATCTCCGGGGTGGTGGCCAGGACTATTGGATGCTGCTGGTGGCTGGGATGTGGGACCAGTTTCACTGGGTGCAGCTGGTGGCAGGGGGATGCCAAGTGAGTGCCATGCACCAGGTGCACCACGTTGAGGTGTGTCAGTGTGAGCTGCTGTCCCAAACACTGGAGGAACCTATGGACCTACCGCTGGCACCCACGGGGAATCACTGCCACCCAGGGGTGACACTGGCCTGGGGGTGACACCTAGTCATGATGCCAACCTGGGGTATGACATCAGACTAGAAGTGATGTCAACCTAGGAGTGATGCAAGCCCAGGGGGTGACCCTAGTTAAAGGTGATGCTAACTTGGGGGTGAGACTAGCCCAGAGCTGATGTTGGCATGGAGTATGACACAAGACCAAGACTGACAGTGGCTGGAGATGGTGCGAGTTTAGGCATCATCTGGCCACAGGTGTGATGGCAACCCTAGGATTGATAACAGACTGGGGGTGACACTGGCTGTGTCCTGGGGTGACAACGGCCAGGGGTGATGCCAGCTTGGGAGTGAGATTGTCCGAGAGGTGACACCAGGCAGGGCTGATGCAATCCAAGGCTGAGGCCTGACCAGGGCCAACAGTGGCCAGAACTGATGTCAGCCCAGGGGTGATGTCAGCCCTAAGGTGACACTGGTGAGCATTGATGCCAGCCTGGGGATGACACTATCTTAGATGTGACATTGGCCAGGGTTGCCACAGGTCCAGGGCTGACCCCAGCCTCGGGGTATGACCCTCAGCTCAGGGTCATACCCTGAGTGGGGTGATACTGGCCTGGGGGCAAAACTACTCCTGGGGTGACAGTGGCCAAGGGAGATGCCATCCAGGGGTGACACTGTTGGGGAGGGGTGACATCACTCCAGAGAGGTGTCCTGCACTCAACCACAACCACTGCCCCTCACTCAGCGCCCCACTCCCTCCACCACGATGTCACCTCTGTGATCCCAGGGCCCTTGTCCTCATGTCCCAGGGGCTCCAGCTCTTCCTCCTCCCCAGTTTTATACTCTGAATAAAAGGACTTTTGCAGCAGCCTCCTCGCGCCGTTGCCTTGGGGTTCCCCTCTCTTGGCTGGGGATGAGGGGGGACTGTTAAGGACTGATTGGAAATAATGAGATGAATAAACAGAAAACTAAACAAGATGAATATAAAGGAACTGAAACTAACATGAAAGAACTGAAACTAACATGTCTGAATGCAAAAGAAACCCCAAACAAACAAAAAAATACCCCCAAAACCCCCACCCCAAAACCTCCAAACCCCCAAATCTAAACGAGATTAAGAGGGAGAACTTGAAATAATCAGGAGCTAAATGCAAATGATCTGCATAGAAACCAAAAGGAAAGTAAATAGCTTGAAATAGTCTAAATGTACATAAATTGGCAAGAAATTGCCTGAATAGAAATGGCCTAAAGGTAAAGAAGTTAAACAAACAGGATTAAAGAAGATTGTGACCTGACTCTAAATATGCTAAAGGTAAGAGTATTTGATGGGGAAACAAAATCATCTCAACAAAGACAAAGAAACTGAACAGAAAGAACCCAAAAACATCTGGAGAGAAATAAATTCACAATAAGTGATCAAAATAGAAACGAAATAAAACTAAACTGAATGAAAAGGAAATAAAATGAAATCATGAAAGTGGGAAATTGTCTGACTCGAAAAGAAGCTGACAATAAATAGACAAAAAAGGCCAAAATTAAGAAGAATTTAAAGTGGAAGGAAATTGCCTGAATAGAAAAGAAACTGACAATAAGTAAATAAAAATAGTCTAAATTAAAACAAATTTATAGAGGAAATTGCCTGAGTAGAAAAGGAATTGAGAATAGATAAATAAAAATGGTCTAAATGATGAAATAGAATCATGGAATCAGGCAGGTTGGAAGAGAGCTCCAAGCTCATTCAGTCCAAACTAGCACCCAGCCCTAGCCAGTCAACCAGACCATGGCACTAAGTGCCCCAGCCAGGCTTTGCTTGAACACCTCCAGGGACAGTGCCTCCAACACCTCCCTGGGCAGCCCATTCCAATGCCAATCACTCTCTCTGACAACAACTTCCTCCTCACAGCCAGCCCAGACCTGCCCAGGCACAACTTGAGACTGTGTCCCCTTGTTCTGTTACTAGTTGCCTGGGAGAAGAGCCCAACCCCCACTTGGCTACAATGGCCCTGCAGGCAGCTGCAGACAGCAATGAGCTCTGCCCTGAGCCTCCTCTGCTGCAGGCTGCACCCCCCCAGCTCCCTCAGCCTCTCATCACAGGGCTCTGCTCCAGGCCCCTCCCCAGCCTTGCTGCCCTTCTCCAAACACCTTCCAGCACCTCAACATCTCTCTTGAATTGAGGAGCCCAGAGCTGGACACAGCACTCAAGGGGTGGCCTGAGCAGTGCTGAGCACAGGGCAAGAAGAACCTCCCTTGTCCTGCTGCCCACACTGCTCCTGAGCCAGCCCAGGATGCCATTGGCTCTCTTGGCCACCTGGGCACACTGCTGGCTCATCTTCAGCTTACTGTCTATCAGTACTCCCATGTCCCTTTCCTCTTGGCTGCTTTCCAGCCACTCTGGCCCCAGCCTATAGCACTGCTTGGGGTTGTTGTGGCCAAAGTGCAGAACCCTGCCCTTGGCCTTGTTCAATCTCATCCCCTTGGCCTCTGCCCACCCATGCAGCCTGGCCAGGTCCCTCTGCAGGGCTCTGCTACCTTCCAACAGCTCCACAGCTGCTCCTAGCTTGGTGTCATCTGCAAACTTACTGCTACTGGACTCAATCCCCTTGTCCAGATCATCAATAAAGATATTGAACAGGACTGTGCCCAGCACTGATCCTTGGGGAACACCACTGGTGCCAGCTGCCAGGTGGATGTGGCACCATTCACCACCACTCTCTGGGCTCTGCCCAGAGAGGAAATTGTATTTAAAGAGGAAATTGTTTGCATAGAAAAGAAACTGACAATAAGTAAATAAAAATGGTCTAAATTGAAAAAGAATTTAAAGAGGAAATTGAATAGAAAAGAAACTGACAATTAACAAAAATAATCTAAATTTAAAAAAAAACAAAGGAAATTATCTGAGTAGAAATTAATTCTTCATAAATTATCCTAGTAGAAAGTAAATAAACATAATCCAATTGAAATAAATGATGAAAATAGGAAAGGCTCTGAATAGAAATGAATTCATAATAAATTATGTTAATAGAAAGTAAATTAAAATAATCTGAATTAAAAATAGATAAATAAAAGGCAATAATGAAACTGGGGAATTACCTGAATAGAAAGTAAAAATAATCCAAATTTTAAAAAAATAATGAAAATAGGAAAAGTTCTGAATAGAAATGAGTTAATAATAAATTATTGGTAATAGAAAGTAAGTAAAATAATCTGATTTAAAAAAATAAATAAAAGGAAATGCCAGGGCTGAGCAGAACTGAATAGTCCCAGAAGTGGAGAGAGTCATTGGACACTGGAATGGGCTGCCCGGGGAGGTGGTGGAGTCGCCGTCCCTGGAGCTGTTCAAGGCAGGACTGGACGTGGCACTTGGTGCCATGGTCTGGCCTTGAGCTCTGTGCTAAAGGGTTGGACTTGATGATCTGTGAGGTCTCTTCCAACCCTGATGATACTGTGTGATACTGTGAAGTGAAAAGAACAGGCAGGGCAAGACTTAGGTCATTCTGATAAGGAGGCACAGCTGCAGAAAAGTGGCCTTGGGGAGGCTAGCAGAGCTAGCTGAGAAAGCCAGTTGTGGTCTGTGAACTGAGCTGTGCAAGGGGGCCTTGAAGGGGGGCAGGCTGGTCAGCCCTGGGAACAAGCACATGTTGTGGCTAGCTGTGCAGAGGGGGATTAAGGGGAGTAGTTGGTCAGGTCTGCCTCTATGCATGTGGACAGCCCAGATTCTGCTATGTAAGCCTAGCAGAGGCACATGCCCCTGTACTGGACTCCACTACATCAGCATCACTCTTAGCTTCAATAAATGGATTGACCTTCTCTGTATCATACTGGTATACACTTGTGTCTTTCCTGCTCCTGCATGGCCTGCTGAGGCCACGTAGCAAGGAAATAATGAAAATGGGAAAGAATCTGAATAGAAATAAATTCATAATAAATGAGCTGCATAGAAATTGAGTAAAAATAATCCAACTTAAAAAAAAAAGAAAATAGAAAAGGATCCAAATAGAAATGAATTCACAACAAATACTGATAATAGAAAGTAAGTAAAAATAATCTGCATTTAAAAATAAGAAAAGGAAATAATCAAAATGGGAAATAATCTGAATAGAAAAAAAAATTAATAATAAATTGTCTGAATAGAAAGTAAATAAAAATAATCCAACTTAAAACAAAGGAAAATAGGAAGGGATCTAAACAGAAATGAATTCACAAGAAATACTGATAATAGAAAATAAGCAAAAATATTTTGAATTTAAAAAGAAGAAATAAAGGGAAATAATAAAAATGGGAAAGAATCTGAATAGAAATAAATTAATAATCAATGATCTGCATAGAAAGCAAATAAAAATAATCCAACTAAAAAAAAAAGGAAAGAATTTAAGTAGAAATGAATTCACAACAAATACTGATAATAGAAAGTAACTAAAAATAATTTGAATTAAAAAAGAAAGAAAGAAAGGGAAATAATAAAAACAGGAAAGAATCTGAATAGAAATAAATTCTTAATAAATTAACTGAATAGAAAGTAAATAAAAGTAACCCAAATTTAAAATAGAGGAAAGGATGTGAATAGAAATGAATTCACAACAAATACTGATAATAGAAAGCAAAAATAATTTGAATTTAAAAAAAGAAATAAAAGGAAATAATAAAAATGGGAAAGAATCTGAATAGAAAGAAGTTAATAATAAATGATCTGCCTGGAAATTAAATAAAAATAACCCAACTTAAAACAAAGGAAAATGGGAAGGAATCTAAATAGATTTCATAATAGAAATGAATTCACAAAAAATACTGATAATAGAAAATAAGTAAAAATATTTTGAATTAAAAAAAAAGAAATAAAGGAAAATAATAAAAATGGGAAAGAATCTGAATAGAAATAAATTAATAACCAATGATCTGCATAGAAAGCAAATGAAAATAATTCAACTTAAAAAAAAATAGGAAAGAATTTAAGTAGAAATGAATTCACAACAAATACTGATAATAGAAAGTAAGTAAAAATAATTTGAATTTAAAAAGAAATAAAGGAAAATAATAAAAATGGGAAAGAATCTGAATAGAAATAAGTTAATAAATGATCTGCATAGAAATTAAATAACAATAATCCAACTTAAAAAACAAGAAAATAGGAAAGAATTTAAGTAAAAATTAATTCACAACAAATACTGAAAATAGAAAGTAAGTAAAAATAATTTGAATTAAAAAAGAAAGAAAGAAAGGGAAATAATAAAAACTGGAAAGAATCTGAATAGAAATAAATTCTTAATAAATTAACTGAATAGAAAGTAAATAAAAGTAACCAAAATTTAAAAGAGAGGAAAGAATCTGAATAGAAATAAATTCACAACAAATACTAATAATAGAAAGTAAAAATAATTTGAATAAAAAAAAAGAAATAAAGGAAAATAATAAAAATGGGAAAGAATCTGAATAGAAAGAAGTTAATAATAAATTATCTGAATAGAAAGTAAATTAAAATTATCCAACTTCAAAAGAAATAGGAAAGAATCTCAATAGAAATAAATTCATAATAAATTAACTGAGTAGAAAGTAAATAAAAATAATCCAATTTAAAAAAAGTAGGAAAGGATCTGAATAGAAATTAAATTATAATAAATTATGTTCATAGAAAGTGAGCAAAAATAATCCAAATTAAAAAAAAATAGGAGTCTAAACAGAAATGGATCCACAGCAAACACTCATAATAGAAAGTAAATAAAAAATATTCTGAATTAAAAAAGAAATAATGAAAATGGGAAATTATCTGCATAGAAAGTAAATAAACCCAATCCAAATAAATAAAGCATGAAAATAGGAAAGGATCTGAGTAGAAATTAATTCATAATAAATCATGGTAATAGAAAGCAAGAAAAAATAATCCAACTTAAAACAAACAAAACATGAAAATAGGAAAGAATCTGAATAGAAACAAATTCATAACAAATACTGATAATAGCAAAGAAAAATCTGAATTAAAGAAAAAAAGAAGGAAATAATGAAAATAGTCTGGAAAAAATCTTGTAATAATAAATGATCTGCATAGAAATAAGTTCATAATAAATGATCTGAGGAGAAAGTCAATAAAAAGGATCCATATTGTAAAAAATAATGAAAGTAGGAAAGGTTCTGAATAGAAATGAATTCACCATAAATTATTCTAATAGAAAGAAGGCAAAAATAATCCAAATTAATAGAAAAGGAAGACTGAAACTAGGAAATAGAAATGAATTTGTAATAAATATTGTTAATAGAAAGTAAGTAAAAATAATCTGAATTAAAAGAAAAAAATGAAAGTAGGAAAGAATCTGAAGGAAAATTAATTCCTATCAAATACTGATAATAGAAAGTAAAAATAATCTGTATTTTAAAAAAGGATTAAAAAGAAATAATGAAAATGGGAAATAATCTGCATAGGTTGGACTGGATGACCTTGGAAGTCTCTTCCAACCTGATTGATTCTATGATAGAAAGAAATTAATGATAAATTATCTGCATAGAAATAAATACATAATAAATGATCTGAGTAGAAAGTCAATAAAAAGGATCCAAATTGTAAAAAATAATGAAAGTAGGAAAGGCTCTGAATAGAAATGAATTCACCATAAATTATTCTAATAGAAAGAAGGCAAAAATAATCCAAATTAATAGAAAAGGAAGACTGAAAGTAGGAAATAGAAATGAATTAGTAATAAATATTGTTAATAGAAAGTAAAAATAATCTGAATTAAAAGAAAAAATGAAACTAGGAAAGAATCTGAAGGGAAATGAATTCCTATCAAATACTGATAGCAGAAAGTAAAAAGAATCTGTATTTAAAAAAAGGAATAAAAAGAAATAATGAAAATGGGAAATAATCTGCATAGAAATAAATCAATAATAAATTATCTGCATAGAAATAAATACATAATAAATAAGCTGCATAGAAAGAAATTGATAATAAATTATCTGCATAGAAATAAATACATAATAATCTGTGTAGAAATAAATCAATAATAAATTATCTGCGTAGAAATAAATACATAATAAATAATCTGAGTAGAAATAAATTGATAATAAATTATCTGCATAGAAATAAATGCATAATAAATAATCTGAGTAGAAATAAATTGATAATAAATTATCTGCATAGAAATAAATACATAATAAATAATCTGAGTAGAAATAAATTGATAATAAATTATCTGCATAGAAATAAATACATAATAAATAATCTGAGTAGAAATAAATTGATAATAAATTATCTGCATAGAAATAAATACATAATAAATAATCTGAGTAGAAAGTCAATAAGAAGAATCCAACATGTAGAAAATAAAGAAAATTGGAAAGGCTCTGAATAGAAATGAATTCATAATGGATTATGGTGATAGAAAGTAAGCAAAAATAATCCAAATGGAAAGAAGAGAAAGACTGAAAATAGGAAAGAATCACAATAGAAATGAGTTTGCAATAAATATTGTTGATAGAAAGCAAGTAACAATAATCTGAATTAAAAGAAAAAGAGAAATAAAAGGAAATCATGAAAATGGGAAATGATCTGAATAGAAATAATGTCATAGTAAATTATCTGCATAGAAATAAGTTCATAATGAATTATCTGCATAGAAAGTGAATAAAAAAATCAAATTAAAAAAGATAATAAATTATCTGAACAGAAAGTAATCAAAAAATCAAATTAAAAAAATAATAAATTATCTGAAAAAAGTAAACAAAAAAATCAAATTAAAAAAGATAATAAATTATCTGAATAGAAAGTAATCAAAAAATCAAATTAAAAAAATGATAAATTATCTGAATAAAAAGTAAACAAAAAATCAAATTAAAAAAGATAATAAATTATCTGAATAGAAAGTAATAAAAAAATCAAATTAAAGAAATGATAAATTATCTGAATAAAAAGTAAACAAAACATCAAATTAAAAAAGATAATAAATTATCTGAATAGAAAGTAATAAAAAAATCAAATTAAAAAAATGATAAATTATCTGAATAAAAAGTAAAAAAAATCAAATTAAAAAAGATAATAAATTATCTGAATAGAAAGTAATAAAAAAACAAATTAAAAAATGATAAATTATCTGAATAAAAAGTAAACAAAAAATCAAATTAAAAAAGATAATAAATTATCTGAATAGAAAGTAATAAAAAAATCAAATTAAAAAAATGATAAATTATCTGAATAAAAAGTAAACAAAATCAAATTAAAAAAGATAATAAATTATCTGAATAGAAAGTAATAAAAAAATCAAATTAAAAAAATGATAAATTATCTGAACAGAAAGTAATCAAAAAATCAAATTAAAAAAGATAATAAATTATCTGAATAGAAAGTAAGAAAAAAATCAAATTAAAAAAATAATAAATTATCTGAATAAAAAGTAAACAAAAAAATCAAATTTAAAAAATAGGAAAGGATCTGAATAGAAATTAATTTATAACAAATTGTTAATAGAAAGCAAAAATAACCCAAATTTTTTTAAAAAATGAATGAATAGAAATAAATTGACAATAAATTATCTGAATAGAAAGTAAATAAAAATAATCCAAATTAAAAAGAAATGAAACCAGGAAAGAATCTAAAGAGAAATGAATTAATAACAAATACTGATAACAGAAAGTAAGTGCAAATAATGTGAATTTTAAAAATAAATAAATAAAAGGAAATAATGAAAATGGGAAATAATCTGAAGAGAAATAAATTCCTAATAAATTGCCTGAATAGAAACTTAATAAAAATAAACCTAATAAAAACATAGAGAAAGAATGAAAAAAGGAAAGAATCTGAAGAGAAATAAAATCCTAACAAATATTTTTAATAGAATCACAGAACCAAGCAGGTTGGCAGAGAGCTCCAAGCTCAGCCAGCCCAACCTAGCACCCAGCCCTGCCCAACCAACCAGACCATGGCACTAAGTGCCCCAGCCAGGCTTGGCTGCAACACCTCCAGCCACAGCCACTCCACCACCTCCCTGGGCAGCCCATTCCAGTGCCAATCACTCTCTCTGCCAACAACTTCCTCCTCACAGCCAGCCTAGACCTGCCCTGCCACAGCTTCAGCCTGGGTCCCCTTGTTCTGTCCCTGGCTGCCTGGCAGCAGAGCCCAACCCCAGCTGGCTACAGCCTCCCTGCAGGCAGCTGCAGGCAGCAATGAGCTCTGCCCTGAGCCTCCTCTGCTGCAGGCTGCACCCCCCCAGCTCCCTCAGCCTCTCCTCACAGGGCTGTGCTCCAGGCCCCTCCCCAGCCTTGCTGCCCTTCTCCAAACACCTTCCAGCACCTCAGCATCTCTCTGCAATGGAGGAGCCCAGAGCTGGACACAGCACTGCAGGGGTGGCCTGAGCAGTGCTGAGCACAGGGGCACAAGAACCTCCCTTGTCCTGCTGCCCACACTGCTCCTGAGCCAGCCCAGGATGCCATTGGCTCTGCTGCCCACCTGGGCACTGCTGCCTCCTCTGCAGCTCCTCTCTGCCACCACCCCCAGCTCCCTCTCTGCCTGCCTGCTCTCAGCCACTCTGGCCCCAGCCTGTAGCACTGCTTGGGGTTGTTGTGGCCAAAGTTAAAATAATCTGAATTAAGAGCAATAAAAGGAACCAATGAAAATGGCTGTCTCAGTTCTAATTTAAATTTCCAGAGACTCAGATCAATTTGCTAGAACCAATAACAATTTTATAAAGTGCCCTTCCCTCTTCCCCTTCTTTCCCAAAGGAAAGGGATTAGATGGAGAGAGAGGGAATCAGGAAGTTCCCCCTGCTTTTATGGGACAGGAAGGAGGTTTGGGCTGACCATCACCTGGTGGTGTTCAGACCCACCCCTGGAGATGGGTCACGACCACCCAGGATCAGATTGAGGGTTACTCCCCCTGGAGGGTTAACCCTATACAATGGAAAATTATCTGAACAGAAAGTAAACAATCCAATTAAAATAAATAAATAATGAAAAAAGGATCTTAACAGAAATGAATCCCTAATAAATGCTGTTAATAGAAAGCCTGCAAAAAATAATCCCAATTTTAAAAAGAAAGAAAGAAAATGGGGAAGAATCTAAGTAGAAATCAATTTGTAACACAGATTGTTAATAGAAAGTAAGTTAAAATAAGATGAATTCAAAAAAAGAACTAAAAGGACATAATGAAGGTTCATAGATGACCTGGATGAGGGCATGGAGTCAGTCATCAGCAAGTGTGCAGATGACACCAAGCTGGGGGCAGATGTGGCTGGGTTGGAGGGCAGAAGGGCTCTGCAGCAGGACCTTGACTGCCTGGACAGATGGGCAGAGGCCAATGGGATGGGGTTCAATAGCTCCAAGTGCAGGGTGCTGCACTTTGGCCACAGCAACCCCATGCAGAGATACAGGCTGGGGTCAGAGTGGCTGAGAGCAGCCAGACAGAGAGGGATCTGGGGGTGCTGATTGATACCCACCTGAACATGAGCCAGCAGTGTGCCCAGGTGGCCAAGAGAGCCAGTGGCATCCTGGCCTGCATCAGGAATGGTGTGGCCAGCAGGAGCAGGGAGGTCATTCTGCCCCTGTACTCTGCACTGGTTAGACCACACCTTGAGTGCTGTGTTCAGTTCTGGGCCCCCCAGTTTAGGAGGGACATTGAGATGCTTGAGCATGTCCAGAGAAGGGCAACGAGGCTGGGGAGAGGCTTTGAGCACAGCCCTACGAGGAGAGGCTGAGGGAGCTGGGATTGGTTAGCCTGGAGAAGAGGAGGCTCAGGGCAGACCTTATTGCTGTCTGCAACTACCTGAGGGGTGGTTGTGGCCAGGAGGAGGTTGCTCTCTTCTCTCAGGTGGCCAGAACCAGAATGAGAGGACACAGCCTCAGGCTGTGCCAGGGGAGATTTAGGCTGGAGGTGAGGAGAAAGTTCTTCCCTGAGAGAGTCATTGGCCACTGGAATGGGCTGCCCGGGGAGGTGGTGGAGTCGCCGTCCCTGGAGCTGTTCAAGGCAGGACTGGACGTGGCACTTGGTGCCATGGTCTGGCCTTGAGCTCTGTGTTAAAGGGTTGGACTTGATGATCTGTGAGGTCTCTTCCAGCCCTGATGATACTGTGTGATACTGAGATAAAATGACAATAAATTAGCTGAGGAGAAAGTAAATAGAAAGAATCCAAATCAAAAAAATAGAAGAAATAATGTAAATAAGAAAGGCTCTGAATAGAAATGAAAACATAATAAATTATGGTACTAGAAAGGAAGCAAAAATAACCCAAATGAAAAGAAAAGAGAGAACCAAAATAAGAGAGATTCTCCATAGAAATGAATTTGTAATAAATGTTGTTAAGAGAAAGTAAGAAAAAATAATCTGAATTTAAAAAAAAATGAAAATGTGAAATGATCTGCATAGAATTAATTTCATAATAAGTGATCTGCATGGAAATAAGTTCAAAATAAATTATCTGAATGGAAAGACAATAAAAATAATCTAAATTTTAAAAAGTAATGGAAATAGGAAAGGCTCTGAATAGAAATTAATTCATAATGAGTTTTGTTAACAGAAAGTAAGCAAAAATTATCCAAATTGAAACAAAACAAAGAAAATAGGAAAGAATCTGATTTGGCCTCAACAACCCCAAGCAGCACTAGAGGCTGGGGACAGAGTGGCTGAGAGCAGGCAGGCAGAGAGGGAGCTGGGGGTGCTGGCAGAGAGGAGCTGCAGAGGAGGCAGCAGTGCCCAGGTGGGCAGCAGAGCCAATGGCATCCTGGGCTGGCTCAGGAGCAGTGTGGGCAGCAGGACAAGGGAGGTTCTTGTGCCCCTGTGCTCAGCACTGCTCAGGCCACACCTGCAGTGCTGTGTCCAGCTCTGGGCTCCTGCATTGCAGAGAGATGCTGAGGTGCTGGAAGGTGTTTGGAGTAGGGCAGCAAGGCTGGGGAGGGGCCTGGAGCACAGCCCTGTGAGGAGAGGCTGAGGGAGCTGGGGGGGTGCAGCCTGCAGCAGAGGAGGCTCAGGGCAGAGCTGATTGCTGCCTGCAGCTGCCTGCAGGGAGGCTGTAGCCAGCTGGGGTTGGGCTCTGCTGCCAGGCAGCCAGCACCAGAAGAAGGAGACCCAAGCTCAAGCTGTGGCAGGGCAGGTCTAGGGTGGATGTGAGGAGGAAGTTGTTGTCAGAGAGAGAGTGATTGGCACTGGAATGGGCTGCCCAGGGAGGTGGTGGAGTGGCCTTGGCTGGAGGTGTTGGAGCCAAGCCTGGCTGGGGCACTTAGTGCCATGGTCTGGTTGGTTGGGCAGGGCTGGGTGCTAGGCTGGGCTGGGTGAGCTTGGAGCTCTCTTCCAACCTCCTTGATTCTATGATTCTACAAGATGAGCTTGTAACAAATGTTGTTAATAGAAAGTAAGTAAAAATAATCTGAATTAAAAAAAAGAAAAAGAAGGAAAGAAGGAAAGAAGGAAAGAAGGAAAGAAGGAAAGAAGGAAAGAAGGAAAGAAGGAAAGAAGGAAAGAAGGAAAGAAAGAGAGAAAGAGAGAAAGAGAGAAAGAGAGAAAGAGAGAAAGAGAGAAAGAGAGAAAGAGAGAAAGAGAGAAAGAGAGAAAGAGAGAAAGAGAGAAAGAGAGAAAGAGAGAAAGAAAGAAAGAAAGAAAGAAAGAAAGAAAGAAAGAAAGAAAGAAAGAAAGAAAGAAAGAGAGAAAGAGAGAGAGAAAGAGAGAAAGAGAGAGAGAAAGAGAGAAAGAGAGAAAGAAAGAGAGAAAGAAAGAGAGAAAGAAAGAGAGAAAGAAAGAGAGAAAGAAAGAGAGAAAGAGAGAAAGAAAGAGAGAAAGAAAGAAAGAAAGAAAGAAAGAAAGAAAGAAAGAAAGAAAGAAAGAAAGAAAGAAAGAAAGAAAGAAAGAAAGAAAGAAAGAAAGAAAGAAAGAGAGAGAAAAAGAAAGGGAAGCAATCTGAATAGAAATAAATTGACAGTAATTTATCTGAATAGACATTAAACCAAAATGATCACAGTTTTAAAAGAGGATAGAAAAGGAAACAATGAAAACTGGAAATAATCTGAACAGCTACAAATTGCCCATAAATTATCTGAGTAGGGAGAAGTGAAAAAAAAATGAGATTGATAATGAAAACTTGAAACAAAATAAATTGAAGATTATCTAAATATAAATTATTTTCATCTAATAATCTAAATAGAAATTCTCTGAATGAAGGAATATAAAGAGGAGTAAAAGGAAATAATTTGAAATCAAATAAATTGAAAGTCATCTGAATATAAATTATTTGGATCTAATAATCTGGACAGAAATTACCTGAATGAAGTAATCTGAAGAGAAGTCAAATCACAGAATCATAGAATCAAGCAGGTTGAAAGAGACCTCCAAGATCATCCAGGCCAACCTAGCACCCAGCCCTATCCAGTCAACCAGACCATGGCACTAAGTGCCTCATCCAGGCTTTGCTTCAACACCTCCAGGGACAGTGACTCCACCACCTCCCTGGGCAGCCCATTCCAATGCCAATCACTCTCTCTGCCAACAACTTCCTCCTCACAGCCACAACTTGAGACTGTGTCCCCTTGTTCTGTTGCTGGTTGCCTGGGAGAAGAGCCCAATCCCACCTGGCTACAATGTCCCTGCAGGTAGTTGTAGACAGCAATGAGCTCTGCCCTGAGCCTCCTCTGCTGCAGGCTGCACCCCCCCAGCTCCCTCAGTCTCTCCTCATAGGGTTTGTGTTCCAGGCCCCTCCCCAGCCTTGCTGCCCTTCTCCAAACACCTTCCAGCACCTCAACAGCTCTCTTGAATTGAGGAGCCCAGAACTGGACACAGCACTGCAGGGGTGGCCTGAGCAGTGCTGAGTACAGGGGCACAAGAATCTCCGTTGTCCTACTGCCCACACTGCTCCTGAGCCAGCCCAGGATGCCATTGGCTCTGCTGCCCACCTGGGCACACTGCTGCCTCCTCTTCAGCCTACTATCTATCAGCACCCCCAGGTCCCTTTCCTCTTGGCTGCTTTCCAGCCACTCAGTCCCCAGCCTCTAGTGCTGCTTGGGGTTGTTGTGGCCAAAGTGCAGAACCCTGCACTTGGCCTTGTTCAATCTCATCCCCTTGGCCTCTGCTCACCCATGCAGCCTGGCCAGGTCCCTCTGCAGGGCTCTGCTACCCTCCAACAGCTCCACAGCTGCTCCTAGCTTGGTGTCATCTGCAAACTCACTGCTACTGGACTCAATCCCCTTGTCCAGATCATCAATAAAGATATTGAACAGGACTGTGCCCAGCACTGACCCTTGAGGAACACTGGATCCAGCTGGATGTGGCACCATTCACCACCACTCTCTGGGCTCTGCCATCCAGCCAGTTCTTGATCCAGCAGCCAAATCAATTGAAGATAATCTGAACAGAAATTATATGGGTCTAATGACCTGAACAGAAATTACCTGTACGACATAATCTGACTAGAAGTAAAATGAAATCATTTGAAAGCAAATAAATTGAAGGTAATGTGAATAGAAATTATCTGGGTCTAATAATTGGAACAGACATCTTGATTTTGGAATAGATCCCACCTGTACCCTTCCACTCTTATATTCACTTCTGTAGAGCAGCATGAAGAGTACATAAAGGACAGCCTCACCCTTGAGGTGTTTTTTCCAATATCACAGTCTAAAAATATACATCAAGAGGAGTTTAAGCCTTGAGAGAGATATTTTTTTCAATATCAAAGTCCAAAAAATAGCTAAGGAATATGTGCACCCTTTATATACATCTTCATAGGGAATTAGAAATGTATATAAAGAACATTTTAACCCTTTATATATGTTTGTCTAGAAATACATATATACATAAAGAAGATATTTCATTGTAGATCTATTTCCTTATAGCTGTTGCTCTACATCTACTTCTTTGTATCTATTTCCTTATCCCTCTTTCCTTACATCTATTTCCTTATCTCTGTTTCTTTACATCTACTTCTTTGTATCTATTTCATTATCTGTTTCCTTACATCTATTTCTTTATATCTGTTCTTTGCATCTACTTCTTTGTATCTATTTCCTCATCCCTCTTTCCTTACATCTATTTCCTTATATCTGTTTCTTTACATCTACTTCTTTGTATCTATTTTCTTATCCCTCTTTCCTTACATCTATTTCCTTATATCTGTTTCTTTACATCTACTTCTTTGTATCTATTTTCTTATCCCTCTTTCCTTACATCTATTTCTTTATGTTTCTTTACATCTAATTCTTTTTATCTCTTTCCTTATCCCTCTTCCCTTACATCCATTTCCTTATATCTGTTTCTTTGCATCTGCTTCTTTGTATCTATTTCCTTATCCCTCTTTCCTTACATCTATTTCCTTATCTGTTTCTTTACATCTACTTCTTTGCATCTATTTCCTTATCTGTTTCCTTACATCTATTTCTTTATATCTGTTTCTTTGCATCCAATTCTTTGTAACTATTTCCTTATCCCTCTTTCCTTACATCTATTTCCTTATATCTGTTTCTTTACATCTACTTCTTTGTATCTATTTCCTTATCCCTCTTTCCTTACATCTATTTCCTTATATCTGCTTCTTTACATCTACTTCTTTGTATCTGTTTCCTTCCCTCTTTCCTTGCATTTATTTCCATATATCTGTTTCTTTACATCTGCTTCTTTGTATCTATTTCCTTATTCCTCTTTCCTTACATCTATTTCCTTATATCTGCTTCTTTACATCTATTTCCTTGTATCTATTTCCTTCCCTCTTTCCTTACATCTATTTCTTTATATCTGTTTCTTTACATCTGCTTCTTTGTATCTATTCCTTATCCCTGTTTCCTTACATCTATTTCTTTATTACTTTGTACTTGTTTCTTTGCACCTATTTATTTATATCTATTACCTTATATGTTTCTTCACATAGAATCATAGAACCGACCAGGTTGGAAGAGATCTCCAAGCTCATCCAGTCCAACCTAGCACCCAGCCCTCTCCTATCAACTTCTTTGTATCTATTACCTTATACTTGTTTCATTATTTCTTTACATCTACTTCTTTATATCTATTACCTTATTCCTGTTTCTTTAAATCCACTTCTTTATATCTATTACCTTATATTAGTTTCTTTACATCTACTTCTTTGTATCTATCACCTTATACTTGTTTCTTTACATCTACTTTATTTCTTCACATGTTTCTTTGCATCTACTTCTTTATATCTATTATCTTATATCTGTTTATTGAAGTCTACTTTATTTCTTTACATGTTGCTTTACATTTACTTTATATCTATTACCTTATTCCTGTTTCTGTAAATCTACTTCTTTATATCTATCACCTTATACTTGTTTTACATCTACTGTATTTCTTCACATCTGTTTCTTTACATCTATGATACTATATCTATTATATCTGTTTCTTTAAATCTACTTCTTTATATCTATTATCTTATATCTATTTCTTTAAATCTACTGTATTTCTTTACATGTTTCTTTACATCTGCTTCTTATATCTATTACCTTATTCCTGTTTCTGTAAATCTACTTCTTCATATCACCTTATACTTGTTTTACATCTACTTTATTTCTTCACATCTGTTTCTTTACATCTGATTCTATGATATCTATTATATCTGTTTCTTTACATCTACTGCTTATTTCTTTACATGTTTCTTTACATCTGCTTCTTTCTATCTATTACCTTACACCTGTTTCTTTACACCTACATCTTTACAGCTATTACCTTATACCTGTTTCTTTACACCTATCACCTTACACCTGTTTCTTTACACCTATGTCTTTCTATCTATTACCTTACACCTGTTTCTTTACACCTACATCTTTACATCTATTACCTTATACCTGTTTCTTTACACCTACATCTTTACATCTATTACCTTACACCTGTTTCTTTACACCTATGTCTTTACATCTATTACCTTATACCTGTTTCTTTACACCTATCACCTTACACCTGTTTCTTTACACCTATGTCTTTATATCTATTACCTTATACCTGTTTCTTTACACCTACATCTTTACATCTATTACCTTACATCTGTTTCTTTATACCTATCACCTTACACCTGTTTCTTTACACCTATGTCTTTACATCTATTACCTTATACCTGTTTCTTTACACCTATCACCTTACACCTGTTTCTTTACACCTATGTCTTTACATCTATTACCTTACACCTGTTTCTTTACACCTATGTCTTTACATCTATTACCTTATACCTGTTTCTTTACACCTATCACCTTACACCTGTTTCTTTACACCTATGTCTTTACATCTATTACCTTACACCTGTTTCTTTACACCTACATCTTTACAGCTATTACCTTATACCTGTTTCTTTACACCTATCACCTTACACCTGTTTCTTTACACCTATGTCTTTACATCTATTACCTTATACCTGTTTCTTTACACCTACATCTTTACATCTATTACCTTACACCTGTTTCTTTACACCTACATCTTTACATCTATTACCTTATACCTGTTTCATTACACCTATCACCTTACACCTGTTTCTTTACACCTACATCTTTACATCTATTACCTTATACCTGTTTCTTTACACCTACTTCTTTGTATCCATTTCCTTATATCTGTTTCTTTACATCTTCTTTATGTCTATTTCCACATAAACATATTTTCTCTCTCTATCTATAGGATATATATATAGAATAGATGGTGGAGATACATAGGATATCTAGAATACCTCTAGAATAAATAGATGGTTTTACTAGACATATCTAGAATACATCTGTATCTATGTTCTGTATATAAGAATATACAGAATATATCTATGGTCACTTAATATACAGATAAGAATACAAAGAATATATCTCTATTAATACACATATGACATAGATGTATTTTATGTACCTCAATATACATTGTAAGTATATAGAACATAAATACTCTATGTATAGATGTATATATAGAGGCCTACAACTACCTGAAGGGAGGCTGTAGCCAGGTGGGGGTCGGCCTCTTCTCTCAGGCAAGCAGCAACAGAGCAAGGGGACACAGTCTCAAGCTGTGCCAGTGGAGGTCTAGGCTGGATGTTAGGAGGAAGTTGTTGTCAGAGAGAGTGATTGGCATTGGAATGGGCTGCCCAGGGAGGTGGTGGAGTGGCTGTGGCTGGAGGTGTTGCAGCCAAGCCTGGCTGGGGCACTCAGTGCCATGGTCTGGTTGGTTGGGCAGGGCTGGGTGCTAGGTTGGGCTGGCTGAGCTTGGAGCTCTCTTCCAACCTGGTTGAACGCAGGTGAAGGGAATGCAGGAACTTCTTTTAACCTCAGGAATTTCCTTTGGTGTGACCTGTAGAACATCTGTGTTTTCTTGATGCATTCTATATATCCTAGGTATGTGTAGCCAACACAAGAAATAGATTTCTTCAGCTGGAAATAGAGAGAAATCTCTACACAAAGAAATATATCCAAAAAGCAATCCAGGAGCTCTTTCAATGTAGCCTATATAGTCTTAAAACAGGTGTTCTTTATATGTATTATCCACACACACACACACACACATATATATATGGGAAATGCATAGATCCAAAGAAATACACACACATACATCTATGTAGTTCTCCAAACCCAATCTGCTGTCCCTGCAGGGTAGGAAACCAGCATAAGGATGGACTCCTCCACCCACTCTCAAGGACCTCCTTGCCCAGGGCTTGCCCACTTTAAGGGCATGTCCTGGGCTTTTGGGTAAAGATGTTCTCAGATCAGGCTACCCAGGGATGTGTTTGGGGCCTCATCCCTCGTGACATTCAAGATCAGACTTGATGTGGCCCTGGACAACCTGCTCTAGTTGGAGGTGTCCCTGCTGAATGTAGGGGGTTGGACAAGATGCTCTTTGAGGATCCCTTCCAACCCAGTGCAAACTGTGACTCTGGGAATCTGCATAATGCCAGTTTGGGCACTGGGGATGCTTCTTTGCAGCTCTGGGGGCTTTGGGCTGGCTTCCCAGTTTGGTTGCTCCCCACCTGCCTTTCCAGTGCACCCCAGGGCAGTTCCCATGGCCCTCTTTTCCCACCTGGGGACAGTCAGGTCTCATTTTCCCCTATGGATGATTGACTTTGCTCCACTCCTGGGCTGCAGCCCCAGGGCAGATGCCCATTCCTGTGCCCCCTCACTCCCCGTGGCTTTCCCCCCTCTAAGTGAAGAGAAAGAAAATGACAAAAGTAAAAAGGAAATGATGAACTGTAAAAAAATAAGCCCCAAAATATAAAAGAAACAACTCCCAAACCCCACAATAAAGACAACCCTCAAAGAAAGGGCCCTTAGGGCAGGAGGAGAGAGGACCAGGAGGGGGGACCCAGGGATGCAGGATGCCAGGTGAAACCGCTCAGGAAAATCCCCTTCTGGGGGGGACTTCCCCCCCCTTTTCGGCCGCATTTTGGGAAAGAAAGAGCCTCAACCTGTGCTTCCCAAGCCCATTGGAAAGGACGGATCCAGCTTTATTAATCCCATCAGTGCCTTGGGGCTCCCGAATTTTGCCTTTCCAAAGGTTTTTTTCCACAGATGGAGCTTATCTGGGCACCGCTGAGGGTGACAATGATGACGATGATGACACGGGAGGGATTAAGAGGTGAGTCGTTAGGTAGCATTGTTAATTAGGCCTATCCCGGCAGTGAAAGCATCTTAATGACACCTCCAGGGGTTGCTTGTAAGAAGTAAACTCAACGGATAGAGCAAAGGTGGTGGAGGCCAAGTGCTGGAGGATGGTGATGCCGGTGGTACCGCCGGCAGGACGGCTCAGCCCATCGCTTCCCTCCTCCCCAGCCACAAAAAAACCCCAAAGCAACAACAAACCAAAAAGTAAACAAAAAAAGGAAGGAAAAAAAAGTGGGGGTGGGGAAAGGAGGAAAAAAAAGGAGGGGGGGAATAAAAAGAGGAAAAGAAAAAGGAGGGGGGAAAAGGAAGGAAAAAAGGAGGAAAATAAAAGGAGGAAAACAAAAGGAGGAAAACAAGGGAGGGAACAAAAGCAGGGGGAAAAAAAGGAGGGAACAAAAGGAGGGGGAAAAAAAGGAGGGAACAAAAGGAGGGGGAAAAAAGGAGGGGGAAAAAAGGAGGGAACAAAAGAAGGGGGAAAAAAAGGAGGGGACAAAAGAAGAGGAAGAAAAGGGAAAAAGTGAGGAAAAAAGTGGGAAAAAAGAAGGAAAAAAGGAGAAAAGGAAGGAAAAAAAGGAGGAAAACAAAGGGAGGAAAAAAGTGGGAAAGGAAGAAAAAGGGAGAAAAAAGGGAGAAAGAAAAAAGAAAAAAAAAGAGGAGGAAAACAAAAAGGGGGGGAAAGGAATAAAAAAAGAGAAAAAACGAGGAAAAAAAAGAAGGAAAAAAGGAGGGGGGGAAGGAGAAAAAAAGGAGGAGAAAGGAGGAAAATAGAAGGGAAAAAAAAAGAAAAGAAAGGAGGGGAAAAAAGGGGGGGAAAGGAGAAAATAAGGAGGAAAACAAAAGGAGAGGAAGAAAAGGGAAAAAGGAAGAAGAAAAGGAGGGAAAAAGTGGGGAAAAAGGAAAAAAGGGAGAAAAGAAAAGGATGGGAAAAGAAAGAAAATGAAAGAAGGAAAAAAGGGGGGAAAAGGAAGATAAAAGGAGAGAATAGAAGGAGGAAAGTGGGAAAAAGGAAGAAAAACAAGGAGAAAAGAAAAGGAGGGCAAAAAAGGGAAGAAAACAAAAGGAGAAAAGTGGGAAAAGGAAAAAAAAGGAGAAAAGGAGGAAACAAAAGGAGGAGAAAAAAGAGAAAAAAAAGGAGGAAAACAAAAGGAGGGGTAAAAAAGAGGGGAAAAAAGAAGGAAAAAAAAGTTCTGTTTAGGGCCAAATATTTAACAAAAATAATCATATAAATATATCTATATACAGCAAACTCCAGTCTCTGGCATATAAACAAAGAGAGCTTCAAGTAGTCCTTGCTAATTATTATTCTTCTCAGGCTTCCTATTATTATCTGTAATACTGATGGGCTCCAAAAAGGACAATGAAAGGTGGTTAGGTCACGTTAAAAAAAAAGGGGGGAAAAGGCAGGGGTGGGGGAGGAAGAAAAAAAAAGGTGATTTTGTTTTTGGCAGACTTTGCTGCTGCTCCATGCGCTCGGCGTTGGCGTGGGTGAGGCGGTTAAAGCGCGGAGGGCCGGAGCGGAGCTGGTGGCGCCGATTCCACGCGGAGCTCCCAGATGCTCCAGGGGGAAGGGTGCAGGAGCCGGCTGGTGCCCCTCCATCCCCAGGCCAAATCCCCAGGGACACAGTCCCATCCCCCACCCCCTCCAAACCATTAAGGCCACCATCAAAACTGTCCCCCACCAGCCTTTGTAATTGAGAATTGCCCCTCCTGGCGCCATCGGGTGCTGCCGGCGCTGCCCGTCCCAGAGCACCTCACACCATGAACTCGTTGCTCCCCAGGAGGACGAGGGGTTGGGTGGTGGCACAGTCGGCCTCGGGGTTCCTCTTGCGGGGTCCTCCCCCTGTCCCCCCATCTGGGGGCTCTTTGGTTTTAGGGGGGGAAGTTTTGATGCTCTTCAGTTTCTGTTTGCCCTTCTCCGGGTTGAAGGTCCCACGGGTGGTGAACTGAGGCTGGTCCTTGGGGTACCGGAGGGGTCCTGTGAAGGCCTCAGGGCTCGTGCGGCTTTCAGGGGGTTCGCCAGGCCCTCCCGCTCGGTAGAAAGGGGACTTGGAGTACATCTGGAAGCGCTTACGGGGCAGGTGGGGCAAGCAGGAGGTGGATGACTGGGAGGAGGAGGAGGAGGAGATGGAGGTGTCAGCTGGATCCACTGGGTCGGGCCGTGGCCGGGGATGCCTCCGCAGGCAGCTGGGCCCCTCCACCTTGGCGGGGCGCAGGGCGGTAAGTGCTACGCTTCTCTCTGCGTTGGGGGAAGGACCATCAGAGCATTAACACCTTGAAACCACCCAGAGTGAAGTCAAAGAGTCACAGTTTTGTTGGAGAAGACCCTTAAGGCACCGAGTCCAACCATTACCTCAGCAATGCCCAACCCACCAACACCACCCAGCATCTTGGTGCTCTCCCTGGACACAGAGGTCATGAAACCAGGCTAATATTCCCAGCGAGCTTCACCCAGGGTGATGTGGCAGTGCTGGACCTACCCACCAAACTCTGGGTGCAACACCCCCCTCCCTGCAGCCACACGTTTTAACCCTTATTCCTCCTCTTTACATGCAGTTTGATTAGTGGCTTTGAAGTTGATGTGGGCAGAAAACCCAGAAAAAGCCCCTCCAGGCTAGAGAAACAGCTGAGCAAGCTGCTCTAGCTGAAGCTGCCCCTGCTCACTGCAGGGAGGCTGGACTAGACAACCTCTGAAGGTCCCTTCCGCTCCAATCCATCCTATGGCAGACCCAAGAGGAGCTGGATTTACCCGAGCGATCGGAGATGGCTCCTTCAGAGTCGAAGTTCAGATTCTCAGAGCTGTCGGCGGTGCCAATGGAGGCTTCGGACTCAAGGGTTTCGTCGTCAGAGGCGCGGGGCTCCAGTGTCAGCATCTCGAACGTCAGCTCCTCCCTGCCAAAGCCAACCCAATCCACTGACCCAGTGGGACCAAAGAGGTGGGCAGGAGAAGGGATGACCAACCCAATCTCATGGGCCCAATGGGACCAAAGAGGTGGGCAGGAGAAGGGATGACCAACCCAATCCCATTGACACAATGGGGCCAAAGTGATGGGCAGGAGAAGGGATGATCAACCCTAACCTATTGACCTAACAGGACCAAAGTGATCATCAGGAGAAGGGATGACCAGCCCAATCCCTTTGACCTGACAGAAGCAAAGTGGTCATCAGGAGAAGGGATGACCAGCCCAATCCCTTTGACCTGACAGGAGCAAAGTGGTCACCAGAAGAAGAATGGCCTACTCAATCCCATTGACCCAACGGGACCAAAGTGGTGGGCAGGAGAAGGGATTGCACATACATCAAGAGATCATGGAGGAATGGAGTCCTCGGGTCACCTTACATGCAGCACATCAACTGTGTGATGTCAGGTGACACCTACAGATAGTCGAGAGCAAGGGGACATGACTTTGGCCCCTGGCCAGACTCACTTTTCCTTCTGCAGGCTTTCAATCTGCTCAGTTAGCACCTTCTCCTCCTGCTGCATGGCCACTTGCTGCTGCTCCGTCACCTCCATCTCCATGGCGTCCTCGCTGCTCACGGTCTCCTCGGGGACGTCTGTCACCGCGGGCAAGCGCACAGAAACAGGAGACGTGGGGCTGGGGTAGGCGCTGCGCCGCACACGTCCCTTGCCCTGAGGAGAGACAAGTGGGTTTGTAGCCATCTCAGGTGCCAACCGCACTGCTCTCTCCCGAGGAGTGAAGAAGATGACCCTGGCCATTGACTCTCAGCGCACCGCCAGTGGGCACACCCAGGACACTCCAGAATCTCACCCCAGGCTGGGAGAGGTACCAGAAGGACTCAACACGTTTGAGGGAGTGAGGATGGAGGCGGTGAGGATGGGGATGGTGAGGATTGCGCCGATGAACCAGTTACCAGCTGATGGACCAAATGCATCTTGGACGCCCAAGCAAGCCCAGCTGGCAGCAGGATGAGCTTCTGCGATGCCCACACAGCCCACACAACGGGAAGCCTGACCTGCCAAGAGGCCGTGCTGACCTTGGGTGGCAACATGATTTCAGGGCACTTGGCTCCTGCTTTATTGTCACATGTGTCTCACACCCTTCCCTCACACACCTCGGAACTTCCTGGGCATCACAGTGGTCTTCCCTGCTTCCCTTGGTAAATGACACCTCAGACCTAGCCACGTTACCTGTGCTCTATCAAGCATGAGAGATCCAAGACCACCTCCAGCGGTCTATTGTGAGACAAGAGATGTTAACTACAAGGAGACTGAACACAGCTCTGAAGCAGCATCCAGTTTTAACACTAAAATTAACAACAAAAAAGGCCTCAGATGGGGTTGGAAACTATGGAGGGAAGCTTTTAATCTTTTGAGGACCAGCTACAGATCTGCTCCCTGGAGTGGGAAATAAGATGGATTTTGGGTTATGAGGGACACACTAAAAAGCTTTTCTCTTAACCCTTATCATCACTAGACACAGGCCATCTTCTAAATTCAAGACCCTGAACCCCTCAGGACTTAGGAGATGTCTGCCTGAGCTTTGTCCATCATCCAGGCCAAAGCTGCATACTTTTGTGGTGCTTGTTGGCACCACAACTTTTCTCCACTTAAGATGATTTAAACCATGTGGTGGGAACATCCCTGGGTCTTCCTGATAACTCAGGGGCCCAGAGCAGCTTTGCAGGATAAAAGACCCTCCCTTTTTTCCTTTAAAACTCAAATTTGCCCATTTCAACTTTTAATGGTACATCTCAGAGTCTACTTCTGGGCAGCAAAGCTGCTTCCACAGCCTGATGTTCTGACGCCACCGTCTCACGTGGCCTCCTGAGCTGAAGCACAGCTACCTGAATCCTATTAGCCAAAACCCCTGAGATCCCAAAGATCCTACCAGCTCGTGGACTTAAGCCCCTGAGAAGTGGCTGGCTTGCAAAACAGCATCCGGGCAGCAGAGCTCAAATTCTGCTCTTCTCGACCTCCTGACCCTGGTGGGTGTTGAAGGGCAAGGAGAAGCAGCAGGGGTTGAACTCAGCAGGAAGGGAAACAGCCCCAGTGGCATCCCCAGCTGCTCTTCTTGCCCGTCGTGGTCTCACCAGGAGCACAAACACAAGCCAGGATGCAGCTGGGGAATACAGCAGAGCTGTTGAAGCCCTCCCAGGTCAAACCTGGGTGTCCTGACCCTGTGTTGGAGGTGGTGATGCTCCTCCTCTGGGAAGGTGGAGGAGACCTTTGGATACCTGTTGACCTCTGAGGCACCTGAGCTGGGGTGGGGGCTGAAGCAACCTGATGCTGAAATGCACCCAGAGCAAGCAGAGGTTGGGGTGGGAAGGGACAGGATGAGGCAAGCAAAGCAAAGCAGAGGGAGATAAAAATAAAGGAGAGAAGAAAGATGGGGAAAAGGGCTGGAGAGCAGCCGGCCCAGGAGCTGCCTGCGGGCACGGCCGAGCCTCGGCCACCCCTCACTCCTGCTGCCTGAGGCGGGACGACCTGCGGGAGAAAGGAGGGCCCTGGGGAGCAGCACCTGCTGGCAGAGTGAGGGACAATGTGCGGCGGGACGGGGCTGGAATGAGTGGCGGTGACACACAACGGAGAGGCAGCGGCGGCGCGCCGGGGTCATACATACCGGGATGGAGCTGCGGGTTATGCTCATAAATCTAACTGCAATTAGTACAGGCTTCTGGATTAGAGAGGAGATGAAAAGGAAAGCAGAAGGTTAGAGTGCACATGCTGCCACCCTCCACACACAAAACACCGATTCTGGGCATTCTTTCGGGGGTGGTTTGTTTAGTTTTTGTTAGTCAGGAGAAACGCAGCAGCTCTGCGGCATCAGCCCCACGACCTCGGGCAGCTCCTGCGTGGATTTCATTGCCCCATCAAAGCAGGAGCGAGGTGTCCGTGAGGAGCACAGCAGGCAGGTCCAAGCGTTAGGGCTGCCTGGCTCCTCAGCTGGAGCCTGGGGTGACCACACTGCCTCAGCTGACCCTGCCCCACAGCCCAACAAGCCAAGCACTGCACGCGTCCGCTGCCCGCCGGCCCCCCAGCAAGCATAGAAGCTCAATGAGATGGGTTCAAGGCTCCCAAAAAGGCAGTGAAGGAGCAGAGAGCCTTTGTGGAGCTCATCCTGGATTTAGATAACATGAACTGAGCACGAAAAAAGATGATCCAGGTCTCCCATGGGGCAATGTCAAGCCAGTTTGGGCTGGAGCATCTCTCCTGTGAGGACAGGCTGAGAGAGTTGGGGCTGTGCAGTCTGGAGAAGAGAAGGCTTTGAGGAGACACTGGAGTGGCCTTCCAGGATCTGAAGTGGGCTATAGGAGGCTGGAGAGAGACTATTGACAAGGGCTTGTGATGACAGGAGGAGGAGGAATAGGTTTGAACTGGCAGAGGGGAGACTGAAACTGGGTATTAGGAAGAAGTTCTTTAGAGTGAGGGCAGTGAGAGACTGGCACAAGTTGAGAGTGGTGAAAGACTGGCATAGGTTGAAGGTAGTGAGACACTGGCACAGGTTGCCCAGGGAGGTGTTCAAGGCCAGGTTGGAAGAGGCCTTGAGCGACCTGTTCTAGTGGGAGGTTCCAGTTGGAACTGGCTGATCCTTGAGGTCCCTTCCATCCTAAACCATTCTCTGATTCTCTGAAAAGTTTGACTCAGGAGCAAAGAAGCTCAGATGAAGGTGGAACTGTTGATCAGGAGCATCTGAACTGAAAAGACCACACTCCTACAGACCATTCCCACCTCCTGCTGCTTTGGTGTGACTCCCTGCAATGGCCAGAAGCCACCATGGGGCTGAGGGGCCCTGTCCTGGAGGAAAGGGTGTGGGAGGTTGCAAGGGGTGGGGGAGGATGGGAGAAGCAGAGGAAGATAAGGTAGGGTTGCTTCAGGGGCAAGGAGAGGCCGGGAGGAGGAAGCGCCGGCACCGGCGTCTCACCATGGACCTGCGGATCAAGGAGAGGCGACTCCTGGCTTTGTTCTCGGCGAACTCCAGGCTGTTGATGTCCTTCAGGCGAGCCTTGTACTTGTTCATCTGCTCGATGACGATCAGCTCGACGCAACTGAGGGGGCAGAAAAACCCAACAGAGGTCAGAATAGGAGGAGGAAACAGAAGTGCTGAGCCACAAAGGTGATGAAGGGAATGGAACAACTTTCTTGCGAGGAGAGCCTGAGGGAGCTGGGGCTGTGCAGATGGGAGAAGAGGAGACTGAGAGGTTGTAGAGATGTAAAAGGTCAGTGCCAGGAAGCTGGAGCCAGGCTCTGCTGGGTGGTGCCAGCGCCAGCACAAGGGGCACTGGTGGAAGCTGAGGCAGAGGAAGTGCCATGGAAACAGGAGGAGGATTTTTTCCTTGTGAGGGTACCAGAGCCCTGGCACAGGCTGCCCAGGGGGGCTGTGCAGTCTCCCTCTCTGGAGATATTCAAACCCTGCCTGGATGTGTTCTGTGTGATCTGCTCTGGGTGCTCCTGCTCTGCAGGGGGTTGGACTGGATGAGCTTTGGAGACCCTTTCCAGGCCCTGACATTTTGTGATTCTGTGGTTGGAGCTTTCTATTGCCTGAAGATCTGCCCTGGTAGAAAGGCACAGAGGGAGGAAGCTTCTGTTAGAATCAGCAGGGGAGTGGAAATCCCCATTAAAAACATGGCAGTGAGCTGTGGATGGATTGAGGAACTTGGACTACAGAAATTCAGGGCCTCCAAGGATCTCACTCTTGGAAGAGAAGCCTGGAGAAGGCAGCATAATGAGAGGAACTGGCCTGAAATTGTGCTGGGGAAGGTTAGGTTGGAGATGAGGAAAAATTTCTTTGCTGCAAGAGTGGTGAGGGATTGGCAGAGGCTGCCCATGGAGCCCTCATGCCTGGAGGTGTTCCAGGAGCATGTGGCCATGGCACTTGGGGCCATGGTTTGATGGACACAGTGGGGTTGAGTTGCTGGTTGGACTGGATGGTCTGGGAGGTCTTCTCCAACCCTTCTCTGACCTTATACTTGTATGCAGGCAGCGCTGCTGTCAGTGTTTAGCTGGGCTGTTCACTGCTGTGTTTGGGGAAAAACATCACCTTTCCATGTCATAAATCCAGAGGATGGGCTACAGCTGAAGCCTAAAGGGGAAGCTACAGAGAAATCCTGTTGCTTCTACCAGTTGGCTCTCTGAGCACATCGTGGTCTTAAACAAAAGCCTCCTCTTTCACAAGCCCAGCCCTTGGCTGGTTGGCTTCCAGTATTGTAGACTCCTGGCACCATTTTGGTGGGACAAGACCTTTAAGATCACTCAGTCCAACCATTTCTCCAACTCTACCAAGACTGGTGCTAAACCCACATTCCTCAGCACCACATCTCTCCCTCTCTGAAACACCTTCAAGGATGGGGATTCAACCACCTCCCTGGGCAGCCTGTGCCAGTGTTTGTTTGATATCCAGCATTGGGCAATGGTTATGGCTGTGTCTGACCCAGCAGCAAGTAATGGTGATGGCTCCGGATGATCCCCCACCAGACAATGGTTATGGCTCTGGATGATCCAGCAGCAGGTGATTGTTATGGCTCTGGGACATCCAACACCACACCATGATTATGGCTGTGTCTGATCCAGCAGCAGGCAATGGTTATGGCTCTGGATGATCCAGCACCAGACAATGGCTATGGCTGTGTCTGATCCAGCCCCAGGCAATGCTGCTGGCTCTGGCTGGTCCAGCCCCAGGCTCTTACGTGGTGGTTTTGCTGATGTCCTGGACGCTCTGCAGGGGGTCTGTGGTGTCAGGGCAGCGGAGGATACAGGGGGCAAAGACGATGGCCAAGGCGTTGGCTGACATGCGATTGGTCTCTTCTTGCAGGGCAATCCTGAAGAAACAGAGGGGTGAAAAGAGAACTCAAAGCTGAAGGCCCCTCCAGCCCTTCTGTGTGGCCATGGATGATGAGGAGATGAGACTTCTGTGTGCCAAGCACACTGCTCAGCACTCCTCTCTGCTCAGCTTGCTGCAGAAAGCCAAACTCCTCAGATGTTCCCAAGAAACACAAACAATTGGTGGTTTTCACCCCAAAATACTCTCCCTGTGTTGTGGAGCCAGCCCAGGATGCCATTGGCTCTGCTGCCCACCTGGGCACTGCTGCCTCCTCTGCAGCTCCTCTCTGCCACCACCCCCAGCTCCCTCTCTGCCTGCCTGCTCTCAGCCACCCTGGCCCCAGCCTCTAGTGCTGCTTGGGGTTGTTGTGGCCAAAGTGCAGAACCCTGCCCTTGGTCTTGTTCAGTCTCATCCCCTTGGCCTCTGCCCACCCATGCAGCCTGGCCAGGTCCCTCTGCAGGGCTCTCCTACTCTCCAACAGCTCCACAGCTGCTCCTAGCTTGGTGTTATCTGCAAACTTACTGATGCTGGACTCAATCTCTTGGTCCAGATCATCAATAAAGATGTTGAATAAGCCTGAGCACCCTGAGCACTGTGGAGGCTGCTCATCAACACAAGCATCACTTGGAGAGCCCTGCACTGGTGGGAGGCACCATGGACCCACGAGCACCATGAGCACCCTGAGCGCTGTGGAGGTTGCTCGTCAACACAAGCATCACTTGGAGAAACAGCTCTGGGGCCACCTCCTCAGAGACAGGATGGACCTGAAGGCCCTCTTGCCCACCTGCTTAGTTCTCAGCTGTTTTGATACGAAGGACGCCTGCAGAGCCACCCTTTGCCCACTGCCCACAGCTGCCCTTGCCCGACCTACCTCACCAGGTGGAAGATGAGACGTTCCAGGGTGCTGAGATGGGTGCGGGAGAGCTGATCGATGACCGAATACACTCCCCTCACTGTCTCCTTCCTCTCCTGCAGGCCTGTGGAGAAAGCACCAGCATCTAGGGGTGGCTTCTGCTTCCTCCTCCCAGTTAAACCCAAACTTGCTTAACTCTTCCCTACAAAAAAAGGATCTCCTGGCTAAAGGCTTGGGCTGAAATCTGCTGAAGCGTGATGTGAGTCCCTGCCCCCAGAGCGGGGCACCACGCTGCCTGTGGCTCTGTGTAAAATCTCCATCTAGCCAAAAACTCAGCCCCTGAAGCCAGGTGATGTGCCAAAATCGGGTGGTGACACAATAGACTGCAGAGAGTGGTGGGCAGTGGTGCCAAGGCCAGCTGGAGAGCTGTAACTACTGGGGTCCAGGGAGGCTCACTGCTGGGTCCAGCCCTGATCAACATCTCCATCAATGACACTGGCAAGGGCACAGGCAGACAGAGTCTGCTCAGCAGGTCTGCTATGATGCCAAACTGGGAGGCTTGTCTGAGACACCTGAAGGCTGTGTGGCCATTGAGTGAGACTTGGACAGACAGAGAGCTGGGCAGAGAGGAAGTGAAGGAGGTTCAACGAGGATCAGTGCAGAGTCCTGCACCCGGGAAGGAGCAATAAACTGCACCAGTACAGGCTGGGAGGGGACTGCTGGAGAGCAGCCCTGTGGAGAGGCACCTGGGAGTGCTGGGGGCCAAGAAACTCCCCATGGGCCAGCAGTGTGGCCTCCTGGCCAAGAAGGCCAATGGCCTTCTGGGTGTGTGCAGCAGATTGAGGGAGGTTCTCCTCCTCCTCTAATCTACCCTGGTGAGGTCCCACCTGGAATATTGCATCCAGTTCTGGGCTCTTCATTTCAGGAGAGTCCAAGGGAGGGCTGGTGGAGCACTGCCTGATGAGCAAAGGCTGAGTGCCCTGGGTCTGCTTAGACTGGAGAGGAGAAGACTGAGAGGGAATCTAATAAGTCACAGAATCAAGGAATTGTCAGGGCTGGAAAGGATCATCCAGTTCCAACCTCCCAGGCATGGGCAGGGAGACCTCACACTAGATCAGGTCACCTAGAGCCACATCCAGCCTGGCCTTAAAGACCTCCAGGGATGAGGCATCCAGCACCTCTCTGGGCAACCTGGGCCAGGCTCTCACCACCCTTGTGGAGCGAAAGAACTTCTTCCTAACATCCAGGCTGAAGCTCCCCACTTCTAGTTTTGCTCCATTCCCCCAGTCCTATCCCTACCTGACAGCCTAAAGAGTCCCTCCCCAGCTTTCTTGGAGCCCCCTTCAGATACTGGAAGGCCACAGGAAGGTCTCCTCAGTGTCTACAAATATCTAAGGGCTGGGGATCAGGAAGGAAGGGACAGGAACAGCCTCTGCTCACGTGTGCCCTGGAGCAGGACAGGGAGCAAGGGATGGAAACTACAGCACATGAAGCTCCACCTCAACATGAAGAACTTTACTGTGAGGGTCCCAGAACCCTGGCACAGGCTGCCCAGAGAGGTTTTGTAGTCTCCTTCTCTGGAGCCTTTCCAGCCCAGTCTGAATATGTTCCTGTGTGCCCTGCACTTGATTCTCTGGTCCTGCTCTGGCAGGGGTTGGACTGGAAGCTCAGCAGAGATCCCCTCCAACCCCTAACATCCTGTGAGCCTGTTTGGGCCCAAAGAGTCATAGACCCATAGAATGGTTTAGGTTGGAAGGGACCTCAAGGATCAGCCAGTTCCAACCTCCATGTGCCATAGGCAGGGACACCTCCCACTACAACAGGTTGCTCAAGGCCTCATCCAACCTGGTCCTGAACACCTCCCTGGGCAACCTGTGCCAGTCTCTCACCACCCTCCACCTGTGCCAGTGTCTCACCACCCTCAATGCCAAGAACCCTTTCCTAACACCCACTTTCAATCTCCCCTCTGCCACTTCAAACCCATTCCTCCTCCTCCTGGCATTCCCAGACCTTCTCAATAGTCCCTCCCCAGCCTTCCTGTAGCTCTCTTCAGACCCTGCAAGGCCACTCCAAGGTCTCCTCCAAGCCTTCTCCTCTCCAGGCTGCACAGCCCCAACTCTCTCAGCCTGTGCTCACAGCAGAGCTGCTGCAGCCCTCTCAGCATCTTGGTGGCCTCCTCTGGGCTGGCTCCAACACTTCCATGTGCTGCTTGTGCTTCAGCCAACCTGGCCATAAACACCTCCAGGGAGGTTGCGGAACACAGAATCTTCAATCACATTGGGTGCTTCTGTGCTCCACAACCTCCCTGGGCAACCTGTGCCAGTGCTTCACCACCCTCAACCTGGGCCAGTCTCTCACCACCCTCCACCTGTGCCAGGGTCTCACCACCGTCAACCTGTGCCAGTCTCTCACCACCCTCACTGCCAAGAACCCTTTCCTAACACCTACTTTCAATCTCTCCTCTGCCATTTCAAACCCATTCGTCCTCCTCCTGTCATTACCAGACCATGTCAGTAGTCCCTCCCCAGCCCTCCTCTAGCCCCCTTCAGATCCTCCAAGGTCTCCTCCAAGCCTTCTCCTCTCCAGCCTGCACAGCCCCAACTCTCTCAGCCTGTGCTCACAGCAGAGCTGCTGCAGCCCTCTCAGCATCTTGGTGGCCTCCTCTGCACTGGCTCCCACAGTCTGTCAGCCAACCCCGAGGTGATCACTGCTGGTGCCTCAGCCAAGGGATGGGGCAGAGGAGGAGCTCCTTACCCATGGCGCGCAGGAACTCCTCGTAGAGCTCGAAGGTCATGAGAGGGTTGGGCAGGTCCCGGAGCCACTGCTTGAAGACGCTGGCGATGACGTGGATGTTGTAGTCATCCAGATTCACGTTGTCAATGTCTGGGGTTGGCAGCAGGTGGAGGGCAGAGGCAAAAAAACAAGAGACAATGATCAACATGAAGCTGTTAGGGAAGGAGAGGGGGAGATTGGTCTCTTCGAACCCAGACCAGTCCACACCAAACAGATTCATGGAATGGTTTAATTTGGAAGGGACCTTAAGGATCATCCAGTTCCAAACTCCCCTGCCATGGGCAGGGACACCTCCCTGTAGCCCAGGTTGCTCAAGGTCTCATCCATCCTGGCCTTGAACACCTCCAGGTTGCAGGAGGCCTTGAGCAACCTGACCTGGTGGAAGGTGTCCCTGCCCATGGGACACTTCTTTGCCACAGGAAATGTCCATGTGCCACCACAAAACCACACTGTGCTCAATGACAAGAAAGCCAGGAGCTGATCTCAGCTCCACTTGCCAAAATCAGAGAGAAATGCATCCTCCAGGACAAGGAGCCTTAGGTGGGACCAAGATGTCTCCTCCTGCTGACATAGAGGCTAAGGCAGAATTTCCCCTCAGCTAGAGACCTTTCTTCATGTATTGCATCCAAAGATACCCATGAGTCACTGCCTTGAGATTGGGTTGGAGAGGCTGGGCCCAAAGAGTGGTGGGGAATGGAGTTAACTCCAGCTGGTGGCTGGAGTTCCCCAAGGCTCAGTGCTGAGGCCACTTCTCTTTGCTGTCTTTATCAGTGGTCTGCAGGAGGAGGTGGAGGACATCCTCAGTGGGTTTGCAGACAGCACCAAGTTCGGAGGCAGTGGTGATCTGCTGCAGGGCAGGAAGGCTCTGCAGAGAGATCTGGATAGGACCAATGAGGGAGGGCAATGGGCTGAGATTCAGACAAGTGTCAATGCTGCACTTGGGCCACAACAATCCCATGGATGTCACCTGCCTGGGGCAGAGCAGTTGGAGAGCTGCTTGGTGGAGAAGGAGCTGGGGGTGCTGCCTGCTGGCTGAAGATGAGCCAGTGTGTACCCAGGCGAGCAAGAAGGCCAGTGGCAGCCTGGCTTAGGTCAGGAATAGTGTGGGCAGCAGGTCAAAGGATGTGACTGTCCTCCTCTACTTGGCACTGCTGTGGCCACACCTTGAGGGATGGATTCAGTTTTGCGACCCTCACTCCAAGAAGGACATTGAGGGAAGAGCAATGATGCTGGTGAAGGGCCTGCAGAGCAGGGCTGGGGAGGGGCAGAGTAGCTGAGGGAGCTGGGGGGGTTTAGTGTGAAGAAGAGGAGACTGAGGGCAGAGCTCATTGCTCTCTGCAGCTCCCTGAGAGGAGGTTGGGGTGAGGTGAAGTTGGTCTCTTCTCACACACAACAAGTGATAGGACAAGAGGAAATGGCCTCAAGTTGTGCCAGGGGAGCTTCAGGTGGGCCATCAGGAACAATTCCTTCCCAGCAAGGCTTCTTGGGCACTGGAAGAAGCCTCCCAGGGAGGTGGCTGAGTCCCCATCCCTGCAGGTGTTCAAAAGCTGCAGAGATGTGGTGCTGAGGGCTCTGTGGCAGTGGCAGCACTGTGAGCTCTGGGGGAGCAGCTGGACTGGATGATCCCAAAGGTCTCTTCCAGCCTTGACAGTTCTATGATCTGAAGGCACCATTTGCCCAGCCCACAGCTGGGGCAGGTGGGATTGCTCCCTTGTTCCCTCCCAGCTGCCCTTCCCTCCATCCTTGTGCCACCACAGAGACTTTTTCTCCCCACACAGTTGTTTTCCCCTACCTTTTTTCATAGAATCATAGAACCAGGCTGGAAGAGAGCTCCAAGCTCAGCCAGCCCAGCCTAGCACCCAGCCCTGCCCAACCAACCAGCCAGGCTTGGCTGCAACACCTCCAGCCACAGCCACTCCGCCACCTCCCTGGGCAGACCATTCCAATGCCAATCACTCTCTCTGCCAGCAACTTCCTCCTCACAGCCAGCCCAGACCTGCCCTGCCACAGCTTGAGCCTGGGTCCCCTTCTGCTACTGCTGGCTGCCTGGCAGCAGAGCCCAACCCCACCTGGCTACAGCCTCCCTGCAGGCAGCTGCAGGCAGCAATGAGCTCTGCCCTGAGCCTCCTCTGCTGCAGGCTGCACCCCCCCAGCTCCCTCAGCCTCTCCTCACAGGGCTGTGCTCCAGGCCCCTCCCCAGCCTTGCTGCCCTTCTCCAAACACCTTCCAGCACCTCAGCAGCTCTCTGCAATGGAGGAGCCCAGAGCTGGACACAGCACTGCAGGGGTGGCCTGAGCAGTGCTGAGCACAGGGGCACAAGAACCTCCCTTGTCCTGCTGCCCACACTGCTCCTGAGCCAGCCCAGGATGCCATTGGCTCTGCTGCCCACCTGGGCACTGCTGCCTCCTCTGCAGCTCCTCTCTGCCAGCACCCCCAGCTCCCTCTCTGCCTGCCTGCTCTCAGCCTCTCTGGCCCCAGCCTCTAGTGCTGCTTGGGGTTGTTGTGGCCAAAGTGCAGAACCTGCCCTTGGCCTTGTTCAGTCTCACCCCATTGGCCTCTGCCCACCCATCCCTTTTCACCTGTGTCGAGTCCCTGCCGCAGCTCCTTGATCTTGTTGGTGGAGCCTGACTTCCTGTAGATGCCCTCGGTGTACAGCCCGTGCATCTCGATGTAGTTGATGAGCTTCTCCACCAGCAGCGGCACCGCTCGCTCCTCGCTGGTCAGCCGCGACAGCTCCACGCCGAACTGCCGCGGCGACAGCTCGGGGTCATACTGAGACACAAAGGGCCACAGAGAGCTGTCAGAATCCTGCCACCGACCTCCCGGGCCCCACTGCTGCTCAGCCTCCTCCAGCCCCTCCAGGAGCGCCTGCGAGAGGCTACACCTTGTGTCTCTTGCACATGGAACTGGACACCGATGGAAAGCACACAGGACCGCAGGCAGGGCAGGGCAGGGGCTGGGAGGCACCTCCAGAGCTCAGCCAGTCCAACCCCCTGCAGAGCAGCAGCACCCAGAGCAGACCACACAGAACACATCCAGGTGGGGCTAGAGTATCTGCAGAGAGGGAGACTCCACAGCTCCCCTGGGCAGCCTGTGCCAGGCTCTGGCATCCTCACAGGGAAGAAATTCCTGCTCCTGTTTCCATGGCACTTCCTCTGCCTCAGCTTCCACCACTGCCCCTTGTGCTGGCACTGGCACCACCCAGCAGAGCCTGGCTGCAGCCTCTGGCACTCACCTTTGCATATCTATCAACATGACTGAGGTCACCTCTCAGCTCCTCCTCTCCCAGCAGCACAGCCCTGCTCCCTCAGGCTCTCCTAACAGAGCTGTTCCTTTCCCTTCATCACCTTCGTGGCTCTCTGCTGGACTCTCTCAAGCAGTTTATGTCCCTCTTGAACTGGGGGCCCAGAACTGGACACAGTACTTCAGATGTGGCCTCAGCAGGGCAGAGCAGAGGGGCAGGGGAACCTCTCTGACCTTCTAAGCACACCTTTGCTCCCCCGAGACAAGAGCTGCTCCGGAGCTGTGGTGCTTTCCTCAATGCCCAGGGGTGTGCACTCAAGTGGGAGGCTGAGGGGTGAGGGGCAAGAGCTCACTGCCAGCACCAGAGCCCTGCGGGCACAAGCACCGGGGACGTGCAGCAGCTGTAAAGGAGCTGCCTGATGGCTCAGCTCTGCCCACTGCCAGCACACCTGGCAGGCACTCAGGCATTAGTGTGGCCAGGGGGAGCAGTGAACAATCGAACCAAAGGCACTGGGCCTATGCCAGAGCAAGTGAGTGTGTGAGAGGAAATATCTCCATGGACACCCAGGCTGAAAACAGCAGCCCAGGAACCCTCTCACCACCATCATCACCCATGCCATGCCCTAAGTTTTGCCTGCTGTAAGAAGAGAAGAACTCCTGGAGAAGAAAGAGCCCTGGGGCTGGTTAGTGTGGAGAGGAGCAGGCTGAGAGGGATCTGATCAGTGTCTATCAGCATCTGAGGGGTGGGTGCCAACTGGAGGGGGCCAACTCTTATGGGTGGTGCACAGCAATGAGCCAAGGAGCAATGGATGCAAACTGGAGCAGAGAAGGTTTCAGCTCAACCTGAGGAGAAACTTCTTTGGTGTGAGGGTGCTGGAGGCCTGGAGCAGGCTGCCCAGAGGGGTTGTGGAGTCTCCTGCTCTGGAGGCTTTCCAAACCCCCCTGGGAGCATTCCTGTGGGGATTGCCCTGGGTGATGCTGCTTGGCAGGGAGGGGTTGGGCTGGATGAGCTCTGGAGGAGCCTTCCAGCCTCTAAGGGTCTGTGACTCCATGAAAGAACAGCTCCCCTGAAGACATCACTTGCTGAGTTGATGTCCTTCTGAGGTCTCTTTTAACTCCTAAGAGTCTGTGATTCTGGGACTCAGATTCTCCAATGAATCTGTTCAGATGAGCTCTTGGGAAAAAACTAATCCTGAGGCCTTATGGAGGCTGCCTGGCACTTTTTAGACACCTTTGGGCCTACTGCCTGAAGGGGATTCAATGGGGCAGGAGGGCTCTGTGGAGGGACCTGGGCAGGCTGGACAGATGGGCACAGTCCAGTGCCAGGAGTTTTAACAAGGCCAAGTGCAGGGTTCTGCACTTTGGCCACAACAACCCCAAGCAGCACTAGAGGCTGGGGCCAGAGTGGCTGAGAGCAGGCAGGCAGAGAGGGCCCTGGGGGTGCTGGCAGAGAGGAGCTGCAGAGGAGGCAGCAGTGCCCAGGTGGGCAGCAGAGCCAATGGCATCCTGGGCTGGCTGAGGAGCAGTGTGGGCAGCAGGACAAGGGAGGTTCTTGTGCCCCTGTGCTCAGCACTGCTCAGGCCACCCCTGCAGTGCTGTGTCCAGCTCTGGGCTCCTCCATTGCAGAGAGATGCTGAGGTGCTGGAAGGTGTTTGGAGAAGGGCAGCAAGGCTGGGGAGGGGCCTGGAGCACAGCCCTGTGAGGAGAGGCTGAGGGAGCTGGGGGGGTGCAGCCTGCAGCAGAGGAGGCTCAGGGCAGAGCTCATTGCTGCCTGCAGCTGCCTGCAGGGAGGCTGTAGCCAGCTGGGGTTGGGCTCTGCTGCCAGGCAGCCAGCAGCAGCAGAAGGGGACCCAGGCTGAAGCTGTGCCAGGGCAGGTCTGGGCTGGCAGTGAGAAGGAAGTTGTTGTCAGAGAGAGTGATTGGCACTGGAATGGGCTGCCCAGGGAGGTGGTGGAGTGGCCGTGCCTGGAGGTGTTTAAGAGGAGGTTGGATGAGGCACTTGGTGCCATGGGTTAGTTAATGAGAAGGAGTTAGGTGCTAGGTTGGACTTGCTGATCTGAAAGGTCTTTTCCACCCTGGTTAATTCTGTGTCTGTGAAAGCTGAAGAAATGAGAGACATTTACCTTTTTGGAGCACTTGGTCGTGGTTTTAAGACAGCACTTCTTGTGACAAGCATATTTACATACTGCAAGCAAAAAGGAACAGCAGTTCAGAATCCAAACTGAGATTTAATAATCCAGACTGATGGAGAAACAGGAATTCATGTGAGTCATGCAGCTCCCCTCAGCACTAGCAGGTGAAAAGCAGTGCCCAGGGGTCAAGGTTATCAGATCCACTCAAAGGCTTTCATTTGAAAGGTGTCAGACTCATGTCCTTGAAACACTGCCAGAAAACAGATCATCAGCTAAATGCACTCCATAAGTAACCCTGAGTCACTCTGAGCTATCAGACATGGACACCTTCCAAGAGGCTGGAGAGAGCATCTTCCTGCCTCAAATACCTCAGGGTTGGTACTTCCAACCATGACCAAAGAAATGTTGAGGAAAAAACAAACCAAAGGGATGGATCCAATTTTCCCTGCAATCCCTCAACATCTTCCTGATCTCCCCTCCCAGAATCCACCTGCCTGGAGGTCAAACAAAGCCACCTGAGTTTAGCATGGTCACAGGACCCATGGGCACCTGAAGGGCTGAAGTTGGATGCCATGCTTGCCATACCCCACCCCACCATCCCTTCATAGAGTCATGGAACCAAGCAGGCTGGAAGAGAGCTCCAAGCTCAGCCAGCCCAGCCTAGCACCCAGCCCTGCCCAACCAACCAGACCATGGCACTAAGTGCCCCAGCCAGGCTTGGCTGCAACACCTCCAGCCACAGCCACTCCACCACCTCCCTGGGCAGCCCATTCCAGTGCCAATCACTCTCTCTGCCAGCAACTTCCTCCTCACAGCCAGCCCAGACCTGCCCTGCCACAGCTTCAGCCTGGGTCCCCTTCTTCTGCTGCTGGCTGCCTGGCAGCAGAGCCCAACCCCACCTGGCCACAGCCTCCCTGCAGGCAGCTGCAGGCAGCAATGAGCTCTGCCCTGAGCCTCCTCTGCTGCAGGCTGCACCCCCCCAGCTCCCTCAGCCTCTCCTCACAGGGCTGTGCTCCAGGCCCCTCCCCAGCCTTGCTGCCCTGCTCCAAACACCTTCCAGCACCTCAGCATCTCTCTGCAATGGAGGAGCCCAGAACTGGACACAGCACTGCAGGGGTGGCCTGAGCAGTGCTGAGCACAGGGGTGAATATGGTTTGACCAAGAGACATCATGAGATAAGAGATGTGTCAAGTGATAGGAGGGGAGGAACTGGCCTGGAATTGTGCCAGGGGAGGCTCAGGTTGGAGAGGAGGAAAAATTCTTTTGCTGCAGGGGTGGTCAGGGATTGGCAGAGGCTGCCCAGGCAGGTGGTGGAGTCCCCATGCCTGGAGGTGTTCCAGAACCATGTGGATATGGCACTTGGGGCTGTGGTTTGGTGGCCATGGTGGGGTTGGGTTGCTGGTTGGCCTGGATGGTCTGGGAGGGCTTTTCCAAACCAAACAATGCTGTGATCCTATGAAACAAAGCTCCCAGGCATGAAACTCCCTTCCACTGCCATGAAGTGGGACTGATGGGATGGATTTGTTGACTGACTTCAGTAAGACTTAAAATCTATCCCCAAACGTCTTCTGACACAAAAATCCCACATGATTTCAGAGTGGGCTTACAGGAAACAGCAGCAAACTACCTTCCAGGAGCCCAAACCTTGTCAGAGTGACACAGGGACAGGGAAAACAGAGGGGAGGGAAGGTACTTACATTTACAAACAGAAGCTCTGTCCATTATCCAGATCAAGGAGGAGCAATATTCACAGTAGGTGGGGATGCTGTACTGGGTGGCCTTAAAGATGTGACCGTTGTGCTCTTCCACCTGCCACGACAAAGGTTGGGTGGTGAGGAGATGGATGAGTGTCTGCTCTGTGCAAAACGGGGAGGTGAAGGTGGGCAGAGCTCCAGCGTGTAGCTGTTACTTGCTTTGGTTTGCTGGGTGTCATAGAATCACAGAAACAGGCAGGCTGGAAGAGAGCTCCAAGCTCAGCCAGCCCAGCCTAGCACCCAGCCCTGCCCAACCAACCACACCATGGCACTAAGTGCCCCAGCCAGGCTTGGCTCCAACACCTCCAGCCACAGCCACTCCACCACCTCCCTGGGCAGCCCATTCCAATGCCAATCACTCTCTCTGCCAGGAACTTCCTCCTCACAGCCAGCCCAGACCTGCCCTGCCACAGCTTCAGCCTGGGTCCCCTTCTTCTGCTGCTGGCTGCCTGGCAGCAGAGCCCAACCCCAGCTGGCTACAGCCTCCCTGCAGGCAGCTGCAGGCAGCAATCAGCTCTGCCCTGAGCCTCCTCTGCTGCAGGCTGCACCCCCCCAGCTCCCTCAGCCTCTCCTCACAGGGCTGTGCTCCAGGCCCCTCCCCAGCCTTGCTGCCCTTCTCCAAACACCTTCCAGCACCTCAGCAGCTCTCTGCAATGGAGGAGCCCAGAGCTGGACACAGCACTGCAGGGGTGTCCTGAGCAGTGCTGAGCACAGGGGCACAAGAACCTCCCTTGTCCTGCTGCCCACACTGCTCCTGAGTCAGGCCAGCAGCTCTTGCCCAAGCAAACCAAACCCATCTCATCTTTCTAGGCTTCAAACCAGAGCAGAGCAGATTAAGATTGGATGTTTGGAACACTTCTTTACCATGAGGGAACACTGGAACAGGTTGCCCAGGGAGGTGGTTGAGGCCCCATCCCTGCAGATAAGGTGAGGCTTGACAGGGCTCTGGGCAACCTGCTCTAAGGGAAGATGTCCCTGCTGCCTGCAGAGGTTGGGCTGGATGAGCTTTGGAGTTCCCTTCCAACCCAGCCCATTCTATGGTTCTATGACTCCAAACATCCTTTCATGGCTGCACCTTCTCCACAGTGAGATGCTCAGAGCTCAGCAGAGTCGTGGGCAGGTCTCTTAGCACCCCTGACTCTGGCCACCAGGTCAGGAGTGTTTTAGGCAGTGGGCACAGAGTGCTCAACTCACCACATCAGCTTCCTTTTTCCTTCTCTTCTTTCGTTCCGTTTTTGGCACCTGGAAATAGGAAGAGCTCTAAATGCATCTGTGGGCAGCTTCCCCAGGTGAAGGTGCAGAGGCATGGCCAAGCCTGCCCACCCTCCAGTGCACCTGCAGCCCCAGGGGAGCCACTGGAGAAAGCTCTCCAGTGCCACCACCTCCTCTCCAGAAATCCCCTGCATGACTGTCCCCATCTTCACCCCAGACTTGAGGTCAGCTGCTGCTCTAGATGCAAGTCCAGCATCAGTGCCCTAAAGCTCTCCTGTCTGATGCAAGACACCCAAGAACATGGCACAGCACTGCAGCCAGAGCTGTTACTTCTTTTCCTCTTGTCCTATCACTCGTTGTGTGTGAGAAGAGACCAACTCCACCTTACCCCAACCTCCTCTCAGGGAGCTGCAGAGAGCAATGAGCTCTGCCCTCAGCCTCCTCTTCTCCTCACTCAAGCCCCCCAGCTCCCTCAGCTGCCCCTCCCCAGCCCTGCTCTCCAGACCCTTCACCAGCCTCATTGCTCTTCCCTCAATGTTCTTCTTGGAGTGAGGGACTCTGCTCCAAAGAAAACCTGCCCAGAGAGGAGCCTGGGGAGGACTGGCAGCAGGAGAGCCAGCAGATGGACTATTCATACACTGAGCCCAGCCTGAGAGCCCATGGCTGCCCTGACAGACAGCAGGGCGCAGGGAGAGTAGTTTGTGAGAAGCAGACTGTGAGCTCTGATTGCTCTGCAGACAGCCCCCAGCCCCTAAGGACAGCCCTGCCCATGTCTCCTTGTCCTGCAACCCAGCTGGTTCCCAGTATGGTCCATTGGGAAGTTGCCAGGAGGCCAGGAAAGTTGAGATCCCTTTCAGTGTCCCTCCAAGACTGACAGAGAAGCCCCAGATGCACACAGGAGCACTGGAGCTGCCCTGCGGATCGCTGGCAGGCTGGCAGCAGCCCAGCCCCGAGCTGAAGCAGCTCTGCTGGGCCCGGTGAGACGCAGGCAGTGCAGCACAGCTGCTGCTGCCCACCTGGCTGCCAGCAGAGGGGCAACAGAGCTCCTCGTGTGTCTCTGGAGAGTGCCCTCCCGCAGCCCCAAGGGGCTACAGAGAAGCAGCTCCTACCTTCAGCGCAGTGTAGTCCAGGGGTTTGTACTCCAGCATATATTCATCCAGGAAGACTTTGAAGGTGTTGACCCAGACTTTAACTGGAGACTCACTCCAGTCCCTCTGCTCCAGCCTCATGGTCTTCTCCAGGATCTGCTCGAACAAGGCGTAGAGGTCCTTGTAGCGAATGCTCTTCCCATCGTCCATCTGCCAGGGAACAGAAGCACAGAGAAGCCATTTGTGCACACCACTCACTGCTCAAGGGCACAGAGGATGTCAGAGCTTGGAAGGGACCTCTGCAGAGCTTCCAGTCCAACCTCTGCCAGAGCAGGAGCACACAACCCAGCTCAGGGCACACAGGAGCACATCCAGACAGGCCTGGAAAGGCTCCACACAAGGAGACTCCACAACCTCTCTGGGCAGCCTGTGCCAGGGCTCTGGGACCCTTCCAGGCAAGAAGTTCCCCCTTGTGCTGAGCTGGAACCTCCTGTGCTGCAGCTTCCATCCACTGCTGCTTGTCCTGTCCCAGGGAGCAGTGAGCAGAGCCTGTCCCCCCCTCCTGACCCCCAGCCCTCAGAGAGTTACAGACATTGATTCAATCCCCTCTCAGTCTTCTCCAGACTAAGCAGCCCCAGGGCCCTCAGCCTCTCCTCATCAGGCACTGCTCTCCAGTCCTCTCATCATCCTCATAGCCCTCCCTTGGACCCTCTCCAGCAGATCCCTGTCCCTCTGCAGCTGGGAAACCCAAAACTGAAGGCAGTGCTCAAGATGAGGTCTCAGCAGAGCAGAGTAGAGGGGCAGGAGCTTAATGGCCCCCAGGATGCCATTGGCCCTCCTGGCCCCAAGGGCACATTGCTGTGCCATGGACATCTCTAACACAGAGCTGTGCTGTGACCTTCTGTGACTCTGTGGCCTTTGGCATCTCACTGTGCAGGGCAGGAGGACGTTCAGTGCCAGCTCCAGCCTCAGAGGAACTTCTCATGCAACCTGGGCAATGAACTTGCTGCTTTGCAGAGTCACTGCGAGCAGCAGGCCTGGGTCAGTGCCCTCTGCACTGGGTCAAAAAGTGGCTGATGGCTCAGAGAGTGGTGGGGAATGGAACTAAGTCTGGCTGGCACCCACTCACCAGTGGTGCCCCTCAGGGTCCAGTACCAGGGCCTGTCCTCTTTAATAGCTTCATCAATGATCTGGAGGAGGGCAATGAGCACCCTCAGTAAGTCTGCAAGTCACAGCAAGCTGGGTGGCTGTGTCCATCTGCTAGAGGGTAGGGAAGCTTTACAGTGGGACCTGGACAGGTGAGAGCCATGGGCCAAGCCTAGAGGACAGAGAAGCTTTACAGTGGGACCTGGACAGGTGAGAGCCATGGGCCAAGCCTAGAGAACAGAGAAGCTTTACAGTGGGACCTGGACAGGTGAGAGCCATGGGCCAAGCCTAGAGGACAGAGAAGCTTTACAGTGGGACCTGGACAGGTGAGAGCCATGGGCCAAGCCTTGAGGACAGAGAAGCTTTACAGTGGGACCTGGACAGGTGAGAGCCATGGGCCAAGCCTAGAGGACAGAGAAGCTTTACAGTGGGACCTGGACAGGTGAGAGCCATGGGCCAAGCCTAGAGAACAGAGAAGCTTTACAGTGGGACCTGGACAGGTGAGAGTCATGGGCCAAGGTTAGCTGTGTGAAGTTCATCAATGCCAAGTGCCAGGTTCTGCACCTGGGTCACAACAACCCCATGGTAAGCTCCAGGCTTGGGAATGTGTGGTTGGAAAGCTGCAACTTGGAGAGGGACCTGGAGGTACTGGCTGATAGCTGACTGGCCATGAGCCAGCAGTGCCCAGGTGGCCAAGAAAGCCAATGGCATCCTGGCTTGGATCAGAACCAGGGTGGGCAGCAGGGACAGGAGGTGCCCATCCCCCTGAGCTCAGCTCTGTGGAGGCTACACCTCGAGTGCTGTGTTCAGCTCTGGGCTGCAGGAAGGACTTTGAGGAGCTGGAGCAGGTCCAGAGTAGGGCACTGAGGCTGGAGAAGGGCCTGGAGCAGCTGGGGATGAGGAGGGGCTGATGGTGCTGGGGGTGTGCAGGTAGAGCAGAGGAGCCTGAGGGCAGAGCTCATTGCTCTCTGCAGCTCCCTGCAGGGAGGTGGCAGTGAGGAGGGGGCAGCCTCTGCTCCCTGGTGCCAAGGGACAGGAGCAGAGGGAATGGCTCCAAGCTGCCCCAGGGGAGGCTCAGGCTGGAGCTCAGGGAATGTTTCTGCACTGGAAGGGTTCTCAGACACTGGCACAGGCTGCCCAGGGCAGTGCTGCAGTGCCCACTCCTGGGGGTGTTCAGCTGCTGTGAGCTGGCACCTAGGGCCAGGGCTCAGTAGTGCCCCTGCAGTGCGGGGTGGAGGCTGGGACTGGCTGAGCCTGGAGGCCTCTTGCAGCCAGAGGTGTTCTGTGGCTCTGTGCCAAGCCACAGCGAGCAGAGCTCAGCTGCAGAGGCAGGAGCAGAGCTCAGCTGCAGAGGCAGGAGCAGAGCTCAGCTGCAGAGGCAGGAGCAGAGCTCAGCTGCAGAGGCAGGAGCAGAGCTCAGCTGCAGAGGCAGGGGCAGAGCTCAGCTGCAGAGGCAGGGGCAGAGCTCAGCTGCAGAGGCAGGAGCAGAGCTCAGCTGCAGAGGCAGGAGCAGAGCTCAGCTGCAGAGGCAGGAGCAGAGCTCAGCTGCAGAGGCAGGAGCAGAGCTCAGCTGCAGAGGCAGGAGCAGAGCAGACCTCCCTGCTGCCTGGACACAGCCAACACTTGTGAACAACAGGAAGCTTTGCAGGCACTCTGGTGGCACACAGGAGCCTCTGGCCTTACTGCCACCCCACAGCTGACTGGGAGCAAGCTGGAACGAGATCTCAGAAACCTCCACACCGAGAGCTGGCTGAGGAGGAAGGGAGAGTCCAAACCTACAGCTCGTGGGGATGGAGAAGGAAGAACACAAAGAGTCTGAGTCTGCCTCTCTGCTCTGCTATGCTCTGCTGAGACCTCACCTGCAGTGCTGTGCCCAGCTCTGGGGCCCTCACACAAGAGGGACATGGAGCTGATGGAGTGGGCCAGAGGAGGCCACCAAGATGATAAGGGTCTGGGGAACCTCCCCTGTGAAGACAGTCTGAGAGATTTGGGGCTGCTCAGCCTGGGGAGGAGAAGGCTCTGAGGAGACCTCGGAGCTGCATTGCAGTATCTGAAGGGCTCATGCAGGAAGGCTGTGGAGGGGCTGCTCAGAAGGGCCTGTGGGGACAGGGCTGTGGTGGCAGGGTTGGAGCCAGGTGGGGTTGGTCTTTCCTCCCATGGAACGAGTGACAGGACGAGGAAACAGCCTCAGGTTGTGACAGGGGAGGTTCAGGTTGGCCATGAGGAACAATTTCTTTCACAAAAGGTTTGCCAAGCCCTGGCCCAGACTGCCCAGGGCAGGGATGGAGTCCCCATCCCTGGAGAGACTGAAAAGAATCACAGAATGCCAGGGGCTGGAGGGGACCTCCAGAGCTCAGCCAGTCCAATCTCCTGCAGAGCAGCAGCACCCAGAGCAGATCACACAGAACACATCCAGGTGGCGTTTGAGTATCTGCAGAGGGAGACTCCACAGCCCCCCCTGGGCAGCCTGTGCCAGGCTCTGGCACTCTCACAGGGAAGAAATTCCTCCTCCTGTTTCCATGGCACTTCCTCTGCCTCAGCTTCCACCACTGCCCCTTGTGCTGGCACTGGCACCACCCACCAGAGCCTGGCTCCAGCCTCTGGCACTCACCTGCACATCTTTATAAGCATGAAGGAGGTCACCCTCAGAGTCCTCTCCCAGCAGCACAGCCCCAGCTCCCTCAGGCTTTCCTAGCAGAGCTGTTCCACTGCCTGCAGCATCCTTGTGCCTCTCTGCTGGACTCTCTCAAGCTGTTCCCTGAGGTCCTTGAACTGAGCACCCAGAACTGGACCCAGTACCCCAGATGTGGCCTCAGCAGGGCAGAGCAGAGGGGCAAGAGAACCTCTCTGACCTACTCACCACAGCCCTTCTAATGCACCCCAGGATGCCCTTGGCCCTCCTGGCACCAGGGCACATTGCTGGCTCATGGGCACCCTCCCACCCACCAGGACCCTCAGGGCCTTTTCCCCTTCACAGATCTCCAGCAGCTCAGTCCCCAGCCTGTGCTGCTCCCTGGGGTTGTTCTTTCCCAGCTGCCAGCCTCTGCCCTTGCCCTGGTCCAGCTTCATTCCACTCCTGCCCAGCTCTCAGCCTGTCCAGGCCTGGCTGAATGGCAGCACAGCTCTCTGGTGTGTCCCAGCCACTCCACCCAGCTTGGTGCCACCAGCACACTTGCTGGCAGTGCCCTCTGTGCCCTCAGCCAGGGCACTGATGGATACATTGAACAGAACTGATCCCAGCACTGACCCCTGAGGGACTCCACTGGTCACAGGCCTCCAGCTGGACCCCATCCCACTGACCACAGCTCTCTGACTTCTTCCCTTCAGGCAGTTCCCACCCCACTGGCTCCCTGCCCACCCTGCCCAGCTCAGCTGTGGGGGTGCTGTGGCAGATGCTGTCAGATGCTCTGCTGAAGATGAAGATGTGGTGCTGAGGGTGTGGTTCAGTGGTGACCTGGCAGTGCTGGACTCCATGGTCCTTAAAGGTCTTCTCTAAGCAAAATGACTGCAAGGTCTGGTTTCCCCTGGCAGTGTGCAGCTCTGCCCTGTCCCCTCCTCACTCACCGCCAGGGCTGAGGAGTAAAAGCTGAAGATGTTCTGCCGGAATTCCTTCAGTGCCTTCTTGAAGAGCACATCCACCAGCGTCTCCTTCCTGCTGTCCTCGTTCTCCAGCTCGTTCATCTGGGAACCAAAGGCCTTTATGCAGCCCACCCCAGGGGTGCTGCAGCTCAGCACCAGCTGCCACAGCGCAGCACTGACCTGCACTTGCTCCACCCCAACCATTACAACGGCTACAAGGTGGCTCCCCCCGCGGGCAGGCTGCAGGCACCAGCACCTCCCCACTGCCCTCAGAACCACAGCACCACAGAAGGGAAGGGGCTGGAAGGGACCTCCAGAGCTCAGCCAGTCCAACCCCTGCCAGAGCAGCAGCACCCAGAGCAGATCACACAGAACACATCCAGGTAGGGTTTGAGTATCTGCAGAGAGGGAGACTCCACAGCCCCCCTGGGCAGCCTGTGCCAGGCTCTGGCACCTTCACAGGGAAAAAATTCCCCCTCCTGTTTCCATGGCACTTCCTCTGCCTCAGCTTCCACCACTGCCCCTTGTGCTGGCACTGGCACCACCCAGCAGAGCCTGGCTCCAGCCTCTGGCACTCGCTCTCTACATCTCTGCAACCATGAATGAGGTCACTCCTCAGGCTCCTCCTCTCCCAGCTGCACAGCCCCAGCTCCCTCAGGCTCTCCTCCCAGTGAGCTGTTCCACTGCCTGCAGCATCCCTGTCGCTCTGTGCTGGACTCTCTCAGGCAGTTCTCAAGCACTGTGGGCAGCAGGACAAGGGAGGTTCTTGTGCCCCTGTGCTCAGCACTGCTCAGGCCACCCCTGCAGTGCTGTGTCCAGCTCTGGGCTCCTGCATTGCAGAGAGATGCTGAGGTGCTGGAAGGTGTTTGGAGAAGGGCAGCAAGGCTGGGGAGGGGCCTGGAGCACAGCCCTGTGAGGAGAGGCTGAGGGAGCTGGGGGGGTGCAGCCTGCAGCAGAGGAGGCTCAGGGCAGAGCTGATTGCTGCCTGCAGCTGCCTGCAGGGAGGCTGTAGCCAGGTGGGGTTGGGCTCTGCTGCCAGGCAGCCAGCAGCAGCAGAAGGGGACCCAGGCTCAAGCTGTGCCAGGGCAGGTCTAGGCTGGCTGTGAGGAGGAAGTTGTTGTCAGAGAGAGTGATTGGCATTGGAATGGGCTGCCCAGGGAGGTGGTGGAGTGGCCATGGCTGGAGGTGTTGCAGCCAAGCCTGGCTGGGGCACTGAGTGCCATGGTCTGGTTGGTTGGGCAGGGCTGGGTGCTAGGCTGGGCTGGCTGAGCCTGGAGCTCTCTTCCCACGTAGTTCTATGTTTCTATGAAAAAGGATAGGGAAAATCAACTGTGTGGGGAGAAAAAGTCTCTGTGGTGACACAAGGATGGAGGGAAGGGCAGCTGGGAGGGAACAAGGGAGCAGTCCCACCTGCCCCAGCTGTGGGCTGGGCAAATGGTGCCTTCAGATCATAGAACTGTCAAGGCTGGAAGAGACCTTTGGGATCATCCAGTCCAGCTGCTCCCCCAGAGCTCACAGTGCTGCCACTGCCACAGAGCCCTCAGCACCACATCTGTGCAGCTTTTGAACACCTGCAGGGATGGGGACTCAGCCACCTCCCTGGGCAGCTTCTTCCAGTGCCCAAGAAGCCTTGCTGGGAAGGAATTGTTCCTGATGGCCAACCTGAAGCTCCCCTGGCACAACTTGAGGCCATTTCCTCTTGTCCTATCACTTGTTGTGTGTGAGAAGAGACCAACTTCACCTTGGTGGAGGTCACTTCCAGCCTGGGTGATCCTGTGTGCTTCTGGGAAAGGAAGCCTTGAGCTGTGTTTAATAACTCTCAGTGAGTGCTTGGTGCAAGGTCTAAAGCCTTGTCTTGGAGCTCCCACCTATGTCTGGAAGAGGCCTGCTGGTGTGGAGCAGGTTGGACTGGATGAGCTTGGAGGTCTCTTCCAACCTGGTTAATTCTATGGTTCTGTGATACTAGGGCCCTCATGGACTGGGGGGTCCAGAACTGGACACAGGACTCCAGATGCATCCTCAGCAGGGCAGAGCAGAGGAGCAGGAGAACCTCTCTTGACCTACTCACCACAACCCCTCTAATCCACCCCAGGATGCCTTTGCCCCTCCTGGCCACCAGAGCACATTGCTGGCTCATGGTCACTCTCCCACTCAGCAGGACCTCTCAGGTCCTTGCTGCCTTCCAACAGGTCAGGAAGAGGTTTTACCTTCTTCAGGAGGAACTCATCCATGCTTTTGAGGTCGCTGGCACTGGTGATGATCTGCAGGGAGTCGTTCTGCCACTGCACAGGCTCCAGAGCCACGTTGCTGATCTTGACGCTGCGCTTGCGCTTGACCTTGGGGGAGGGCTCCTTGTTCTCCTTGAACTCCCTCCGGTACAGCCCTGACAGCTCAGGGCTCCTGGGGGGGGTCAGGTGGTGAGGACCCAGCTCTGGGAAGGTTGGGGAGGGGATGAAGAGGGGAAAGAGATTGAAGAGCAGATGAAAAATAAGGAACAGTGAGGGTGGTGAGACCCTGGCACAGGTTGAGGGTGGTGAGACACTGGCACAACCTCCCTGGAGGTGTTCAGGACCAGGTTGGATGAGGCCTTGAGCAACCTGGGCTAGAGGGAGGGGTGTCCCTGCCCATGCAGGAGGAGGGGGGAGGTTGGACCTGGATGAGGAGGGCAGCACTGTGTGGTGCTCTGGGCAGATTAGAGGTCAATTCCCCTTTGCTTGCTTCCTGCATCACCAGGGGAAACATCTGTGCAGTGCCCACGTCCAGATGGCTGCTGGGAGGATTAGTCACATGGAATTCCTTGAGACCCACTTAGGATCCCACCCTCTAACCTAATTGCCACTGCTTCAGGCTGGCACTGGCAGAGGCATGAAGCAGGAGGGACGTTGGATGTGTGCAGCCTGCCAGCCCCCTTATCCTGCAGCATCTTCTGCTGGGCCACACCATCTCCATACCTCTCCCACCTCCAACCCCCTCCAATCCCCCTCACTGCTGGATCTTCACACCAGCCTTACCCATTGGGCTATGTGTGGCTGCAGGCAGTGCCGAAGGTGCCCAGGCTGTGCCCTTTGCCATGCCCACAGGTGTCACTCCCCTGCTCCCCACTGCTCCTTGCCACCCAACCACTCACCTTCGCCAAGCTGCAAGCCAGAAATCACCTCCCTGCCAGGGGCCTCTTGCTCAGCATACAGCTCCAGCAGCTCAGATTGGGTGGCCAGCTTCTCCCGGGAGGTCTTCTTCTCTCCTTGCTTGCCCTTCACCCAGAACCTCATCTTGGCTCGCTGAGGCCTGCAGAGAAATTGTGGGGAGAGGAACTGCCTTAACTGTGCCAAACCAGCTAGGACACCAGGCTAGGAGCAGCTGTGGAGCTGCTGGAGGGTAGCAGAGCCCTGCAGAGGGACCTGGCCAGGCTGCATGGGTGGGCAGAAGCCAACGGGATGAGACTGAACAAGGCCAAGGGCAGGTTCTGCACTTAGGCCACAACAACCCCAAGCAGCACTACAGGCTGGGCCCAGAGTGGCTGAGAGCAGGCAGGCAGAGAGGGAGCTGGGGGTGCTGGCAGAGAGGAGCTGCAGAGGAGGCAGCAGTGCCCAGGTGGGCAGCAGAGCCAATGGCATCCTGGGCTGGCTCAGGAGCAGTGTGGGCAGCAGGACAAGGGAGGTTCTTGTGCCCCTGTGCTCAGCACTGCTCAGGCCACCCCTGCAGTGCTGTGTCCAGTGCTGGGCTCCTCCACTGCAGAGATGCTGAGGTGCTGGAAGGTGCCCAGAGGAGGGCAGCAAGGCTGGGGAGGGGCCTGGAGCAGAGCCCTGTGAGGAGAGGCTGAGGGAGCTGGGGGGGTGCAGCCTGCAGCAGAGGAGGCTCAGGGCAGAGCTGATTGCTGCCTGCAGCTGCCTGCAGGGAGGCTGTAGCCAGCTGGGGTTGGGCTCTGCTGCCAGGCAAGCAGCACCAGAACGAGGGGACACAGCCTCAAGCTGTGGCAGGGCAGGTCTGGGCTGGCTGTGAGGAGGAAGTTGTTGTCAGAGAGAGTGATTGGCACTGGAATGGGCTGCCCAGGGAGGTGGTGGAGTGGCTGTGGCTGGAGGTGTTGAAGCCAAGCCTGGCTGTGGCACTTAGTGCCATGGTCTGGTTGGTTGGGCAGGGCTGGGTGCTAGGTTGGGCTGGCTGAGCTTGGAGCTCTCTTCCAGCCTTCTTGAGTCTGTGATTCTATGAACTCTTTTTATGTGGTGGAGTTCCCATCCCTGGAGGTGCTTAAAAAGAGGCTGGGTGAGGCATTTAGTGCCATGGTTTAGTTAATTAGATGGTACTGGGTGATTGGTTGGACTCCAGGATGTGGGAGGTGTCCCTGCCTATGGCCCAGGGAGGGTTGGAACTGGGTGAGCTTTGAGGTCCTTTCCAACCTAGACCATTCTATGATTCTATCTCAGAGGTCTTTTTCCAACCTTGTTAATTCTGTGAACTCCTACTGGAACCACCAAGGTGCTTGTCCTCAGGGAAACACAAGCAACTCGAGTTTCGTGGATGCAGTTGGGTGCTTTGGGATGGGATTGTCTGGCCCATGTCATCAGGAGGTTGCCATAACATGAGCAGGATGCCCAAGCATGGCCAGAGCCAAGGAGGAAAGGTGGCACCAGTAACCTGTGTGCTGGCTTTGGCTGGTGGAGCTGCAAAGCAGCTGGGATAGAATCAGAATGGTTTAGGTTGGAAGTGACCTCAAAGCTCAGCCACTTCCAACCCCCCTGTGCCATAGGCAGGGACACCTCCCACTAGAACAGGTTGCTCAAGGCCTCGTCCAGTCTGGCCTTGAACACCTGCAGGGAGGTTGTGGAGCACAGAATCACCCAATGTGATCAAAGATCACATTGGTTGATTCTGGGCCCCACAACCTCTCTGGGCAACCTGTGCCAGTCTCTCACCACCCTCACTGCCAAGAACCCTTTCCTAACACCCACTTTCAATCTCCCCTCTGCCACTTCAAACCCATTCCTCCTCCTCCTGGCATCACAAGCCCTTCTCAATAGTCCCTCCCCAGCCCTCCTGTAGCCCCCTTCAGACTCTGCAAGGCCACTCCAAGGTCTCCTCCAAGCCTTCTCCTCTCCAGGCTGCACAGCCCCAACTCTCTCAGCCTGTGCTCACAGCAGAGCTGCTGCAGCCCTCTCACCATCTTGGTGGCCTCCTCTGGGCTGGCTCCAACACTTCCATGTGCTGCTTGTGCTGGGGGCTGCAGAGCTGCCCCCAGGAGTGCAGGTGGGGTGTGAGGAGAGCAGAGCCAAGGGGCAGAATCCCCTCCCTTGCCCTGTGCCCACACTGCTCTGGCTGCAGCCCAGCACAGGCTTGTGTCTGGGCTGCACTCACCCTGCAGGCTCCTGTGGAGCTTTGCATCAGCCCAGAGCCCCAGGGCCTGTTCCTCAGGGCTGCTCTCAGCCATTCCCCACCCAGCCTGGAGCTGTACTGGAAAGAAACATGCAGGAGGGACTCATCCTCCACCTGGAGGATGATGAGGGACTGGAGCAGTGCCTGGTGAGGAGAGGCTGAGGGCCTTGGGCCTGATCAGTCTGGAGAAGAGAAGACTGAGAGGGGATTGAATCAATGTCTATAACCTTCTGAGGACTGGGGGTCAGGAGGGGGGACAGGCTCTGCTCACTGCTGCCTGGCACAGGACAAGCAGCAGTGGATGGAAGCTGCAGCACAGGAGGTTCCAGCTCAGCACAAGGGGGAACTTCTTTGCTGGAAGGGTCCCAGAGCCCTGGCACAGGCTGCCCAGAGAGGTTGTGGAGTCTCCTTGTATGGAGCCTTTCCAGGCCTGTCTGGATGTGTTCCTGTGTGCCCTGAGCTGGATTGTGTGGTGCTGCTCTGGCAGGGGAGTTGGACTCAATGATGTCTTTGGGTCCTTTCCACTCCCCAACATCCTGTGAGCTGTGATGCTTTTCCCCTTCTGTTAGTCACAGTTGGGCTTCCCCCGAGAGGGTGGGAGCTGGTCAGGCTGAGCTCATGGTGTGGAGCCTTATGAGGGCAGGTTGAGAGCCCTGGGGCTGCTTAGTCTGGAGAACAGAAGGCTGAGGGGGATCCAAGCAATGACTGTAGATAGCTGAGGGCTGGGGGTCAGGAAGGAGGGGACAGGGACAGGCTCTGCTCACCTGTGCCCTGGGATAGGACAAGGGGCAATGGATGGAAGCTACAGCTCAGGCACTTCACTGTGCTCCTTGGGTGCCTTCCAGCCCCTGCCACGCTGCAGCCCTGTGCCCCAGCCACGCTGCTTACCTCCCATCTGCAGTCAGGCTCTTCTGCGTGGCCACAGGCTTCCCGAGCTCGCCCTGGGACATGGCTTTGTGCAGCTTGCTGTGGCCCTCCCCGGCGGCGAAGCGCTGCGCCGTCTGCAACGAGCCAAGCACACAGCTGGGGGCTTGGGAGCAAGACTCACACAGTCCACCTGCTCTGCCTTGCCTTCCAGCTGCCACCAGCTGGGCATCTGCAGTCCTCTCCAGCTAGGGACTGCAGCAAGAGTTTGGTGCCTCCTACAAAAGAAAGGCAACTCCAGCTCTACAGTGATGGCCCTGAGAGTCCATCTCCAGGACTCTACTCGAGGTCCAACCTCCTTTCTCCTTCAGTCAGTGATGTCTGCACCCTGCCTGAGTTGTACAGAACTGTAACTGCTGTCTGGATGTGCTTGTGAATTGTGCCTTGCTGTGAGCACAGCTTCATCTCACTGCCAAGCCCTCTGAGCTGCTCTGGGAAACTTCAAAGAGTGGGGGGTGAGAGTTGCTAATCCACCCCAGACCACCTCCAGGACTCCACTCTAGGTCCAGCCTCCTTTCTCCTTGAGCGAGTGTGCTGGTGTGAGGCTAATGGGAATGGTTTGATGAGAGAAACGAGATCATTGGCTGTGAAAAGAGAATAATGATGAGCTCTGCATCACTCATTGGTTTGCTGAGAGGGATCAAAAGCCAAAATATAAATAGTTGCTCTCAGCTGGGGCTGTGTGGCTGGACCTGATCGATTGCTCTTAACTCTGCTCGGCTCTAATATCTCTTCTAACCCACCACAGTCCACCTCGGGGACTCTACTCAAGGTCCAAGCTCATTTCTCCTTGAACAAGCACTGCTAAATAGCAGCATGCACCAAGCCATGGGTCCTCAACACTCATCCTGCACAACTGCTTGATGTTAGGAGGAAGTTGTTGGCAGAGAGAGTGATTGGCATTGGAATGGGCTCCCCAGGGAGGTGGTGGAGTGACCGTGGCTGGAGGTGTTGAAGCCAAGCCTGGCTGGGGCACTTAGTGCCATGGTCTGGTTGGTTGGGCAGGGCTGGGTGCTAGGTTGGGCTGGCTGAGCTTGGAGCTCTCTTCCAACCTGCTTGATTCTGTGATTCTATGCTCCACCATCTAGGTTATGGGCAGCCCAATTCTCCAGCCAAGAAGAGCCACAACAAAGCGATCCTGTGGTGTTCCTAGCACTGAAAGAACCTTTGACCACCTGGGTCTGTCTCAGCAGAGCTTCCTCCTCCCTCTCTTCTTATGGAGGACTTCAGAGCAACAAAGACCAAAGCCTCTGTGCCAAGCACATGCCAGACTGAGCCTTTAGGGAGCCAAGGTGTGGCAGCTTTCATGCGGTGGCTCTTGCCCTGGGATCATTTCTAAGGCTGGAATGAACTTGCAAGAATTCAACCCAACAGGATAGGCCATGAAAAAGTCCAGAGATAACCCTGGTCTATTAAACCCAGCTTGGGGGGCTTTATTGCTTTCCCCAATTGCAGCTGTGACTTCAGAAGTGGACTCCTGGAGAACAGATCAGTGGCATGAGGAAAGCTGGGGATGAGGCTGTATGGAAGGACTCACAGATTGGATTGGGTTGGGAGAGATCCTCAAAGCTCATCCTGCCCAAACCCCCTGCACTCAGCAGGGAAACTTCCAGCTAGAGCAGGCTCATAAAGTCTGATCTTCAGTGCCTCCAGGGATGGAGCCTCCAGCACAGCCCTGGGCAGCCTGTGCCAGTGTCTGCCCACCCTCACTCTGCACAGCTTCCTCCTCATGCCCAACCTAACTCTGCCCTGCTCCAGTTCCAAACCACTGCCCTCAGCCTGTCCCCACAGCCCCTCCTGAGCAGGCCCTGCCCAGCCTGCAGCTCCCTGCAGACACTGAGCTGCAGCTCTGAGCTCTGCCTGCAGACTTCTCCTCTCCAAGTCGGACAGCTCCAGCTCTCCAGCCTGTCCCCACAGCAAAGCTTCTCCAGCCCTCTCAGCATCTTGGTGGCCTTCTCTGGACCCTCTCCATCAGGCCCAGGTCTCTCTTGTGCTGGGGACACCACAGCTGGCCCCAGCCCTGCAGGTGAGGTCTCCCCAGCAGAGAGCAGAGGGGCAGGATCCCTCTCTCCAGCTCTGCCCACACTGCTCTGGATGCAGCTCAGGCTGTCCTTGGCCTTCTGTGCTGCCAGTGCCCATTGCTGGCTCCTGCCCAGCTTCTCCCCCACCAGCACCCCTAAGTCCTTCTCTGCAGGGCTTGTCTCAATCTCATCACCCCCAGCCTGGACTGGTATTGAGGGTGCCCTGCTCTAGGTGCAATCTCCCTGAGTCAGGAGATGGTGGTTAAACATCTCCTGTAGCTTCTGCACCACCTCAGTGTCTGAGCTGAGCATGTTGTGATTTGAAGCCTTCATTTCTCTACCACTAAAAACATTTCTGATACAGTTGTAGAAAAAGGGTTTCAAGGTTTTCTTTTTCCACCCCTGGACTGCCCTTCCCAGGAGCCAGGAGATGGCAGCACACGAGCCAAAACTGCCAGTGTGAAAGGGAGATGCTGCCAGGACCATCCAAAGGTTTCTTGCTCCTGTGGCTCTTCTATTTAGGAGATGTTCACTGCTTAGGGAATGCAATTTTGGGGCAAGAGTGGAAGAAGGATGATCAACCACTGCTGTCTCTCTGAGGGAAAAATGGAAGAGGGATGTTCTGCTGCATCCTGGGAAGCAGCAAAATCAGCATGGCCAGCAGGGGAAGAGGGGATCCTGCCCCTCTGCTCTGTGGAGAGCTCACCTGCAGGGCTAGGGCCAGCTGTGGGACCCCCAACACAAGAGAGACCTGGACCTGATGGAGAGGGTCCAGAGGAGGCAGCAAAGATGCTCAGAGGGCTGGGGAACCTCTCCTCTGAGGACAGGCTGAGAGTGGGGGCTGCTCAGTCTGGAGAAGAGAAGGCTACAGGGAGAACTCAGAGCTGCAGGGGAGCTGCAGGCTGGACAGGGACTGCTCAGGAGGGGCTGTGGGGACAGGCTGAGGGCAGTGGTTTGGAACTGGAGCAGGGCAGAGTTAGGTTGGGCATGAGGAGGAAGCTGTGCAGAGTGAGGGTGGGCAGACACTGGCACAGGCTGCCCAGGGCTGTGCTGGAGGCTTCATCCCTGGAGGTACCAAAGATCAGACTCAATGTGGCCCTGGGCAGCCTGCTCTAGCTGGAAGTTTCCCTGCTGAGTGCAGGGGGTGTTGGGGCCTTTGAGGGTCCCTTCCAACCTGATGCAATGTGTGAAGCTGCTCTACCACTGCTATCACCACTTCTCTGTGAGCAAAACTGGCAGAAGGATGTTCTGCCATTGCCATCATCACCTCTCTGCTCTGCTCCTTCTTCATCTACTATTGCTCAGCATTTCCTCTGCTGCTATCACAGCAACCTCTCCAGCTCCTCAAAGTACAGCCCAAAAGGTGGTTTTGGTGTGAGATCCTTCTGTCTGAGGGACTCCTCCAAGAAGCTCTGAAGGGGAAGGTTCTTGTCTGGTTAGGAAGCCTTCTCAAATGTCAAGATGAGCCTCTGCACCAGAACATCTCCAGGCAGGGAACACCACAAAGCATCACCTGTGGGCAAACTGCAGTAGCTGTGGGTGTGGAGTTGTCCCTTCTCTGAAGAGGGGAGCAGGCATTTTCCCTCTGAAAGAGGAACTTGTGTTCCCCCCATCCATGCTGGCACAAGAGAACTATGGCCAAAGGCCTGGTCCCAGCAGGCTGCCTGGAAGAGCTTCCCGAAGCACAAGGGCAAGAGATCTTCTCTCCTTGCTGGCTCTCCAGGCATGCCTGGCATCAGCTGGTGACAGACCCTTGGACTGATGCTTGTCAGTGTGTGGCTTTGGCATGCAGGCTGGAGCATTGCTTTGCTTCCCAAGCTCTCTGTGAGAGCCTCTGCTGTGCTTTCTCTAACCAAGGCTTTCCACTTAGCTCACACAAGCTTAGGTGCAAACCAGCAGGGCTCTTAGTATGTGCTGACCACAGGCAGCAGCTGCTCCTCCTACTTTTGTCACCACAAGGTAGGTGAAAATCCTCAGCTATTCACTAGCCAAAACACTCAAGCAACCTTTGAAGGTTTGGCCTTGCCAGGAAGCCCTTCAGCCTTAAAGGCACCCTGGAGTCAGCTGTGTCTTATACCCTGGAGCACCTTGGCCTTCAGCTCTGCCTGCAACCTGCTCTGAGTAACTCCAGACCTAAGTCAGGAGCATCAGTTTCTGGTGGACCTCCACGCACCAGCTGGTGAAATGACCATCACTGACTTGGCAATCAACAAACCAACGGGCAAAACAGGCAGGCTCATGCCAGTGCAGCTGCTGAGCCACCTCCTGCCCAGCTGCAGCTCAGCTCTCTTTGGTCTATCCTCAGCCCTTGGCTGCTGAGCAGCACATTCCAAGAGGCTTTCTTTGGGGACAGTCCTAGCTGGAGGCTGGAGCTGTGTGAATAAGACACTCACCAGCATGGAAAGTAGCCCCTGGGTGGCAGCTGCCTGACTTGGCTTCAGGTGAACATCACAAGACACAACAAATGTGCCCACACAGACACCAGCCTGGCTTGAGCCTGCGGCCAGCCCGACATGCACCAGCAGTGTGCTGTCCTGGGCTGCTCCATCATCTGCAACACCCAGCTGGGCTCTGCTGAGCAAGATCAATAAACAGGCTCTAAATTTAGCCTCTCGTGGCAATTGTGACCCAGATAAAGGCCCAAGCCAAAGGGCTGGACCCAAACCTGCAATACAGAACGCAGATGGAAACGCTGCAGACGCCGGCAGAGAGCAGGAGGTGACCCTGGGCACACTGCTGCAGGGCAGCACTCGCTAGGAAGCAGAACTCACACCAGGGGTCAAAGTGCCACCACCACTTAGAGCTAGTGATGGAGAGCAGAGAAGGAGGGGTACAGGGCAGATGAGAGACAGTTGGCACCTACTGCTACCTGCATGCTGTGAGAGCTGTTGAGTCAGGTGAGCAGAGTCCAAAGGAGCATTCCCAAAAAGTGGAATGAGCCAGGCTGCTCCCAGGGCTGGAGCTTGCTGAGCACCAGACCAGCAGCAGAGATTTCTACAGCTAAAAAGCCTCTAAACCATAGTTGGGGGTGGCCTCCAGGAACACAGCATGGCACACCTCACCCAGGGGGCATAGAACATAGAACCCCTCCTGCTGCTGCACAAAACCCTCCCTCGCCTCATCTGTGAGCAAGGAGAAGCACCAAGAGGCCTCACTTCATAGAGCTTGTGTCTTTCAACCAGCTTTGGAGTATTCCTGGCTCATAGCCTCTGGAAATTCACCAAAAGCAACCTTGAAAATCCATGGAGTTTGTAAACCTCTGCCCTCTTCCAGTGAGGAAAAACAGACCCCTTGGAATCAAAGCAGCTAACAGAAAAGCCAGGAGAAGCCCTCCTTGGCCACCTGCCTTGCTGGGAAAAGCAGATTTTAGGATTGCAGAAGATGTTTGCCAGAGCCACGGCAAGGCTGCAGCAGAAACTAAATCCCTGGCTGTGGCTTTCAGGCTTTCCTTGGGTTTTCTGCTCAGCTCCACAGCCAGCTCCAGAGCTCTCCTGGCACCTGAGCTCTCCTGGCAGGAAACAATTCCTGGTGAAGCCACACTTCTACAGGAGCATCTCCACCACCTCAGGAATAAAACTCCAGGAGTGAGCTGGAAGCTGCTGGCCTCTGCTGCTCCTGAAGCCTCCTGGTTTGTGACTTTCCAAAAGCAGCTTATCCAGGCAGGAGATTAAGCCTGGGATGCAGAACCTCAGCAGCGTGGGCTCAGCCATCATGGTCCTGCAGCCCATGAACCTGCTCAGGGACACCAGTTACTGTGCCTGAAAAAGCCACTAAGGAGGCTTTGGGTTTTGAGCCCCACTTGTGCTCCTCACTGTGTTTCTACTGCCCACCTGGCACAGCTTTGCCTTCCCCGAGCCGCTGCCTGCCAGCGTCGCTCCCTTGACTGAGGGCTGAAGGATCATCTGTGGCTGAGGACACAAAGGCCAACGTGCCAGGAGGGCAGGACTGATGCCATTTTCTTTTGTCCCCTCTTGCTTTTTGGACCATGCTTCTTTGAATCTTTTTTATCACAGAGTCAGAGGATGGTTTGGATTGGAAGGGACCTTAGAGATCATTCAGTCCCACCCCTTCTGCCATAGGCAGGGGACACCTCCCACCAGCCCAAGGTTGCCCAAAGCCTCACCCAACCTGGCCTTCAACACCTCCAGTGAGGGAGCATGCCTGGAGGTGTGTGGATCATTATTAGAGCAAAAGCATCCTGGAAGGCTTTACCATTGAGGTTAAAACCCCCAAGACTCCAGGCAGCTGTGTGACACAGGTTGCAATGCCTCAGTAGCTGCTATCAAATGGAACAATGCAGCAGGCTGCCCAGGGAGGTGGTTGAGGCCCCAGCCCTGGAGACATTCAAAGTGAGGCTGGACAGGGCTCTGGGCAACCTGCTCTAGTGGAACAGTGACTGCAGGAGGGTTGGACTGGATGAGCTTTGGAGTTCCCTTCCAACCCAGCCCAACCCATTCTAGGATTCTATGTTCAAAACCCAACCAACCCCAGGAAGGTAAAGCTGCTGGGGGCAGCTCCTCAGCAGCATTTAGCAGTCTGAAAGTATGAGAGGAGCAAGAGGGAAGGAGACAAAACTGACAATCTGAAGGAGGTGGAAGGAAAACTCTCAGTCTCGAAGTAGGAGGATGGGAACACCTAAGGGTGCAGAAAGCAGAGGATCTGCTGGAAGCAACTGCTTATCCCAAACCTCCTTCACTTGGCAGACTCCTTTAGAGACACTTCAGAGGTCTCTTCCAACTCAGACCATTCCATGATTCTATGAAATCAAGCCAGGAACCATCCCCACGGCCAGGAAACGCAAACAAGTTCCCCCTTCTGCATCCATTTCTGCTGTGTTCACTGAGCTCACCCTTCTGCAGCAGCCTTGGAAGCAGGAGAAGCAGCAGTGCAGGGAGGAGGGCAGCTAAAGTTAGCAGAGGGAGAGGGGGAGAGACAGAGGGAGAGAAAGAGAGGCTCCCTGGTCTCATTTCCACCGTCTGGGAAAGCAAAAACGTTACCATTTCAGAGTCACTGTAACAGGCCTGGCCCAGGCGAGCTGCAGGCAGCGCCTCGGGCTGAGGAGGTTGGTCAGAGGAGAGAAGGAACTCAAAATTGTCATGGTAATCCTCTTCCTCCGTGTCCCCCTCCCCATCAGCACAAGTACCTCTAGTCAAGAAATCGGAGCGCGTCCGCGCCATGCGGGCTTTCTTTTTATGGCTCGGTCTGGGCACCTGCTCGGCCAGAGGACAAAACAGAACAACAGAAAGGGGCTTTAAAATAACAACAAAACCCAAACCAAACGATGACAACTGAAAGAAGAGAAAGAAAGCAAAAGAAAACAAAACAGAAAAGGAGATCCTGGCCCAGGTGTGCTGGTTTGAGGCTAACTGGAATATTTTACTGAGAGAAATTCAATCCTTAGCTGTGAGAGGAAAGGAAGAAAAAACAACAATAACCTGGATCCTTTCTTCAGGCAGAGAGGGAGCTGAGGGTGCTGGCAGAGAGGAGCTGAAGAGGAGGCAGCAGTGCCCAGGTGGGCAGCAGAGCCAATGGCATCCTGGGCTGGCTCAGGAGCAGTGTGGGCAGCAGGACAAGGGAGGTTCTTCTGCCCCTGTGCTCATAGAATCACAGAATCAAGCAGGTTGGAAGAGACCTCTAAGCTCATCCAGCCCAACCTAGCACCCAGCCCTGGCCAATCAACCAGACCATGGCACTAAGTGCCCCAGCCAGGTTTTGCTTCAACACCTCCAGGAGGTATTGAAGGCATGGAGGCACCCAGGGACAGAAGGGGACACAGCCTCAAGCTGTGCCAGAGCAGGTCTGGGCTGGATGTGAGGAGGAAGTTCCTGGCAGAGAGAGTGATTGGCATTGGAATGGGCTGCCCAGGGAGGTGGTGGAGTGGCTGTGGCTGGAGGTGTTGAAGCCAAGCCTGGCTGGGGCACTTAGTGCCATGGTCTGGTTGGTTGGTTGGGGCTGGGTGCTAGGTTGGGCTGGCTGAGCTTGGAGCTCTCTTCCAGCCTGCTTGATTCTGTGATTCTGTGATTCTTCTGCTGAAAAATGCAACGAGTCAAAGCACAGATCTAAGACACTCACTGCTCTCACACTGCTCAGCTCTCAGTTCTGCTCCTCTCTGACAGTCTCCGTGGTTGTCTCTGCCTTAACTCTTTAATCCAACCTAACCCTTTCCCCTCTAACCTCCTTGTTGTCTTTCTGCCATCTCACCTTAGACCTCTCCAGATTTATCACATGAGATATAGAGGTACTGATCTGGTTATTTCTGGAGGGAGGGAAAGAGGGGAAGGGGATGAGGAGGCTTGGGTGGGGATCTGACTGTTCTGGCAGGGGCATTGTGCTTCTGTAGTACTTTCAATTTGTCTATAACTGTAAGCGCTGTGTATAAAGCTGCTTGTGCTCAGCTGTAAATATAGCTTTGTTCCTCAACTTCCAGCTGGCTGAGTCTAGGCTGGGTGATGTTGTGGAGTGTGGGAGGGGGCAGGTAACTCCCAAACCATCACACCAGGTCTGGCATCATCAGTGCAGCTCCGGCACAGCCTCCGGGCAGCCCTGAGTGCCTCCTCACTGCTCCGCTGAGACTACACCTGGAGCAATGTGCCCAGTTCTGGAGCCACTGGGACAGGAAAGAGCTGGAGGTGCTGGTAGGCATCCAGAGAAGGCCTGGAAGGACTGGAGCTGCTCTGCTATGAAGCCAAGCTGAGAGAGTTGGGGCCGTTCAGTCTGAAGAAGAGAAGGCTCCAAGGAGACCTTATTGTGGCCTTCCAGGATCTGAAGTGGGCTTCAAGAATGCTGGGGAGGGACTTTTTAGGGTGTCAGGTAGAGATAAGACTTTGGGGGATGGAGCAAAACTGGAAGTGGGGAGCTTCAGACTGGATGTTAGGAAGAAGTTCTTGAGTGTGAGGGTGATGAAAGACTGGAACAGGCTGCACAGGGAGTCACAGAATCACAGAATGTCAGAGGCTGGAAAGGACTTCAAAAGATCATCCAGCCCAACCCCCCTGCCAGAGCTGCATCACTTGGAGCAGATCACACCAGGAACACGAGGTGGTGGAAGCCTCATCCCTGGAGGTCTTTATGGCCAGGCTGGATGTGGCTCTGGGCAACCTGATCTAGAGGAAAGTTTCCCTGCCCGTGGCAGAGAGGTTGGAACTGGATGATCCTTCAGGTCCCTTCCAGCCCTGACATCTCTGTGATTCTGTGGCCCCAGGGAGGGGTCACTGTGTTCTGTCTGGCACACACAACAAAATCAGAGGGCCAGGAAAAGCACAACTGAAGGCAGCAGGATGAGGATGGACAATCATGGATACATACACTGGGACCAAACCAAGGCAAGACTCTGGAGGACAGTGTCAGGGCTGATGTCATGGAGGCCTTTTATTTTAAAGAGAAGGTTGAGTTTGTAACCTTCTCTTCAGCTGAAGCACTTGGAAGTGGAGGTTGCCACACCATGCCAGCCCCCTGCTGAGCAGCCCTTGTGCTTTCTACTCCACTTCTTGGCAGCTTTTGAGGAAAAACTGGCCAAAAAAATGGTTTCTTCTCCAAGCCTGTTCAATTCAAAGAGAGAATAAAGCCAGCCACAACTTACCTCTCCTCTGCCAGACCCTGGCATCTTGAATGGTTTCCTAGCTTGCTCCCCCTTGGGCAGGCACTGGTGATTTGCTCCTCTGCTGAAACACAAAGCACAGAGATTCAGAGCCCACCCCAGGTTCTTGCAGCACCTCTGGGCAGCACTCCCCAGTCAAAGCCCCCCCAGGTGACTCGGAAAGGGTCAGAGGGCAGAGGCTGTTTGCCAAGGAAAATCCAGAGGTTTATGGAATGGGTTGGGTCAGAAGGGACCTTCAAGGTCATCCAGTCCCAACCCCCCTGCCATGGGCAGGGACACCTCCCACTAGCTCAGGTTGCTCAAGGCCTCATCCAACCCAGACTGCAACACCTCCAGGCAGGGGGCAGCCACAGCCTCCCTGGGCAGCCTGTGCCAGGCTCTCCTCACTCAACGATTTCTTCCTCTTCTCCACTCTCACTCTCACCTCTCTCAGCTCAGAGCCATTGTCCCTCAGCCTGGCACTCCCAGCCCTTGTCAAAAGTCCCTCCCCAGCTCTCTCTTCAGGTACTGGAAGGCTGCTCTAAGGTCTCCCTGCAGCCTTCTGCTCTCCAGTGCCAACTCCAACTCTGCCAGCCTGTCCCCACAGGGGATGTTCTGCAGCCCTCTGATCATCTTTGTGGCCTCCTCTGGATCCTCTCCAGCAGCTCTGGATAAACTCCTCACCAACCCAGGAGCCAGGGCTCTCCTGAGGGGCAAAGGGATGGGCTTTAACTGCCTGCTCCCTTCCCCCCATTCCCTGTGTCTGGGCCGGGTTAACGAACAGGAATCTCCTGTCACAGTGCCACACAAACCACATCTAGGGTGGCTACCAGGAGGGTGGAGACTCCCTTTGTACAAGGAATCCCTTGGGAAAGAGGAGGGGTGATGGGGAGAAGGTACTGCTGGGGAGGTTCTGATGGGACTCCAGAAGAAAATGTTTCCCCAGGAGAAGAGCTGGACATTGGAATCCTCTCCAAGGGAAGCAGTGGACTGATTCCCCTACACTGGACAGTTCAAAGACTCAGCTCGGCAGGGCACTGTGCCAGCTCATTTCAACTACACCATCAGCTGGAAGGCTTGGACCTGGAATCACAGAATCAGGCAGGGCTGGAGGGGAGCACAAGCAGCAGGCAGTGCCAACCCCCCTGCCATGCCCAGGGACACCCTACCCTAGAGCAGCCTGCACACAGCCTCAGCCAGCCTGGCCTCAAACACCTCCAGCCATGGGGCCTCAACCCCCTCCCTGGGCAACCCATTCCAGCCTCTCACCACTCTCCTGCTCAACAACTTCCTCCTCACCTCCAGCCTCACTCTCCCCACCTCCACCTTTGCTCCATCCCCCCCACTCCTGACACTCCCTCACAGACTCAAAAGTCCCTCCTCACCTTTTCTGGAGCCCCCTTCAGATGCTGCAAGGCCACAAGAAGGTCCCCTGGGAGCCTCCTCTGCTCCAGCCTGCACAGCCCCAACTCTTTCAGGCTGTGCTCACAGCAGAGCTGCTGCAGCCTCTCAGCATCCTCCTGGCCCTGCTCTGGACACTCTCCAGCACCTCCGCAGCCCTCTTGGCCCAGGGGCTCCAGAGCTGGATGCAGCACTCCAGGTGGGCTCTCAGCAGAGCAGAGGAGGAGAATCCCCTCCCTGGCCCTGCTGGCCACACTGCTGCTGCTGCAGCCCAGCCTCTGCTTGGCTTTCTGGGCTGCAAGTGCACCTGATGATCCTTGGGGTCCCTCCCAGCCTGGCATTCTGTGCACTTATGAAGCAGGAGGCACCTGGAGGTGCTTCATCCATGGCAAACATGCACTGGCAGCTATTGCTGTGCAGAAGAGGGAGCAGCAGGCTTTGGAAGGTGTTTATGTCAGTGTTGAGCTGAAGGACCAAAACGTCTCCAAACTCAGGCATGGAATTGCAGACAGAGCAGCAGCAAAGGCTGCCCCAAGGCTTTGCTGGGGGGTGTCAAGAGGCTGTGCTGGAGCAGTCCATCACTGAAGCAAAGTGGTGGTGCTCTGGAACAACTGCTAAACCTGATGTTTCCTGCCTTACTCATTGACACTCTGACCACCCAAAAAAAACCCAAGACTATTTTCTTCATCTCTTACCTTGAGAATAAACTCTCACTGTTCCCCCAGGGTAAGGCAAAGAGGGTCAGGGTCAGCCCTCCTGCTCTTAACTCCCTTCACCTGCTAAGATCCCTGATTAGCTCTCCTGGCTTACATAAGAGACTGACAAATCATAGTTCCAGCTCTTTCTCCTTTTCCTCTGATCTCTGCCCACTCCTCACTAGATCAAGAAACCTGTCCTTATGTTGGTGAGGGTTTGGTACAGCCTCCAGAAACAACCTTCTGGAGCACTTATGTCAAATGGTCTCTGGCAGAAGAAAAAGCCCACAGAGAAACTCGACAAAGAAAACCCAGGGAGAAAGCCAACAGGGAAAGCTCACAGAGAGAGTCCTTGGAGAAAGCCAACAGGGAAAGCTCACAGAGAGAGTCCATGGAGAAAAACCATGGAGAAAGCCAACAGGGAAAGCTCACAGAGAGAGTCCATGGAGAAAAACCATGGAGAAAGCCAACAGGGAAAGCTCACAGAGAGAGTCCATGGAGAAAAACCATGGAGAAAGCCAACAGGGAAAGCTCACAGAGAGAGTCCATGGAGAAAAACCATGGAGAAGGCCAACAGAGGAAGCACACAGAGAGAGTCCACGGAGAAAAAAACTCATAGCATTCAACAAGGCCAAGGGTAAGGTCCTGCACCTGGGTGGGCACAATCCCAAGCACAGCTCCAGGCTGGTTGGGGAATGGCTGAGAGCAGCCCTGAGGAACAGGCCCTGGGGGTCTGGGCTGATGCAAAGCTCAGCCTGAGCCTGCAGGGTGAGTGCAGCCCAGACACAAGCCTGCGCTGGGCTGCAGCCAGAGCAGTGTGGGCAGCAGGGCAAGGGAGGGGATTCTGCCCCTTGGCTCTGCTCTCCTCACACCCCACCTGCACTCCTGGGGGCAGCTCTGCAGCCCCCAGCACAAGCAGCACATGGAAGTGTTGGAGCCAGCGCAGAGGAGGCCACCAAGATGCTGAGAGGGCTGCAGCAGCTCTGCTGTGAGCACAGGCTGAGAGAGTTGGGGCTGTGCAGCCTGGAGAGGAGAAGGCTTGGAGGAGACCTTGGAGTGGCCTTGCAGGGTCTGAAGGGGGCTGCAGGAGGGCTGGGGAGGGACTATTGAGAAGGGCTTGTGATGCCAGGAGGAGGAGGAATGGGTTTGAAGTGGCAGAGGGGAGATTGAAAGTGGGTGTTAGGAAAGGGTTCTTGGCAGTGAGGGTGGTGAGAGACTGGCACAGGTTGCCCAGGGAGGTTGTGGAGCACAGAATCTTTGATCACATTGGGTGAATCTGTGCTCCACAACCTCCCTGGAGGTGTTCAGGACCAGGTTGGATGAGGCCTTGAGCAACCTGTTCTACTGGGAGGTGTCCCTGCCTATGGCACAGGTGGGTTGGAAGTGGCTGAGCTTTGAGGTCCCTTCCAATCTGAACCATTCTATGAAAAACCATGGAGAAAGCCAGCAGAGAAAGGTCACAGAGGGTCCACAGGGAAAGACCATGGAGAAAGCCAGCAGAGAAAGGTCACAGAGGGTCCACAGGGAAAGACCATGGAGAAAGCCAGCAGAGAAAGGTCACAGAGGGTCCACAGGGAAAGACCATGGAGAAAGCCAGCAGAGAAAGGTCACAGAGGGTCCACAGGGAAAGACCATGGAGAAAGCCAGCAGAGGAGGCCCCCAGCAGGAGCCCCCAGCGGGAGCCGCCAGCCTGTACTCACTGGAGGCCGAAGGGGTTGTCCTTTGGTGTGAAGAACATGACTCCTGCCCTCGTCTCCTCGGGGGCCTGGGTGGGCACTCGCGGCTGCCGGAGCCTCTCCACCTTCGAGAAGTGGCTGCCTGGGAGGTCCTTGGGGTCCAGAGCTGGCCTGGAATGGTTCCGAGGGTCCTGCGCCGACCCCGCCGGAGCTTCTCTTCGCTCCATGAACATGCTGACAGGCCTGTCTCGGGGGGCAGTGTGGGCTGGTGAGACACCCCTGCTCCCAACAGTGAGACCCTTGATGTCCACTGACGAGGTTGGAGGCAGCCCTGTGGCGGGGCTGTGCTCCCCTCTGCTCTGGGGGTGCAGGATGAGGACCGACTGAGGCCTGCTGTCTGGTTTCTTGGTTGCTTTGTGGGGGAGCTCCTTCAGCCTGCTCTGCTCAGCCCTCTGCAGAGCCTCCACCTTCCCCTGCTGCTCAAAGGCTTTTCGTTGCCTCTCCAGGATTTCCTTCTGCTGACGGATCTGCTCCATCATCTCCCTCTCGTTCTGCAGCTGAAGCTGCTTTTGCCTCTCCTCCTTCTCCACGTTGAGTTTCTCCAGCCTCTTGATGACTGAGTCTGGAGAATGGGCCTGTGCTGCAGCTGCTGGCCCCCGTCCCTCTCTTTCAGTGGAGGACTTCTCCTTCTCCTGCCCCAAGGCTCTGCCCTGGTCTGGCTCGGAGTCCGTCCTGACCTCAGAAAACAGAACTGTCCTCTCCTCTCTTTCTGCTGCTTTCTTCCTCCAGCTATCCTCCATCAGCTTCACCTTGTCCTGTGGTGGGATGTAGAAGGTAGGCAAGCTGCTGGAGAGGAAGGCTTCTTTGGGATGTGCCTTGTAGGCAGTGTTCTGAGGGTCACCAACCCTCACAGCGAGGACATCAGGCACCTCCAAGTCTGAAGGCATCCTCCTGCAGGCTGGTAAGCTGCTGTTGGCATCTGCTGCACAGAAAGACTTCTCCTGCAGATGGGCCTGGGGGCTGCTGGGTAAAGGCTCAGCGGGCAAGGACTGCGCCTCTTGCTCCTCCGAAAGCAAGGAAGCGACGTTGTGACTTGGGCTATCTTCACAGCTTAGCATCTCGAAGCTCCCTTGCGAGCTTTGGCTCTCCGGGGTTCCCTGAGGGGACTGCAGCGCCTCGGGCACCAGCTCTCCGGACCAGCGCCGCTCCTCCGAGGGCGACAGCCCCCCCGTGGAGCGCACCTTCAGCAGCTCCAGGCTGAACTGGGCCTGCTCCAGCTCGCGCATCCTGCGGCTCTCTCGTTTGGCACGAACCACTCTCTTCTGGTTGAGGTCCTCCAGCGACTTGGGTCTCTCTCTCACAAGGACCTCCTCCTCGGCGTCCGCCCCACTCCGGCTGCTGGCTGCCTCCTGCCTTTTGTAGGCTAAATGTGCAGAGGCATCCAGCGGGTCCAGGTGGTTCAGCCGATTGTTCTCCATCAGTGACTTACGCTGCTCCACGGCTCGCACTCGCTCCTCAAACGAGCTGTCCTCCCACTGGGACGGGTCGGAGCCCTTGACTTCCAAAGCAGCATCTACCTCCAGTCCATCCTCTTCCCTAGCTGAGAGGCCGTTCTCCAGCTGCGCCTCTTTTAATCGCTGCTCTTTCAAAGCTCTGTACCTGCCGGCAAGCAGAAAAACAGCTGTGCTATCGCTGTGCCCACTCACCCGCTGCAGGGCACCGCACTGCTGGCATTGCACCGCTGTCTCCACCACCACATCACCAACACCCTCAGCACCTCAACTCCACCATCATCACCACCTCATTGCCAGCAGCATCACTTCACCACCATCATCACCTCACCACCATCATCACCAACTCATCACCACCAGCATCACTTCACCGCCACCACCACCATCACCACCATCACCACCACCTCACCACCATCACCACCACCTCACCACCATCATCACCACCACCTCACCGCCACCAGCATCACCTCACTGCCACCACCATCATCACCACCAGCATCACCTCAGCAACACCATGACTACCATCATCACCACCACCCTTACCACCTTGCCACCATTGGCATCCCCAAGCAACCCTCCCTGCACATTGGTGCAAGATGCTGCAAGTGCACATGCGGGTTTTGACCTCCTCCTATGCCCTCTCTCCTTCTCAAGGACTGCCCCAACACACCTGAAAGCTCCTCTCATGCTGAGGGCAGCAGCTCCAGCCTCCATCCCTGGTCTAGCTTGTTTGTAAGATGATGGAACCAGGAGATCTTAACCCACTGCACTCCCTTGTCTTCTCCATCTTCACCACCCTGCCTGGGCTGCCTCTGGTACAGCAAGCAGGGACTTGTGCCCCACGCCAAGAGCTATTTGCAGCTCTGAAATCTTCCCCACTATGTCAAGGTGCTCCACATCTTGCAGGCAGTGCCTTTGGAGAAGGAACCAAGCCCTGCCCTGTGGCCAGCAGGACAAGGCATGGCTGGAAACCCTCTGCCCTTCACTGCAGCTGGCTCCGGTATCTGGTGTGGCTGCGAGGCAGCAAGCAGGGCGCTGAGGCAATCGGAGTTAAAAATAGGCTGCTTAAAGTGGTGCTGCTGCCAGGGGGAGGAAAAAGCCCTCGTGGGTATTTCTGGCCTGGGCTTTCTGCCGTCTACGTGCTCCAACCTGAAATAGGCTCTGCTCATTGCAGCAGTAGGGCAGGCAGCTAAAGAAACTCCTTTGCTAGAAAGCATGGACAAACAAAGGCTCAGGGCAGGTCGGGGAAGGGTCAAGGATCCCAGTAAGGGACAGCCTGTAAGCCACTGCAACCTGAGCACTGCCCTAGCTGCCAGCAACCACCTCCCTCCTCAAGCAGCACCCTCGGAATCATGGAATCATTACGGTTGGAAAAGACCTCTAAGAGCACTCAGTCAAACTGTAACCTACCATGACCACTAAACCATGTCCCCATGTGCCACGGCCACATGCTTCTTGAACACCTCCAGGCATGGAGATTCCACCACCTCCCTGAGCAGCCTCTGCCAATCCCTGACCACTCTTGCAGCAAGGAAAATATTTCCTGCTCTCCAACCTAACCCTCCCCTGGCACAACTTAAGCCTATTTCCTCTCATCCTATTACTAATCACCTGGGAGAAGACACCAAGCCCACCTGGCTCCAACCTCCGTTCAAGGAGCTCTAGAGAGCAACGAGGCCTCCTGTCAGCCTCCCCTTCTCCGTGTCCCTCAGCCCTCCAGCCCCTCTCGCCAGCCTTCCTGCTGTTCTCCGCACACACTCCAGCCCCTCCGCGTCCTTCTTACACCGTGGCACCCACCAAGCGGTTTCTGTGCCGAGGCCCAGGGCAGTTACCTCTGTCGTGCCAGGTACCCCCTGCAGGCTGCCTGCAGGCCGACGAGTTTGGCCCTGCTGGCAGCGTAGCCGAGCTTGGCGCGGTGCCCTCGCCAGGCCGCCTGGATGCTGGTGGCCGCCGTGTGCCGGCGCTTGCTGTAGTCCCGCCAGCAGCTCTGGATGAGGTGCGCGGCCAGCTGCAGCTGCAGGAACCTTCTCCGCTCCACGAAGCCACGCCAGTGGCTCTGCAGCACCACGGCAGCTTTGCCCAGGATGAGGGGGTCCAGGGGCGGTTCCCCTTGCTTTCGGCTCTGGTAGCTACGCCAAAACCTCTGCAAACACAGCAGGCAGCTCTGGGTGAGGGGGTGGGGATGGGAGAGCACCTGCCTTCAGCCAGCCTCCTCTGCTCTGCCTTCAGCCAGCCTCCTCTGCTCTACCTTCCCCCTGCTCACATTATGATGGCAGAAGGAGTCAGCTTCTGACTGCAAGCTCCTTTGTTAGAGAGGAGACCTGAATTTGTCCATCAGCTGTATCTGTGTCACAGAGGGATGGGGGTTAGAAGGGTTCTCTGGGGACCATTTAGTCCATCCCACCTGCTAAAGCAGGGGCACCCACAGCAGCTTGCCCAGATCACAGTGTCCAGGTGGGTTTGGAATCTCTCCAGAGAAGACTCTGCAGCCTCTCTGGGCAGCCTGCTGCAGGCCTCCAGCACCCTCGCAGTGAAAAAGTTTCTCCTCCTGTTCTGATGGAGCCTCCTGGGTTCCAGTTTGTGCAGTGTCCTTTGCCCTGTCCCTGGGCACCACTGAGAAGAGTCTGGCCCCATCCTTTTACCCCCCCACAGTTCCTATAGCTCTTGCTGAACATTGCTCAGCTCCTCTCTGGGGCTGCTCTTCTGCAGGCTCTCAGCCCCAGGGCTCTCAGCCTTTGCTCCTCACAGAGCTGCTCCAGGCTCCTCAGCAGCTTTGCAGCCTCCACTAGAGGCTCTCTCCAGCAGTTCCTGGGCTCTCTTGAATGGGGAGGCCCAGAAATGGACACAGTACTTTAGACATGGCCTCACCAGGGCAGAGTAGAGGGGGAAGAGAACCTCCTTCAACCTGCTGGCCACAATCTCCTTCATGCACCACAGCAGACCCTTTGGCCTACTTGGCCTCAAGGGCACATTGCTGACTCTGCAGAGCTGTTTTCCACTTGTCCTGGTGCAGGAGGTTGTTCCTCCCCCCGTGCAGGACCCTACACTTGCCCTTGCAGAACTTCATGAGGTTCCTCTCTGCCCATCTCTCCATCTCGTACAGGTCTGTCTGAATGGCAGCACAGCCTGGCAGGCTGTCAGCCACACCTCCCAAGGTGGCACCATCAGCAGGTGGGGCTGAGGGGACACAATGCTCCTTTACTGATGTCATTGATGAAGCTGTTGACTGGATCCTGTCCTGACCCATGATGACCACTGCGAGCTGCAGGCCCTGCAACTCGACTCTGAGCCGCCGCTTACATCCCTCTGAGTTCTTTCCTCCAGCCAGGTCCCTGCAGGATTCAAACTGCAGTTTGAATCAAACCCAGGCCAAGTGTCACCTACCTGTATGGTGACCGTGGCTTGCCTCAGGCTCAGGAACTGCCTCCTGCAGAGCAGGCTGCGGAACCAGCGCTGCAGCAGCGTGATGCGGCGCAGCACCTCCTGGTGCAGCAGGTCCTGCAGCAGCTGCCTCCCCGCCTCCTTCATGAACACCTGCCCAGGAAACACAGCACCTGTGCTAGCATGGACACCTTACCAGACCAGGAGGTGTGGGATGCTTCAGCCAACATAAACACCTCCAGGGAGGTTGTGGAGCACAGAATCTTTGATCACATTGGGTGCTTCTGTGCTCCACAACCTCCCTGGGCAACCTGTGCCAGTGCTTCACCACCCTCAACCTGGGCCAGTGTCTCACCACCCTCCACCTGTGCCAGTCCCTCACCACCCTCCACCTGTGCCAGGGTCTCACCACCCTCAACCTGTGCCAGTCTCTCGCCACCCTCAACCTGTGCCAGTCTCTCGCCACCCTCACTGCCAAGAACCCTTTCCTAACACCCACTTTCAATCTCTCCTCTGCCACTTCAAACCCATTCCTCCTCCTCCTGTCATTACCAGACCATGTCAGTAGTCCCTCCCCAGCCTTCCTCTATGCCCCCTTCAGATCCTCCAAGGCCACTCCAAGGTCTCCTCCAAGCCTTCTCCTCTCCAGGCTGCACAGCCCCAACTCTCTCAGCCTGTGCTCACAGCAGAGCTGCTGCAGCCCTCTCAGCATCTTGGTGGCCTCCTCTGCACTGGCTCCAACACTTCCATGTGCTGCTTGTGCTGGGGGCTGCAGAGCTGCCCCCAGGAGTGCAGGTGGGGTGTGAGGAGAGCAGAGCCAAGGGGCAGAATCCCCTCCCTTGCCCTGCTGACCACACTGCTCATGATGGGTGGTTGGAAGTGATCTCAGGGATGATCTACTCCAAGCCCCTGCATTTGTTGCTAGGGAGAGAGCCCAACCCCCACCCAACAACGTTCCAAGTTCTATTTAATCATTACAGAAATGAGGGCAAACTTTTTCTCTGTAACAGAATTCTGAGCAGAAACATTTACCATTGTTCTTCCTACTTGGTAGTTGTCTGGATCAAGCTTTATCCTCCAGAAGAAGTCCTGGATATTGTGTCTGGAGGCAGTGATCCCTTGGGGCACCAGGACATGGAAACGGTTCACGAAGTCCTGAGAGGGGAAAAGACACATCCCAGGATTTGGTCAGGTGGGTTCTGAATCGTAGATTTGCTTGGGTTGGCAAAGCCCTCTGAGATCATTGTCCTGGCAGGCCAATAAGCCTAGGAGCTGTGCTGGCTTGCCCCACCCTGCTGCTGCTGCTGGGGAAGCAAGGGAGGGAGGAAAACAAAGGCTTGGGCCATGATGTCCCCTCCCAAAGTGCTCAACAGGGACCCACAGGTGGTTAGGTACTTGTTGGTGTCTTGCCAAATAAGGCTGAGCAAGCCCTGGGGTCACCTAACATGGTCAGTCTGGCAAAGGCCTTCTGATTGGTGACTCTCTGTGGCCAAAGGAGCCTCTGCCCTCGGGCAAGGAGCAGAAATGGAGCTAAGGTGCAAGCAGCTGAGCTGCTTCTGCCTGGCTGCTTCTGCACTGCTGCCTCTGCCCCACGGAGCTGCTTCTGCATTGCTGCCTCTGCCCCATGGAGCTGCTTCTGCATTGCTGCCTCTGCCCCATGGAGCTGCTTCTGCACTGCTGCCTCTGCCCCACGGAGCTGCTTCTGCACTGCTGCCTCTGCCCCACGGAGCTGCTTCTGCACTGCTGCCTCTGCCCCACGGAGCTGCTTCTGCACTGCTGCCTCTGCCCCACGGAGCTGCTTCTGCACTGCTGCCTCTGCCCCATGGAGCTGCTTCTGCATTGCTGCCTCTGCCCCATGGAGCTGCTTCTCCACTGCTGCCTCTGCCCCACGGAGCTGCTTCTGCACTGCTGCCTCTGCCCCACGGAGCTGCTTCTGCACTGCTGCCTCTGCCCCATGGAGCTGCTTCTGCATTGCTGCCTCTGCCCCATGGAGCTGCTTCTGCATTGCTGCTTCTGCCCCACAGAGCTGCCTCTGCCTCCCTGCTCTTGGCCAGTGTGCTCTGCTCTGCCTCATGCTTCAGGCCAGCTTAGCCCTGATGCTTTGGGCTTCAACTGCCTGGAAACTGAAGTGCCTCAAGTTCCCCAGGAGAAGGCATTTAAGTGCCACTGCCATGGTGCTCTCTGCACAGCTGTAAGAGATGCTGCCTGCACCTCTGCCAACCTCCATGCCAAGAGGAACCAGGAGCAGGTCAGAGATCCTCTGCCTCTTTCCCAGCACCCTGGGAAGATCCAGAAGCCTCTCAAGGGCTGAGCAGCTCCAACACTACCACAGAGGAGCCAGGGACTATCTTGACACTCCTACTCCCCACGGTGAGCAGCACAGACCTGCCCTAGGGCTCCAGGCTGCCTTTTGTGTGTGAGTGAGGCAAAGCCATTCTGTGGCCAAACCTTTGCCAGTGTTCTGATTCTCCTAACTGAATGCATTGCCCAGAAGCAGCCCTGGGAGGACTTTCCTGAGCCAGTCATAGAATCATAGAATCATAGAATCAACCAGGTTGGAAGAGACCTCCAAGCTCATCCAGTCCAACCTAGCACCCAGCCCTATCCAATCAACCAGACCATGGCACTAAGTGCCTCATCCAGTCTTTTCTTGAAGACCCCCAGGGACGGTGCCTCCACCACCTCCCTGGGCAGCCCATTCCAGTGCCAATCACTCTCTCTGTGAAGAACTTCTTCCTAACATCCAGCCTAGACCTACCTTGGCACAACTTGAGACTGTGTCCCCTTGTTCTATTGCTGGTTACCTGGGAGAAGAGGCCACCCCCCACCTGGCTACAACCTCCCTTCAGGTAGTTGTAGACAGTAATAAGATCACCCCTGAGCCTCCTCTTCTCCAGGCTGCACACCCCCAGCTCCCTCAACCTCTCCTCATAGGATTTGTGCTCCAGGCCCCTCACCAGCCTTGTTGCCCTTCTCTGGACATGTTCCAGCACCTCAACATCCTTCTTGAATTGAGGGGCCCAGAGCTGGACACAGCACTCAAGGTGTGGCCTGACCAATGCTGAGTACAGGGGAAGAATAACCTCCCTTGTCCTGCTGGCCACACTGTTCCTGATGCAGCCCAGGATGCCATTGGCTCTCTTGGCCACCTGGGCACACTGCTGGCCCATCTTCAGCTTACTGTCTATCAGTACCCCCAGGTCCCTTTCCTCCTTTCACCAAATGTAACTCATTTGTATGGAGCTGTGGGCAGGGCTGGCTGGAAATGACATTAACTACAGATTCTCTAACTCCTGCCTGGTTAACTGCCACAACCAATTCAATCACCCAGCTCAACCTTCCACCCAGCCCCACCGTGGCCATCAGACCATGTCCCCAGGTGCCATGGTCATAGGTTTCTTGAACACCTCCAGGGACAGGGACTCCACCACCGCCCTGGGCAGCTTCTGCCAATCCCTGACCAAAGTCAATCAAAATAATTTGCTTCCATAAATAATTGGTTTGCTCCACTGGCCACCTGAAATGGGATCTAGGGAGTGAGCAGAAGGCCAGAGGGCACTTTACAGAGTGGGGCACACCGAGGTGTGGCCAACATTTCTGGTCTGACAGGAAAGACATCGAGGCAGGGACCTGGCAACCTTCAAAAGGTTTCAGTGTGGAAGGAGAAGTTCTGCACAATCACAGGGGCACCTCCAGTGAAAACAGCACAGAGTGGCTTAGGCTGAAAGAGACCTCAGAGATCATCTACCCCCAGCCCCCCTGCCATGGGCAGAGACACCTCTCAGCTAGCCCAGGTTGCCCAAAGTCTCGTCCAACCTGGCCTTCAGCATCTCCAGGGAGGAGGCAGCCACAGCCTGCCTGGGCAGCCAATTCCAGAGTCTCATCACCCTCATACTGAAGAACTTCTTTCTAAGATCTAACTCTGCTCTCCCTCAGCTTCAAACCATTCCCCCTTGGCCTGGCTCAGACACCCTCAGGAGAAGTCTCTGCAGCCTTCCTGCAGGATCCCTTCAGCTATTGGGAGGCAGCTTTAAGGTCCCCCTGGAGTCCTCCTCTGCTCCAGGCTGCACACCCCCAGCTCCCTCAGCCTGTCCTCATAGCAGAGCTGCTCCAGCCCTTGGATCATCCTTGTGGCCCTCCTCTGGAGTGGCTCCAACAGTTCCATGTCCTTCTTATGCTGGGGACAGCAGAACTGCTGCAAAAATGCTCCAAATCCTCAGTGAGAGCAACTAGGGAAGGGAGTTACCAGCATCTGCACAGCACCTCTGAGGTACTCTGTGGGTTACTGCTGTGAGGACTGCAAGAGAAGGGGAGGTATGAGAGGAGAGATCCTCCAAGACTAAGGTTGGGATCCAAGATAAACCCCCACGGAGCAGTGCTCCTTCTGTGAGCAGCTGCGGTGCAGGATGCGACATCTGGCCAGAAGCAGCTGCCGGCAGGAAGCAAAGCGGCACTGGCAAAGCATGAAAGGACTGCCCTGTGCACAGAGCCCGGCACACATCTGCAGGGGGAGGAGACAGGAAAGGCTCCGGAGCACTCCAGAGGACACTGAGCAGCATCCCCGAGCAACGCAGCCAGCGCTGAGCCGACGGCGCCAAGGCTGCTCCCAGCTGGCTCCCGGCAGGCGCAGAGGAGCGCTCAGAGGGGACACAAAGGGACAGGCTGCAAAGTCCTCCTGCTCCTGGCCTCATCCCATGCTGTGACCTGCCCAGGGGCACCTGGCCCGCACCTAGGTCTAGACCAGCAGGCCAGAAACTGGCAGAGCAGCAGCAGAGCACTCAGCCCAGGGAATCACTTTGGTTGGATCACCCAGTGCAGGCAGCCGCTGACTGTGCCAAGGCTGGGGCTAAGCCATGGCCCTCAGCACCACAGCTCTGCCTCTGGCAAACACCTCCAGGGGTGGGCATTCAAACAACTCTCTGGGCAGCCTGGGCCAGTGCTTGGGAACCCTTTCAGGGAAGAAGTTTCTTTTAATCTCCATCTAAACCTCTCCTGCTGCAACCTGAGGCCATTTCCTCTTGACCTATCACTTTTTAGCTGGGAGCAGAGCCCAGTCCCACCTCACTGCAGCCTCCTTGCCAGGAGCTGCAGAGAGCCATGAGCTCTGCCCTCAGCCTCCTCTTCTCCACACCAAACCCCCTCCTCAGTTCCCTCAGCTGCCCCTCCCTAGCTCTCTTCTCCAGACCCTTTCCCAGATTTGCTGCCCATTTCTGGCCCTGCTCCAGCCCCTCAGTGTCCTTCTTAAGAGTGAGGGAGGGCCCCAAAACTGAATCCAGGGCTCAAGGAAAGGCTGAGCACAAGGGGACAATCCCTGACGTGTTCCTGCTGGCCACACTATTGCTGATCCATCCAAGATGCTGTTAGCTTTCTTGGCCACCTGGGCACACCCTGCCACATATCCAATCCCTCCAGGTCTTTCTCTACAAAGCATCTTTCCAACCACTCTGTCCCAAAGCCTGCAGCGTGTGATCCAACAGCTCCTTCCGTCCCCTGCTCTGCATGAGCCAGCTGGGGTTGGGCTCTGCTGCCAGGCAGACAGCAACAGAAGGGGACACAGGCTCAAGCTGTGGCAGGGCAGGTCTAGGCTGGCTGTGAGGAGGAAGTTGTTGGCAGAGAGAGTGATTGGCATTGGAATGGGCTGCCCAGGGAGGTGGTGGAGTGGCTGTGGCTGGAGGTGTTGCAGCCAAGCCTGGCTGGAGCACTTAGTGCCATGGTCTGGTTGGTTGGGCAGGGCTGGGTGCTAGGTTGGGCTGGCTGAGCCTGGAGCTCTCTTCCCACCTGGGTGATTCTATGCAAGCAGGGGCTGGGAATGCTGCAAAGATCTCTGGCAGGACTAGTGAGAGGTGGTGAAAGGCAGAGCAGGTCTCACTGCACCTGGAAGGAGTATTTGCAGCTGTATCCCGACTGGCGAATGCGGACGGTCTCCAGCATCCCCGTGTAGCGCAGCTGCCGCAGCACCAGGCTGTCGTTGAAGCGCAGGGGCAGCTGCAAGGGCAACAAAACCAGGTCAGCAGTCAGCAAACACCTCCTTGATCTGAGGCTTCTAAGCAGGCAGATGGGTAAGTGGAGCCAGCAGATGCAGCACATCTGCACGCCAGCAAGGATGCTGGGGGAGGGAAGGGAAACGGTGCCCAGGAACTGACCTAATCCCACCAGAGCTGAATCTCCTTTGTTCCTGAGCAGCCATCAGATGGAGCCTCTCAAACCAGACATAGAATCATGGAATCATGCAGTGGGGTGGGTTGGAAGGGACCTTAAAGATCAGCCAGTAGCAACCCCATGCCAGGGGCAGGGACACCACCCACCAGCCCAGGTAGCTCAAGACACTCCTAGAATCAGTTGGATTGGAAAGGATCTTGAAGATCATCAAGTTCCAAGCCCCCTGACATGGGTTTGCCAGGCCTGGCTCAGGAGCAGTGTGGGCAGCAGGACAAGGGAGGTTCTTGTGCCCCTGTGCTCGGCACTGCTCAGGCCACCCCTGCAGTGCTGTGTCCAGCTCTGGGCTCCTCCATTGCAGAGAGATGCTGAGGTGCTGGAAGGTGTTTGGAGAAGGGCAGCAAGGCTGGGGAGGGGCCTGGAGCACAGCCCTGTGAGGAGAGGCTGAGGGAGCTGGGGGGGTGCAGCCTGCAGCAGAGGAGGCTCAGGGCAGAGCTCATTGCTGCCTGCAGCTGCCTGCAGGGAGGCTGTAGCCAGCTGGGGTTGGGCTCTGCTGCCAGGCAGACAGCAGCAGGAGAAGGAGACCCAGGCTGAAGCTGTGGCAGGGCAGGTCTGGGCTGGATGTGAGGAGGAAGCTCCTGGCAGAGAGAGTGATTGGCATTGGAATGGGCTGCCCAGGGAGGTGGTGGAGTGGCCGTGGCTGGAGGTGTTGAAGCCAAGCCTGGCTGGGGCACTTAGTGCCATGGTCTGGTTGGTTGGGCAGGGCTGGGTGCTAGGCTGGGCTGGCTGAGCTTGGAGCTCTCTGCCAACCTGCTTTGTTCTATGACTGTGTCCTTCCAGGATCTGAAGGGGGCTGCAAAAAAGTTGGAGAGGGACATTTTTAGGCTTCAAGGAGTCACAGGAGTAGGGAGAATGGAGCAAAGGTGGAGGTGGGGAGAGTGAGGCTGGAGGGGAGGAGGAAGTTGTTGAGCAGGAGAGTGGTGAGAGGCTGGAATGGGTTGCCCAGGGAGGGGGTTGAGGCCCCATGGCTGGAGGTGTTTGAGGCCAGGCTGGCTGAGGCTGTGGTCAGGCTGCTCTAGGGTAGGGTGTCCCTGGGCATGGCAGGGGGTTGGAACTGGCTGATCCTTGTGGTGCCTTCCCACCCTGACTGATGCTGTGGTTCTAACCCAGAGGACTCTAGGTTAGCCCATGCCTCACCACTTCAGAGGGTAGGTAAGTTACTCTCTCTTCCTCAGGCAGCTCATCCTCGCTGCCACTGTAACAACAGTGTATTATATGGGATGCTATCAACAGTCATCTCCTCTCCTCAATTCATCAGCACACATGCTGGAAAACAGAGCTGGAGATACTGCTTTGTCTATGCAGAACTAAAGCCCTGAGAGGGTGTTTGTAGCCACCCAATTCTGGGCTCTCTGCTGTGGTTGGCAGCAGCTTCAAATGAGTCCAGTTCCTTCACTGACCCCCAGTATCTGTGTCACACAAACCCACACCACATCTACAAGCAGCAGCAATGTGCTTTACTAAGAGCAACTCCATCCATGCTTCCCATAGCACACACAGGAAGATCTTCTAAATTCCCCTGGGTCTGGGGGCAGGCTTCTGCTCTTGTTAACCCCCTGGGAAAATGCCTACAGCATTCCCAAGATGATTTTTGGCAGCACTGGGTCAGGATTTACCTTCTCAGCATTGGATCGAATGCATTTGACAAAGTAAGGCTCTGCTTGGCCAAGGGTCTCCATCAGCTTGTTCAGTGATGCCTGCAACAGAGAAGAGACCTTCAGATGGGAAACAGAGAAGAGACCTCCATGGAGAAGGAAAATCAAAGCAATTAAATCAGAAAACCAAAAATCCCAATGGGAATAAACAATGACTGAACCAGGCAGGTAGGAAATTGTTCCCCAACATCAGGTTGCTTTGGCTTGGAGAAGACCTTAGAAGGTTGTCAAGTTCAAAATGACTGTTTCAGCCCAAGCAGCTTGGCTGATTTTGTCTTTGCACCAAGTTACAGAACCACAGAATGGTTTCATTCCTCCCGGAGCATCCTGTCCAAGCAGCAGCCCAGCACCACCACTGCCTGCACCACAGGTGCCACGGCCACAGGTTCCTTAAACAGCTCCAGCCATGGGCACTCCCTGGGCAGCCTCTGCCAGGCCCTGACCACTCCTGCACCAAAGACATTTCTCCTCCTCTCCAACCTAAGCCTCCCCTGCCACAACTCCAGGCCACTTCCTCTCCTTCTATCACCTGAGACTAGGGAGCAGAGCCCAACCCCAGCTCACTGCAGCCTCCTCTCAGGGAGCTGGAGAGAGCAATGAGCTCTGCCCTCAGCCTCCTCTCATCCACACTAAACACCTCCTGAGGTCCCTCAGCTGCTCCTCCCCAGCCCTGTTCTCCATACCCTGCCCCAGCTTCGTTGCCCTTTTCTAGACACTCCCCAGTCCCTCAATGTCCTTCTTGGAGTGAGGAACCCAAAACTGAACCCAGCAGATCAACATAATGCTTGGCTGGATTTTAAACCCTCTGGTTTGACCTCTTCACATCAGCCACCAGAGTCCTCAGTCACATCCTGCTCCACACCAACAAGCCTCTTCTAGACATAGGTGGGAGCTCCAAGACAGAGCTTTACACCTTGCACCAAGCAGTTACTGAGTTATTAAACACAACTCAAACTTTCCTTTCCCAGGAGCATACAGAATCATACAGAATCAGGCAGGTTAGAAGAGAGCTCCAAGCTCAGCCAGCCCAACCTAGCACCCAGCCCTGCCCAACCAACCAGACCATGGCACTAAGTGCCCCAGCCAGGCTTGGCTGCAACACCTCCAGCCACAGCCACTCCACCACCTCCCTGGGCAGCCCATTCCAATGCCAATCACTCTCTCTGCCAACAACTTCCTCCTCATCCTTGTACAGCCTCCCTGCAGGCAGCTGCAGGCAGCAATGAGCTCTGCCCTGAGCCTCCTCTGCTGCAGGCTGCACCCCCTCAGCTCCCTCAGCCTCTCCTCACAGGGCTGTGCTCCAGGCCCCTCCCCAGCCTTGCTGCCCTCCTCTGGGAACCTTCCAGCACCTCAACATCTCTCTGCAATGGAGGAGCCCAGAGCTGGACACAGCACTGCAGGGGTGGCCTGAGCAGTGCTGAGCATAGGGGCATAAGAACCTCCCTTGTCCTGCTGCCCACACTGCTCCTCAGCCAGCCCAGGATGCCATTGGCTCTGCTGCCCACCTGGGCACTGCTGCCTCCTCTTCAGCTGCTCTCTGCCAGCACCCCCAGCTCCCTCTCTGCCTCCTTGCTCTCAGCCACTCTGGCCCCAGCCTCTAGTGCTGCTTGGGGTTGTTGTGGAGTCTCCTTCTCTGGAGCCTTCCCAGCCCTGTCTGGATGTGTTCCTGTGCAACCTGCACTGAATTCTGTGGTCCTGCTCTGGCGGGGGGGGGTGGATTGGAAGATTTGCAGAGGTCCCTTCCATCCCCTGCTGTCCTGTGAGGCTGTGAACCTGTGAGCCTTCCAGCTCGACCCATTCTAGGGTTCTATGACATTAGAGTGACCTTCTGCTCCGGATCTACTTGCAGGAAGTCTTTTCTTCTGATCATTTCAAAGACATCTTCACAAGAAGCCTTTCATGGTCAGAAAAATGCACCCACATCAAGGATCAGGGGAAGAGCATGGGATGGGTCCCACACAGATGCAGAGCAGCTGCACCACACGTGTCTGAGCAGTCCCCAGCACTCCCATCCTGGAGCTGGCAGCCTCCTGCTTTTTGCTTAGAAGCAGACCAAAAATCACTCTTTTAGAAACACAATAAAACTAAATGGAAAATAAAAGAAAGTAAAAGAAATAAACTAAAATAAATTTTTAAAAGGCAGGGCCAAAAAAATCAAAATGAGATAAAATAAACCAAACAACAATGAACTGAAACAAACCAAACAAAAAGGAAATGAAATAAAAATGGAAGACGAAAAGAAAATAGATAAAATCTATCTGTGAAAAAATGAATCTATTAAAAACCTCCAAAGATTCATCTATGCAATTAAATCTGTTAAATTTATTCATACAAACTCATCAATAAAATCAATCTGGAACTTAATCTATCAAATAATCTATTAAAACAGCCAATAAAATCAATCTGGAAAAGGTGAGCTATAAAAAGGGACTGCAAAAGTGATCTGGAAAAGGTGAGCTATAAAAAGGGTCTGCAAAAGTGATCTAGAAAAGGTGAGCTATAAAAAGGGTCTGCAAAAGTGAACCTGTAAAAGTGATCTGGAAAAGGTGAGCTATAAAAAGAGTCTGCAAAAGTGAACCTGGAAAAGTGATCTGGAAAAGGTGAGTTATAAAAAGGGACTGCAAAAGTGAACCTGTAACAGTGATCTGGAAAAGGTGAGCTATAAAAAGAGTCTGCAAAAGTCAATCTGTAAAAGTGATCTGGAAAAGGTGAGCTATAAAAAGGGACTGCAAAAGTGAACCTGTAAAAGTGATCTGGAAAAGGTGAGTTGTAAAAAGGGACTGCAAAGTGAACCTGTAAAAGTGATCTGGAAAAGGTGAGCTATAAAAAGGGACTGCAAAGTGAACCTGTAAAAGTGATCTGGAAAAGGTGAGCTATAAAAAGGGACTGCAAAGTGAACCTGTAAAAGTGATCTGGAAAAGGTGAGCTATAAAAAGGGACTGCAAAGTGAACCTGGAAAAGTGATCTGGAAAAGGTGAGCTATAAAAAGGGACTTCAAAGTGAACCTGTAAAAGTGATCTGGAAAAGGTGAGCTATAAAAAGGGACTGCAAAGTGAACCTGTAAAAGTGATCTGGAAAAGGTGAGCTATAAAAAGGGACTGCAAAAGTGAACCTGTAAAAGTGATCTAGAAAAGGTGAGCTATAAAAAGGGACTGCAAAGTGAACCTGCAAAAGTGATCTGGAAAAGCTGAGCTATAAAAAGAGTCTGCAAAAGTGAACCTGGAAAAGTGATCTGGAAAAGGTGAGTTATAAAAAGGGACTGCAAAAGTGAACCTGTAAAAGTGATCTGGAAAAGGTGAGCTATAAAAAGGGACTGCAAAGTGAACCTGTAAAAGTGATCTGGAAAAGGTGAGTTATAAAAAGGGACTGCAAAAGTGAACCTGTAAAAGTGATCTGGAAAAGGTGAGCTATAAAAAGAGTCTGCAAATGTTAACCTGTAGAAGCATAAAATCCTAGAATCAAAGAATCATAGAAGCATAAAACCATAGAATCCTAGAAGCATAGAAACATAAAATCATAGAATCATACAATCAATCAGGGTTGGAAGGGACCACAAGGATCATCTAGTTCCAACCAGTCTTCTCCAGACTAAACTAATCTGTAAAAATAGACTATAAAAGTTAGTCTATAAAAGTGATCTAGAAAAGGTGAGCTATAAAAAGGGACTGCAAAAGTGAACCTGTAAAAGTGATGTGGAAAAGCTGAGCTATAAAAAGGGACTGCAAAGTGAACCTGTAAAAGTGATCTGGAAAAGGTGAGCTATAAAAAGGCACTGCAAAGTGAATCTGTAAAAGTGATCTGGAAAAGGTGAGCTATAAAAAGAGTCTGCAAAAGTGAACCTGGAAAAGTGATCTGGAAAAGGTGAGCTATAAAAAGAGTCTGCAAAAGTGAATCTGGAAAAGTGATCTGGAAAAGGTGAGTTATAAAAAGGGACTGCAAAAGTGAACCTGTAAAAGTGATCTGGAAAAGGTGAGCTATAAAAAGGGACTGCAAAGTGAACCTGTAAAAGTGATCTGGAAAAGGTGAGCTATAAAAAGGGACTGCAAAGTGAACCTGTAAAAGTGATCTGGAAAAGGTGAGCTATAAAAAGGGACTGCAAAGTGAACCTGGAAAAGTGATCTGGAAAAGGTGAGCTATAAAAAGGGACTGCAAATGTTAACCTGTAGAAGCAAAAAATCCTAGAATCATAGAAACATAAAACCATAGAATCCTAGAAGCATAGAAACATAAAATCATAGAATCATACAATCAATCAGGGTTGGAAGGGACCACAAGGATCATCTAGTTCCAACCAGTCTTCTCCAGACTAAACTAATCTGTAAAAATAGACTATAAAAGTTAGTCTATAAAAGTGATCTAGAAAAGGTGAGCTATAAAAAGGGACTGCAAAAGTGAACCTGTAAAAGTGATGTGGAAAAGGTGAGCTATAAAAAGGGACTGCAAAGTGAACCTGTAAAAGTGATCTGGAAAAGGTGAGCTATAAAAAGGGACTGCAGAGTGAACCTGTAAAAGTGATCTGGAAAAGGTGAGCTATAAAAAGGGACTGCAAAGTGAACCTGTAAAAGTGATCTGGAAAAGGTGAGCTATAAAAAGGGACTGCAAAGTGAACCTGTAAAAGTGATCTGGAAAAGGTGAGCTATAAAAAGGGACTGCAAAAGTGAACCTGTGAAAGTGATCTGGAAAAGGTGAGCTATAAAAAGGGACTGCAAAGTGAACCTGTAAAAGTGATCTGGAAAAGGTGAGTTATAAAAAGGGACTGCAAAGTGAACCTGCAAAAGTGATCTAGAAAAGGTGAGCTATAAAAAGGGACTGCAAAGTGAACCTGCAAAAGTGATCTGGAAAAGCTGAGCTATAAAAAGGGACTGCAAAAGTGAATCTGCAAAAGTGATCTGGAAAAGCTGAGCTATAAAAAGAGTCTGCAAAAGTGAACCTGGAAAAGTGATCTAGAAAAGGTGAGCTATAAAAAGGGACTGCAAAGTGAACCTGTAAAAGTGATCTGGAAAAGGTGAGCTATAAAAAGGGACTGCAAAGTGAACCTGTAAAAGTGATCTGGAAAAGGTGAGCTATAAAAAGGGACTGCAAAAGTGAACCTGTAAAAGTGATCTGGAAAAGGTGAGCTATAAAAAGAGTCTGCAAAAGTGAATCTGGAAAAGTGATCTGGAAAAGGTGAGCTATAAAAAGAGTCTGCAAAATGAACCTGTAAAAGTGATCTGGAAAAGGTGAGCTATAAAAAGAGCCTGAAAAAGTGAATCTGTAAAAGTGATCTGGAAAAGGTGAGCTATAAAAAGGGACTGCAAAGTGAACCTGTAAAAGTGATCTGGAAAAGGTGAGCTATAAAAAGGGACTGCAAAGTGAACCTGTAAAAGTGATCTGGAAAAGGTGAGCTATAAAAGGAGCCTGAAAAAGTGAATCTGTAAAAGTGATCTGGAAAAGGTGAGCTATAAAAAGAGTCTGCAAAAGTGAACCTGGAAAAGTGATCTGGAAAAGGTGAGTTATAAAAAGGGACTGCAAAAGTGAACCTGTAAAAGTGATCTGGAAAAGGTGAGCTATAAAAAGGGACTGCAAAAGTGAACCTGTAAAAGTGATCTGGAAAAGGTGAGTTGTAAAAAGGGACTGCAAAGTGAATCTGCAAAAGTGATCTGGAAAAGGTGAGCTATAAAAAGGGACTGCAAAGTGAACCTGCAAAAGTGATCAGGAAAAGGTGAGTTATAAAAAGGGACTGCAAAAGTGAACCTATAAAAGTGATCTGGGAAAGGTGAGCTATAAAAAGGGACTAAAAGTGAACCTGGAAAAGTGATCTGGAAAAGGTGAGCTATAAAAAGGGACTGCAAAGTGAACCTGTAAAAGTGATCAGGAAAAGGTGAGTTATAAAAAGGGACTGCAAAAGTGAACCTGGAAAAGTGATCTGGAAAAGGTGAGCTATAAAAAGGGACTGCAAAAGTGAATCTGTAAAAGTGATCTGGAAAAGGTGAGCTATAAAAAGGGACTGCAAAAGTGAACCTGTAAAAGTGATCTGGAAAAGGTGAATTATAAAAAGGGACTGCAAAAGTGATCTGGAAAAGGTGAGCTATAAAAAGGGACTGCAAAAGTGAACCTGTAAAAGTGATCTGGAAAAGGTGAGTTATAAAAAGGGACTGCAAAAGTGATCTGGAAAAGGTGAGCTATAAAAAGGGACTGCAAAAGTGAACCTGTAAAAGGGATCTGGAAAAGGTGAGCTATAAAAAGGGACTGCAAAAGTGAACCTGGAAAAGTGATCTGGAAAAGGTGAGCTATAAAAAGGGACTGCAAAAGTGAACCTGTAAAAGTGATCTGGAATAGGTGAGCTATAAAAAGGGACTGCAAAAGTCAATCTAGAACCATTAATCCAGTAAAGCTGGTCCAGAAAAGCTAATCAGAAATGTTAAGCCAGAAAAGTTCACCTAGAAAGGTTCATCTAGAAAAGTTGCCCTGTGGCAGCTGATCTAGGAAAGGTAATCCAGAAGGGTTAGTCTAGAAAAGCTAACCTGTGACAGTGAATCTGTGATGGTTAATCTAGAAAAGCTAATCTGTGACAGTGAATCTGTGAAGGTTAATCTAGAAAAGCTAATCTGTGACAGTGAATCTATTTAAAAACCCCAAACCCACCTGGTAAACCTTAATCAATCTAAAATAATCCACCCCCCAAAAAATAATCTGGAAAAAATGAAGCTATAAAAAAGTCACTGAGAAAAAAAATCAATCTAAAATGATCTCTGGTGCCCAGCAGGGCTGTCCATGCTCTGCAGTGCCCAGCAGAGGTGTCCATGCTTTGCAGTGCCCAGCAGGAGTGTCCATGCTCTGCAGTGCCTAGCAGAGGTGTCCCTGCTCTGCAGTGCCTAGCAGAGGTGTCCATGCTCTGCAGTGCCTAGCAGATGTGTCCCTGCTCTGCAGTGCCTAGCAGAGGTGTCCATGCTCTGCAGTGCCTAGCAGAGGTGTCCATGCTCTGCAGTGCCTAGCAGATGTGTCCCTGCTCTGCAGTGCCTAGCAGATGTGTCCCTGCTCTGCAGTGCCCAGCAGAGGTGTCCCTGTTCTCTGGTGCCCAGCAGGGCTGTCCCTGCTCTGCAGTGCCTAGCAGAGGTGTCCCTGTTCTCTGGTGCCCAGCAGGGCTGTCCCTGCTCTGCAGTGCCCAGCAGAGGTGTCCCTGTTCTCTGGTGCCCAGCAGGGCTGTCCATGCTCTGCAGTGCCCAGCAGAGGTGTCCCTGTTCTCTGGTGCCCAGCAGGGCTGTCCATGCTCTGCAGTGCCCAGCAGAGGTGTCCCTGCTCTGCAGTGCCCAGCAGGGGTGTCCCTGCTCTGCAGTGCCTAGCAGAGGTGTCCCTGCTCTGCAGTGCCCAGCAGAGGTGTCCCTGCTCTGCAGTGCCCAACAGGAGTGTCCATGCTCTGCAGTGCCCAGCAGAGGTGTCCCTGTTCTCTGGTGCCTTGCAGGGGTGTCCCTGCTCTGCAGTGCCTAGCAGGGCTGTCCCTGCTCTGCAGTGCCCAGCAGAGGTGTCCCTGCTCTGCAGTGCCCAGCAGAGGTGTCCCTGCTCTGCAGTGCCTAGCAGAGGTGTCCCTGCTCTGCAGTGCCTAGCAGGGGTGTCCCTGCTCTGCAGTGCCTAGCAGGGATATCCCTGCTCTGCAGTGCCTAGCAGGAGTGTCCCTGCTCTGCAGTGCCTAGCAGGGCTGTCCCTGCTCTGCAGTACCCAGCAGAGGTGTCCCTGCTCTGCAGTGCCCAGCAGAGGTGTCCATGCTTTGCAGTGCCCAGCAGGAGTGTCCATGCTCTGCAGTGCCTAGCAGAGGTGTCCCTGCTCTGCAGTGCCTAGCAGAGGTGTCCCTGCTCTGCAGTGCCTAGCAGAGGTGTCCATGCTCTGCAGTGCCTAGCAGATGTGTCCCTGCTCTGCAGTGCCTAGCAGAGGTGTCCATGCTCTGCAGTGCCTAGCAGAGGTGTCCATGCTCTGCAGTGCCTAGCAGAGGTGTCCCTGTTCTCTGGTGCCCAGCAGGGCTGTCCCTGCTCTGCAGTGCCTAGCAGAGGTGTCCCTGTTCTCTGGTGCCCAGCAGGGCTGTCCCTGCTCTGCAGTGCCCAGCAGAGGTGTCCCTGTTCTCTGGTGCCCAGCAGGGCTGTCCCTGCTCTGCAGTGCCCAGCAGAGGTGTCCCTGCTCTGCAGTGCCCAGCAGGGGTGTCCCTGCTCTGCAGTGCCTAGCAGAGGTGTCCCTGCTCTGCAGTGCCCAGCAGGGCTGTCCATGCTCTGCAGTGCCCAGCAGGGCTGTCCATGCTCTGCAGTGCCTAGCAGAGGTGTCCCTGCTCTGCAGTGCCTAGCAGGGGTGTCCCTGCTCTGCAGTGCCCAGCAGAGGTGTCCCTGCTCTGCAGTGCCCAGCAGAGGTGTCCCTGCTCTGCAGTGCCCAACAGGAGTGTCCATGCTCTGCAGTGCCCAGCAGAGGTGTCCCTGTTCTCTGGTGCCTTGCAGGGGTGTCCCTGCTCTGCAGTGCCTAGCAGGGCTGTCCCTGCTCTGCAGTGCCCAGCAGAGGTGTCCCTGCTCTGCAGTGCCCAGCAGAGGTGTCCCTGCTCTGCAGTGCCCAACAGGAGTGTCCATGCTCTGCAGTGCCCAGCAGAGGTGTCCCTGTTCTCTGGTGCCTTGCAGGGGTGTCCCTGCTCTGCAGTGCCTAGCAGGGCTGTCCCTGCTCTGCAGTGCCCAGCAGAGGTGTCCCTGCTCTGCAGTGCCCAGCAGAGGTGTCCCTGCTCTGCAGTGCCTAGCAGAGGTGTCCCTGCTCTGCAGTGCCCAACAGGAGTGTCCATGCTCTGCAGTGCCTAGCAGGGGTGTCCCTGCTCTGCAGTGCCTAGCAGGGCTGTCCCTGCTCTGCAGTGCCTAGCAGGAGTGTCCCTGCTCTGCAGTGCCTAGCAGGGCTGTCCCTGCTCTGCAGTACCCAGCAGAGGTGTCCCTGCTCTGCAGTGCCCAGCAGAGGTGTCCATGCTTTGCAGTGCCCAGCAGGAGTGTCCATGCTCTGCAGTGCCCAGCAGAGGTGTCCCTGTTCTCTGGTGCCTTGCAGGGGTGTCCCTGCTCTGCAGTGCCTAGCAGGGCTGTCCCTGCTCTGCAGTGCCCAGCAGAGGTGTCCCTGCTCTGCAGTGCCCAGCAGAGGTGTCCCTGCTCTGCAGTGCCTAGCAGAGGTGTCCCTGCTCTGCAGTGCCCAGCAGAGGTGTCCCTGCTCTGCAGTGCCCAGCAGAGGTGTCCCTGCTCTGCAGTGCCTAGCAGAGGTGTCCCTGCTCTGCAGTGCCCAACAGGAGTGTCCATGCTCTGCAGTGCCTAGCAGGGGTGTCCCTGCTCTGCAGTGCCTAGCAGGGCTGTCCCTGCTCTGCAGTGCCTAGCAGGAGTGTCCCTGCTCTGCAGTGCCTAGCAGGGCTGTCCCTGCTCTGCAGTACCCAGCAGAGGTGTCCCTGCTCTGCAGTGCCCAGCAGAGGTGTCCATGCTTTGCAGTGCCCAGCAGGAGTGTCCATGCTCTGCAGTGCCCAGCAGAGGTGTCCCTGTTCTCTGGTGCCTTGCAGGGGTGTCCCTGCTCTGCAGTGCCTAGCAGGGCTGTCCCTGCTCTGCAGTGCCCAGCAGAGGTGTCCCTGCTCTGCAGTGCCCAGCAGAGGTGTCCCTGCTCTGCAGTGCCTAGCAGAGGTGTCCCTGCTCTGCAGTGCCCAACAGGAGTGTCCATGCTCTGCAGTGCCTAGCAGGGATATCCCTGCTCTGCAGTGCCTAGCAGGAGTGTCCCTGCTCTGCAGTGCCTAGCAGGGCTGTCCCTGCTCTGCAGTACCCAGCAGAGGTGTCCCTGCTCTGCAGTGCCCAGCAGAGGTGTCCATGCTTTGCAGTGCCCAGCAGGAGTGTCCATGCTCTGCAGTGCCTAGCAGAGGTGTCCCTGCTCTGCAGTGCCTAGCAGATGTGTCCCTGCTCTGCAGTGCCTAGCAGAGGTGTCCATGCTCTGCAGTGCCTAGCAGAGGTGTCCCTGCTCTGCAGTGCCTAGCAGAGGTGTCCATGCTCTGCAGTGCCTAGCAGATGTGTCCCTGCTCTGCAGTGCCTAGCAGAGGTGTCCCTGCTCTGCAGTGCCTAGCAGATGTGTCCCTGCTCTGCAGTGCCTAGCAGAGGTGTCCATGCTCTGCAGTGCCTAGCAGAGGTGTCCCTGCTCTGCAGTGCCTAGCAAAGGTGTCCATGCTCTGCAGTGCCTAGCAGATGTGTCCCTGCTCTGCAGTGCCTAGCAGAGGTGTCCATGCTCTGCAGTGCCTAGCAGAGGTGTCCCTGTTCTCTGGTGCCCAGCAGGGCTGTCCCTGCTCTGCAGTGCCTAGCAGAGGTGTCCCTGCTCTCTGGTGCCTAGCAGGGGTGTCCCTGCCTAAGGCAGGGGGGTTGGAACCAGACAATCTTTAAGGTCCCTTCTGACCCAAGCCATCCCATTCCATGACTGCCTGTTAACTGACACGAAGGCTGCAGAGCCTGCTGCTTGTCTGAGAGGAGACCCAGAGCTGCCTCCCACTCACTTCCACAAGGTCTGACTGGCTGCAGCGCCAAGCTGGATGTGTGGCAGGCACAGCTGCTACGTGGTCCAGTGACGGCTGGGGAGCATCAGATGGCGCTAAGGAGCTGGGAGCGACCTGCAGGGCTGCAGAGGGGCTGCTGCGTGCTGGGGCTGTGCCTGGGTCACACCAACCCCAGGAGTGCTACAGGCTGGAAAGCAGCCCGCTGGAAAAGGACCTGGTTGGCAGCCAGCAGTGTGCCCAGGTGGCCAAGAAGGCTACCAGGATCCTGACCTGCCCTGGGTGATCCTGCTTTAGCTGGAGGTTGGACTTGATCATCTCCAGAGGTCCCTTCCAACCGCTACCATTCTGTGATTCTCTCATTCTGTGATGCCCCCTGAAGGCCACCACCACTCCTCTCTGCGTTTAGATACCTGTGAGATGTCTCCCAGCTTACCTGAGCCACAGCCTCAGGCGAATTTCTGTCCTAAAAGGTGGTGAGGATGGGACAGGACAGTGCCTGCAAGTGCCCTCCTCGGTGGTGGCACAGAGACCCTTTGCTTTTCATTCACCTCTTTGCACCAAAGGCAAAGGAGTGAGGGGAAACAGCCTCAAGCTGCACCTGGGGAGGTTTAGGTTGGACATGAGGAATAAATTTCTTCCCCACAAGAGTTGTCAAGCCCTGGCTCAGGCTGCCCAGGCAAGTGGTTGAATCATCACTGAGAAGGACCTTGGAGTGCTGGTGGGCAGCAAGTTCTGCACAGCACAGCAATGTGCCCCTGGGGCCAAGAGAGCCAGTGGCAGCCTGGGGGGCACCAGGAAAAGTGTGGCCAACAGGGCTAGGGAGGATCTGCTCCCCCTCTGCTCTGCCCTGCTGAGGCCACACCTGGAATGCTGTGGCCAGGTTTGGGCTCCCCAGTTCAGGAGAGACAGGGACCTGCTGGAGAGAGTCCAGCAGAGCCAGGAGGATGAGTGGGGGACTTGAGCATCTCCCCTGTGCAGAGAGCCTGAGAGCCCTGGGGCTGGTTAGTGTGGAGAGGAGCAGGCTGAGAGGGATCTGATCAGTGTCTATCAGTAGCTGAGGGGTGGGGGTCAAGTGGAGGGGGCCAAGCTCTTATGGGTGGTGCACAGCAATGAGCCAAGGAGCAATGGATGCAAACTGGAGCAGAGAAGGTTTCAGCTCAACCTGAGGAGAAACTTCTTTGGTGTGAGGGTGCTGGAGCCCTGGAGCAGGCTGCCCAGAGAGGCTGTGGAGTCTCCTGCTCTGGAGGCTTTCCAAACCCACCTGGATGCATTGCTGTGAGGTCTACCCTGGATGATGCTGCTCTGGCAGGGAGGTTGGACTGGAGGAGCTCTGGAGGTGCCTTCCAGCCTCTAAGGTTCTGTGATTCTGTGACTGTCCCTGGAGGGACTGAAAAGCTGTGTAGATGTGGTGCTGAGGGCCATGGTTTAGCAGCAGACTGGGTAGTGTTGGGTTAATGGTTGATGACCTTCAAGGTGTTCTGCAGGCTGAAGGATCCCCTGACCCTGTGGTTACCTGGAACTGGGCACTGATGCTGGGTGGCTTCTTCTTCTTGTGGAGGTGCAGCAGGGACTTGGTGATGCGGTCGTGCAGCGTCAGGCTGGTGAGGTGCTTGAGGGACTTCACATCCAGCATGTGCTGTGGGGAACAGGACAAGACTCTGCTCTTGATAAATCCAAGGAGAGCTCCATCTTATGGCACAGGAGCTGCCACCCTCCTCTTTACAGCCTCTGCTGGGCCTCCCTGGGTGGCCACTCCACTTCACAGGAAACACCAAGGGACTGCCTGACCTGCAGCTCTGCTCTGCTTGGCTGGAGCCAGACCTCCCAGGTCACCCTTCTGAGTCCTCAGAGGATCTGCCAAGGGCATCTGGGGCCGCAGGAGATTTGGCTGCAGACAAGCCCCAGAGTGCTAAGGAGCATCTCAGCCATCCCTCTGAGAGGGGTCTGATCAACCTGGACAAATAGGTGAGGGCAGGGGGTCAAGCAGAGGGGGCCAAGCTCTTTTGGGTGGTGCACAGCAATGAGCCAAGGAGCAGTGGACGCAAATTGGAACAGAGAAGGTTTCAGCTGTGGTGTCTCCTGCTCTGGAAGCTTTCCAACCCCACCTGGGTGCATTCCTGCAGGGACTACCCTGGGTGATGCTGCTTGGCAGGGAGGTTGGGCTGGAGGAGCTCTGGAGGTGCCTTCCAGCCTCTAAGGTTCTGTGATTCAGTGACTAACTGTATCTGTGCCTCTCCAGAGGCAATGTGCACTTAGGGAGGAGTAAGCCCAAAGTTTGCTCCTCCTGGGCCACTGATGCAGCACCAGCAAGGACCCCAAGAAGCATTTATTTGTTTAGACAGAGCAGATCTCCTGGGATGGTTTCAAATGCAGTCAGTGCAGTCAAGATGGAGGGAGACAACTCATCAGACAAGCCTGCTGTCTGCCAGGACCTCACCACACGTTGTAGTTGGGAGATGAACTAACCAAAATTCACCAGCAGGTTTGTCCTCCTTCCCAGCAGGAGCTAAACAGGAGCCAGAGCAGGCCCAAGCAAGGAGGATGCAAGAGCTCCTGTTCCCAGCTCAAAGCAGGGCTGAACTCCTCTGGTTTACAGAGATGAAAGAGCCCTTGCAAGAGCAGAGTTGACCATGGTCTCGACATAGACACAAGAGCTCTTCCTCACACCCATCAGTACCTCATCCCTGTGCCCACAGTCTCAACCCACAGACCAGCAAGATAGAAATGCTGCTTCTTGCTCACCTTTGGGAGATTGGGTTTGGCTTTGAAGTTCTTATTTCGCCTGAGGAGACAACAAAGGACTCAGATTAATCCACACCTGCAGAATGGAGGAGAGGATCAAAGAAGTCCCTTCCAAATCCCCTTGAGCAGCTCTTCCCTACAACCTGCACTGAGACTGGGCTGCTCCTGCCTGCTGCAGCCTGGCTTTGCACATGTCCTGGCCACAGGTTCGGAGAGGAAGGTGTCCAGTCAGGGAGGCTCCTTAGGCTGGCAGTGATGGGCAATGCTGGCAGAGCCAGGGAGCGGCGGCGTGGGAAGCCTGCCCAGCCTCCTCTGCCACCTCCAGCCACCCTGGGCATGTTCAGAGCTCTGAACCCTCTGCTGAGGCTGCAGCATGAATCAGCAACGCCTCAACAGCAGCTCCCCACCTCATTTGGAATGCAAACGTTGCTATCAGGCCAGAGAATGTGGCAGCAGCACAGCTCGGGCAGAGCTGGGCACTGCTCTGGCCAGCAGACTCCTTCCTCCTCCCCCTCCCCGGCAAGAGCTGAATCACCCCAGGCTGTGTCTGGGGAGGAGAGGCTGAGAGCCCTGAGGCTGAGAGGGGACCTGATCAACGTCTCTAAATACCTGAGAGGTGGGAGTCAAGAAGGGGCCAGGCTGCTTTCTGTGGCGTCCTGTGCCAGGACAAGAGGCAACGGACACAGGCTGGAGCACAAGGACCACCTCGGGGGGAGCAGCAAACTCTTGCCGTAAAGGCTGCCCAGGCAGGTTGTGGAGGCTCCTTCTCTGGAGGCTTTCAGGCCCCACCTGGACTCGTTCCTGTATGACCCTGCACTGCCCTTGATCTCTAGAGGTCCCTTCCAACCCCTCCCCTTCCATGGCTCTGCCAAACCACACCAGGGTGGCTTTGCCCCGACCACCTCCGAGCCTGCCTGAGCCCTCCTCTGCACATCTCTGCACCCTGGCTGCTGGCAGCCCTCCAGCCCCCGTGCTGCTGGCTCTGCCCAAGCCCCGGTGCCCTCCCTTGGCACTGACATGAGGATGCCGTGGGCTCTCTCCAGCAGCTTGCTGGTGGTGGCGTTGACGAAGATGCCGTCCTTGTCCAGCAGGGCGCCGGGGCCGCCCAGCCTGCCGTGCCGCAGCCCCGTCCGGCCGCTCCAGCCTACCCCGTAGGCATCGCTGCAACACCAAGCACAGAGGGTGAGGAGGGCAAAAACCCAGCACTGCTTGTTTGGGAGGCTATGCAATTGCTGCAGCAGGGCTACAGCTCCCTAAACCACTGCTCTGGCTGCTGGGGAGCTGCTGCAGTTAAGTCTCCCTGCTCTCTTGTTACCTTGGTCCCTGGGTTTACCCCTTCTTGCCCAGCAAGCTCAGTGTAACTCAGGCACCAGCACTTAGACTCTTCTGATCAGTCTCCCCAGCAGCCAGCACTGATCAGTCTCCCCAGAAGTCAGCATTGTCCTGGGCTGCAGTCAGAGCAGAGAGAGCAGCAGCACAGAGAGGGGACTCTGCCCCTCTGCTCTGCTCTGCTCTGTTTCTGCCCTGCTCTGCTCTGTTCTGCTCAGACCTCAGCTGCAGCACTGCCTTCAGTTCTGGGGTCCTCAGCACAGGAAGGACCTGGAGCTGCTGGAGAGAGTCTAGAGGAGGCCACAAAGATGATCAGAAGGCTGGAGAACCTCCCCTGTGGGGACAGGCTGGGACTCTTCAGCCTGGGGAAGGCTCCAGGGAGACCTTAGAGCAGCTGTCTAGTACCTGGTGGGGCTCCAGGAGAGCTGGGGAGGGACTTTTGACAAGGGCTGGGAATGCCAGGATGAGGGAAAATGGCTTTGAGCTGGGAGAGGAGAGAGGGAGAGTGGAGAGGAGGAAGACATTCTTGGCAGAGAGGGTGGGGAGAAACTGGCACAGGTAGCCCAGGGAGGCTGCGGATGTCCCCTGCCTGGAGGGGTTGAAGGTCAGGTTGAATGAGGACCTGAGCAGCCTCAGCTAGCAGGAGGTGTCCCTGCCCATGGCAGAGGAGCTGGAAGGAGATGATCTTTCAGCTCCCTTCCAACCCAACCCATTCTATGAATCTATGAATTCCCCAAGCCCAAACAAGCACTGCAAAGCCAGACTGACCCACACTGCCCTCCTGCAGCCTGCCCACCCACCCACTGCAAGCCAGACTGACCCACACTGCCCTCCTGCAGCCTGCCCACCCACCCACTGCAAGCCAGACTGACCCACACTGCCCTCCTGCAGCCTGCCCACCCACCCACTGCAAGCCAGACTGACCCACACTGCCCTCCTGCAGCCTGCCTGCCCACCCACTGCAAACCAGACTGACCCACACTGCCCTCCTGCAGCCTGCTTGGGCACTGCCACACCACAAAAGCTTCACCTAGGAACAGAGGGCAGCAGGAATGCTGCAGTTGGTTAGTGGCATGGCTTTGGTTAGTGCTGGCATGGCTTGGTCAGTGCTGGTACAGCTCAGCTTTGATCACTGCTATGGCTTGGGTCAGTACTGGCATAGCTTGGGTGAGTGCTGGCATGGCTTTGGTCACTGCCATGGCTTGGGTGAGTGCTGGCACAGCTTGAGTGAGTGCTGGCATGGCTTTGATCACTGCCATGGCTTGGGTCAGTACTGGCATAGCTTGGGTGAGTGCTGGCATGGCTTTGATCACTGCCATGGCTTGAGTGAGTGCTGGCACAGCTTGGGTGAGTGCTGGCATGGCTTTGATCACTGCCATGGCTTGAGTGAGTGCTGGCACAGCTTGGGTGAGTGCTGGCATGGCTTTGATCACTGCCATGGCTTGAGTGAGTGCTGGCACAGCTTGGGTGAGTGCTGGCATGGCTTTGATCACTGCCATGGTTTGGGTGAGTGCTGGCATGGCTTGGGTGAGTGCTGGCACAGCTTGAGTGAGTGCTGGCATGGCTTTGATCACTGCCATGGTTTGGGTGAGTGCTGGCATGGCTTTGATCACTGCCATGGTTTGGGTGAGTGCTGGCACAGCTTGGGTGAGTGCTGGCATGGCTTTGATCACTGCCATGGCTTGGGTGAGTGCTGGCACAGCTTGGGTAAGTGCTGGCATGGCTTTGATCACTGCCATGGCTTGGGTGAGTGCTGGCACAGCTTGGGTGAGTGCTGGCATGGCTTTGATCACTGCCATGGCTTGGGTGAGTGCTGGCACAGCTTGGGTGAGTGCTGGCATGGCTTTGATCACTGCCATGGCTTGGGTGAGTGCTGGCACAGCTTGGGTGAGTGCTGGCATGGCTTTGATCACTGCCATGGCTTGGGTGAGTGCTGGCACAGCTTTCATTGCTGGATGGCCACTGAAGGCTCTGCAGGGCACGCTGGCTGCCTGGGGCTCTGCAGGGGACCTCAGCAGGTGCAAACCACCCCCCTGCTTTCTTCTGAGCTCAGAGGAGAGCTCTTGGCTGCTGAAGGCCCTGCCAGGACCTCCTGCCTGCTGCCAGGCCTCAGAGTGGCTGCCCTGCGTGCTGGCTGCGCCGGGCAGGGAGCAGCCACTGCATGATCAGCAGATGGCTCCGAAAGCAAATTCCTGTCTAATTGAGCTGCCTACACCACAGCTCTGGCTGCCGGGAAGCTCCTGCAGTTAAGCCTCCCTCCTCTAGGTTGCCTTCAGCCCTGGATTTACCCCTTCTTGCCCAGCAAGCACAATGCAGGGCACTCATTCTTCTGCAGTGATCACAGAATCACAGAGCTGTCAGGGCTGGAAGGGACCTCAAGCATCATCCAGCTCCAACCCCTCTGCCATGGGCAGGGACACCTCACACTGGAGCAGGTTGCTCAGAGCCACATCCAGCCTGGACTTAAAAACACCTCCAGGGATGAGGCTTCCAGCACCTCCTTGGGCAGCCTGTGCCAGGCTCTCACCACCCTCATGCTCAACAACTTCTTCCTAACATCCAATCTCAATCTCCCCACTTCCAGTTTTGCTCCATTCCCCCAGGTCCATCCCTACCTGACAGCCTAAAAAGTCCCTCCCCAGCTTTCTTGTGGCCCACTTCAGATACTGGAAGGCCACAATAAGGTCTGCCCTGAGCCTCCTCTGCTGCAGGCTGCACCCCCCCAGCTCCCTCAGCCTCTCCTCACAGGGCTGTGCTCCAGGCCCCTCCCCAGCCTTGCTGCCCTTCTCCAAACACCTTCCAGCACCTCAACATCTCTCTGCAATGGAGGAGCCCAGAGCTGGACACAGCACTGCAGGTGTCCAGAGAAGGGCAGCAAGGCTGGGGAGGGGCCTGGAGCACAGCCCTGTGAGGAGAGGCTGAGGGAGCTGGGGGGGTGCAGCCTGCAGCAGAGGAGGCTCAGGGCAGAGCTCATTGCTGCCTGCAGCTGCCTGCAGGGAGGCTGTAGCCAGCTGGGGTTGGGCTCTGCTGCCAGGCAGCCAGCAGCAGAAGAAGGGGACCCAGGCTGAAGCTGTGGCAGGGCAGGTCTGGGCTGGCTGTGAGGAGGAAGTTCCTGGCAGAGAGAGTGATTGGCATTGGAATGGGCTGCCCAGGGAGGTGGTGGAGTGGCTGTGGCTGGAGGTGTTGCAGCCAAGCCTGGCTGGGGCACTGAGTGCCATGGTCTGGTTGGTTGGGCAGGGCTGGGTGCTAGGTTGGGCTGGCTGAGCTTGGAGCTCTCTTCCAGCCTGCTTGGTTCTGTGGCTCTGTGTGTGATCCTGTGAAGAGGAGGGGTGGGAAAGGCTGCTGTGAGGACAGAGAGGATTGCATCACCTCTGAGAGCACTTGTGCAAGGTGGACTGCTGCCCAGAGGAGACAGGTGGCACAGGGATGCATTCATTCGGCAGCTCCCAGGGCTCACAGCCTCCCTGGACACCAGCAGCTGCCAGGGACATCAGCATGCTGCGAGGCTGCACCTTGGTGCTGGAGCCTGGAGCAGGCTGCCAGAGAGGCTGTGGAGTCTCCTTCTGCAGAAGGATTCCAAACACACCTGGGCCTGCTCCTGCTTTGGGACTGGGGGTGAGACTGGATGAGCTCTGGAGGCCCCTTCCAACCCCTACCATTGTGTGGTCTGCTCAGAGGGAAGCAGAGAGGTACCCTCCCCTTCAGAGGTGGTATTTGGGTCATCAGACCCTGGGGTCTGCAGAGGGATGGCACAAGAGGAGCTGGAGAAAAGCAAGAGGACAACTGCTCAGATACCCCTGTGAAAGGAAGATACTTTGCTTCACAAGCAACTTAACTCTGACATGGAGAGGCACAGGGCAAGAGGGGATGGACTGAAGCTTGAGCAGGGCAGACTGAGAGAAATGCTCCAGAAGGAGGTTTTTTTTTTCCCTGTGAGGATGCCAGAGCCTGGCACAGGCTGCCCAGGGGGGCTGTGGAGTCTCCCTCTCTGCAGATACTCAAACCCTGCCTGGATGTGTTCTGTGTGATCTGCTCTGGGTGCTGCTGCTCTGCAGGGAGGTTGGACTGGATGAGCTCTGGAGGTCTCTTCCAGCCCCTGCCCTTCTGTGACTGCAATTCTGTGTGCTTTTCATCTGTGTTGATTTATATGTGTGAGAGAGACAAGATTTAGCCTCTCATGTTTATCAATATGCAAAGGTGAGAGCCCAGAGGCTGGAGCCAGGCTCTGCTGGGTGGTGCCAGTGCCAGTGCCAGCACAAGGGGCAGTGGTGGAAGCTGAGGCAGAGGAAGTGCCATGGAAACAGGAGCAGGAATTTCTTCCCTGTGAGGGTGCCAGAGCCTGGCACAGGCTGCCCAGGGGGGCTGTGGAGTCTCCCTCTCTGCAGATATTCAAACCCTGCCTGGATGTGTTCTGTGTGATCTGCTCTGGGTGCTGCTGCTCTGGCAGGGGTTGGACTCGATGAGCTTTGGGGGTCCCTTCTGGCCTCTGACATTTTGTGACTCTGTGAAACTGGAGATGAGGAAGAAATTCTTGGCAGTGAGGGTGAGGAGTCTCTGGAACAGGTTGCCCAGGGAGGTCCCCTAGGCCAGGCTGAGTGAGACTTCAAGCAACCTGGGCTGGCAGGGAGGCTGGAATTAGATGACCTTTAAGATCCCTTCCAACCCAAACCATTCTGTGAATCTACCAAACTTCACCTCAAAGGGTGGAGCTCTCCAGCCAAACCCAAACGGTGTCCCTAAAGCAGCTACTGGGTGAGCAGAGCCTTCGGGGGAGGACTGAGAAACAAGGAAACTGCCCAAAAACCTGCTGAAAATCAAACCTTTGGGCAGCCAACAGATGGCATCCCCTGACAAACAGCTGAGAGGTGGCAAAGGGTTAGACCTCCTCAAGCCCCACAGCCTCTTGGCTCTCCCACACTCAGCAGCACCCAGAGGCACCACCGCAGTGCCCACGTGCAGCTCCGCACCCAAACGCACCCCTGGGGGCTTCCATGCCACAAACACCCTCAGGAGGTGTCAGGATCATAGAGCCATAGAACCAGGCAGGGCTGGAAGGGAGCACAAGGAGCAGGCAGTGCCAACCCCCTGCCATGCCCAGGGGCACCCTACCCTAGAGCAGCCTGACCACAGCCTCAGCCAGCCTGGCCTCAAACACCTCCAGCCATGGGGCCTCAACCCCCTCCCTGGGCAACCCATTCCAGCCTCTCACCACTCTCCTGCTCAACAACTTCCTCCTCCCCTCCAGCCTCACTCTCCCCACCTCCACCTTTGCTCCATTCCCCCCACTCCTGACACTCCCTCACAGCCTCAAAAGTCCCTCCCCAGCAGTTTTGGAGGCCTCCTGTGTGGTTATTGCCTTGAGCCCATGGCAGTGGATGGTTTTCTGGGGGCAGGCTGCTCCCACCTGGTGCCCCCGCGGCAGCTACAAGCCCGGCGCAGGGCAGCTCGGGCAGGGGCAGGTGCTCAGCTGTGGTCACAGAGGTGCCGCGACGAGGAGGCAAGGAGCAGAGCGAGTCCAGCGGGGCTGGGGCAGCCGCTCTGTAACGCCAGGCACTGCTCTCCCACCCTGGCGCCGAGGGCAGAGCAAGGGACTCACCGCTGGCTCCTCTCGTTGATGGTGTTGGCTCCCTGCAGGTCCGAGAGCGGCGTCCGAGGGCTCTTGCGAGCAATACCTAAGGCGGCAGGTGACAAACCCCAGGTGTCAGGGCCTGGCCCTCGCCCAGGGGCAAGCAGCAGACTGGAGCGAGGAGGAGCCAGGATGTGTCATGCTGGGCAGCCAAGGGTGCCAAGGATGCCAACGCGGCCACGGCCTAGGAAGCTGTGCCGGTGCGGCAGAGGCAGCCTGCTCCTGAGTCACGCAGCTTGCCCAAGCCTGCCAGCTGCCCTCCCACGCGGGCACGCAGCGATGGGCACAGCTTGCCCCAGCCAGCAAGCAAGTGGGGTGAAGGTTGCTGTGATGGGGGAGAGCAGCCCCCCCCCCCCCATGTCCTACAGGGCTGAGGGAGCTGGGGTGGCTGAGGCTGAAGAAGAGGAGCTTGAGAGGCTCAGGGAGTGTGGGATGGCAGAGCAGGCAGTGAGGTAGGTTAGGAGCTGGTTACAAGATAAAGTTCAGAGAGTGGTGATCAATGGTGCCAGGTCCAGCTGGAGAGCTGTGACCAGTGCAGTCCCCCAGGCATCAGTGCTGGTCCAGTCCTGCTCTGGGAGTTCTTCACAGAGAGAGTGATTGGCATTGGAATGGGCAGCCCAGGGAGGTGCTGGAGTCACCGTCCCTGGAGGTGCTTAAGAAAAGCCTGGATGAGGCACTTAGTGCCATGGTCTGGTTGGTTGGATAGGGCTGGGGGATAGGTTGGACTGGATGAGCTTGGAGGTCTCTTCCAACCTGGTTGATTCTATGATTCTATTCATCAGTGCCACTGATGAGGGCACAGACAGAGTCTGCTCAGCAAGTTTGCTGCTGACACCAGGCTGGGAGGCTTGGCTGAGACAGCTGCAGGCTGTGCTGCCATCCAGAGAGCCCTGGGCACAGAGCTTGAGGGTGGTGAGACACTGGCAAAGGTTACCCAGGGAGGTTGTGGAGCACAGATTCACCCAATGTGATCGAAGATGTTCAGGACCAGGCTGGACGAGGCCTTGGAGGTGTTCAGGAACAGCCTGGATGAGGCACTTAGTGCCATGGCCTGGTTGATTGGCCAGGGCTGGGTGGGAGGTTGGACTGGATGAGCTTGGAGCTCTCTTCCAACCTGCTTGATTCTGATTCTATGAAACAAGTAGAGGTGGCACTTTGGCACACAGCCTAGTGGTGGCAGAAGTGTTGGGCAGAAGGTTGGACTTGATGATCATTGAGGTCTTTCCTAGCATCTGTGGTTCCTCCAGTGCAGGTAGCAAGGGGAATGAAGAGGAGGAGTCAGAAGTCCAGGTGTGCTCAGGGGGTTATGATCTGGTGGCAGTCACAGAGTCCTGCTGGGATGGCTCACATGACTGGAATGTGATCATGCATGGCTGTGTCCTCTTTAGGAAAGACAGCTCAAGAAAGTCAGGTGGTGGAGTTGCTCTCTGTGTGGAGAAGCAACTAGAATGTTTTGAGGTCTGCCTAGGGCAGGATGAGGAGCAGGTAGAGAGCTTGTGGGTGGGGGGCAGAGTGGCTGAGAGCAGGCAGGCAGAGAGGGAGCTGGGGGTGCTGGGAGAGAGGAGCTGCAGAGGAGGCAGCAGTGCCCAGGTGGGCAGCAGAGCCAATGGCATCCTGGGCTGGCTCAGGAGCAGTGTGGGCAGCAGGACAAGGGAGGTTCTTGTGCCCCTGTGCTCAGCACTGCTCAGGCCACCCCTGCAGTGCTGTGTCCAGCTCTGGGCTCCTCCATTGCAGAGAGATGCTGAGGTGCTGGAAGGTGTTTGGAGAAGGGCAGCAAGGCTGGGGAGGGGCCTGGAGCACAGCCCTGTGAGGAGAGGCTGAGGGAGCTGGGGGGGTGCAGCCTGCAGCAGAGGAGGCTCAGGGCAGAGCTCATTGCTGCCTGCAGCTGCCTGCAGGGAGGCTGTAGCCAGCTGGGGTTGGGCTCTGCTGCCAGGCAGCCAGCAGCAGCAGAAGGGGACCCAGGCTGAAGCTGTGGCAGGGCAGGTCTGGGCTGGCTGTGAGGAGGAAGTTGTTGGCAGAGAGAGTGATTGGCATTGGAATGGGCTGCCCAGGGAGGTGGTGGAGTGGCTGTGGCTGGAGGTGTTGCAGCCAAGCCTGGCTGGGGCACTTAGTGCCAGGGTCTGGTTGGTTGGGCAGGGCTGGGTGCTAGGCTGGGCTGGCTGAGCTTGGAGCTCTCTTCCAGCCTGCCTGATTCTGTGATTCTATGATTCTAGCAGAGAGCAGTGCAGGCAGCTGTGGCTGTGTTGGCATGCAGGGGGAGTTTATGATGTGACAGAGGGGTGAGGAAGAAGAAATGGAGACCAAGAGCATCCTGGACCAGCTCCCTCTGTCAGTAAAGCACTGCTGACTGCTGCAGTGGGATGGAGAAGCCCTCGGGGGCAATCCTGTCACAAGCTGAATTAGTTGCCAAGTCCAATGGAGTTGGCAATTTAAAAAGGAAAACCAGAAAATGGAAGTGAAAAACAACAAGAAAAGGAACAACAGGAATTGGTCATTAATAGAAGGGAAAAAAAAGGAACTGGGAACTAAAAAATGGGAAAATAAATTGGGAATTAAAAAGAAAAAAAGATGGAAAATAGGAACTGGGAATTAAAAAAGGAAAGAGAGAAACTGATGAGAAGAGGAACACCTGAAAGTCACAGGCAGAAAAGGGAGGGAAAGGAATTGCCAACTAAAGAAGGAAAAAAATAGGGATTGGGAAGTGAAAAAGGGAAAAACAGGGATTGGCCAATTAAAAAAGGAACAATAGGAATGGGGAATTCAAAAGGGAAAATAGGGATTGGGAATTTAAAAGGAACAACAGGGATGGGGAATTCAAATGGGAAAATAGGGATTGGGAATTCAAAAGGAACAATAGGAATGGGGAATTCAAGAGGGAAATAAGAATTGGGAATTCAAAAGGGAAAATAGGGACTGAGAATTTAAAAGGAACAACAGGGATGGGGAATTCAAAAGGGAAAATAGGGATTGGGAATTCAAAAGGAACAATAGGAATGGGGAATTCAAAAGGGAAAATAGGGACTGGGAATTTAAAAGGAACAATAGAGATGAGGAATTCAAGAGGGAAATAAGAATTGGGAATTCAAAAGGAACAATAGAGATGAGGAATTCAAGAGGGAAATAAGAATTGGGAATTCAAAAGGAACAATAGAGATGAGGAATTCAAGAGGGAAATAAGAATTGGGAATTCAAAAGGAACAATAGAGATGAGGAATTCAAGAGGGAAATAAGAATTGGGAATTTAAAAGGAACAATAGAGATGAGGAATTCAAGAGGGAAATAAGAATTGGGAATTCAAAAGGAACAATAGAGATGAGGAATTCAAGAGGGAAATAAGAATTGGGAATTCAAAAGGAACAATAGAGATGAGGAATTCAAGAGGGAAATAAGAATGGGGAGTTCAAAAGGGAAAATAGGGACTGGGAATTCAAAAGGAACAACAGGGATGGGGAATTCAATAGGAAAATAGGGATTGGGAATTCAAAAGGAACAACAGGGATGGGGAATTCAATAGGAAAATAGGGATTGGGAATTCAATAGGAACAATAGAGATGAGGAATTCAAAAGGGAAATAAGAATTGGGAATTTAAAAGGAACAACAGAGATGAGGAATTCAAGAGGGAAATAAGAATTGGGAATTCAAAAGGGAAAAATAGGGACTGGGAATTTAAAAGGAACAACAGGGATGGGAAATTCAATAGGAAAATAGGGATTGGGAATTCAAAAGGAACAACAGGGATGAGGAATTCAAGAGGGAAAATAGGGATTGGGAATTCAAAAGGAACAACAGGGATGAGGAATTCAAAAGGGAAAATAGGGATTGGGAATTCAAAAGGAACAATAGGAATGGGGAATTCAAAAGGGAAAATAGGGATTGGGAATTTAAAAGGAACAACAGAGATGGGGAATTCAAAAGGGAAAATAGGGATTGGGAATTCGAAAGGAACAATAGAGATGAGGAATTCAAAAGGGAAATAAGAATTGGGAATTCAAAAGGGAAAATAGGGATGAGGAATTCAAAAGGAACAACAGGGATGGGGAATTCAATAGGAAAATAGGGATTGGGAATTCAATAGGAACAATAGAGATGAGGAATTCAAAAGGGAAATAAGAATTGGGAATTTAAAAGGAACAACAGAGATGAGGAATTCAAGAGGGAAATAAGAATTGGGAATTCAAAAGGGAAAAATAGGGACTGGGAATTTAAAAGGAACAACAGGGATGGGAAATTCAATAGGAAAATAGGGATTGGGAATTCAAAAGGAACAACAGGGATGAGGAATTCAAGAGGGAAATAAGAATTGAGAATTCAAAAGGAACAACAGGGATGAGGAATTCAAAAGGGAAAATAGGGATTGGGAATTCAATAGGAACAATAGGAATGGGGAATTCAAAAGGGAAAATAGGGATTGGGAATTTAAAAGGAACAACAGAGATGGGGAATTCAAAAGGGAAAATAGGGATTGGGAATTCGAAAGGAACAACAGAGATGGGGACTTCAAGAGGGACATAAGAATTGGGAATTCAAAAGGGAAAATAGGGACTGGGAATTCAAAAGGAACAACAGGGATGGGAAATCCAAAAGGATCAATAGAGATGAGGAATTAAAAAGGGAAAAAATAATAGGGAATTCAAAAGGAAAAGTAGGAAATGGGAATTTAAAAGAGGAAATATGGGAATTGGCAATGAAGAAAAATAGGAACTGCAAATTAAAAAGGGAAAACCAGAAATTGGGAATTTAAAAAAAAAGGAAAAACAGGAATTGGGAATTAAAAAGGGAAAAATAGAAATTGGGAATTTGAAAAGTAAAAATATAGGATTGGGAATTTAAAAAGGAAAAATAGAAATTGGCAATTAGAAAAAAAAGGGAAAATAAGAATTGGGAATTTAAAAATAGGAAAAACAGAGATTGGAAATTTAAAAAGAAAAAGCAGGGATTGGGAATTAGAACATGAAAAACAGGGATTGGAAATTGAAAAAAAAAAAGGAAAAATAGGAATTGGGAAATAAAAATGAAAAAATAGGAATTGGCATTTAAAAAGGGAAAAGTAGGAACTGGCATTAAAAAAAAGGGAAAATAAGAATTGGGAAATAAGAAAAGGAAAAATAGGGATTGGAAAGTTAAAAAGGAAAAATGGGGATTGGGAATTAAAAAGGGAAAACCAGAAAGTGGCAACTAAAAAAGGAAAAACAGGAATTGGAAATTTAAAAGAGGAAAAATAGGAATTGGGAATTGAAAATGGAAAAAATGGATTTGGGAATTAAAAAGGAAAAGTAGGGATTGGGAATTGCAAAAGAAAAGTAGAGATTGGCAATTTTAAAAATAAAGGAAAATAGGAACTGGGATTTTAGAAATAAAGGAAAATAGGAATTAAAAAAGGAAAAAATAGGAATTGGGAATTGAAAAGGAAAAAATAGGAATTGGGAATTAAAACAAAGGCAAAATAGGAATTGGGAATTGAAAAGGAAAACCAGGAATTGGCAATTAAAACAAAGGCAAAATAGGAATTGGGAGTTTAAAAGGGAATAAAAGGAACTGGGAATTAAAAAATGAAAAATAGGGATTGGCAATTGAAAAAAAAAGGAAAAACAGGAATTGGGGATTTAAAAAACCAGGAATTGGAAATGTAAAAAGGGAAAATGGGAATTGGAAAATGAAAACAGGAAAGCGAGGAATTGGAAACTGAAAGTAGGAAAATAGGAACTGGAATCTAAAAAGTAAAAATGGAAACTGGCAATTAAAAAAGAAAGGAAAAAAATGGGAATTGGGAATTTAAAAAGGAAATATTGGAATTGGGAATTAAAAAAAAAAAAAAAAAGGAAAAATAGGGATTGGAAATGAAAATAGGAAAACCAGGAACAGGCAATTGAAAAAGGAAATATAAGAATTGGAAATTGAGAAGAGGGAAAAATAGGAATTGGGAATTTAGAAAGGTAAAATGAAGATTGGAAATTACAAAGGGAAAACCAGGAATTGGCAGTTAAAAAAAAAAAAAAGGAAAAATAGGAACTGGAAATGAAAACAGAAAAATAGGAATTGGAATTTGAAAATAGGAAAAAAAGGAATTGGGAATTTAAAAAGAAAACATTGGAATTGGGAATAAAAAGAAGGGAAAATAGGAATTGGAAATTGAGAATAGGAAAAAAAAAGGAATTGGGAATTTAAGTAGGAGAAATGAAGATTGGAAATTAAAAAGGGAAAAACAGGAATTGGCAGTTAAAAAGGGAAAAATAGGAACTGGAAATGAAAAAGGGAAAATAGGAATTGGAAATTGAGAATAGAAAAAATAGGAATTGGGAATCTAAAGAGGAAAAATGAGGATTGGAAATTAAAAAAGGAAAATCAGGAATTGGCAGTTAAAAAGGGAAAAGTAGGAATTGGAAATTGAAAACAGGAAAAATAGGAATTGGAAATTGAGAATAGGGAAAATAGGATTTGGGAATTTAGAAAGGTAAAATGAAGATTGGAAATTAAAAAGGGAAAACCAGGGACTGGCAGTTAAAAAGGGAAAAGTAGGGATTGGAAATGAAAAAGGAAAAATAGGAGTTGGAAATTGAGAATAGGAAAAATAGGAATTGGGAATCTAAAGAGGAAAAATGAGGATTGGAAATTAAAAAAGGAAAACCAGGAATTGGCAGTTAAAAAGGGAAAAGTAGGGATTGGAAATTGAAAACAGGAAAAATAGGAATTGGAATTTGAGAATAGGGAAAAAAGGAATTGGGAATTTAAAAAGAAAACATTGGAATTGGGAATAAAAAGAAGGGAAAATAGGATTTGGAAATTGAGAATAGGAAAAATAGGAATTGGGAATCTAAAGAGGAAAAATGAGGATTGGAAATTAAAAAAGGAAAACCAGGAATTGGCAGTTAAAAAGGGAAAAGTAGGGATTGGAAATTGAAAACAGGAAAAATAGGAATTGGAAATTGAGAATAGGGAAAATAGGATTTGGGAATTTAGAAAGGTAAAATGAAGATTGGAAATTAAAAAGGGAAAACCAGGGACTGGCAGTTAAAAAGGGGAAAAATAGGAACTGGAAATGAAAAAGGGAAAATAGGAATTGGAAATTGAGAATAGGAAAAATAGGAATTGGGAATCTAAAGAGGAAAAATGAGGATTGGAAATTAAAAAAGGAAATTCAGGAATTGGCAGTTAAAAAGGGAAAAATAGGAATTGGAAATAGAAAACAGGAAAAATAGGAATTGGAATTTGAGAATAGGGAAAAAAGGAATTGGGAATTTAAAAAGAAAACATTGGAATTGGGAATAAAAAGAAGGGAAAATAGGATTTGGAAATTGAGAATAGGAAAAAAAAGGAATTGGGAATTTAAGTAGGAGAAATGAAGATTGGAAATTAAAAAGGGAAAAACAGGAATTGGCAGTTAAAAGGGGAAAAATAGGGATTGGAAATGAAAAAGGGAAAATAGGAATTGGAAATTGAGAATAGGAAAAATA